>NW_026694865.1:2400000-3600000 GCF_021218885.2 Marmota monax
ATCCAGAGTTGAGGCTGAGGTGTCTCTGATAAGCACCTGAAGGCAGGTGGGCTGTCCAGGGAGCAGCTGTGGATGCCAGTCTAAAAAAATGAACCTCCTCTTGAGGGCAATAGGGAGTCACAGAAGGTTGCTAAACAGAAAATGAAGAGGGCCAAAACCCAGCGGAAGTACACAGGAAGCCCAAGGGAGGAAAAGCTGGAGGCCAAGGAAGTTAAAGTAATTGCCAACCTTGAGGAGTTGAGGGCTCTCCAGGGTGGGAGGGGGACAGTGGGGAGGAGAGGTGACAGTGGAGGGCGGAGCTGTGGGTCTGAGGTGAAATCAGTGGTTTCTCTCAAAGGCCTGTCCCTTCCTTTCACATTTGCTGGGCTTTTTTTTTTTTTTTTTCCATGTCAAACAATGGGGCTGCGAACTAGAACATGGAACAGCAATGACACATCTGTCCTCAGACAGTTGATCCCATGAAGGGGCAGGTATTAAGGCATCTCTGACAAGCTGGGGGTCAGAGCTATGGAGGAGGATAGGAAGAGGGCCCCAGAGCAGGGCCCCCAAAGCATCCAGGGCAGAGGTTTGAAGACCCTGCAGGGAAGGGAAGAGGGAGACCTGGGGATGGCACATGAGGCTCTGAGGAGGGAGACATGGTGACAGGGGCACTCACACACACACTGTGGTCCAGTGGAGGAGGGAGGCAGTGTGGGGCACTGGCTGACAGTGCAGGCTTCTGGTCTAAGCCTGGCTCTGCCACTTCCCAGTGGAGTGACCCTGGCAATTTACCTTCTCTCTCCTCTACACTCACCTCCAGCGTGGGCATGCCTATAGCAGCCACCAGGTGGTGCTGCCTGGGTTAGTGAGACAGTCATGGTGCTGGCCACCCTGTCTGGTGGACCAAGCGCCAGACACTGTCTCAGAGGCTCCACTTAGAATCATTTAATCACCATAATACTCCTACGAGAAGACATTACGCCGATGTTCTGGATGCGAACACTGAGGCCGGAGAGATTAAGAAACTTGCCCAAGAGCACATAACTACCAAGGAGTGGTGGCAGCGGGCTCTAGAATCTGGACAATTAAGCACCATGTTATGACATGTGTCAGGTGCTCAGCAGAGAACTGGCCTCTCAGCAATTACTCAAAATGCTCTCATCAGAAATGAGCCTAAAGGAAGCCGCCAGGCTCAGGAGTTTGGACTTCATCCCAGGTAATGAAGGGCCTGAAAGTTCACAGTGGGAGGGGAGACGTGGGAGAAGGTGTTGCAAAAGCCTCCAGGGCATCTGGGTGGAACTGGACAGCCTGTGGCCACCATTCAGTGGGGAGGCCCAGGCGTGGGTCCTAGCCAAGAGTATGGGGCAGAGCCCCTTGAAGGGTGCGTAGGAAAGACCCTCAACTGACCTGATCACCAATTAGGTGGATGGTGCAAGAGGAGACAGGGCAGAAGAGCAGGGTTACTACAGAGTTCTGACACGAATGAGCAGGAGTGGCGGGCACTGGCTGGGAGGTATGGGAGAGGGGACAGATGAGGGGGCAGGTGGGGAGAGGATGCAGACAGCCCTGGTTTCAGGCTCGGAGGTGTCAGGAACTTCAGGTCCACAGTTCAAAGATGGAGTTTGGGAGCACCTTGTTCAGAGGAGATAAGGGATGGTGTGGGCAGCAGCCAGGAGCTGGGCCATGTAGAGAAGGGGCGAGAGGGTAAATTCTGAGCAAGCTCATCTATGGAGGAGAACAGAGGAAGGGGCTAGCAAAAAAGGAAGAACAAGGGGGAGGGTGCTGCAGGAGAGGCCCCTGTGTCAAAGGCTGGCGAGAGCCCAGGAGAGATGGCTAGCACAAGGTTGGGGCCTTGGCAACCTGTGTTGGTGAGTGGTGGGGACCAGACAGCAGAGCCCTAGGAGTGGCAGGAAGAGGGTCACTTAATCACCTCCAGGATCCTCCTGGACAACTCGCGTAAAAGGGAAGACAGCGACTGGCTTTCAACCCAGAGCAGGAGCAGGAGGGATGAAGCGGCTAGAACCAGGGTCCTGGGGGATGAAGGATGCCATAAGTAGAGGAGAGAGGAACAGGCAGGAGTCAAAGAAAAAGATGGAGTCGGAGACACCAACGCCCACGTCGCCAACAGGTTTGCAGCTCTTTCCTGTGGCACTTTGAACGGGCCTCTAACCCCTCTAAGACTCAGGACAAAGGAGGTTCAGTGCGTGATCCCCCACCCTTGTTCTCTACCAGGCATGACAGCGACCAGTCCTGATGTGCTGGAGTCTGCCTGTCCTGGCCGGTAGGAGCTGATTATGAAAGTTTCAGAGCATTGCAAGCCGACTGTTAGCCCAGTTACCATCAAAATCAAGCTACATAAGCTTACAATTAAGTAAATTGTATTAACAGAAGTCTCAAGTTCTCAATGCATACATCTATTAATATCTGTGGAAATACTATGTAATGGTGTGTGCCTGCGTGCATCTCCTCCCCAATGTCAAAGAAAAACAGAGAGATGTTGGGGGCATCATACTGAGAGCCTGAAGTAGCCACACAGCATTTATACCACAGAAGCACACGGACAGACGAGAGAGCTTCTTACAAAACCCTCATCAGGAGCCTGGACAGAGATCCTGGAATTCCTGTGACTCCTACACACCCATCAAAGCCTCATGGTGGCCCTGCCCACAGGGGAAGAGGCGAATGGCTGGGTCTCAGGGGAGAAGACTCACATACCCAGGCTGAAGAGGTTGACAGCACCATAGTCCAGGAAGTAGCAGATGTGCCGGGCATTCTTGGACATACAGCTGAAGGTGTGCGCACAGCTGGATGCGAGAGGGTACACGCAGCTGGTGCACATGTACACAAGCAGAGGCCATGAATAGGTATCATTCTGGATGTCTGTCACATATAGTGCTGTCACAAACCTCCACACAAAGAACCTGGAACACAGCATGGGCCCCTGAAGCTCTGTGGCTGGGAACCTCTAAACTCTCCACCCGACCCTCCCCTGCTTTCCATTCTCCTAGGATGACCAATTCCTATGAGTTCTCACTTTGGTGAAGTGCCATGTGCTGGAGAGGGTGGAAGGGGCCTTTTGGACTTAAGAAGCAGTAAATTAGAAATGGGCAGGTGGGGTGGGTAAGAAGAGAGCCTTTTTAGGTCTATCTAATCCAATCCTCTCCCTGCCACAGGGTGATGGAATTTCTTTCATGGCATCTTGTCCAAGTGATTCTCCAGCCTTGGCTTGCACGCCTCCAAGGATGGTGGGCTCACCACCTCCCATGGCAATTCCTAGTGCTAGCAAGTTTAGAGATATGGCACAGTCCTATGTTAGAACTGCCTAACCTGCAACCCACATATGGGGTCCCACCTGTACAGCACCTCACTTCTACAAACCACTCATGAAGAACAGGCTCCCTTTCCTATTAACTCCTCCAGAGATGGAGACTCTACAGAGCATGTTCACAGGGACCTGAAGGAGGTTCCCTAAACCCTTCTGGCTATATGTTTTCATCCTGCCTCAGCAGAAGTAAAGCTTAAGCTATTTGCTCTTTCCCAAAACATATCCTTTCATCACCTCGGGATCATTTCATCATTCCATTTCCTTAAGGCATTTGGACACAGGCTTTCCCAGGCCCTTCTGGCTGGTCTGTGGGATCGTCTCTGAGAGCCTGGCTTGTGTAGGGCAGCGGTATGCAGTGGGGTAGCTCAGCCAGGTTGGCTCAGCTGTAAAATAGCTAAAAAGTCCTCCCATAGGGATCTGTTCACAGGCCTCAAGACCCACTTTGTAATGGTATCAAATCTCAAAACAACTGACATCAATCATGGTTCATCCACAAAACAGAACTCTCATTCTGAAACCAGAGAGACTTGGGTCCAGTGAGACCTCCCCGTGAGACAGCAGGAGAGCAAGGGGAGAAAATATGCCGAAGTTAGGTGTGCACAAGCCACCATTGCTCAGGCTCCCTAGAGCAGCTCAGGAGGATGCACAGGAAACAGGCAGCTGCAGGGAGAATGAGGGCCGGAGAGACCCTAACTTGATTCCCTTCTGCAATGCTACAATTTATTGGCATGCAGGCTTTTATAGAAGCAAAAAGTTTAAATGACAAATGGCCTCCTTGACTAGGAACTTGCCATCCTTCCCAGTCCTCAGGCCCCAGGGCTGTCAGGCTTCTTCTCCCTACTCTACCCCAAGACTGAGCTTTCTCTCTCCTCCACCAGGGTGGCTGCTGGGACCAGCCTTCCCCTGCATGTTGGCCCTGGGTCTGTCTGTCTTTTGCCTTCCATCAGGCTGACTACCTGCATGCCAGAGCACAGCGGGCTCCCTCAGGCCTGTCTCCACTCAGCATGCTCTGGGGTCCCTCTGACTCTTTCATAGAGTCTGGGGGGTTCAGGGCCCACCTGTGCCTCAACTCTGCTATGCAATGTAAAGAAGACACCCTTCTCTGGCTGCATTTGTCAGCTGACAGTGGTCTGAGTGGGACAGTGGCCCAAATGACCTATGAGGTCCTCCCTGCCCTAACATACAGTCAAGCCTCACTATTTGTAGTTCTGCATCTTGGGATTCAACTAACCATGAATCAAAAATATCCAGGGAGAGGAAATATGTGACTGCATTGAGCATGTAGATTTTTTTTGTGTCATTATTCTCTAAATGGCATACCATATCATGTACAGAGCATACACAATGTATTAAATATTATAAGTAATCTGGAGAAGATTCAAAGTGTATGGGAGGATGTGCATAGGGGATAGGAAAATGCTATGCCATTTTATATAAGGAAGCATCCATTCACAGATTGTGGTATCTGCAGGGGTCCTGAAGCAATCTACTACAGACACTGGGGACTGCTGACTGCACTATGTCTGTGCTGTGGCCCCGCCTCAGGGCGAACTCATCCCCATGAAGTGTGTGAAGTTGGTCCGGGGCCCACCTTTCTCAGCAAGGCCCTTTTGGCCTTCCTGAAACTCCCACTCCTGGATTCATGCTTCCCAGAGCCTTGCTCTTAGCTGACTGTATTAGAACACTGCCTGACCAAGGGCCTGCCCATTGCTGTGGTTCCAGAACAATTATGAACCTGCTGCTCCGTGCCCGATGCCTTTAACCATTTTCTCCCTGTCCTCCCTGCAACCTTAAGAAAGGTACAGACCATCGCGACTGCTTTGAGGGGAAAATGAGAGATTAAGTGATCTGCTCAAGCTAGTGACATTTTAACCAGAGATACTGGTTACTGGCTTCCCGAAGACCTGCAAAGCTGCCAGGACTAAAGGGGATGAAGATAAATACTATTGAATCAAGGAAGGGCCTGGGAGCTCCAGAAGCCCCTGGAATCCAGCCACAATCCATGCGCTATAGCTCGTTCCATGGAGCACCCAGCTTCTCCTTCTGCCACAAGGTCACCTGGGCCCCCATAGAGGAATCCCCCAATCCCAGCCCTCCCAATCCCAACTGTGTCTCAAAGAAACCCTAATCCTCAGGGACCCTAGATGAGATGGGCTGGTCAAGGGCACTGGAAGATACCAGAAGGGCAGCAAGTGAGTCCAGATGTTGAGGGTCTCATTGGTCATTTGGAAAAGGCTGAGGACACAGGCTGTGGCGGAGCTCTGTGGATGCCGGTAGCCAAAGAGGATGCCCCGCTCATGGAACACCTGCAGAGGGACAACAAAGGGCACGGAGGTGAGAAAAGAGGGCCGCCTGAAGGTCTCAGAGGAGTATCTCTGGTGGGCATCATGTTTTCTCCTAGTCTGTGCACTGTTACCTGGGACCCTTGAACAATTCCCTGACCTGTCAAACTGCTATCCTCTCTCCCTCTCTCCCTCTTTCCCTCCTGTGAGCTTCTAGAATCCCAAGTTCTCCAAAAGCCTCCAGCCAGCTAGAGGAGAGAAGCCAGGAGCCAGGATCTCTTTGGGAATGCAGCCTATCTGCCTTCCCAGTCGTACTTACTCTTGGCATGAATGTTGCCTAGGAATCCGTTTTTGCACCTTCTGCCTGGGGCCTACAGCCCAGTCTTTGTGGTTGGCTAACGTATATGCTGCCTGTCTGAGCCAACATGCCCCAGATGTCAGGAGCTGGTGGAGATCTCTGCAAAAGATACCCCCGTGCCAGGAGACAGTCACAAAGCACTTCATAAAGGCTACTGATGATGAGGACTATGATGCCGACGCCTGGCCTGTGGAAGAGGAGGCTGATCGCAGCAGGTCCCAGAGCGCCACCCCAGCCTAGGCAGCTCACTTGGCAAGTCCCTGCAAACACCCCAATCAGAAACATGAACGGGTCAGCCCACCTCAGGTATCCTATTACATCCATCAAAAAACCGGTAACAGAGAGGACAATGCAAGAGGGACAACAGCTCTGGATGCAGTGAATGATGACAAGTGGAATATGAGTTGAACCCCTGACAGGATCATAAGGGCTGAGGAAATGTAAGTATTCATGGTGGAGCAGAGGCTGGGCCGAACATGGAAAAATGAAGAGTTTGATTGTCAAGGTATTAGCACTAAGACAACCCTGCACTCCTTTGTGTTGAGCAAGGTTTTCACTGACATTTGGGGCCAAATAGTTCCTGGGGGTGGGGGAGGCTGGCTTGTGCATCATCTAGAGACACACATGGCCTCTATCTACTGGACGCCGGTGGCTCTTACTGTGCCCACTACCACCCCGACCAAGTGGTGAAAACCAAAAAATGTCTCAAGATATGGCCAAATGTCCCCCATGGGCAACATCTCCTCCAGTTCAGAGCCACTAATTTATATGAATATTGACATAACCTTTGAAAGGTAAATGATAAACTAGTGGCTTGATTGAAGCAATCGATAACAATGATAATATTAATCATCGTGATGTAAGTCAGGTCAGGACGCATTTAAAAGTTTCCTTTGCTTTTTCAACTTCAGGAGGAGGCAAAGGCTGGAGAAACTCCAACCCCGCCCCATCTCTCACTTGGGTCACCAACCTCTTCATTAAGAGAGACCTCCATTTAAAAATAGGACAGGCTGGGGCCAAGCTCAATGTAGAACACACACGTAGCACCCATGAGGCCCAGGTTCCACCCCAGTACATGTGAGGTCTAGTGGGTGCTGGCTCTTGAGGTTCCCACAGGACAATAAAGAAAGTAAGGGGATACCAGAGCAGAGTCAGATTTCAGTCCCCAAGGTGCCATGTGCCTTTGGGCTGGGATCTCAAAGTCCTCATCTGTAAAGTGGGAAGGCACTGGCAGGGAGGTGAACAGGTTCCCTCCCAGCAGCAGCTCTGAGCTTCGGGGACCTCTTAGTTTGACTCTGGGTAAAACTAGTCAATCAGGGGAGGGGAGATAATTAAGTTGGCTCATGGCCTCATGAAGTAATGAGTTAGTTTGGGTCATGACTAAGTAAAGTGATATGTTCTGGTTTTTGGTTCACCATTCAATTCTGATGTCCCTGGATTACAGTGAAGACTCTTCTAGCGGGCAGCAGGAATCTTTTTTTAAAAAATATTTATTTAGTTGTAGATAAACACACAGTTTCTTTATTTTTATTTTTATGTGGTGCTGAGGATCGAACCCAGTGCCTCACATATGCAAGGCAAGCACTTTACCACTGAGCTACAGCCCCAGCCCTGGCAGCAGGAATCTTGATTGGCAGTTTCCCACTGCTCCAGGGCTAACAACAAGGGGGCAAATGGGCCACCAGCCTCAGCCTTTGATGCACATGGAGGAGGACAGAGCCTGCATGGTGGCATTCGGAAGGCCCCTGGCAGAAAACAGGGCTCCCAGGAGCTTCCCACTGGTCCTCTAATTCCACTTTTCAAGTTTTTCTCTTTCTTCCTTAAAAAAAATTTTTAATTAAATTAAAGCATTAGCTGCTTATTAAAATGCAAAGACTCTACGAAAGGAGCAATTACTATTAATTATTCGCTCCTTCACATGAAGTAATTAAGGAGAGCCTCATTAAAAAAAAATTAATACTAAAGCACAGTAAGAAAGACCATTCAGGACCATTGCATTAGATGTAAGACCTCTGCAGTGGGCTAGCAGAGGGGGAGAGAGAAAGGGCTTAACGTGGAACACAGCATGGTCAAGTGGGAATTGACAGCCAACGAGCAGGGTAGGGTCAGTAAATGAAAACAGCTAAGCAGGAGTTGCAGGGAACCTGGCTAAACTGACCTGACAGGATTCTTACTGAAGATGACCCATGGGATCAAACCTTGCCTGGGCCCTGGTGGAGGATGAAGAACCTGGTCAGGTGTGGATGGTAACCAGCCATCAAAGATGGGGCCTTCTGGTTGCGCTGACTTATCAGCATTCTTTTCCCAAAGCTGAATTTCACAAAGAATACACATATGGGCCTGAGAGAAGGCTCAGAAGTCTGACTAAATTTTGGCCAAGCCAAGAATCATTGTCCTGTATGGCAAGAGACCTTGTGACCAAGAGCCAGTGAGTGAAAACTCTGCAGAGCCCTGGCCTGTGAGGGTGGGTGGCCCACAAGGGGGCAGGGCGGAGTTGCAGAGGAGCTACCAGGGTGACAGCCACTGTGGGCAGCAGCTTAGCGGGAGCTGGAGGAAGAGACTACCCTCATTCTGCTCAGGGTGACTCCTGACCTCTCTGTGGCTCCTGGCATTCTGGCTGCCGAAAGCAGGTGTTGGTCTACTCAAAAGTCAGAGAGGAACAGCAGGGCTGGACAACTTGGCCACACTTGGGAATCTGGTGCCTGACATGGGGAGGATATTTCGCAACCAAAGTCAGGGCTAGGCACAGATTAAAAGAACCTGCCTCCATCTAACTTGCCATCCTGACCCCAAACATGGATGAGCCAGGTCAACACCAACCATGCAATAGGGGCAGGTATAGAGCAGCATCTGCAAAACAATAGCAGCTGAATGAAGAAAGGGAGCTTCTCTGGGCAGAGAAGTTCCAACTCAGAACGAGAAGCTCAGCCTGTCCCTGCTGGTCCCCAACCTGAGCCTCTCTTTACTGGACCAAATTGCTCAGGCTTAGACCCACTCCTGCTCTGAGCAACTTTAAGCCCAGGAAAGGAGACCAGTTCTCTCCTTCTTGCCCCTCTAGCCTTAGCAAAGTGCTCTGCACAGAGTAGATCTTCACAGAACACGTGCCATGTATATCAAGACAGCAAATGAAACAT
Source organism: Marmota monax (assembly GCF_021218885.2). Taxonomy (NCBI): domain Eukaryota; kingdom Metazoa; phylum Chordata; class Mammalia; order Rodentia; family Sciuridae; genus Marmota; species Marmota monax. The sequence goes on from NW_026694865.1 coordinate 2,409,079, forward strand.
TTGAAAACAGTGACATATTCCAAACCTGGTTTGACCCCAAAGGCAAATTATAATCATTGCCTCAACACTCTGAAGCCTGGCTTCATTTCTAAGCACCCCCAAGTTAACAGGCACCTGCTTATTTGCACACTGGAATTGATTTGTAGGACTCCACTTTGCATCCCTGGTTGCAGGCTGGGCAAATTTAGAGTGAAATGAAATCAAATCATGTGCAGCCTATTATTTAGAAGTGAGAACCCCCAGGCACTGGGGGTGGAAGGGCACATCAGTAAGTGTTCCCTTTTAGAGCCTGCCACAGGCGCAGCATTGGGGAAGGCTCCCAGCATGCCAAGCGCCTCACCCGCTACTTGCTAGCTTATGCCTGAAATCCCACCACGACAGTTTTAAGCTTTTAAGCCATTTGATTTTTTTTAGCTATTGAACTGAAAATAACCTGGGGAAAATAACTGAGCATTTCTGGCAAGTGGCATAAGAGCAGATTTTGATAGCAGGAAAAAAGAAAGAGCAGAGTGGAATGAGGAAGCAGGCCCGCACTTTTAGTATGCACTCTGCATTTCCTGTCCAAATCTCATCAAATTCTTTTAAGGAAAAGCCTTTTTTTTTTTTTTCTGGAGGGGGGCGTAAAAGGGGATTGAACTCAGGGGCACTCAACCGCTGAGCCACATCCCCAGCCCTATTTGGTATTTTATTTAGCGACAGGATCTCACTGAGTTGCTTAGAGCCTTGCTAAGTTGCCAAGGCTGGCTTTAAACTTGCGGTTCTCCAGTCTCAGCCTCCTGAGCTGTTGGGATTACAGGCATGCACCACTGCACCAGGCAAGACAGGATCTTTCTAAATTGCCCAACCTCCCAAGCCACTGGGATTACAGGCATCGGCCACCCCTCCGGGCCAAGGAAAAGCCCTTTATTGCCCATTTTTTCAGAAAAGGAAACTGAGGCCTGGGAAGCTTAGGGCATTTATCCAACTTCCCGGAAGCAGTGAAATTAAAGCTCAAAATGCAACTATCAGACTCCCCTTCTCTGGTCTCTTGTGCATTATCAGTCTCTGCTGCTGCTAAGAAGGGCTCTGTTGAGACATGGGAATCTCATCCCTTGACCTGTGGCATGACTTTGGACGTAATGTATTTCTCTGAGCCTCAGTTTCTTCTTCTCCTTCTCCTTCTCCTCCTCCTCCTCCTCCCCTCCCCCATCCCCCTTCCACCTTCTCCTCCTCCTTCTTTTGGGGGTGGCACCAGAGAATGAACCCAGGGCCTCAAGCACGCTAGGTAAATGCTCTACCACTGAGTCACATCTTCAGCCCATTTTAAAACTTTGAGACAGACAAGATCTGGCTAAATTGCCCAAGCTGATCTCAAACTTTTGATCCTTCTGTCTCAGTCTCCCAGGTTGCTGGGATTACAGGTGTGTGCCACTGCAGTTAGCCAGTTTCTTCTTTAAAGTGCTGTTCTGGGCTGGTCTGTGTCCTCCTCAAATTCATTTGTTGAAGTCCTAAACCTGAAGTACCTCAGGATGTAACTGTGTTTGTCGATAAGGTCTTTTATGAGGTGACTTAGGAAAGCAAGCGCATTAGAGTGAGTCCTGATCCACTCTGGCTGGTGTCTCTCATAAGAGGCAATTTGAATGCACAGAGAAGCACAAGAGCGTGCTTGCAGAAGGAGACCTGTGAAGAGGCAGCAAGAGGGCAAACATCTGAGGTCTTAGAAGAAACAACCCTGCTGAGACCTTGATCTTGGCCTTCCAGCCCCCAGGACTGTGATAAAATAACTCTCTGCAGTTTAAGCCACCGAGTCTGTGGGATTTTGTCATGGCAGCCCTAGAAGATTTCACAAGTGTTGAGGTTGGGCGACACATTTCCTAAGCCAGCGTTTCTCTGCAGCTGCCTCTGGTTCCAAGCCAGCTTGGCATTGTGCTGTCACTTTGCTTCCCAGCACCCAGTTCTTCACAGGAGGGGAGGTTCCCCCAAAGTTGGAGGTACGAGATGAACACAAGACGAAAGGCATGAAAAGCCAACACAAGGAATAGCTAGAGACCAGTGGGGAAGCTGGTGAGCTGTTTGCAGGCAAAGGACAGAGAGATGCAACGCTGTTGGCTTTGAACATGGAGGAAGGGGGCTGTAAGCCAAGGAGGGGGCAGCCTCTAGAAGCTGGAAAAGGCCAGTGTCCCCTGCAACCTCCATCAACACTATGATTTTAGCCCAATGAGACCCAGGTCAGACCTGTGATCTACAGAACTGGAAGACAATAAATTATCTTTGTGTGTGTGTGTGTGTGTGTGCTGGAGATCAAACCCAGGGCTTCTTGCACACTGAATCCCCAGCCTTATTTGATACATGTCATGAAATGCTGTTATCAAAAGCCTACAAAAAAAGCTAGGTTTGGTTATTTTACTTTTAAAAGGATTAAAAATACCTATTATTTTAAATATGTATTGGATTTTTCAAAACCAAAGAGTCATGTATGAAATATACAATAACAGTGACATTACAATAAAATAAAATTCAAAAAAAGAAACAAAAATATCTGTGAACTAAGAAAGAGAAGAGTCACATACAAATAATCCCAGGATTAATTTCTATCCAGATTACTTTTCTGGAAATTGTAGACTTTGCAGAGCAAAATCCTATCTTCTATTGTCTTTATGTCTTTTTTCTTATCAAAATAGTCAAATGAGGACTATATTAATCTAGACATTTCTTTGAGAGAATAAAAATAGCAATATGAGATGGTGACATGTGAAATTAAAATAGTTAATCATTTTTTGCTTAATATGAACTATCATATGCAGCCTCGGGCTGGGGATGTGGCTCAAGCCGGCTAGGGATGTGGCTTAAGCGGTAGCGCACTCGCCCGGCATTCGCGAGGCGCTGGGTTCCATCCTCAGCACCACATACAAATAAAATAAAGATTTGTGTCCACTGAAAACTAAAAAATAAAAAAAAATATGCAGCCTCAATGCAATGTAAACTTGATAAGTAAAATTTATGGCTCATTTTTTATTCTAAATGTGGATTTAGGATTTCTTTTGGCTATTCCAATTGTTCTACCTCGAAGAACTAAGCAGAAACAGCAGCAGTTTCTCCCAATTGAATTAATTTCTCCATTTCTTATCAAAGAACTACAATGACTGAGAACAATGCTGTAATTTGGCAACATTGTCAACAGAATGCAAATCATCTGATAATGTTGATTATAACACTATAACTCATAATTTTGAAAGCCAAGAAAAATAAGTTTTATGAACTAAACATAATAATTTAGGAATTATGTACGTTTTTATTTTATTGCTTTTTCAAATATCACAATTCATCAACATAGCATCCAGATATGTACAATAATAATTAAGTTCAGTTGTCTTTGATATTTTGCTGCAAAAAATCAGAGCTTTATATTTTTTCTTGTTATTATGAGGGGATATTTGTCAAGGCAGACAGACCCATCTCACATAAGTGTTTGCTAGCTTCATAGACCCATAGTCTGTGGCCTGTACCTGTTCTCATGATTTGACTCAACACATGTCAGGGGTAAGTCTAGTTTCATTTGAATGCCATGAGGTCATGGAAAGGAAGGGACTGACAACCCATTTTACAGATGAGAAAATTGAAGCTCAATGAATAGAAGTCTCCAAGTCCATAATAAATAGCAAAACCAAGATGCAAACTACTGGACTGAAAGCCCATGAATGTTTTATTGCGTCCATCCAGTATAGCCAGGGATGACTCAGAACATCTCATGGAAATGCCAAGTGTCATAGAAGTTTTCAAAAGGAAGAGATCACTGGACCCAGGGTGATGAAGGAAGGTCCTAGACGGATGGCTGGGAGACGCTGGTTCTGCAGAATGATGATGAAAACATGAGGAAGGATCCTTCTGACTGAAACAATTAATATGCTAGACTGATCATATTAGCACAATGGAAATGTTGTGCTCCAGATTTCCATTGTGCTCCAGATAAATGTGTCAGCCAGAGGGCACAAAAGAAAGGTCACAAAGCCCCCAAACAAAGGAAAACCAGGAACCCCAGGAGATAAGACACTTTCACCACCAGAGTTTTTGCTGCCAGACTTTGTAAACAAGAGGTGAAACCCAAGGACCACCAAAGGCAAGGAGTCTAAGGTAGGACACCTTGCTGATAAAGCCAGGATTCTAAAGAAAAATAAATGAAATAAACCCAAGCAGGCATAATGGAACAACAAGGAAAGTTATTGGAAAACCAAATAAAATTAAAGGGAAAAATACCAAGAATTCGGAACTATCAACTAGTCTTCACATGGGTCTGTGGTCCAAGAAATCTCAAATGGAAAAATGTAAAGTAGTTGTAAATAGGAAGAGGTCAAAGTTATGCAGTTCCCTTGGGTAAGTTACAAAAGCAAGTACAAAGCCTCTGTGAAGGATTGCTATTTTAATACAAGCATGCACACATGTAAAGAGAACACCAGGAACAAAAAGCAGTAGAAACAGTGGATGGCAGAAATGGAGCTCAAAGAACAAGACCTTGAAATATATATCTTTGTCCAATATATTTAAAGAAACAGCTTAAAAATATGATCAGGAAGGCTGGGCGCTGGTGACTCAGGAGGCTGAGACAGGACATGGAAAGCATTCCCAGTATGTATGTATGTATGTGTATGTGTGTGTGTGTGTGTATATATATATATATATATATATATATATATATATATATATATATATAAACAGGAAATAAACAGATTCGAAAAGAACCTAATATAATTTTTAGAAATTTTTAAAAAAATTAAGAAAAATCATTAGTAATCTCAATAGATTCAGAGAAGGCCTTAACAAAATTCAGCACCCGTTCATGATAAAAACACTGAAGAAACTCGGGATATAAGGAAACTATCTCAACATCAAAAGGGCTAAATATGAGAAATCCAAGACAACCTCAGAGTAAATGGGGAAAAATGGAAAAAGTTTCCTTTAAAATTTGGGACAAAATGAGGATGTCCACTCTCCACACTCCTATTTAACAGTGCTAGAAATTCTAGCCACAGCAATTAGGCAAGAGAAGGAAATAAAAGGGATAAAAATTAGGAAAGGAAGAAGTCAAATACCACTGTATGCAGATGATATGATCCTATACCTAGAAGATCCAAAAAAAAAAAAAAAAAAAAACTCCACCAAAAGACTGTTAGAGCTAAGAAACAAATTTGGAAAAGTAGCAAGTTGAAAAATCAACGCACAAAATTCAATAGTTTTCCTATATGCCAATGATGAATCTATTGAGAAAGAAATTAGGAAAACAATTCTATTCACAATAGCCTCAAGAAAATGAACAAAAAACCCCAAACAAAACAAAATAACCTAAGAATAAATTTAACCAAAGAGGTAAAAGTCCTGTACTTTGAAAACTATAGAACACTGAAGAAAGAAATTGAAGAAGACATCATAAGATGGAAAGACCTCCCATGTTCATGGATAGGCAGAATTAATATCATTAAAATGGCCTTACTACCAAAAGCAAATACAGATACAATGCAGTCTCCATCAAAATACCATGACATTCTTCACAGAACTAGAAAAAAAAAAAAAGTCCTAAAATTCATTTGGAAGATAAAGACCCAGAATAGCCAAAGCAGTTTTACCCACAAAAGTAATGTTGGAGGCATCACAATACCTGACTTCAAATTATATTACAGAGCTAACAAGTAACCAGTAACAAGTACTGGCATACAAACAGACACACAGACCAACAGTACAGAACAGAAGACACAGAGGCAAACCCATACATCAACAGTCAATTTTGATCCTTGACAAAGGTACCAAAAACATACATAGGAATAAAGACAGCATTTCTAACAATGGTGCTGGGACAACTGGTTATCCATATGTAGAAGAATGAAACTAGACCTTTATCTCTCACTCTGCACAAAAATCAACTCAAAATGGATCAAACACTTTAGAATTAGACCAGAAACTAAGGAACCCCTAGAAGAAAACGTAGTGTCAACACTCCAGCTTTTAGGCACAGGCAGTGATGTTCTCAATAGGACCCAATAAAGCTCAGGAAATAATGCCAAGAGTTAATAAATGGCAAATCACCAAATTACAAAGCTTTTGCACAGCAAATGAAACAATTAAGAATGTAAACAGAGAACCTATAGAACAAAAGAAAACCTTTGTTAGCTAGTCTTCTGATAGAAAATTAATATCTAGAATATTTAACTTGACACTAAAAAAATCAAAAAATCCAATTAAAAAATGGGCAAATGAATTAAATAGATACTTTTCAAAAAGAAGAAATACAAATGGCCCAAAATACATGAAAAACATGTTTAACATCATTAGCAATTAGGGAAATGCAAATCAAAACTATACTGAGATTTCATCTCACACCAGTCAGAATGCCAACCATCAAGAACACCAATAATAATAAATGCTGGAGAGGATGTGGAGGAAAAGGAACACTTTTACACTGTTGGTGGGATTATAAATTAGTACAACCACTATGGAAATCAGTATGGAGTTTCCTCAAAAGACTAGGCATGGAATCACCATATGACCTAGTTACACTACTTCTCAGTATTTATCCTAAAGAATTAAAGTCATACTATAGTGACAATGTATACCCATGTTTATAAGCAGCACAATTCACAATATCCAAACTATGGCACCAGCCTAGGTGTCCATCAGCAGATGAATGGATAAAGAAAATGTGGTGTATATACACAATGCAGATTTATTCAGACTAAAGAAAAATGGCATTTGCAGGAAATGGATGGAACTAGAGACCATCATATTATGCAAAATAAGTCAAACTCAGAAGGTTAAGGGTCTATGTTTTCTCTCATGTTGGAAATTAGAGAGGAAAAGGAAAAAGTGTGGGAGGAATCTCCTAAAAATGAAGGGAGATCAATAGAGGAAAAGGACCAAGGACTAGGAGGGAAGAAGGGAGGAGGGAAGTGCTGGGGAGTGATATTGGCCAAATTATATTGTTATATTGGGTGCATATACCAATATGTAACTATAATACACCATTTTAAAAAGGGTAAAAAGATAAAAATAAATAAATTGGCATTTCTCTAATTGCTAAAAAAAACAATGAAATTAAAAAAAATTGAGCTGGGCAATTATAGTGCATACCTACAATTCCATCTACTTGGGAAGCTGAAGCAGGATTGAGGGAGATACAGAAGGAATTAGCCAGCCAGGGCAAGATGGCAAATGAAGTGGTCAGCTGTGGGAGGCCATGCTCACACGTGATTTGAGTTACCTCCCTGGCTGGGTGAGAGGCGCTTAGACACAGCTGTGTTAGAGCCTTCCCCACCCTTTTCTAGGTCCGAGGGCTTGTCTGTGCAGAGGCGTGCCTGGCCACTGACCTGAAGACCCAGTCATCACCCCTGACCTTGGGATGCTGCCCCCCTTAACCTTCATTGGATGGTATTTTCCCCAGAAGTTTTTGTTCCCCAGTAAAAGCCCACTCCTTGGCGTGTTTTCTCTCTCTCTCTCTCTCTCTCTCTCTCTCTCTCTCTCACTAGTCTCTTCTATAAACCTCGCCACCGCATTAGGTGGCTGGAGGCGGGAGCTAGGAGAAGCCCTCTCTAGCTGGTATTAAAGGTAATGAGAGTCTTGTCTCTTTAATTTAAAACTCCCTAGCAATTACTTATGAACCTAACCTTCTTTCATGAAGCCAGCACTGGTTGCGTGGCAGAAGTGGTGCCCAACGTGGGGCTCTTGAGTAAATTGACTAGGTTGAGTTAGGGAGCGCGCTATAGAAATACGGAATTTGTGACAATTTTAGGGTCATGGAAGTACCAGGCAGTTTTTGGACCGAAGGGACGTTAAAAATTTTAATAATGGGGAATTCAACTTCTACTGATAAAGACATGTATTTGACTATTTGAGACAATAATTAATCAGAAGGGAAAGCAAGTTAAAAAGACTCAGTTGCTACAATTCTTAAAAGTTGTAGGTGAATTTTGCGCTTGGTTTTGTGACCAAGATTCATCAAATTTACATACATGGGACAAATTAGAAAGGAAATTACATAAAATTTGCCTTTCTAATGAATTACCTGGAAAAGGATGGAGAAGGCTCTAACACAGCTGTGTCTAAGTGCCTCTCACCCAGCCAGGGAGGTAACTCAAATCACATGCGAGGATGGCCTCCCACAGTCAGGGGCAAGACCAGAACAAAGGAGCATGGAGAGGGTCTTTGTTTGTTTATGTTGTATTTTTTAGTTGTAGTAAAACACAACATATTTATTTTATTTATTTATTTTTATGTGGTGCTGAGGATTGAACCCAGGGCCTCACACGTGCTAGGTGAACACTCCACCACTGAGCCACAACCCCAGCCCGGAGAGTGTCTTTTGATGAGGTCAATTTCCTGCTTGATAAAAGTGCTGGTGGACACAAGCAGGGACACAATCAGACAGACACTTTTGTACTCGAGCTCCCAAGTGGGGATCCAAGAGAAAAAACAAAATAGATGCATGGACAGAGGGGCACCAGTCATGGACAGGGGAGGAGATAGGGGAAGGAGGAAATTGCAGAGACCATGAAAAGAATAGGCCCAAACTCCCCCACTAGACTTTGATCTCTGGGGCCCCTTCTCTTCAGAGAAGTCAGCCTCTTTATCTCTCTCTCTTCAATAAACCTACTCCTTGCTTGCTTTCTCTGTATCCTGTTCTTCAATTCTTTGCTGAATGGAGACAATGAACCCAGCACCCCTAGTCGGTAACAGAAGGATTGCAAGTTCAAGGCCAGCCTGGAAAACTTAGCAATAATCTGTTCCAATTTTTTTAAGAAAAGGGTTGAGGGTGTAGCTTAGTGGTAGAGCAACAACTCTGGAAGGCCAACCCACTCAGGTGCCTCTGTGTGACAGGTGGAGGCCTCCAAGGTACCTTCTCCTTCTACCCCACCCTGCTTCCCTCACTTCTTTACAGGTGTGTTCCTGAAAATAGTCCCCAGTGAAACTTCTGCACACGAATCTTTATCTGGGAGTCTATTTCTGGGGAAATCAAACTAAGAGAGCTCTCTCTTCCCCTTCTGTGGGGACATGGGAGGCCACATGTGCCAGATGGTGCAGCTAGGAGATGCTGGAATCTCCATCCACATGGGCCCTTTGGTCTCAGTTACATCACTGTAGCAATGTGAACTGAAATAAACCTTTGCTATGTTATCACTGTGGCATCTGGTGTACATTTTAACCTCAGCGTGCCCTACCTGTTCCTGCCTACTCTAACAATTCATGTTAAAATAGTTGAATATCCTCTAACAGACATAAAGCCTGTTTCTGACATATTAATTATAAAATCGGAAAAATAGAATGTGAAAAGGAAAAAAGAAAAAACTGAGTGACTAGGAGGCTGAGGCAGGAGATCAGAAGTTTGAGGCCAGCTTCAGCAATTTAGTAGGCTTTAAACAACTTAGCAAGGCCCTGTCTCAAAATAAAAAAGTTTTTTTAAAGGGACTGGGGAATTGGCTCAGTGGTTAAGTGCTCTGGGGTCAATTCCAGGTATTAAAAAAAGCAGGATGAGGGGCGATTAATGTAAAACTCAATCTACAGCAAACAAGGAAGAATGTACAAACAGAGAAACAGGACAAATAAATTCACACAAGACAACTGAAATAAATGCAAATATAGAAATAATACAAACAGACTAAACTTTAGTTAAAAGACTCATATTACCAAACTAAAAGTCCAATAAGACACAGTTAAAATATAATGACAGGGAAGGATTAAAAGTCAAAGAAAGAAAAGAGATAAATCAAATGAAAGATATTTTAATAACAAAGCTGGAATTATTAAATTAATATCAGATGGATTCTAAGACTCACAACAGTGCTGGATATAAAGACAGTCACTGCAACATAAGAGTAAATTTACTTCACCAGGAAGACACAGTAAGGCTCAACATAGATAAAGCAAAAATTAACTTACCTATGATGAACAGTTCACCAGTCTCTCAATGGAGGAAAACTTTAACTTAGGAATAGATCAAAGTAAAATTATAAAAAATGCAAAACAAAAAATTTGCTCTTGATCTAGGCATGGTAGTGCATATCTGTAGGCCCAGCTACTTGGGTAACTAAGGCAGGAAGATCACACGGTGAAGGTCAGCCTGGACATTTCTGAACACCCTTTCTCAAAATAAAAAATTTAAAAAGGGCTGGGGGTGTAGTTCAGTGAGAAAGGGCCTAGGTTCAATCCTGGTCTGGCAAAAATATAACAAAACAAAAAACCCCTACAAACTTAAGGACATATAGAGACTACTTCCCCCAATAATTAGAAGCTATTATATTAGGGCACAGTTAGAAGATTTATGAAAATTGATCAGGTACTACTGAGCCAGCCATAAAGCTAGCCTGGACAAATTTTAAGGATTAAACTAAGATAGGTGGACAATCTCAGACCATAATCAATTAGATTAAAACAATAACATAAAAACTGTGCAGGGTGAGGACATAGCTCAGTGGTAGGGCACTTGCCTGGCATGTGTGATGCCATGGGTTCATTCCCCAGCACCAAAAAGAAAACAAGACCATTCCACGCACTTGGAAGCAGGAATTAATGTATGATACTGCATTTCCACTCTTAGGTACATACACAAGAGAAAGGAAAGCATATTCACCCAAAAACGTGTACCTGGATGTTCTTAACAGCATTATTTATAGTAGCCAAAAATAGAAATAACTCAACTGTCCATCGACTGATGAATGGATGAACTGGTAATAGCCAACAGAATATTATTCAGCCATAGAGCAAAGGAAGAAAACTGACATATGCTCAAGTATTGATGAACCTTGAAAACCTTATACTAAAAGAAAGAAGCAGGCAGAAAAGGGCACAGTCTGTGTGATTCCCTTTGCATCAAGTACCCTGAGTAGGAAAATCCACACAGATAGAAAGCAAATTAGTGGTTGTCATGGCTGAGGAGGGAGGGGAGTGGGAAATAGCTGCTAATGGGTGGTTTCTTTTTGTGGGGACGAAAATGTTCCAAAACTGATCTTGGTGATGGTTTTGTGTGATGTACCCTTTGTGTGTCCGTTTCTATAATACATTGCATTATATACTTTCAAAGGGCAAATTTTATGATACCTGAATTATATCTCAACATAGTTATTATTTGAAAACAAAACAGAACTTTCACAGAGAAAATTCAGCTATAGGGCCAAGTTGTTCCCTGCCCAACTCCAGACACTGCCTTTCACATAGGCCAAAAGGTAAGTGGTAGGGCTGGGGGTACAGCTCAGTGACACAGCACTTGCCGAACATGCATGAAGCCCCAGATTCCATAACCAGCACTTCAAGGAATAATAGAGGAAAAAAAAAAAAGGTAAACAGTGCTTCCTTGGAGTTGGCAAAATGGTGGCCCCACCCAGAAAATTTTACCAACCACTCAGGAATATATAATTCTAATATCATATGATTTTTCTCCATGGAATGAATAGGCAGCAATCTCCACCTTTCTTTTTGTTGGTATACCTTGAATCCCAAATCCAGGCAAGGATCAAAAAAGAAGAAAAAATTATAGGCCAACTCTAACAAGGAAAAAAACTGCACTCCAACTTATAAATAGATGTAAGAATCCTAAACAAAATAGTAGCTGATTTTAGCAATAGATTAAAAAGACACTACAACATAACCCAGTTACATTTAGACCAGGAACAAAAGGTTGGTTTAACCTTGGTAAATCCATCGATGTCGTTCATAACATCAACAACTCAAGTGAGTCCTACATGACTGTCGCAAAAGATACACTAATAGAAAAGAGGGTTTTGTAAAATTCATAATTAAAGGGAAAAATCCTGACATACTAGGAATATTAAGACTTTCCATAATCTGATAAAGATTATTTACACATACACAAATATTATATTACATGATAGAATGTGGAAAGCATTCTTTTTGATTGAAATCAAGAACACACAGATGCCTGCCATCCTGACGCCCATCATGCCCTCCCAGATGATTCTGACATCGGTGATCCACTTGGAGAAATTCCAGGTGCCTGTTAAGAAGGCGCCTGGAGACTATGGGATATCTGCTGATGGGTCTAGGCTATAGTTAATAAGAGATTCTCAATTTGACACAAAATGTCCTTATTTCCTAACAGAGCACCATGTAACTTGTAATCTAGACCTCAATGCTTTGTCTCTAAATTAAGTCTGTGTAGATACTTATTCCATTCCTTAAGATGTTTGTTCAAATCTTTCATAATCCCCTAATATACTCAGGCCTATTTTTTTAAGTGCAAGGAAGACTAAAAATTGAAGACAACCTTCTAAGAGAAGAGAGAAACTGCACCTTGCTGAGAACAATGTACTGGCTAGGTGTGTGCCGGGAGGTGCTAGTGCTGAGGTGGGCACCTCCCTGCTGAGATGAGGTCTAGGGAGGGTGGGGCAGTGGCCAAGACCACACCGCCATTCCTATACAAAAGGAGAGGCGGCCACACAGGGCAGCCTGCATAGACCCAGCCAACCACCGAGGAGCTCAGGAAAGGGAGTGGGCACTGAAGAAGGAAGCCAGAGGAGAATGGAGGGTGGGGGAGAGAAGAACTGAATTTGGGGCAGGGCTTTTCAAAGTCCCTTGGCAATAAGTTCTACCTCTCAAAGTGCCCTGGAAGGCATAGGAGAGTTGACCACAATAATGACAATGGACGTGTGGTGGCCTGAAATGCACTTTCTCAGGCCATATGCCAGGCACTTGAAATGGGTTATCTTACTTAATCCCAACCACAATCCTAGGAGGCAGATCCTGCCATCGCTCCCATTTTACAGACACAGAGACTGAGGAATAGAGATTGAGAATTTTTCCTGAGGACACTCCGCAAACCAAGTGTTGAACCACCGAGCCCACCAAAAATAAGGTCGACATTTGTATAAAGTCTCCTGTGTTAATTGTTCATGCAAATTTCTCATTTTATCCTCAATGCTTTGGTATCTATTTTAATTTTTAAAAAAATGCCTTTTCTCTAAATTCTCAAGTGAAATTCCCAGGTAGGCAGAGGCACTGTTTTCTCTGTGGCTTCATGAACCTCAGGCATGATGCTAGAAAGCCCAATAGTGGATGCTGGAGCCCAAGAAAGTTTTGAAGCAAGGTGTGACATGGCTTCTCTGCCCGTAACTTGTGTCATTTCACTAAAAGGGAGAACATCACCCCATCATTTATGAACTGGGTAGAGGACATGCTTGTCTTCAGCCCTCTCTCTGCAGTCCCGACCTTCAGAATCTCCATACAGTCAGGATCCCAGCAGGCTACCTGAGAACCCATTGATACCACTCTCCTGTCTTCACTTCTGTAGCACGTACCCAAATCCAATCCTGACCAAAACACCCGGGGAGACAGCCAGCAGATACCCACCATCTCCACCCGAGTCCCAGCCCTGCCCCATGATTTCCATCTCAAGGCCTGGATCTCTCTCCACCTCGCAAATCCTATTCAATCCTCAAACTCATCTCGAGATCACTCTCTTGACAAAGCCTTCTGCGGTTCCTCAGATTGTTCTCCGAATCCTGTGGAGCACATCTTGTACATGGTAGAGAGTCCATAAAAATGTCACAAATGAACAAAGAGCCAGACTTCCTTCCAGTCATTAATGCTTCCCAGTCATTAATGCTCTGTGCATAGATCCCATCGGAAGAGGAGATGCCCCTTGAGGACAGAGGCAGTGCTCTGCTCAGCAGTGTCATGGAAACCGGCTCCTTTTGAGTTCGCCTGTTTCCTGCCACCATTCTGACCTCCTTTCACCAAATGGCTCTGATTACACCCAGTGCTATCTTCCTGGAGTCACCTGGCTTCCCAGGCTCCCAGGGCCTGGCACGTGCTTCTTCTTCATCTTCCACTCCTGATGCTGAGTTTGTTTGAGAATTACTTTTCAGGGGATGGCTGAAGTGCTGAATGATCAGCTGAGTGAAAGGGGCCTGTGTCCTCCGTGACATCCTCCAGATGAACCTTCCCACTGTGAAATAACATTGCCTCTTCTCCAGTCCAAGAGGAAGGAAAATTGACACTGAAACAGGGGTGCTGTCATATTTTCTTTGCAAGGGAAGAAACCCAGTAGGCCAGTTTGTCATGGCACACGACCAGAAGGCTGTCCCCTGTCTTATTAAAGCAGATCATCAGGATGGCCTCCCAGGCCCAAGAACCCATGGAAAGGTGGTGCTAAGGCCTACTCAGCAGCTCTACCCATTGCATCAGCCCAGGGCCTGGCCTCTTGCCTCCTGCAAAAGATGGGATGATAGCAAAGCCACCCTGCAGTGACTGCTCACCTGGCCTGTTCTCAAGCACCCATAGGAGGATCCTTAAAAAAACTTCTCCTGCCCACCCAGCTGCTGGTGGCTTCCTCTTGTTACCTGACTCTCTAACCTTGACCATTTTGCTTCTGGATGACACACAGATATCTCATGGAAGGGCTACGACTTTAATAGTTTGGGGACTGCTTCCATTTCCAGGTTTAGTGCATATAGGGGAAGCAGGAAGCTCTAATTTCCCCCAGAGGGGAGGCTTGAGGAGAAGAGGCTGTGCAGAGCAGACTGGTTGAAGACATGTAGTCCCCCTGCGGAGGAGGCCAAGCCCTGGTCACATCCTGGAATTCTTCTATGGAAGGAGCAGAGCACATACCTGGGGCACCTGGTCTATGCTGAACAGCCTGGGGATCTTCAGGCTCAGCATCTTGATGTCAGCTTGGCCAGGCTGGTGGGGGTCAGCCCCTGCCTCTCTCCAGGACTCAAAGCCCTGACATGCATGAGGTCCCAAGTTGCTTCCTGAAAGAGGATAGCATGGAGAAATCGAGTCAGTATCCACCTAACTCCAGCTGGATTGTGCAGCTACTAAATGAGCACTTGCTAGTGGTGGCAACAAGTTGAACTTTCTCAAAAGCAACAATAGCAATGCTTTCAGACTGCCAAGTCCTTCCTTCCAAGAGTGCTGGAGGGAGGCCATTGATCCTAATAGGGGAGAGAGCTGTGCTCTCAATGTCTCCTCCTCCAAAATGCATGTGCTGACATCTAAACAATCCCCAGCAGGTGTGAAGAAGTAGGGCCTTCAGGATGTACTTAAGTCATGAGGCCTCCACCCCCATGAACGAGATCAATCCCTTATAAAAGAGGCACAGGAAATTGGTGCAACCACTCTGGAAAGCCATAGGAGATTCCTCAGGAAACCTGGAATGGAACCACCATTTGACCCAGCTATCCCACTCCTTATACCCAAAGGACTTAAAATCAGCATACTACAGTGACCCAGCCACATCAATGTTTATAGCAGCTCAATTCACAATAGCTAAGTTATGGAACTAACCTAGATGCCCTTTAACAGATGAATGGGTAAAGAAAATGTGGTATATACACACATTGGAATATACTAGGCCATAAAAAAGAATGAAATTATGGCATTTGACACAAAATGGATGGAACTGTAGACTATCTTGCTAAGTGAAATAAACCGATCCCAAAAAACCCAAGGCTGAATGTTTTCTCTGATATGCCGATGGTAACACACAATAACAACCGGGAGGGAAGAATAGAAGTTCGTTGCATTCAACAAAGGGGAATGAAAGGAAGGGAGGGGGAATGAGAATAGGAAAGACAGTAGAATGAACCGGACATAACTTTCCTATACTCATATCCGAATACACCACCAGTATAACTCCACATCATGTAAAACCACAAGACTGGGAAGTTATACTCCATGTATGTATGATATGTCAAAATATACTCTACATCCCATGTATATCTAAAAATAATAAATCTTTAAAAATTATAAAAATACATACTTTTTGTAATCTGATTTTTAAAAA
This sequence comes from Marmota monax, assembly GCF_021218885.2. Lineage (NCBI taxonomy): Eukaryota > Metazoa > Chordata > Mammalia > Rodentia > Sciuridae > Marmota > Marmota monax. The sequence goes on from NW_026694865.1 coordinate 2,424,836, forward strand.
TTTAATACTATACAGGAAGCATATTATTATGCCATTAAACATAAAGAGGCACAAGGGAGCTTGCTTGCCACTTCCATCAGGTGAGGACACAGAGAGAAGGTGCCATCTGAGAACAGGTCCCTTGCCAGACAGCAAACCTTCTGACTGACACACACACACACACACACACACACACACATATATATAGTTGTTGATAGATCTTTATTTTATTTATTTACATGAGGTGCTAAGAATTGAACCCAGAGCCTCACCTCACTCATGCCAGGCAAGTGTGCTACTGCTGAGCCCCATTCCCAGCCCCAGCCCCAACCCCCTGCTGACATTTTGATCTTGGATTTCCCAGAATCCAGAACTGTGAGCAATACATTTCTGTTGTTTATTAAATTACCCAGTTTAAGGTATTTTGTTATCATAGCCTAGATAGAGTGAGACAGTGGTCAGAAAATTGGGGAGCTAGAAAGGGCTGGAGAGGTCATCCAATCCCCTCATGTTATATGTGAGGATCAGACGGGTGGAGTAACTTCCCCAGAGCTGCACAGCTGTGGAGAGCTGGGGCCACACACTCTCCACTCCACTATAGGGTGCCCCTGGGCAGACAGTGGGTTCTCTAGCCTCATCAGCTCTGTGCCCAGGAGAGGATGAGGAACTGTGCCCTCTTCCAGAAGGCTGGCCAGAGCTTGTCTTGGTTGCCCTAGACACACAAAAGAACCAGGCCAGTCAGAAAACCCAAGGAGACAGAGCAATCGGGAGTAAGTAATAAGGTTGCTTAAATGCAGGATTAAGCAGCAATAAGTAATGTAAACTAGAGAAATCCAATGCTCTCAATACAGGCCCAGGAAACAGAAAAAGAACAGAGGTGGAATTTGCCATAGTCAATATCTCCTCTACCCCATCATCACAGGTCCAAAGTCTCCTGCTTCCTAGGGTCGTCCCCTTGTTCCCATCCAATGAGAGGGTTTCTTTCCCTGACTCTGGAGGCCTGGAGACCCAGCCCAAAACTCTCTTGGGGCACCAGCCACATTTGACCTTCAGTCAAAGCAAGCTCCCTAGGGCTCAGGTCCCCCGGGGGGAAGGACCCTCCCATGGCTGATTGGAAACCCTGATCCTTCAGCAAATAATCAGCAAATGATTATTTAATGAAGCAATGCAGCTCATTCTTTGAACCTAAAGTGCTTTTAAGTTTTGTGGTTTGTTTCCTTTTACTTCTTATTTTTCTTTAGGTTGTCTTTATTATCTGGAGCCCTGTAGCAAAATACAATCCGTTTCTGTTTCACGGTCATAAATTCGCTTCTTTCTCAAAAATACTGATGTAGGCATCATCCACAATAGGCAAGCGGTGGAAGCAATGACGTGGCCCCCAACCCATAAATGGATAAACAGCAGAAGTGTAGATAGACCATGAAATGGCTTTTAACCTTAAAAAAGGAGGAGATTCTGGTACACACCGCCACATGGATGGACCCTGAAGACCTTATGCTAAGTGAAGAGAGCTGGTGACAAGCATCAATCTGATATGCATCCACTCACACAGGTACCTAAAGGAGTCCCATCCACAGGAGCAGGAGGCGGAGCAGAGGCCCCTGGGATGGGGGAGGGGAGGTGGGGTGCTGGCGTTCAAGGGGTTTGAAGTTTCTCTCTGAGGTGATGAGAGGGTTCAGGAGACGGGTGGTGGCAACAGTTACAAAGCAGCGTGAATGCACTTAATGCCATTGAACTGTATGTTTAAAATTGTAAATTTTCTGTTATGTGTATTTGATGACAAGAAAACAGGTCTGCAATATTTCAAAATTACAGAATTATAAAGATAATAATTTTTTAAAGTTCAGATGCTTTTTACCCATGTTAAAAAATAAAAATTGACACTATACCAGCAAACAACACTGCCTCTGAGCGGGGCGTGGCACACCTGGCCTCTCCCTCTCAGAAGCAGCCGTCACCCACCCAGCGGCAGGAACACAGGCCAGACCAGGCGAAGCTCAAGCTCACCCGAAAAACCCCAGATGATATTGGGAACCAAAGCTAGGGCTCCCCAGTCTGTTTCCAGCACCCCTTATTTCTCCTGGGACTTGACTCAATTTCATGGGTGAGAAAAAGACCCAGTCCTTGCTCTGGAAGCACCCATTATCTAGGTGGGATGACCCAGCAGCCACACAGAAATGAGGATGTTCCAAAGAAGCACAGGATTCACTCATCTCTTCATTCAGCCATTGTCTGCTGCACTTTAATCATGTGCAGAGTAAGAGCAGGGGCAAATGGATAGTGTCTATTCTCTGCAGGCTGCAGCAACCTTAAGGAAAGGCTGAGGACTTAGCTGATAGAAGAATTGTATTGGTTTTTGCTGCACGGAATAGGGGAGGGGAGTAGGATCCCCCACACCATGCCATTCCCTCATTGCACAAGGAAAGGAAAGATGCGTGAGACAGTCCTTGTGCCAAGAAATGAATAAAAACCAGACACACACCTGCTTTAGTCAGGGTTCTCTGGAGAGAAAGAACAGATAGAGATAGGATATACAGATAGAGATACACAGGAGAGGACTTACCAGGAGAACTGGCTTACACAATTATGGATACTGAAAAGCCCCATGATGGGCTGATTACAGGCTGGAGACCCTGGGATGCTAGTTGTATGGCTCAATCCAAGTCCAAAAGCCTCAGAGCCAGGGAAGCCAACAGTGTGACTCTCAGTCCAAGACCAAAGGACTGAGAATCCTGGGGGTTGGGTAAGTGCAGGAGTCCAAAGTCAGAGAACCTGGAGTTCTGACATCCAAGGGCAGCAGAAGATGGGTGTCCTGACCCAGGAGAAAGAGAAAGAGAAAGAGGGAGGGAGGGAGAGAGAGAGAATATGAATTCGTCTTTCCTCTGCCTTTTTATTCTCTCTAGGTCCCCAGGAGATTGGGGGCAAATTTTTCCCACACAGTGCCTCCACTCACACACCAATGTCCTCTGGAAACACACTCCCAGACACACCAGAAATCATGCCTTACCAATTCCCTAGCTATTCCTTAATCCAGTCAAGTTGAGCCCTCAAATTAGCCATCACAACATCCAACTAACTAGCATGGGTCACCCTGAGGAGGAGGGGACTCACCCACTCTCCACCAGTCCAGAGTCTCCTCTCATCCACCCTCACCACAGCCTCCAGGAGGCCGGGCAGAGGAGCAGAGGGCCTGGCTCTGCATGCCATCCACCCAGGTGCAGAGACTGCTCTGCTGTTTCCTGCACAACCCTTAATAAGCCACTTAACTCTCTGTGCCTCAGTCTTATCTGCAAAATGGAAATAACAGCAGTGCTTTCTCATGGGGCTGCTGTTAGGATTGGAAGAGATGAGCCATGTAAAGAGCTGCCATAAAGACAGGGTTCAACAAGCACCAGTCATTCATATTAATTTTCAGACAGGAGAATTAATTTCATAAAATTGATTATGAAGCATTGAAAGTTCAGGGGATCTTCCCAGATCACAGAGCTGACAGGTGGTAAAGCTGGGATTTGATCTCTGGTTCACCTGAAGGTCTGAGGAGGGAGTCTGGGGGTGGAGAGATGTGGAAGCTTCCTTGAATTGTGCCATTTGCACTGAGCACGATAAATTGCAGAGATTCGAGAGACTTTGAAATTTTCTGCAGGCCTTAGTTATGCCCTGTATTATAGAATGAACATTTATATTCCCTCCAGGATTCAGATTTGGAAACCTAATCCCCATGTGATGATATTCGGAAGTGGGGCTTCAGGGTGCAACTAGGCCATGACAGCAGAACCCCCAGGAATGGGACTCATATTCTTCCAAAAAGGTCCCTGAGAGGTCATGCATCCTATTGCCATGTGAGGATACCGTGAGAAGACACAGTCTAGGAACCAGAGTGGCCTTCACCAGACACAGAAACTGCCAGAGTCTTGATGTTGGTCTTCCCAGCCTCCAGAATTGTGAGAAGTAAATTTCTGCGGTTTATAAGCCACCTAGTCCATGGCATTTTGTTTTAGCAGCCTAAACAGACTAAGACACCCAGGGGACACTTTTGGTGGCTAGGAGAAAGAGAAAGGTCACTGCTGTCCCTACTATAACCAGAAGATATCCACTTGCTTTCTGGATTGTAGTGAAATCAGTAACATAAACCCTCCTGTTGAGAAAGACAATGTTAAGAGTCATACATTTCCTTTTAAGAAGAGAATTGGCTTTGATCAAAGGGCATTAAGTTGTAGCTCTAGACACTAAGACTTGATTTCTCCCTGCTACTGAGAGAAAATGGAAAACACAGAAGGTTAACAGTGCTGTTTATCATCTAGGCTCTGAGCAATGAGCCTCTGTGCCAATTAGAGTGAGACAAACGCTCAGGTAAGATCAGACTAGACCTTTCTCTTTCAAAAGTGGGGGAATTTTTTGTATTGTTCTTCTACCATTTGAATAAATGAGGCCTCTCCTACTAATAGGTTGCTCTTTGGCATCTACAATGTAAACCTTTATGTTGCCAGAATCGTGTGACACCCATGGCTCATCATGGCAAGTTGCGCCATGGCCCCTGGTTCACCTGCTGGGCCTACTGCAAACCTTTCAGGTGTCAGGAAACACAGAGTGCACTCACTGGCCTTTTCAGCCTCCTCCATCAGGAGCCAGGCTCTTCATTCCTCCCCACTATAAAATGCAGAGTGTAATGTCCACCATTGACCACACCAGTGTGGTTTGTGGTCTCTTCAGCAGAGGCCAAGAAACAAGCTTGAATAAAACCAGGGGCTTCTAAGATGAGATCAAAATGCAATGGAAAGATCAGCTAATATTTCAGCAGTATGTTGGGATTCCACATAAGACTTCATTTAAAAGAGGATTCCAAACTTTGCAATGTTTTTAAATTGCTAAAAACAAAGTGGGGGTTGGTATTGTAGGATACTCACGAGGACATGCTGAATTCTCCTGAAATAATCTTTTTGTTTTTTAGTTGTTGATAGACCTTTATTTTATTTATTTATACGTAGTGCTGAGAATCCAACCCAGTGTCTCACACATACCAGGCAAGTGAGCTACCACTGAGCCACAGCCACAGCCCCTGAAATAACCTTTTTATTTTATTTTCTGTTTGATTCATTCATATATATATATATATATATATATATATATATATATATATATAATATACAACTCTTATTTCATATATAGAGCTCAATTTTTCATATCTCTGGTTGTATACACAGTATACTCACACAGGACTTCATGTCCTCATACATATACTTTGGATAATAATTGATCATCATATTCAATCATCATTAATTACCTCATGCCCCCTCCCTTCCCCTCCCACCCCTCTGCCCTATCTAGAGTTCGTCTATTCCTCCCATGCTTCCCCTCTCTATCCCACTATGAATTAGCCTCCTTATATCAAAGACAAATTCAACTTTGTTTTTTTGGGAATGGCTAACTTCGCTTAGCATTATCTTCTCTAACTCCATCCATTTCCCTGCAAATGCCATGATTTTATTCTCTTTTATTGCTGAGAAGTATTCCATTGTGTATATATGCCACTTTTTTTAATCCATTCATCCATTGAAGGGCATCTAGGTTGGTTCCATAGTTTAGCTGTTGTGAATCATGCTGCTATAAACATTGATGTGGCTGTGTCCCTGTAGTATGCTGTTTTTAAGTCCTCTGGGTATCCAAGGTGAGGGATAGCTGGGTCAAATGGTGGTTCCATTCCCAATTTTTCAAGAAATCTCCATAATGATTTCCATATTGGCTGTACCAATTTGCAGTCCCACCAGCAGTGTATGAGTGTACCTTTTCCCCCACATCCTTGCCAACATTTATTGTTGTTTGTATGCATAATAGCTGCTATTCTGACTGAAGTGAGATGAAATCTTAGAGTGGTTTTGATTTGCATTTCTGTAATTGCTAGTGATGATGAACATTTTTTCATGTGTTTGTTGATTGATTGTACATCATCTTCTTAGAAGTGTCTCTTCAGGTCCTTGGCCCATTTATTGATTGGGTTGTTTATTTTTTTGGTATTTAAGCTTTTTGAGTTCTTTATATACCCTAGAGATTAGTGCTCTATCTGATGTGTGAGGGGTAAAGATTTGCTCCCAAGATATAGGCTCTCTATTTACCTCACAGATTGTTTCTTTTGCTGAGAAGAAACTTTTTAGTTTTGAGTCCATCCCATTTATTGATTCTTGATTTTAATTCTTGTGCCACAGGAGTCTTATTAAGGAAGTTGGGGCCTAATCCCACATGATGGAGATTAGGGCCTACTTTTTCTTCTATTAAACACAGTGTCTCTGGTTGTATTACTAAGTTCTTGATCCATTCTGAGTTGAGTTTTGTGCACGGTAAGAGATAGGGATTTAATTTCATTTTGTTGCATATAGATTTCCAGTTTTCCCAGCACCATTTGTTGAAGAGGCTATCTTTTCTCCAATGCATGTTCTTGGCACCTTTGTCTAATATAAGATAATTGTTGTTTTTTGTGTTAGTCTCTGTGTCCTCTATTCTGTATCATTGGTCTACCAGTTTGTTTTGGTGCCAATACCATGCTATTTTTGCTACTATTGCTCTGTAGTATAGTTTAAGGTCTGGTATAGTGATGCCACCTGCTTCCTCTTCCTGCTAAGGATTGCTTTAGTTATTCTGGGTCTCTTATTTTTCCAGATGAATTTCATGATTGCTTTTTCTATTTCTATGAGGAATGCCATTGGAATTTTAATCAGAATTGCATTAAATCTGTATAGTGCTTTTGGAAGTATCGTCATTTTGATAATATTAATTCTGCCTATCCAAGAGCAAGGTAGATATTTCCATCTTCTAAGGTCTTCTTTGATTTCTTTCTTTAGAGTTCTGTAATTTTCATTATATAGATCTTTCACCTCTTTTGTTAAGTTGATTGATTCCCAAGTATTTTATTTTATTTTTTTGATGCTGTTGAGAATGGGGTAGTTTTCCTCATTTCCCTTTCTGAGGATTTGTCACTGATAAACAGAAATGACTTTGATTTATGGGTGTAGATTTTATATCCTGCTACATTGCTGAATTCATTTACTAGTTTTAGAAGTTTTCTGGTGGAACTTTTAGGGTCTTCCAGTATAGAATCATATTATCAGCAAATAGAAAATAGTGAAATAACCTTTTTTTTAAAAAAAAAAAAAAAGCAGGGCTGGGATTGTGGCTCCATAGTAGAGCACTTGCCTAGCACGTGTGAGGCACTGGGTTCCATCCTCAGTACCACATATAAATAAATAAATAAAATAAAGGTCCATCTGAAAAATATTTTAAAAGAAAGCAATCATAACAAAATCACCACGAGGAGGAAGTGTCAAGTTAGCATTCGTAGATTAAAGGGCAAGCAAAGTTAGTAAGAGGTAGAATTCATACTTGGCTGCCTCATTCCTCTCATTCCTTGCAGTCCCTCCCTCAGGAAACTTTAACCTGGTGCAAGCTCAAAAGGACACACTTGGAAGACCTTATAACATACCAAATATGTTGACATATAAGGTGGACTAATATAAGCTGATGGGCTATTTTCCCAATGACAGGGTCCAAAAAATGTGTAACTTCTAGGAATGCAAATAAACTATCAAATTGTCTCTTTATAACATTAATTTATTCATTCAGTTAGGCACAAATATAAGAATCTCTAACTATAAATGCAATTTACTAATTTAAAGGTTTTCTAGTCATATTTCACAGAAATAAGTGTATTCCAAGTCTTCACATGCACCTTCAATAAGAATATCTTCTTTTTAACTACAGGCATTTTTTTGTATTACAGGTCAAGGGCAAAATATTCTCACTTCCTTCTACATTGTGCTGAGGCTCAGGAAACAATACTTGAAAGCCTGGCACCTCGCTGCTCCTGAGTCCTTTGAACTGGAGGCTGGGAGGCCTCTGAAGCAAGGGCTCTCTGACCTGCTCCTGCCCTCCTGTCTGTCACTAAAGCAAGTCAGGGAAAGCAGACTTCTTCTTCCTGGAGGTGGGTCGTATAAACTAGAGCCCCTCTCTTCTAAAAAAAGATGTATAACCTAGAAAAATGATCTCTTCTCCTTTTAAGACCCATTCCAGAAGGATCCTGCCTCACATCCGAGAGGAAGCCTGGCTTCACAGAGACATCTAGAAGAATCTGAACAGACTGGCCTTACTGGGTACCCCCTCCCCCACCTCATATTACTATTGACTCCTATGTCCAATAACATTTCTGCACAACTGTCTGTTCTTCATCAAATCTAAGCATAAAAACACAGTTTTGCTGCCTGTAATCCCAGCATCTCAGGAGGCTGAGGCAAGAGGATTGTGAGTTCAAAGGCCAACCTCAGCAATTTAGTGAAGCCCTAAGCAACTCAGTGAGACCCTGTCTCTAAATAAAATACAAAAAAAGGGCTGGGGATATAGCTCAGTAGTTAAGTTTCCCTGGTATTATCTCTAGTACCAAAAACAAACAACAAACAAAAAAACCCCACAGTTTTCCCTGGGTTTAGATTCAAGGGCAAGCAAGGATAGCAAGAGGTCTTTGGGTCTTCGTTTCTGAAGGCTCAAAACTTGGATTAAACAAATTTGTTAATGGTTTCTCTTGCTAACCTGTATTTTGCTCCAGGATATATTGACTATGATCCTTTTGATGGGTGAAGAAAGGGGTCCCACCTTCCACCTCTGCAGTTGTTTGAAAAACACATGATTTGAAACTGTACTGAATGCTTGCTGCTAAAAAATATATTCCAAATCACAACTATTCATTTGCTATTATTATATTGGCTACAATTTGCTTTTATATACTTCACATGGAGGGTCTGATGGAAGATGTTAGCTTCAACCTGCAGCCCTGGGGTGGTGGTTAGTTAGTATTTGAAAGAGGAGCCATAATGCCGTTCACACTGTGGAGAGCACAGCTTTGGATCTGTTGGGGCTATTTTTGGTCTACACCATAGGGTGTGCTTCTGAGCACTGAGAATGCAGTTTCACTGGAGAAACGAGAGGCATTAGAGAAATGTGAATTAGTGAGCAGCTGTCCAGGTGCTGTCCCTGTGTGTGAGCAGGGACAGCTACAGGATGAGGCTGCTCCTGTGAATGAGCTCGACTGAGCCCTCTAGGGAGGATTCAGTGCCCTGAATCCAACCAGAAGCTCAACCAAAGCTGACAACTGTTGACTCAGCCTTGGGAGCTATCAAGCAAGGTGCGTGTGAGAGTCTTTGAAAGGGCAGGTAGCTTTCCTGGCTGCTGGATTGGCCATTATATCAGGTTGTGCCTGCTCGCTAGTGTAGATGTGGCCAGCAGAAGCCCAGCCATGGTGTCTCATTGTGCTGTGCCATGTGTGCCGAGATTGGGGGTCCTCTCATTCATGCACCTCCAAATACTGACTGAGCCCAAGATGGTATTTCAATGAACTTTAGACACTACCAACAGTGTCTTCTTTGCCACTTCTGTGTACCACAAACACAGAAAAAAGTACTGCCAATTATAATCATGAGATACCACTGATTGCACATTAGTCCTGATTTCAGAGTTGTTAAAAATGTTAGGGGAAAAAAAAGTGCATGTTCTGATAGATGACGTAGTGCTTGAGATGAGTGAGTGGCTTAGGTTGGCACACAGTGTGACTCTCCGCACTTACTACTTGCTCTTTAAAGGGGTCATCGAAGTCTCCTTCATGGCAAAACTGACACCTGCAATTAGAGGATCACATTCCTGGGAATAAGTGTCTATCTGAGATTCTGCCCCCGCCCCCGGATTGTGTCAGGAGCCTTCTGAAAGGATTCCAAAAGGAGCCCAAGAACAGTTGGCTGGGAAAGTATCAGGTTGTCATAACATCTTCCCCAAACAGCCCACTATTCAAAATAAAAAGACAGTGACCTGAACATGCAAACCCCGGAGGACTTCACTGTAACACCACTTCCTCTTTTCTGAAAAATATTATGTTGGAAAACAAAATTCTTTCATAGTACAACATCATAAAGGCAAAGGCTGCTGTTTCACAGGGATTGCACTGTGCCTGCTTTTAGAATAATAGGAATGTAAGATCAGAAAGCTCCTGAGAGGCCGTCCAGGCCAAAGCGCTGCTAGATACCTGATTTTTTGTTGTGGAGTCTTTCAGACCAGAGGTGACACATTTGATCCAGAGAAGCAATGTAACAGAGACTTCAGTTTCTGCAGGAAGGCAGGGTCCTGGGGATGTCTGGAGATGGGAGCCCTCACCTCTTCTCTGCAGACTCGGAGGCCACTCTTAGCCTGGGAGGGCACTAGAAAGTGCTGCAGGCTGTCCGGTCCCAGTAGGGCCCAGCCTCCAGGGTGTGGAAGGAGGAGGCCAGCTTCTTCAGACTCAGCTGATGAGGCTTAGCATAGTGGCTCCAGGAGAAGAGTAAGTGGGAAGAGAAGAGTTGGCCTCATTCAGGCAGGCTCTGGCTCACTTACTAGCCCTCTCCCTCTTCCTGTCTAGTTCTCCTTCATGTTGACAGAAAACAGCACAGAGTGCAGATAGTAGAGGAGGCTGATTCCATCCCATCCCATTCAAAAGAATGCTTACATGGTGCTCAACACCGCACAGGGCTGCACTGTACCCTGGGCAGGACTACAGGGACAAAATGCAGGAACAGAGTCTCAAGCTGCCTGCAGATTCCTGTTTGCCTTAAAAATACATACGATCAACATTTAAAACTTGTGTATCAAATGTCACCATCAAGAGAGTGAAAAGACACCCAGGAACTTGGGAGGCTGAGGCAGGAGAATTGCAAGTTTGAGGCCAGCCTCAGCAACTTAGCAAAACCCCGTCTCAAAATAGAATTTAAAAAAGGACTGGGGAGTAACTCATTGGTAAATTACCTCTGGATTCAATCCCCAATACCAAAAGAGAAGAGTGAAGAAAATCCATACAACGGGAGATTTGCAAATTGTATGTCTGATAAGAGATTAATATCAGAATATATAAAGAATTCCTACAAGTCAGCCAAAAAGAAAATTAAAAAATCAAACAAACCCAAACAACCCAATCCAAAAATAAGCAGAAAAGCCAGATGCAGTGGCCTGTGCTTGCAGGCCTGCCTACGTGGAAGTCTGAAGCAGGAGGATCACTTAGGTCCACTGGATGGAGACCAACCTGGGCAACCCCATCTCAACAGCAAAAAACAACAACCATAAAAGGAACAAAAAACAATGAACAGCTATTTCCCCAAAGATATGCAAAGGGCCAATAAGCACATGATAAGATGCTCACATTACTAGACATCAGGGAAACGCAATTCAAAACCAAGTGGAGAGAGCAGTCCATACCCATTAGGATGGCTGTTAAAAAACAAGAAACATGAAGGATATGTCTTGGCAAGGATGCAGAGAAATTAAAATGTCAATGCGCTGCTGGTGGGAATGTAAAATGATGTGACCATAGAAAATAGGCAGGTTATCAAAAAGTTGAACTTAGAATTACCAAGTAATCTAGCAACATCACCTCTACATGTAATCTAGCAACATACACCTCTACTTCCAGAAGAAGTGAGGAGGTTCACACTGATATTTGCCAACTGATACCATAGCAGCACCAGTCACAATAACCCAAAGTGGACCCAAGTGTCCATCAGCAGATGGATGGATAAATAAGTGGTGTAGAATCCATAGAGTATCACTCAGCTTTTTAAAAAAGGAACAAAATTCTGACAAATGCTACAACTGGGGTGAACCTTGAAAACACAATGACCACACAATACTGAGTGTGTTTTTATTTATTTATTTATTTATTTATTTATTTTGGTACTGGGGATTGAACCCAGAGGTGCTTAACCACTGAGCCACAGCCCCAGCCCTTTTGTATATTTTATTTAGAGACAGGGATTTGCTGAGTTGCTTAGGGCCTCACTAAGTTATTGAGGCTGGCTTTGAACTTGCTATCTTCTTGCATCAGCTTCCGGAGCCCCTGGGATTATAGGCATTTGCCACTGCACTCAGCAACAGTAAGTGTATTTAGCACTGCTGAATGCACTCTTCCAAATGGTTACATGGAAAATTTTACCACAATAAGAAAAAGTATCTTTTTTTAAAAAAAAAAAAAAGCATGTAAATTTTGTAGTCTGCTCCAAAATTTAGCTATGATTGTTTTAATACAAGAATTTATTTTCTCCAGATCTTCCAAGAAAAAAAAATATATACCATCTACACTCTGCTGTTGCCAAAACCTTCCCACGTCAGGAAACACAGACTAGTTTAATCTTCCCTTCTTCCTATTTTATCAATGAAGATTCCAGATAGGAAATGACTTGTCTGAGTCACTCAGCAAGGGGCCGGCAAAGTCAAGATTAAAGAAGTCTGTAACTAACAACAGGAACATGCACAGATGTAGCGCCTGAAAGACCAGCAACCCCACCCTGCCCAAGCCAATACCAGACTCCACCAAAGACAGAAAAGAAACAGCTCACAGGACAGTGAGCTGGGGGCAGCCAGGGTCCACCCCTGACCTCCAGCCTGCTGCGGCTAGGGTCCAACACCCACCTCAGCAAACATACAAACAAGTATTCACTAAAACCACAATTATTGTCTCTTCACAGATTGCTTTCCAAACTGCAGGTCAGGCTCTGTCAATAGATCACAAAATCAATTTACTGAGCCTTGGCTGGCATTTAAAAATAGAATAGTATGGAAAATAGAAGAACAGAAAATATCACATGTAACATCAAGGAAAGTTTCCCTCTGTGATATCAGGATGTATGTTATACGTATTATGTGTTATGACCAAAGGTATTTCTTATGGAAAATCTCAGTCCAAAATGTTTGAAGAGGTGTGATCATGTCACAGGTTATTATACTGATTATGGAGAGCCAATGACTTTTTTTTCATCTAGAGTCACACTCACCACGGTATGTCTAAAAGTTTTGGGGGCAGGGGCTGCCAGATCCCAGCAAATGAATGGCTGCATAAGAAACTCCTCTTAATTTTCCTTGGTCTATTGTTCTTTCCTTGGTCTATCCCTTTTTTATTTTAAATATTTATTTTTTCGTTGTAGTTGGACACAATACCTTTATTTTATTTATTTATTTTTATGTGGGCTGACGATGGAACCCAGGGCCCCGCACGTGGCGAGCGCTCTACTGCTGAGCCACCACCCCAGCCCTTTCCTTGGTGTGTTCTAACAAGCATCCTGGATGACCTGAGCTTGGAGAACGTTCTGCAGCAGTGGGACAGGAGGGAAGCACCTGTGGCTGGAGACCCAGGGTAGTCAAGGTCAGGCTTCTCTCTGCCATCTCCTGGGCTGAGTAACTCCACCTGACTTTCATCTTTGTCATCAGTGAGGTGGGACATGAGTACCTACTTGGTCGGGTCTGTGGGAAGCTAAAATGAGATGCCAGATGTGAACATGTTACCTACAACATGCTTCAGCAGTGCCGGTCGTATTCACCACTACTACTGCTCGGGCCGCTGCTGGCACCAATGGGGTACATTCAGGGAAAGGGGCCATCAGCTGCAGCAGCTCCTAGAATGGAGGTGTGTGACCTGAGGTCCATGAAAATCCATGAATGGGCCTCAGAAGTCCAGCCAATTATAGGTAAAATCCTGTGCCTGCACACATGTGAACGTGTGTCAAAGAGACTTTCATCAAGTTTTGAGTGGTACCTGTGAGCCAAGGAGAGAGCTCAGGACCCCTAACCCCATGCAGTACCTGGTGAACAGGATTAAGCCACCCCCAGGTACCTTGGCACCCAGAAGAATCCCCAACCAGGGCAGGAGTCACTGGTTCCAGCAGTCAGTACCAGGCAGTAAATGAGGGCAGGGTTCCCTACCAGAAACCTGTTCCTGCCCTGCCCCACCCTGGAAACTGGCCCCACCAGCTAGCTGGGTGGGGTTCTCTCTTCCAGGGAGAGACCTGCTCTGCAAGCTGTGCCAGCCTTGTCCTCTACTACAGGAATGTCCACACCAGGAAGCCCTGGGCTTATTCTCACTGTAGTCCCCAGCTCTCTCTGAGCCTCCCAAGGAGAGCTGAGGCTGAGGCAATGGCCACCCACAACCTCTCCCTGCAGCTCTCTGGGAGTGTTTCCACTCGGCCAGGCTTTGGACCTGTCCCCAAGCTTCAAATGTCCTTCAATTGTCCTTTTCTCTGGCACCCACCCAGGCCCAGCTCCAGCCGACCTCCTCCAGGAGGGATGCCTTTCCTTTCTCCCCTGAAGCCCACCAGCTGCAGTGGGGCAGGTGGGGGCAGGCTTCGGTGGCACAGAGCTCTGCTTCCAGGCTCAGCTTCTCACTCACCAGCTGGAGCCCTTGAGCATGCTGCTTCACTTTCTCAGTCTGGGTCTGCATCCCCACCACACCAGCACCACGAGGACTGACTGAAACAATGAACTCACAGTTCTCTGCCTAGACTGTGGCCTGCAGCAAGCCACTCGGAGTTGGGGATTATTATTACTGGCTTGGCCCTTTATGATTCTCCAAGTCTTTTAGGTTGGTCCTTTTTGTAGCCACAATTTAGATTACTTGAAGACAGGATCTAGGTCTGTTTTTATATAAGAGACTCAATAAAAACTCATTGACTGTTCTATTCAAGGCTCTCCATTCATTTGTCCATCCATTCACCCACTCATCCATGGGGTGAGCCACCCTGTGCCAGGCACTGTGCTCACAGCTGGGGACAAGGGGGACAACGACAGCTCTGGCCCTAGCAAGCTCCCTGCAGAACAATGGAGACACTAGGCGGTGAACCGGCGGTCAGATGCTCTGTGGGCAGGGACAGAGTTGGGTGCAGGCATCTGATGGGGCACTTTCATGTTGGGAGAAGCAGGGGAGCAGCTCCACCAGGAAGGAGTTTCGAGTTGATTTTTCCTTCTCAGATGCTTCCCCAGGCTGGCTGGTTTGCCCTCTGCTTCCCCTTTCAGAAGGAGCACCCCCATCCTGTCCTGCAAGCCCCAGGCCAGTCTGCACATAGGCTGCCAGACTCACCCCGGGCCCTCTCTGCGCTCTGCTGAGGGTGCTAGGCTCAGGTCCCACACTAGGCACTCCCCATTACAGGCCATTCATCAGGAAGGCGGGTGACGGCAGGGCTGTCTCCTGAACAGGTTGCAGGAGAACCCTGGGTTTTGAATCTTGTTCTGCCACAGTGGGTCCTGCTCCTGGCACTGAGGCCTAAGTGTCCTCATGGGGGAGGGAAGGGCCTGGGCCAGGGGACTCTGAGATCCAGCACGTGTGGTCTATGGGCAGCTCCTCCCTTTGTCCCTGAAGAACCCTGCCCCCAACTCCTCCTAAGAATTCAAACATCCTTACATCCAGAGCTGGGTTGTCCTCAGCTTGAAAACTGAACCCCCTCCTCCCTGCCACCACTGACCCTTGAGATTGGCCCTTGCCACACGCACCCTGTCAACTGCACCCAAAACATTTCCCCCAGAGCCCCAGTCCCAACAGATGCAGGGACTCTCAAAAGTAGCAGCAACCCTGTGTAGGTGCTAGGGAGACAGATGTGTCAGTCCCACCTCCGGGTGCCTCGGGGAGGCTGGAGGCTGGCAGGGAGGTGAGACAGGACACTGGCCATTTGCAGGGGTGGGAAACTGTTAGGATTAGAGAGAGAGGAGAGGAGCTGAACCAAGAGTGGGGTAGATAATAGTGAGAAGGAGGGGCACGGTGAGATGGAAGAGTGGACAGCAGAGACTCCTGGCTCCTAACGTGTTTTAAGTTACTAGCACTGTACTGTAAGGGTGGCTACATGATGTTGTGCATTTGTCAAAGCTCATAGAAGGCACAACACAGAGTGAACCCCAATGTGAACAGTGAATATTAGTCAATAATGTATCAGGATTGATTCATCTATTTTAACAAACATACCACACTAACACAGAATGTTAATCATGGAGGGAGCTGGGGAAGGAGAGAGGAGGAGCATGTGGAAATTCTGTAGCCACGATGCAATTTTTCTGTAAACTTAAAACTGCTCTATAAAAATCAAATCTGTTAGGGAAAAATAGAACAAAATCCCTGGCACCACACACACACACAAAAAAAAAGAGAGAAAAACATACAAAACACCCTGGGCCTACCTTTAAAAATCAAGGGGCCTCACATAGAAACCTGGACTCCCAATTCTTTTGACAAACCTGAAGATCTACAGCTTCTGCTTCCTCACACCGGGGTCTGTTGAGCCCCCCACTCCCTCACCACTCCCACCAGGTTTGGCCTGGAGCTCATGCTTGGGACCCTGGTGATAAAAGTCAAGTGTCTGATCACAAGGAGAGAGATTTGGCAACCCAGCCAGGCACCCAGAACACACTGGATCCAGACTACATTTCCCACAGGTGGGGAAAGGATACCAATGTAGGAGATGAGAAGGACCCAGGCAGCTTCCAGACAAGATGAGTTCCATTTGCACTGATCTGCAGTTTTAAAATATGGGACTACCCAGTTCAGTGGCACATGCCTGAAATCCCAGCAGCTCAGGAGGATCAAGAGTTCAAAGCCAGCTTCAGCAACTCACTGAGACCCTAAGCAATTTAGCAATACCCTGTCCCTAAATAAAACATAAAAAGGGCTGGGGATGTGGCTCCGTGTTGTGTGCCCTTGGGTTCAATCCTTGTATGTATAAATAAATAAATGAATTAATTAAAAAATTAAATGGGATGACACTTAAGTTGAGGCTTCAGACAAATTTGGGAGATAGAGACAAGTGACTTTCAAAACCCAGGGTGTACTCAGACTTCCCCCAGAGAGAGGAACACAGAGAGGAGGACCCAAGGGCTGAGAAAAAGTCAAGTTCATGGACCCAGTGGGGCATCACAAAGCTGGGGTGGGGGGGAGGACACAGGCTTCACCGAGGACCTCCATTTCCCTGGCTTGGCATGAGCAGGAACTGTGGGGGGTTGGAGGGAGCAGGCTGGCTTAAAGCAGACGGAGGCTGGGCACAGGTGTTGTGGGCAATGCCTGGGAACGTACAGGTGTGGCTCCTGGTGGGCTGAGGTTAACTCAGTCCCTGCCCTTCCCTTTCTTTGATGGGAATATGTGCAATCACTTATTCATTCAGCACTCAGCCACTGAATGTCTACTATCTGCCCAAGGCTTTGGCAGGATACCGGGATGAAGAAGGGGATACCACAGCTCCATCCCCTAAGAGCTCCCAGGCTAATGCAGATCGGCACTAACAACTGCCACATGGCATAGCTAATGGCAAGTAGAAGCTAGAACCAGATGCTTCTAGGGAACACAGAGGAGGAGCATCACACTCTGAAGTCAGGAAAGACCTCTTGAGTAGGTGCAGCAGCCCCAGGAGGGGATCTGAGGGTACGGCAAGAGAAAAGGCCCCAGGGTTAAGGGAGAGTATCTGCAGTCTGGGTAACCCATAGCCAATATTGGTCTGAAAAGATCAATATTCATCTTGGATCTTTTGATAGAAAGAAACCACATTCACATAACCTTTATTACAGGATATTGTTATAATTATTCTGTTTTAGTATTAGTTGTCATTGTCGATCTCTTACTGTGCCTAATTTAGAAATTAAACTTTATCATAGGTATGTATATACCAGAAAAAAAGTTTGTATAGGTTTGGTACCGTCCACAGTTCCAGGCATCTGCTGGGGGTCTTGGAACACATCCCCCGTGGATGAGTGGAGACTACTGTATACAATTTGGAGAATTCTTTGCAGTTCAGTGTGGAGGTAGTGTAGGGTATGCAGCAGCAGCTGGCCAGATGGAGCCTGAAGGCCAGAGGCCAGAGGCAGACAGTAGGTGTCCCAAACAATCGCAGTGGGAACAGATGCCCTTAGGGAGCCTGATTGACTGGACAAGTTTTCCCACAGGCGGTGGGAGAGACACTGGTGACCCCAGGTCAGGCGTTTAGGAGAATTCTGAGGAGTGAATGCAAGCCAACTTGACACACTGACTCCATCATTTACTGTGTGCTCTCAGACAGCAACCTAATCCCTGATTTCCTCATTACTTGAAAGAGGATAATGAAAGTATCTATATCTCCTGTGGAGATAAAAAACCATGGTATTTGCCAGATAACAAGCAGTTGATGAAAGGTGGCTCTCGTCACCATTGCACCCTAAGCCATCCCAGCCCACGGTAATGCTCTCTGCTGCGCTTTAGCCCTGGGTTCATAAAACTGCCTGAAAACAGGCTGCTTCCCCGGCTCCCAGCCACCTCCCTGCCTGGTGTGGAGACTCAAAGGGTGGCGCTCTATGAAAGAGGCTGCCAGGAGGTTGCCATGGTGACCTCCCAGCTGGGCTTTAGGACTTAGGGAGGGAACTAAACCTACTTTCCTTTCTCTTTCTTTTCTTTTTCTTTCCTTTTTTTTTTTGCTAGCTATTTCAGCTATTCTAAATATTTACTGCTAGGTGATTATTGCACATCTCGAAAACGCTGAATGATTCCTTGGCACACTGCAGAGAAAAACTGGAAACAATCCAAAGCTGGCTGGGTAAGTATGGTCCATCCATGCAAACATGTACTGTGTGGCTACTAAAAATGTTATAGATCTGGGTAACTGACAGGAAACTTGTCATGACAAGTTATTAAATTAAAAAAAAAAGAACAGGTTGGGGAACAGCATAAATCTTGTAGTACCATCCATGCAAAACTGTGCTACGCTTAACTGCTCATATTTATGGACAGAAACAATGTTGGGAAGGCTGTTTCCCAAAGCGTTCACTGTGGTTCTCTCCAGACAGAGTGAAGCCAGAAAATCTAGGGGTTTGTTCTACTCCCTTTTTTCCACTGTCCTCCAACACCAGAATTGGCCCACCATGGATTCGTGGTGGTGGTGATTATTTTCCAAAGCAACAATGCTGCTAAAAGGAAATAAATGAATGAGTCTTTCATGCTTAGCCAGTCTTGGAAGACTCAACCATGTCAGCCAACCCAGGGACAGCAAAGGTCGGCATGCCCTCATACTCCCCCACTGAGAAGGTCATGTGTGCTCATCGTGCCTGCTGGCCCAGGGGCATCTGGTCAGATAGGGCCTGAGTCCTAAAGCCTAGTGTCATGCATTTGGAAAAGTCACCCCATTTCCTAGAGCTGAAAGCCTCAAGGTCGCCCTCAGTCATCACCATAAGTGGAGATGGAGGAGGTCAGGAGAGGCACATGCTGGACAGGACCATGGACTATATGGAGCAATTTGCTGTGTTCCAGCCACTGTGTCATCCCTGGAGATCCAAGGCAGACATGGGTCCAACCCCTGGGATCCATGATCTAGTGGATGCAGGGCTCCAGGAAGGGCTTGAAAATGCAAGCCCTCATTGTTCCTGAAGGTTCTCTCCTTTCTCGTGGTCCACACTTCATACTCTTTTGAGAAAATTATGTAGTCCCCTCCAGTTGTCCTGGAGGACCCCACTCCTTGGCATATTCTCAGGCCCTCCAAAGTGCACTGAGCCCCAGCCTTACCTCCTACTGGTCTTGCCATTATACCTACACTCTGTCCCAGACACAGCAGGAGCTTT
Organism: Marmota monax; assembly: GCF_021218885.2. Lineage (NCBI taxonomy): Eukaryota > Metazoa > Chordata > Mammalia > Rodentia > Sciuridae > Marmota > Marmota monax. The sequence continues at coordinate 2,444,195 of NW_026694865.1, forward strand.
CCACCTCCAGGCTTCTGTTCCTGCTATTTGGCTGAGAATCTCTTCTTTCACCTTTTCCCAAGAATGAAATTCTACCCATTCCACAATGCTTTGTAGAATACTCTTTTTTTACTGCATAACCATCACAGTTTTTTTTAGTCCAAAAATTAGTTTATAACCTTTTGTTGTGTAATTCTGTTCCTCATACAGCTACAAAGGTTAACAGTAGCAATATATTCAACAGGAGGCGTGTTTGTCTTTTCATGCACCGCGAGGGAGCAGAGTCTAGAATTCTCAGTACATGCGCATTGTCAGCATATTTCCAAAAATCGTCTTGCATGGTTTGTTTAGAGCACTGCAGTGTGAATGGCAAACACATTTTATATGTGTGGTGCTGAGGATGAAACCAATGATAGTGGTGCAGAATCTTCAGACATAGAAGATTGAATTTTTTTCTATATTTTTTTAATTGGTGCATTATGGCTGTACATATTGATGGGATTTGCTGTTGCATATTCATACATGCACACAATATAACAATATTATTTGGTCAGTATCACTCCCCAACACTTCCCTCTTCCTTCTTTGTGTCCCTTTCCCCCACCTTGGTCCCTTTTCTCTACTGATCTCCCTTCATTTTTAGGAGATCTGTCCCCATCTTTGTTTTCCTTTTTCCTCTCTAGCTTCTACTCAAGAGAAAACCTAGGACCCTTAACCTTCTGAATGTGACTTATTTTGCTTAACATGATGGTCTCTAGTTCCATCCATTTTCCAGCAAATGCCATAATTTCATTTTTCTTTATGGCTGAATAAAACTCCATTGTGTATATATACCACATTTTCTTTATCCATTCATCTATTGATGAACACCTAGGCTGGTTCCATAGTTTGGCTATTGTGAATTGTGCTGCTCTACACATGGGTATGCAGGTATCACTAGAGTAAGATGACTTTAATTCTTCAGGGTCAATTAACCTGATTAAATTAAATTTGTATGTCCCTACTTCACAACACTGTAGTAAATTTTATCAAGTGAACATTTCAATCTATAATGCACAAATCAATAACAACTAATGTTTAACTTTTATTTTTCAGACCAGAAAAATGTTTGCTAAACTGTCAGGAAGAAATGAAGTGCATTGATTTGGACTATTCAATTTTAACACATACTCACAAATATTCCATGCATTCTAATTTTGCACTAAAGACAGGTTAGTAATAAATTATTTTTAAGTAATACTGGCATAATTTAAAAACAAAACTGCTTCACATAATGGCTGCACCCCATTTTTTTTCAAAAACATTCGGCATAAAATCTGCAATGATCATGGGATAAAATACAGTGAAATTAGCTTCCACTCTCTTCTGTGGGTTCTATGGGAAGGGTATATGCCATGTCAGGCTCCTGGTTTCCCTCAGTCAAAATAGACCAAGTCTGTCATTCATTGCTGTCTGTGGTGCCCAGGCCAGGGCTGGGCACAGTTACTGTTCAGTAAATGTTTGCTGAGCCATCAAATGACTTTTGCTGCCCACTGTAGTCAGAAGCCTAGAACAAGGTCTGACCACACTGTCTAGCCCCTTCCACCCAGTGCTTCCCATATTGCCTTCATGAATACTACATTTCAGTGCCAAAACTGTACGCTTTGCTCTGAAGTTTTCATTTCAGAATTGTTAAACATCTGAAATATCAGCTGGGCCTGGTGACAATATACATATAATCTCAGCAACTAGGAAGGCTGAAGCAGGAGGATCTAAAGTTTGAGGCCAGTCTCAGCCACTTGGTGAAAACCTCAGCAACTCAGTAAGACTCTGTCTCAAAATAAGAAATAAAAGGACAGGGACGTGGCTCCATGATGAAGCACTTTTAGATTCAAGCCCCTAAAAAAATTTGAAATTTCAAACAATTCAAGTATTTAAAAAGTATGAGTTTTTAATGTATTCTGGATATTAATCCTCTGTCAGAAAAGTAGCTAGCAAAGATTTTCTCCCATTCTGGAAGCCTCTTTTCACATTCTTAATGGTTTCATTTGCTGTGCAGCAGCTTTTTAATTTGGCGCCATCCCATTTATTAACTCTTGGCATTATTTCCTGAGCTCTAGGGGTCTTATTGAGAAAGTCACTGCCTGTGCCTAAAAGCTGGACTGTTGACCCTATGTTTTCTTCTAGGAGTGGCATAGCTTCTGGTCTAATCCCTAGGCCTTTCATCCATTTTGAGTTGATTTTTGTGTAGGGGCTAATTTCATTCTTCTAAAAATATTATACACAGTTTCCCCAGCACCGTTTATCACATATTTTCTCTCATATGTGAAAGCTAGAGAGGAAAAAGGAAAGGGGGGGGGGGTGGCTCATGAAAATCAAAGGTAGATCTGCAGAGTACAGGAAAGGGAGGGAGATGGGAAAGGAAAGGGGGAAATTCTGAGGAATGATATTGCTCAAATTATATTGTTACATTGTGTGCATGTACAAAAATGTGAGAACAAATCCCACCATTATGTACAACTATAATGTACCAATAACAAAAAAAGAGGGAAAAATGTATGAGACAATTGTGAAAATTCAGACACTGGATATTTTCTGATGGGAAGGATCAGTTGTTAAGATGCAGCCACAGGATTGTGGTTACATGTTTGACAGGACCCTCTGCATTTAGAGATGCTTACTGAAGTAACTGCAGATGAGTTGACAGGATGCCGTGGATGGGCTGCAGCCGAATCTCACTGTGATCCAGGGGCCTGAGTAAGGGTTGGAGATGAGACCAGATGGGCCAAGAGCAGGTCATTGGTGAAGCCAGGCTTGGAAGTTCATTATCCTCATCTCTTAAGGTGTGTATATGTTTTGGAAAGGGGAGACTAATGATGCAAAAAATAAAATAAAATAAAACCTGAAATGGGAAAGGTGTCCTGGGGCCTGCTGGGAGGCCCTGTGGCAGCAGACGAAGACTATAGCAAACGTAGTTATTAGTCACACACTTTCCTGGCATGCGGAATATCAACATGACAGTTTTGAAACTAACACAGGAAACGTTGCATCAGAATCTCCATCTGAACAAGATAAAACTGAAGAACTTAAAGACAAAACAGAAATCCTTTGGAAACAAGAGTGATGATGGCTCCTTGTAAATTAAAGACAGCAGTCCCCCAAGAAAAGCCAAGGCCTCATCAGTGGGAAATATCGGAAGATATCATATACAGATATTTTCTCGCCATGCCCCAACTAGGGTAGAGTCAGGAAAAGATTTTTCTGGAAATTTTTCTAGGAAAAAAAAATCATACTTGTGACATAAGTATACTGCCAACATTCTTCTGTTTCAAGAAGCATCAAATAATATCTCCCCTTCAAGATTTTATGACGAAATTTTGTGTTTGTGAAGTGTGTAGATTTGGGCTTTGAGGACTTCCTTTTCGTTTGTTTTATCCACTAACAAACAGACTAGAATAATAATGTATATTTTTGTAAGTTTACATTTACTTAGTGTTCTAAAATGTTTTGTATTTCAAATGATCAAATATTTGGGTCTGTTGTCTTTCATTTTGAAAATACCTTTTTGTAAAACACAAATATTTATTAAGGCGTTATGTGACAGGCACGCGAACAGCTCTGGTTTTTTTCACTGCAGTGGGTGGGAAACAACTACTTGCACCCATCCTCCCAGCTGGAAGGGTGGGTGCCGGGAATCTCAGCTCTGGATGTGCATCAGGAGCACTCAGGGAATGTTTTTAAATGCTGATGCCCGGCCCTGCCCAGCTCAGGTAACTATCTCAGAGCATCTGGTGAGCGGAGGTGGGCCCAGGTGATGATGCAGCAGTTAGAGTTAGGACCACTGTGATTGTTGGTCCAAAGTAAGAGAAGTGGAGCCCCCCAGAGCTGGACTGCCTGACCCTATAGGTAGAACTTGGTGCCCAGTGCCAGCCTGGGTGGCCTCTTTAGGGCTCTAGCTACCTGCTCAGTTGGCCTCTGGGGGCAGGTGCAGCAGGCTGACTCCTCCCCTGAGTCTGGGAAAGAGCCAAGGAAGGTGACTGTGGCTGACGTCCCCTCAGGCCCCTGGGGAAAGCACAGGCTCCCTCCATTTCTTCTCAAGCAGCTAATCTGATCAGAAACTTAGACAGAGATAAGGCAGCAGCCTGCAGGAGCCAGCCCAGGACACAGTGGAAGGAAGGGAGGGGGAAGAGAGGGAGACTTGGGGCCAGGCTGGTGCCTTTACATGTCCAGAGGCAGTGAGCTGGGAGCACAGAGGCCCCTCTGGCTGGAACAGAGACCCCAGACAGGAGCCTTTGGGAGACAGCCTCCAGCTCCAGCACCATCCCTGCTCCTTGGGCTCTGAGCTCCCCAGGTGCAGTCTGAGGTTCAGATCCTGGCCTGGGGCAGAGGGGTAAGGAAGGCTGCAGTTAGGGTGCAGACTGGGCCTGGAAACCCACCCTGGCCGACAGCCCCAACCGTGCAGCCTAATGACCCAGGTCCTTCCCTAGCTGGTCTATCTTCTATCTCAGGCCTTCTAGATCGGGGTCCCTGCAGCAGCCTGTTATCAAGCCCCAGTGGTGATTCTACTTGTGGCCAAGGGGACACAGAATCCTGAGCCTCTGGGCTCACTCACTTCACCAGGCCTTGAATCTATTGGGAGACAAAAAGGGCAGAAATTCAAGGAGCTCAGGATGGTACCAGATGAACAAGGGGCAAGCAGGTGGCCCAGCGGATGGCAGGTCCTGAAGGAGGTGTGCCTCACACTCACCTCTGCGGCCCCTTAGTGAGCTCATGCCCGGTGCAGGGTCCCTGTTGGAAAGGGTGCAGCAGTCCTGGCTGCCCTCGCAGAGTCCCTTCTTGCAGAGGAGAGAGGCACACCTTTAAACTGTGGGAGCAGCCAGAGCAGGAGAGAGAGACTTCAAGGGGTGACTGTCTCTTTGCACAGCCAGCTGGACATTCCTCGGGTGACACTCTATATAAATCCACAGGGGTCATCTGACCACAGACCTTGACCTGCCCACACTGCCCCAGCTGCCCACCTCCTCCCCCGCCTGGAAAAGCTCCCTTCCCCCTTCATCAGCCTCCAGACCTCTCCCCTCCTCTGACCTCTGCTGCATCTCAGGCTGGGTGGTGCTCCTGGAGCAGGTCTGTCCCCTCCTGGGTGGCAGGGCTTCTGTCTCATTCACTGCTGGGTCCTTTAAGTCGAGTACAGAGCCCAGCACTCGGGTGTGCTAGGAGAAGACCTGCCCAGGGGCTCAGGGCTTTCAGAGAAGGAAGGCTCAGAGCAAGGAGGTGGGGTGATCAAGAGGCCACCCAGGGGTCCCAAAAGACAGTGAGGACTTGCTTTAGCAGAAAAGGGAGCTGTCAAGGACCAGAGTGAGGAGGAGCTGACAGGCAACCATCAAGCGGAGACCTACTGGCCCTGGGTTCAGAGACAAGAAAAGGGAGTACAGCACAGCGTGTGTACGTGCGTGTGTGTGGTGTGTGTATGCACGCACTGGGATGGGGGTGGGAAGTGTGCAAAGACAGGCCAGGAAGCAGCCGCCCTAGGGACATTCCAACTCCAGAGCAAAGGCTCCTGAGGGAGGCCCAAGAAGCGGCTGCACCTCCCTTCTCCAGTGATTTGCCTTCCTGAGACACTTTCCTCAACAATCATTAACACCACCGGGGGTGGGGGGTTGTTAACCAATAAATTGGTGGTAAACCATTCCACATAATTATTACCCAAAGAGCACATCTCACAGGGGAGGGGGAAACGGTCAGGCAGCCAAGGAGCCAGGGAGGTGTGGACTGGCAAGAAGGAAGGAGTCACATAAACTGGGGGAGGGGTACTGGCAGGTGCTCAGGGCCTCAGCTGAGACTAGAGGGGATCAGAGAAGGACCTGGCCAGATGGGAAAGGCATGATTTAGAGGGATCCATTATTGCAAGTGGCTCCACAGCCCATGAGGAGCTTAGGTTGGGGAGCCCTGGCAGATGCATCTACTCTGCCCACGACATACATCATTTTCATGGGTGACGTGGCATTTGTGTGCTGAAGTCAGCTCTACCTGGCTGCGTCCTGAAGCCTCCCTGTGTCCCTCTCTCCTCCTCTATAAAATGGAGATGATGATGTTGGTTGGAAATCACAGTTATTCAGTACTTCATCTACCTAAGCCCTGTGGGCACTTTACATGCCATTTAATTTCCCCAACGTCCCTCTGGATGGACACTTTCATAATCCCCGGAGTAACTGCCTCTTTGATGTGTCTGCACACTGGTCAGAACATCATGGAAGTCTTGGTGCACAGCAGGTATTCAATAAGCACTTGGTGCACAGTAGGTGTTCAATAAGGAGCAACTGCTGCTCTAACTGTTCTATGACTGAGCCCCTGCCTTCTCTGCCCTGCCCCTGGCTACCAGATAGACCACAAGATTTATTCTCCTTCCTCCTCACCAGGACAGATGGTATTTTTCCTGCTAACCCAATGTCATAAGTAAAGTAAACATCTCACAATATTTGAATGCAACAGTGGATGAAGAGCCCCGGTGGCAGAAATGCGACACAAGGTCATCATTCGACCATTATTAAGCACTTTTTTTTCTCTTTCTTTTTTTTTTTTTAAGGCTGAGGCAAAATGAATCACTCAAAAACTCAGGGAGAATGGGAATCACGGATCCCTCTAAATCAGCCCTCAAAAACGTACCACAGACTCAGGAAGATGCAAACAGTTCCTCCTGCCTTCCCTGGTCCTCTGTAGCCAGGACCACCTCCAAGGCTCCAGGCCGGCTGTGTGTGTGTGTGTGTGTGTGTGTGTATACGTGTGCGTGCATGCACACACACACACACACACACACGCTGTGATGTGAGAGGCTGGCCCAAACCCAAGAGGGCCCAACAGGAAGCGGAAGCTGTGAGTAGTGACACTCAAGTGGGTGAAGAGGTTTCTCACTGTAACTGTCCCTAAACCCAAGCTGTTCCTTCCTGACCTCAAAGCCCCAACTGTCACCACCTACTGTGGAAAATAATTCACTTTGTTCAATGGGGGGAAGCTGGGCCTCTAGATGAAAAGTGACAAGAAAAAAAAAATCACTTCCATGATTTTTTTCTCCAAATAGATGGTGCCACACAGATGCTGTGGGTCCGTGAAGTAGGGGGTACTGTCAAGGTGGAAACAAACTTGGTGATAGGACCTCGCATTTCTTGACTCTGGAATGTCATCCTGGGCAGGTATCTGGGTAAGGAGGCAGAAAAGTTGTCCCTCCTGTAGCCTGAGTCAAGGACTGCCTTCTAGATACCAAGACTAGAGATTTCACCATTAGAGATTCATTTCTTTGGGTCTTTAAGGAAGGGCCCAAGGAACATGCTAATACTTGGGAAGAGGGAAGGTGTTGTGATGATGATGTGAGATTATTAGAGAAAACTCTCACTTTTTTGACACTAGGAATTGAGTGCAGGGGCATACTACCACTGAGCTACATTCTTAACCCATTTATTTATTTTTTCTTTTTTAAAAAAATTTTTTTTTTAGTTGTAGATGGACACAGTACCTTTATTTACTTTTATGTGGTGCTGAGGATTTCGATCCTCACACGTGAAAGGCAGGCACTCTACCTCTGAGCTACAGCCCCAGCCCTAATTCTTTTCTTTTGAGACAGGTCTTAATAAGTTGTCTGAGCTGGCCTTGAACTTGCGATCTTTCGTCCTCAGCCTCTGGAGTTGCTGGGGTTACAGGCGTGCACCTCTGTGCCTGGCTAAAACTCTTACAGAGGTCCAACCCGTCATTCCTGGACAAAGGGAATTCATTTACCCAATAACTGTCAGCAGCTCGAGTTTCAGGGGGACAAATTAGAGCAGGAAGGGAGGAGTGAGGGGCAGAGAAGTCATTTATGTTAGGCTCATCATCAACAGGCAAAGAGCACTGGGCAAGGAGCCCAAAGACCTGGTTCAAGTCTGAGTGGAGCCATCCTTGGGAAGCCCAAAGGGACACTGTGCGAGCTGACCTTCGTGCACCTCCGTCTCCTCATCCTGAGCAACTGCAGACGGTGATGCTGCTCTGCTCTTCCTCGGTGGCCCAAGAGCACCTGCCAATAATGGGCCCTCTATTCACAGTGGCTATGGCGCCAACCGAGGTGCCATCAATGGGGGAGGGGATAAAGACAATGGGATGTACATACACAATGGCATATCTGCACATTCAGCTGTGAAGAAGAATGAAATCCCGTCCTTTGTGACATGCATGGACCTTAACCACATTAAGTGAAATAAGCCAGATGCAGAAAGACAAACACGGCGTGCTGAGCCGAGTGTGGAAGCTAAACACATAGAGTAGTGATCCGAATATAGAATAGCCATCACCGGAGGCTGGGCAGCGGAGTTGGGGGATAAAGGGAGGCTGGATTTGATGAGTACACCCTGTGCCTGTTGGAAATACCACCCTGAACCCCACTGATGTGTGCTATTAACACATGTTAATCAAAAATGAAATAAAATATCAAATTAAAAAAAAGAGCGCCAGCATTGGCAGGCTCTGGTTGAGCAATGCTGGAGGGGAATGGGCACCCTCCAGGTGTTCACCTAGGGCAGGTATCATTCAACCCCTGGAGACCTGGTCAGCACTGTCCTCCTCCCCCCAGTAGGCCACTGCGACCACAAACCCAGGAGTGGAGCAGAGCCGCCCTATCAGGTGTTTTCCCTTTGAAAGTCAAGTCTGAGGCCTTGGGACAATGGAGGGTGTTCACAGCACCAGGCTGCTGGAGCCCAGCCAGGGGCTGTGTCCCTCCCCTTCCCAGCCCTTGTCCAGCCAGCAACAGGAGCCTGGCCACTGGACCCGCAGCTTGGGCACCTCCTCTGCTCTTTGTGGGTCCTCAAGGAAATCCTGGGGATGTGAGCCAAGACGGGTCATGGAGGAAGATTGGTCTGCACACATGAAAGGCAAAGGTGGTGCTTCCAGAAGAGAAGTTGCTGGAACACTGCTTCTAGGTTGTAGCCTAACACCCTGGAGTCTCTGGACTTACCCTGTGACCAGTCTGCTGTGAGATCCTTGGCCTGGGATCAAACACAAGGGGGTCATATGATAAATCTAGAAAGTCCCAGTTCTGTCCAGCAACCGAGTTCCAGCAACCGTCCTGGGGACGAAGGTGAAGATGGCCTGGGTAAGCCAGATGGATGCTCCACCCTCCTTCACACACACACACACACACACACACACGCACGCACACACACATATACTTTTTTTTCTCATTTACAATTAAAAACAAACAAACAAAAAAGATCAGCCAGGTTCTAGAGAGGACGTGGACAAAAACATTTAAGAAATGAACTACTGATGTCCCCCGTGTCAGCAACTGAAGCCTTCTCCTGTTGGCACCCTTCTTCAAAGCCCACTCTTTCCTGTTGCTACCTTTCACCAAGAAAGAGACCAGGTGACAGACATCACTGAGCTCCTAGCTGGGAATAACAGTTGGTCCCTGTTGGGGGGGCTGGGGGATAAAGGGAGACTTGGGGAACGAGCAGCTGTGAATGAACCTGTCCTTCACAGAAATGTAGATCCCCGAGTTCAGCTCACCCAGGCTCCCAGGCTGGTGCCACCTGTTCCCTCCCTCCCAGAAGGCTCCCCTGTTGCCCCTGAGGTGACCAATCACCGTGCCATGGCCACCCCTGAGGTCTGATGCTCGACCTCCCCAGGGCACACCTGGGGTGCAGAATGCCAGGCACAGGGGCCTCCCCCTGGACTTCCTTTTCTCTTCTTCCTGCTTCGCCACCTTCCCCAGAGCCACTTCTTCTTTCCAGAAGTCCTCACCAACCACAGCCCATCTGGGTTCCCTTTAGTCTCTGCACTGACAGCTGGGATCGTGTGGCACAGCAGTGAATTGCTATGTGTGTCTCTGAAGGACATAAAACAAACATCCCCGAGGATGGGACCCTGTGACCCCCAGCACAGGGTCCAGTCACTCTTCCTGAGACCTAGGTAAGTGCCTGCGGAATGGAGACTATCTCCTCACACATCCCCTCTCAAGAAGGTAAATAACCCTTTGGGTGATCACCAGGTAACATAAGCAATTGTCAAATGGGTGCATGCATTTGCAGACTCCAGTGGTTTTAGGGTCTTGCAGAGCATAGGACTGTGACCTAGGTCAGCCTTATTACAGTAGGAGCCTCCACACACAAAGATCTGGTGTGATGTGAGGAGTGTGGACCAAGCCCCCAATAGCAGTGCCACGACCAATCCCTGCACCGTTATTCCTCAGTTCTTCAAGTTTTGAAGACATTTTGGTCTTTAAGAATTCTCTTCTCAGGTTGAATGTCCTTGAAAGATCTGAACCAGTGGACAGGTATGGACCCTGATTCAGGCAAAGGGAGGTCCGTGGAGGGACAAGGGACCTTCAAGGGGAGGTAGAGGCCAAGATGACAGAGGCTCACTTCAGACAGGAGGGGAAACACCTGCGCCATTGAGCCAGATGGAAGGGAGGGAGGGGGGTGCCAGCACGCAGGGTTGAGGAAGTGACGACGGTGGTTGAGAGCATCCAGGAAGGGACACTGTGGATGGTACCAGCAAGGGAGAGGGCAAGGGGGGGACTGTACTCACAGGAATGGGTTGGCCCCATCAGAGGTTAGCCCAGCTGTCAACCTTCAGTCCTGTAGCATGAGCGTGGCAGCCCGGCCCCACCCTGCGTCCCCAGCGGGAGTCAACACAGAGTCAACTTATTCTTTCACAGAGCATTCACGGGCGCCCTGTGAGTTTGGCCTCTCACTCCTGCAGGCCTCACAGGCCATCAGATTAATGTCCTCACTATATATTTTCTCTGTCCTCCCAGTTCTGACCACTGTGCTACACCCAACGCACAACACACACGCACGTCCACGCACACAGTGCACATACACTCCCGGTGCCTCCCGTCTGCTCTGGCCCACCCCTGCCAGGCCTCTCCTCGTTTCCATTCTTCAGAGCCCATTCCCGCTGGCACTGACCACCCGCAGCACTGACCCTCACGCTTCCCCGTCCCAGGGTCCTCCAGGGACTCAACTGTTGTACCCCCAGGACTGTGACTTAGGAATTAATCTGAGGTACCACAAAGAGAGGCAAGGCCACTGAAAGAAGAACGTCTTCCTTGTGTGGGGCCTTGGGTTCGCTCCCCAACACCACCAGTGCAAGGTCCTCCATGGTCAGAGGTGGAAGCAGGAGCAAGGGGAAGGCCTGGGCCAGCGCCTGATGAGGGCCTCCATGGGAAAGGCCAGGCAGGGCCGGGAAATGGTTCAGGATTGGTTAGTTAAAGCCAGCAGGCTTTGGGCATGGAGACTGTCCTGGGTGCTTGGTTTGTGGGCCTGGCTGAAGAAGAGCCAGGAAATATTGGATGGAATATGAAGGAAAGATGAGCTGGTTCCCAGCCTGGGCTGGCAATCGCAGGGACAGGAGTGTCTCCCCACTTCCCCTCTTCCAGCTCCAACTCCAGGGCCCGCCAATCAAGCCCTCTCCTGCTGACATGGTCAAGTCCCCGCCCCTGACACTCCATACCTCATTAACATACCTGGGTTCCCTCAGCTACCTCATTGGATCCCTCAACTGCAGCCACCAAACTCCTGGCCAGGGTACCCTCCTTCCTCCTTTCTGCCAAGGTATCTGCCCTCCTGCCCACAGAACACCCCTGCTCCTGTTCTGCGACTTACCCCACTACCTCCCAGGAACCTCTGTGTCAGAGACCCCTCCCCTCCCCTCCCATCCGCATTAATAATTCTTAAAAATTAGCAGTAATAGCAAAAAGAACTCCTTGACCAAATGGGGCTTGGGGGATGTGCCATTTAGATTCCAGACAAAAAACTAGTTTTCCTGATGCCTAAAGATTTCTTTCAATTCAATAAGAAAAGCATCATGCTGGGCAGGGGGCATCCACGTGGGATCCCATCAGGAAGATCCTCAGAGAGCTGTGGATGTAGTTTGGTAGTAGAGCACAGGCCTAGCACGTACAGAAGCCCTGAGTTTAATTTAATTCTCTGTACTGAGTGTGTGTGTGTGTGTGTGTGTGTGTGTGTGTGTGAGAGAGAGAGAGAGAGAGAGAGAGAGAGAAAGAGAGGGGGCAAGAGAGAGAGAGAGAGGTGTCATCAACAGAAAATGGGAAAAACATGAATAGACTGCTTCACAGAAAAGCAAAGACAAACAGTTCTGTAGCTCTGACACATCTTATTACGGTAAAAAAAAAATGCAAGTTAAAATTATATCAAGAAACTCTTTTTTGTCTTCCAGGTTGGTGGACGCCAGTGAGTCTGACACACTCCGTGTTGGAGGGGTGGAGAGTCAGCGGCCTTGCTTTTCTGGTGCCTTCTCACAAAATCTTTTTACGTCAAATGGCCGTCAGCCTCCAACACACTCACACACATCCCCTCTGACCCAGCAGCTCTGCCTCTGGGACTGCATCTCACATAAACCCACCTCCATTTGTAAATGGCTCCGTACAGGGTGATCCTCTGGGACATCCTTTGAGGAGGCAAAGGACTCAAAACCGACTTCATGTCCAAAACCCCGGAGCTGGGTTGAGCACTGTGACCCCTGTGTGGGAGGCTTACAGAGCCAGGAACAAGAAAGAAGTGCTCTTTATGTGCAGATGTGGAGAATCTCATAGAGACAGAGAAGTGGGAAGGCAGAGCCAGAGCCTGAGGACAGAGGTGCGCCAGTGTGCCACCACCTGGGGAAGGAATCAGCACGCGCACTTCACCACCCCAGGCTTGAAACTGGAAGAGTTGTCTAAAGGGAGGGAGGGAGGCACCTGCGAGGTCGGAGGGTATGGGGTTGGACACCCTTCACAGAGACCATCACATAATCTTAAAATTCTGAATGCTGTACTTCTGCTTTCTTAAGAAGGTGTTGAGGGCACAAAACAAGCAAGATTGAAAAACAAAACAAAACTTCTAGCCCACTGCCCTTTCTGGCTTCTGCATGTTCCCTCCTCTCCTCTAATGACAACATTTGGGGAGCACTGTCTGCAACTGTCCCTGCCCCTGGCAGCCCCCTGGCAGCCCCCTGTCAGCCGCTCCCCAATCCTGGTCTGACTCGCTCCGGCGCCACACACTGCACAGCACTGCCCTCCTCAGCCACTCCTGCAGGGGCATCCACAGCCCCCACTCGGGCCTCCCTGCCAGCCCTCTGGGAGGTCCACACTCTCTCCCACCCCATGGCTTCCCTCTTCATCTGTAAGCAGGCAGCACCAGTGTGCACCTCCATCCCGAGGAACCTCTTCTGAGCTCAGGATCCACTCCTTGTCTCCAGGTATCTCCAACCAGCATAGAATGGCCGGCTTTCAGCCAGTTTCATTCTCTATACCTGGGAGGCTTCCTTGTCAAGCCCACACCCTTTCAGTCATCAAAACCCAGCTGTGACCCCTCTTGACTATCCCTAGAACCCATCCACTCTCACCCCCTCCACCATGGCCCATCTGGTTGAAGCCTTCATCTGCTACCTCAGCTTCCTCACGCTCTCTATCCTTTCACTCTGCTGTACCTCAGGGCCTTTGCACATACTCTAACCTGTGCCTTGGACACTCTCCTCTACAGCTACAGTTTGGATGAGGTACTTAGTTGAGAGTCATCTGGTGATGTGGGAACACGCCTTTGAAGAGAATATTGGTCCCTCCCCATTCTCTCTCTCTGCTTCCCTGTCACCATGAGGGGAGCAGCTTGCTCTACCACCTGACGTGCTGCCTCGTCACAGGCCCAAAGGCAACAGTGCTGACCGACCGTGGACTACAGCCAACATGGACCCTTCCCCCTTGTACTGTGGTTACCTCAGGGGTAAGATATTATTTCCATCCGTGACAGAATGCTGACCAACACATCCCCTCTCCACCCTGCTTTTCTTTGATCAATCCTTATCTGTCTTCTGGCGCTCAGATTAACATGACTTCCTCAGGGGAGGCTGTCCTGGTCCCTTAGACCGATAGACCTCAACTGGGGGCAATTTTGCTCCCTAGGGGACAATGTCTGGAGACACTTTGGGGAGTAGGGAATGTGTGTGTGAATGCTGCCAAACACCCTACAATGCACAGGAACGTCCCCTACAACAAAGAACTATCTCGCCCCAAATGCCACTAGAGCCAAGGTTGGGAAACCTTGCCTCCGACCGTCACACCCCATGACCCACTCACAACATATTCCATTTCTCCACACACCACCTATCACAATCGGATCTTTAACTGTGCAAAGAAACTGGAAAAGCCCCATTCTCCGAGGTTTATGCAATGAAAACATGAATTAAAGTCACCACCCAGGTTCATCTCGGTACCTATACCCCCAGTGCCCAGCCCAAGCAGACGGCCTCAAGCCTGGCAATGAAACTATGTGGATGGGCGTGACATGCCCTGGGCAGGGACTGAGTCACATCCAGCAGAGGCCACCACATCCTAGCCTCCAACTTAGCTGGGCCCCATGTGCCACCCAATGGCAGTCCTTTCCCGGGCCTCGACCCTGGCTCATTGGACAAACCAGCCCTTGCACATCAGATACATCCTATCTCAGTTCATCTCCACTCAGACTCCAAGTGCCCCTAAAAGTCACCTTGCCCACGCTGATCCCCTCCCCATCTTCTCAGACTGCTGTGCCTCCCAGAGGCTCCACATCTAGCCATTGCCAAACCAGAAGCCGGGGTACCCTCGTGTAGCTCACCAGCCTCTCAGACCCGCTCCCTCCACTGCCCAGTGATGGGCTCCAGAGTTGTCCATTCTCTCCACTCAGACTCCAAGTGCCCCTAAAAGTCACCTTGCCCACGCTGATCCCCTCCTAACCCTAACCCTAACCCTCTACCCCAAACTATGAAGGCACTCAAAACACCAAAGAACTTTTACATGATCCAGGAATCCCACTACCGGGCATATACCCAGTGGACCGAAAGCAGAAACCCAAGTAGATATCCGCACTCCCAAGAGCATCGCGGCATTATTCACAGTAGCCAATGGGTGGAAGCAACCCAGGTGTCCCCGGGCAGATGAACAGATACACAAAATGTGGTCCACACATACCACGGAATGTAATTCTGCCTTAAACAAGGAAGAACTTGTGTTCCATGTATGTATAATTTGTCAAAATACATTCTATTGTCATGTATAAAACTAAACAGAAGAAATAACAATTTTTTTAAAAAAATCAAGGAGGGCTGGGGGTATAGCTCGGTGGTGGGGTACTTACCTAGCATGCACAAGACCCTGGGTTCACTCCCCAGCACTAGGTAAGGGTGGGAGAGGAAATTCTGTTACTTGCTCTAACTTTGGTGAACCTCAAGGACATTATGCTAAGTGACATATGACAGTCACAAAAAAGGCAAATACTATAGGATCCAATTTAAAGGGAGGTCTACTCTGGTTTGGATGTGATTGAATATGTCCCCCAAGGCTTCATATCTTGAAATGGAATCCCCACTGGGGGCTGTTAAGAGGGTGGAAACAACTAAGGCACGTGGAGGTGGAGCCTTTGGAATCAGATCATAGAAGTCATTAGGGAGCAGCCCCCAAGGCTGAATCCTGGTGGCTGTGTAAGGGAAGGGCGGGAGACTGAAAGCAATGTCTGTACTCCCTCGTGCTCCCATGTGACGCTCTGCACTGCCTGAGACTCTGCAGCCAGAGGCCATCCCTGGACCATCACCTCCACCTTGGGCCTCCAACACTGGGCCAACTTACCTCTTTTCATTAAATGTACCCAGTCCCTGGCATTGTGGTGTCAGCAACAGAAAACAGATCACTGCAAAGTACCTCAAGGACTCAAAGTCAGAGAAAGAGAGTAGAATAGCGGCTTCCAAGGGCTGGGGCCGAGAAGGGGAATTAGTGTTTGCTGGGTACAAAGTTTCAAGTGGGAAATGATGAGAAGGTCGGTGTGATACCTGGAGAAGGATTAAGTGAGCTTAATGGCAACGAACTGTACCTGTTACAATGGTGGAAACAACATATTTGTATGTCCCATGTATTTTACTGTGATAACAAAAAGGCAAACAAAGCAAAACATGAACCTCCACCCCTCCATCTTGTGAATCTGCCCAGTACCCCTCCTCACCCCTTCTGCTGATCTGTGCGTGCCCCACCCCCACCCCCTACAAGCACAAGCACACCATGGGGCTGCCCACCCTCCTCTGAGCACAGACCGACATTGTTAGAGTCTGTAAACAAGTCAAAATAACACCTGGCATTTTGCCAGGGGAATGTTAGAGTTCCTAAACAAGTCTGGATGGTGCCTGGCAAAATGCCAGAGGGAGCGGTTTGAGAAGTAACAAAAGCGAGCCATTAAGTGTGGAGATTCCTTATTGGTTGACTGATGTATCTAGTTTATGCTAATTAGTTAAGCTGTGTGGAATGTATAAATACTGCTCCTGTCCTGCAATAAACGGCTCCTACTCCTGCTGTATCAACATACACAAGTTCTTCGTCACCCCCCTGATTATTCTGCTGTAGCCGGACTACGGCATCCTGGTCTGTGCACAGCCAGGGACATGGTCTCATTCATGGTCCCTTCCCAACTTCTAGCCCACAGCCTAGAGCAGAGGTTCTTCCACGGGGGCTGTAAGAATGAACAGCCCAAACCCATCATTTCTGGGCGGATACCATCCCAGACCAGAGCAGTGACTGCTTAGATTCATCAGCACCCCATCCCCCCGACTTCCCCCAAGCCAGATCTGCCCTTCCATTAAGCAACAAGGTCAGAAGGGGGAATCTGTGGACCAAGTTAATAAACAGCTAGCTTGGGAGGCATAAACAAAATAAAACCAGGGGTAGCTCAGTGCAGGCCGGGTGCCCTTGTTTCTAACGCCAGGCTCCAACCTCTCCTGCCTTTATCAGCTGGTGGGCTGAGTCACTTCCTGTGTCCCCTCCCAGGGCAAGGAGAGAGGGGCAAGCTGGGGAGCAGCTGAGTCCTGGCTGTGAATACACGATTGGTCACTACACTGCCCTGACCTCATTGGGAGGGCCCAGACCCCAGGCCTGACCCCCCACCCCCACCTCCTTATGTAACCCAAAGCCTGGAAGGCAAGGAGAACTTGGCCTTGGCTCCCAGTATGAGGTCCCCCAGGCCCAGCATGTCCCTCCTCTCCACTCATTTCCATCTGTAAGTCCTCAGACCCCCACCCACTGAACAGTCCAACTCCCAAAACTGGAAAGGAAAATTGTCCCCTCTGTCTTGGGGGTGATGTCGGGAGGCTCCTCAGGGATCATCTAATCCAGTGGGTCTCAGCCAGATATGATGCTGCCCCCAGAGGACGTTGGCTGTCAAGGAGGAAAAGGGCAGTGATGCTCTGGCACTGGTGGGTAGAGGCCAAGGACTCTGCTAAACATCTCTGCTCAACATGCCCTGTCAAAAAGGCACAGGATGGTCCCCACTTCCCCCTGCACTCCTTAAGAATTATCTGTCCACCATGACAATAATGCTGAGGTGGAGGACTCCGACTGAACCAGAGCTGGCTTTGTTGGGGGGAAGTACCAGGGACTGAACCCAGGGGTGCTTTACCACTGAGCTACACAGCAGCTCTTTTTGTTTTTTTCTTTTGAAATAAGGTCTCATGAAGCTGCCCAGGCTGGCCTTGAATTTGCAATCTCCTGCCTCAGCCTCTTGAGACACTAGGATTACAGATGTGTGCCACCACACCTGGCTAAGCTCTTACAGATGAGGAAACTGAGGCTCAGGAAGTGACAACACCAAAGTCCCACTGTGAGTTGAATAGGGTCGGAGTTAGGATCCAGACCTGCTGGCAGCCACACCAACCTCAGCTCCCAGGAGTACACCGACCAACTCCAAGCCCAAGGCCGGCTGGGGGTGTGGCTGAATTGGGGACCCTGGGATCTAGAAGCCACAGAGGCCCTGTGCCTTGTCCCATCAAGGTCACTTTGGCCAGGAGGTTCCCAATTAATCAAAGGGGAGGGGTGTTTTAAGGAGCCATGGTATGTCCGTGCAAAGTGCCCCTGATAGAGATCGGCAAAACTCACCTGGGGTGGAGGGGACCTCACTGGATGGTCCTGTGGCTCAAGGTCAGAAGAGAGGGAAACTCTCTAAGGTAAAACCCAGCTTGGAGAACAGGGAATGGTGGGAATTAAGACTTGGATCATTGCTTTAGGGGGCCACTATCTTTTCTCCCAGATGTCAAAGGTGATATTTCTTGGCCAGACACAGTGGCACATGCCTGTAATCCCAGCAGCTTGGAAGGCTGTGGCAGGAGGATGGCAAGTTCAAAGCCAGCCTCAGCAACTTAGTGAGGCCCAAAGGAACTCAGTGAAACCCTGTCTCTAAATAAAATACGAAAGGGCTGGGTGTGGCTCTGCGGTTAAATGTCCCTGAGTTTGATCCCTGGTACCAAAACAAAACAGAAGGTATTTCTCTTGCATCTGATGGCTCCTCACTGCCATCCTGCATGATTTCCTAATGATTTCTAGAGTTTGCCGTGTCTTTTTCGCAGGGAGCCAACACCGTGACTCCTACTATGGGCTAGACCTCAGGCATCAGGGCTGGCCGTGCAGCCCCATTATTTATGAATGACTGACTCACATCATGTCGCAACAGGCGTACTTTTCCATTCACTGAGGCTGAAAGCCATCCAACGAGTAGTAACAATGGTGATAAGGAGAAGGCAGGGTGCAGGAATGCATGAAGCTATGCTCTCAGGTCCAGTCTCACTTCCTCCAGGAGAAGGGACTCCATGGAAGGTGGCTGGGGGCAAGGATGGTGGAGAGGTGTGGTCCAGAGAAGAAGGCACCACTACAGAGCCATTTCTTCTTAATCTTATCACTGCTTCCTTGCCTGCCCCAACCTCCTCCTCCCTAATTTTCCCTACAAATTGGAAAGCTCCTCTACATCCTTTAAGGTCCAACTCTGGAGTCTCTCTCCCAATTCCAAGACTCTGCAAGAACATTCCAACTATTATTTTGGCAAAGCATGAAGGGCAATGGGAAAAAATATTTGGGTTAATGGCAGGACTAGAGCAAAAAGCCCACACTGGCCACGTTCTAAAATAAGGGACTGCATGACAGCTGCTTGTGTGTCTCCCTGGCATTCAGGTTCTCTTACCCCTTTCCTAGGTGAGGCCTCAGGGCCTTTCCCTGGCCTCTGCACTTCTCACACTGGTGTCATCCCTAGCCCAGCCCATCTGAACCGCCACCCTCCCCAGGGCACCAGAGTCTGGCTTTGGTCCCTCTGGTTCTCAGCGCCCTGGGGAATCTGAACAAGCTTCCTGGTTGGGACACTCTTTTCCCCCAAGGGCTGGCTCACTCACAGAGGGATGGGCTCCCTTTGGAGAGTAGAATTCTTGTGAGGACGGAAGCCTTTTGGGGACAACTTCTCCCTGGAACTCCAAGGGCCCTCTGCGGTGGCCATCTGCTCAGTCTAGAGGTTCCCTTCCAGGTAACTCTAGAGGCAACTGCCCAGGAGACTCTTATAACCCTAACAACCTGGAGCAGGGGACGGGGACCCAGCTCTGAATTAACTCAAGTCCAGTTAGGAACAACTCCAGCCCTGCCTCCATCAGGCACCCTCACCCCTGGGCCTCCCTCTCCCTGTGTGGACTCCGAGGAAGGAGAAGGGGAAGTACCCATTTATTCAACATGTAATAAATGAACACCTACCACACACCAGGCGCTGCCCCGACCCCAGGGACAGAGCAGGGAACAAAACAGACAAGAAGCCATGCCCGCATGAGCTGGTGCTCTAACAGGCAGAGCAGATGAAACCCAAGATAAAAGTGAAATACACAGAATGTGAGATATGCTGTGGAAAATAAAGCAGAGGGGCATGAAGGGACGTGACCGCGGGGCCTGGACACGCTGGGTCTAAAGCTCTCATTCTTCTGGGTCCTTGTTGAGATCCGAGAGCCAGCAGTAGGAAGCTGGGCAGGGCCCATCAACTGCAGGAACCTCTCTCAGGTGGTGGGGGGAAGCCCAAGCAGGGACTTCAGCCCAGACCCTTTCTCCACAGCCTCCTCCAGAGAACAAAACTGACCAGCACTGGGTGTTCTGGCCTTTCCTTAGGCCACAGGCAGACAACAGGCCTGCTCAGCAGTGTAGATCTCCCAAGGTCCCAGTCCAAGAGTCCCAGAATCCCAGGCAGGGACTCAAAGGTCCTGTGTGAGTGGAGGATTTCTTCTAGAGCAGGGTGGCAACTTCTGGGCACTGCCATCGAGGGTCTTCTACAACCTTCCCTCTGCCTTCCTTCCCCACTCTCCTTGGTTGAAGAAGACATGGACCTCCTCCACCCGCAGGGGTTCTTCAACCCCTCCCTTCTGTCCCTTGGACCATCCCCTGTATGGAAGGGTGTCTCTCTCTGACATTGGGAAGGAGAGAGGAAGAAGCCAAACTACCCTTTTCTCTGGATTTTTAGCAATTTCTTTCTCATAGAGATTTTGACCAATAAATACTTCTTACAAACCTAGTGTGCACTCAGAGTAAGGCTTGCTCTCTGAGGGACGGCTAGATGCATGGCTACTGCTTATAGGAAATATACAGGCCAATTTGGAGCCAGGCTAACACATACACACCCACACCCCCCCACACACACACACACACACAGAGAGAGAAAAGAAGAGTCATCTCGGAGGTGTGCTTTGCAATATACAGAGCCTTTTGGACCACTCACTCTTTCATAAAACCATGCAGATTCTATTGTCCCCATTTTGCCCAAGAGGAAATTGAGGCAAGAAAAACGAATTCTTCCCTAAACCATGGCTGCCCCATGGGGGAGTCAAGAGAGAAAGGAGACAATAAAGATTAATGTTTCCAAATTGAATATCCAGAAGGGATAGATAAGAATTCCACTAGACAGGACAGAGTGCCTCTGCCTCCAACCCAGGGCACCGTCGTGCTGGGCATTTAACCCTGCACACTGCCCCCCACTCTTCTTGGCCTGACAGGAAGTGGACCAAGAGGAAAGGAAAAGCCCATTTTCTATCTGCAAAAGCACAAGGTGTTATGGATATGTTCACTAGTTAAAAAAAGAAGTTGTTCCAAGTGGGGGAGGATGTCAAGGGACCTCAGGGTGCTGGTGAGCACCTTCCTGGTTCAACTCTGCAGTGTCCTTTCCACTTACCAAGGGCAGAGAGGTATGCCAGCTTGAAAAGAATTCCCTTTCAGGTTAACTCAGGCCATTCTAGTAGAGCACCTTCAGCTGTGCGGTGCTATGGCTATGCACGGGAACAAAGTGGGTCTCCCACCTCGTGCAGTTCCCAGAACTTAACAAGGAGCAGGCTCGCTCTTGGGCTCTTGGAGTTTCTGTTTGGAGGTGCCCTCTCTTTGTCCACAGGAAGAACCTTAAGGGAGTGAGGGAGAAACAAACCGCAAAAATGCAGAAGCGACCATCTGGCTCTAGAAGGCTGTGGTCCACCTCTTTTCCTGAGCAAATAACTTGGCCTCTTTGAGTCTCCTTTTCCCCTCATCTGCCAATGGGCCAACATCTACCACCTCACTAGTATGCTGTGGGGGTAAATAGAAATAAGGACGGTCTCGCATCCGTGTCTGGCTCTGGTGGAAGTGGCATTCTTCCCCCTTCCCAAGCAGAGCCGCTCGCTCATACCCACGGGAGTCAGGGGCTCACACACTGCGTCAGCCCGACTGAGGCCCATCCCCTCTCCTGGCCTCACCTTACAGGGGCTTGGGAAGCGCTGCGGGGGGTCAATGATGCCCAGTCCTGACTGCAGCCAGGGGAAGGCAGAGGACCAAAGGCAGGATTTCCCGGTGATGGGCGTCCACTTGAATAGGGCGCACAGGGCCGCCCCTTCCTCGCACCCCATCTCACTCAGCCGGGTCTCACCTCTGGAGGAGCTGGGAAGCACCAAAACAAACATCCCTGAAAGGAATCGCCCACCTGGCAGTCCTCCGAGAGAGCAAAAGTGAGAAGACCAAAACCAACCGAGGTCCGCGGCGAGCCTCCCGCAGGGGCAGCGGCCGCCGCCTTCACACGCGCTCGGGGTGAGCGGGTGGAAGTGGCTGCGCGGCTGCGCCACCCTCGCACGACCAAACTTTCCAAGCCGACCTCACGGTTGCCGCCCGCTCCGGGGCGCTCCCGGAGCAGGGAGAGAGAGTGCACTTGAACTCGGAGGCCGCGCGCGGCGGGGGACCCGGGGGCGGCACTGGCCGGGCATCCAGCCCTGGGTTACCTGAGTCCTGAGGGTCACGGGAGTCCAGTAGACAGGGTGCAGGGACGCGGCTCAGGCAAGCGGGAGGTGGGGCAATCCTCCCGGGCCGCCGCGGCCCCGGGACTAGTGGGAAGTGCACCTGGCGGGCGCCTCCCAGCGCGGTCCCCGCCCCAGCTCCTCCGGCGCGGGCAGGGCGGCCCCCGGGGAGGAGCCGAGGGCGGCGCGGGGCACTCTCCGGACGCCTGGTCTGCGCCTAGCTGCGTGCCACCGACCCCTGGCCTCGGTCACCTTCTAAAGTTCTCCTTGCCCGAGTTTCAAGTGCTACCAAAACTGCTGCAGAGGCACGCGGGGGTCGCAAAGGCCCTCTGGCACCCTGGAACCCTGTGGGCCATACTCCACGCCCACTCCCGTCCCAATGGCTGAGGGCTGGGAGTCCAGAGGAAGAGCAGGGCCTCGGAACCTGCCCCTCAGAAAAATGCACGGGGTGGACGAAGCACAGGGAAGGTCAGAAAGCAACCGCAGCCCCACCCCACAAAGTCCTCTCCCCTGGTGGGAGAGGCTCCTGGGTGCTCCAGACTAGACACCTGCCGTCAGTTCTTCCCTGCTCTCTCTGGAGTGCCCAGAGCGGGCGGTCCTTGCCAGTCCTCAGCCTTTCTCCCTGGGGCTCTGTGTCCCAGGTCACAAGCTCCCAAACTGGAAGGTGCTGGGGCTGGTCCTCTGCCAGCCAGTGGTCACAGCGATAAGAAATGAAGGGATGCAGAGGACAAAGAAGAAACATTAGGCCCGGGGCTCAGACTCTGATTATGTGCAGGTGCTGAAGGAACAGGTTGCAGCTGCTTTCTGCCGGCCCACCCTGCCCAAAGAACTCAGAAAACCCACCCCACGACAAAATTTCCAGACTCCAGGTGAGGGATCAGTCACTTGGTCCTGCCTATTTCGGAAGGGAATCCCTTGGGCACTCTGCCCTGCACTGTTTGCAGAGTGTGCAGCCAGAGGCAAGAGCATAGGACTGGGAGTCCAGATACCTGGTCTCTGGCCTCCATTCAACTCTGTGACCTTGGGCTAGTCTCTGGCTCTGTTTCCTCATTCACAGTGAGTGGGCTGCAGTGTATTATCTCTGAGGCCCTGTTAATGGATCCTGAATCATGGCATTGGGCAACTTGCTTTACTAGGTTTGCTGTGGCTGTACAAAGCGTATGTGCTAGGCGGCATGTTGGTCCTCTGGGTTCTTAAAGGAAGAGTGACTGAGGCCATAGGGACCAGCTGCTCCACGTGATTGACTGGGCCCAGGGAGAGTGGAGTTCAGCACTATGCTGAATTAGGTGTGACCGTCTACAAAATGGAGATGCATAATCCCTGACTTGTCTTCCCAAGGCTGTTGGGAAACTCAGTGAGACATGATATAGGAAGCCCTTTGAAGGGAGAAAGCAAGGGGGTGTATACTTTTTGACACCATCTTTGATGCCCTGGACAAAGGCATGAGGTGTCTTCTGGGAGGCAAAGCCTTTCCCTGACCTCATTGCCCTTCCTGCAGAAGATGTGAGGTGCACAGGTGCAGGCATGCACCCCACCGGTAGCCACGGTAAGCGTCGCCCAGTGCCTCACCTGGAGATCTTCCACTGCTGGTGCACCTTTGTGTGCACCTTGGGGAAACTCAAAAGGGGAGACAAAGAGACTCCCAACTCCAGTGGAGGTGGCCAGCGGCTGACTAACCATTCATCAGCATGTGCTGGCTGAGTACTCCATGGGTGGGTACCACAGATGCCATCTCTGCTCTCAGCTTAGAGTCTAGCTGAATGATTAAACGTGACATGGAGCTGGGAGAGGGTGCTGCGGATGGCTCAGGAAGATGAGAGAGGAGCAGTGGGAGTGAGAGACCAGGGAAAGGGACTGAGACCACTTGGAGAGGAATTTGGAGAGTGCTGGGCTTAATTTACCCCACGTCATAATGAGGAAGCAGAGGCCCAGAGTGGACATGTGACCTGCCCATTTGTGGCAGAGTTGGAACTTGATTTGAGGACCTCAGAACTGTGCTGGCTTTGAGGCTCCTGTGCTGTCCAAGGAGGTCTGAGCCCTAAGAAGTAGGGGGACAGGGGTGAGTGGGTAGGGAACCTTCTAGCAGGAAGAAGAGACTGAACTGAGGTGCAGCATTGGGAACCTTGTGCAGCAGAGGAAGTTGCTGCAGTGACGTGACGTGCAGCATCTGGAAGAAGGGAGCCACACAGACCTGGAAGCCAGGCCAGAGCTGTATTCTTAGGAGTGTATTGAGCCCACACCAGTTAGGGAGATTCCAGCACAAGACATCCCTGGAGAGACACACAGGTCCCCAAACACCTAATGAGACAGCAGGTGACCTGTCAGGAAGGCAGTTAGGTGACAGCAGAAGAGCACCAGGAGTCAGACAACCTGTATGTAGATGGCCTTGGCCAAGTTATTTCTCTTCTCTGACCCTCAGTTTCTTTATCTATGGCCTGGGGGGTCATAACCTCTTCCCTTTTAGGGTCACCGTGATGACCACAGAACACATTTGGAAGTGCTGTGTCCAACGGCAGTGGGCAGAGTGAATGTAACATGTAGAATTGTGCTGTTCTCCAGTAGCCTCAGTGGGTGCTTGTGGAACTGACCCATGCTGGACTGGGCACTTGTGTCTCACTGTGGCAATAGCCATCACATGGGGCTGGGGGAGGGGTGGATCTGCAATGGTCAAAGAGGCCCAGGGAGGGTGGGAAGGAAGGAGAGCGCCAGTCATGCATGTCAGTCTCCCTGACATCTTTACAACAGAACTCAGAAAAACCATTTTGGGGGACAATGCCCCCTCCCATCCAGGTGGCTAGGTGTCTCCCATCCCCTCTTTGCCTGTGCGTTCAGGAGGCACCACCTCAGAAGTTCTTTGTACATGTTCTTCAAGGCCCAACCCACACCTACTCTTCGGTGGGTTGAGCAGCTCCTCGGGTGGGCCCAGATGGCCTCTCCTCCTGTGCTTGTTCCAAAGGCCTCATCTGACAGCAGGGACAGTGCAGAAGAGACCACCGTCCTGGCTCCATGCCAACACCCGGGTTCCTCACGGTGTTCTCAGCCTCTTGCACCCAACCCCAAGTCTACTCCCTCCTGTCTCCTCCTCTGCAATGAGGCCATCAGAGCAGGGTCCTGCTTTCCAGGTAAGAACACTGAGGCCAGGAGAGGTGCCGGGACTCGCTGGGTCTTGCCCCGCAGCATCAGACCTACACAACCAGGCAACTGGACTCACAGGCTGCCCGCTGACAGTGCCATTGCCCCATTGCCTCACTAGGCTGCAGATGTCAGCCTGCCTCTTCTTCTTCTTTTTTTTAGTTATACACGAAAGTAGAATGTATTTTGGCAGAATAGACATACATAGAGTACAACGGATTCTATTTCAGTTCCCACTCTATGGTCGCTCATGACGTGGAGTTACCCTGGTGGTGTATACAAACACAAGGGTAGGAAAGTTATGGCCAGTTAATTCTACTGTCTTTCCTATTCCCCTCTCCATTCCCTTCCCTTCATTTCCCTTTGTCTAATCCAAGGGATTTCTCTTATTCCCCTCCCCAGCCTCCCTTCTTTTGAGTTAGCATCCACAAATCAAAGAGAACATTTGGCCTTTCACTTTGGAGGATTGTCTTATTTCACTTAGCATGCTAGCCTCCAGTTCTATCCATTTACCAGCAAATGCCATAGTCCGTTCTTTTTTAAGGCTGAGTAATATTCCATTGGTATGTATACCACATTTTCTTTATCCATTCCTTCATTTAAGCCTTTTCTTACAGAGAAAGAAATAGCCATTAAGGGAGAGGCCATGGTTTATGGGAGCTTCTCAGAGAGTTTCCCTCCTATTACTCTCTCACAGTCCTGGAGGCCAGAAGTCCCCAGTCAAAATGTCCTTGGGGCCTGCTCCCTCTGAGGCTTGCAGGGAGAGCCCTTCCTCTCCTCTGGGCATCTCTAGGCTGTGGGGGCATCTCTCTAATCCCTGCCCCTGTCTTCACTCGGCTGTCTCCGTGTGATTCCATGTCCTCTCCTCTTCAGGTAAGGACACTAGTCTTTGGGTTCAGGAAATCGCTTCTCAAGATCCTCAAATGCATGAGATCTGCAAAGACGGCTTTTTCCCAATTAGGCCACAGTCGCAGGTCATGGAGTTAGGACGTGACATTTCCTTTGGGGGACCTGATTCAATCCCTGCCGTGTCTTCCGTCCTACTGGTGGCACCTAGTGGTCCTGCAGGGCCAGACTCCTCCTTTCATTCACCCAGTTTCTCACATCGTTGCCTGGGCTGCCTGGACAGAGCCTCTGCTGACATCTTCTCCCTCTGGTTGTGTTATGCAGGAGAAAAAAGACAAAAGCCACTTGGGGACCTTGCTGGGGACTGAACTGGGGACTCCCCTCTTTGGACTTCCTTTCGTCCACCTTGTTGTCCGACCACAGCTGTTTCAACAGCACCTTCTGTGCCTCTTCCACTAACATCTTTCTGTTACCAGGTCCCTGTGAAGGATGGGCTCAGAGGAAGTGACCATTCTCTCTCATCCGTGTGCCCTGACCCTCTTATGATGCCCAGCCCCTTGTCAGGGAGAGATGAGCGTCACTTCCATTCAGAGAGCACATACTCTAAGGCCAACCCCGTGGTGGGGACACCAGTCTGGCACCCCTCTCCAGGCATAGATCCTTCCTGAGCAGAACTGAGGGAGGTGGAGCGTGGAAGGCTGGCCCTTTAAGGAGTGTGTGTGGCGGGGAGGAAACTGAAGTGGAGAGAGGTGACCCCCTTGGCCAGGGACCAGACCCTTACCTCCCAGGGTGACAACCGAGCACCCATCATCTCAGGAAGCCCCAGGCCTCCTCTGTGCCATGGGGGCTCCTCTGGGCCAGTATCCATCAAGCATCCAGAAGGGTTTTCAGGGCCATCTGACTGAAGGAGTAAAGATGCTTCAGAGAGGCCGAGTGTCATGAGAGGGACCAGTAGCCTTGTGATGCTCAGGGCTGTCTCCATCTTGGGGCCCAGCTTCCCAGGTCAGGCAGTGTTTACAGCAACCAGTGGCCCCAAGTTCCTCTTGGGAAGCCTCCTGCCTGCAAGGGAGACACAGGGTCCTGGGCTGAAAGCTACTAATGTAACAGAAGCCCAGAAGCACCCTGTTTTATTTAGGTGGAAGGTTCATTTTGTGTGGCTTGGGGGTAAGTGTTTATAGAGATTACGAAGGGGGTTTAATCTACTCTCCCCTGAAATCTGCACAGTGACCTCTGTTTTCTCTTAATAGCCTAAGAGGGCCCCTGTCCCTGTATCCAAAGACACCCTGAAATAGCTTTTTGGTTTTTTTTCATTCCTCTAACAAACTGCTAGAGGCTGGATACTTTATGAAAAAAAAAAGGTTTTCTTTTTTAAAAAATATTTATTTACTTATTTTACTTGTAGTTGGACACAATACCTTTATTTCACTTATTTATTTTTATGTGGTGCTGAGGATCGGACCCAGGTTTTCTTAGCTCACAGTTTTGGAGGCTGAAAGTCTAACACTGGGAAGCTCTGTGGGTTCAGCCCCTGGTGTGTGCTTCATGGTAGATGGCATCACAATGGCGGGAGCACAGGCTAGAGACCACGCAGCAAGGCAAGAAGCCAGAAAGCAGTTCAAGGCTCAAGCACAGTCTTTTATAACAACAGTTTTTGGAACTAGCCAGGCTCCCAGGAAAAGTACATTAATCCCTTCAGAGGGCAGCAACCTAATTATCTTGCACTAGACTCCACCTTCTGTAGACACCACCACCTCCCCACACTTCTAGTGAGGACCCAGCTTCCAACACACAGTCCAACCATAGGATTCCCTAACAAGAAAGTATGCCATCCAGTCCACTGGTTCCCAGCCCCAGCTAGATACTAGTATCAAATCCCTGGAGCTCCCCAAATTCCCTAAAGCTCCGGGGGGGGGGATTCAGATGTGCATCCAGGGTGGAGACACCGCCCCCCTAGGTAGTCTACCTCAGCCTGCTTGATTCTTGGGGCACCTGGACAGCCAGGAGCCTGGCTGCCAACCTCATCATCTTTCCCCCATGGTGCTCTGGGTTGGGCCCAGCACACACACACACACACACACACACACACACACACAGTGTAGAGCGCGTGGCGCCTCTGCTGGCTCCAGACCACGGTGATGGTGGGTGGATTTTTCCCAGCAGCAATAGCAATTGCACTTACTGTCTGAATTACATCTGAATGGCCGGTTGCTTGCCACTCCTCTGGGTGTCTTCTCCAGTCCCTGAGCTGTGGTCACTGTAGATGCTGAGGCTTGAGTCAATCCTGGGAGCAGCTGGGGAACACTGAGGCAACAGCTCTCTCCGGGCTGCTTCTCCTACCTTCCCCCAGAGGGAAGCCACTGCCTTCCCTTTAGGACTAAAGACCTTTCAGGACTGCTGCACTTCAAGTGGCCCAAGTAAACCCAGAGACTCCTCTCTTGAACCCCCAGCTCGCTCTCAGCCCTCAGGTACCCGCTGTTTCCAAGCCTCAGGCAAACCCCTACGCTCAGCTGTCTTTCAAGAACTGGGAGAGTATTCACCACCTCTCACCCTGCAGTGCTACACCTGAGAACATAGCCTTAGGAAATAATCCTCAAAAAAGGAAAAGCCAGAAGTGTATCTAATAGCTGGAAACTTGAAGCAACTTAAACGTCCTGCTCTCTCCAGCATTGGTAAACAACAGCACGCCCATTTTAAAAGCCAATTATGAAGACTGCTGGCACATGGAGAAGCGCTGATGATATGGTGTTGACTGAAAAATTGCATTGGATCAGAGCCCAGCTGGGAAAAAGTTGTATCTGTGCATGTACGTGAGCTAGGAGGGAATCAGGGGAAAATAAGGGAAAGGAAAAAGAAAATCAAAATGCCCACTTAATAGATTTCAGATAGGTATTTTTTTTTTATTTCTGGTTTTCTTGTGATATCATTTGTGCAATAAATTTCCATATGGGATAATAATAATAATAATAATAATAATAATAATAATAATAATAATAATAAAGTGTTATTAGTCCAGTGTCCAGGGAAGGCCCTTTAAGGCACCTCTCAGGTGGGCACAGGTGCTCACAGGGCTGGCTCTCTGTGGTTTTTGAAAGAGGTCAAAGCTTCAGGCCCAAAGGACAGAACAATTTTACAGGCAGGATGGGCCCCGAAACCATCACAGTAGATGACCCCTCTGCACACAGCCCCTCGTGCACCACTGGTCCTCTTAGCCAAGTGTGTGCTTCTTGTGGGGCACAGAGGACTCTGACGATATTGGTGAAGAGCTTGCAGGTAACCTGGGCTCTGAGCCTCATGTTCTCCAGACATGATTTTATTCTAAAGTAAGAATGTCTGCAGGGTCAGATGGGGACACTCCCAGAGGTAGCCAGTGCGCTGAGGACAAGGCTGAGCTCAGCGCAGGCCCCCCCCCCACCCCTTGCTCTCAGCAGGGGCCAGGGGCCTTCTCCCTGCTGTTCCTGCATCTTCCCCCTGAGGGGGGGAAGAGAGAGGACCCAGTGTTTTCAGAGCCTCCTCAGGAGCAGGCTGGATGGGCATGGATGCTTCTAGAAATAGGACTGGATAGGTTCTGGACTCACAGAGGAGGCAGTTGGCACTAGGCCTGCAGCTCTCTCCCCGTCTGGGTGTGGACCTTTTAAAGCTGTGTTCTCAGGAAAGGCCCCTGGGGGCCTTGCTGCATTCTGTCCCCATGCTCTCTGGAGCCATCAGAAGCTGGCAGTGTTCCACTGCGCTGCCTTCCTGAGGCCTGGCCTGCCTAGCCACGGGGCAGCTGGGGGTGGCCCAGGAACCCTGTGACAAGCTCAGTCTGCCCAGCCACGGAAGTCCAGCTGCACAGGAGGCTTCACTGTAACAAGAGTTTTGAAGTAAGACCAGCCAGAGTTCCCAGGCCCCTACTGCAGCTGCTGGGAGCTTCACAGGCTCAGCTCTCACTGAGCGCTCACCCAGCCCCACATCCACCATGATCCCATTTCACAGACTGGGAAGCTGAGCCCATGACTTGTATAAAGTCCTCAAATCAGGATGGTCTAAAGTTTGTGCTGTCGAATTTGGGGCTGCACTGAGTCTCTCAGTCATTAACAGATATATAGAGTTTTTTAAAAAATCAAATTTATGTACACTTTTTCTTGGAACATGTCTACTCTGAGGTTTATGGCAACATCATATATCCTATAGCTAACGTTCACAGCAGGACTCCTATTCTCCCTACCCAGTCAATCTGGAGGCTTCCACAGGTAGCCTTAACATAAAAACGATGATTATTTAAATAGTGTAAGGAGCAGGCGTTTTGCCCAGTTTTATTTTGGCAAATGCTGAGTCCTTCTAGTGCATTTCATATATAAGAATACATTAAACCAGGAGGGACCATAAAAACGCATTAGCTATTCTAGGAACGCCAAGATCCTAAAAGGGCAAGTGACTTGCCTGTGGTCACTCCATGAATTAAAGGCCAAGTTCGCCTCGGCTGCCACCTGCCCTGCTGGGGTTTCTTCCTCCTCAAAAATTTTTGTGCAGCTATTTTGGAGACAGTTTCTGACACTTACACTAGAAAATTCCTTTGAGTCCCGCCTGTCTCATACCTCCCTGCACAGTTTGTTTCCCTTTTAAAGAGCCAAGTTCAGGGCTGGGGATGTAGCTACAAGGTGGAGCACTTATCTAGTATGTGCAAAGCCCTGGGTTAAATCCCAGTAGGACCAAAAATAAAAGAGAGAGGGAGAGAGAGAGAAATCCAAGTGTTACACCTTCCTTCTAAGATGCTGATCCGATCAAGCCGCGTGGATTATCCTGGCCTCCAAATAAAGCAGCTGCCGATGGGACTGGCTAGGAGCAGTGGCCCTGAACTTCCTCGGTATTCAGTAACTTTCTCAGCCACAGCCAGGTTTGAGAATACTTCTGAAATCCCTGCTAAATATTTTAACATGAGCAGGGAGTTGCTAAAGACAGAGAAAAGATAATCAAGGGCTGTGTAAATATTTAATTTAGCCCCAAGCTGGTATACTTAATTACAGAACATTAATATCTTTATCATACTATTCTAGAGTCTAACTAACGACAAACAGCGCTATCTCAGGTTCACATCAAAACCTCTGAATCAGAAGACTCCAACCAGAACCTCTGCCATTCTCATGCTGTATTACCCCCGCCTCCCCCACCTGCACAAACCTTCACCTCCCTGGCATGTCCTGGACACCAAAGGCCAATCACACAGAGTTATAGATTTCATATTCCTGCCTGTGGATGGGAAATACGGTCTCAAAGGGCCATAGAGGCTGGAAATGCCAGAGCCCAAGTTTCCTCACCAATATCCTAAGCATTTTTACCCCCACCCCCCAGGTCTACAGGAAGGTCCCAAATAACTCCTGTCTTCTGAGAGCTCAGTCCCCTGCAATGGAGGAGTAAGGAAGCCAGCAAATTATACAGAGAAGGGACACTGAAATCCTAAAGCCGAATTCACAGCCAGGCCTGTCAGGGTTGGGGGTCAGCGGGCAGGGCAGGGGCTGATGGGGAGGGAGCCCAGGGCCTAAGTCAGCACCCTCCCTGCCCCTGCCAGCTCCCCACTTAGCCCTCTCCACCAGTGGGAGCCTCTCTGCCCTCCTCACCAGGCCAGGGCCAGGAACTTCATGCTTATTCCCATGCAACCTGGTGAGGCAGGAGGCTCAGTGCTTAAGTAGCTTGTTCAAGCTCATGTACTTGTAAGATGGCTGTTTGGACTTGAGCCCGATATCCATGTTCTCTCCGTGACCTGAGATACCAAGCTCACCAGCTGGCAGCTCAGCATTCCTCTTGCCACTGACCTTGACCTTGAGATTGCTAGCCTGGCTGCCCCAGTGCCTGGTGAGAGCCTGATTCTGGCTGGCAGAGCCTCAGTTTTGAGCCTCATCTGCCCGCTGCATGCTGCACTGATGCAGTTAAATCCAAGGAGCAGAGGGCTGGGGAAGCTTGGAGGTCTCATGACCTCCACACCAGGTCACATGTCACAGGTGGCCCAGAGATCCCAGGAAAGCAAAGCTTCATCTGGCTCCTAAACTCCTTCTTCATTTCTTCCCTCACTCATTCTTTCTGCAGATCCTTCTTGAGCATCTGCTCTGTGAAAGTCACCATGCTAAGAGCTGGGAACACAGATGTCCTGGATTTATGATGGTTCAACTTACAATTTTTTGACAATAGTGCAGAAGTGATGTCCATTCAATATAAACTGTGCTTCACATCTTGACTTTTGATTTTTTCCCAGGCTAGTGATCTACAGAACATACCTTTGGGAAATGCTGGACGGAGGCAAGGAGCTGCAGTTCCCAGAAAGCTATGCTACCATGCACCATAAGGAGAAATTACAGCTGCTCTACAGTGTGCTGTGTGGCTAATCATGTCAAAAGCACACTACACTTAGAGGTGAAGTGTATCAAATGTAACTTTGTCTTATATTTTCAACTTATGATGGGTTTATCAGGACATAGCCCTATCATAAATACTGTGAGTAGGATATATAATGACACCCCTGTGGATGTTCACATCCTGTTCCCCAGATCCCGTGAATGAACATATTATCTTATGCAGTAAAAAAGATGTTGCATGTTTGGGAGGCTGAGGCAAGAGGATCATGAGTTCAAAGCTAGCCTCAGCAAAAAGAGATGCACTAAACAACTCAGTGAGACCCTGTCTCTAAATAAAATACAAAATAGGGCTGGGGATGTGGCTCAGTGGTTGAGTGCCCCTGCATTCAATCCCAGATACCTCCCCCCGCCAAAAAAAAGAAGATGTTGCAGATGAGATTAAGTTAAGGATCTTGAGATGGGCAAACTGTATTGGATTATCAGGATAGGTCCCATGTAATGATAAGAATCCTTGTTCTTAAGAGGGCAGGAGGGTCAGAGTCAGAGCAAGAAATGTGATGACAGAAACAGAGATGAGGGGGATGCAGCCACCAGCCAGGGGAGGTGAGCAGCCTCTGGGGGTTGGGGAAGGCCAACGAACACCCTTCCCTGGAGCCTCAAAAGGAACGTAGTGCAGCAGATCCACAGATTTAGCCTAGCGAAACAGATTTCGAATGTCCAGCCTTCAGAACTGTAAGAGAATGTGTTGTCATAAGCCACTAAGTTTGTGGTATTTTGTGATAGCTACAATAGGAAATGAACACAAATATCAAATTAAATGAGCTGTGGTCCTTAACCTTGAGAAGCCCTTTTCAGGACAATTGCAGAATCCCCTGGAGGGCTTGTTAAACAGAGATGCTGGTCCCCACACACGGAGTTTTTGATTCAATAAGTCTGAGTTGGGGCTGAGAAGTTGCACTTGTAACAAGCTCCTAAGAGGTGCTGAGCCTCTGGTTGGAGACCACTGGGGTGGAGCAGGTCTCAACATTAATATGCATTCAGCTGTCACAGGGATTTTGTTAAAATGTAGGTTCTGAAGTTAACCTGTCTATTTATGCTGGACTCCTCTGTTAGAAAGGACCTGAAAGCAGGTCCTTTGTGGTCATAGTTCCTGCTGGGTCTCTGGGCCCTGGAGCGGTGGCTGTCCACAGAAACCCAATAAACTTCTGTGGCATGAATGGGTGTGTGAGCAAGGCTGGGGAGCTTGTGCGGAGGTTGAAGCCAGACAGTGATGGGTGCATTGGGGGTACCTAGCTGATACCACAGAAATGAATGATACCTCACAGGGACAGTGAGGACTAGGAAGGAAAAGGGGGCAAAAGGAGTCCTCAAGGTCTTCCACCATAGGAGAGGGTCAGCAGGAGTGTCAGCAAAGGAAGAGACGGAGAGCTAGGGAACACCCAGGGAAAGAGGGTGTTCCAGAGGAAGGACAGTCAGCTGACCAAGAGCTGAGCGCTGCGGGAGGACAACTTAAACATGTAATACCCCTTGCTGGGAGCTCTTGGTGGCAACTCCTCTGTGAAGGACTGAATGATAAGGAGGCTCAGACACACAGCCACTTTCTACCTCTTCTGACTTAATTAAATACTTTGTAAAAGTAGTATGTGTACGTTTGGAAGTATTTAGGAAAAGCTTCATAAGTGTAAAGAAAATTGAAATTTCTGTAATTGCCATACCTAAAATGGACTTTCTGTGTGTGTATGTGGGGGGAGGTTCCCTAGGGATGAGACTCAGAGCATCACATGCTACAAAAGCACCCTACCACTGAGCTACCCCCCTTGCCTGAAATGAGCCCTGTTTATGTTTTAATGTAATTCAGTGTTTATTTAATACATATGTATAACATATATATGCAATTTCCCTTCAAATTTTGGGTAATACTCTTCATCATTAAATCCTCTTTCTTTTACTTAATACATTTTATTTACTTAGTTTTACATAAGTGTTTTTCATGTTATTCTGAAGTATCAAATGTAATTTTTGAAGGGTGGATATATATTTTTGCACGAATGCATCCTGAGTTATTTAACTAATCCCTAATTTCTGAATATCTAGATTGTTTCCTGTGGTTGTCATTTACATTACCCTAAGACTAATGAAGTTCACTTTTGAATGGACTGATGAGTCATTTGCATTTCCTTTTTAATAATATCTGTTCAAATCTTTTGCCCATTTAAAAAATTAGTTGTTGAATCCTTGATATGTAAGTCTTTTGTCAAATATATGATTTGTAAACTTCTCTCCCAGTCTGTGGATCATGTCTCATTTTCGGCTTCTTCTGCAGGGCAAGTGTTTTTCATATTGATGAAGTTTAACTCAACAAGTTTGCTTTTATAGATTATGACTTTGGTATCTAAAAACTCTTTGCCTAACCCAAGGTCACAAATAGTTTCTTCTGTATCTTCTAGAAGATTCACAAGTTTACATGTAGGACTGTGATCCATTTTTTAGTTCATTTTTATATAAGGTGTGGGGTATGTGAGGTCCTTGTTTTCGTTTTGTTTTAAAAAGAGATACCTAGTGATTGATGCACTGGTACAAAGGACCCGAGCGTGCACTTTGGGACCGCTACACAGGATGGACACAGGAACCTCAACTTGCCTTCAAAAGGCGACAAGGTTTGGCAAGATCCCTAGGCTTGGGATCTGGAGGTCTCCACTGTGTTTCCAGCCCGTCCTGACACTCGTCTTCAGTTTCCTCATCTGAGAAATGGTAACGACAGTCCTGACTTGGCTGGCTCATCTCAGGGCTATTGGGTGTGACATGTCCTTGGAGTCGCAGGCTAACACGTTGAATTTTCCTAAGGGAGGAAGTAGGTCTGGACGGGAGGCCTGGGCGGGGGTGCTGGGTTGACTTGAATGGGACTGGAACTCTGGATGCATTTTCAGGGAGCCGCACTTCTGGAAGCCCTAGAAAATGGCCTATGGAAAAAACAAACAAACAAATAACAAACAAAAACCCTGGGGTTGCCCTGGGCGGTGGTTTATTTGTGGTGAAAAGGGCTTCCCCTGCCTGAGGGACTGTGGCGAGCTGTTGCAAAGCGGCTTGCTCAGGAGCCCTCACGTC
The DNA here is from genome assembly GCF_021218885.2 of Marmota monax. Classification (NCBI taxonomy): domain Eukaryota; kingdom Metazoa; phylum Chordata; class Mammalia; order Rodentia; family Sciuridae; genus Marmota; species Marmota monax. Next base: position 2,479,633 of record NW_026694865.1, read on the forward strand.
CCTGCAGGTGGCGCCCGCGAGCCGGCCAGGCCGCTGTCTTCCCTGCCCCAGGGGCACCCAGGAGCCAGCTCTGGTCCCTACCCTAAGTTTTCCAGAGACTCCAGCTCTTTTGAGCAGGACCCAGGCCCTAAGTCCTGAAGGAGCCAGAAGTAGCTGCTGTGACAGGCCTGAAAACCCTGGTTTGGGGGCAGCCTATCCGCGTAAAAGGCAGTCAGGGGACTTGCCCTGTGTGCTTTGCTATGGAGGGACTCAGGGTGTAAGTCCGAAAAGTCTGCTTCAAATCCAGGTGCTGCTGCCTACACAGAGTAGAGGGCACCTCAAGGAGCCCTTAGTTTCTTTGTTTTCCCATCCTGGAAAAAACAAACAAACAAAAACCTGAATAATCCCTCCTACTTCGTTGGGCTCTCAGGACAGGAGGTAGTAGACGCTTCACAAATATTAGCAGTTACCGTTTTCAGCAAACACGACACATCCAGGATCAGGGAAGGTTTAAAAGGGAGTCTTGATACCACTTCTTACATTGCCAACTAAATGGGCACTGACTGTCACAGGCAGCTTTATTTTTATAAAGTATTTAATAAGATTTAATTACAATTTCAAAAAGTTAAACTGGGATTCCAGATTTAAATAATTTTGATTTTATGCTTTGATATTCATTACTTAAAATATGTATTTTTTGTCTTTTCCACTTAATAGATAATTTTTAACATTTTAAGGAAAATGAAATTAATGTTTGGATACATTTTCAGAAAAGTTAATTTTTATAAAAATTGATTTAATTTACATTTCTATGATGAAAATGTATTCAAATGTTATGCTCTGAGTACAATGAACTTTATTTTTTAATTCTTTGGATGATTGGAAATGAATGCAAATAGAGATTATGATAAAAGAATAATTATGAAAGTGGAACTCAGAGAAATAAGGAGAAAAATAGAAAATATTGAAAGATGTGGTCTGCTTAAAATTTAAAAAACTGTCAAGAACAAAGCTGAACAGATTTCACCTGGACCCTCAAAGCACAAACATACAATTATTAAAATGAAAAGAAGGATTGAATAAACAATCATCCATGGATGATTTGATAGATAAGTAAACAAAGATAGGTAACACTGATAGGATGTTCTTAAAAGGGTAAAATTTTGTGCCCTATATTCAAACATATTTTAATTGGGGTGAGGGAAGATCTAATGACATAATATATACAGAAAACAAACTAATATGGTCTAAATTTAGTAAAAATAACTTTACATTTTGATGCTAATATAGCCAAACATGTAAGATTTATTTGGATTTTTAAAAATAAAGCAAATAATATCTAGGAGGTAGAATTCAAAATGAGATTATTAATTTGGTGGATAAAAAGTGAGAGAAGAAACTACACATAAGAATTCTGAAAAGCTTTTATATTATTCAGATTGGTCAGATTGTATCAGGAACAAAATCCACATTGAATGACTAACTTATATTTATGGGAGTTTTGAACAATAGAAAAAGAAAACAAGTCAAAATTTAGGAGTACTTCATTAATTTTACACCTTCTATAAAAAGTAAGGTTCTGATTTAAATGACAAGCTGAATACATAGCTCTCAGTTATAGGTCCTGATTTTTTTTATTAGTTGCTCAAGACAATACAATGATCTTGACATATCATACATTTGATTCAAACGGGGTATGAATTCTTATTTTTCCACGTGTACAGATTGCAGGATCACATTGGTCCTGATTTTTTTTAATTGTCAAGGTAAGCCGACGATGATACTACTAACATGATTGTAAAGAAACAAGAACATGAGCCAGAATTTTGGCCCCAAACAGAGATGCACTCTCTGGGCTGTATCAGTTTGTATTAGGAGATGTGGCTTCCACTGCATGGTACAATGGCCTGCTTCAGTCAATTCAACTGTTACATATGATTTTTTCTGGATTTGTGCCAACATAGAGCATCCTGGTGAAAACCACATCAAGTCTAACCTCACAGCCACTCAAAGAGGTGATGGGACTGTCAGGACAGGGCTCTGAGAGTCATCGGTTGTGAGATGGACAGAGCCCGAGATGATGACTTTGGAGAGTCCTCATATAAAGAGCAAGTCTCAGTCTTTGACAGACAAGGAAGTTGTCTTTATCATGCTGTGCTATCCATGTTTATTTTTATTTGCTATAAACTGCTGCTTGCCATTAACAATGTCAGCATAATATTATTTTAAAAAACAGATGTAAATTAGTAGTATCATTGTCTAAAGAATTGAAAATATTTTTAAATGTTTATAGAGAAAAAATTTAATAAATCAAGAGTGTGCATATAAAATATGCAAGAGAAGCATATAAAATATGTAAGAAATAAGATGTAAGGAAATTAGAAAAAAGAAATAAAATACTTATATGAATGCTAAAGAAGATTCACATTTAAATAGTCGCAGTTTTAGAGATTGTTTTCTGGCCATTCTATAATAATGAAGGAAGGAAGACTCTCAATTAAAGAGAGATTTGATTAAATGAATAAAATACTGGAAGTTTTGATTTTCTTTATAATGTTCCAGCATTGAAAAATGTGGAAGAAGCTGGCCATGGTAGTACATACCGGTTATCCCTGGTACTTGGGAGGCTGAGGCAGGAGGATAGCAAGTTTTAGGTCAGCCTCAGCAACTTAGCAAGATTCCATACCAAAATTAAAAAAAAAATAAAAAGGACTGTGATAGATCATGGGTAGAATGTCCCCGGGTTCAATCCCCAATATCACACACACACATACACACAAAAGAAAAATGTGGAAGAACTTAAGATGTTAAATGAATTCTTAATGCTAAATAAGGATATATATCAACACAATGCTTCCTTCATCAAGAAAGTCTTATATAAAAAGATAGCCCCTGAACTGAACAGTGTATGTAGGGGCCCAATCTTTCACAATCCCATTCTCTTATCGAAGACCAGCAACATTTCATGGGTAGATGCTCTGAATAAGAAGCACCGAGCTCGGCCGTGCCTCAAGAGATAATAAAAATTCTGTGTCTTAGAAGGGATATGGAAAATTTAAATATTATGTATTTTTTGTGATAATGGATAATTATCTCTTCACACTTTTTGAACATGATACATAAAATTTATGGCTTATTTCTGAATCTAAGTATTCCTTCAAGGAATATATTGGTAATTCCAGTGGCAATTGTCTCAGAAAATTGAATCTGATAAAAAAAAAAAAAACTGTCTAAGAACAACGACTCAAGAAAGATCACCCTAGTTGCTTGTCAATTAGTTTTTGTAAAAAAAAAAATCAGTATAACATAAGTATACTAATTTTTCTCAAATAAAGGGAAACAACTTTTATGAAATGTGTTTTTGTCTTGCTATTCATTCAAATATCCCCAGTCCATCAACACAACACTTAGACATATGAAGTAATGATTAAATTCGGTCACCACTGATATTTTACTTTCAATCATATAAAATAAAAGCAAAAAAAAAATAGATAAATAAAAACCAGTTCTCACCCAGCATGGTGGCATACACCTGTAGTCTCAGCTACTCAGGAGACTGAGGCAGGAGAATCACTGAAGCCTAGGGGTTCCAAGGACAGCCAGGACAATATAGTGAGACTCCATCTCAACAATAAAACGAGGGCTGAGTGTAGCTCAGTGGTAGAGCACCTGCCTTGCATGTATGAGGCCCTGGGTCCAAGCAGCAGTACCTACCATAAAAAAAAACAAAACAAACCCAGTTCTCAGCCACATGAAAAACTGCTGTTTTTCAATATTATCACTAAAAAGATGTATTTTCCAAAGTAGAAAACCATTTTTCTTTTCAGGGGCTGTCAGCAAGTTTAATAGCTTTTTAAATACTTATTTAATTTTAAATTTAATTGTTATATTGGCCGATAAAATTGTACGTATTTACTGTGTACAGCATGATGTTTTGAAGTATATGTACATTGTGGGATGACTAAATTTAGCTAACTAGCATATGCTTTACCTTGCATAGTTATTTTTGTGGTGTGAATACTTTATATCCACTCTCTTGGCATTTTTCTAGAATATAAAGTATTAACTGTAGTCACTATCTCTCCCCCAGCCCCCATAATGGAGATTGAACTCAGGGCCTGGCGTGTGTTAGGCAAGCTCTACCACTGAGCTGCATCCCCCTCAGTCCTTTTATATTTTGAGACAGGACCTCCCTAAGTTGCCCAGGCAGACCTCAAACTTGGGATCCTCTTGCCTCAGCCTCAGTAGCTGGGATTACAGGTATAGGCCACCATGTCTGGCAACAATATATCTCTTAAAGTGTTGCTTCTGCCTAACTGAAAGTTTACGACCTTCAACCAACATCTTCTAACCCCACCCCCCAACCACCCAGCCCTGGTAACCACCCTTCTGTTCTACTATCTAGGAGAGCAACTTTTTTAGAATCCACATATGAAGGAGGTCATGTGGTGTTTGTTTTTATGTGCCTGGCTTATCTCATGGAACAATAAAAGTCCTTCAGTTTCATCCATGTCACAAATGACAGGATCTCATTCTTTATTTTTGGCTGAATAATATTTCATTGTGTATATGTACCAATGTGATATATCCATTCATGGGACCATACATAAGTCTTTAACATATATTTTCTTTGGGTACATACCCAGTGGTGGGATCGCTGGAGCTAAACATTTGGACATATGGTAGGCCAGTCTCCATTTGTACTCCCCCCCAACCCAACTTAGTGCTGGGGATTGAACCCAGGACCTCATGCACACTAGGCAAGTGCTCTATCACTGAGCGATATCCTCAGCCCTTTTCATTTTGAGGTTGGTATCTTGCTAAGTTGCCTAGGCGCCTCGACCTTTCCATCCTCCTGCCTCAGTGTCCCCAGTAGTTGGGATTACAGGTGTGTGCCACCATACCTGGTACCTCCCCTGCTCTCTGAGGAATACTGGCTTGCTCCAGTTTGGGGTAGTCACAGGCAAGTGTAGGTAGCTGTGTTTCAGACCTTACCCTCAGCTCTCCCAAGGGTGATCAAGTGACTGATGACAGAAGACTTCATACACAGAGATGAGCTGGAATAGAAAATAACTGCCTTGTGATTGCCCTTTCACTCCTGAGGACGCTCTGACCTCCCGTGTGCGCTCAACAACTTGACGATGCTGTAAATCTATCTTCTGCTCAGTCCATCTCCCACATCACCCTCCCTGCGCCTCGGAGGTGTAGCCACGATTTCCCCATGGTTTAAGCTCAGAAATAGCTACAAAGCCTAAATAAAGTCTTTCATCTGATGTGTGGGAAAACCAACACCTAAGTTGTTAGGTTGTTATCTACTAGAACTCAGAAAAGAATCCAATATCCTTGAAGAAATAGAACAAAATTTGACCCCAGAAAATGGAATTGGTAGAAATAAAGTCCACAAAAGAAAACTCGCCCTGGCAGAAACTATCATTTTGATATTGACAAAAATTTGATCTATGAACCAAAGTCCTGATATAAAATTTAAGCAAAAAAAAGAATTGGTCCCAATGAAATTGGTTTCCGTCAATTGGAAATGAAAAAGAAAAATTGGAAATAACTTAACTAAGCTTTATAGGAAATTGATCAAGGAATTAAATTGACTTAATAGAGTGCATTCCGGAAAACCCTTTTCCAGAGAAAATTCATCAAAGTCAGAGTGCTTCTGAGTTACATGTTTGTACTTAAAAGGCTCCAGTGGGTTCTCTGTGAGGTTTCCATTGAGAAACCAGGTCAGCTGCTCCTGGGTGGGAACAGTGCCTGAGAGCAGAGGGGATTGGAAGTGTGATGGGGCAGCAGCGCTCTGACCCTCATTCACCCTAAAAACAGAAGGAAGCTTATATCATATGACAGTCCAGGCTGGATTCATCATCATCATTATTATTTTAAATTATTATTTTTTTTGAGACAGGGTCTTACTATGTTGCTCAGCTAGCCTCCAACTTCTGGGCTCAAGTGATCCTCCTGCCTCAGCCTCCCAAGTAGGTGGGACCACAGGTATGAACAACCATGCCTGGTTACTATTATTTTATACCCATTATTATTGTATTCTTTTCTATTCTGATTTTAAAAGAAATTAAAACATTTTCAAGGGTTTCAAAAAAGTAGTGAGGGCCCTAAGAAATGTGGTTAATGTCTAAGTTGGCCCTGGTAGGGACCCAGGACAAGGATAGGCAGAAAAGACTGAGCGAGCTTAGGGTGGGCTGGGCTGGGGAGAAAAGACAGCGCTGCGTCTGCATCTTCTTATGAAAGGTACCAGGGTGGCGACCCCAGCCCAGCCCTCCCGGCACAACCAGGGGGGTCTGCTCTTCCCAAGGCCTGAGCCCCCATGCGTGCTTCTCTTCACTGTGGATCTCCCACCCCAAGCAGCCCTGGTTGCATTCTGTTTTTGCAGTCTGAAACCTTCAGGAACCTTCGAAGCCCATCTAGAGCTAACCCACCTCCAGTCTCACTGTTGTCTGCATGGAAGAGGGCCAGAGGGCAGGGCTGGGCTCCTTGCTTCAGTGCTGAGCTCTTCAGTGTAGAGATAGGGTCATTCTCTCTAGCTCCAATATTAAACCCATCTACATGCTGGTATGGAGGGTGTACTGCATGCCACACCCTGTCACAGACCCTGGGAGCGCAGCACAGCATTCACTCAGACACAGTCCTGCCCTCAGGGGGCTCCAAAAGGGCAGCTCAGGATGGTTCCCCAACCCCAGCGCTAATGAAGTTTGAGCTGGATAATTCTTCATAGTGGGGCAAGGGTTGGGGAGGCTGCCTTGTGCACTACAGAAAGTATAAAACATCCCTGGCCTCTACCCACTCCCTCCAAACTGTGCCCATCAAAAATGTCACTAGACATTGCTAAATGTCCCCTGGAGCAAAATATTCCCCAATTGAGAATCACCGGCTTAGGGATGGATGTTGACAATCTAGTCAGATAGGACTCGGGGAGTAACTGTTGTAAAAGATTGTAGGGCTCCTACAGAACACCCACTTAGGACCTCCACACACCCCATCAAGCCTTATCCTTGGCCAGTCTTGGTACTTTGTTGCTTCCCAGCAGGAAATATGATACTGAACCCCAGCCTGTTCTCAGTCTGGCTCACGGGAGAACCAGCAGGCAGTCCAGTCATATCAAGAACAGGTTAAATCAGCTGGGTGGCACCTGCCTGTGATCCCAGGTACTCGGGAGGCTGAGGCAGGAGGATCACAAGTTCAAGACCAACCTGGGCAACTTGGCAAGACCTGTATCAAAACAAAAATAAATAAAAAAGGACTGGGATGTAGCTCTGTGTTACAGTGCCCTTGGATTCAATCCTCAGTATTGCCAAAAAACAAAACAAAAACCAAACCAAAACAAAATTAAACAGATTCACTGGGTGAACAGGCCTGGCATCATTGTATTTTAAAACTTCCCAGGTAATTCCAGTGTGCAGACAAGCCTGGGAGTCAGTGCACTGGGAGGTGCTTTTTGAACTTTACCTAGAAATCTCTTCTGGGTCCAAGGACACAGGCTTGCAGGGAGCAGGAGTGGAAATCCTGGTGGGGGATGAAGTAGCCTCTGCAGTGTCACATGCACACACATACCCTCAAGTCCCCCAGGAGGGGATGCAGTATTTGGAGGGTGTGTGTGAGAAGGAAGTTCTGGGCTTCCCACCTCAGCCAGTGGCCCTTCTGTTACCCACGCCCAGCACTTGACCTTCATTCCTTGTCTCTCACCCGGAAGGCCAGTGCATCAGCTGCTCAACCCCGTCCCTTGGTTCCGCCTCATCTCCCCACCTCTGCCTCCCACCTCCGTCCGTCTGGGCTGCCATCTGCCTCCCTTGGGTGCAGCCATGAGTCTCCTTGCTCAGCTTCTCATTTCCACTCCTGCCCCTGTAATCCCTATCCACACAGCCAGGGAGCCCCTGAGGTAAAGGCAGGTGACATAACTGGCTCCATGTCCCACAGCTGGTGAGCAGCGGGCCAGAGGACCCTTTGTCATGCTGCTGTTCTCGTGGCTGTGGAACAAAACTCATGGAGTCACCTAGTAGACTACTCGTGGTTTTTTTTCCATAAAGATCAAAAATCTTTATGACTTTATGAAGTCATTGAGTATTTTTCCCCCTTAAAAATGTGCTTTCTTTAAATAAAACTCAGTTTTAAACAAAGCAACTAGGCGACATGTGGACAGATCCTCACATGACTTCCTGGAGTCACTTATTTTCTGGTAAGAGCTCAGATGTCATGAGATACAGAACTGATCACTAAGAGGAACAGAAACAGAAGTGTCCCTCTTCCCCACCCCTTCCATACCAGGCCTGGGGCCAGCATGACAAGATCAGAGGTAAGATGAGGCCCAGCTGCAGTGCTCCCAGGCCACCCAACCTCAGGAGGCTCCTCTCCAGACTCCCATAGATGTGAAGGCGCCTTGATGAAGAGGATTAGGTGAACAGTCCAGAGCCTTGGTTTTAGCTCAGCTGTCACAGGCACATTGATCCCACGTAGCCTCCACACACCTGAGCTCTTGCTCCTCCCAGAGCAGGAGACCGTCCTCAGTGTCTGAGGACCACTCTGAGGATCAAAGAGAATGAAAAGATTCTAAAAAATATAATGTAGGAAGACTCTTTAGAATCTCATTAACTCAAACTCTAACTTGGAAATTGTAATGCTTTAAAGATTTTTTTGTTTTTTTGAGATGGTTTTTATTATGTTGCCCAGACTGGCCTCAAAATCTCAATCCTCCTGCCTCAGCTTCCTGAGTAGCTGGGATAAGGATGCATGCTGCTGCACCTGGCTTAAACACATTTTGTTTCTGATAGCAAAGAATAAAAAATGCGTACCTCCCTCATCTGTTGCTTCATGAACTTACGGAGGGTGGGGACTCAGTCTTATCCTTCATCCCTGTAGCCATTACAGTGCCTGGTAACCTTTCACAGAGAACTTGTGTCTCTCCTTGTATGTGTATCCTCACCTATTAAAAAACACTCACATCTTCCTGTATATAGCTTTTTTTAAAAGTCCACTAGGGAAGCCAACAGAACAGGGGCTACAGAGGGGTTTAGTGTTGGGTCATCCAAAACCTAATGTAAATGGAAGTAGAAGAAATGGGGGCACACACCAAGGAGATTTTAATTCTGCAAAAATTTTCTGCCTCTGCCTCTGCCTCTGGGCTCTTCTAATCATTAGTAAAGCAAGCCCGATTTCAGGAGATCTCATGGAGTTCACAGATGAAATGGGCGGATTTCCTCTTCTGGCAAACGTGGGAGAGTGCTGGGGCTGAGATCTGTGTCTCTGATTGAGCCTCCTGTGCATGATACCAAAAGGGAGTCAGGAGATGGATCATGGTTATTGCCTGGGAATGATGGTTCAGAATGTGGAAAGTGAATTAGACATAGCTGGGCTCAAGACCTTCTTTGCTTGCCAAAAAACTGATGATCTCTGGCAAATCAACTTCTTCAAGCTTGTTTTTTTTTTTTTTTTTTCCATCTGCAAAGTGCACACAATATTTCCTCTCATAAAAATCAGAAAGAATATATGTAAAGTATTTTTTTGCAAGAGCCCAATCCATGGTGGACATTCAAACCCTTCAGCTGCTAGTGTTACCATTGCTTTGTTTGATTTTGGAAAGCCAAGGATACTCAAAGCTGCCAGAGAAAAGGACACTCTAGGCCAACAGTCGTGGAGTCACTTACTGATACTGACTATTGATTTGGGCAGGGAGGATCTTCTCATCTTTGCTGTTGGTAGGAAAGCATGAAAAATGAGTTAACATGAGTGAAAAAAAAAAGGCAAAACCAACAAAAATCCAGAACCATAGTTTGTTGATTGCAGACACTAAGAACTCTGAATATTTATTCAAGCTCACAAGAAGTTATCCAGGCAATACCTTCTGGTGGCTGTCCCCTGATGGACATAATGCCTGTTGCCTGCAGAGTGAAGATAAGACACTTTCCTCCAGATTACTCTGCCATGTGATTGATGGGATTTGGGAATTTGTTTGAGGTCTCCCACTGTATTCAACTGAATTCCAGAGATTTAATTTCACCAGATGTTAAAAAGGAAATAACAGAATACCAGGCACTAAATGAAAATCCTGCATTCCTGCCAGGTGTTTGCTTATAAACAAGACCTCACCTGCATTCCACTCCCTGGATTGACTTCCTTCTCTAGTCCCCAAAGAGGTGAATACTTGGTTTTCTGAACTGAAACGGAGCAGCCATTCTTATCTCAGTGATTTCACAAGGTGTTAAGAATAAAGCAAAGTCGTAGGCAGGCCCGGCTCCTCCTGACAAGAAGCTGAGGTGCAGGGAGCCTCCAGTCGCCCCCGTGTCCTATCTGAATTGTGTGCAGAACATTGTGTTCTGTTTCTCATTCTTCGCAGGACTTTTTTCTCCCTCTTTGGTTGTTCCCTCTGCTTCTGCTTCTCAGTGGCTTGCTTTGCAGTTCTGTCATTTTGCAGAATCTTTCTACTCCTGGAAGAGGATTAGGGAAATTACACTGTGGCTGCTATTTAACATTCAGGAAAGGCAGGATACACATGCAAGTTATCAATCATTTTTACCAGATGGTAAATGGATCTCTTTTTACCAGAAATTGAGCAGCAAACAAATTCATCACTAATACAACATTTAAATTCACATCCATTTTCAATGTGACATCCTTAATGAGCTGATATGATGAAAATCAATATTTTATCCCTATATTGTTGACTATTTTAACAGTTATAATAATACAGGCTTAGGACTAAAAAAAATGTCATTAAACAAAATATCACAACTTGCAGTTTTCATACTCCATCTCTACTTTTTTCTCCCCCAGCACCTGAGATTTCTATATTCATAACGGGCTAATGAAAATGGCATGAAGGGAAGAAAAATAAAAATCTAACAGCTTACACTGGTGTACTTTTTAACATCACTATTTACATTTAGTGGTTGCGTTTTGTAGTTGAGGGGAAAAACATCAAGATTGATGAGTTCTCTATTTATTAGACTGCACTATGAGGCCTATGGGGTAAAAGATGAGATGTGTTGATTTTCCAATGGCAGAGCCAGGGCGCTCAGTCTCCTGTGCTCATGTAGATTTTTACTTAATTAATGTTCTGAATAGCTCTGCATTTTGGCTTTTGTTAGTTATCATCAAATTTAACAGCAGTCCTGGCTAGTCCAGTGTTTGTGTACTTAGGGTGAAGAGAGATTGTTATGGGCTGAACTCCACCACCCGCCCCCCCCCAGCCCCCACCAGCTCCCAGCAAATTCAGAGGTTGGAGTCCTAGTACCCAGAGTGTGACTGTCGGTGAACACAGGGTCTTGAAAGAGGTGTTTAAGGCAAAATGAGGTCATATGAATAGTCCCTAATCCAATATGACTAGAGTTATAAGAGATTAGGGTCAACGTGAGGACAGGGAAAAGTGGCCTAACAGGAAACCAACCCTGCCAACATCCTGATGTTAGACTTCCAGTCTCCAAAATTGTGAGAAAGTAAATTTCTGTTGCTTAAGTTACCCTTGTCTGTGGGTATTTTATTACAGCAGAACTGGTGAATGAACACAGTAGACCAGACTGGAGGAAAATGCAGAATTTACACCATATTGTCATCAATAACACACTATTATTAATTTTTAATTACTTGCTCAATTGTTGCAAGTAACAGACACTTAATTCAGTGGACTTAAGCACACACAGGGAATTCATCCTAAGGATACAGTGGTACCTCATGGCACCTGAGTGGCATTCAATAGGCCTCAGAAATGCATTGGAACCAGGATCTGAAGCATTGTTGAGATCCTGGTTTTCATTGTTCCTTTTCACTATCTGCTTCAGTTCTTGTTTTTTGTTTTTTTTTTTTAAATCCATCCCAATTTTGGATTCATGGGGAAGAGACTGGCGCAGCAGTTGTCAGAGCCCTGTGGATTAGGAGGCAAGAAAAGAGCGCTTGTCAGTCCACAGACTCAAGTCTCCTGCAGTCTGGAGGGTTTGGCACCCTGCCCGGGGCAATGGGGAAACTTACAGGTTCTGTGTACTACAGCAGTATGACCAATGTAGTAACACTTCTGCTACAAACTGCAAAATCAAAGCAAGAGTAGCCATGACCCACCCAGTCCAAGACTATTTGCCACCTATGACTATTTCCCAACTAAGGATAGTAGAGAAGAAACAGCAGGAGCAGCCTGTCAAAATCTGTACTCCATCAGCTGAAAAAAGCTGATGGGTGATTGATGGGAATTCATGACAAAAATGGTACAGATGTTTAAAAAAAAAAAAGGTACAATGAAACATAAGTCATAGACTGATGCCATATGTATTTAAGAACCTAAATCACTATTCTCTGAGAGAAAACATTAAATAATGCTCATCATTCTGAAGAAGAGGAAAGTATAGAAAATACAGGAAGTACAAAACTCTCAAGAATCTACATCTGTTACCAGTCTGAATGAGCAACTGACTGCACAGCCTAGCGTTTTATTTTTCTGAGTCTTATGTGCTTTGGTACCCCCCCGGTCCCCCAACTAGCACTCCTTAACGCCCAGGTGCTACACTTTTTGTTCCCCAGTTTGTGAGTCAGACTTAGTAGTCCTTACATGAACCACACTTGTTGCCTTGTCATCAGGATGGGGGGTCCTGAGGAGGTGGACTTCAACTCAGGCCTTAAGGGTACTCCATATTGTTGCAGAAAGGAATGTGAGGATGGGTCAAAGTGAGGCACAGGTTGATTTTACTCAGAGAAAGGAAGTAGCACATACTCCGAGGGACAGGGCAGCGTGCAAGGATTGGAGAGGAGCATGCTAGCTCCATCTTAGCTAGGTATGTTTATACATGAAAGACCAGTGGTACAGGGGTATGCTCTAAGAGGGTGTTTTTAGTTCTCCTTTGTGTTGGTAAGAGGACATGTTGACCATTACTGGGATGGAGGAGTTATCTTCTTTTTTCTGTCTTTGACATATTCTGCTTTCTGAACACAATATTTACATCAGCATACCTGTAGATAAGTCTAATAATTCACTTAATAGTTCTGTTTGTGATCAAGGTTAAGTGAAAATGACTTTTAAACACGAATTTTTAATCCACTGAAGTGGACTTTAAATTATGGTCCCCCTTGTATTCCTGCATGTCTCCTTTCTACCTATCCTTATCTTCTATCCTATCTCAGCTTGACTAGACACCATGGGTTGAAAAGGAATAGTCAGAAATCAGCTTGCTTGGCTCAAAGAGTTTTAGGATAATCCAAGAAGAAAGAGACATGTCCAGGTATATTCCTTTTAAGATACAAACTTTATTTTACAATTTTATAAAGCAGCTTTACATTAAGCACAAACAATCCATTTACTTTGTAGAGAAACAAAATACCTTTCCATCTGCAAAAAATCAAGTTTTGCTGTATATAAAACTAACATGTGCACATTGTGCTTAAACTGCAAAGTCTGTACAGCTTTACAAAGGACTACCCTTCAGAAGGGCATCCAGTAAACACTTTATTGCATATTTAACACATGGTATATAACCCACATGTACAATGGAGAATAAACAAGAAAACAATTACAAGGAGGATGAAAATAGCAGCTTTCAGTGAAAGTTTGCATACCAACAAAGGAAAAGGACCGCCACATCTGGAGACTTGTGCTTGGGTGTCATTTTTGCATTTGCTCATGTTCACTGGATGGTTCTTGGGTGAAGTGTTTATATACAATAACTCCTAACGGGTCAAACTTGACCTCCATCCAGAAACTTTTGGCTTGTTTTACAACTGAAGTGGCAATAGGTTTCACATCAATGCTAACTTAAGGTAAGTGGAAAACAGAAAACAAAAGTAAACCTATAATCTAAAGATAAATGTAAAGAAACAAATTAAAACTTTAAAATACCCTCCCTATTCTCTCTAAACTAAGAAAACATTTTACATGATTGAAAACCCCCAAACACCATAGTTGTTTGTAGAGAAAATGCAGTGGAGGATCCCAGGCAGCATCCCTCCAGGTATGCCCCAGCTCCCCTGCATCACAATTGCCTGGATGCTTGTGAAACATGCAGATTATCATGCTACAGGCAGAGTTAGAATATCTGGGATCTACATTTCAATAAGCTCCCACGTGATCCTGAGGCATCCTGAAGTCTGATAAGCATTTATGGGTCTGTACAGACAATGCTGCTGCTGTGGGTTCAACTCATCCTCTTAGATAATTCTGGGCTCACAGGACAAATCAAGTTGCTGTTGTGATGTGGAAGGCAGGCAGTGTAAAACCAACAGCAGTGAACTAGCAATGCCATTTTTAGATCAAAAAATCTTTCCTTCTTCAGTGGAAAAGAACGGCCATATTGTTAAGGCACTGATATTTGTCACAGAAGCAGTACCATACTGTTTTCACCGATTCCCCTAATCTGAAGACCAATGTGCAAACACAAAGCAGAAGTCTGGACCATTCTAAATAATAACAAATATGATGAAGTATAAGGTTCTCAGATGGAATAAAGTTTACTTTGAGTATTGGCATTGAAAACTAACAAACAAAAAAAGAGGGAGTCTTCATTTTTACTGCCAAGACAATATAACATTTTATATGTTTAAACATTGCTGAGCCATCTAATGCATAAGAACTACAAAGGGGAAAAGCCTAATAACCCACAACGATTGCTATGGGCAAAACTAAAAGTTGTGGTCATAAAAATTGGGAGTTTAAGCTTATTTTTCTATGGCCAGTTTGATATTGTCTTCAGTGTAGAGCTCAACCTTCTTGACTCTTGCTCCCTTAGGTGATGTTATGATATATATATATCTCACATATGCTTCCCAGCTTCTAAGAAGTGGTTGGTAGGGTGAATTAATTAAGATATAGTATGTAGGCAGGTAATCCATCTGGCTCTTAAATGTGTACCTGGTAGAGGTCACAGATAAACTGCGTTGTGTTTCAGTCCCTTGAAAGTGTCGGGTCTCATATTTCCAAACTGTAGGTTATAGTATTGATTTGGTGTATTATCATACCCTAAAACAAAAACCAGAGCAAAATCAACCCCTTTGATTTAACCTAATATCTGAAGCCCTATAGCAGACATTGCCCATGGTCCAAGGACTATGGAACCTATTTATGAGGTTTGGTATGATACATAACCTAAATAAAGCTCTGATTATATGGGCAGCAAACACAGTAGCATTTCTTTTATTTAACAGCTGGAAAAATTTAAAATTAAATTTCAAAGGAAAAAACAATGACAGAATCAATGATTTGGAAAATGATAATAAAAAATGATCTAGGCAGGAGAAAAACTTTATTATGATTCATGTATATTTAACCTAGTACTTTCCTTAAAGGGGATGGGAAATCCTAACAGGAAGTGATGGTAGACTTAAAATTACTAGTCCCTTTCCAAATTTAGATTTGTAATAAATATTCCATATAATGATTCCCCAAATATCCCCCACCCCATGAACAAAACTCCCAAAGTGTAGGCTGAAAAGAAATACATGATTCCAGACAGTGACAAAAAAGAAACCATTAAGTTGGGGGCTGAGGGAGGGATAGACTGATTATCAAACTTTTACTGATTGTAGATCAAGTTTCACAAAACAGATAACATTTTTGTAATTTCTTGTGCAGTCAACAAGTTTCATTTTAGTTGTGCTTACATTATATAACTGTGAAGCCTGAACACTGGTTGTGTATTTAATTTACATATTTCAAGAAAACCATAATTCAAAATATTCTCCATATATAACAAATTGAACAAATGAGACAAATGTTCATTTACCCCCAAGAAATGAATCTGTAGAAAAAAACCAGCTTTTTAAAAAGTTGAACACAGTCCACTATCCAGGCTACAAGTACATTTTTTACTGTATTACAGCACATAATTTTTTGAAAAGTCTGCTTTCAATATAAATATAAATAATCACGTTTTAAAAGAGCTCCATACCAGTCTCTAGGTAAGTGCTAGACAGCTGGCCGGTAATAGCTACTTACCATGATTTTTTCCATGCTGAGCAGGACTGGACTATCTGTGTGGCTCCATGAGGTGTCGAGCAAGGCTAAGACAAACATCTTTGTTTGGCTGACTAAACTCTGCTCTAAATGCCTCCTACATTTCTAAACACTCAACCCATGGAATGCAATTATTTCAGAAGACAGATTTTAAGGATCACTTATCACTTTGCTTTAATCCACAAAAACCTAGTATACACAACCTTTAAAAGTGTGCCTGTGCTCTGCTGAGTCAGAGCCGTAGTTTCTGGGTTCAGAAGAGGCTGAAATGTGATTTTGGTTGAGCTCTAGTTGTGCTTTGCCCTGCTGCCTTTAAGGTAGCTTTTCCACCTCTTCACAAATTCTTTGAAGATCGGGGACTCATCAATGGTACTGAGTAACTGCAGCTGATTGATGTGGGTGGTATGATAGTCCCAGCGGGCAAGGTTGGGAGCGATGCCGAGCATGAAGTGACGGAGGTCATAGATGGTTCCTGAGCCAGTATCATACAAGGGCAGCATGGCTTTAAGGGATTCCATGCCACGGTCATACAAGGACCTTGCTTCTTTCCCAAGTTTTTCTCCTGCAGTTTCTTTTAAATCATACAGCCCAATTAAAGAATACATAAAGCCATTTAAAACAAAAGAGCTAGGTGTGGTTGGATATTCTTCATACCAGTCATGTTTATTCATGAACACAGCTTTAACTCCATGCTGCTCCGACAGAAACTTGTAAGGGGCTGTTGCCCTTAAAGCTGAATTGAGGAATATGTGGTCTTTTGTTAACAGATAGGCCCTGACTAATGTAGAAATGGCTTGCCCTTGGGCCATGGCAGAGTACCACCCTGGTTCTAAAGACTTAAACCCTTCCCCTAGCTTACGGGTTACCATAATTGGCCAGCCACCTTTCTCATCCTGATTCCTGACCAGCCAATCGCTAGCAGCAAAGAATGCAGCCATGTGGGCTGTGGTAGAGATGGTAATGTTGTCAAGGAATCCCTTCCCTTTTGCAATCAACCTAACTACCTTTTTGGGCATAATTTTGGTTGGCTTGACAGCTTTTGTATTGGAAAGACCCACTCCTTTCCTGAGGTCAGTGACCAGGTCTCTGGTAACTGTGCTCCATGAAGTTCTGGGCCCAATGCCATAGTATACGTCTCTTTCTTTAAAAGCAATCAGTTGGGTATTTGAGACATAATGTACAGTGAAGAGCTGATTCTTTTCTGTAGTCTCTAGAACCACGGATATACTCCCATTTGTCAAGAACTTGAGGTCAAATGAAATAATAAAATCTTTTGTGTTTCCCAGTTGCAAGGACACACCTTCACTGGTCTCTGTAGAGGGAAAAATATCAACAAAGACTGTTAGTATAAAAGCACTTTTGTATTTGAAATGTAATTGCAATTTATCTTTTATAACCACTGACGATACAAAATTAAGACCTGGGCATTTTGGGTATCATATCATTATTTATGTACATTTTTTATTAAATTAACTATAAACACATGACAGAATGGGTGAGTTCCTGGTAGCTTCTGAGAACTGGACCAAAGCTCAGAACTTTGGCCATGTCTGATTTAAAGGATTCAGAGCAAGTGACAAGGGTATTTTCAAATTGTCTTTTCCAGATCCAATGCCAGGTATCAGTAATCAATGACTATTCTAGTATACCCATTCTGCAAAAAGGAAAAAATAGCCAAAAGCTAGCTCAGCACACATTTTAAAAGAGAGGTTAGAAGTTCTAGAAAGAATAGCATATACAAGTTTTCAATTTCTAATCTATTTAATATTTAATATGTGCTTACTATGTTCTAAGCATTTTATATATATTAAGTCATTTATTTCTCTTAATTACAAGAGATGCTAGAGTACTGCTCCAACTTCATGGTTGAAGAACTCACACACACAAGAGTTACGTAATGTACCCAAGGTACAAAACGTTGTTATATAATCTGGCTTCACAATATATGTCCTTAATGATGAAAAGGGTAAGTTTGTTTTTGATGTTCTCTGGAGTTAAGAATAGAACTACTGAAAGTTGAGCAATGGGCTCATGTATTGGGGAAAAAGTCATGTTGTATGTGTGAGGGCAGCATGAATTTCTCCTCTACCACTAGCTTTGAGAAAGCAAAAATATACCTCTTTCAGCCTTGATTTCTCCATTGTTCAAAAGTTATTACTTTACTTTACAGAGTAACTGAGAGAATTTAAAAAGAGACAATAGCTTGTAATAAAGTAAGAGCGATAGTGATTACTATCACTAATTATCATGATAATAAAATAGTAAAAGTTGTTTCATCTGATAAATTATTAAACAAAAATTTCTCTTATAAAGTTATAGTAAAATGATGGTAAGTTCTCAGAAAAATTACTTTCTGAATACTGCTCTATTCATATATATTCTGCAGCTGTATCTCCCAAGAAAAGAAACTGAGCATATTAAAACAAACAAACAAACAAACAACAAAAAAAAAACACCCAGTAGTGCTCAGTGGTAGAGGCTTGCCTAGCATGTGTGAGGCAATGGGTTTAATCCTTGACACCACATAAAAATAAATAAATAAAATAAAGGTATTGTGTCCAACTGCAACTAAAAAATATTTTTAAAAAACCCAGCAGCAGTAAAAACAATGAAAAATACAGGTAGTACAAATTTTAAAACATTAAGGAAAAAATGATCTTTATACAGCTTTCCACATGTATTACCTCATTTGATCCTTAAAATTATCTTCTGAGGCTGTTAAAGCTGGAATTATTTCCATTTTAGAGATAAAGATATGCAGGTTTTGTAAGGTTAAATAAGGGTTCGCTCAAGGCCAAAAGCTAATTAGTGGTTAGAGCAGGGACTAGAATCCAGGTTTCTTGGACCAAAGTTCAAAAACTATAAGGCAAATGCTGTTGGAAATGGCATCCTCAGGAAAATATCAATGGAAGGGTTATTTCTCTTAGACACAATCATAAAATCACATCTCTGCTTTGGAAAGTCTTTGAGGAAATCATTAGCACGTCACTGGAAGTAAAGATTAGAAATATGAACTTATGACAGCGTATATGGTGTGGACAGCTTGGAGAGCGCCAGCATGTTGAGTTTATCATTTAATTTGCAACACTGGATTCTATCAGTATGGACACAGGTGGCCAAGGTTCTTAATCATTTCATTTTAATGGAACAATTATGGAAGCTGTATCAAGAATGAGGACACTGTCCAAGGGGAGGAAGGAGGGGAGGGAGGGAGTGGGTAGGTGCTAGGGAGTGATACTGGCCAAATTATATTATTGGATTGTGTGCACATACAAATAGGTAACAACAAATCCCACCATTATGCACGAGTACAATGCACCAATTAAAAATATGGAAAAAGGCATACAAAATAAAACATCACGATAGACTTATGTATCAAATAAGGCTTTGAATGGCATTTTAGAAATTGATTTTACAAGTAACCTTTAATGAAGTAAAAATCTATTTTATCTGGCAAAATATCAACATATACTTTCTTCCCTAACTAGCATTTTCCTGCTTCCAGAGTGAAACAGAATCTGAAGCTCAGCACAATATCCCTGAAACACTGCTGGGTTCTGAACTGACTTATGAATCACTCAGGATTAAATTATATTCTGCAGAGCAGACTATCCTGAGTGCTCCTTATTTTTTCATTCTTAGGGTAATGTCTCATTCATCAGACAATATTTTTAACTCTGACATCTATTCTAGCCAAACTGGATAACAAACTGAATGACCCATCTTTGAAAGTATAAATGAGAGGAAACTGAAGAATCCATTTCCTCCCAGAATTCTGTTCTAATTCTCAATTTATATATAAAAATGTAATGAAATGACATGGTTAAATAAATCACCTTATTATGTCTTCATATACCAGATCAGTCCAAAGAATTCAGGAATGAATGAATGTCATGGTATGACCTTTGAAAAAATTCATTATTAATTTTCCTAAAATATTACCACCAGCAGAGGGAGTTACTGAGTCATACATAGGAGAAGTGATGGAGAAAATCCACAAATTAAAGCAACCAACAACTCTGCATTCTTCACAGTAATTCTATTAAACAGGTCTTTAATTTTCATTTTATAGCGCTACCTAGGAGGTTAAATAACCTGCCAACATCATCAGGAGGATTTGAATGGTAGCAAGTGGGATGGTAAGGTTCTGAAAGCTCCTGGAAACTATCTGAAGACTCCTGCTTCAAATCTACTAAAAGAAAGTTCTGATTTTTCTATTGTTTGAAACCTATGACCCTAGTTTTTCTGAGCAGTCATTCCTACGAGTTACTGTAGCTTTATCTGGTATATGGGGTACATGTACATACTTAAGAAAACAAAGGAAGGAGGGGAGGGAGGGAGTGGGTAGGTGCTACGGAGGTAGGTGCTAATCTTGTAAATGATTTTTTTTTTGGGGGGGTTGATACTAAAGGCACAAACAGCAGCAAAAATAAACATGTGGGACTATGTCAAACTACATTTTCCCACAGAATAGGGATCAATCAACAAAATGAAAAGATGGCCTACAGAATAGGAAAAAATATTTGTAAAACATATATCTGATAAGGGGTTAATATGCTAAAGTATATAAGAAACTTTTGTAACTCAATAAAAAAAATTAAATAATTAAAAAACAGGCAAGGGATCTGAATAAATATCTTTCTAAAGAAGATATACTGATGGCCAAAAGATACACAAAAAGGTGATCAACATCCCTAATCATCAGGGAAATGTAAATCAAAACCATAATGAAATATCATTTCATACTTGTTGGAAAGGCTATCATCAAAAAAACAAAATTAACAAAGTATTGGTGAGGATATGGAGAAAAAGGGAACTCTTGCACACTCTAAATGGGAATATAAATTGGCAGTCATCGAGGTTCCTCAAAAAATTAAAAATAGAACTACTATGCGAGTCAGCAATTCCACTTCTGGGTACATACCCAAAGGAAATTAAATCCGTATCTCAGAGATATCTGAATTCCCATGTTCACTTCAGGATTATTCATAACAGCCAAGAAATGGGAAAAACCTAAGTGTGCAGTGATGGATGAGTGGATAATGTGTATGTCTGGTAGAATATCATTCAGTCATAAAAAGAAAGAAATTCTGCCATTTGCAACAACATAGATGAACTTTGAGGGAATAATGCTAGTGAAGTAAGTCAGAGAAAGACATATACTATATCTGGATCTAAGAAAGTTGAACTCAGATGGTACAATGGTGGTTATTGTGGGCTGGGAGGTGGAGGAAGTGGAGATATACTGGTCAAAGGATATCAGCTTTCAGTTATAAAATGGATAAGTTCTTGGCATCTAATGTACAGTATGATGACTATAGATAATGATACCATATCAAATACTTAAAATGTGTTGGGAGAGATCTTTGATGTTCTCACTACCACATGTGCACAAAAAAGATAACTATGTGAGGTGATGGGTGTGTTAACTCACTTGATTGTGGCAATAAATTCACAAGATAATTTATAAATGTATTATAAATTTATAAAGATATTTATAAATGTATATCAAAGCACCACACTGTATGCCTTAAATATAATCAATTTTATTTTTCAATTATGCCTCATAAAGCTGAAAAAAAAAATCAATGTTTTTATACAGAATGCAAACTTAATATTCATTCATTTAATCAATAGGCTTACTATGTGGATTGAGAATTAGGCCTTACTTAGAACCTTGAAGAACACTGAGATGAGGATCAAGGCAGAAGAGAAGCTCACAAGTAGCCTAAAAAAGAATGACTATAGAGATAGGAGGGGAAAGTGGGTTCCTAGAAATGAAACATAGAGTGTTTTGGGTAAGGAAAAACTAATTTAATAGAATAGAACGGGCACAAAGCTTAAATTTGTTCAATTTTAAAGTTGGGAAGAAAAAACATTATTCATCAAATAAATCGATAAAAAATATGTTGTAGACCTATATAATGGTTGTTTACTCTAGATGACTTTGTTCCATTTCAGGCAAAAAATTTCAAGGAAAAGAAAGTAAAAATAAAAGGCTGACACCATTCAGCTCCTGGTCTTCCAAAATCTTACTTCACTTAGGCATATGCTTTAAGATACCAGTCCAAAGTTCTTCTCAACAGTGACTCTCTGAATTCATCTCCCATGAACTCTCTGTCTTCTAAAAAGCCTCATCTCTCACACCTCTTTGATTCCCTTATCCTGCTCTGCTGAGTAGTAACTCAACTTCATTCCCTCTCAGACTTGTAGTATGTAACTATAGTACACCCAGGATATCAAAACCTGCATGCCACTCTCAACTAGCACACTTAATCACCAGGAAGTGCCAACTCTGAGTAGGTGTGTTCCACTGGCAGAGTAGCTGTCACGGAGATCCTTCCTCTCTATGCTTATAGCTATGTTAGGAAGTGGTTTATCTTAAGCTACTGGCCATAGAATAAAGAGCTAAAATGAAGATTCCCCCAAGTAGGATGTGAGAACCTATCTTCTGTATTTCCCAGGGCACCTAAAAGTGTACAATGAAATCTGCTGCTCTAAATAGAATGAGTTCAGAAGATTGTTTTAAGAAAAACTCCTAGACATTTGAGGAGATCAAGACAAGGGTTGTGATTTTCTACCCTAATCTAAACCACATTATTAAGGAACATAAAACTAAGCTCCTTGGGTGCGCCTGAAGCTAATGTTCTTTTGCTTAGTGTAACAATTCCCCACTGCAATAACCCAAGCTAAACACTGTTAAAACATTTTCTTGCAACTTCTCATCCAGCCAAGCCTGTTGTTTAATAATAAGCAAAGATGCTCCATGTACTGGAATATCACAGAGTACCCTGGGAGAAAAGAAGTTCTAGTCACAGAATAAAAACTAAAGGTCATCCATTATTTGCACTGCATTAAGCACTCATAAATCCATTACTTAAGGCCATCTAGAATGAGTAGATTTATATTGTGGCTTTCAAGGTCTATGAATTACACAGTCATCAATAAAAGACAAGGAGAGAATATAGAAGAGGTCTTAAAACTTTTCTTTTTATTTACTGACTGCAAGGTTAGCGGGAGTGGGGAAGTTCTGATCTTGACAACATTTCCCCATCGAGAATTAAGCCAGAGGTGCTGAGATTATTTCATTGTCTTTTTAAGTAATGGAGTCATTAATTCTCATGGATATTGATTAGTGCAGAAAAATACATTACATCCTAATTAATGAGACTGTCTTAGTAAAAGGGGAAATGTTGCATAAAGTTAATTTGATTTTATAAGTGATTTTATTAATGAAAATGGTTTTATATGAAGTTTGAGATAATTTAGTACATTAACAGAATTCAATAAGGGAGCATGTCTATTTGGTAATGCTACATTTTCTTGAAAAAATGAAATGCTAATGGTAAAAAATATACAAAGGAAAGGATGGGTCTTTCCATAAAACAGTTTCTGCCTTGGTGCATAATAAACTGCAAACTAATATAAACTACAAATAAACTATACAAACTATACTGAAATATTAAAATAAACCAAGGGATCCTGGGGGTGAAGCTCAATGTACAGTGCTTACCTATCATGTGCAAAGCCCTGGTTCAATCCCCAGCAATGCAAAAACCAAACCAAACCAAACCAAACCAAAACCATGGAGCTTCAATCCTACAGGCTATAGACCTTGGAGGTACACACTGTAGTGATCTCGCTTGTGTGTGTGTATGATGGTGGGGACTGAACCCATGACTTGGGACATGCTAAGCAAAAGCTCTACCACTGAACTATATCCCCAGGCCCATAATCTGGATGTTTTCAGTCTATGGCTTAGCTTTTCACATAGTAAATATTCCTTTTTATAACTCCTTTTTTTCCCCTCCCAGTACTGTGGATTGAACCTAGTAGTGCTCTACCACTGAGTTACATCCATTACCCTTTTTATTTTTACTTTGAGACAAGGTCTTGCTAAATTGTGATCCTCCTGCCTCAGCCATCCAAGTTTCTGGAATTACAGGTGTGTATTTCCGCATCCAGCAATAACTTTTTTTTTTTTTCCTAGCTGTTCATTCTTTAGAGATTTCACTTAGGTGACAGCATTTGTTTATTTACTTATGTAATATTAAAGGTCTGATATATGTTTTTAAAACCCATATTAAAATTTTAAAGGAATACCAGGTGCTATGGATTAACATAAAATTAGCCGACATATATAGTACATAACTTACCTGGAGCAATAAACTGTTTAACATTGGTGAATCTAGATTTATCAGTCACACTGGCCATAAAGCAGCCCTTTGGCACAGTCCAGTCATTAGGTTTGATGTTTCTGTCCCTGTCTTCTGCTGTTTCATACACCTCTATGTGAGGGGGTTTCTCAGTTAGATTCTTGCTGTAATGACTTAACCCATACTGTGCAATCTGGATTGGGTAGAAATAGCCTTGAGGTCCCCATTGTGTAGATAATGGCACCCCTATAAAGAGAAACAAAATGAATAGGATTTTACTTCTGGGGAATGTTTTAGGGTTATGAGCAACTTTTGAGCTTTTTATACTGCTTTCATAATTAGTAAATTAACCAGATAAAAGTATTAATTCACTCATTATTTGTTGAGAGAGCAATTTAACATTATCAATTACCTTTTAAGGACTCTTTCAAGTGTCTTACTTTTGCCACAGATACCGTGTTTCATAATTGTCTTTCGTACATTCAAATTTTGTATAATTTAGAAGTATGAAGATGTCACCAAGATTTTATTCTAAATACTAAGCCTGAAACTTTAACGCTTGCTTTCTATTTCCTCATCTCTCTCTCCAATGTTAAAGTGGGGTCTGAGAACTAAGCATGTCATCTGATGGTTAAAGTATTTGCTTAAAAAGATAGTTATGACTAGGCAACATAAGATACAAAACAAGTGCTTCAATTTTTTAATATCCTTCTTGCTAAAAATTAATTTCTAAGGAGTGTTTTCAAAAATTGAGTTAAAGTTCTATATTTGACCATTGATTCTTGAGATAATTTATTAATAAATTTCTTACAAAATTTTTTAGATGTTTGGAATTAGTCTTTAATTTAGTAATTTCCTATATGGGAACTACAAGAATACACTGCATAGACTACTGTAGTTCTAAAATGAATGACAAACATCTGATGGGCACAGCAGAGACTGGGAATCTACATTACTGCATGTGTTTTAATGCAGTTTCAAAATAATGTTTAAGAAACTAATGATTGCTATGGTTTCAATATGGCATAAGCGTGTCCCCCAATGTTTCATGTGTTGGAAACTTGATCCCCAGTTTTATGAATGTGAGAGGTGACAGAATCTTTAAGAAGTAGGACCTAGTGGGAAATAATTAGGACACTGAAGGTGGTACTCTCAGAATTAATGTACTGCTTTTGGGACTTTGGTTAGTTTTCATGAGAGGGTTCTCGTTAAAGAGTAAGCCTGGCTCCTCGTATGCTCTGGCTTCCACTTGGTCCTCTTACTGTCATAGCTCTCTGATGCCATCCATGATGTGACAGGGCCAAGGAGGCCCTGGCCAAAATCAACAAAGGCTGTTTTGAGTTTTAGCCTCCAAAACTAAGAGCTAAATAAATCTCTTTTCTTTAGAAAGTACTCAGCCTCAGGTATTTTGTCATAGCAACAAAAGATGGACTAATACAGGGACTATATAGGACATAAATAAATTGTTTAACATCTATATACTCTTTTCAAGAGATAGGACCCCCCCCCCCCCAATTAAAGCAGAACTATCACTTAATAAAAGGTAGGTTTATATAAGCTCATATATATTAGTCTATACTAATGTATAACTGGCATAAAACTGAGATTTCCCAATGGAAGTAACATCCTCCAGAGTATTCATAAGAATTTAGTATAATGATAAAGCCTGAATTCATAAATCAGGAGAAAAGATCATTTGAAACATGTTGGGGGGAAAATCTAAAATTAGTACCTGACTTATACCATTTTTCAAAATAAAAATCAATTTAGCTAGACTAAAAAAGTTAAATGAGAGGCTGAGGGTGGTATAGCTTAGTAGTATAGAGCACCTGCCCATCATGTTTGAGGCCTGGGTTTGGTCCCTAGAACTGCAAAACAAAAACAACAACAACAAACTAAAAAAGAAAAATAACGAAACTATAAAATTATTAAAGAAAATAAAAATAAAATCCTGATATAGCAAATGCCTTTCTAAGCATAAAATGAAGAAGTCACAAAGTTCAAAGAAATTTATGTTTAATAAACAGAACTAAAATCTTCTAAAACTAATAAATCATAATTAAAAGATAAGTGAATTGAAGAAAGTATCTATAACAAATGCAACAAAGTATTGCTACTCTTAGTATATAATAAATACAAAGTTCTTGTAAATACCTGTTTTAAAAACCCTACTAATTGCATTAGAAAAAACGGGGGAAAGAACATGAAAACATGGTTAGTAGCACAGGAATGATACTTGACCTCACAGTTGTTAAAGGAAGAAAACTATAAGGTCTTTTTGTAAATAAAAGATTAAAAACAATGTTCCATGATGGAATTTGAGACAAGAGCACCCTCTTATTATGCTACTGGAAACATGAGGAGGGCTACTACCTTTTTGGAAAACTGTCTGACAAAACATATCAAAAGTTTAATCTGACATGTGGTTAATTATATTCTCTAGAAGGAATATACAACTCTGAGAATATAATTCAAATAGCAATAAAAATTAACAATAAGGTCTGTAACATTATTTACAATAGCAGAAAATTCAGAAATGACCTAAGTATCCAACAAAAGAGAAGGACCTCATATATTACATATATCATGAAATGTCCTTACTATGGAATGTTAGACATTGAAATGTCCAATAAATATTTAATTATAAGGAGAAATACTATAATTATAATAAATTGAAACAGCAATATAAAAAATTGACTATGCAGTATGATCCCAATTTGTTTAAAAATGTATATTCACAACAACAGATCAGAAAAAAACACATCAAAATATTAATAATGGTTACATTGGCTCTGGGTGTTTTTTACTTTTTCTTTAGAATCTAAGCATCCACTGATTTGGCCATGGATATCTTTGAAATCTATAAGAAATTATTACTTTCCTGAATTATTAGATAGTAAGTATCATTAAAACTATGTTAAAGTTTATGAGAAAATATAAAGATCTCCAGTAAATTGACAAAAATGATAATGATTATTTTGGGGTAGTAAGAATATAGTATAGGTAAATTTGTTCCCTTCCCTCTTCTAATCTTTGGTAAATATATTATCTAAAAAAATTAGATAGATGCAGTGGTACACATCTGTAATCTTAGCGACTCAAGAAGCTGAGGCAGGAGGATCTTAAGTTTAAAACCAGCCTCAGAACTTACCTGTCTCAAAATAAAAAGGACTCAGTGGTTAGGCATCCCTGGGTTTAATACACAGTACAAAAAAAGATATCATATAAATAGGAAAACACCTGCATCAGAATATGCAGAATATGTAGACTCCAATTTCCAGTTTGATGTACACCACTACCTTCAGAGACAATGGCTATATACACTTTTGACCTGAGGGAGTCTAAAGATATCTGCAGAGTTATCTGGTAAGCACAAACTTCTTCTTCTTCTTCTTTTTTTTAATGTTGTAGATGGATACAATACCTTTATTTTATTGATTTATGTAGTGCCAAGGATTGAACCCAGTGCCCCAAGCACGGAAGGCAAGCACTCTACACTGACCCACAACCCCAGCCCCACAAACTTCTTTTCAAAGCAAAAATATAAAGTTAAAAGCTGTTTCAACATGATTTTAATAAATTCATATTAAAGTTTAATATTAAAATTGAAATTATATTAAAATCACTGTATAACCAAATAAGGAAAGTGAAATAAAACCTGAACCAATTTCAAAATACATTGTTTCCCCTGTTCAAATGATATACGTCAACGTCCAATTTAATTTCCTTCTTGTTAATTCCTAGGTTTGAAAGCAAATTCCAAAATGTACTAATAACCCCTCAGGAACAACAACTGCTTCAGGTTTCTAAAGACAATGAAAGACAGCACACACAGACTACAGGAGTTTGGTATAAGTTCAGTGTCTGTGTACTGTCTTATCCTGAGGACTTGAAACGTCCTTCCAGAGACCTGTCTAATAAGGTAACAGGACAACACTGGGAAATTGAGGGATCCAAGGGATGCTCTCTCCCTTTCTTATCTCCTCTCACAGTATAATAATGGTATATTTTAAAGCAAAATTTCTGCTATGCTTTGACCTTACTTGTGAGAATCTTAAGATTCTGAGGAAGGTTAATGGAATAGTCCTATATTCAGGTATGATGGTATCTCAACAAAATCAGTCTAGAAAATACAAGTGGAGCAAATAGATACCAACCTTCAACCCCACTTATGCATTTGACTCTGTCTCGGACTTCCACATTGTAGCCTTCAAAGGACATAAATACACCGTCAGGGTGATAAGGGGCTCTCTGTGCATAGACTTTGGAATAGCTATGAGAGAATTCAAACCGATCATAGCCATCATACTGAACCACCTTTCCATAAACATCAAAGTATTTTTCTACCCAAGTGAATGGAAGAAAGACTTCATTCCCCTCTCGTCTCCCTTTAATTGTGTGTTCATCATTTATGAGACAGTCAATTTCTTCATATTTGAGTCCTAACACCTTGTTTCCCCCATTATTATTGAAGCCCCCAACAACAGGGGGTGCTTTCTGCTGCTCCTGAGGGAATGCCTCCTCAGATTGCTGTTTGGCCATGTGGTTCACATAGTGGTTACTCTCAGATGCTGCTGCTCTTTTCTCTAATCCATCCACTCTGAAGCCACTACTCAAGTGCCGTGGAAACTGGATCGCTTTGTCACTGGAACACTTATTCCACAAAAGTACTGTGACCAAAGTGAAGAGTGCACAGATGATAATCAAAGTCTTATAGTTGACCCGAGCTGCCAAGCAACGCATATTCAGACCATACCTATGGAGGCAAGAAGAAAAATGTATGCAAAGATGTAAATATTGATATTTCATAAGATAACATTTTCTTCATTTTTAAAATGTTCAACAACATTAGGATTATTAAGTGCAAGCAATCTGATGAGATTTAAAATTACTAACTCAAACATTCAGCAGGAACAAACAAGAGTTAAGAGGTACTCCCTCTATGGTAAAATACTAAGTTAACATAATCCTCTAAAGAAGAGATATCCAAATTTTCTTAGTTTGTGTTCCCTTGGTGTCTTGGTAATTTTTCAAAATGCCTCCTAAGCCAAAAGAAACATCTTATAGTTCCATTTTTTAAGTAGTCAAAACCAAACAATTTTAGTACTTATGCCCTAATATCTTAGCTGCCTGAAAAACAACAGACCTTTACAAGGAAAACAGTGACATCCGTGTTGCCAAACCTAACAATGAATTTTTAGTGCTCAACCTACTTTGACCTCTCAGTAGCAGAAAAGTCAATAATTTTTCCTTCCTGAAACACTTTCTTCCCATGGTTTCTAAGGTACCATTCTTTCTTGGTTCTCCTTGTATCCCACAGAGGTTTGCTTTTCCTTGGTCTTGCTGGAGGCTTCCTTCTTACCTCCCTGATGCTGTAAATGTTAGAAAGCCTTAGGGTTCCAGCCCTCAGACTTCTTTCTCTCTATTAGCCCCTAGGTGATCTTACCCAACCTCATGCTTTTAAATACAATTTCTATGCTGACTATCCCCAAGTTCTATATTTAGGTCAGACCTTTCATTGGAACTGCAGGTTCATATATTTAAGTAATTGGTATCTTTACTGAGGTCAAATAGAATTCTGAAATGTAGCTCACAAAACTTAACTCCTAATCTTTTCCCTCAATTTGCTCCTCTTTTTCTACAGCTTAAACTAACAACTTTGACTCTTTTGTTCACTCCATATCCAGTCAGTCAGGAAATCCTGTTGACTCTACTTTCAAACTATATCCGAAATCTGACTTCATTTCACCAATTCCACTATTACCACTTTGTCAGAGCCACTGTCATTTTTCACCTAGAATAAATACTTCAGTGATATTCAAAACTGGTCTCTGCTTCTACCCCTGCCATACTACTCCACCCCGAGTCTATTCTCAACTTAGCAGTCAGAATGATGCTTTTAAATTTAAGCAAGATGATGTCATTGCAATTCTGATGGGAGGAGAATTTGATGCTGTTGGTCTTGCTGGCCATATGCTGTACCAGCTAGTCAGGATCACAATGCAGATGTCACTGGGAAATATGAGAAATTGTGTTAGTTATGTGTGTAATGTAAGGAACACCTCAGCCTGCTGAGAGGGGAGCCAGGAGGTTGATTGATATTTGTCATAGTCACTCTATAATTTATTGTGTAGTGTGAATCCACAACTATTTATTTTATTCTATAACCTTCTTTGAATTTTTCCCACAATAAACCTTTTTAGCAGCAATGATATATATATATATATATATATATATATATATATATATATTTTAAATGGAAGTATTTAATGAAAAATCAAATGCTGACTTTTGGTTTCTTAAGAAAGCTGACAGTGAATATGTACCTCACTCATTTCTTTTAATTCCAAGAGAAGGTGAACCTTGAGCCACAACTGTCTAAAAACAACTTTACTTTCAATATTTTGGCAGGATACAAATTCCTTGGTTGCATATTATTTTCTTTCAAAATGCTGTAGGCAATACTCAACTGTTTTAAAGCATTAACGCTTACTGATGAGAGGTTTGATTTTAGTCTTAACTGTCACTACGTACATAACTTCCTTCTGAATCAGTTTATCCTAGGAATTCTGCAGCTTTAAGAGGCTGTGCCATGGTTATGTTTGATTCTCTACTTCTGCACTTCCCGAGCCCTTTCAATTTTTTTTTTTTTTTTAAAATATTTATTTATTTATTTATTTTAGTTTTCGGCGGACACAACATCTTTGTATGTGGTGCTGAGGATCGAACCCGGGCTGCACGCATGCCAGGCGAGCGCGCTACCGCTTGAGCCACATCCCCAGCCCCAGCCCTTTCAATTTGAAAACTTGTGCCCTTCTATTCTTGTTTATTGGATGTGGTATCTCCTTGCATCTCTGAGTATATTACAAGTTCTTTTTAAAAAATAAAGTTCTCTATGATTACTTCTATTTTTCTCCACTGGTAATTTTTCAAAATGGCAATTTTTCTGGTTATTTCGTCTTTTTCATGCCATTAGCTTTCCTCACTTGCCTGGTAATCTTTGGTTACTCAATCATATTTAAGACAAAATGACATTAGCCAACATAAGTTTCATTTCTTATTGTGAAGATGGTCTGTTTTTGTTGTTGTTGTTTTTTCCAGATTGTTCTCCTGAAAGGGATAAAAGGAGAGAGAACTCTGTGTGGGCTGGGCACAAGCTGACAGCAGCAGTGTTCCTCTAGGAGGAGTGGGTGGGAAGACAGCAGACCTAAATGCCAGACCAAAGATGGCTTTTTTTCTTTTGTTCTGGGAACGTACATGAACTTTAGAAGCCCATAGTCTTTCCCAATTTCTCTAAAGAAAATCTCCCTGGTGTTTTACCTGGATTCATGCCAGCAATCTCTAGTCCAAATGCAGGGATGGAAGAAGTATGGGGAGGCAAAGAGAAGGTA
Organism: Marmota monax; assembly: GCF_021218885.2. Lineage (NCBI taxonomy): Eukaryota > Metazoa > Chordata > Mammalia > Rodentia > Sciuridae > Marmota > Marmota monax. The sequence continues at coordinate 2,511,096 of NW_026694865.1, forward strand.
CAGTTGGGCCTTCTGGTGCCCAACAAAGGTCCAGAAATCTGCCCATCTATCATCCTTTGGTAGTCTTCCTATTTACTATTCTTGGTTTATTAATTATTTCCATAGATTTTATTTCAGTGCGAAATTAGGAGGGAAAGGAAGCAAAGATTTGGTTTGTATTGAAAATCATAAACAGATTTTAAAAGTTGAAAATTCAATCCAGGTTGAGTATCCAAAATGGTTGGGCCAAGAAGTGTTTAGGATTTCTACAGGTTTTGGGATATCTGCATAAACATAATGACATTATCTTGAGCGTGGGACCCAAATATAATCACAGAATTCATTTATGTTTAATATTAATCTTATACACAAAGCCTGAAGGTAATTTTATATGATATTTTAAATAATTTTGTGCATGAAGCAGTTTCACGGTATGGAATTTCCACTTGAGGCATCATATCAGTGATCAACATTTTACATTTTGAAGCATTTAGGACTTCTGTTTTTTTCTTTTTAAATTTTTCTTCCCAGTGCTGGGGGTTGAATTCAAAGCCTCATGCTTGCTAGGCCAGCACTCTACCACTGAGCTACATCCCTTGTCCCAGGATTTCAAATGTTTAGATTAAGGATATCCAATCTGTAATGTATTTTATTACTTGTATTATTAGATGAGAAAATGTGTTAAATGCTCAAAAACCATAATGTAGTACAAGCAAACCTTCAAAGGTCATGTATTTACAAACTGAGGATACTGTAGTAGAAGGCAAACTGATAATGCTAAATGGTATTTACTTTTTAAAAATCCCTTACCAAAACCACTAACATGTCAATATTTGAATAATGTATCAACTATGCCTACTAACATTTTGACCAATTAAAATAGAAATATAGTTTTTTGTTCCATCTTTGAGAAGTATCTTTTTGCCACTACTCAAATGAGAGTAACTCTGATTATAGAGCAAGGTTATCTTTTTTTTAAATTTATTTTTTAGTTCTCGGCAGACACAGCATTTTTATTTTATTTTATTTTTTTATGCGGTGCTGAGGATCCAGCCCAGCACCCTGCGCATGCCAGGCAAGCGCGCTACCACTTGAGCCACATCCCCAGCCCAAACAAGGTTATCTTTATAAAGAAAAATTAAGACTTAAAAAAACTTTTAGCAACCCTTAAGCTGCTATTTGTATCTGACACCATTCCTTACTAAAAGCAATTGAGACTTATGAGAAATGGATAATTCTAGGTGTTGGGTTGGGATACCTTGCCAGGCCAGAACAAAAAAGCTTTCAAATGCCAACAGAGTCATAATCCAGGGATCAAAAAAGCAGTAAGGGATAGAATAAAGTTGGAAAAAATGTTAATAACTGCTAAATCTGACTAACAGATATACTAAGGTTCACTATATTATTTCATATACTTTATGTGCTGTGTGTGTGTGTGTGTGTTTGTGCGTATATACCTGGAATTTATCCAGAGGCCTTCTACCACTGAGCTCCACTCCCAGACCCTTTTGTTTTTTGAGTCAGGGTCTGACTAAGTTGCAGAGGCTGACCTCAAACTTGTTATCCTCCTGTCTTATGACTCTCGAGTCACTGGATAACAGGCATGCGCCATTGTACACAGTTTATACTTTACGTTTAAGCATCTCCATAATTTATAAATATAGAGGCATAACAAAAAAAAAAAAAACTCATCCTGGGAGGCTCCCATCCCTATTTGTTAAAACTATGAGAATGATGCCTGAAATTGGATGAACTACACTCAGTCAATAATAATCTATGAGTCTACAAAAATATTTGACAAGACCAGACAAAAACTTAGGTAATCTTAGCTAGTGAATATTGGTAATTAAGTAATAGAATTTATTTATTTGTTTTGCTTCTGTAGGAGCAACTATATTTCAGAACAAACTAATAGCCCAGTCAATATACTAATCTATTTTATGGAAAGACAAAAATGTAGAAGGAAAAAAATCAGAAAATTAACTTATGCAGTCCTTCATGAAATTACTGATTTAAGCAAGTGTTGTATTCAGGTATATGCTTGCTATGACTTAAAGATTTACAGTGTGCAAGTAACACCAAACATATTTTCTGTTGAATGGAGAAAAAGATGAAACTCTACAATAAAGGGATCAGCACATTAAACCAATTCAGTGGTCAATTTTGGTTTAATTAATGGTGACTTATACAGACACCGTGGCTCTTATTTAACTTGGTTCTCTCAGATCTTAAGATTTAATTTCTAGTTAACAGAAAATACAGTGAACAGAGGAACTAAATGAAGAAATAACCAAAAACATCTGGAAGGTGAGACATCCTGTGGTATAATAGGTTTGCCTCCTTGAGTAAATTAAGGGTATGTAAAAGGAGACTGGGTTAGATTTTTTTTTTTAAAGACACTTAAGTATATATCCATCAGGTGTCAAACATGGTCCTAGCCTCGGAATTTTGAAGATACTAAGATAAACAAACAAACAAACAAAAAAACAAAGAGTTTACCAAATAACACATTTAGTATGATCTCACTTTAATAAGCAATGCATAGATAAGTCTTTATTTTCTAAATTTATGTCACATTTGTTGAGTTTTTAATAAAAATATGCAAAATTACCAAGGGCAAATTCAATTTTGCTAAAATATTGAAAGAAATGTAAACCTTAAGTTTAAAATGTCTAGAAATATTTACTTGTCAAAACAGACATTTTCATGGAGGGAGAATGATAGGGAGATGAATGGAGGATGGAGACCCACTGACTGTTGACATGCAGTTCACTACCAAACAGAGTTACCTAAATAAACGTAAATTCAACAATTTTATTATAATGTTGCCAAATTATAGAAAACGGACTACAGATACTTTCAAATTTCAAAAGGTAGATTGCATGGACATTCTGCTAGAGATAAATGATAGTAACTTTTAAAGTTAGTAATCAGAGTTTTCTGATGAGTGGTGCCAAGATTCCTACTTATTTTAAAGCTTTTGCCGTATCTATGAACTAGATTAATCATTTAAATAAAACAAAATCCCATAAAATCAACCTTAAACCTCACCTATTACAGACCCTATAGATTTATTTGCTTAAAACTAAGTAAAAATTGGATTTAGTAACTTTGGAGATCTAAAACAGAAAAGAGTATTTGGTAAGCATCATAAAATAACTGGAACAATTTCTTTGTGGACATAGCAAAAATTAGGGAGAGTAAAATACAACTTTTAGGTTTTTTTGGGAGAGCAAATTGATATAATTTGCAATTCAAAGAAATTTTCTGTGATACCTTTTCAGATTCATTTTTCTAACTGAATATTTCAAGGAAGAATTAAATTAGTAAACATCAGGAACTATGGATATCATCATGAGTTTTCAAAATATGAAGGCTGTATTTCAGTAAAGAATAATATTTTAATAATTTTTTAAAAGAATGTATTTAAAGAAATCTGTCATTGGTTTTTCTGAATAAAAGAGATCAAGGCTTGCTTGCTCATTATTCTATCTTATTTACATATCTAAATATTGATATATTTTAAAACTCCTTGATATTGAGAAAATAGAAGGCAATAATAATTGTTCAGGGATATTCGGGGGGGAAGATGGCCGCTGCGTACGGGGGTTGCTGAAGTGCTGAGCGTGGTGCTCAAAGCAGCGGCTTTAATAGAGATTTCGCACAGTCTGTTAAAGCTCCTTTCACCGTTAATCTGTAGTGGACCACTTTGCCAAGGAGCAGGAAGAACAAAGAAATCGAAAAAGAGACGCTTGGCTGCTCAGAGCCGCGGGCGCTTTGCTCCCATCTGCTTCCTCTTTCTCTTCGCTCCGGGCGGAGAAGCTGAATGTGCAATCAGCAGTGGATTGTAAGTACCCGAGGCAAAGAAAGCTCAGTGCGCCCCGCCCTTTTTTTTTTTTTTTTTTTTTTGAATATTTTTTATACAGGGAGAGTTTGTGGATTGGGATTGCTGGCGGGGCTGTGGTTTCTGTGCCGAAAATCCACTCCGCGGGAGCCGCCATTTGCTTTCTGCTTGCTGTCTTGATGGCTCCGTATACACTGTCCGGCAGCCGCACCTAGAGGTTGCAGGCAGCTGGGCTGCGTGCCGAGCCCTGTCCTCCGAAGGCTGGACTGCAGCCTCGAGCGTCTCTGTGGCCTGTTCGCCGCTGCACCTTCGGGCAGAGCCTGCTCTGGGGTCGTTCTGCACCCCCCTGCCAGGGGACCCGTGCTCCGGAGGAGGGGGACGGAGAGCCGCGGCGGCAGCCGCTTGGGCCCCTGGGGCCTGGCACCGGGCTGAAGAGCTGCGGAGGCCAGGGCGGCTCTGCTACGGGCGCAGACAAGCGCGGACGCTTGCCAGGGCGGCTCTGCTACGGTCGCAGACAAGCGCGGACGCTTGTCAGCGCGGCCCAGAGTTTCATTTCTAGAAATCTGGACTGGAAACAGAAGCAGCAGTTTGTATAATCCCAAGAACTTGCTTATATCAGGAAGCTGTAAGGGCAACATGAATATTACTGAGGAGATGTAACATGGTGGCAGGCGCAGAGAGATCAAGTCTCTGACATCTTCAACTGTGAGGGCATAGGGAGCCGTAAACTGTCTAAATGCTGTTTGCTCAGGATCACTAGGCAATGCTGAGCTGACGTGGATCTGGGGTGTACAGGCTGGGCCCCTCAGAACACACACACAGAGCCCGAATCGGAGGCAATTAAGCTCCGGTTCGCCTGCTTCATGTGACTCAGCACTAACGATCCCGCTGAAATAATTGGCCGGCCCTTAGGAACTTACAGAGGTAAAAGCCAACCGAGCCTTCATAGGCAGTGGCCACAGGACTGAAACGGGGATTGGGAGAGACAGTCAGGACCCACCCGTTGCATTGGTCATCCGGCAAAGGGAACAAACGGTCACCATTTGCATGGGATATCACCATGGCAGAGAAATGGCGTCATGGGCGGAGGAGATAACTGCAGTGAAACCAGCGCGACAGGTGTGTAATCCCCTAGCCATCTCTCTCCACACAGCGGGGGAAACCTTAAGGGCCACTCCCAGCTCTCCTGTGAACGCAATAACCAGACCGAGGGAACCAGGAGTGGCGCAGGACTCGCGGCGCGGAACTCCCGGCTACCGCTCCCACCAGTGCTGACAACTGAGGTCTCTTGCACCAGCTACCGGGGGCGTGGCTACAGGAGGGCAAGCAAATTCGCTGGGGGATCTCAGCCCCAAGCTCTACAAACTTAGGGTCTGAGGGAGGCAAACAGGGAGAGTGAGCCCAGGTGTTCATGAAAACAGGGCTCCCAGGAGCAGCAGACCTGGCGTGTAGACAGTATTGTGGTGAGCGCCACAGGTGAGCACGGCCTGGCTTGAGGAAACACAAGACAAGGCCCTAGACACTCAGGATTGGAGACCCGCCCAGTCTAGGAGAAAGAGCTGCTGCACAGTGAATGGTTCCCACCTATTGACAGGAGAAGCTTGGCCCAGTGGGCACAGCTCCACCTACTGGAAGAGAAGTTAATAGAACTCTAGGACTGCATTTATTATTATTATTATTATCATTTTTTTTTCTTTTCTTTTTCTTTTTTTTTTTTCTTTCTTCTTTTTCTTTCATTTTCAATTTTTATTTGTTGTTGTTCTTTAATTTTTTTTCAATGTTTCTATTTTTTTTAATTCTTTTAATTTTATTATTATTTTTTTTTTAATTTTAATTTTCATTTTTTATTATCACTATTATTTTTGTTAAAATTTTTTTTCCGTCTTTTCTTTCTTTCTTTATTATCTAATCTTTGTTATTCTTGTTTCTTTTGTCTTTTCATTTCTTTTCAATCTTCTTATTCCCCCTTCCTTGAATTCTACCTCCCTACTCTCATTCTCTTTAGTGACTTCTTCCCTTCCCTTCTAATATCTTTCCTCTCAAGCATCAAATAAATCTATAAGAGTAAACAGTAACTCAGCAGTCAAACAGAACAAGAAGTAACATGAGCAGCATAAAAAAGCAAGGAAGAAAAGGAGTACAAACAATGAAGGACAGCCTAAATATTCAGGAGGACCTAGAGTCAGCAGAAAAATGGTCATATAAAGAACTCAAGGAACACCTTAGACAGATGGAATGGAACCTTAAAGAAGATACGAGACAGCAAATCCAAACAGTGAAAGAACACTTTGAAAATGAATTACATAGACAGATAAAAGAAGAAGTTAAGCATCTTTATCAGGAGATTGAGATTATAAAAAAAAACCAAACAATAATTCTAGAAATGAAGGAAACGATAAACCAAATTAAAAACTCAATTGAGAGTATCACTAACAGAGTGGAGCAAGTAGAAGCCAGAACATCAGATAATGAAGACAAAATATATCATCTTGAAAAGAGCCTAGCCAACTCAGAAAGGCTGGTTAAAAACCACGAGAAAAACATCCAAGAGATATGGGATAACATAAAGAAACCAAACCTACGAGTCATCGGGATAGAAGAAGGTACAGAGATTCAAACCAAGGGAATGAGTAACCTGCTGAAAGAAATAATTACAGAAAACTTTCCAGAAATAAAAAAGGAAACGGATATACAAATTGTAGATGCATACAGGACACCGAGCACACAAAATCACAGTAGACCAACGCCAAGACACATTGTTATGAAGATATCCAATATACAGAACAAAGAGAAAATACTAAAAGCTACAAGAGAAAGGAGGCAGATTACATTCAGGGGTAAACCAATAAGGTTAACAACGGATTTTTCATCACAGACGCTGAAAGCGAGAAGATCCTGGAACAACGTATTTCAAACACTGAAAGACAACGGATGCCAACCAAGAATTCTGTATCCAGCAAAATTAAGCTTCAGGTACGATAACGAAATAAAAATCTTTCATGATAAACAAAAGCTAAAAGAATTTGCAGCCAGAAAACCAGCATTGCAAAGCATCTTGAGCAAAACACTACACGAGGAAGAAATGAAAAACAATAACCAAAACCATCAGTGGGAAGTGCCTCTATAAAGACAGAGGGCGGGGGGAAAGCTAACCATGGAGAAACAAACTAAATTAAAAAAAAAAAAAAAAGAAGATAAATAATCAAACATGGCTGGAAGTACAAACCATATATCAATAGTAACTCTAAACATTAATGGCTTAAACTCTCCAATAAAGCGACATAGGCTGGTAACATGGATTAAAAAAACAAATCCAACAATATGCTGCCTCCAGGAGACACATCTGATTGGAAAAGACATACACAGGCTGAAGGTGAAAGGTTGGGAAAAAATATACCATGCACACGGTCCTCGTAAGCAAGCAGGGGTGGCCATCCTCATATCGAATAAAATTGACTTCAAGACTAAATTAATCAAAAGGGATAAGGAAGGACATTATATACTGTTAAAAGGAACCATTTACCAACAAGACATAACAATTATCAATATTTATGCACCAAATAATGGTGCTGCGACGTTCATAAAACAAATTCTCCTCAAGTTCAAGAATCAAATAGACCACAACACAATAATTATGGGTGACTTCAACACACCTCTCTCACAATTGGACAGATCCTCCAAACAAAAGCTGAATAAAGAAACTATAGAACTCAATATCACAATCAACAACCTAGACTTAACTGACATATATAGAATATATCAACCATCATCAAGTGGATATACTTTTTTCTCAGCAGCACATGGATCCTCCTCAAAAATAGACCATATATTATGCCATAGGGCAACCCTCAGTAAATATACAGGGGTGGAGATAATACCATGCATTTTATCTGATCATAATGGAATGAAACTGGAAATCAATGATAAAAGACGGAAGGAAAAATCCTACATCACATGGAAAATGAACAATATGTTACTGAATGATCAATGGGTTACAGAAGACATAAAGGAAGAAATCAAAAAATTCTTAGAGATAAATGAAAATACAGACACAACATATCGGAATCTATGGGACACAATGAAAGCAGTTTTAAGAGGGAAATTCATCGCTTGGAGGTCATTCCTCAAAAAAAGGAAAAACCAACAAATAAATGAGCTCACACTTCATCTCAAAGCCCTAGAAAAGGAAGAGCAAAACAACAGCAAACGTAGCAGAAGGCAAGAAATAATTAAAATCAGAGCGGAAATCAATGAAATTGAAACAAAAGAAACTATTGAAAAAATTAACAAAACTAAAAGTTGGTTCTTTGAAAAAATAAATAAGATCGACAGACCCTTAGCCATGCTAACGAAGAGAAGAAGAGAGAGAACTCAAATCACTAACATACGGGATGAAAAAGGCAATATCACAACAGACACTACAGAAATACAGAAGACAATTAGAAATTATTTTGAAAACCTATATTCCAATAAAATAGAAGATAGTGAAGACATTGATAAATTCCTTAAGTCATATGATTTGCCCAGACTGAGTCAGGAGGATACTCACAACTTAAACAGACCAATAACAATAGATGAAATAGAAGAAGCAATCAAAAGACTTCCAACCAAGAAAAGCCCAGGACCGGATGGGTATACAGCGGAGTTTTACAAAACCTTTAAGGAAGAATTAATACCAATACTTTTCAAGTTATTTCAGGAAATAGAAAAAGAAGGAGCTCTGCCAAATTCATTCTATGAGGCCAACATCACCCTGATTCCGAAACCAGACAAAGACACCTCAAAGAAAGAAAACTACAGACCAATATCTCTGATGAACATAGATGCAAAAATCCTCAATAAAATTCTGGCGAACCGGATACAAAGGCACATCAAAAAAATTGTGCACCATGATCAAGTTGGATTCATCCCTGGGATGCAAGGCTGGTTCAATATACGGAAATCAATAAATGTTATTCACCACATCAATAGACTTAAAAATAAGAACCATATGATCATCTCAATAGACGCAGAAAAAGCATTCGACAAAGTACAGCATCCCTTTATGTTCAAAACATTAGAAAAACTAGGGATAACAGGAACTTACCTCGACATTGTAAAAGCTATCTACGCTAAGCCTCAGGCTAGCATCATTCTCAATGGAGAAAAATTGAAGGCATTCCCCCTAAAATCTGGAACAAGACAGGGATGCCCTCTATCACCACTTCTATTCAATATAGTTCTCGAAACACTGGCCAGAGCAATTAGACAGACGAAAGAAATTAAAGGCATAAAAATAGGAAAGGAAGAACTTAAATTATCACTATTTGCAGATGACATGATTCTATACCTAGAAGACCCAAAAGGGTCTACAAAAAAACTACTAGAACTAATAAATGAATTCAGCAAAGTGGCAGGATATAAAATCAACACGCATAAATCAAAGGCATTTCTGTATATCAGCGACAAAACTTCTGAAACGGAAATGAGGAAAAACACTCCATTCACAATATCCTCAAAAAAAATAAAATACTTGGGAATCAACCTAACAAGAGAGGTGAAAGATTTATATAATGAAAACTACAAAACCCTAAAAAGAGAAGTAGAAGAAGATCTTAGAAGATGGAAAAATATACCCTGTTCATGGATAGGCAGAACTAACATCATCAAAATGGCGATATTACCAAAAGTTCTCTATAGGTTTAATGCAATGCCAATCAAAATCCCAACGGCATTTCTTGTAGAAATGGATAAAGCAATCATGAAATTCATATGGAAAAATAAAAGACCCAGAATAGCAAAAGCAATTCTAAGCAGGAAGTGTGAATCAGGCGGTATAGCGATACCAGACTTAAAACTATATTACAGAGCAATAGTAACAAAAACAGCATGGTACTGGTACCAAAACAGGAGGGTGGACCAATGGTACAGAATAGAGGACACAGAGACTAATCCACAAAGCTACAACTATCTTATATTTGATAAAGGAGCTAAAAGCATGCAATGGAGGGAGGATAGCATCTTCAACAAATGGTGCTGGGAAAACTGGAAATCCATATGCAACAAAATGAAACAGAATCCCCTCCTCTCGCCATGCACAAAAGTTAACTCAAAGTGGATCAAGGACCTAGATATCAAATCAGAGACTCTGCGTCTGATAGAAGAAAAAGTTGGCTCCGATCTACATATTGTAGGGTCGGGCTCCAAATTCCTTAATAGGACACCCATAGCACAAAAGTTGATAACAAAAATCAACAAATGGGACTTACTTAAACTGAAAAGTTTTCTCTCAGCAAGAGAAACAATAAAAGAGGTAAATAGGGAGCCTACATCATGGGAACAAATTTTTACTCCTCACACTTCAGATAGAGCCCTAATATCCAGAGTATACAAAGAACTCAAAAAATTAAACAATAAGAAAACAAATAACCCAATCAACAAATGGGCCAAAGACCTGAACAGACACTTCTCAGAGGAGGACATACAATCAATCAACAAGTACATGAAAAAATGCTCACCATCTCTAGCAGTCAGAGAAATGCAAATCAAAACCACCCTAAGATACCATCTCACTCCAGTAAGATTGGCAGCCATTATGAAGTCAAACAACAACAAGTGCTGGAGAGGATGTGGGGAAAAGGGTACTCTTGTACATTGCTGGTGGGACTGCAAACTGGTGCGGCCAATCTGGAAAACAGTATGGAGACTCCTGGGAAAGCTGGGAATGGAACCACCATTTGACCCAGCTATTGCCCTTCTTGGACTTTTCCCTGAAGACCTTAAAAGAGCGTACTACAGGGATACTGCTACATCGATGTTCATAGCAGCACAATTCACAATTGCTAGACTGTGGAACCATCCCAGATGCCCTTCAATAGATGAATGGATAAAAAAAATGTGGCATTTATACACCATGGAGTATTACGCAGCACTAAAAAATGACAAAATCATAGAATTTGCAGGGAAATGGATGGCACTAGAGCAGATTATGCTTAGTGAAGCTAGCCAATCCCTAAAAAACAAATACCAAATGTCTTCTTTGATATAAGGAGAGCAACTAAGAACAGAGCAGGGAGGAAGAGCAGGAAGAAAAGATTAACATTAAACAGATACATGAGGTGGGATGGAAAGGGAGAGAAAAGGGAAATTGCATGGTAATGGAGGGAGACCCTCATTGTTATACAAAATTACATATAAGAGGTTGTGAGGGGAATGGGAAAATAAACAAGGAGAGATATGAATTACAGTGGATGGGGTAGAGAGAGAAGATGGGAGGGGAGGGAGGGGGGATGGTAGAGGATAGGAAAGGTAGCAGAATACAACAGTTACTAATAGGGCATTATGTAAAAATGTGGATGTGTAACCGATGTGATTCTGCAATCTGTATTTGGGGTAAAATTGGGAGTTCATAACCAACTTGAATCTAATGTATGAAATATGATATGTGAAGAGCTTTATAATGTTTTGAACAACCAATAAAAAAAAAAAAATAATTGTTCAGAAAATAAACAAATAGATTGGTTCAATCAGCATCTTTCAACATTTTCTATGTAGCATGTAAGGCACTATCTATGCACCTAAATAAATATAATAATGCCATAAAAACTATTAAAAAGTTATGTAGAATGTGCTATGAAACACAAAACTCTCCCTTTTGAAAGTGTTCGGGAAAGCTTCAAAAGTAGACTGCATAGAAAACTGACAGCCACTGTATACTACCAATCTACACATTTGTTCCTGCCATTCCCTCTGCCTGGCACTTTATTTCCCCTGATATCCAGTTCGCTGGCTTCCTTACTTCATTCAGGTCACTGTTTAAATGTCCATTTATCATAAATGCCTTCCGTGACCTCTCTATCTAAAATGGCAGATCTCGCTCCATCATTCTCTAGGTCCTTACTCAGTTTGATTTATTACATACTTAGATTATTATCTATCTCTGATTCACTAGAATTTAAGTTCCACAAGGGCTGGAATTTTGCTTCTCCCGGTCACTGTTATATTTCTAGTGCCTAGAATTGTGTCTTGCTCACTGGAGGCCTTCATTAAAGGTTCAGATGACTGCTTTTAAAGAAAAAAAAATGCATATTTAACAATGTTCCATCATTCAAAAAACCTTTAATGAAGGCCTCCAGTTACTTAGTTTTAAGCAAATAAATCTATAGGGTCTGTAATAGGTGAGGTTTAAGGTTGATTTTATGGGATTTTGTTTTAAATAATAGTCAAAATGGCCATACAACCCCAAAGCGCTATACTGATTCAATGCAATTCCAATTAAAATCCCAGCATCATTCTTTATAGAAATAGAAAAAGAAATCATGAAATTCATTTGGAAAACTAAGAGACCCAGAATAGCCAAAGAAATCCTCAGCAAGAAGAGTGAAGCAGGAGGCATCACAATACCGGACCTTAAACTATACTACAAAGCTACAGAAACAAAATTAGCATGGTATTGGCACCAAAATAGACATGTAGACCAAAGGTTAAATAGCAGCCACAGTGTAATTTCCCTAATCCTCTTCCAGGAGTAGAAAGATTCTGCAACATATATACTCACAGATTTCTAATATACTTGATATATTTTAATCTACTGCTATTATTGCTTTTTAATGTTCAAATTATCCTATCTTTAGCCAATGTGAATCTCTTCAAGTTGTCCTCTAAGTCCTCTGATAAATCCAACTGTTTTCTGAAGGCTTTCCTGCTATCTTGTATTACAAGACATCCCAGGTTCATTATATACACTTCCTGCCAAAGATGAAACAGCCATTCTTCAGAGTTCTAGTTTCTTTTACTGTGAACCTTGGAAAGAAAATCTTCTAGATTATGTCTGTTTGAGATTTCTTGATATTTCTATATTACAGGTACATGAATACCACCTTTCCCATGTTCCTACTACTAGCATGCCATTTTTAGTTGTTTCAATGGCACTAAAGGTAGGGTGAGAGAGAGAGAGTCAGATGCCTGTGCCCACCCACAATGCTATCTGAATCTGTGAGGGCTAGTTTTTGTTGCTAGATATATATATATATATATATATATATATATATATATATATATATATATATATATATAAACTATTATATGTTCTAGTCACTGTTATTTTCACTCAGAAAACTCCAAAATAGGCAATCTGTAGCTTTAGATGTAGCTACATGCTCATCAAGGTCATGGGCACTTTTTTTTTAATATCAATCTATAACCCAAGAAATCTACTGAAGTCTCACCTTTGTGTCTGTCTGTATTGTAGCTCAGAAAGGCACAAGGGCAAAAGAACATGTCTCACTGCAATCAATTCACTTTAATGAGACTCCTGAAGCTTCACACAACACTCCAGATATTTCATAGCCAAATCTCAAGTTATATGGCCACTCCTAGTTTAAAGGGAAAGTGGGAAATACCTTTTGTTCCAGCAAGCAATGCACCAAGTAAAAAATTGGGGTTCTATTATTAAAAAGGAGAAAATGGATGCTGAAAGGAAACTAGCTCCAGTAGCAGAAAGTCCTTCTCAGTGTGCAAATTAATTACTCTCTCTCTATGTAGCCCCTTTATGCATATCTCAATTACACAAATTCTCAAAATATGGTTTAAAATTATCATGAATCTATTAGTGTCCTTCTCTAGGTTAAGCTCCTTAAAGGTGCAGGGCATATTTATGTATCAATACCTACCACAATCTTATCCATTGTAGGGATCCCATAAGTAGTAAGTTGAAATAGGACTTATTTCTCATGTCTAATTATAGTGTGTAGCAATATTTCCAAATTTATTGTATTGTGTAATCTGCGAGGCAACCCAATATTCCCATAATTCAAAGCTTGGGCTAGAAATCATCATCAACCCTGCACAGGGAGGTTGATCTTGCTATCCCATCTATTCTCAAACTTTCAAAAGACATATTTAGGTTAAAAAAAAAAAAAAAACTGACTGAATGGAAAAGGAAGTTGTTCCTTATTGGGGAAGGGGATTACAGAAAAAGGAAACATTTAATAAGTAGTTTTACTGTATGCTAAGTGCTATATATACTTTCAGTCATTGAAATCAAACCCTAAGAAGGAGCTCTTGTTATTACCAGCAGATAGTTGAGGAAAACAGTAGTTTTTAAATTTTGCTTAAGAAAAATTATTAGGGAGCTCATAGGATTTAAACTTACTTCTTCTATCTGGCTTCAAGGTCTAAGTTCTTTACATCAGACCACATCATATTATTCCAAATAATTATATATTTTCTCACCAATTAAAAAAGAACAGAATGATTTGCCCTTGGTTTGTGCAGAAACAAACTACTAACATTATGCATTAGCTTTTGAAACTAAACTCTGCTTATGAAATGAACTTCTAAATGTTTTCAACTTAATTTTCTTCCAGCAGCAATAATATAAAGAACTAGGACAGGAAAAAAAATTTTTTAAAGAGCACAGAGCTGCTTTGTATCCAGAAAAGCTTAACAATTACAGTGTAACTAAAATGTTCTTTGAAGTGCTGTATAGTACTTAATGAAAAAGCTCCTGCTTGCTTCTAAGCAATGTGTCAAACTAAGCATATGCTATGTAAATAAATTCATTCAGAAAGGAGTCCCAGGCTTTTGCAGCTGTGTAAGATTTCTTCACTCATTAAGAAAGTCCAGAAAAAGGACCTAATGATGTTGTGATTTTGCATGGCTTATGCACAGGGGGACTTTACAGTACTAATTGGTTCAGCTATCCTAAGAAATTCTATAGAATAGCTGTCGGCAGTAAGCTTTTATGAAACATCTTTTATCAAGTTTGGTGCCATCCTGCAAAACAAGAATGGCGATGTTCATCAAGAATCTTGTTTACAATAATTTTAAAAGTCATAAGACACAGAGTCTTAGTCTTGCACAAGAATATACATGTGTATGAAAGCAGTGCCTAAACAGAATCACAGACTAGTACTATCTACCTCTTAGGTGCTTCAGAGGTGTTCTGAAGACTATATAAGACAATACATATACCTAAAGAATGTGGCAACATGGGTTCCATTTTTCTTTCAGAGACGTTATTAACTTGTTCAAGGTCACAATCTGTCAAAAGTCTAATAAGAGACACAGCTGGAAACTAAAACCAGATTGCAGGCCTGGAACCCAATTTTTAAACTCTTAATCTAGTGTTTGTCACTCGTTACACTACATTTTCACTGTACTTTATTTTCTATCATGTGTTTCTACTACTAGAACATGCTAAATTGTGTGTACATTACTCTCCAGATTTTGAAAATGGTCAACAAATTCTTCATCCTCAAGTTCTAACTGAGAGCTCAGAGTCTTCAATGAGGTATTTCATATTTTAGATTACTGTAACTAGTCATTCAAGAGAATGCCATACTAACACAGAAAATCTAAAACTAATGAGGTTATGAATGTTTGTAACAATTTATTTATAATAATCCCTAAACTGGGAACAACCCATGTGTACAGAAAATGGCGACTGGATAAATAAACTGTGGTTTACCCATGTAACAGACAACAATTTAGTTATAAACTAATATTAATATCTGCAACAACATGGATGACCCTCAAAAACATTTTTCTCAGAAGTCAGATAAAAAGTATTCTGACTATATGATTTCATTTATGTGACATTCTGGAAAAAGTGAAATCATAATGACAAAAGTTAACTGCTGGTGGCTGGAAGGAAGTAACAATAGAGGAGCAAGAAGTCTTTTGGGGGGCAATGGAAATATTCTAGATTTTGATCCAAGTAATAGTTAAACAACTATGTACTGTCAGAACTCATGGAACAATATACTATAAATGGAGATTATATCTATTCTATGTAAATTATCTCCAATAAATGACTTTTAAAACAATAGATAAAAATTAATCTAGAATAAATGCATATACATATTTTTTGAGTTATAAATGCTATGACAATATCAGAGAAACTAATTAAATAGGTCAATTCTGAGATTTAGAATCTGGGATCTTGGATAAACTAGATAATCTTTCCAAAACTCAATGTTCTGATTTGTAAATATGATATAATACAGTTTATTTCATAAAGTATTGCAAGATGAAATGAACGCTTACTTTAGTGCCTGCCACATAATAGGAGTTCACAATAGGCAAAGAAAAAATGTTAATGGATGAAATTATGTCTCTTTTTTTAAGCTAGTAAAAAAAGAAGCAATCTTCACCTATATTTGTTCATTTAATAAAATATTTCCTAAACATATATTATACAGCATGTCAACATTTTCCCAAATAACTCATCTGAAAAAAAAGAAACAGTAGAATTCCCCTGAAAAGAATACCTTTCTCTAAGCTTCTATAATTTTTATTATCTCATAAAAGTTGATAAGAATAGCAATCAAGAAACAAATAAGATCTGTCTTTCCACAGAGTAATATGTTGGCCAGAAACTAAATTTCATCAGCAATAAATACAAATTAAATAAGATTTAAGCTAAGATTTCCCAGATGTACAATTTTCTAAACAAATAGGAAGGTTACTAAATTAAATTAACTTCAGCCCTATAGGAACTTTCATTTACCTCCTACTTAAGACCTTACTACATGCTGAGTAAAAGGTATACTTTCTGTTGGTTTTAAATTTTGAAGTGAATGCAAATTACAATACAGAAATTCTATTTACCTAAGCTAATAAAATAGCTGAAGTAGAAAAAGAATATTATTCAAGAATATATCTTAATGTATAGAAATATATTTCCTATACATAACTACACATCATCTAAAGGTTGAAATCAAGCTTCACTGACATTTATATAAAAAAATCTAAGATCTCAGCAGTATAATTATTTACAAAGGTTAAAACCTGAATTACAAATATTTGGCAAAAAAGAAAATTGTATCTTTGATTTCCCCTCTTTATCCCTTATACATATGTGTATCAAATATATATATATAAAAAATATATATATGAATGTGTTTTCTTCCTGCAACAGGCTCTACCATATAGCTTACTGCATTCATGTTTTTAAAAACTGCTCCTTCAAGACAGAATTTAAATTATTATTTGGGTTGATGATGGAGCTCAGTGGTATCAGCATGCATGAGGCCCTGCATTTTATCCCTAGCACCACAAAAATAAAATAAAATAATAAATTACCATATTTCATAAATTTTAGGTTTCAAATGTGGCAAACAATAATTAACAAACAAGAAATTAAGATGCTTTAAAAATCTTTCCTCTCTGTCAAGCCAACCACAAAGCAGCTACAGCCTCTCAACAATCCAATAGATCTGGGTTGTCAACTGAGATTCTTTAAAAAAAATATATATATATATGTATATATAATATTATTATATATTATAATATAACATAATAACAATATATAATATATATTAATTATATATTATATTAATTATAATATAAATATATACTATATATATAATTAGTTGCAGTTGGACATAATATCTTCATTTTATTTACTTATTTATTATGCGGTGCTGAGGATTGAACCCAGCGCTTCTCATGTGCTAGGCAAGCACTCTACCGCTGAGCCACAACCCCAGGGAAACCTTCCTAGGGAATACAACCTTTCTAGGGAAATAGGAAACAGCCTCAAATACTCCAAGATGGATATTCTATAATCTTTAATAATTGAGGTCAAAGAAGTAATTTCTTTCTTACATTGGTAGAAACATTTCTCAGTTATGTGCACTTTCTGCCACGTTCCTATCTGCTATTCCTCCCAAAGAACACAACTTCCACCCAAATGGAAAACATTCATCTAGTCTATGATTTTAGACTACCTGATAACCTGTAATTCTCAAGGATGAATTTCTTCTTTATCCTTGCTGTTGCATTTATATCAGAAAATAAATTCTTAGAGGGTAGAAACCATGTGAGTATATTTTTCCCCCTCTCCCAAAGTGCTTTGGGCAATGGGCAATGCTGGTTTTGCCTTCTTTCTATATAGTGGTTTAATTATTCCTATCATATATTTGAAAAAATGTATGAATATTAAACTATATGAATATTAATTGCCCCCTCAAATTCTATTTTGCTATCCTGAACACTACACTATTTTTTCCATATAAAAAGAAATAGAAAATACAATTGCAGACATAACTAGGCTATTTTGTGGGTTCATGTTTACTCAAATATCTAAGTGTCTAAGTGTTTATAAATACACTTGTATATGTGTTTTATATTACAATAAATCTACTCTGAAAACCAAAAAAAAAAAGAAGTAGTAGCCAGGCGTGGTGGCACACACCTATAATCCCCAGTGGTTTTGGAGGCTGAGACAGGAGGATCATGAGTTCAAAGCCAGCCTCAGCAAAAGCGAGGCACTAAGCAACTCAGTGAGACCCTGTCTCTAAATAAAATACAAATTAGGGCTGGGGATGTGGCTCAGTGGTCAAGCCCAAGTTTAATTCCTAGTACAGGGGGAAAAAAAAAGTAGTAGCTAATTTAGCAAATACAAAGGATCTTAATCTCTGCAACAATGAACACTAGAAAGCAAAGCATCAGTTTTTAAAAAATATACTTGAAATCCTTAAGACAATGGGCAGAATAAAAGTACAAGTCAATGGTTTCTATTTTCATGACAAATAAAAATGGGCACATGAATATAAGTCTTCCACCCCCATGCAGTCATACCAGTTCATTGCACAAACAGACAAATCAAGATCCTTTTTCCACAGTCAGGTGTGGTGGTGCACTCCTGTAAACCCAGCTACTCAAAGGCTGAGGCAGGAAGATTCCAAGTTCAAGACCAGCCTCAGCAACTCAGAGAGACCCTGTCTCAAAATAAAATATAAAAAGAGCTGGGGATGTAGCTCATTGGTAGAGCGCTACTGGATTCAAACCCTAATAATTAAAAAAAAAAAAAAGAAAGATATTTTTTTTTCCTAGAAAACCATTCTGTAATATAACACAATATTATGTATCTCATCTTAGAAACTACTGTCCAGAAATATTACTGGACAGCAAGAATATTAAGAACATAATATTAGCACTGGATCAGCCACTAGCTATAAGAAAAGCATTAAATGACCATTCTACCATACTATACAAACCAGACAGAAACAATGAGCTTGACCCATCAACATACTAAAAGTTTCCCTAAAGAGAATCACTGTTATTTTCTTGCAAATAAAAGGAAACTATTATCACTCAGACAATAACCTACTTTACTCTATACAAAAGTTTTTTAAACAGGTAGAACATATATATATCCCAAGTGGGAAAAGCTCACAAAAATATTAAAAAGTCTTTTAAGAGGTAGAGGAAAAAAAACACAAACAATAAAATGGGGTCATTTGCTGAGAAGCTGCAAGTGTGCAATGAATATATAATATTAATCTATCTGATTTGTGAATTTTTTTTTTTTCCGGAGGGAGGTAACCATGGACTGGACCCAGTGGTGCACTACCACTGAGTTACATCCCCAAACCCTTTCGGTACTTTGAGATACTGCCTTGCTAAATTGCTGGCCTCAAATACGTGATCTGCCTGCCTCAGTCTTCTGAGTCACTGGGATTACAGGCATGTGCCACTGTACTCAACCTGATACATATTTTTTAAGGAATGTCTGGACAATAAATAATATGTAGAAAATCCAAACAAAATTCGTGACTGTTTAGAAAACTTGGTAAAATTTAGAGTATAAGAGAAAACAATGATATTTGTCAGAAATGCAAAAAAGATTTAATAAATAATTAGTGATACTGGGGATAAATCCCAGGGGCCCTCTATCACTGAGCTACATCCCCAGTCTTTTTTATTATTATTAAAATTTTGAGACAGGGTATTGCTAAGTTGCCCAGGCTGGCTTTGGATCCATATGCCTTAGTCTCCCAAGTAGCTGGGATTACAGGTGAGTGTCACCATGCCAGTTAAGTCTTTCTTTTAAAAATCTAATCAGACAATTTCTTTTAACTGGAATGTTGAGACCATTTACATTTAACATGATTATTGATAGACTTGGATCTGAATCTATTATCTTGCTATTTGATCATTATTTGTGTCATTCCTTTTCCTTTTTTGTCATTATTTGGCAAGCAATTTTTAGTTTTATTTAATCTCCATTACTAGTTTATTAGCTATACTTTTAAAACTTCTATTTATGTTATGCATCATATGATGTATTGTTATTTTTGTTTTTTAAAAAATATCTTTTAAACAGATTCTTGAATGAAGGGAAAAGGTTTTTATATAATTCACATACTAACTATTCCTAGTGCTCTTTATTCCTTTCTGCAAATGCAAATAAATTTTCACCTGATATCATTTCATTTTTTAACAACTTTTTTTTTTGTAGTGTGGTTCCATTGGTTACAAAATTCTCCTAGTTTTTGTTTATCCAAAAAGTCTTTATATTTTGGAAAGATTTTTTTTTTCTTTTTTGCCATGCAAGAATTCTAGGTTGAATCAGAGTTCACTGTCTTTTGGCATGCATGGTTTCTGACAAGAAGGGTGAAATAACTTATACGTATTTGTTATCTGTTATATAAGGTGTTGTTTTTTTCCTCTAGATGTTTTTGAGTTTTTTTCTTTGCCACTAATTTCTACAATGTGATTTCCTAAAATTTTATTAAACTGCTTGATATTGATTGTCCCATAGCCCAGTGATGTTCTTTTTTTTTCTTTCAAGTATTTTTTCTCTTGGTGTTTCATTTTGGACAGATGCTATTGCTATGTCTTCAGATTTTAACTTATCTTCTACTCCTACAGTATCTAAATTGCTGTTAATTTCAACGTAAAAACTACATTTTTCAATTCCGATAATGTATTTTTCATCTCTAGAAGTTCTATTTGGGTGTATCTCTTTTCTTTAATTAATTTATTTATTTGTATGTGGTGCTGAGAATCGAACCCAGTACCTCATGCATGCTAGTTGAGCGCTCTACCCCTGAGCCACAATCCCAGCCCCTTGGGTGCATCTCTTTTTATAAATAATTTCTACTTCTCTCTTTGTATATTCATGTTCTCCTCTACTATCTTGAACATATGGCGTATATTTATAATATCTCCTTTAATGTCCTTGTCTGGTAATCCCATCATGTATCATTTTTTTCTCCTCTTATTGGTTAATTTTTGTCCTGGCTAAGGATTATATTTTCTTAATTTTTGCATATATAATTTTTATTGGATGCACAATACTAAGAATTTTACATGATTGAGTATTGAATTTTTCAGATTTGTTATGAATATATTTATCTTGCATGCCTAATCTTTACTAATGGCTGTATCACATATTCCTTAAAAAAAGAAAATATTATTTATAGCAAATATAAGTAGACAAATGGATTTTTGAAATTTATTATTTTTTCTAAAAGTTTTAAGAGTAACAGTATTTATCAGGTATAATAAGCACAATGTAGCACAGGAGATCTTTATTTTTGTGGGGGAAGGGGTACCAGGGATTGAACTCAGGGGCACTCAACCACTGAGCTACATCCCCAGCCCTATTTTTTGTATTTTATTTAGAGGCAGGATCTACACTGAGTTGCTTAGTGCCTTACTTTTAGCTGAGGCTGACTTTGAACTCATTATCCTCCTATCTCAGACTCCAGAGCCGCTGGGATTACAGGCATGTGCCACCATACCCGGCAGCATGGGAGATCTTTAGAGATCATCATTATATAACTGATACTTCATACCCACCAAACAAGAACTTTCCATTTCTCCTTCCCACCAGCCCTTGCCAGCCACCAATCTACTTCTATGTGTTTGGCCATTTTAAATAGCCTTGAACACTGTGTTCTAAGAGGGTGGAAGGGCAAAAGGCTCTAGCTTCATCTCTCCAGCTCTTTTCGAAGGTCACTAATCCCATTCAAGAGGGTTCTTCCCTCAACACTCAAACACCTCCTAACATACATATACACATGTACGTGTGTGTATATGTGTGTGTGTGTGTGTGTGTGTGTGTATGTATATGTATATATATATATATATATATATATATATATATATATATATATATATAATTTAGAACAGAATATGATAGCATTTAAGAGGTGATTGTCTTCAGGGCAGAGCCCTCTTGAGTCAGAGTAATTACAAAGTCTAAGTAACAAAAAAAGAAAAGAAAAGAAAAAAAGATTGATGAAAAGTGAACAGAGGCTGGGCACAGTGATACATGCCTATAATCCCAATGACTTGGGAGGCTGAAGCAGAAATATCACAAATTTGAGGCCCGTCTCAACAAGTTACCAAGACCCATAAAAATGGACTGGGAGTGTAGCTTAGTGTAAAGAGCCCCTGATTCAATTCCCAGTACTGAAGAAAAAAAAAAAAAAAAAGCCAGAACCTAAGGGACCTATGGGACACCATCAAGTGGATCAATATATGAATATGGAAGTTTCAGGAGATAAGACAGAAAAGGGGGCAGAGAGGTAATTTGAAGATATTAAAAAAAAAAACCTCCCAAGTTTATGAAGCTCAATAAACTCCAAGTAGGATGAATTTAGAGACTCATTATAATCAAACTGTTGAAAGACAAAAGAAAGAGCACATCTTGAAAGCACTGAGAGAAGTGACTCTACCCAAGAGATTCTTAAGATTATCACCTGATTTCTCATCAGAAACTGGGAGCTACAGGCAGTAGGCTGATAAGTGATAGAAGAAAAAAAAACAAAACTGTCAACCAAGAATTCTATATTCAGCAAAACGGTCCTATAAAAAGGAAGAAGACTTTAAGGCATTCCCAGATAAACAAAAACTGAATGAGTCTGCACTGCAAGAAATTCTTAAGGAGTCTTGCCAAGGTGAAATGAAAGGACACTAGACAATAACTTAAAGTTGTAAGAAGAAATAAAGATCACAATAAAGGTAAATACATGTGCAATTATAAAATTTATTATTATTTTAACAATGGTTTGTGCCGCAGTCTGGCTGGGCACACAATCACGAGCCACCGCACAGCTTGTAGATTCAAACAGCAACTCTTTATTCCTGAACTCACACCAGCCGTCTACAATCACGTTCTGGGGAAATCCACGTTCTCTGCCCAAATCCACCTCCACTGGGCTTCTGTCTCCCAAAAAATACTGTCTGAATCCCGTGAGAACTCAAGGGGAACTCAGGCAGCAGGATACGCCCTATTCCCAGCAGGAATAATCTTAAACCTGGAACGCCCTAAACCCGATTATCCTAAACTGGGAACACCCTAATCCGCCCTGGTCCTTGAGCAAGGTCACCTACATGCAATGTCACTGCAAAATGTCCTATTTCCACGAGTCCTTCCACTAAGCAACATGGGGTACGCTGGCAAGGAAATTGTCATACCTACTTGGCTAATGGCTCCCAGCAGGTTTGTAATGCCATTTTTTTGTTTTCTATACAACTTGAGAGACTAACACATTTAACTAAGTTTAAATTTTGGGGCACATGATGTGTATTAATCTATGACATCAACAACATAGTTTTTGTTACTGAAGTTAAACTAGCATAAATTTAAACTAGAGTGTTACAACATAGGATATTAAATATAATCCATGGTAACCACAACAAAAACAGATATGGAAGACACACAAAAGAAAATGAAAAAGGAATTTAAAATTTCACTATAAAAAAATCAACTAAGATTTCAGCAAAGGGGCAGGATACATAGTCATCAAACAAAACTCAGTTACATTTTTATATACTGACAGTGAACAACCTAGAAAGAAAATAACCAAAAAAATTCTATTGTCTACAGCACCAAAAGGAAAAAAAAAAAAAAGTCAGGAATTAACTAAACCAAGGAGGTAAACGACTTGTAAAATACAAATTACAAAACATTGTTGAACAAATTTTAAAAGACATAAATGGAAATGTATACAATATTTTATGGACTGGAAGACATAATATTATAAAAATGTCAATACTACACAAAGCAGTCTACAGATTCAATACAGTCTCTACAAAAATCCCCATGATGTTTTTCCCACAGAAATATAAAAACCTACTATAAACTCTACATGGACTCAAGGGATCTTAAATAGTAAAAACAATCTTGATGAAGAGAAAAAAGTTGGAGAACTCTCACTTTCTGATTTCAAATCATATAGTAATCACAAACGCACTGTACTATCATAAAGGTAGACAGAGACCAATGGAATACAGAACCCAGAAATAAGCTCTTGAATATATGGTGAAATGATTTTTGATAAGGGTTTCATGACCACCCAGTGAGGAAAGAATAGTCTTTTCAACAAATGGTGACAGGAAAACTGAAAACCCATATGCAAAATAATGAAGCTGGACCTTACTGAACAACATACACAAAAATTAACTCAAAGACCTAAATGTAAGGGTCAAAACTATAAAAATAATCAGGAAACAGAGAAAGGCTTCAAAATATTGGATTTGGCAAAGATTTCTTGGACATGACACCAAAAGCACACTAAGAAAAGAAAAACTGAACTTGATGAAATGTTAAAATGTTGTACATCAAAAGATAATATCTACAGAGTAAAAAAAAAAAAAAGCAGTCCACAGAAAAGGAGACAATATTTGCAAATTATATATCTGACAAGGGATTAATATTCAGAATATAAAGAGAACTCAACAACAAGAACCACAACATAAAGCAAACAGCTTGATTCATAAATGGGCAAAGGACTTAAAAAGACATTTCTCCAAAAAAGATAAAACAAATATTCAAAAACACTTGAAAAGGTGCACATCATCATTAATCATTAGGGAAATGCAAATCGAAACTTCCGTGACATACCACCTCACACCCTATTATAATTGCCCATTCAAACCCAAACAAGCAAACAGAAAATCACAGGTTTTGGTGAGGATGTCAAGAAACTGGACCGTTATGCACTATTGGTTGGGATGTAAAATGGTATACAACCACTGTGGAAAACTGTATAGTGGTCACTCAGAAAATTAGAAACAGAGTTACCCTATAATCTAACAATTCCATTTCTTGATATATTTCCAAAAGAATTGAAAACAGGATATCAAAGAGATATCCATACACCCATGTTCATAGCAGCATTATTTGCAACACCTAAAACACGGAAGCAACTCATGTATCCATCAACAGCTAAATGGGTATCCATCAACAGTTGAATGGACAAGCAAAATGTGATAAATACATATAATATGTTGAGAGCCACAGCTGAGTTGGGATGGCGCCTGGCATTTTGCCATAAGGAGTGGTTGAGAGGTGATGCCAGCGAGCCATTAAGATGATGATAATTAAGTTAAGCTGTGTATAATTGCTGTGACTGGATGATGCTGGATTGAAACAGGCTGTGTATTCAGTTGTATACAGACCCCTGCTGTCCGGCAATAGGGCGACTACTGCTGCCTTGGGTGCCCGCTACTTTTGAGTTCTCACACGGAGTTCCCGTTGAGTTCTCACAAACCCCAGTTGAGGGCTGGGAGAGTTCCCAGGGAGTGCGAGTGGAGTGCCGGTGAGAGTTCAGGCAATAAAGTAGTTCCTGTTTGAACCTACAAGTGCCTTGTGGCGGCTCGGTTATTTGTGCCCAGCAGAATGAGGCATTTGGTGGCCCGTACGGGGAACGCCTGCAGGTTGGGTATAAGTGAAATTGCTCGCCCCTGGGGGGGGGGGGGTCAAGAGAATGGGTGACCATTTCAAAAAACAATGTGTCTTGTTTTGATTTGTTATGTTTCTGTTTCAAGCTGCCTGCCCCTAGAAATAAACAGGATGCTAGAAAAGTTGTTCGGCCCTGAGGAAGAGATAAAGATAGACCACGAATATACATTTCAAGAAAATAGGAAAATTGATACAATGCATTTTTGTTCCCTTTTTGTTTCATTCTGTTTCGGTTTTGTTTTGTGTTATCTTGTTGGGTTGCATTATCTTTATAGTAGAAATATGGGATCAGAAATTAGTAAAAAACAAACCGAAAGAGTGTTAAGTAAATGGTTAGAGGAAGGAGGCACCCCAGTAAAACCAAGAACAGTTAGGGCATACGTTGATACAATACAAAAATGTAGCCCATGGCTTTTAAAGGAGGAGTTGTTGAATATATCACAATGGGACCATCATGGTGAAGATTTAAGGGACAGGGAAAAGAAAAACCCAGGAACTCTGCCAGTTGGCACACTGCCATTGTGGATGATGAAACGATTTTGTTTGCCTAGTCCAAAGCTTTCAGTTCAGACTATGGTAGAAAACATGTTAGATCAAGTAAAAGAGAAGGTCTCTCGATTTAGTAAGACAGAGGAAGAAAATTTAAAGGAGGAAGGGCTATCAGGGGAGAAGTTACAACAGGAGGCTGCTACTAACACCTTTCTATCACCACAGGGTATAAGTGTCCAACCAACAGCTCCACCTATGGAGACAACATATGCTGGGTGGCCCCCAACCTCCATAGTTGATAGATGGGATCCTGAGACAGGACCTCAAAGATTAGCATGCTCTGTATTTGAGATGACAGGAGGGCAGCGAATTCACCATGCTCTAGATTTCAAAACAGTGAAGCAGCTGAAAGAGGCTGTAACAACCTATGGTCCTCAAGCACCCTTCACTGTAAGTATGGTTGAATCCATTACCAACTTGGACATGACGCCAGCAGATTGGGCTAGTATGTGCAAAGCTGTGCTAAATGGAGGACAATATCTGTTATGGAAGGTTGCCAATCAGGAATTTTGCACAGAGACGGCTAGGCGAAATGCAGCAGCTGGTTATCATCAGAGAAATCTAGATGTTGTTAGGAAAGGGTCAGCAGCAACAAATTGGATATGATCCTGCCATATACTCACAAATTGCTGCAGATGCGGTTAGGGCATGGAAGACTTTACAAGGACTTGGAGATTTACAAGGTCAATTATCTAAGGTAATACAAGGAGCTAATGAACCTTACGCTGAATTTGTAGATAGGCTTATTCAAATAGCTACCAGAGTTTTTGGGGATACAGAACAAGCAATGCCATTAATTAAACAGCTAGCCTATGAACAAGCAAATAGATGGTGCAGGGAGGCCATTAGACCATGGAAACATGGAGATTTAAACACATATATTAAATTATGTAGAGACATTAATGAACAAGGGCAAGTCTTCGCAGCTGCAGTACAACAGGCTTTAGGTGCCAGGCCAAAAACATGCTACAATTGTGGACAAACAGGACATTTTAGAAGGAGCTGCTCCATAGGAGGAGGGTTTAACAAAACTGGATATGATCAAAGGGGTAGAGTACCAGGTATTTGCCCACGATGCCATAGAGGGAGACATTGGGCTAATGAATGCAGTTCTCAAACCACCACAGAGGGTACTCCATTATCAAAAAACGGACAAGGACCAGGTGTTTACCCACGATATTGTGAAGAAAAGCATCGGGCTCCATTGCCAGAAAACGGACAGGGGGGCCCAATGCTCCGGGGCCCACGACCACAAATATACGGGGCACTGGAGGAACCCAGCAACCCCATCAGGATAGTGCCCAGGACACATTATCCATATTATCCATTAGATCCCTCATTAGACAAACCAGAGGGAGTGCAGGATTGGACATCTGTGCCTCCACCAGAGCAGTACTAACTCCAGAGATGGGAGTTCAAATCATTCCCACAGGTGTAAAAGAACCTCTTCCCTGAGGAACAGTAGGCTTATTATTAGGACGCAGTTCTTCTACTCTAAAAGGACTTATGAGAAGTCCTGGGGTAATTGATCCTGATTATGAAGGTGAAATAAAAATTATAGCCAGTTCTCCAAGGGGTATATCAGTAATTTCACCAGGAGATAGAATAGCACAGTTATTAATAATACCCAGCCTACATGATAAATTTTCTAGCAGTACTATAGAAAGAGGTTCCAGGGGATAGGCTCCACAGGTGTAGATTGGGCTATGCTTTCTTTAAATTTAGATTCTCGCCCAATGCTAAAACTAAATATTCAAGGACATGAATTTAATGGGCTACTGGATACAGGTGCAGAACTTAGCATCATCTCTCGTCAAGAATGGCCAAAACATTGGCCATTACAACAAGCCACTAAAACGCTTCGAGGCCTAGGAGTGGCAACTGATCCCCATAGAAGTGCAATGGTATTAGATTGGAAGGATCCTGAAGGATGTGAAGGAACTATACAGCCATATGTATTGGATCATCTTCCTATAAATTTATGGGGACAAGATGTCCTAGATCAATTAGGTTTGACATTAACAAATAACATCAATCCAAATGGGCCCACTAATATGGCTAGACAAGGTTTTAGGGAAAAAAAAGGATTAGGAGAAAAAGGACAAAGTATAGTGGCACCAATACAAATAGATCAAGAAATAGATAGACATGGATTGGATTTTCAGGAGGGGTCACTGAGACAATACAAATTACTTAGAAATCAGAAAGACCAGTATGGGTTTCTCAGTGGCTCCTGACTAAAGAAAAGATACAAGCAGCACATGACCTGGTCAAACAACAATTAGCGGAGTGACATATACCACCTTCTGTATCTCCCCATAATACTCCCATTTTTGTCATTAAAAAGAAATCTGGTAAATGGAGATTATTGCAAGATTTAAGAGCCATTAATAATGAGATGGTTATTATGGGACCTGCTCAATCGGGGATTCCCCAATTTTCTGCTTTGCCAAAAACCTGGTATGTTTTAGTTATAGATAATAAACATTGTTTTTTTTTTTTCCAATTCCAATTCATTTACTATCCTGCGCTGAATCATGAAGGTCCCGATCAGAGATATGAATGGAAAGTACTCCCTCAAGGGATGGCTAACAGCCCAACTATGTGTCAAATTTATGTTAACAAAGCAATCCAGCCACTTAGAAATCAAAATCCTGAACTACAAATATTTCACTATATGGATGATGTATTATTAGCACACAAAGATAAAAACACATTGCTAAAATGTTATGCCACACTTACAAATTTATTAAAAAATTATAATCTAGAGATAGCAATAAAGTACAATTAAATTTTCCAATTAATTATTTAGGAGTTCTATTATCCTCAACCATGGTCCGTCCACCAAAATTTCAAATATGAGTAGATCAACTCAAATCACTTAACGACTTTCAAAAGTTATTAGGAGACATAAATTGGATAAGGCCTTATCTAGGCATACCAACAGAAGAGTTGGGACCTTTATTTGATATCCTAAAAGGTCCATCAGATCCAAATTCACCCCGAATGTTAATGCCTGAAGCAAGAAAGACATTAAAAATCATTGAAACATATATGGAAAATATGCATTTGGATAGAACTGATATAAGTTTGCCTTTATTATTTATTGTACTACCAACAAAAAATATTCCTACAGGAGTATTTTGGCAAGAAGGTCCATTATTATGGTACATTTATCTTATTCTCCTAACACTATTCTTACTAGGTATCCTGAGGCTGTAGGACAATTAATACTCAAAGGAATAAAAGCAGCAAAGGGAGTGTTTGGAATTTCTCCCAATAAAATTATTACTCCATATACAATGGCTCAAATTGATGAGTTAGCTAATGAGTTAAATACTTGGGCAATAATCATGTGTAAATCTAATGTTTCATTTGATAACCACTTACCAACTAATCCTTTGTTGTCTTTTTGGTCTTCGCATCCTGTAGTTTTTCCAAAAATGACAAGAAAAACACCTATCATGAATGCTCCAAATATATTCACTGATGGGCCAAATAATGGTACAGCAGCAGAAGTTACCCCTAATCAAACCTTCACATTTTTAGTACCCAAAAAATCAGCTCAAAAGTTGGAGCTTAATGCAGTATTACAAGCTTTTATGATGTTTAAAGATTCTGTATTTATTTTCCGATAGTCAGTATATAGTTAATGCTATAGTATCCCTTGAAGATGCTGGTAGGATTTCCCCTTCATCCACTGTTTTCTCTTTGTTTTCCACTATACAAAGTCTAATCTGGGACAGAAAAGATCCATTCTTTATAGGACATATCAGGGCACATACAGGATTGCCTGGAGCCCTTAGTTTGGGTAATGATTTAGCAGATAAAACTACACATGACATACATATTTTTTCTACGCTAGAAGAAGCTACAAATTTTCATAAATCCTTCCATGTCAATGCAAATACTTTTAAAAAGCATTTTAAAATAACTAAGGAACAAGCTAGACAAATAATAAAACAATGTCAAAATTGTGTGACCTTTTTACCACAAATTAATCTTGGAGTCAATCCTAGAGGATTGATACCTAACCATATTTGGCAGATGGACGTCACACACTTGCCAGAATTTGGAAAATTAAAATATTTGCATGTTACAGTTGATACTTCTTCTGGATTTTTGATGGGCTCCCTTCATGCCAGAGAAAAAACTAAAGATATTATAGCTCATTGCTTACAAAATGTTGCCACTGTGGGCGTTCCAAAACAGTTAAAAACAGATAATGGGCCTGGCTATACTTCTACCTCTTTTAAACAATTTTGCTCATCATTTGGCATTATTTATATAACAGGAATCCCATACAATCCACAGGGACAAGGCATAGTTGAAAGAGCTCATCAAACTATTAAAATGTACTTATTAAAGCAAAAAGAGGGAATTGGGAAGGGGTATATATCCCCCAAAGATAAACTTAAAATAACCCTTTTTACTCTATTTTAAATTTGGATTCATCAGGGCTTAGTGCTGCAGAAAGGAACATGTGTCCAAAAAATGTACATAAGCCCAAGGTACTTTGGAAGGATATTCTAACAGGACAATGGAAAGGTCCTGACCCAGTGATTGTCTGGAGTTGGAGGTCTGTTTGTGTGTTTCCACAGGGAGAACAGCCGCCAATTTTGATTCCAGAGAGATTAACTAAAGCAATTTCTACAGACCAAAAAGAAGATGATTTGGCTCAAATCCATAACAGCTGATATCCAGAACTCCAGTTCGGCTATCCTTACATCTGCGACAGTGGTTCTCCCACACCTGGAGGCTAATGAATAATGAACACCATTAAGGCCTATTTCAAATGTAAAAAACCTTGAGGCTTACTTGTGGGAATACCTTCAAACCTATATGCAAGTTACAGGAAGAAGGATGGGATATCAAAAGAAGAATCAAACCCAGGTGGTAACCAGGATGCCTTTTCCAATATCTATTTTATCATTGTCCTTTCCCACATCATGAAGTTCTATTTTGTTTTTTGAGCTCATACAGACCTAGGTTAATGTTTTTCTGATCAGTTCTATTTTTTGACTGTGGAGTTTTTGAGCATTGCAATGGGGATTTCACCTGTGAAAAGCTACAAGGCCTTTACTATTGATATGTGTTGTATGTATTGTATTATGTGTGCACACTTGTGTTTTGTGTTGTATGTCTGTATGTGCGTATGTCCATATATCATATATGAAGAGCGCTCATGAAAAAATGGATCCAATTTTTTTTTTTTTATTCACGTGATTTAAATGGTTTAATTTAAACTGGGTAAACAGCTGTTGAGGATTGTTTTAAAATGTGAACAAAAAAGGTTAACAGATCTGTTTGTTTACTTTCACCTTTCCTTTTCATTATATCTAATTCTATTCAGGATACTAAATTGTTTAGAAAATTGCTTTTTTTTTTTTTTTAGTGCCTGCTGGAATGTTACATAATTTTTTTTTAGCCATCATTGCCAGAATTCCTATCTTCATCTCAGTGCCAGTGAAGACAAAGATAAAACCAAACTACAGCTTCTGCGATAGCTATCACAACAAACTGTATAAAGTGATATATCAATGAATAATGTAACTCAACAAGTGATGCTCAATCAAGAAGTCGATTTACTTTGGGAGGAAATGGACATATTAATAGATTCCTCTGCTTTGAACTGCTTGCAGAACTTGCCTGGACTATGTATCACATGTATGCATTGTGAACTATCTGTTGGTGCAGCGAATTGTGGTAATGCTGGGGTATCTTTGCTGATGGTGTCATCGGTGGTACAATTTTTCCAAAAGGAGCCGTCAATTGGCTTGGTGTTGTGGCATTTTGTATCCTCCTCCCTTCTGCTTGTGATAGTCGTTCAGCTAATATTTGGGGGCCAACAGAGGTGAGGCAAAGAACCTCACCCCCCCACTGGTGCAAAGGCCTATCCACAAGCATGGCTGTATGCTGGGCCGGTAGTCAATGACGGGTAAGATCCAATTGCAAAGGTACCAACCTAAGACAGGAGGCTGACGCCTTGAGGTCAGCTCATCCGATGTCGGGTGAGGACCATATGTAGTATTGGACAACCTAAGACAGGCATGGTCCCTAAGCCACATGCTTGTTGTTTAAACAGAAGGGGGAGTTGTTGAGAGCCACAGCTGAGTTGGGATGGTGCCTGGGATTTTGCCAAAAGGAGTGGTTGAGAGGTGATGCCACCAAGCCATTAAGATGATGATAATTAAGCTGTGTATAATTTCTGTGACTGGATGATGCTGGATTGAAACAGGCTGTGTATTCAGTTGTATATAGACCCCTGCTGTCCAGCAATAGGGCGGCTCTTGCTGCCTTGGGCTCCCGCTACTTTTGAGTTCTCGCAGAGCTCCCTTTGAGTTCTCACGGAGTTCCAGTTGAGTTCTCGTGGAGCCCGGTTGAGGGCTGGGAGAGTTCCCGGGGAACTCGAGTGGAGTGCTGGTGAGAGTTCGGGCAATAAAGTAGTTCCTGTTTGAACCTACAAGTGCCTCATGGTGGCTCGGTTATTTGTGCCCAGCCAGACTGCGGCAATAATAGACTATTATTATTCAACCTTTAAAAGGAAGAATATTCTGGCATATGCTACAAAATGGATGAATTTTAAGGACTCTTATAATTTAAGG
Organism: Marmota monax; assembly: GCF_021218885.2. Lineage (NCBI taxonomy): Eukaryota > Metazoa > Chordata > Mammalia > Rodentia > Sciuridae > Marmota > Marmota monax. The sequence goes on from NW_026694865.1 coordinate 2,543,539, forward strand.
ATTCTTATAAGTGAAATAACAATGTCAAAAAAAATACTCTATGACTTATAATTCCACTTATATGAAGTACTTAGAATAGACAAAACCATGGAAAGAGACAGAAGAATGGTGGTTGCCAGGTGAAGCAGGAAGTTACTGGGCAGTTATTTTTAATCGTTACAAAGTTTCACAGATGTATGGCATCATGAATGGACTGAATACTTAAAAATGGTTAAGATAATAAAATTTGTTATGTGTATTTTTTATCAAAATACAAAATTAGAAGAACCACAAAAAATAGTTAAGTTGAAAATAATCTTAGAAACCCTAACTACTAATTACTTTGCTAATGAACAAAAAAAACCTTAATATTTAGAGTTTAATGACTTGTTCAAAGTCACATAATTAGCTTTGGTTGACTAACATGTGAACTCAACTCTTCTGAATACCAAGGCTATGCTTTCCCTATTGATCTACCTGCAACATCAAAAGAAATACATAAATATACTTAAGTAATGCTTTTATATTGCCACACATAGTACTGCAATATACTTTACCCTAAAATGTTACAAAAGAAATACTGAATTGTTGGACTTTTTCCTTACCAAATGTCAAGTAACATTTATTGCTTTTAAAACAAAAGTCTGTAGCTTGCTTATATATATAAACTGAGAAAGTTTTTCATACAGTTTCATCCTACTTGAAATATTTTCTATATTTATTGATTTGAGAATGTTATCATGCTGAAAATAAATATTAAGTAATGCCTGGTCTATAGCTAAATTTACAGTAAGTATACAAAAAGGCCACTAGTATAATAAAAATATTAAGAAAAACTCTTATAATGTCATTAATCTTAACAGTATAACATTACTATAAGGTAAAATATCATTAAGATAAAGACGGTTTAATCACTGTACAAATGGAGTTTATTGATCTATCATAAAATGAGTTTACTGACAAAACAGCTTAAAGTATTATTTGCAGTTATACAAGTGTGCTTTGAAAATATTATACTAAGTATAATTTCTAAGAGTTTAATTAGACTATCAAGAAGTTACTGAACATGTGTTGAATTTTTTAGATATTTTAACTGCTAACAGCAAAGCAGGTGTGTATTATTTTTGACTCATAATTGATTTTTGTTTTTGAGAGAACTATTAATGATCAATGTCATTACAGAATCCTTTCTGAGATAGCAAATGGAGATTTAGCCACCTGATTAGCACTTCAAGTATTATGCCAGTCATTTCCTCAGATATCATATACAACAGGTTTTCAAAAAATGAAACGCTTAAAGATGAGAAAAACATTACATAAGGACAAGTTAATCTTATTAATCTTACCTAATTACATGTTTCCTCTCCAGAAGCTAAAAGCTTAGAGAAAATTTCATTACTTTTGTTAAGGGAAGTAATAGAGTGTCATGAAGAAGAACATGGACCTATAGATCCCAGAAGATAAAGGTTCAAATCCTGACTCTATCACTCTTGGCTGTGTTTACCTTTGGACATATTTTCCTTATTTGTAAAACATGAATTATACCTACTTTGTAAATTAAATGTAAGGATTAAATGAAATAACATGGAAAACAAAGTATGCAGTCATGAAAGACAAGACTGGGGAACTACTGTCAGAGACTGGAAGAGGCTAAGAGGATGTGAATGTAGCAACTAAGTAACAAGAGATCTAGGACAGGGCATTAATGGAAAAACTGGTGAAATTCTCATAGTCTGTAGTTTAATAAGCCAATATTGTTTCTTTAGTTTTGATTACCGTTTCATGGTTATATAAGATGTTAACATTAAGAAAAAAAAAGTCATAGACTTTATCCTTCTCTTCCAATCTATGTATATCTTTCTTAATAGCAAACTGAGTGAATATTATATTTTTCCCAAAACAATTCTATTGGATAGAAAATGACTGTATGAACACTACATTTGGAAAAACAAAAACATTATTTAAAGTTTAAGAAAACCCCATCATAGTCAATTAAAACAAAGTGTTTTAAATTATCTCCTGGTTTATTTTCAAACTGGTCATACATACTCTAAAACACAAGGAGCATATTCAAAGAAAAATTCTGCCCTATTTTTAAAACAAATTTTATTTTAATGATACTGTCAAACTGGAAACAAGTCAGTATTTGATTTTTAAAATAAAAAATTTTATGCTGACCTAGAAAAATCTGACTAATCTACGGTTATAAGGAAGAAAAAACATCAGTGTGAAGTTCTCTATAGGTTTATTTCCCTATATCTTATTTTTAATTACAACTGAAACATAAATCAGAGAAGTTTTAAAAATGTGTCTTAAGCTATAATTTTGATACAGGCAAAAATTTTAGAAGTACTTTCTAATATCATTTAAAAGGAAATTTTATGTATTTATTCATAATAAATTTATTATTTTATTCATCAGTCTCAGTCTACAAATCAGATAGATACTTTTCAAATTCAATTCAAGTTAGACCAAAGGTAAACAAAACATGCCTCATTAACATACTAAAGCTATCAAGATTCTCATCTCTTCTACAACTTAATTTTATTATCTTTCATAATTCAAATGTATGAGCATTCTAAGTCCATACTAATTTAAATGTGAAATGCATGATAGTATAAAAGATGCAGTTTTTTTTAAAATCGCCAGATTTTACCTTATAAAAAGTAAACTTTATAAAGTTTTAAAAATGCCTTGTAAGATTACAAGCTAACAAAGATACCTTATACTAGTCTATTAAGAAACCAAATATATATCAGTTTAGGCATAAAATAAGCTGCTTTTATGATATAAATTATGATATAAAATAAGCTTTTTTCCAGCTGGGCCTGATAGTGCACACCTGTGGTCTCAGCTGTACTTGTGAGGCTAACGTGGGAGTTCAAGGCCAGCTTACACAACACAGAAAGACCTTGTCTCAATAAAGAAACAAAACAAAAAGAGACTGTTTTAAAAATGGAATAACACTTTACAAGATGAAGATTATAGAAACTTACTTAAAAAAAATTACTTGGAAACTCACAAAAAAAACCAAAAACGAAAACAAACAAAACTAAGATACCCACCCCTGCTGATTTTAATGCTCCAAACAGAGAAATTCCTTTACATTGAATATGGCACACTTTTACAATATGATTTTTGCCCCCTTCAGCTGAGATTCCTAAGAAACATGGTAAACATTTTATACTTTCTAAGCTCAAATTTTATTTTCTTCTATTTCAAGTTTTGAATACTTATTATTTCAGTAATCACAAATAAGTAAACTCAACTATCAATATCCACCAGGGATGAGTTCAGTACCACCCCCCACCAAAGGATACCAAAACATGTGGATGCTGAAGTGCCTTACATAAAGTGGCACAGCATATGACATAACCTACACATACCCACCTATAACTGTAAATCATTTCAAGATTACTTATATTATCGACTACAATGTAAATGCTATGTTAATAGTTGTTATACTATACTATTTAGGGAATAATCACATGAAAATTAAGTTTGTACAAATTTTTTTGAGAATGTTTTTGACTTAAGGTTGGTTGAATCTGCCAAAGCAGAACTCATAGATATATAGGGCCAACTATATAAATGATTCAATTTAAATCTCACAGAGTAACGCAATTCCAACTTTACCCACTAATGTAGTTATAAATGGTAATATAATTGCAATTCTTTTCATTTTAAAAACTCCTGTAAACCAATTATTTTATATTAGGTCAGATATTAAAAGCATATAATCATTAATACCAAAATATTACCAGCTTCAAAATCTGCTAGAAAAGGTAAAATATAATTAATTTATATGAATACATTTTTAGAGCAGGAACAAGCCTGACCTTTATCATATAAACTTTTTTGTTTTTTTGAAAATATAAGCAAAATTAAGAGTTATAGTCAGAAATAAACCCATGACATGTAACTGCTAGTATTAGGTCTTACTTTTAAAACCAATTATTCCAGAAAACTAATATCTCCTCTAAAAAATTATATAGATATTTCACTTCAAAGATGCTAGGTTTGGTGTAGATATATACATTTCTTAACATACATATTCAAATTTTGAGTTAGTTTTTATATGACAACCCTTACTGAAAACTAAAATCAGCTATCATTTCACACATAATTACACAGTACAGTAAGATATCACGATTCAATATTCTAGGCCAAGAGCAAACTTTCCTCAAGAGCCAGATTTTAGGCATGTGAAGTCTACAGACACTATTGCAACTAATGAACTCTTCCACAATAATGCTAAGGCAGCCATAGATGGTATGTAATAAAGGGGTGTGGCTATGAGCCATTAAAACATTATTTACAAAATAGGTGGCCAGGGCTAATTTCTACTATAGGCAAAAAAAATTTGATTTTCAATACATAACACTTTCAGTGAACATAAAATCATGTTTCACTTCCATCTGATAGTTGTTACAAGTATTTAAATGATAAAGGGACCATGAAATTTTTTTCTGAGCTCAGAATCTCCAGTTAGACTAGGAAATTAAAATGCTAATAAAACATTAAAATATAAAGGGTACAATAATATTTTATTAAGTAATCTTACCTTAATCAAATGAAAGAATCTAAACTCTAATATATTTCTGGCTTCAATTCAAAATATAGTTGAATCAAAATTTGTTTCTTGTCAAATTCCTAGAGAAACAAAATTGGAAACTTTTAAGTCAGGTTCCAGTTGCAGATAAAATGGAGTAATCACACTCCAACCTGCCTCTCCAAGTGCACATAGCTACAAAACCTGGATAGAATGCCTGGAACAGCTACTTAAGAACTCTAAAAAGTAAACAGTAGCAGGCAGATTGTATAAGAGCATCAGAATTTAAAGTACCACTGATGCAATGATAGGTTACCATTTTGATCCCCTCTGGTATCATCCAGCCTGAACTAGAGCAGTCAAAATGGAAAGCTTCAGGGGAGGCCCTCTAGCTGTGACTAGAAGAGAGGGAAAATGGTTTTCTAACATTCACAAGAAAATGTGGAAATCTTTTTTCTTTCCCTTTTCTTTCCATTCTCTCAGCCCAGCCATGTGTGGCACCTGCAGCAACAGTAGCAATGGAGTCCTAAAACTCTGAGGGAGAACTTGCAGTCAGAACCTAACTGGGTGGACTGCCTACTAAAACAAATACATCAACATTCTGCATTGGATTTAAAACAAGATCCAAAATCTCATATTATGTAGTTAAATATTCAGGATATAATCCAAAATTACTAGGAAAAAAAAAACAACAGGAAAATTTCAACTTGTCTGGGGAAAAATGCCAACACCAAGAACAGATGTTGGAATTGTTGATGAAGATATTAAAGTAATTATCACAAAGTGCTTCAACAAGCAAGAACATTCTTGAAACAAGTAGAAAGATAGGAAGGCTCAGCAAAGAAATAGAAAATATAAAAAAGAATCTAATGGAAATCTTGGAAATTGAAAAATATCAATAACCAAAATAAAAAGTTTATTAAATAAACTCAACAGAATGGAGATGACAGAAGAAAAAAAAAAATCAGGGGATTTACTACTGATAGAAGTTATCCAACCTGAACAACAGAGAGAAGAGATTTGGGGGGAAAATGAAGAGTTTTTTTGAACTTGTTACACTCAAATGCTAGCAAGGAAAAAGAAAGCTTATATAAGTAAAAACATTTTTAAGAAAATGTATAAAAAATTCAATGTAAAATGAATATAACATGTATATCATAAGGTATGTAATACTGTCTACCCTCTCTCTATATATAGGTTCTGCATGATAGATTCAACCAGTGGATAAAATGTAAGTAAAGTAGTATTTAGTGGATAATTTATGGCATTAAAAATATTTTTATTAGAAAACCAATGGCAAAATTAATAATCTACACTTCTACTTTAAAAACAAGAAAAAGAGGACCAACTTAAACACCAGCAAACAGAAGGAATGAAATAGAAGAAATCAAAGAAACTAAAAAGTGTTGAGAGCCACAGCTAAAGGGGCCCCAGCAAACTTCCAGCTGCCAGCAAACTTCCAGCTGCCGGCTGATGATTGGCTCACAGTGGCCCCAGCAACATCTAGCTGATTGGCTCCTCTGCGGTGATGCTCATTGGGCTGTTTCCCTGCCCTTTCAGACCACGGAGCTGCTCATTGGGGGACTTTTTTGGCTCCGCCCACGTGACCCAGGCAATCGGCCTCAAGAGCAGGAGGATTGTGGGAGGTGGAGAGAAGCTTGTGTGGGAGAGAGAGGCTTGTGGAAAGCCGGTGGTGGCAGTTGAGGCTCTGAGGGTTTTTCCTGAGAGGCTGTTTTGTTTGGCGTGTGTGGTTCTAAAAACAAAGTTAGTTTCTTTTGACAAGTGGCTCCTGATTGTGCCCAGCCAGACTGCGGCATTTGGTGGCTCCCACGGGGAGCGACTGAGGGTAAGTGAAACTGCTCGCCCCTGAGGGCAGGGCAAGAGGATGGGTAGCCATTTTAAGATTCCTCTTTTATTTTGCTTCACTTTTGTTTTAAGTTGCCTGTCCCTGGAGATGAGTGAGACGGAAGAAAAACCGCTCACATCTGAGGAACAGATAGGGAGAAAGGACGGATGGACATTTCAGGAGGCTATTATAATGATTTTGTGTTGTTCCAATTTTGTTTCACTCAGTTTCAGTTTTGTTAGGCGTTATCTTGTTGGGTTGTATTATAGTAGAAATACGGGATCAGAAATTAGCAAAAAACAAACTGAAAGAGTGTTAAGTAAATTGTTAGAGGAAGGAGGCATCTCAGTAAAATCAAGAACAGTCAGGGCATACGTTGATACAATACAAAAATGTAGCCCATGGCTTTTTAAGGAGGAGTTGTTAAATATATCACAATGGAACCATCATGGTGAAGATTTAAAAAGAATAGAAAAGAAAAGCCCAGGGACTCTGCCAGTCGGCACATTGCCATTGTGGACGTTCATATCTTGTTTGCTTAGTCCAAAGCCTTCAGTTCAGACAATGGTAGAGGAAGGAGAAGACATAATGATTCAAGTAAAAGAGAAGGTCTCTCAAGTTAGTCAGACAGAGGAAAAGATTCAAGTAAAAGAGAAGGCCTCTCAAGCTAGTCAGACAGAGAAAGAAAGTGTAAAACAGAAAAAGCCATCAGGGGGAAAGTTACAACAGGAGACTGCTACTAACACCTTTCTATCACCAGAGGGTGTAAGTGTCCAACCAACAGCACCACCTCTACAGGAGACTGCTACTAACACCTTTCTATCACCAGAGGACGTAAGTGTCCAACTAACAGGGCCACCTCCATATGCTGGGAGGTCCCCAACCCCCGCAGTTGATAGTTGGGATCCTGAGACAAGATCTCAAATATTAACATGCTCTGTATTTGAGGCAGGAGGGCAGCGATTTTACCAAGTTTTAAATTTCAAAACAGTGAAGCAGCTAAAAGAGGCTGTAACAACCTATGGTCCTCAAGCACCCTTCACTGTAAGCATGGTCGAATCCATTAACAACTTGAACATGACGCCAGGAGATTGGGCTAATATGTGTAAAGCTGTGCTAAATGGAGGACAATACCTGTTATGGAAGGTTGCCAATGAGGAATTTTGCAAGGAGACGGCTAGGCGAAATGCAGCAGCTGGTTATCCTCAGAGAAATCTAGATATGTTGTTAGGAAAGGGACCTTATGAGGATCAGCAGCAACAAATTGCATATGATCCTGGTGTATATGCACAAATTGCTGTAGATGCAATTAAGGCATGGAAGACTTTACAAGGACATGGAGGTTTACAAGGTCAATTATCTAAGGTAATACAAGGAGCTAATGAACCTTATGCTGAATTTGTAGATAGGCTTATTCAAACAGCTAACAGAGTTTTGGGGAATACAGAACAAGCAATGCCATTACTAAAACACCTGGCTTATGAGCAAGCGAATCGTTGGTGCAGAGATATCATTAGACCATGGAAACATGAAGATTTAAACACATATATTAAATTATGTAGAGACATTAATGAACAAGAGCAAGTTGTGGCAGCTGCAGTAAAACAGGCTTTAGATGCCAGAGACATTAATGAACAAGGGCAAATTGTGGCAGCTGCAGTAAAACAGGCTTTAGATGCCAGGCCAAGAACATGCTACAATTGTGAACAAACAGGACATTTTAAAAGGAATTGCCCCATTGGAGGAGGGTTTAACAAAACTGGGTATCAAAGGAGTAGAATACCAGGTATTTGCCCACGATGCCGTAGAGGGAGACATTGGGCTAATGAATGCCGTTCTCAAACCACCATAGAGGGTACTCCATTATCAAAAAACGAACAAGGACCAGGTGTTTATCCACGATATCGTGGAGAAAGTCATCGGGCTCCATTGCCAAAAAATGGACAGGGGGGCCCAATGCTCCGGGGCCCCAAACCACAAATATACGGAGCACTGGAGGAACCCAGCAACCCCATCAGGGTAGTACCCAGGACACATTGTCCATCAGATCCCTCATCAGACAAACCAGAGGGAGCGCAGGGTTGGACATCTGCGCCTCCGCCAGAGCAGTACTAACTCCAGAGATGGGAGTTCAAATCATTCCCACAGGGGTGAAAGGACCTCTTCCCAAAGGAACAGTAGGCTTATTATTGGGACGCAGCTCTTCTACTCTAAAAGGACTTATGATAAGTCCTGGGGTAATTGATCCCGATTATGAAGGTGAAATAAAAATTATAGCCAGTTCTCCAAAGGGTATATCAGTAATTTCACCAGGAGATAGAACAGCACACTTACTAATAATACCCAGCCTACATGATAAATTTTCCAGTCGTACTGTAGAAAGAGGCTCCAAGGGATTAGGCTCCACAGGTGTAGATTGGGCTATGCTTTCTTTAAATTTAGATTCTCGCCCCATGCTAAAACTAAATATTCAAGGACATGAATTTAATGGGCTACTGGATACAGGTGCAGAACTTAGCATCATCTCTCGTCAAGAATGGCCAAAACATTGGCCATTACAACAAGCCACTAAAACTCTTCGAGGCCTAGGAGTGGCAACTGATCCCCATAGAAGTGCAATGGTATTAGATTGGAAGGATCCTGAAGGATGTGAAGGAACTATACAGCCATATGTATTGGATCATCTTCCTATAAATTTATGGGGACAAGATGTCCTAGATCAATTAGGTTTGACATTAACAAATAACATCAACCAAAATGCACCCACTATTATGACTAGACAAGGTTTTAGGAAAGGAAAAAGATTAGAAAAACAAGAACAAGGTATAGCAGCACCAATACAAATAGATCAAGGAACAGACAGACATGGGTTGGATTTTCAGAAAGGGCCACTGAGACAATAAAAATTACTTGGAAATCAGAAAGACCAGTATGGGTTCCTCAGTGGCCCCTGACTAAAGAAAAGATACAAGCAGCCCATGACCTGGTCAAACAACAATTAGCGGAAGGACATATACAACCTTCTGTATCTCCCCATAATACTCCCATTTTTGTCATCAAAAAGAAATCTGGTAAATGGAGATTATTGCAAGATTTAAGAGCCATTAATAATGAGATGGTTATTATGGGACCTGCTCAATCAGGGATTCCTCAATTGTCTGCTTTGCCAAAAACCTGGTATGTTTTAGTTATAGATATTAAAGATTGTTTTTTTTTCAATTCCAATTCATCCTGAGGATAGTCCACGTTTTGCATTTACTATCCCTGCACTGAATCATGAAGGTCCTGATCAGAGATATGAATGGAAAGTACTCCCTCAAGGGATGGCTAACAGCCCAACTATGTGTCAAATTTATGTTAACAAAGTAATCCAGCCACTTAGAAATCAAAATCCTGAACTACAAATATTTCACTATATGGATGATGTATTATTAGCACACAAAGATAAAAACACATTGCTAGAATATTATGCCACACTTACAAACTTATTAAAAAATTATAATATAGAGATAGCAATAGATAAAGTACAACTAAATTTTCCAATTAATTATTTAGGAGTTCTATTATCCTCAACCATGGTCCGTCCACCAAAATTTCAAATACGAGTAGATCAACTCAAATCGCTTAATGACTTTCAAAAGTTATTAGGAGACATAAATTGGATAAGGCCTTATTTAGGTATACCAACAAGAGAGTTGGGACCTTTATTTGATATCCTAAAAGGTCCATCAGATCCAAATTCACCCCGAATGTTAACGCCTGAAGCAAGAAAGGCATTAAAAATCATTGAAACATATATGGAAAATATGCATTTGGATAGAACTGATATAAGTTTGCCTTTATTTATTGTACTACCAACAAAAAATATTCCTACAGGAGTATTTTGGCAAGAAGGTCCATTATTATGGTACATTTATCTTATTCTCCTAACACTATTCTTACTAGGTATCCTGAGGCTGTAGGACAATTAATACTCAAAGGAATAAAAGCAGCAAAGGGAGTGTTTGGAATTTCTCCCAATAAAATTATTACTCCATATACAATGGCTCAAATTGATGAGTTAGCTAATGAGTTAAATACTTGGGCAATAATCATGTGTAAATCTAATGTTTCATTTGATAACCACTTACCAACTAATCCTTTGTTGTCTTTTTGGTCTTCGCATCCTGTAGTTTTTCCAAAAATGACAAGAAAAACACCTATCATGAATGCTCCAAATATATTCACTGATGGGCCAAATAATGGTACAGCAGCAGAAGTTACCCCTAATCAAACCTTCACATTTTTAGTACCCAAAAAATCAGCTCAAAAGTTGGAGCTTAATGCAGTATTACAAGCTTTTATGATGTTTAAAGATTCTGTATTTATTTTCCGATAGTCAGTATATAGTTAATGCTATAGTATCCCTTGAAGATGCTGGTAGGATTTCCCCTTCTTCTACTGTTTTCTCTTTGCTTTCCACTATACAAAGTCTAATCTGGGACAGAAAAGATCCATTCTTTATAGGACATATCAGGGCACATACAGGATTGCCTGGAGCCCTTAGTTTGGGCAATGATTTAGCAGATAAAACTACACATGACATACATATTTTCTCTACACTAGAAGAAGCTATAAATTTTCATAAAAAGTTCCATGTCAATGCTAATACTTTACAAAAGCGTTTTAAAATAACTAAGGAACAAGCTAGACAAATAATAAAACAATGTCAAAATTGTGTGACCTTTTTACCACAAGTTAATCTTGGAGTCAATCCTAGAGGATTGATACCTAACCATATTTGGCAGATGGACGTCACACACTTGCCAGAATTTGGAAAATTAAAATATTTGCATGTTACAGTTGATACTTCTTCTGGATTTTTGATGGGCTCCCTTCATGCCGGAGAAAAAACTAAAGATGTTATAGCTCACTGCTTACAAAATTTTGCCACTGTGGGTGTTCCAAAACAGTTAAAAACAGATAATGCCCCTGGTTATACTTCTACCTCTTTTAAACAATTTTGCTCAACATTTGGCATTACTCATATAACAGGAATCCCATACAATCCACAGGGACAAGGCATAGTTGAAAGAGCTCATCAAACTATTAAAATGTACTTATTAAAGCAAAAAGAAGGAATTGGGAAGGGGTATATATTCCCCAAAGATAAACTTAAAATAACCCTTTTTACTCTAAACTTTTTAAATTTGGATTCATCAGGACTTAGTGCTGCGGAAAGGCATATGTGTCCAAAAAATGTGCATAAGCCCAAGGTACTTTGGAAGGATATTCTAACAGGACAATGGAAAGGTCCTGACCCAGTAATTGTCTGGAGTCGAGGGTCTGTTTGTGTGTTTCCACAGGGAGAACGGCAGCCGATTTGGATTCCAGAGAGATTAACCAAGGTCCTGACCCAGTGATTGTCTGGAGTCGGGGGTCTGTTTATGTGTTTCCACAGGGAGAATGGCAGCCGATTTGGATTCCAGAAAGATTAACTAAAGCGATTTCTACAGACCAAAAAGAAGATGATTTGGCTCAAATCCATAACAACTGATATCCAAAACTCCAGTTTGGCTATTGTTACATCTGCAACAGAACCAGGATGCTTTTTTCAATATCTATTTTATTATTGCCCTTTGCCATATCATGAAGTTCTATTTTGTTTTTTGAGCTCATACAGACCTAGGTTAATGTTTTGCTGATCAGTTCTATTTTTTGACTATAGAGTTTTTAAACATTGCAATGGAGATTTCACCTGTAAAAAGTTATAAGGCCTTTACTATAATGTTATGTGTTGTATGTATTATATTATGTGTGCACACTTGTGTTTTGTGTTATATGTTTGAATGTATGTATGTCCACATATCATATATGATAAGCACTCATGATAAAATGGATCCAAATATTTTTTTTCACGTGATTTATATGGTTTAATTTAAATTGGGTAAACAACTGTTGAGGATTGTTTTAATATGTAAACAAAAAAGAAGGTTAACAGATCTGTTTGTTTACTTTCACCTTTCCTCTTCATTATATTTAATAATTCTCTTAAAGATAATGTAAATTGTTAAGAAAATTGTTTTCTTTTAGTGCCTTCTGTAATGTTACATAATTTTTTCTTTAGCCATTATTGCCAGAATTCCTATCTTCATCCCAGTGCTGGTGAAGACAATGTAAATTGTTAAGAAAATTGTTTTCTTTTAGTGCCTTCTGTAATGTTACATAATTTTTTCTTTAGCCATTATTGCCAGAATTCCTATCTTCATCCCAGTGCTGGTGAAGTCAAAGATAAAACCAATCTACAGCTTCTGCAATAGCCATCACTGAACTGCTTGCAGAACTTGCCTGGACACATTGTGAGCTCACCTGTATGCATTGTGAACTATCTGTTGGTGTAGCGACTTGTGGTAGTGTTGGGGTATTTTTGCTGATGATGTCATTGGTGGTACAATTTTTCCAAAAGGAGCCGTCAATTGGCTTGGTGTATCTTCCTCCCTTCTGCTTGTCATGATCGTCCAGCTAAAATTTGGGGGCCAACAGAGGTGAGGCAAAGAACCTCACCCCCCCGCTGGTACAAAGACCTCTCCACAGGTGTGGCTGTATACTGGACCGGTAGTCAGTGACGGGTAAGATCCAATTGCAATGGTACCAACCTAAGGACCATATGTACTATTGGACAACCTAAGGCAGGCACGGTCCCTAAGCCACATGCTTGTTGTTTAAACAGAGAGGGGGAGATGTTGAGAGCCACAGCCGAAGGGGCCCCAGCAAACTTCCAGCTGCCAGCAAACTTCCAGCTGCCGGCTGATGATTGGCTCACAGTGGCCCCAGCAACATCTAGCTGATTGGCTCCTCGGCCCCAGCAACATCTAGCTGATTGGCTCCTCTGCGGTGATGCTCATTGGGCTGTTTCCCTGCCCTTTCAGACCACGGAGCTGCTCATTGGGGGACTTTTTTGGCTCCGCCCACGTGACCCAGCCAATCGGCCTCAAGAGCAGGAGGATTGTGGGAGGTGGAGAGAAGCTTGTGTGGGAGAGAGAGGCTTGTGGAAAGCCGGCGGTGGCAGTTGAGGCTCTGAGGGTTTTTCCTGAAAGGCTGTTTTGTTTGGCGTGTGTGGTTCTAAAAATAAAGTTAGTTTCTTTTGACAAGTGGCTCCTGATTGTGCCCAGCCAGACTGCAACAAAAAGTGTAAAATAATACAGAAAAATCAATAAAACAAAATCTGGCTCATTAAAAAAAAAAAAAAAATCAACACCAGTCTTCCTTGCAAGACTGACAAAAACAAAACGAGGAAATCTTATTGCAAACCCCACAAACATTTAAATGATAATAAGGGTATACTATGAACAATTCTATGCACACAAATTTAACAACTTAGATTAAATGAATCAATTCCCTGAAATCACAAAGTACCAATACTCATTCAGGATATAAGCTGCATAATTTCATAACTATTGACTAAATGGAATCTGCATAGTTTCATAATTATTGAATAAATAGATTCTATAGGTAAAAACCTTTTTTAAAAAAAATGGAAACAACCAGGTGCATGTGGTTTCATTTAACTGTCCAAATATTTTAAAAAGAAGTAACATTAGACTGATAAGATTGGTATGGAAGAAAGACAACTATTTGCAAATGATATTATACAGAAAATTTCAAGGAATACAAATATACACACAACCTACTAGAACTAATAAATAACTTTATTAAGGTCAAAGAATATAAGGTCAACATCAACCACATTTCTACACATTAGCAATTGGAACCCCAAATTTCAAAATTATACTATTCAAAATAGCTCTATAAAAACGAACACTTAGATGTATAAATATAATAATACATACACATGATCTACATGCTAAAAACTACAAAATCTTGATGAAATAAGTCAAAGAATACCAAATATATAGAAGGAAATACTGTGTTCATTAGACTGGAAAACTCAATTCAGTAAAAAGAAGTTTATTTTCCCCAAACTGGTCTACAGATGTAATACAACTACAATCTAAATTCCAGATTTTTTTGTAGTTATATTAGAAGCTGATTTTAAAGTTAATATAAAAAAGCAAAAGACCTAGAGTAACCAAAACCATTTAAAAGAAAATAAAATTGAAGAAATTATACTATTTAATTTTAAGGACTTCAGCTCACTTACCAAGACAATGTGGTATTGGTAATGGTAAAGACATACCAATCAATGAAATAGAGTAGAATGTCCACAAACAGATATCCATAAACATGGCCAACTGACTTTGTTTTGTTTTGGTACCAGAAGACTGAACTCAGAGGTACTTGACCACTGGGCCACATCCCCAGCTCTATTTTGTATTTTATTTAGAGACAAGGTCTCACTGAGTTGTTTAGTGCCTCGCTTTTGCTGAGGCTGGCTTTGAACTAGCAATCCTCCTACCTCAGCCTCCTGAGCTGCTGGGATTACAAGCCTGTGACACTGTGCCTGGCCCAAATGAATTTTGATAAAGGTGCAAGGGACAGTCTTTTGACAAATGGTGTTGGAACAACTGAGTATCTAAATGCAAAGAGAAAAGGAAAACTTGACCTAAACTTCTCACATTATACAAAAGTTAACTCAAAATGAATCATAAATCAAAATGTAAAATATGAAACACACACAAAGAGATGACAAAATCCTTGTGATCTGGAACTAGGCATAAACCACAATCCATATAATAAAAAGTAATAAGTTGACTTTACTAAAATTAAAAACTTTTGCTTTGGCATGATATCTTTATGATAAATAAACTGCAGACAGGGGTAATATTTGTAAATCACATGTAAAATAAAGAACTTGCCAGAATACCAAAATAAGAAAAAAATTTAAGTATGAGCAAAAGCTCATGGATTAGAATAACTACATTTTAAATAAAATACCAAAAACCTGGCAATACCAAAGGCTACCAAGGATGCAGAGCAATAGAAACTATCATTCATTTCTAGTGAGAATGAAAAATGGCACAACTCCTTTCAAAAACAGTTTGGCACTTTCTTATAAAGTTAAAGTACACACTTACTCTATTACCCAGCAACTGAATTTCTAGCTATTTACTCAAGAGAACTAATAACTTATATTCACCAAAAAATCTGTACATGAATTCTTTTTTTTTTAAGAGAGAGAGAGAGAGAATTTTTTTAATATTTATTTTTTAGTTACCAGTGGACACAACATCCTTATTGGTATGTGCTGCTGAGGATCGAACCCAGGCCGCACACATGCATGCCAGTCGAGTGCACTGCCGCTTGAGCCACATCCCCAGCCCATGTACATGAATTCTTAATGATGCTTTATTCATAAGCATCAAAAACTGAAGCAGTCCAAATGTTCTTCAATGTGTGAATAAATAAACTGTGGTATACTGATACAACAGAACCTCATACAGGAATAAAAAGAAATGAACTATTTGATTCCTGAAACATGGATAAATCTTAAATGTATTTTGCTAAGTGAAGGAAAACCAAGATATGATTACATTCGTATGACACTCTATAGGAAAAGAAATGAGATTAGTGGTTGTCAGGGGTTGGAAGAGAGAGGAGCAACTGACTACAAAGAGGATATGCTGGGGAAATTTTAGTGTAATGAAATTTGTATGGTCTGTGTATGACCCTATGCATTTGTCAAAACACATAACTATGTAACAAAAAGACAGAACTTTAATAAATGCAAATGTTTTAAAAAATCAATTTACCAAAAAAAAAAAAAAAAAAGTCAACTAAGATGTTGGTGGAGTTTCAAAACAAACTGCAGTCTGTGACAAATGAATTTTAACTATATTATAAATTAAAACCTCACTGAAGAGGTTAGGGCACATTTATTTCACGTTGTTAAAGATTCTGATTTGCTTTACTAGAATGGAACAAATAAGTAAATGGATGATGGAAACTGAGTTTCTCACTTTTCAAGAGGAAAGTTACAGATAATCAAGATGGAGAAGCCTAGAATGAATGCTTTGGTACTGGGTTTCAAATCACACACATGAATTTGGGTGGAAACAAACAATTATACATGTGTATAGATATATAGGCTAGCATACTTCACACCTGTATCTCCTAGCTGTGTCTCCTGAGAAGGTCTAGAAACAGTGATATTTCAATAGCAATAAGCCTACCCAGCATCCAGAAACTGGTTTCTTAACACAATTCTCCGATACAAGGAATCTGTATATCTTTGGGGAAATAGTCATTCTAGTAGTTTTAGCATTAAGAAAATATACAATAGTCTGTATTATTTTGTAGTGCCAGAAATCAAGTAAGTATGAAAAAAAGAACATTTGACATTTGAATGTGAGAGAGAAACTAACACTAGAACAATTTTAACAAAATAAGCAACATACTCATTGACTTATGATGAGCGTTACATACCCACAAAATCAACATACGTTAAAAATATCCTAGGTTAAAATGCATTTAATACAAGTAACTTACTGAACATTCAAGCTGATCTTAGCCTACCTTAAATGTGCTCAGAACACTTAGATTAGCATTCAACTGGGCAACTTCTTTTAACACAAAACCTATTTTATTTTTAAAATAAATATATATGTATAATATGTGTGTGTATTCAGCTGCAGATAGGCACAACATTTTATTTATTTATTTATTTATTTATTTAATGTGGTGCTGAGGATCAAACCCAGTGCCTTACACATGCGAGGCAAGCACTCTTACCACTGAGCCACAGCCCCAAAAACCTATTTAATAATGAAGTATTGAGTACCTCATATATATTTTGTTGCATGCATATACTGAAAATGGAAAAGCAGAAAAGTTGTATAGGTATACATCTGCACCATAATAAAGTTGAAAAATTTGTAAGTCAAACCATCATAAATGGGATACTCTGTATTAGAATAAAATAAACCAATGTAATGAGTACATGTAGTGACATAAGTGATTAAATAAATAAATGGAAGAGAAGGAACAAAAGTTTCCTTATAGGATTCCTAATAAGGTATATAGATACATTCTACCCATAATATAAAACTTAATATCCTACCTCTTAAACGTGGGCTGAAATTAGAAACTCATTTCCAAAGAATAGAATACAGAAAGACAAATTTGCAGAGGAGAAACCAGGCAAATACTATCTTACCAAGTGATGTTGTCATCACATATTCCCTAAAAAGATGGGAGGAGAAGTACACTTTACTTCTCTGCTATTATTCTTTAAAATCCATAACTGGAGTGTAAATATAAGAAAAACAAATGCAAATTGCAGAACATTTTACAAAATACTTAACTTATACTCAAAACTATCAACGTCATGAAAAACAAGGAAAGACTGAGAAACTGTTGGCAACTAAGGAGATAAGACAAATGCAGTGTGGAATCCTGGCTTGGATCCCAGAACAAAAGGAGGGTAATGGGAAATCTGGTGAAATCTGAGTTTGGAATTTGGAGTTTGGTAAATGTTAAGGTACCAATGTTGGTTTCTTGCTTTTTGATAAACGCCCTTGGTTTTGTAAAAATGTTGACTTTAGGGGATGATGTATGAGGAACGTAATGCAATTCTCTTTATATTTGTATTATCTTTATAACTATTCTATCAATTTAAAATTGCTCCAAAATAAAAAATTTGTTATTATTGAAAAATGGGCAAAAGTCTTGAACAGACCCTTCACCAAAAAGGATATAGTTTGTATGGAAGAAAAAAAGAATTTAGGAAAATGTGAATTATAAACATTATTAGATAGCAATATAAAATCAATTAGAACAGTTCAAATTAAAAAGAATGACCATACTAAGTGCTGACAAAAATGCAGAACAAGAAGAACACTTACTTATGATAGTAATACAAAATGCTATGGTTATCTATTTATTTAGCAGTACTGGGAACTGAACCCAGGGCCTTGCACATACTACTCAAACACTCTACCACAGAGTAACTTCCTAACCCTTTTTAAATTTTTAAATAGGGTCTCACTAAGTTTTCCAGGTTGACCTTAAACTTCCAGTCCTTCTGCCTCAGGTTCCTGAAAAGCTGGGATTATAAGTGTGCATTGTCACATCCAGCTGGCATAGTCATTTTAGAAAACAGGGTAGCAGTCTTTTACAAAGTTAAATATATACATTTACCACATGACCCAGCAAACCCATCCCTGTGTATTTTCATCCAAGAGAAAAGAAAATTCATATTTAGCCAAAATCCTGTACATAAATGTTTATAGCAGCTCTATTCAGAAAAGTTAAAAACTGGACACAACCCAAATACTCTTTAATTAATGAACAAATAAACTGTGGTGCCATACAACTAAACACTACTCATCAATAAAAAAGGAATGAAATATGAATATACAAAATAACTTACAATAATCCTAAATAGCATTATGCTCAGTAAATGCATACATAACAGTTTCAAATGGCTCATACTATATAATTCCATTTAACGGCCATTTCTGAAAAGGCAAAAGTGAAGAGTGGCTGCCAGGAATTGGGAGTCAAGGGGAGGGTATGACCACATAGGGAGAGAGCTCGAAAGAGTTTTTGGAACTAATGGTACTGTTCTGCATATGGACTGTGATGGTAGTTAAATAATTCTATATACCTGATGAAATGTATTAACTATACATAGGTAAAGCCAGTTTTACTGCATGTTCATTTAAATTTTTTTTCCTGATAATTAAAAAGCCTTTCTTTAAGTCATCAAGGCTTTTCTAGGATATTTAGTTTGGATTTTACAGTCTTTAAAAATCCTCTTGTTTATTCTGCCTACTTTTAAGAGACAGCAACTGACAAAGTTTCTTAGCTCAGTCTTGACACATAAAATCATTAGGAATCAATAGAGGAAATGTTATTTCTTCTAGGCAGTGTATCCCTGCAAAGGATTCTAATCAGCCAACAACCATAATTCCACTAATCGAAGAGTAAATCCTGACATCTGCTTAATAACATCATAAAAGAACCTTCATTAAATATTTTTGTTAAAGAATAATGATTTGGGGGCAGGGGTTGTGGCTCAGCAGCAGAGCGCTCGCCTACATGGGTGAGGCCTTGGGTTTGATCCTCAGCACCACATAAAAATAAATAAATTAATTAAAGATATTGTATCCAACTACAACTAAAAAATAAATATTAAAAAAAAGAATTACTTACAGTCCATATAGAATGCAGTGAGGGATATGATTAATTCAATGTATAGACAGCATTCTGAAAATTTATCTCCATTTTTATTATTAGAAAAAAGACAGTTACTTATTTGGGTAAATAGGAAACAAGGAAGCAAGTATATAAGCCAGAAAACATAATACTTCAGAAGGAATATTCTTCTAAAAGAGTTTATTTATCTTACCTTAACTAATATAGTAATACTATAAATTTCCAATGTACCATTATGCTATATATACATGTGGTCACAAAAAATCCATGTATTACAGTAATTAATTTAAATAAAAGTATGTACTAAGATAATAACTCTCCTGAACATTTTTTAAAAAGCCAGCTCACAAGTATTCTAATTTAAAATGGAAGACAAAAAGCCTCTGTAAGGAACAATTTTTGCCTGAAGGCCTTTTGTTCTTTTAATATTACATTCAATTAGAAGTGAAATGGTCTGCTTCAAGAATTTAGGTTTATTTTCCCCAGAAACAGATTTTGGGGAAAAAATTACTTAGATCTGGTATCATATTATTTCTAACTGAAGCTATTTGTGGTATTATCTATAATAGTTCACTAAGGTCAGTTTAGTTTCAATATCCATTAAAAAGAACACCTACTGCAAATCTATATGCTTATTGCTTCATAAAATTTTCTCAGTAGAGTTCAATTTATCAAACAAAGGCTGCTTTAATAACCCAAGTCTGACTTCCAATGATGTATGTACCTGTCCACATTTTTTAGTAAAATAGTAAATTCCATCTGTCTCTCTGTGACACTGAATATATTTAAGTAATTCCTATATTTTAATGTTAATAAACATGGAAGGTTCTCCCTCCTTTTCAAAAGAATCAAGAATACCTCAATTATTTTCTTTTCTTCCTTTCTTTTGGTTTTTTGGCATAGGCTCCATGAAACTGAAAGGGTAAAGTTTCTAAGCTGCTTCTAAACTGCAAAGCCTGAGTTAAAATGTAAAAGACCAGGCATTGTAAAGTTCCTAAGCTGCAAGGCCTGAGTTAAAAAGTGAAGGACTAGGTATTGTTAAGTTCCTCTGCTACACCCAGAAATTCCTGAGGCAGTTAAGACAACGCCCTACTGGCCATTTAGTTGATTAATAGCCTAGGGCCCTGTGCCATCTTGCACGTAGGCATCCCAGGCCTAAACCAATCAGTTTGAATGTAACCCCTCTTTAGGAATGACCTATCACTCCAGCCTGACCTGTTCCCGCCAATGAATGAACTAATCATGTTTAGGAATTGTTGTTTGATTTTCCCGCGGTGTATGATGATTTGTTAAAGGAGACTGTGATATATGTAAAGTCCCCGCCCTCCCCAAGAAGTGTACTTAAGCATTGTTCAACCCCGGCTCTGGGCTCTGGGCTGCTCTCCCTTCTTGAGTGAGCACAGAGCCCCAGTGCGCTGGAATGGATCCCCAATAAATAAATCCCCTTCTGCAATTGCATGAGTCAGTCTCTTGGTGGTCTCTTCCTCCGATGCTTCGCCGGACCCTTACAAAACAAGGTTCTTTTTTTGCCTTTAATGCCTACAATAACACCTGGCACACAAAAAGTATTCAAATATGTGTTAATTAACAAATGTTTATTGAGATAATATAACATGCTAGGCACTGTTTTATATGCCGGGGATATAACAACAATAAGACAAGACAAAATCTTCTGCTATCGTGTGCTTACTATGGGTAAATAAATTAAATATGCTTAGTCCAGAGACAAAAAAAAAAAAACGAGGGAAGAGGAAGACAAACCTAGCAGCTTTCAAAGATAATACAGGGCAATTAAATGAAAGGCTGATCCCAAAAGCCTAAAGGATGGACAATGAATTGAGATTACTGGGTAAATACTTTCAGCTCAGCATGAGACTTTTAGTCAGGATTAGGGGGAAACAAACAGAAACAACCAAAAGCCATGAGCACTCTGTCATCTCAGTCATTATTACTGCACCATTCACCAATATACTTCCAGTTCTCTTGAAATGTTCCATTTTTGAGAATTTTTACCTATGGACTAAATCCAATTAAATGCTACACTTTCCAGACACTGAGATGCCAAAAAAAAAAAACCCAAAAAACAAAAAACAAACCCCCAAACCAAAATGAAACCCAAGAGCTAAAAGAAAAACACAAAACAAAACAAAAAAACTCAGAAATCGGCAATGCATAGTAACATTTTAAGATTACAGTGCATAAACCACCTACCTCTGCAAAACTTAAGTAGCTGTCACTTCCTTCACTCAAGTTAATATCATTCTAACAATGACAAAAAAGCCATCTCTACTTAAGCAAATCAAATTAACTTTTCATCTATTATTCTAAAGGTTCTTTCAGAAATAAAGTTTCAACTATTTGTTTATAGTTACAAAGAGTTAGAATGATATGAATTTATAATTAATGTTAAAGTGGCAAAGAATCAAGAAGGGACTTGAGATAGAAAGCTTGGTATTTGTTGTAATTATGAAGACATTCTAAAGGCCCCATATAACATTATACTTTGTAGTCCAAACTTAGGTTAGGAATATTTTTAGCCACTTACTAATGTTTTTGATTAAAAGTTCTGTGCTGACCAAGTTTGAAATTAATGCCTTTGTAGGTTATTCTTAAGTATTATACATCTATGCATATTCCAATACATCATTACTGAAGTGATAATGAAAATCATATATAATGTAAAATTGTAACTTTGACTATAACTGAAAAAACTAAGACTGTCTTTAGAAATCTTTGAACAATCGTCAAGAATCTTAAGGTTTTTCCATAAAAAGTAGATAGCTCAACACACAGTGGGAGCACACACAGAAGTGTATATGAGGAAGGAAGAACTTCTAAGAATAGTAAGCAAGATAGTAAATTTCTTCCATTATTTCAAAATTCGATCTAGAGAAAAGCTAAATTAAGAAGTTTAATAATTAAAATGTTTCTTAGGTAGCAATTCTTCACTATAGTGAATACTGGTTAAAAGCAACTGCTGATTTTTTTTTTTTTTTTTAAGTAGGGTAATTGTTTTCTAGCTGTTGAATCTAGGGGGAAAAGCAAAATTTTGCCAACTTATAGATTATAGCATTTGCAGAGTTGCGTTTAGCACTTTAGACTCTTTACTAAGAGAAGCAAGATGAAGTTCAGGAATCATGTCTTGCCTTGTTTACCACGATAGCTCTAGTGCCTACTACAATGCAGCAAGCACTCAAAAACCATATGTTGAATAAATTAAGGCTTTCAATAGCTATGTAAATACTGACAACTGACTCCAGTGACCAATTCCTCTCCTCACACCTTTGATAGGTGTATTAACGGCCCTCCAATACTGTCTCTGTCTTTATACCCTGGAGCCTAGATTAAGTTAACATGGCAAAGGGGACTTTTCAGTCAAAAACCTTGAGATGGGGAAGTGTACCCTGTATTATCCAGGTGAGTCCAATTTTAACATATGGGGAAGAAGACAGAAAGTGGGACAGAGAGGGGAAAAGGAAAATGGAAGCCCTAGAAGGCTGGCAACAAGCTAAGGAATGTGGTTGGATTCTAGGAGCTGGGAAGGCCCTCATCTGACAGCTAGTAAAGTAACTGGGATCTCAGTGCTGGAACCTCAAGGAATTGAATTCTACCCCAAACTGGAATAAACAAGGAAAATGACCCTGCCCTATAGCTACCAGAAAAAACATAGCCCTGCTGAAATGTTTATTTCAGCCCAGTAAAACCTGTGTTGTTCTACTGACTTACAGAACTATTAAAAATTAAAAAAAAAAAAAAAAAAAAATCTGTTGTTTAAGCTACTAAATTTGCAGTGATTTTTGATGGCAGCAACACAAAACTAATAACCCTCTACCACCTCTACTATAGCAATCCAAATATATAGTTTGTCATAACCCCAACACTGCTTAAATAAAAGATGTAAAATTCGGAGATGTTTCAATCTGATATTAATCACCTTTTCTTAACTCTTCTACTTCATACTCCCACATTTGACCTTATGTAGAAAAGATCGTGTTTAAAGGAACAAAATGTCACTTACCAATCATGAATTAGTATTTCTTATCAGCACTCTGCCAAACAGTATATGACAGCACCACAGAAGGGTTACGATCAAATTGCAAATTTCACATTCCTTGCGGCATGCAGTACCAAGGATGGAAACAGAAAAATGTTATTAGAAAGTCCTGTGTGACGGCTGGGGTTGTGGCTCAGTGGTAGAGCACTCACCTTGCACATGTGAGGCACTGGGTTCGATCCACAGCACCACATAAACATAAATAAAGGTATTGTGTCCATCTACAACCAAAAAATTTTTTTTAAAAAAAAAGTTCTGAATCAAATTCTGGTTAACTTACTTTCAAAGAAATAGCCTTTTGTTTTAAAATCTGGAACCATTTCTTTTGCCTCTTTATATTTATACACTTGTTCTAAAATATTAAAAACAACGCCATAAACAATCTGTTTAACAGTAATTAGAATTTTATCTAGTTAAAACAACAGCAGATCATGCCACAACACAGATGGCAGAAGACATTCTCCCTGCCTGATCAGTGTCAAAAAACTATTCTCCTATTTCATGATTAAGAAGAAATTTGTTGCAGGCTATCTTACTTACAAAACACAAAACCAGCAAAAAAAAAAAAGGGCTTTATTAAGAAAGCCTCTGTGCCACAAAAATTGTGGGTTGTTTCTCAATGTAAAGATTTTTCTTTGTACCCTGATAAAAACCTAGCCAAACATGTGATTAAAGAATGAGAATGGACATAAGTCGGTCCTATTGATTTCAATTCCTTAAGCACAGTAATTTCCTGTGGTGGTAAGGTGTACACCAGAGTCACCTCAGGATCACTTAAAAATCTGTGTCCAAAGTCAATTAAACCTGAATGTTTCAGAATGAAACAGCATAAGCATTTTTAAAGATCCCTAAGCAATTTTAGTACGGTTTATTACTGGCAATTTGGTATCGTATAGGGCACTGAATAAATCAGGAGGCTTGGGATCTGGCACTAACTCTGCCACCAGCAAGTTTGGGTACCTCTCTGGGTAGCTATTTCTTCATCTGGAAAGTGGTACGTTGGACAAGTTATTTCTAATATCTAATGAATTATGAGTCTAGGATAGATTCTTTAGTTCTTAAGACTGAATTACTTCAACTATACAAAGAAAAAAAAATAAACAAGAACCAAACAAAACAAAATCTTGAAATCCATGATGTAATGGTTATTCCTGCCTATTATTATTATTACAAAGAAAAGTATTTTATAGTAAAGCATCAAATTCAGCTATACCTTGATTACAGATATTCTTATATATCTTTACGTCCATCTTCATTCAAGTCAAAATGGTATATATGTTGGGAACTACTGGAAGCTTGACTTATGTAAAAATATAACTATTTATTGAAGTCCTGTTAAAATATACTACATATATTATGATTTTAATAACACTCCTGGTCTTGTTTAGCTCTTAAAGATATAAAACTATTTTAAACTTTTATTAATATTAACAATTTTATAAAAGGAAATTATTAACAAAACTAGGAACATGAGTTCAAAGAATCCCTGAGTAGCAAATTACTGTTTGACAGTCTCAAACTGAATTCTTACCCTTGCCCAGCCCTCTTACAGACATATGCTACCAGTAATGAGGGTGCTTAACAAAATGGTTAATTTATTCAACAAGTTAAGCATCTTATAGTACCAGGGTTGAGGACTGGATGGCAGACTTCAAAGATGCCCCCTAATAATCCCTGCCACCTAGTATTCACACACTTATGTAATCCCATCTTCCTCTAAGTGTGGGCTAGACCTAGTAACTTGCTTATGAAGAATAAAATATGGCAAAAGTGATGGGATGTCACTTCTGTGATTAGGTTATAGGCTGTGATGTCTTTCCTGCCACTCTATGCTGACATTCTTTCTTTTACTCTTGCTTGTTCTGATGAAGTCAGCTACGCTGCTATAAGGTACTCCATAGGCCCATGTGGCAAGAACCAGAGGGAGGTCTATGACCAACAGCCTGAGAGGAAATGGAACCTATTGACACGTGAGTGGGCTAAAAAGTGGGTTTTTCTACAGCAAGGTTTTGGATGACACTGCAGGCCTATTTCAACATATTGATGGGAGCCTTATAAGAGCCCCATTTAAGCTGCCCCTAGATTCCTAATCTAACCTCTTAGACAAGTATTTTTTTTTTGAGCTGTTACATTTTGGAGTAACTTGTTATACAGCAATAACTAACTAATTAACAGGCATATAGTGATGAGTAAAAACACTGTACTCAAGGAAATAATAGTTGAGTATCAAGTTGGATTAAGGTTATCAACAATCTAGTAATAGACATGTAATAATGTGCTTTAGATGCCAGGATAGTAGTATACATTTGAAAGGTACATGGGGCAGCAGGGTTCACGTATGGAGGGAAAAGATGATTATTCATCTTTTGACTTCAAAGGTGTACAAGCATTTCAGGTAGTCTAAGAGGTCTACATTAATGTACATAATGTGACTGTAGCCATATTGGATAGCAGTAAACTCTCAACCTCCACTAGATTACAGATCAGCCATTTTATTATGAAATAATTTCACTATGGATGAACAGTCCATGTTCAAAGATAGGACCTGAGTAGGGCTAACTCTTCTACCTGTGTACTAGACCCCAATTCCTTCTTACTTATTCAAGGAAATTGCTCCAGTAATTATTTATCTCTATGGTGTTGTCGAATATTCCCTTGGTACTGTATCATTCTTATCCCATAAAATATGGAACAAAAACATTTTAAGACACAATAAGACCCTCTCCTTTAACTCTACATACCACATGTGCATATTTCCCCCTTAATAATAGAACTCAAAGGTAATGTGTGTATGCACCATCTCCACATCTCCCATTTTCTTCTCTTAAACACACATCAACCAGGCTTTGCCACTACATCTGCCAAATTTGCCCAATCTTCTACATTGCTAAATAACCCATTACCAGTTTTCCTCTTTTACAGCAGTTGACCCAGTTACATACATTCTCCTTGAAACTCATGGATCCCACAACATCAAATCTATTGGTTTTCTTTATTTTTTTTAAGATAATAGCCTTTTTATTTTATTTCTATTGGTTCATATTAGTGACATCTAATATTTGGACTCATTTTGACATAATTATAAATGTCCCAGAATAGCCAAAGACACCCTTAGCAAGAAGACTGAAACAGGAGGCATCACAATATCAGACCTTAAACTATACTACAAAGCTACAGTAACAAAAATGGCATGGTAATGGCACCAAAATAGATGTTGACCAATGGTACAGAATAGAAGACACGGAGACAATGCACATAAATACAGTTATCTAATACTTGACAAAGGCACCAAAAACTTGCATTGGAGAAAAGATAGCCTCTTCAACAAATGGTGCTGGGAAACCTAGAAATGCATGTGCGGCAAAATGAAAATAAACCCCTCTCTCTCACCATGCACAAAACTCAACTCAAAGTGGATCAAGGACCTAGGAATTAGACCAGAGACCCTATCTATACCTAATAGAAGAAAAAGTAAGCCCAAATCTTCATCATGTCGGATTAGGCCCCAACTTTCTTAACAAGACTCCTAAAGTGCAAGAAATAAAATCAAGAATCAATAAATGGGATAGATTCAAACTAAAAAATTTCCCAACAAAAGAAATAATCAATGAAGTGAATAGAGAGCCTACATTTGGGGGGGCAAATTTTTACCATATGCACAACAGATAGAGCACCAATCTCCAGGATATATATTAAGAACTTAAAAAACTTAACACCAAAAAACAACCAATAAATGGGTTAAGGAACTAAACAGACAATTCTCATGAAGATGTACAATCAGTCAACAAATATATGAAAAAAATGGTCATCATCTCTAGTAATTAGAGAAATGCAAATCAAAACTACTGTAAGATTTCATCTCACTCCAGTCAGAATGGCAGTTACCGAGAATACAAACAACAATAAGTGTTGGTGAAGATGTGGGGGAAAAGGCACACTCATACACTGCTGGTGGGAATGCATATTAGTGCAAGCAATCTGGAAAGCAGTATGGAGATTCCTTAGAAAACTTTGAATAGAACCACCATTTAACCCAGCTATCCCACTTCTCAGTCTATACCCAAAAAAACTTAAAAACAGCATACTACAGTGATGCCACCACATCAATGTTTATAGCAGCACAATTCACAATAGTTAAACTGTGGAAGCAACCTACATGCCCTTCAACAGATGAATACATAAAGAAACTGGTATATATACACAATGGAATATTACTCAGCATTAAAAGAGAAAAAAGTTATGGCATTTATAGGTAAATGGATGGAGTTGGATAATATCATGCCAAGCAAAGTAAGCCAATCCCAAAAAACCATGAGCCGAATGCTTTCTCTGAAAGTGGATGTTAATACATACTGATGGGGAGGGGAGTCATGGGATGAGTGGAGGAAATTTGGATGGTGCAAAGGGGACGGGGGAGGAGGCATGTGGGAATAGGAAAGATGGTGGAATGAGACAGACATCATTACTCTAAGTACATGTATGATTACACAAATAGTGTGACTCCATGTACAACCAGAGAAGTAAAAACTTGTGCTCCATTTGTGTACAATGAAGAGGTTTCTGCTGTCATGTATAACTGATTAGAATAAAAAATAAAAGCATGAAATATAATTTGCTCCAATTCAGTCCAGTACTTATTCTTACCTTCCCCACCCCTTCCCTTTCCTCTACTCTACTGATCTATTTATTTACATTTGTTATTTTTTAGTTAGTGTCTTGTGAATATACATAATGTTGAGATTCACTATAGTTCATATATGTACATTGGAAAGTTAGGTCAGATTCATTCCACTGTTTTTCCCTTATCCTATCCCTCCTCCCTCTGATCTTTTATTTTAATAGAATCCCCCCCCCCCATTTCTTTCCTGTTCTCTCTCTTTCCCCTCCCTCTCTTCCTCCCTCCCCCCTCTCTCGTCCCCCCTCCCTCTTTAATTTAGACTAGCTTCCACATATCAGACAAAACATTCAATCTTTGACTTTCTGGTCTGGCTTGTTTCACTTAGCATTGTAGTCTCCAGTTCCATCCATTTAATAGCAAATGACATACTTAAATTCTTATTTATGGCTGGGTAATCATCTATTGAGTATATATATCACATTTTCTTTATTCATTCATCTGTTGAAGGGCAACTATGTTTGTTCCATAGTTTGGTTATTCTAAACTGTACTGCTATAAAATTGATGTGGGTGCATCCCTATAGTATACTGATTTTAGATATTTTTGATAAATACCGAGGAATGGGTTAGCTGGGTCATATAGTGGTCCCAGTCTTAGTTTTTTGAGGAATCTCCATACTGTTTTCCAGAGTGGTTGCACTAATTTGCAGTCCTACCAACAACGTATGAGTGTGCCTTTTCCCACATATCCTCACAAATACTTGTTATTATTTGTATTCTTGATTATTGTCATTCTGACTAGAGTGAGATGAAAATTCAATGTGGTTTTCATTTTGATTTCCCTAAATGCCAGAGATGTTGAACATTTGGATTTACTCTTTTGAGAAGTGTCTGTTTAGTTCTTTTACCCATTTATTAATTGGATTATTTGTTTTTATTGGGTTAAGTTTTTTAAGATATATATATATGCTGGATTTTTTGAGTTCTCTCTATATATTCTGGATATTAATACCCCATCTGAGGAGCAGGTGACAAAGATCTTCTCCCATCATGTAGGCTCTCTCTTCATGTTCTTAATTATTTCCTTTGCTGTGCAGAAGCTTTGTAGTATCCTACTTACTGATTTTTAGTTTTATTTCTTGGTTTTTATCTTTTTTCATTTTCCTTTGCTAGTTCCTCATTCTCTACCCTCTAAAGAGTGAGTGCCTTAGAGCTTAGTACTTGGATAGATCTTTTCTCTTCTGTCTGACTCTCCGGTGGTCTCCTCCAGATCAAAGGCTTAGATATCATCTAAAAACTGATGAATCCAAAAATTATTTATAGATAGGTAAATAGCCTCGTCCTCCCTCCATAATGGCCTTCTAATATAGCCAACTATACTTGCTAAACATCTTTTGCTTGGACATTTAATATGCATTTATGTTCAAAATTAAACCCTTGATTGACTTCATTACCCCTACCACCCACAAACCTCCTCCTCTCTCACAGCCTTTCCCCTCTTAGTAAATGGCAATTCTAAGTTTCGAGCTGCTCAGGCCAGAAACCCCAGGTTAGCCTTGTTTTTTGCCCCTCTATTTTAAAAACTGCATCTACCATTTTACCTTTTCCATTGCTACCAGCTCATGTGGATTATTCCAAGGGACTCCTAAATAATCTTTCTGCCTTGAATCTTCAGTTCTCTCACCAAGGATCATGTGGCCACTTTGCTCCAAATTCTCCAATGGTGGCATCTTCTCTCAGATTAAAAGGCAAAGTCCCTACGAAGTTTCATTACTTCTCTGAACTCCTCTCCAACTCTCCTCTCCACACTCTTCAGTCACAGTGGCTTCCTCCTTATTCCTTGACCATGGAACATCCCTGGTATATCAGGTCCTACAAGCTGCTACACTTGTTACACCTTAGAATAGACATGCTATGGGATATCCCTTTAGATCTTCAGGTCAAATTCCATTTTCTCAGGCCTGCTCTCCTCAATCCTCATGTCCCCATGCCTTTCAAACCTCCCATCCCCTTTCCCTCCTTAATGTTTTCTCTCTAGTACTTACTGCTATCTGACATACTATGTATTTCTGTCTCCTTCACAAGAATGTAAGCTCCACAGAAGCAGGAATTCTGTCTGTTTTGTTTACTGTTATATACCTGGCAATAATAGGTATTGTATTAATATCTGTTTAGTGAATGACTGAACCAACCAAAAGGGATTCTCTTGCTGATCTATTTTATTGCAGGAGAATAGTATGAAATATTTTGTTGCCTTTGAAATTATTCAATCATTGTAATTTATGTTCTGATCAATTTAACTTCCTAATTATACTAGGGTTATATTAAGCTAGTTTGCATTCTCCTGAATACATACTAATTAGGAGAGAAAGAGTAGTCCAGAAACATCTTAGACAAGTAGCAACCAAAACTGCTTTTAAAAATATTTTTTCATAGAAAATATAAGATGGAAGGGTCACATGCAACATGTCACAGAATCTACCTGTGAAATATTGTTAAAGTCTAGGAATAGAAGAGATGATAACTACAAATTTCAAATTTTATTAACACAAAATATAAGGCGATTACATAAATTTTTTCATATCTTCAACCTAAGATGATGTTTCCCATTCATTTTTCAATGTAGACATATTTCATTTTATTTCTTCAAAATTATCAGTGATAAAAGAAAAATATATCTAGATGAGAAACTATTTTTATATGGTTAAAAATAAAAAAAAATACTAAGCTGGGCATGGTGGTGCACGCCTATAATCCCAGCAGTTCGGGAGGCTGAGACAGGAGGATTTCGAGTTCAAAGTCAGCATCAGGAAAAGCAAGGTGGTAATAAGCATCTCAGAGAGACCCTGTCTCTAAATTAAAATACAAAATAGAGATGTGGGATGTGGCTCAGTTGTTGAGTGTCCCTGAGTTCAATCCCTGGTACTCCTCAAAAAAACAAACAAAATAAAGATTTTTTTTTTTAAATACTAGATTGAACAGAGGCAAAATATTTCTATAAATATTGTTTTTACATTTGTATTACACTTTACACATTTTCCAAAGTGGTTTCATATCTTTATTATGATCTTCACAATGATGTGCAACAGGCAGGCAAATATTATCACATCCTCCCACACCTCCCACATATTTTACAGATGGAAAAATTTGAATCTTAAAGATATTAATGATTTGTTGAAGGTCACAAAGCTAAACATAGTTCAACTGCAACCATAATTTAAAACATTTTAAATACAAATCTACTGTTTTCTATCACAACATATTACATCATCCAGTGGCTAAAAGAAGGAACAGAGTATGTATATAGATATGTAAACACTTAACTATATTGTTATCTTCCTTTGGAACTGGGGATTTTCACATTTCAATTTACTATAAAAATGCTTTTAGACAGTACAACGTGTTAATATTACTTTGAAAAAGAAGAAAAACCCAAGAATTAATAAAATATAAAAATCTAAGTATTCAAAGCAATAGAAACATGAATTTAACGGTTAATCCACAAGTAATACTTTCTACACATAGGGTCAATGTTTCAGACCTTTTGAACTACTGCAAGTGCCAGAAAAATATATTTAACAGGTCATTCCAGGTAAAAATCACTTTTTAGATAGAAGTCATATCTAGATCCCTATTCTGAATAATCCTGGTAATCTTGACTAAAATAGTAAGAAAGAATTATTTTTGCCTTTCTTCCCTAACAAAAGGCTCCTGACTCATTTCATGTGAACATATTCCTGGTCCACCTTTAATATTGTAAGAAAGAGATTTATCATTTCAACTGCATGAATACCCTAAAGCAACCCAAAAGTAGGTCAAGAGCCAAAAGACCTCAAAAATTATACTTCAATGATGAGATTAAACTTTGTTCTCACTACCATCAGGGTCCAAATGTTTCCCCCTTACCCAAGTTAAAATTCCCCTTAAGGCTCAGCGGTAGAGTGCTTGCCTCAGATGTATGAAACACTGGGTCCAATCCTCAGCACCACATAAAAATAAATACATAAAATCAAGGTTGTGTCCATCTTTAAAAAAAAAAAGCTAAAATGTTTAATTTATTTTAAAAATTCCTCTTAGTAGAAATCTAGATTCATTTCACCTACTCAGGCTAACTTAGAACTCTGAAACTGCAAATATGGCTGCAAGCCTACTGGGCAAATAGCTGGAATTAATAGAATCTGGTCTGAGTGGGAATAGTCATTCATTTCTAGGGCCAGGACACCCTAATCTAATAATAGGTAAGGCTTCAGTACACATAGCTTTGGCTTTGTGGAATAATATTTGCTTCCTCAGCTACTCTTTTCTTTCTTCCATTTCTAAATCAATCCTGAGGTACTGACATATTACACAATTTCAGCTCTTTTAGGAAAATTATGTTTGGAGATAAGTTAAAATAATTTAAATATGAAGGTGAAAAAGATTCATATTTACTCTAAAGGAAATATGTGATCTAGTTAATAATGGCTTGGGACTAATGCCATAGGTAAAAAACAAAAGTGATCTTTGTCTGACACATCCACTGCAAAGCCTGGACTAGAGTGAAGCAAGCATGGCACATGGGGCATTAAATTTAAAGAGGCACTGCCTCTCCAGGTAGGACAAGTATGGAATTGGCAGCTGAGAGTGAGCATCTTCTTAAATTTTGTAGGTGATCTATTTGCCAGCAGGGGCCCAGATCCACAAATAATACATAGACACCCATCACAGGCTTAGCAAATTTTGTGGCTAAAGAAAGTGCCTGAGCAGAATTTGAAGTCTGAGATCCTGTCACATTCATCACGCAAGGCTATCTTCCAAATATAGTAAGAAAAAAAGGGGGAGATTTAATATTTTCACACCTATTATATATGATAAAAGTTACTCTAGAAAAGGAAAAGTTGGGCTGGGGCTGTAGCTCAGTGGTAGAGCACTTGCCTTGCAGGTGTGAGGCCCTAAGTTCGATCCTCAGCATTGCATACAAATAAATGGATAAAAATAAAGATATTTTTAAAAAAAGAAAGAAAAGAAAAAGTTAATCACATAAATGGAAAAGTTTGAAATGCTTATAGGGAGATTTCAAAGGACAAAGAGCGTCTTTTGCCTGAACAACTAGGAACGGGAGGAAATATAGAAAACAATTATTTTCTAAAGCTGAACAAAGGCAGCACAAGGTGATCATGATGATGATTCAAGACTACCTTTCTTAAAAGGACAATAAATGAGAAAGAACTCTAACTTTCCTCCTGTAGGTAATTTCTCGACAATGGCACAAGGGAAGGTAAGCTCATAAGCAATACTGTAAATAGAAAAGATATATATCAAGAGTCTGAGGAGGCAAAAATGGCTAGATCTTATGTGGGGTAGGGTGAGGGGTTGAATAAATGAGTAGAAAAATCTACACAAAGAAAGGAATTAAAAAAAAAAAAAGCTTAAGGATCTTTGGCTGAATATAATTCAAATATGTGGATGGTGAAAACCCCAGAGGCTGGGCACAAAAATCAACCTCCAGGGAAAGAAAATTAGAGGAAGCCAAGATAAATACTTGTCAAAGTTCACAAAGGGCCAGGAATTGTTTAAAAAAAAAAAAAATTCTACTACCCAAAGTGAAGAGCTAACAGTAACTTCAGAAAGCCCATGACTTAGAAGTCAAATTAAATTAGCTGAAAGTAAAGACCACTCTAGATTTGCCCTAAAACTGCTCAAAAATAAGTCTTGCAGAAATGATTTATCTGCAATAACTTAGTACCTTACCAGAAAAAATTCCAACGTTCTATAAACTAATACAACAAAATACATCAAAAGCATAAAATTTGCAATGATGAACATCAAATCAAAAACTATCAGACCAATTAAGAAGCAATAAAATGTGATTCATGAACTAGAAAAAGTCAGTATAAATAGAATCAGATATGATAAATACAATTAAATTAGAAAATAAGGACATTAAAACAGCTAGCATAATATGTTCACTCAGCAATATAATAGAACATAATGAGGAAATAAAAATATGAAAAAAGAACTTCAGATGATAAACACAATAAGTAAAATAGAAATATCACTCAATGTATAAGCAGATTAGCCATTGTAAATGAAAATGTGAGTAAACCTGAAAACATAGGAATATAATGATCCAAAAATGGAGACAGAAAGGAAGAAAGACATATCTCCCCAAATGAAGGCTCAGTGACCTGTAGGACAGTGTTGGCAGTCTATCTGTCATGGACACTTGAAAACAAAAGAAATGGGTCAATATTGAAAAAAAAATAATGGCTTAGTTAATTTCAATTTGTTGAAAACTATGTGAGCACAGTTTCAAGAAGTTCATGTGATACCAAGTAGGATAAACATTAACACATATTCACACATACAGGAAGGTACATCATAAACTGCTGAAAATAGTGATAAAGAAAAAAATTTTAAAACATCCAGAGGTAAAAGGGCACATTGCCTATAGTGGAAAAAAGAAAATCATCACAAATTTCTCCTTGGAACCTATGCAAATCAGAAGAAAACAAAATAAAGTCTTTGAAGTGAAAAAAAGGAGAAAACAAGGTAATCTAGCATGCCTGCCATTCTTCTTCTTTTTTTTTTTTTCAATACTTTGTTAGTTGTTGATGGACTTCTATTTGTTTATATGCAGTGCTGAGAATCTGCTTAGGGCCTCATACATGCTAGGTAAGTGCTCTACCACTGAGCAACAACCCCAGCCCCTGCCTGCCATTCTTAAAAAGGTCTGACTACCAGGTTAGGTCTTGGGTGGTGCCTGGGAGCTTGCATTTTAGAAAGGTTTCTAACATTCCCTAACTAATAATGGTGGTTTACTATGCATATAAATATTTATTCAAAGACTGTAGTTATTCTGGACATTTGCTTTCCTTTTTGGCAACTGGTCCTTGAAATTTCTAGACAGAGGAAGTCTACCCAGACCAGCATCCAAAAAAAGAACCTCAGGGACTGAGTCTCCAAGAGCTTCCCATTGCTGGAATAACTAAATGTATATGGTATTCCCTTGGGAGAAGACTCTTGAAAGCTTGTGTCTTGTTTCTTTCGACTTTGCACATAATCTATTCCCTTTTGCTAATCTGGCACTGTATTTTTTCACTGTAATAAATCCTAGCCATGAATTCAGCTACATACTCAGATCTGGGAGTCCTCTTAGCCAACCACCAAACCTGGAGATGGTACTAGAGACTTCTGACACACTAAAATTTAATACCCAGTAAAAATATCTTTCTAAAGTGCTGATGAAATACCTTTTCAGACAAATAAAAGCTCAGAAAATGTCATCAGTAAATAAAAATGTGGAGGAAGTTTCTTGTTTTCCTTTTTTTTTTTTTTTTTTTTTTTTTGGTGGAAGAAAAATGATACCAGACAAAAACAAGGAATACAAAGTAGTGATATGAATAAATATGTACATAAATAAAAAAGTTTCTTTTTTATTTTTAAAACATTTAAAAGAAAACTAATGGGTTAAAGAAAATATAACAACAAGAAAACTGAAGGGTTACAACAATATTGTAACATAAGTAAAAGGCATGACAATATTTAGACAATGGATGGGATGAGGGAAATGAAATTATACTGTGATTAATCTTACCCTTTATATGTGAAGTGGCATAATATTACGTGTAGGGAAACTGTGATAAATTAAAGATGAAGAATGTTTCCATAGATCAACTATGAGAAAAGAAAGAATAGAGACAAAGTTTATAATACAACAGTAGAGAAAAAAATGGAACATTAAAAGGTGCTCAATCTAAAAGAATATAGGAAAAGAGTAAAAAATCAAAGACCAGACAGGCCAAACGTAATTCCAACCATACCAGTAATCATAAATTAAGTGTAATTAGTATAAATGCCTGATTAAAATGGAGATATTATTGGATTGTGTTTGTGTGTATAGTAAGAACCAACTATATACTATCTACAAGACATCTACTTTAAACTGGGCACAGTATCACATGCCAGCCACTCAGGAAGTTGAGGCAGAAGGATTACAAGTTCAAGGCCAACCTGGGTAACTTAGTAAATAAAAACTAAAATAAAAAGAGTTGGTGGTGCAGTTTGTGGGTAGAATGTTTACCTAGCGTGCACAAGACCCTGGGTTCAATCCCAGTACCATGAAAACAAGCAAAAATATTTTTAAAAATTTTACATTTTAAAATATAAAAACATAAAAATTAAAAACATAAAGAATTATAAAGACATGCTAACAACATTAATCAAGAGCTAGAGTACCTATGTTAATATCAGATAAAGTATATCAGATAAAATATACCAGTTAAAGCAAATAATATTATCAAGGGTAGTCATTCGTAATCATAAAGGGATCAATTCGTTAAGAGTATACAACATTCTAAACTAGTAACAGAATTTGAAACTGATAGAATTATTTCAACAATTCTTTCTTAATAATTGATGAACTAAGTAGACAGAAAATTAGTAAGGATATCGTATCAGACCTGAATAATATTAGCAACCAACTTAATCTAATTAATATTTATAGACTACTCACCCAATCACAGTAGAATGTACAACTTTTCAAGTAAACATGAAACCATTATCCAATATGCCATTTAACTATTTATAGATAAAACCATTTTCAATAAATATTAAGGATTTCAAATTATACAAAGTATATTCTCTAATCACAATGGAATTATAAGTTAAAGTCAGAAAGACATTTTAAAAAAACCCCAAATATCTGCAAATTAAATGATACACATCTAAATCTTAGGAAAAAAGAAAGGCCTCAGATTGGTTACCCTAGCTTTTACCTTAAGAAATTAGAAAGAGAAGAGAAAGTTAAACCTAAGTAGAAAGTAAAGTTACCCTACTCTTCCTTCTATAAAGGAAGAAACAGAAGAAGAGGAAAAGAAAGACAAGACAGAAGAATAGAAATTGAAAAAAACAAAACTGAACAGGAAAAAACGGAAAAAAACCAATGAAACAAAAAACTGGCTTTTTGAGACAGGTAAAAAGCAAAATGGTCAAGTCACTTTGGAAGAATCTGATAGGTCCTCACAAAACATATAAAATACCCTTATCATATGTCTAGCAATCATGTTTCTTGGTATTGACGCAAATGAGTGGAAAATTTACATCCTTTGGTAGGAAACAGATAAACTATAGTACATACAGGCAATAGAATATAATTCAGTGTTAAAGAGAAATGAGCTTATGACATGAAATGACAGAAAAGAAACTTAAATGTATATTAAGTGAAAGGAGTGACACTGAAAAGGTTACATTCTGTATGATTCCAACAATGTGACATTTTGGAAAAGAAAAAATTATGAAGACAATAACAAAAGTCAGTGATTGCCAGGGGTTGGGAGTTTTAGGGCTATAAAACTATTCTGTATGATATTATAATACTAGATACATGTCGTTATATACTTGTCAAAACATAGAATGTACAAACTCAAGTCATCCTCAATGCAAGCTATGGACTTTGGGTACAACAATATATCAATGTAGTTTCATCGATAACAAATGTACCACTGATGCTGAATGTTGTTAATGAAGAAGATTGTAGAGAGAGGTGGGGGATACACAGGAACTAGATTTTTCAGTCAATTTTGTTTTGAACCTAAAATTACTCTAATATAAAGTCTATGTTTTTTAAAAAAATCAGTCAATGAAAGCAAAAACTGGTTCTTTGAGATGGGTAAAGGTGATAAATAACTATTCATATTAATTAGGTAAAGGGAAGGTAGGGGAGAAAGAAGGAGGAGACAGGAGGCAGAGGAGACATAAATTACCAATACTGCAAAAGACAGATAAAATTATAAAAAGAGGATAAGGGCATGTTATACATAATTTTAAGTCAAAAGACTTAATAACTTGGATGAACAAATTTCTTGAAAGCCAATCTGCTAAAAGCTCACTCAAGAAGAAACAGGTAACCTGAAAAACTCTAATTTATATGAAATTATAATTAAAAGGCTTTCCACAAAACTGTCTAAGTCAACTGGCTTACTGGTAAATTCTATCAAACATTTAAGACACAAATAATAGCAACTCTAAAGTATTTATCCAGAAAATTGAAGACATTTCAATTCATTTTAAAATTAGGCTATCATGACCCTGACTATAACCAAATTATAAGAAAATTGTGAATCAAATCTCCCATAAATGTAAGTGCAAAAATTCTTAACATTTCTGTAAATCAAATCCAATACTCTGGACAGATTTGACCAATCTGTCAAAAGTACCATTCATCATGATCAAGTGTGTTTACATAAGAAAAGCCAAGAATGGTTTAATATTTGAGAATTAAGCATTGTGAAATACAAATATATATATATATATATATATATATCCTGTGAGGTTCTATTTTTTAATCTAGTACATGTTTTCATTTTCTTAATTCTTTAAATTGTACAGTCATACTTTTTTAACCTGCAAAATAAGAATAACATCTTCCTTAAAGGGGAATTATATTAATTAAATGAAAGAAGGTATGAAAAAAGCCCAGGGAATAGAAGTGAGGGAAAGCAGGAGGAAGAGAGGGAAATTAAGATTACTTCATGAGGGCAATTTTTAGTTTATTAATCTTTAAATTTCAATGTTTTCTTAGGTCAAATGGGTTCACTACTATTCTTACCAAGATAAGGAAGAATTAAATGATATAAATGTTAAATCCTAGTATGCCTTGTACATAGATAAGGAAGAATTAAATGATATAAATGTTAAATCCCTAGTATGCCTTGTAATAGTTCCCCAATCAATCAACATGTTAGTTTCCTTCTCCTTCAACACCGATACAGAGTATACTGACCAAGTACATCTCCTGTATAAAAGAAAAGGACATACAGTAAGATGGATCTTTTCATTTAGGAAAGAGTATTGGCCAAAATCCAACATAACAGTGACTGGGGGTGCTAAAATAAATAAATAAGTAAAAGGCAAATGATATCAATTCAAGAAGCAGGCATACCTCTTTTCACTAACAGTAGTAAAACACTGAAATGAAATCAGTGCTCTACAATTGATTAACATATTCAGATTCAGCATGAATATTAATATAATACTTGAATGAATACATTAGTTTTGTAAAAGTCAAATTCCTTAGGGTCATCTTAATTTCATCCAACTCCAAATACAAAGGTTTGCAACTCAGTCTCAGCAATGAAGTAATATTGCCTTATTTGATATTAACAAGCAAACTCTACCAACCTCTCAGTGTCAAACTTTAAGGTTCTTTAAAATAATGTTCCAAGAAAGAAAAAGAACAGAGTGCATTTGAAAAAACAGTCAATAACTGAAATAAATACACCTATCACATTCTCTATAAATCATATAAAGCATTCTAGTTTACAATCTGCTTTACAAAACAAACAAACAAAAAAAATTGGACAAAAAAATCTAAAGTAAAAAGAAAAATATTCTAGGGAATACTTAAAAAGTAGGTACTAGGCAGGATCTACTAATTAGAATTAAGCATTCAAATAGCTGTCCTATGATAAAATTTCTTTGTTTTATTCATTAAGCATCTAATTTCCAAACAAGTTGCTTATCTCCTACCCTTTACTACCTTAGATTCTCAAAAATCTAAGATGAATTATTTTTAAGAATCAATAAGTATCAAGTTAAGTTATTCAAGATTATTTCCTTTAACTGCCTATTGTTTAATTAGTGTTAGAATTAAATCAATTTAAAATGGTGTGCTACATTTTCAATTTTTTTATTCAGCTTATTTAATTCCAATAAAAAACTTGGTGAGAAAGGAGGTAGCTCTTTCCAACTTAACAGAGGGAAAAAAACGCAGTTATAGGAAATGAAGTGATTTGCCTATGATCACACATAACTGGAAAGCAGTGGAGCTAGAATTAATTAGAACCTTAATCATAACCCAGCTCACTCTCTACTTTACCACAATGCTTCAGGCAACTTTTGACAGAGAGAAAGGAGATAGAATTCAAATCACTAAAGCCTTTATGTAAATGGTAGTTAAGTGAATTAACTGCAGGTAAAAGAGGTTAAAGAACTATTGATTACAAGGAGGTACTAATTCAAATTTGCCCACTATCTCCAATCTTTTCACTACTCTAACATTTTCTCTTTTTTTCAAAAAGGAATGCTTAAGAGCTGCTGCTTTGCTTTATATGATAGAAAGCTCTGATCATATGAATAACCATATCTTGACTCATTATGAAAATATAACAAAAACATAATGGATTTAAAAAAAAAAAAACAACTTCACAGCACTAGAAAACAACCAAGGGACAACACCATAACAGACATTGTGACTTTCTTCTCCAATACCTATTCCCTAACCATGAGTGGCAGCAACCTAAAGAATTAACTTTAGCTGAAGGGTGGCCTACCCTCACTTCCAGAGATTCAGAAATAAGGAGAAATCATGCCAGTGAAATATGAGTTGTTGGTAGCTTCTGGTTAAGTTTATCCTTTCTATTAGGAAGAAGTCAGACTTCATCTTTACAGAACATATGGTTTCTTCCTGGCAACCATCACTATACAAAGAGAATTCTGTCATGGTATAAAGTCAGCACTAGGCAAAACAAAGTGGAACAATGAAAGAATCTGAATCTTTGGTGTCTTCATTAAGGTAGTAATTGACTAAACCGGAAGCTTACTTTTCCTTTCAACGCTCCACTATATTAAGCTAATAAGTGTCCTTATTGTATAAAAGGTTTGAATTGGGCTTTCTGATACCTGAAGCTGAAAAGCCCTAACTAAAACAGAATTTAATGAGGTAATTTAGCTAGCTGATGGACTACAAAAGATGCCTATGAGCCAAAAAGCTCTCTTGGGTTTTTTTTTAAATTCTTTAATTCTATTAGTAAATAATTTAAATGTAATAATCTAACATAGGTAGAACTTTGGAAAAGAAATGAAGCAACTCTATGTTTGTTTCTTATCTTTGAAGTTTTGCTCTGATCTGGATATTCCTAAAAGATTTAGAGGGAAAGCAAGCCATAAGGGAGGAAAGGTGTTATGCACTGCATGCCCAGAGCTACAACTGAATTGAGGAAGTGGATGTTGGGAAAACATAACAAAAATCATTACTAATAGCTCAGGCTCCATCCTGGGAAATATTATACCACCTACTAATCTCATCTACTAATCTCAAGTCTTGGGGCTGACATTCATTTTTGGGACAAACTTCTAGACGCTGAAACAGAGACTGTTTAAAAATTCTAAGTGATACTAAAAGGAATAAAGCTGCAAAGACATCGAACAGAAAGGAATAAGAAAACTGCACTGCAGTTTTTGCTTTTCTATGACACCAACTATTACCTTCTATTCCTGTTTAAGGTATTTGTTCTAACTACAACTTGGTTCTCCCTTACCATCAAGTCCACTGAAGTTTTTTCATGTGTTATGTGTCTTCTTTCCCACCTTCTCACACTACAGAGCCTAAAGGTGAGGTCAGTGTCCTCCTTGCCCATTCGAAACCATTCTTCCTCCCTCTTGCTTAAAAATATCCAACTTGGAATCTATTGTCATCAGACTATAATAGCTCACTTCCTTTCCCTACTGCAGTCATCAAACTCTCCACTTTATTTCTTGAAGATTTTAGCTGCTTGCTCATTATACCACCTCCAACATTAACACAACGATAAAGCTTGGAAATCTCGGCATTCACAGACAACCCTTCCCAAATCCTTGCTTATTGGTTCCATGACATTGTTCCAATGATGCTATCCCTCACTTTATACTAGACACTCATTCCCATGGTCAAAATTTTGATCGTCTTAATTTTAAAATAAATGCAACCCCTCCAAAATACCACTTTCAAGCATCACACTCTACAAGCTCACTCCCTCTAATACCCTAACTCCAAAAATCCTCCAACCCAACAGATTGACAGTCTACTAATCTTACCACCTTTTCACTTTCTTTCACCTTTCCCTGTCCCCTTCAATCCTTCTTACCCAAGTTAAATCTATATTCAATTTCACATTTCTTATCTTCCTTGCACAAACTC
This sequence comes from Marmota monax, assembly GCF_021218885.2. Taxonomy (NCBI): domain Eukaryota; kingdom Metazoa; phylum Chordata; class Mammalia; order Rodentia; family Sciuridae; genus Marmota; species Marmota monax. The sequence continues at coordinate 2,585,618 of NW_026694865.1, forward strand.
TTAACTACTTGCTTTCCTTCATACTTTGTCAATCTTGCTTGGCTAAAATTGGTACCAACCCAATTTTCTGCCTATTCCATGTTGGCCTATACAGCTGGATGTGGCTGGAGGGATACAGACCTCCCTCCTACAACCCTGTGTTTGTGTGCGCCCATGCACGTGCATGCGCACACACAGAGTCTGACAGCTGGGCACTCTTTAAATTAAGACTAGGAGCCTCGAATGAGTTCTTAAAGAGGCATCTGACAGAGGTTCATTACTCCCTCCTTCTTGAAACAGTTTCTTCATTTGGTTTCCAAGATATCATATACACTCCTGGTTTTCCTCTTGCCTAAACAGTTTCTTGGTTTCCTTTGCTGGTTTCTCACTTCCCAAACCTCAAACATAGTGCCCCAAATCTCAGTTTTGAACCTCACCTCTCTACAATTATTCCCTTGAAGTGATCTGATTTCTTTAAATACCATCTATACATAATTCCCAAACTTAAATCTTTGATCCATTCCTTTTGTTTTGAACTATAGAGTCAGACATGTAGAAGTTCTTTTCCATTCAATGCCTAATATTTATCTCTAATTTCCTTTGTCCAAAATTTCTCTCCTCCAAGCCTTTTCCCTAACAGTTTCACCCATCTCAGTAAATGGGTAATTCTATCCTTATAGGTGCTCAGGCCAAAAACTGAAATCCTCCTTTCCCTTATTCTCTGCCTTCTTTCTCACCCTCTGTCAACAAATCACATTGACCTTTACAATACCAATTATTTACTACCTCTACTACTTGGTCCAAGTTATTACCTCTCACCTGAATTACTGCAACAGCTTCCAAAGTGGTTTTACTGCTTCTGCCCTTGATCTCCTTCAATTTGTTCTCAACACAGTTGCCAGAATGATTCTCTTTAAAAGTTCAATCACTCACCCAATGTCTTTCTATACCTGAAAGACTAAAAGCTCAGGTCCTTAAAATAACCTTACAAGATCCTGCTTGACTAACCATCACTACTTCTGACTTCATCCTCCATTATTCTATCCTTTACCCTAATCTAGTGATGGGTACCTCAGCCATGCTCCAGCCCCAGGTCTTGGCATTTGCTATTCCTGGGGTCTACAATGTTTTGTATTTGTTTGAATACTTCACTCACTGCTTGCCTTCATGTTTTTGTTTTGTTTCTTGTTTTTTTATACTGGGGATTGAACCCAGGGGCACTTTACCACTGAGCCAGGTTCCCAGCCCTTTTTGTTTTTTATTTTGAGACAGAGTCTCACTAAGATGCTGAAACTGGCCTTGAACTTGTGATACTCCTGTCTAGGCATCCCAAGCACTGGGACTGCAGGCATGTGCCACGGTGCCCAGCTCCTTCATGTTATTTAAAAGTCCTCTTATCGGTGAATTTTCCTTACTGTTCTCTAAAGTACAACTCTTCCCATACTCTGCTTTCCCTTTTTTATTTTTCCTTGTTATTACTTATAATCAAACATGCTATATATTTACCTCTTTATTGTCCCACCTAAAATGTAAGTTTTATGAGGACAGGAATTTTGATCTGTTTTGTTCACTGATGCATTTCCAGGCTCAGAGCAGTGACATTAAATACTGGCTCAGGCATTAAGAGTCATACAAATATTTATATAAATGAACAAAATCATAGCCATCCTTCAAAGATTATATGAAATTATCCACAGTATCAAGATTATATTGAAAGGGACCACTAAAAATACACACTCTATTTTCTTACTTTGCACATCTGGTTAGTTAGTGGTGATTAATGCAGGATCGGCACTAAAGTCAGTTGACCTAATAAGTACATTAATGTTCTTCCATGAATATCCTTCTGATCATGCTCTTTTAATCTTTTATCACTAGGAACTCTAAAAGCAATAAATATAGTCTGCCATTAGGGCACTCGTCAAGTGCTACAGTTTGGACGTATGTTAGAAAGTTAATCCTCAATGCAACAGTGATAAGGTGGGACCTTTAAGTGGTAATTAAGTCATAGGGCACTGTCCTCATGCATGGATTAATGCCTTTATTACTGGAGTGGGTTCCTAATAAAAGAATTAGTTTTCCCTCCCCTTGCTCCTGTGTGTAGCAAGAAGGTCCTTGCCAGATGTAGGCCCTTCAACTTTGGACTTCTCAGGCTCCAGAACTAAAAGAAAGAAATCTCTATTCGTTATCAACGATCTAACCTTAGATATTCTGTTATAGCAACAGAAAACGGGCTAACACATCACGTTCTGATCTTCACACAGGATTGTTATTATATATCTCTATTATCTCCCCTCAAACACTAAAAGCGTTATAAGGCTAAGGGTTAGGTTGCTAGGGGTTAGGGTGATGGATATAACTGTAAAAGGATAGCACAGAGATTTTTGTGGTGATAGAAGAGTTCTGTATCTTGATTTTGATGGTAATTACACAAATCTCCATGTGATAAAATTACAAGGAATTATAAATATATAATGAGTACATATAAAACTGGAAAAATCTGAATATGGTCTGTGGATTATACCAATGTCAATTTCATAGTTTTGATATAGTCACAGAGTTGTGTAAAATGTTACTACTGGGAGGAACTAGATGAAGGATGGGACAGTTCTGTATTAATTTTGAAATTTCCTGAGAGTCATAATTACTGACAAATTTTTTAAAATGTATTAAACAAAAAAACCTGAAGCAATATAAAAATGTACACAATCACAGTCTGAAATCTCAGACTTCTAATCCCTAGTCCCTCTTTTCAGTTCCTCTCCAGAAACAACTACTTTTCATTTTCTTGTGTATCTTTCCAGGCAGGTCCATGCATACTGAAGCACAAATGTGTTTATAACTGTGTGCATTTATGTGTTTATACCCACACATACATTTTTTTACAGTAATGTTAGCAATACCATAAACACTTTTACAACATTTTTTTTTTCACTCAGTAAGGTGTCTTAGAGATGAGTTCACATCAAAAGATCTTTTTTCTTTCTTTTTATGGTTATGTGACATCTCATTGTGTGGCTATGCCATTATTTATTTAATCAACCCATATTAAAAGTCATTTAGGGTTTTTTGTAATAAAATTAATAATATATTGATCAAAGTCAACTTATAAAGAATGGGTCAAACAGTCATTTTAACATATGAGCACTTATCATTTTAATAAATAAAGTCAACTTGTCCTCCAAAGAAAGTGCATATATTTACATTCCTGCCTTTATCATCACTTTGTCATTCACATCTCTGTGAATCTGGTGAAATGCTCTCTGACTTAAATTTGCATTTTGACAATAATAAACTTTCATTGAACACTTATTGTGTTCTTTGTATTTTTCCAATAACTCATCTAATTCTCACAACAATCCTTTGAGATAGGTATTACTATTACAATTTTATTGATATTTTAAGAACCTTGTTATCTGTAAGAAAATCTATGAACCCAAGAAGTTTGGATTTTTAAATAATGTGTTTTGTATTTAGCTTTCCAGGAATCTTATGTTTAAGGCCATTTTAAAATCTATTTTGGTTTGAGCCACATGTTTGTTCTATGCCCATTTTTTCTGTTGGATTTTTGATCCTGTGATTTTTAAGATCTCTTTTTTTAAATATCTCTTTGTGTATTAGGAAATTTGGCCCTGTAAATATGTTACACCCAAAAGTTAAGACACATTTACTGTGTGATCCAGCCCTTCTACTCCTAAGAATTTATTGAAAAGAAATTAAAAAGTTCAGAGCTGGGGCTGTGGCTCAGTGATAGAGCACTTGCTTGGAATGTGTGAGGCACTGGGTTTGATCCTCAGCATCACATAAAAATAAATAAACAAAATAAAGGTATTATATCCATCTACAACTAAAAAAAGAAAAAGAAAAAAGAAATGAAAACATTCATACCAAGACTTACCAACAATGTTGATAGCAACTTTATTTGTAAATAAAATTGTAAATAACCCAAATGTTCACCAGCACATGAATGATAAACAAATTTCTGTATGTCCTTATAATGGAATAATACTACTTCCCAATTAAAAGAAATTATTGATACATACAAGAACAGAGAAAAATCTTAATTATGCTGGATCAAAGAAGATAGACCCTTTCCCAGCAAAAAATCACATACTCTATATGATTCCATTCATACAAGTCTTTAGAAAATGCAAAACAATTCATAGTGACAGAAAGTAGCTCAACGGTAACTCGGAGTGGTGGGTTATAGATATGTGGAGGGGCATGAAGGAAAGATCATAAAAGGACATGAAGAAACTTCTGGAGATAAAAAATATGCTTACCATCTTGAATGTAGTAATGTGTTTTTTAAAAAATATTTTTGTAATTGTAGACAGACACAATATCTTTTTTTTATTTGTTTATTGTACGTGGTGCAAAGGGATCAAACCCAGTGCCTCACACATACTAGGCAAGTGCTCTATCACTGAGCCACAGCCCCGGCCCCAAAATGTAGTAATGTTTACATGCAGTTTATTGTATGTCAAGGATATAATAATACTTCAATGAAGCTATTAAAAAAGGGGGACTCCAAATATTGTGTTGTTTTACCAAATACCAATAGTTTGACTTTACTATATTTACCATAAATAACACGAGCAAATGTGAATTCTTTCTGATTTAGCTTTGAAACAAACATTTACCATTTCTTTTTCAATGTTATAATTAAATTTGACAAGGAGTATTCTGATCTAAATTGGGACTCAGAACCCAACCAAAACAACATTCCATTTGTGGTAGACACTGTACAATCAAGACAAAATAGATAAATTAATTTAATGCAGACTGAAAAACTACAATCATCATCCATTATTCAATTTTTAAATTCTTGGGTACATTAAAATGTCTTCATTCATTCATTCATTCATTCATTTCTTTTTCACTAAGATACATCTGGAATCTATTCTGTTCCATGTACTGTGAAGCGCTAGAAATAAAATCAGTAAGCAATCAGAATTCTGTGAAGATAAAGACAACTTAAGAGTCTACCCTCAATGTAACTGATTGACTTTATAATAAATTAGCTATAAATATGTATTTTAAAAAGTTATATGAAAATATTATTTTTTATTTGTATTTTATGTTGCAATGCCAAATAGGAGTTTGGAAAAAAAAAAAAAGTTCCCCTGAAAACTAAGCCATGTTGTATTTACTTCCCTTTAAGCTGTAATACTATATGTGATAATGCAAATGAAATCATTTCCCATGCCAGAGTGACTTTAAATTATCCAGTAACTCAATTATCCAGTTTTTAATAGTATAATTTTTAAGAGATATAGCATTAACACATAATGGACATTTGGTTTCTAAATTTGAGCAAATGAACACAGCATTACATTACTTAGTATAATATAAGACTTCCCAGCCAATATATTTGCTTTCCTAGTTTGTCATATTTTCTATTCAAAGGTTCTATGGTTAAGTTCAGTGAATTCATGTATTTCCTATCTTCAAAAATTGTATTTAAAAAAATTTGGGGATTGAACTCAAGAACACTCAACCGCTGGGGCGCACCTCCAGCACTTTTTTTGAATTTTATTTAGAAACAGGGTCTCCCAGAGTTGCTAAGTACCTCACTAAGTTACTGAGGCTGGCTTTGAACTCACCATCCTCCTGCCTCAGCCTCCCAAGTCGCTGGAATTATAGGCATGCACCACCATGTCTGGCATATTTTTAAAAATTTAAGTAAAATAATAACTGGAAAAGACAATTTACATGGAAAAAAGGCCCTCCCCCACACCTCCACCACCCCTGCAATGAAGAAGCAAGGAAAGCCTATTAAGAGCAGCTTCACTGAAGAAGGCAAAAAGATCTCTGAAACAGGCAATGCTTCCCCAAATGAAAGCCAATCAAAACACAAGATAACAATGCTGGCTTGATAATACACCTAAATCTGGAACCCCACTGGATAGAACAAAAATTCTCTGTATGGAGAATAGAAAGCTGATGACTGTAAACTAATTTCATCTATGATCAATTAGACATTTTCATAGACATTTACTTTTCAAACATTTTAAAACACATTGTTTTTTCTTTCACTAAGCCTTTTTGTGTTTGTATTAATATGACAACATAAAAAGTACACCACTGGCAAAGTACATTTACTGGAATGTATCTCCCGGTTTTGCTTTATTTTTTATGAGATACTCATTTTGAAATAGCATTTTTATATATCTGCCGCTTTTGAGGGCTAATGACAACAAAATTGGCATACTCATAGAAAAACAACTAAAGGGAAGTTCCAAAATGTGGGGAGGGTAGTATTAAGAATGTCAGGATAAGTAAAAATCACTTCTACTTTCTTATTTTTCAATGTTTAAATGGACATAATACTATCATTTATAACTTTAATTACTGAATAAAGACAAAAATAAAGATGCACTGAAGATAAAAGCAGCAATTAAATGTGTTAAAGTTCTGCACAGGCTTTTCTTATGCTACTGTTTTGACATTAACTGATATTCAACTACTATTTTTTTTTGTTTTTTGTTTTTTCTAGTGTTATCCCAGTCCATACATTTTAATTTTTTTTAAAGAGAGAGAGAGAATTTTTTAATATTTATTTTTTAGTTTTCGGCGGACACAACATCTTTGTTTTTGTATATGGTATTGAGGATCGAACCCGGGCCGCACACATGCCAGGCTAGCGTGCTACCACTTGAGCCACATCCCCAGACCATACATTTTAATTTCATTAAATGGTTTTCAAGCCCCATTGAAGAAGATCTCAAGAAGCTTATAATGTTGCTTTAAAAAAAATCTTAATATTATAATTATTAAGCAATTCACAATAGTATATGATATACTATCACTAAGATACTAACCTATTTGAAAAGAAAAAAAATGTGTTGAATAGAGGAACTCAAGATGACTTTAAGACATGGGTCTGGGGGGAAAGTCCTGAAGATTACATTTTAAGAAAGGGAGAGCTCTTAGGATAAAAAATATGAAGATGTTCTGTTTTCTGATGGTCATCCTGAGCTGTTTCTTCCACACTCTGATGTTCTCTCACCTTGTGCCCAGAGAAATGGAGTTGGCCATCTATGGATTGAGACCTATGAAACTCCCAGATAAACTTTTCCTCCTCTATGTTGTTCTGCTTGTCTGGTCAAGTCTTTTTGGTCAAAGCAATGAAAAAGTTGACCAAAAGTGAAGTTGGTACCAAGAAGTGGGGTCACTGTTGTGACTAACCTGAACATGAGGTTCAAAAGCCTTTGGAACTGGTTTGTGGGGAGAAGAATTTTCAAAGTTTAGAAATGCAAGCTAGAAAAAGCTTTATATTGTTATAAGCAGAGCTTAGTGGCCAATTCTTGTGAGAGCTCAAAAGACTGGAATGCTGAAGGAACAATGGACAGTGAAAACCAGGCTCAAGAGGTTTCTGAGGAAAAGGAAGACTCTATTGGAAATTGGACTAGAGACAACTCGCATTACATTCTAACAAGTTTTCTACATTTTGCCTGTGTCCTGAGACTTTTTGTGAGGCTGAATTTAAAGTTGATGGACTAATTAATCCAGTGGAGGAAATTTCAAGATAGTATAGCATTCAGGTGGTGGCATGATATTGGTGGTGGTTTTTAGCCAAGTTTATTGTGACAATCAGGGACAGAAAACAAAGCAGAAAGTTTTGACCGGAAAAGTGCAAGTATGTCTAGGGCTGACAAGGTTGTTAAAGACTTCATATTCGCTAAAGAGATGCTAAAGACTTGACCCAGAGACAATAGGAAAGATGGCTTGAGGGCATCTCAGGAATTGGCAAGACCACACCCAGCTCAGGCTCAAGGATATAAAAATAAAAATTCCCTTGAGAAGAAACCAAGTGTGTTTGGGGAGGTGGGTTAAGAAGTTGCTTCACCATGCTCAGATGCCCAGGCACTCAGATGCTGCCGCAGCCAGGTTTGGCTACTACTGGAGATGGCAGCAGACCTTGGCATCAACCACCTGATGACAGTTCTGTAGGACCGCAGGATGCTGGAATTAGGGGGTCATGGAGGCTTCCACCAAGACTTCCAAGGAAGTCCTGGGAGACTAAGCAAAGTGCCGCAGGATCAGAATCCCTACAAGCAACCCCTAAGAGGATGATGTGTGAAGATGTGAAAAGAAAGTCAAAGATACAGTGGAGACCCTAAGATTAAGAAAGGCCAATACCATGAAAGGTCAGCTGATGAAAGCAGCCACAAAGAAGCAGAAACAAGTCAAGAGAGAGGGCACACAGGCTGCAATGAGCACAGTTATAAGACTTGTTTGTCCAGCTGATTTTGGTCTTACTTTGGTCCCATCCACTCTTTCTCCCCTGTAGAATGGAAATGTATACTCTGTGCCTTTATATATTGGATATAGTAACTTTTTACAGGAGCTATACTGAGAATTTGCCTTGAGTCTCAGATGAGATTTTGGACTTGGACTTTGGGCAATCCTGGATTAGTTGAGACTATAGGGACTTTTGGAAATGGACTAACTGTATTTTGCCTTGTGAGATGGACATGAGCTTTTGGAGGCCCGGGGCAGGTTGTTATGGTTCAGATATGAGGTGTCCCCCCAAAAGTTCATGTGGGAGACAATGAAAGAAAATTTAGAGGTGAAATGATGTTACAAGAGCTTTAACCTAATCAGTGCATTAATCCATTGATAGGAATTAACAGGGTGGTGTCTTTGGGAGTATATATTTTATCCCTGTGAGCCAGAGCCCTCTGTTCCCTGCTTTCCTTTGCCATGCCCTTCTGGTCTGAAGTTCTCTTACCTCAGGCCCAGGCCCAGAGTTATGAAGTGAGCCATCTATGGGCTGAGACCTCTGAAACTGTGAGTACCAAATAAATTTTTCTTCCTCTTAAAAAAAATTTTTTTTAAAAAAGGTCACAAAGCACTCCCCGCCAAAAAAGAAACTCCTGGTTTGTTCAAGAGGCAATACATAAAAGAGCTTATTGTTTCATTATGAATTTAAACAAACAAATAATTTAGAAGTTAACCATTGGTTTCAGGTTTTGGCATTACATTATTTTGCAGAAATGCAGAAGAGACAAAATTTGAGAATTTCTACTTAGTGGTACTTATGCCATCACATGTAAAAGCAATTGCAAATAGTTTATAGCACTTCTAAAAGAAAACTAAAATCTCATTTCCTTTGGAAGTACAAATAAACTTTTTAAAAATTCCATGTAAATTATTTCATATTCTAATTTCAGAAGTTGATAATCAAGAAAACAGTCTTTCCTACAAACTTTTGATACTATGTGAAGCCGTAAAGTAGTTAAGAATTAGTGCCCAAAAGAAAGTTTTGCAAATTGGAATTATAACTAATGAAGAAGTAAAAAAAAAAAAGATTGGTGTTTAAAGTCCTTAGAGGATACACTGATTAAACCCATACTCAGTATATGCTTTGATGTCTCAAAGGAGAGAATGTCCACTCCCATTCTCATTTCAACTGTCAGAAAGGACTTCTTCATTATGAACAAATATTCTCCCCTTCCTCTTTCATTCATTGTTCTTCGTTCCATCATCTGGGAATGCAAGATATGTTTAATCCTTCTTCTACTGTGCCTTTCCTTCTTGGTTTCACAGAAACACAAACTTGAGTCAGTAAGCACACTGAAGATCACCCAAGTATACAATCTGAAAAGCATTACCATATACCTGCTAAAAGCTTCTTTCTTTCAGGCTGAAAAACAAAATATTTCATTTATTTTTCAAGTATCTTTTTCAAGACACTACTTCATTCTTATTATTCTTCTCTGAATACACTATTTACCTATATCCTCTTTAAAATGTGACCAAGAAAATCAAAAACAAAGATGCAGAGTGGAAAAGGATAATTAACTGTGTTTTAAATAACATGCTTCAAAATAATGTAGCTTAAGGAGGTGTTAGCTTTTGGACCACTGACAAAACAACTTCAGATAAATAAGGAGCCATACCCAAGCAAAAACACAACTGTTTTAAAAAGAAGGAACACTAAACAAAAAACACCTACTGCTCTTAGCCTTCCAGGTCTTCTACACTGCACCCATACAGACTTTTTAAAAATCTTTAATCATAGGGCTTTGCTCATCCCTATCAAATATCCATACAATCAAATACAAAATGTGTGTAACATGTATTTTCTTAAATATAGCCTGTCCTTATTCTTAAAAATAAAGAAAGTTGGGTATAGCAGCACACACCCAGCAATAGAGGCAATAGTATCACCAATTCAAGGCCAGTCTTGGTATTTAGCAAGATCCTACCTCAAAATAAAAAGTAAAAAGGACTGGAGATACAGGCTCAGTGGTAGAGCACACCCTAATATCAAAAATAATTAATAAATAAATAAGCAAACAGATGAATAAGGGTAGGTAAGGATCCTGATTCTGTATATTCATTAGCACTCCCTTATGGAACTGATAAAAGTATTAAATAGTACATGGGGGGAAATAGCATTTTGAGGCACACTCCTAAGAATAAAATCAGTCCATTAATCATCAAGCTTTGAATATGACCTTTTAATCAATTACAAATCCACCTACCTATGTAATTACTCAGACCACATTTCTTTATCTGATCTACAAATATATCAGAAGAGATTGTCAAATGCTATATTTATAACCTTGAGGGCCCCTTTCTTCATCTGTATAATGAGTACTAAATGAGACAACCTATGTAAAGCATTTAAACCAGTGTCCAGCACATACTAAAAATTCAATAAATATAGTTATAATAATAAACATTTACTATGGCAAGAGTATTTCCTGATGTAACTTCCAGTTTACTTACCCTAGAAGAAGGGAGTCTAAATGTCAAGACATGTTCTTTGAGAAGTCATGCTGACTTCTTCTAGTGATCAGTATTCTTTTTTCGTTTTTTTGTTTGTTTGTTTGTTTTAGGTGGACACAATATCTTTATTTATTTTTATGTGGTGCTGAAGATGGAACCGTGCCTTGTGCATGCCAGGCCAGCACGCTACCACTTGAGCCACATTCCCATCCCCATGATCAGTATTCTTTTAAGTACCATCAATACAAGAATTCAATAAACTGCTAGACAATTTGTTCAAGAAATGACACCAAGCTTACCAGTCTGTTATTATTATTACCTACAATTTCCAACACTGTACTTATTCAGGAGCTAACATTATTTATACATAATAGTGTTTTTTTAATAAAGTTTATTCAATTTCCTTTTCAAAAATTAGGATGAATTTGTCAGTTTTGATAAAGACACCAAGATTATATAAGACATTAATATTAGAGGAAGTTAAATGAAGGGTACATGGTACATGAGAATTCTCTATACTATTTTGCAATTCTTCTTCAAGTATGTGACTATTTTAAAACTGAACATTTTAAAACAATCAACATGATATCTTCCCATATGAAGAATTCTTTCTTAAAACTCAGCAAATATTACCAACCTATTAGGTGTAAATTTCTTTGAGGAGACCTACAGCCTTATAATTTATCTTAAACAGAATACTTTAATTCCAGTAAATAGGATCCCTTGCAATACCCCTACTTATTATCCGGGTCACAGTTAGTATTCAGTAAACGCCAGTCATCTCCAAATTTTATTTTTGGAAATAGGAACCTTAAGAAGTTGATCCCATAAGCAAATATATTTTCCACAAACCATAAAAACTCCATAGAAACCAATTAAAATTTCTGCTTTTATTGCTCAAACCACTTATTTAGCAATCATATTCAAGTCAAGTTCTACAAGATCTTTGATGTATGATACAAATTACTACTATACCATTAGCATAAAAATCTTTAAAATATATACTTTAAAATGTTTATATCAAGACTGATTAGTTTTTAATGTAGGCAAATAAGAGTTTAGTAAAATGATGAGTTTTATTTGCAATAACTTAATTTTCAATGTTAAGCAAAAAAATCATGAGAATTCTGCTAAAACTGTTATCCGACACACTGAAATACTAAAATGCCTAAGAATATAATATCATTCTCCAAAATGTTCTCCTTAAATACCTTCAAATAGATTTGTGTTTGAATTTCTTTTAAGTTATCAACTGCCTAATTTTCAGAAATTTGGTTTCCTTTTTTGAAAAGTACCACAGACTAAGTACTACAAACAGTAGTGCTAGGTCAAATAATTGATCCAATAATAAAAAGAACTAAGGCCACCTGTCTTACAGAAAATTACTGTGAAATACCACCAGACCTTTCTTTTCTTCCTTCTGGACCAGTAGCCAGACTCTAAGGACATTCAGACCCTTTCTTATTTTTAGCATATGAATAGAATACATGATACCCATCTAAATCAGTATTTTAATGAATGTTTTACATAATCCATCTGTTTTGGTATATATATATATATACACACACACACACACATATATACTCTCTCTACATACACATATGTACACACAAACACACACACACACACATATATATACACACACACACATTTATACATATACATGTATATAGTTTGCCCTCTGTATCTACTAGTTCTACATCTGTGGATTCAACCAATAGAGGGTTGAAAATATTTGGAGAGAAAATTGAGTCTTCACTGAACATTTTTTTTCTAATCATTATTCCCTAAACAATAGAGTATAAAAACTATTTACATAGCTTTTACAATGTATTAGAGATTATAAGTAATCTAGTGATGATTTAACGTATACTAAATAACATTTTATACCAGTGAGGAGCTGGCCCCGTCCCTAACCTGTACATCACTGACAAGGAACTAAGATGGAAGCAGGAAAGGCCTAAAGGAGGTGCCTCCTTCTACATAGAAAGGAAAACCCTATTGATGGCACTTAGGGTAGACCTGCTCCAAATACCTTATATATATATTCATATATGTATACACACACACACACATAAATAAAATAATGAAGTTAACTCCTAGTTTTATAAGAATGGAAATGAATTCCTTCTCCTTCTCCTTTTCTGTTCTGTTGGGAATTGAACCCACTAAGCTACATCCCCAACCCAAGAAATGAAATCTTATGCCCAACAAACACATGTATAAAATTGTTCATAGCAGCTTTATTTCTAAAAGCTACAAACTGGAAACAGCCTAAATGTCTATATGTCTGTCAATAGTAGAATAGATGAATATATGCCCACATAATGGAATAACATTTAGCAATGAAAAAGAATAAGCTACTGTTAATTCAAAAAAACAGGGATGAATCTCACAGACATCATATTAACAAGGGAAACTGCTAAGAGCCAAGTATATGATGCATGGCATTTTTGGTCGAAAGGTGACGCCAGCTAGCCATTGAGATGATATGATTATGTTAAGATTTGCATTCATATGGATATTGGACTCCTGCTGTTCATCTAGGCCGGCTACGGACTCCTGGAGAGTTCCCATTGGTTGGGGAAGTACAGTAGGAGGGAGTTCCGGGGGAGGAGCTCTCTCTCTGCGGGTCCGGGAGCAGGCCGCGTGAGTGGAAGAAACCTTCCCGGGCGGTACCGGACATTGGCGGCAGTTTCAAAAAAATAAACTTTGTTCCTGCTTGAGTGGCTCGTGATTTTGTGCCCAGCCAGACTGCGGCAGGAAACCAGACATAAAAGAATGGCTAGATCCCATTTATATGAAGCTCAAGAATAAGCACAACTACTCTAGAGTGATGGAAATCAGAAAAGTGGTCACCTTTGGAAAGTACTGACTAGAAGAGAACATAACGGAGTTTTCTAGGGTCCTAGAAATGATCTATATCTTGATCTGGCTGGTGGTATATGTTTGCATGTATAAAAATTTATTGTTAGTCATAAGAAGCCTGGCACAGTAGCACACACTTGTAATGCCAGTGGCTTGGGAGGCTGAGGCAGGAGGATCAAGAGTTCAAAGCCAGCCTCAGCAAAAGCAAGGCGTTAAGCAACTCAATGAGACCCTGTCTCTAAATTAAAAAAAAAAAAAAATACAAAATAAGGCTGGAGATGTGACTCAGTGGTCGAGTGCTCCTGAGTTCAATCTCCATTACCTCCCCCCACCAAAGTTGGTCCTAAGAATTAATTTCATGGCTAATAACTTTATTGAAGTTAACTTCATTTAAACACACACACACACACACACACACACACACACACCCTAAGCCTCTTCAAGGAAGTGACAAGATTTTATGCAGTTTTATATTCTTATTAGTTGGCCCATCGTTGGCACTTAAATAACTACCAGTAAGGTTGATGCTAATAACTGAGCAGGCATAAGATCAGCAAGCTGTGAATAGGCCTATAACAACAACAAAAAAAAAAAAAAGGGAAGAAAAGAAAATAAGATTAGAAACCCACATAAGTAAAGGCAATGAGGTATCTCTGTGTGTCATGATCCAAAGTCAGGATTTTCTCTGAGCCATGACCTTAAGACTCTAAGATTCTTGATGTCACTTTTCTAAAAAGCAACTCTAAGCTTCCCCTCCCCAAGGGGGGAAATCAGCCATCTAGTGTTCCTTTCAAACAATAGTTTAACAATGTCAGTGTTCACAATCAGCTTAACAAAGAAAATCTTACAGACCAACTAGCTGTGTGATCTTGAGCAAGACATTCGACAATTCTTACATGTCAGTATCCTTATATGCTTGCTAAAAGAAAGAGTTGGATTAAATAGTGTCTAAAGTCCAATCAATCTCAAATCCATTTAAGCTTTTTTTTTTTTTGGAAGAATTAAATGGAAAATCTTACAATTTACTTCTTCAAATTATAAAATGAGCAAAATATCAGTTAATTTAACAATGAATAAGTAGCCTTATTCAGAAAACAGGGTAGTATTTATGAAAAAGCCTAGAATGTGGAATTACTCAGACTTAGATGTAGTCATTGTCTGAGTCTTAGTAGATAATGATCATGGACAAGTTATTAAGTCAGGATTTGGTTTTGAAAATTAAAGGCAATGAATATATGAAAGCAATTATTGAGCCAATATAAAAACTCATAAACATTGGCACTACCATTTTTCAAATAAGAAGTAGCTAAGGTAAAATCACTGATGTCCAAAATCTGAAATTCCTAAATTAGTTAATTTCTTACTTAGCAATTTAGAGAGAGGAATTAATGGTTGTCTCAAAATTCTGTAAGATTTTACTGCAAGCTTAACTCCTATTACGTCAGGAGTCTCAGTTCTTAAATATAAATCAAGAAAATAAGATAATTTAGAAACTCCACAGTTCTAGGAAAATAGGACAACATTGAGATTTGAGTTTAATTCATCTGGGACATAAAAAAGACATTAATCTTGGTTTTGAGAGTAACATGTAATAAGAGCCAATTATGTGTCAACAAGCAATGGAAATTCAAAAAATAGTAAGAAATATAAACTTGCCTTTGAATCCAGGAAGAGAGAGACATAATTACAGCACACTAATGAACTTAACAGAATGAATAAACAAAATACATTGGGTGAATAACTCAGTGAGATGGGAAGATGGCGAATCAGAGGGTATAGGAGTCCTAAAAAGCACAGCATTAAGTTTTATCTTGAAAAAACAGTAGAATTCACTACAAGACAAGAGAACGAAATGCACACTAGGCAGTGGGGAGAACAAAAGTGAGTCAGGAAGCAATAATGTTCATTTAGTAAACTGCTCTTATTTGTAAAACTGGAACTTGAGATTACAGTAGGGGAAAGACAAATGAGCCAGATGATGAAAGGCCTTGTAATGATAAGAGTTAAGACTAAATACTGTAGGTACAAAGGAAGTATGGGTTTTAATAAACAAGTGATGAACAGATTTGCATTTTAGAAAAATTACCTTGGTAGTAGTATATGAATGGATTAAAGGGAGTCAAGTCTGGAAGCAACCACTAAAGATGTCATTCTCCATACAGAGTTAAATAAGGATGATAAATAATGATAGAACCAAGGATCAAAAATTTAAAAACAACCATCCTTTAATAGACAAAACTAAATGACCCAAAGGAAATATTCACCTTCATGAATGTATACTGTAGGGTTAAACAACTCGCATGTATCTTTAAAAAGAAGAGGCTTCTAAAATTAAGTCTAATATATAAAAACTATACAGAACTAATTGTATCCTGAGAACTAGCCTTCTACATAGCCACTCTACAGTATCTGTCCCTTCTTGTATATATAATATTGCAGATCTGCAACATAAAAACCAATGTAGTTTAATTCTTAGAACTGGAGCTTATATTGACTACTGACAGAGACTTCTCTTACTTTGTGTGTGTGTGTGTGTGTATGTGTGTGTGTAAATATGGAAACCAAGGCCCTAAAAGACTAAGGAATTATCCAAGGTCATGCTGTTAGTAGTACAATGAAGACTGGCATTCACGTCTGATGATTTCTTTTCTAGAAATTGCTTTAATATATCACATTTATGATTTTAGAGTTTTGAATAACTCAAGACACTTTGGTACTATCACTTTCAGCAGTGTAATCATGATACTATAAAGCTTTTCAGAGTTCATATGTCTCACAATAAAAACATCTATTAGATGTGTATATGTTTGACTGACCACAAAAATAAATAAAGAAAGAAAACTTTCCTGACGCTTGTCCCACACTAAGAACACCTCCCTCCACCCAAAAAAACTCCCTCTTCTTCTCTAGGGAGCCTACAAACTTCCTTTCTCAAACTCAGGAAACAATTTAATTTAAAAAAGAGCTAAGATTAATTCATCTTTATATAATTAAATATCCAAGATCTTTTAACATTTTACTTAGGTCTACATCTTATTTTTGTTGTGCTCACCACCTCACCCTGCCCCTATAATTTTTAGACACTTGAAATATCTTTTTTCTTCATTTGTACAAACAGATGGAAGTGGCAATGTTAACACAAGCCTCATAAATACTGCGTATTTCACAAATTTGCATAGTGTTCAAAATGTTTAAATTTTGAACTCTCTAATTTGCACTTAATGTGTACTCATTTAAATAAATTCAAGATAAAAGTATAAAATTAAATAGCTCTACCATGCCTCTGCAAATCCCTTCTAGAGAATCTTTAAATGTAAGTTTGATGTGCATCCTTACATACTTTCTTATACTTACATACAGAAGTATCTTTAAGGAATTAATATATAACACCCAAACTCTTATAATAATTTACTCTCTCATTAATAATTCAGAAACTAGAGCACTACCTTGCTTGGGTTTTGGTGATTGTGACAGACATCAATTATATTACCACTCATACTTTAAAAAATAGCTGAATCCCAAGTTCTCTGTATACTTCTTTCTTAGCATCATTACAAGTTGTTTATTTTATTTGTCTCCCTTTTGATGTTGGTTAGGTGACTGCTAAAATCACCGTACCTTCAATGTTGTGACACCAAGCAGATAATCAAATATTTGATTGATAATTCTATCCTTACTTAGCAGTCATGAAAGCCATGTTTCTAAAATCTGCTTAATTTATCATTTGTCTTTCTCTCAAAAATCGGGGGGTTGGGGGGGGGGCAGGAGGATATACTTAAGAGTTCTGGGGGCCACAGTGTTAAATACCTGCTCAACTGATGGGTCTTGATGGCTGTAAAAGCCAAGCAGATATTTTAGTTTGAACAACAAAAACCTACTTTAAGTCCCTCAAAGAGTTAAATATTCCAGCACATCATTCCCTTGTTTTTTTAAAAAATGTTTGCAAAATTCAAAAATTCAGTATGTTATCCCTACTCTCTGATTCTAAGATGAAATAAAATGTCCTTTTAAAAAAGCTGTCAATAAGAAAAAGTCTGAGGCAGACTTTGCTTTTGCATAGTCAAATTTGTCTTTTATCCCAGATTACAAATTTACATTACTATTATAGGTAGAGGCCCCACTGTCTGTCACAATAGACTCCCTAAGGAGAAGAAATGCCAGGTAAATGCCAGACTTTTGATTTATACTTTTGTTTTTAAACCACATACACATACATACAGGTCAGTTTATTTAAATCTCACCTAAATTGGGCTAGTCACCAAGAACTCTTTAAGATCCAAAACTAAGTACACCTTCACAATAAAACTGATAAGCAAGATTCTGTAAAAGAGCTCTGTTAGCCATCCTTAACAGGTTGCAAAAGATGCTTTTGCAAAGATCTAGTTTTAGGGCTTCAAATTCTAATATGGGTTTTTTGTTTTGTTTTGTTTTTGGAAGCTAAACTTGTCTCTCTCCACAAATGTTTTTCAAAGAACACAGAAGTCAGAACACACTTTTCCAGCACTACTTAATTCTGCCTACACTCAGGCAAGACTTCAGGACAGATCTAAAAATGTAGGATCATCAAAGCAGACCACCTAGGAAGGAAAGCCAAGATCACATAGCCTTCCTCGCCCTTAGCAATTTCCAGTTGCTTGGGAGCTGTATTATCGCTGAACCCACGGACACGTGCTTCCTACAGAACCTACACCACATGCCCAGTTAAAGGTACTGCCACTCTCCAGCTCCCACAGCTCCAGAGAGTCCAGCGCGCCCCCACAGGGATCCCAGAGCAGAGAAAAAGAGAACTGCAGAACAAACCCACTATTTCAACAACTAGGCAACAATACGGGTCAGTCCTCCAACTAAACATTGAGTAAATCTCATCTAGAGTGACCAGATCGAAACCGTTTCAGGATGCTGAACAGCCACTGGCAGTCAATTGGGTCAGATCAAGAAGGAAGCCAGAAAAGCTCCCTTGGGTCCCCAGGAGACTCAGCGCCTGCGGAGCCGCGCCCACGCTGCTAGATCGCCTGGGGACCCACTATCTAGCCCGATCGCCCCCCCCCCCCCCCCCCCCCCCGCCAAAAAAGAAAAGGCTGGGGACCAAGCCCAGTTACCGCCACCCTCTGGGCAAAGTAGAAACCCCAGTATATTCTCTGGTACCGGCGGGACACCCTTCGGCCCCAGCCACCGACCGAGGCGGCCGCCCTTGGCGGAACAGATAGGTACACCGCCCTCTGGGTCCCGAGACAGCGATAAACACACCCCTCTCCCCGGAACCCTGACACTCTGCTTCTTTATCTCAGGAATGCGAAGACGCCCCCCACCGCTCAAAGGACATCCCCCCAGTGATCTGCCCCCGGACACCTGGGACCTTGCTAAACTGCTTCCACTGCCCCCCTCACCTTTGATAACAGCGAGACCCAAGACCCCAATCAACAGTCCCCTTGACCCGGAACCCCGCTACACCTCCTCAAGGAATCTTAAGACCTGACAAATCTCTCCCGACCCCGAACACCAGGGACCCTCTTTGCCGCCACCCACCCCCACTCAAAGCCAGAAGAGCCCCAGGACCCCCAACAAACCTCCCCCTCACCTCGAGAGTCCCCCTCGCCCGCTAAACCGCGCTTCGGCGCCCGCCCCCGGATCCCACCGCAGCGCCTCCTCGCCCACCGCACTCCAGAGCCCCGCTAAGCCTCGCGCCCACCAGGCAGCGCAGCGCAGCCCCAGGAGCCGCCCCCGTCGGGAGCCCGCCTGCCCCGGCGGCTCCGAGTCGCCGCTCCTCCTCGGAGACGCGCGCTGGGCTTCCTCACCTGAGCAGCGTCGGGTGGCAAGCAGACTGGGAGCCCTGAGAAGGAAAAGGAGGCGGCAGGTAAACGGTGGCCCAGGCCTGCGGTGCCGCAGCTCCAGCCTCTCGGCAAGGAAGCGCTGGTGTGAGGAGAGACCTCCAGCTCCGCGCGCAACCGGGAGACCAAGCCACCGCCGTGCCCGCCGCTCTTCCCGCGAGATCGCCGCCACGGCGAGGGGCGGGGCCGCGGCGAGGGGCGGCCGCGGCCGCTCCTAGAGTGACAGCGCCGGCAGCCTGTTGGCGGCAGCGCAGGAGGAGGGACTCGAAACCTACTGTGACCTATTGTACGAGAGGAAAGGTGATCCGCCCCACCCTTCATCAATAAACCACGGGCAAAGGTAGCAGAGACCTGAAGTAGTCAGAGGAGATGGACTTTGGGGGCGAGGTATGGATGACGTGCCTTGCTAGCGTTTGGTCCTGCTCGGCCGCCGTAGATACACATGGTTTGGGGAACTAGTCGGCGGGTCCTACACTGGGATAAACGAGGCTCACCTTTGATAACAGCGAGACCTGAAGTAGCGTGGGGATTTCTTATCTTCCAGGTTGAATGTGTATCTGCCTTGGGTTGCCCGCCTAGTAACTTCCATTTAATTCAGATTAAAACTCCTCTCTTTCCCCCATTTCGGCCTCTTCTCCCTCTCTACTACAAACAGGGTGACAATTGTTAAGATGCCCATGTTTTCCAAGCCCCAGCCCGGGACATCTGCTTTGACAAAGGACTCCTGTGATTCATGCATTTGTTTCTACTTAAAGCCTTCCTATAGAGTAAAAAATCTCACTTGAGTCACCAACGTAACAAATTCCCAAAATATATGAAAAGTAACTTTGTAGACCCAAGTGGCCAGTAGTGTTTGGCACACGCAGAGCACTGAATACATATGAGAGGAATGAATGAAGACTATGATATTTAAATATATGAAATCTGGACCGGCCCCAGAAATTTGGGCTTTTTTAACCTTTCCTCTACAATGAGAGCCAATCCCTTTACACTTAAGTCTAGACTCTTCATTATTATGCCTATCCTGTAGCCTTCATTCATCTTCCTCTCCTTTCCGGTTTTACCACAGCAAGTGCTCTTTCTCCTCATCAAGGTTAACCCCTGCACCTGTGCACTGGATCGCAGCCATGCCCAGACTTGGTTTAATCAGTTTTCCAGATTATCGATTTCATTTGCTGACTCTTTTCTCCCACAGATATACTCAGTCTCCCCCAACCTTTGAACAGAACAAAACCACCTTACCTCTTCTACCCACTCAACCTGCCCTATCTCCTTTCTTCTGAGAATCACTCTTTTTAAGAAACATTAAAGTATATTTACTGTCTCTACTTTTTCATCTCTTATTTTTCTCTGCTACAATGTTGCTTTTGCCCACACAGTCTGCTGCTGTCAATGGTTTCAAAAAACCTCTTTCCTATTGGTGGTCTACTTGGGGCCATCTTTAACCTTTCCGCAACTGACAATGCTGACTGGCTTCTTTAGTATCTGGCTATTCACCTTTTGAACCTCTAGATACTCTTTTATCTTTTTCCCCCAGTCACCTTTCTTGGTTTGAAAACTGTTGGGTATTGATGTATACCTATCTTATAACCACACCTTGTACATAATACACAGTTGCACACTTTAGTGACAATAATTGGCTCAGACAAAAACTGATAGAAGAGTCCAGAGGGGGGAGTCATGGCTGTGAGTCTTGAATTGAATGGAAAGACAGTGGGTTGACCATACAAATATAGGGTAGAAATGGAGGCCTTCAGGGGAGAAATGATGTGAACCTAAGCACAGAGAAAAGCATGAGGGCTGAGCCTGTGAGTTGGCCAGTTTGGTAGATAGATTCATATAGAAAAGTAGTGGGAGATCAGATCAGAAAGGAATTAAAGAGGAAAAGGCATTAAATACCAAGCCACATTGATTTGGCTTGATTTTGTATTAAATGGGGAACCAGGACCAACCCTAGCATTTGTAGAACCCAGGAATAAGTTACTCTTGGAGGCCCACATATCAAATGTCTAAATATGTCAAAGTTATAAAACAAATAATAAACTGTGGACTTTAAAAAGTTATATCTTTGGGCTGGGGATATAGCTCAGTTGGTAGAGTGCTTGCCTTGCACGCACAAGACCCTGGGTTCAATCCCCAGCACCACAAAAAAATGATATCCTTTTACAAATATACTTTGATAACAACTTGAAAGACCATGTTGGGATTTAGAGTTCTGGTATGGGACTTCTCACAATACCCTGCTGGGGGAAAAAAAAAAAGGTAGGTTAAGGAGAGATGGTCCCCACCAGAGCAGCCTTTTCCCATTATTTCCCTTAGTCAGTGCAGCCCCAAATTACAAGGTAAAACCAACGTGGATACTCCAGCCCACACGTCCAAGCTCCAGTTCCACTTCTCTACCTCCGAAATAGTCATTTCATGGGCATTCCACAAGTTCAGGGTATATATATCTCAGGATCTAGGGAGAAGCCCACTGAGGTTCTGAAAATGTACTCTGGGTCTTTAGGCAGGGAATTCTGACTGCTGAACACCTGGAGTGAAGTCCAAAGTGTCAAGTCAACTCCAGTCAGTTCCAGGTGGGCACATTCCTTGGCTTAATGAACTCCTGTTCCGTAAGTAGGAATGCAGCTAGAGAAGAACCAGAGTAGAGCCCTTTAAAGGCAGACCCCTCCTGTCTGCCTCTATGTTTGGTACTAGCAGATCCAATGAATTTTTTTTTAATAATGACAAGTAAGTTCTATCTGTATCTTGAAACAAAAATCTGTGTGTATTCTATGCTTCCCACCCTCTTGGCTCTTGTCCTAATGGCAGGAATATACTAGAAAGAAAACTCTATATCTTTTGGGCATCTTTTCTCCAATACTCAGTCTCATAAATTATATCATCCCATAAGATTACCTTATTAATTAGTGTATCAGAAATCTGTGTGACAGCAAATGTGAGAAAACAAGAAAGGTATGAAGTGTTCTCAGCCTGAACTAAAGCTTGGCACACTTACATTTGACTTCTAAATAAAAATGCTTTGGGAGTAGAAACTCTTGAGGAGGCCCCAATGTGAAGGGTACGCAGGCAGTGTGAGTACTGAAAAGGCAGCAAGCCACTGCTCACGGGGGCACCCTCTCACCATCTGTCTTTATGGCACGATGAGTCATTCTGTGGCCTGACAGTCACGCTCTGTTCCTGCACCCTCTCCATCTGTTACCAAGTACTCCCTTCTTGGTGTTTTGTGCTGAAAGCCACCAAGGGGCCAGAGCCACTTTGGTCTCTGTTTTAGAGATCCAAGCTTAGAATTCTCATGGATACTGCATACTTCTCAGTGGTGCTGCAGATGATTTTAGTGTGAGGCATTGGCACTTGCTTGATCTGAGCACTGGGGTCTGTCTACTCATAGCCTCACTGTCACCATCTGTGACTGGTCTTTGCCAACCAGCAGCAGAACAGAACCTGTGTGCTTCTTACTAAGTTATGGCCACTGCTGCCTTGTTCTGATCTATTCATCTAGGTCTCTGGTTCTGAAGCTTTACCGAGTGTACCTTGGAAATAGCTACCTCCTGGCCACTCCATATTCACAAGGACCTCATAAGACAATATTGTTTGAAAAACTGGAAGAAGAAATCTGACTCTCCAGTTCAACTTCTCTTTCTTCCTTTTAGAGTTGGGGGATACCTATTTGGTTAGATTGGAAGGCTAAAATTCTGTGTGAATTATCCTAAGATTAAGGGAGCAGTATTCATCTTTCCATTTGCTGACCCTTGATTAAACCCTTGACTTTGGTTTGTGTATTGCAGATAGCCAGCAACAGAGAGGGGGAAATCAATAGAACTGTTTTAAAATATATCCCAAAATTTATTTGATACTCTTCTCAAGAAGTGAAGCTTAATTAATTCCCTCCCCCACTGTGCCTGGGCTAGACCTAGTGACTCACTTCTACTGAATAGAATACAGCAGAAATGATAGTGTGTGACTTATAAGATAGTTATGAGAGGCACTAAAGCTTCTTCCTTAATTTCTTTGGTCACACACTCTGGAGTAACCAAAGCATAAAGACATTGAAGCAGAATCCAGAAACTTAGGCCTCCAGCTAATACCTGTGTGAGTAAGCTATCTTGGAAAGTCTAGTACAGCCAAGTTAAGCCTATAACCTGGGGTCAACACCTTGACATCACCTCATGAGAGACCCTGAGCCAGAACACACATGCCCCCAGCCTCTTTCATATTCCTCAAAGAAACTGTATAAGTTTATAAATGTCTATAGTTCAAAGACACTTTATTTTGAGTTCACTTGTTATGCAATAATCGATGGCTAACACAAGAGTGTTGAGAATAGTTTCAGTCTGCTCCTACTCCTGAAATAAAATACCCGACAAACTCACAGCCTACTAATCATCAGGCACTAACATTACCCAAAGAGTAAAGGACAATGGATCAGTAGCCATAACTTATTACATACAAAATGCAAGTGGCAGTATGCCAAAAGAAAGTAGAAGAAGTCATTTTTGGTGAAAACAAAGGCATTTCCAGTGCCTTAAGACTCAGACCCTTCTGAGCATTACAGCAATTGGAGATAACAACAACTGTGGAGCCATTTGGAGGCAGTTAATAGTAGGTCTTGAGCAGCAGGGAAACCTTTTCCTCCCCAAAGCTTAGAGTGCTTTACAAACATACCACTTTCATCCAATCTTGTGGAAAAGTATATGTTTCTATGAAAACAGAGGGGGGAAAACATTCTCTTACCTATCCATATTAGCTAAGAATAAAAATGTGAAAACGCCATCTTTCAGGACCCTGTCAAAATAATTGACATCCTGACAACATAAAGTGTCCATGTGAGAATAAAGTGTATTTGACAGCATGAGATTGAATTCTATAATATAATATATATTTCTGAAGACTTACCACTGTGAATTAAGATTCGGTGAGAGGACAAATTCTCTTATTAAATTAAAAGTGAGGAAATCCACATAAAAAGGAAACCAATTATCCAAGTTAGGTATATTGCACGTCTAACTTCATTTTACATATATAAGAGCCACATAGATTAGCCATACATACAACAAAAGCATCAAATAACTTTACAAGTTGACCAGGAAATGAGCTACAGCTAAGAAAATATATTTGAGATGTATTTGCATCTTTTAAAAATATTTTTTTTAAAAAAATATTTTTTAGTTGTCAATGGACCTTTATTTTATTTATATGCAGTGCTGAGAATCAAACCCAATGCCTCACACATGCTAGGCAAGTGCTCCATCACTGAGCCACAATCCTAGCCTGTATTTGCATCTTCATAGCTCAAATGACCATAACACAAATGTGTTGTAAACCTTCCATTTTCTTTAGCATTGAGGGCAAATATTAAGTCTGAACCATAAGAACCCAGAGAAAATCTTAGTTCTCCACCCTCAACCCCTTGCTGTCAAATATAATCAACAAATATTGGGTAGCTGCAAAGTATAAAGCATTGTGAAGAATGCAAGCTATGAGCCATAGTTTCTATGAGGAACAGAAGGAAGAAGAGAGCAGATGGAGAGAGGACCTTCCCAAGAAAGGAAAAACTTCCATCCCTAGAACTGATGGTGGGGTCAGCCCCACAGAACTGCATGAAGGAAGTTGCATGGTTCTCAGAAGAAACCTGAGATATTTGTTACCTTTCTGGTAATTTTCCTTTGGGGTTGAAAAAAATCCAACTGGACTAGATGAGAATCAGAAATATACAATACCTTGCATGTAGTAAGTTGTTTTTACTTAAATCTATTTGAGATTGACTCTGTACTTGTACCTGAAAGAGTCCCAATGATAGTGGTCAGGGACTTTATACAAAGAAAGTGGGAAATGAAGTATACTTTTTTTTTATTGGAGGTGGTGGGGTGGAACAGGGATTGAATTCAGGGGCACTTGACCACTAAGCCACATCCCCAGCTCTATTTTGTAATTTATTTAGAGACAGGGTCTCACTGAGTTGCTTAGTGCCTCACCATTGCTGAGGCTGGCTTTGAACTCACAATCTTCCTGTCCCAGACTCCCCAGCCACTGGGATTACAAATGTGTGCCACCACGCCCAGCAAGTTATACTCTTAAAATGGGTAGAAGCTTGATAAACAGAAGAGCAGGGAGCGTTTTTAGATGGAGTAAACAATGTAAACAAAAACTCGTTTCTTCTTGTGGAAGAAAAAAAACATCTGATGGAATAAGCAACTCACCACAGAGAGTAAGTTAATACAGAATTATAGGTCAGGGTCCGATCACAGAAGGGCTTGAAGGCCAAGCAGAATCTACGTGAACTTTATTCTGTAGCCAGCTCCAAACCATGAGAGGCTTTTAAGCAGAAAAGTAGCCTGCTCAAACCAGTGTTTGCAAAAATTAATCCCAGATGATCTCACAATTTGAACTGAAGTGGGGACATCCCAGGCATGAGACAATAAGGAAAAACCCCAAAATCCCAAGATGAGTGACCTCAGCAGTAGGTGAACACTCAACAAGGCAAAACTAATCAGTGTTTTATTACCAAATAGGGAACTCCCAGTGATGTTTTGACTTGGGAACAGTACTTCAGATTTGTCATGTACACATTCCAGTTATTTACTATGTGCCCAGCACATTTGATATACAACAATAGATAAGACCACTATGAAGATTTAAGTCAATGGGGTATATACTTCCATGAAACAAATAATGAAGTACAATCATAAGTGCTATGAAAAGTATTGGGTGCTATGACTTCATGTATCAAGGGGCCTATCCTAGTCTTCCTAGGTCCCTGAGAGTCAGAAAAGGCTTCCCAGAAGAACCATCTGCAGTGAGTACTGAGGCAGGGGTAGGAATCAGCATGCTGAAGGGGTTGATGAGTAGTATGCTCCATGCAGAGGCATACTAAGATTAGATGATATTTTGATCAAAGATCTGATAAAATTCCAATGTGGCTTTCCTCCAGTGATGTAGAAAGAGTCTGAAGAGTTAGGTAGGAGGCAGGATTATGCAGGCTTCTCTGCTGTTATCCTAAGAGCAATGTTAGCATGTTTTTCCTGAGGTTGATCAATTCCATCCTCTGTTTTGATCACCAAAAGGAGCAAAGGAAGGGACCAACCTCATGCATATTTCAAGTGGGTGGTCAACAGATGGTGTGACTCTAAGGTTTTGGAGAAGGTCTTCTGCTTCGAAAAATATCACTCCTGCTTGCAAATTAATGTCTCAAATTTTTTGAACTGCGAATCATTTGATACAAAGAAGATCAAATGTCAAATGCTAATTATTTTAGGAAGAGGAATGCGGCAATTTTATATTTACACTAAAGTACAAACGACCGTTAGCTGAACTTTCCTGAGAACAGATTTTGAGGTCACAAAGAGTTGGAAGACAGGAGGAAATCTGGTAACTAAAGTTGGAAGAAGAAAAGTCACAAAGAGGGGTAAGAGGCATGCAAAAGCAATAATAGTGGCACCTGCAAGAATACCCAGTACATATCACATGCTTGACAAATATTTGCAGGAATAAATGAAAGAAGAAAGAAAGAAAGGAAGGAAAGAAGGAGAGAAGGAAGAGAAAAGAAATCTCATACTTTGTTCAAGACTTTTCTTGTATTACAGGGAGGCTCTTTTATCCCCAAACCCACATGGATCATATATGATCAGTCCTCTGTATCCTCAGGTTCCCCACCAATGAGTTTAACCATCCTCATTGAAAATATATGGGAAAAATGTATCTGAATAACTGAACACTACTAAATAATGTAGTATAGCAACTATTGACATCATATTTACATTGTATTGCATATTATACATAATGTAGAGATGCCTTAAAGTATAAGGAAGAATGTTCATATGTTATATGCAAATGCTAAATCATTTTATATAAGGGACTTGAGCACCTGTGGATTTTGGTGTCTGTAGGGGTTCCTGGAAGCAATCCCCCCAAATACTAAGGGATGACCATATTAGGAAAATTAGGGCCAAGGAAAGTAGGAAACAGAGCACAAATATATTTTCCAGAAGACTTCAGGGTATACATTTCATGTTTTGTGATCCTGGGACTGCAAGATCAGACTATGGCTTTGCCTGCAAATGAGGAAGACACTCAGTTTTTCCCAAGAAGACTGGGAAACTGGGGAATAGGCAGACAGTGTGGGAGCTCTCAGAGACTAGTGGGCAGATAATAGTGGACAGACTCTACATTCCCATGCCTGCGAAGGTGGACAGGTAATAGTGGGCAGGTAATAGTGGACAGACTCTACATTCCCATGCCAACACATGGACTGTAGTGACTCTCCATTTCTGAAGCCTTGTTTTCAAGAGCCACTGCCCTTCTTCTGACATAGCTTTAGAAGTCCTTGGAACAAACTGCTTATTCACAACCTCCAGAGGTTTTGGTTAAACAGCTATAATGAATTTGTATTATTGCCAGAGTATCATCCATACCTGTAGGTATTTTCACATATGTTGGGGCAGAAAAGTCTAAGAAAAACTGCTTTTGTGCAATGAAGAAGTTTCCATTTTTCTTTCAAATGACATATAAAAGACAAACCTTCTGTTTTCCTTGTGCACATTTCAACAAAATATGCATCTTTGCCATATTCTTATAAGTCTCTGCTGTCAGAACAAAAATACTCCTGGAATAACTGAGTAAATTTGCTGTGTTAATGGTAACTTGACCTTTTACTGATTTCAAATTAACCAATGGGATAACAGTAAGTTGCCTTCATTAAAGCATTATCTTCATTAAAGATGATTAGATGGGTAAGAAAAGGGCTTCCTGAAAATCAGCTTGTGCTCTGTGGTCACAACAACCTCAGCACTTTGAAGATAGCATGATTGAAGGGTCTTAAACTGAATTTGGTGATTAGATATCTCTTCAAAATATGAACCATGTTAACAATGATTCCTTCCCCCTAGTGTGTTCTAAAGATTGTTTCCATGGTGATCCACATTGTTTTGTCTAAATTTTTCCTTGTGCCATTTTTTCTCCTCCATCTAGATATTTGCAAAGCACGTTTCACTTGGGTATCTCTTCTCTGAACAAGTCCCCAGGAGGAGAAAAAGAATATTTCCTGGAATAAATGAAAGGCTGTCATTTGTCAAAAAGAGCCCAATTTGCAATATTATGTTCAGCTTGAGGTTCTCCCTAGAGGGCCTTTCCATGGGATCCACCTTCTGCTCAGGTAGTGAGAAGGTAGATGTCCACTTCACATCTTCTGCCACTTCTTAGAGGTCTTCTCAGGAGTCCAGATCATTTTAGACTGAACAAAATGAAGGAGTGGACTGGATTGGGAGGAGATGGCCCTTAGAAAACAGATGCTTTCCTAAGTAGCAGAGCCAATGCTACTTGTGTCCTAGAGCATTTTATTTCCTCTTGACACTCAGGAAGGTTTCATTTTTAAGTGAGGCCAGCTACTAGTTCACTAGTTCTAGCCAGCGATGAGGGCAGAAGCAATGAGTGTCACTTCTCGACCAGTCCCAAAAAAACTCCTGACTGCTACCTCACCTACTCATTGCATCCCTCATCTACTGGCTAGCTAGACACAAAGGAAGCAGTTAAGGATTTCAAGTTCCTAGAAAATGGAGAAGGTCACTGGATGGAAGAAGTAGGCCCCTGAATCACCATATTGTACACTATTGAACACACAAACTGGTGTAAATTAGAAAGAAACCCATTCTTGGGGCTGGGGATATAGCTCATTTGGTAGAGTGCTTGCTTCACATGCACAAGACAAGGCCCTGGGTTCAATCCCAGGAACAACAACAACAAAAAAAATTCTTATGTTAAGCTACTGAGATTTGGGGTTGACAGCAGTTGGGCCTACCCCGGCATTAATCAGTGGGATGGCAGACCCAGCAACAGATAGAAACAGAGAGTCCATGCAGGGAAATGAAGTACAGTGACCATAGATAAGACAGACAAGTAAAAATTCAGAACCCAGAATTCAGGGTCTCTAAGGGGATATCAGTAGCCATAGCCTGACATTGGCTGAGCATGACAATGAGTAATCTTGAGATGCAAGGGCTGGAGCTTTCACTGGATTCCAACTCAGGGTGCACAGTTTGCACAGTGAAGGCAGAGAAGGCCTCTGCTCCAAAGGAAACAATAGGAACATTTAGAAAGGAATTTGGTAGAGTTTTAAGCAAAGGATAAGACATAGTCTGGCAACTCGGGCCAGGCATAGGCAGAGGCTTGGATGCAGGGGAGTAAGACAAGAACCTCTTTCCTAGCCAAGGGATCATGTCAGGGGAACAAAAGGAAACAGCATGGTGATGCGATGTCAATCCTCTGGGGAAGTAATGCTCAAGAAGCAGTTGGATAGATTTGGACATATAAGTGGGCAGAAAGTGGCCTTGACAACCACAGTCACAGGACACAATCCTTGGAGCAAAGCCAATCAGCAAGTGTGATCAGGAAACCAGAGCTCAAGAGGTGAGTCAAGGGTGGGGAGGCCATCAGTGTGGTCAGGTGGTGAGAAATGGTGGGAATAAGAGGTTAGAGGGGTAACTGAGGAAAAAAATATCATCAAGATATTAGCACCTCCGTGATCAGCTAACTGCCTTCTAGTACCAGGTGAGTTAGACTTGGAGGACAGCAAAAAGTGGGACATGAAAACAAGCTCTGAGGAGTCAAGACGTCAAGCAGCACCCGATGCCAATCAACAAGGAAAGGAAACCAATCACCCCATGGGAAGGTCCTCCTCCCTCCCTTGCAGCATTGTGCAGGCACTGTGTTCGTGTGTTGGTAAGGTCTGGGTTCCCTGAACATCACTTCAACCTGCTTGTTCTCACATAGAGAATCAACGCTCCTCTCATTCAGCCAGTAGAAGCTGGGGTTATTACTCTAGTCGGAGGCACTGGACAATGCCTGTTATTTAGGCAGCTGTGAAGGAGTTTTATTGGCAATGACCTAGGAGGTTGTTAACATTTACATTCTGCCCCATGCCTGGGAGTTTGGCTTGCTGTATGCAAAGAATTGTAGTTCTGCAAGTTGATCATTATGGGATGTACTGTACTTTATTGCAAGAAGTGTTTAGCAGCTCTTGAGATAATTAAATTTTCATCCAGAGACCAAGGGAGCAGGGACTCAGAAGTGAGGA
This sequence comes from Marmota monax, assembly GCF_021218885.2. Classification (NCBI taxonomy): domain Eukaryota; kingdom Metazoa; phylum Chordata; class Mammalia; order Rodentia; family Sciuridae; genus Marmota; species Marmota monax. The sequence goes on from NW_026694865.1 coordinate 2,616,104, forward strand.
TAAGTGGGATTATGAAGAAGGGAACATTCAGAGAAATAGAATAACTAGGAATGCCACTGACACTCCTTGACAATCTGACTGACTTACTTTCCCAGTCTCCTCCCCTGCTTGTCTGCTCACCCATTACACCTAACCTCCAACATGGACCAGCTGCCTACCGTTCTTAAGATACATCATGTCCTTTCATGTCCCTGTGTCCTGTGTGCATTCCTTAAGCTCAGGACTTTTTTCTACCCCCACTGTCTCTGCCTGGGCAGCTCTTACCTCTCCCTCCAGGTACAGGTTCTCCTCTGTGAAGCCATCTATCTCCCAGGCAGTGTCCACTGCTGCTCCCGCTGTGTTCCATCAGCACTTCGTTCAGGCTCCCTTTCAGCACTGATTGTGCTGTTTATCATTTTCGTTAGAATGTGAGGATTTCAATGAGAGAGAGCATACTTGCCTCACCTCTGGATTCTATGTTGAACATAGGAACAGGCATTGCCAAGTCCCAGTAAATGGCTGCTGGATCAATGAAAAATTTTCCACTTCACAACTTCCCCAGAGTCAAACTCTTGTTTTCAGACTCCACCCTGTGTTCTTGGCTCTCTCTTGATTGCTTAGCTCTCATTTTTCTTGTTGATAAATTGGAAATACATACTTAGGTGTTGTGAGAATGGATAAAGATAAAAATAAACTTCACATAGAAACCACCAAGGCAAACTTAAAGAGTGGCTTACATGGCTTTGACTTTGGAAAATATTTTAAATGTCAATTCATAAAACAAAAACAAATAAACAGAAACTAAAAACCTTTACTAAGTGCTGATTATGTTCCTGATATTGGGCTGGAGGCTAGAAAGAGACACAAATAACCCTTGCCTTTACCTTAATATTAATGGAAGTTATATACATTTTCCATCCCAATTTTCTGTGAACAGATCAGATCAAAATGTTCCATTCACTAGAAGACATTGTTCTCTGAAACTGGTTGTGTACTTTCATATTAAGGATTCATACTTGAATCAATCTATTTACTAAATTAACGAGTTAACTCAGAAAGAAAAAATGAAGAGCCCAAATCAGCATGGTGAAGAAAGAGCTCAAATTTGAAGGAATCAGTTCTAATAGCAGTTCTACTCTTAAGAGATGTATATTAATCCTCCTGTTTCCTCATCTTTCAAATGAAGAGAACTTGGCAGATCGTATTTTCCGAAGCTATCTCCCATTCCACATGTTCTTCTTGCACCGTGACACTGATTCTTCTCCTATCATGTCCTCTTCCTTGATGCTGGGCGATTTGGGATTGCCTCAATCACTAGGGCATGGTAAAAGCAATATTATGTGACTTCTGAGGTTCAATTATAAAAATGCAGAGCAATTCTGAAGTACTCATGGGACAATAGCTTTGGGGATTCAGTTTACATTTTGTGAGAAAGCCCAAACCAGCCAGGGTGATGAGACCATAGAATGAGGCCACGTATTGGTATTCCAATCAATACTTCACCTGAGGTTCCCCCTGACAGACATGAGAATGAATACACATCCTGATGAGTCTAGCCCCTGGCTCTTGAGTTGCCCCCAGCCTTGGAGTCTTCCAGTAAATGTCCCAGACATCATGGAGCAGAGAAAAGCATTTACTATTGTGCCCATCTGAATTCTTGTCTCAAAGAATCCATAACACAATGGTTGTCTTATGCCATCAAATTTGGAGTGTTTTGTTACTCAGTAAATAGAGCAGAAGGTCACAACAGTCCTGACTGCCTCACAAAATTGTGAGGATCAAATGAGATTCATAGGTAAGACCACAATCTGCCCATTTTAAAGTAGTCTACAAATATAATTCAATAAGCTCACATGGACCAATAGGGTTTAGTATTTACCTGTCTACCCACCCCATGCACACTCAGGAAGCACACCTGGCAGAGTCTAAGTCAGCTCTGTGGAACTTAGCACCCCAAGGAGCCCAGTTTGAAAACTGCTACTCTCATCCAGCCCATTTACTCTACGGATGATGAGAAAACAGGCCTGAGTGACTTGTCCAAAGTCTTATAACTGACTAGGTGTTTGCTCCAATTTGTCATGCTGCCTCCAAAAAGTGAAAGTTGTTTGAGGTAGGACCATCCCTGTATGAGAGCCAGAAAGTTGCAAGCAGGAACAAGCAAGATCATTATGCAACATTTCTCTTCAAGTCTCAGACACTTTGAGCTGTTGCCCAAGCACGCCCAAGACAAGCCTGTTTCATTTCCTTCATTCCCTCCCCAACTCTTCTCCCACTCAGTCCTAGCAGCATGGACCATTTCACTGGGTAACACAGAAAGGCAGAGCTGCGTACTCAACCTTGAGCTCAGCAGGCTGTCAGCTCCGTGATGAATGGAGAGCTGAGCTAATGTAGTGGTCCGCCTGGTTTGGGCAAAGCTCTGTTTGATCACTCGTCATTGGCATTCATGGAAGGTTTCTAATTGTCACCTGGTGATAGGGTGCTGCACTGTGGTTAAGTGCGTGGGGGGCCTCTCTTAGTTATTAACCTTTCTGTTGCCCCTCTAGCAGTGAGGCTGAAGACAGGAGGGTTCTGATCAAGTTATATTTAATGTACTGCCTCTCTTACTCTGTTAATATTTCAACTATTTCAGAGGAAGGAAGAAAAATAAATACCCAACAGGAAGGATAAAGGTGAAAACTAGCGATCCAAGTACAGTGATGTCTTTCCACCAGACACGGTACATTCCTACACTTGGGAAGGCCCTGCAGATATTGATGAAGGACCCCTGGCATTCTGAAAGCCACAGACACATACATCTTCAAGTTTGAAAGAAGCTTTGGTGCCTGTCCTCTGAAATGAGAGTGTTGTTCATTTAAGAGTTATGACACTGAGGAAGACAATTTATCTAAATGGCTACACAGAACATTAATGGGAAACTTCAGTGTTTGCAATGCAGTGGAAGCCAGGAGACAGGAAGCTTTACGTGGGAACCCGGGCAAACCAGGTTTGCACAAACTTCCAGACTCTGTGGATGCAGCAACCATGGAACAATCATTTAGTTGGACTATTTGTGTTGGAGGCGTGGGGGAATAGATAATGAATTGTCTTTAAAGACAAAGCAGATATGTTTAGTGTTCAGAGATTTTAAATTAAAAATGAACATTTCAAGTCAGGAGCGGTAGCGCATACCTATAATCCCAGCAGCTCAGGAGACTGAGGCAGGAGGATTGTGAGTTCAAGGCTAGCCTTAGCAAAAGTAAGGCACTAAGCAACTCTGTGAGACCGTCTCTAAATAAAATACAAACTAGGGCTGAGGATGTGGCTCAAAGATCAAGTGCCCCGAGTTCAATCCCTGTTACCCTCCCCCCCAAAAAATAAAATGAGCATTTGATTACTATAAAAGTAGGTATTCACCGAACGAAACTTGGTAAATATTGAAGTTTAAAATGAAACTAAATGACCCATATTCCTACCATGTGATGCTAACTACACTAAATACACTATCTTTTCTTTTGATCTTTTCCTTTGTTTATGTGTACACACATACAATTTCATGTAATACATATAATTTAAAGTTAAGAACTTCTGCACTGCAGTTTTGCATTCTGCTTCTTTACCTGACATTATGTGCTATCGTTACATATTCTTCAAATGTATGTTCTGTAAAAACTACATAACATTTAGTCATGCAGATGTACCATAATGTATTCAATGATTTCCCTACTATTAGACATTTAGTTGGTTCCAGGTTTCACTCTGTCTCTGAAATTTTCTTTGGGTAAATCCTAGAAGCGAGATTCCTGGATGAAAGGATATATACTTCTTTGTAAGGCTCTTGACACAAATTGCTTTCAGAGTCTTCCAGTCATTTTCTCTCCTCTTCTCTTTGGCAGTAGGCCACGGGTGAGCCATGGAGTGTCCATTGACTTTTTATCCTTTTCGTTTCCTGAGAATGATTATTGGTGTGTCGTTCCCCTTCATCACTCCCTAGCCTCACAATTCCACAGCTTGGGTGTTTGCCCTTGGCTCTGACTCGTACTTTACCTGGGACCTCACTCACTCCCTGCTTCCCCTCACCAAGGCTGCCTTTGCCATCGGCCCTCCCTTTTCCTCTTCCCCTCTCCCACAAATCCCTTCTATGCTCAGGACCCGATTTAACTTTCTCCTCCCCCACAGAGCCTTTCCAGACCTCTCTCTATCCACAGGCTTCGCTCTTTCCAAACTGCTCCATAATTTATGTTCTTCACACCACTCCTCCGACAATTAATCACCACTTACCAGCTGTATGACCTTCAGTAATCCCAGAAGCTTGTCGTGAGAATTTAATGAGATCAAGCCTATAAAATAAATACCTATCACACTGAGGGGCACACATTGCAGTTAGCAATAAATGGAAGCTCTTATTACTAAGATGGCCAGTTTGCCTTGTGACATTTCTTCTGTTGATTGTTACATACATCTTCTTCCACTGCCATTTAACTGTGTGTGACCTGGATCCCAAGTCCCCACGGGCAGCTGCTCCACAGCACCTAGAACAACAGTGTCATCTCAGAGCAGCTCACAGGGGATATTGCTGCTTGTGACCAGGCAGTAGGGTCTCATCCACATTTCTCTCCTTTGCCTTCTCCACCTAGTTTTGTGTCTTCACTGACCCTGGAGCCCAAAGCTCTGAACTTTTCCACCTCTTGCTCACCTGTCTAAGCTGCTACAATACATAGCAACATCTAGCAAATGCAATGGTTGAGTGCTTAGAAATTATCCCAGTAGAAATATTCTGTTTGTGCATTAGGGTTTCTTTGTTGGAAGGAGACTTTAAGAACACCTTGTCCCTAGAACCCATTTTCCAGATATGGCAAGAGAACTTCATATAGTGCCTGGGTTGGTTTCCAGAAGGCCTAGGCTCTAGTTCTTCTCTTTATGAAGCTTTGTGTCCTGGATAAGTCATTACCTTTCTGGTTTTTAGTTTCTTCATCTGTAAAATGAGAGGATTGAACTAGATGACATCAAAGATACCTTTCAATTAAATGTTATATTTCTATGAAATGGAAGCCTGGAGAGGTTGAATTGTGGAGAACATGGGCTAAAATAAAAATCTGACACATCCCAGAGCTTTGTAATCACTGTAGTCTATTCTGCCAATCAGCGACATTCATCTTGTGCTTTCCGTATGTTAGACACATAGAATGATCACAAACAGGTACAGTCAGGGGTCCATTTCTCACAAAGCTTTCATAGTTTAGCTGAGAACACAGATACAAACAGAGAATAACAAACCAAGGTAAAAGTTGAACCTGCTAGGTTGTTCCCCAATATTCATTTCCCCCTTTCTCTAGCATGATTGATAGAAATTATACTGAGTAAAAACAAATTAAATTTCTCAGCCTTGGTTGCAGCTGAATATGGCCATGTGATCAGATCCTGGACAGTGAGATGTGATCAGAATCATTCTGGGCAATTCCTGGTCCCCCTTCCTCCATCTCTCCTTTTCCTGCTGGCTGGAGTGTGGGTGTGGTGATGAGCTGATTTGGGTCACGGAACCAAAGGCACTAATTACACGGTGGATGAGAATCGAGACTGTGGGAGCCTGGGTTCCTGATGCCCTGGAGCCACAACTGAACTGATTACTCCTGCACTGTTAGCGAAGACAGACATGTATTTCTAGGTGTCAAATGAGGCAAAACTCTTATCTTGGGTCTCTCTCAGCTTCTAAACACACATCCTAACTAACATACACATTTCTACAAGCTGTGGTAGTCAAGTTCCTTTTAAGGAGTATGAGCTGGTTTAACAGAATAATGGGTAGAAGAAAAGTCAATCTAAGTGAAGTGCATGGAATTGAGCAAGGTCATTGAGATGGACATATAGATGGTAATTTGGAAATGTACTAATGAGAAAGCTGGCCTGATTGTGATGATCAGTTGATGGCTTCCAAATCAACAGATCATCATAATCATTTGGGTTTAAAAATGCTAATTCCTGGGTCCTAGCACTGGTTTTTAGGATTATAGTGAACTAAGAATGAGATCCAAGAATCTGTATTTTAAAGCTCCCAGGTGATTCTTATGAAGGAACAAAATGCAATGATTAAAAAAAAAAAAAAAAAAACTAGAACAGGACCAGATCATGAAGGGCTGTAAGTACCAGGCCAAGAATCCACTGCTCCCCAAGATCATGGCTGGCACCATCTAAACTTCCTGGATTGTGCTCATAAAAGTAATTGTCAGGAAGAAGGAATTCTAAGAGCACACGTGGTGTCCTAGATATATCAGACCCAGGCTTTCATTCTAGCTCTGCCCTTTGCCAACTGTGTCACTGGGAGCATAAGCCTCAATTTCTTCATTGGGGAAAACAGGCAAAATAAAGGTTGCTATAGAAATGCTTGGGAAAATGTATTCACAAATATCTAGCTCAGAGTCAATAGCCAATAATGTCACTGAAATGTCAGCTGCCCCCAGGCATGGTGCCCTTGCTTGGATTGCTGTACACAAGGTGGGGTGATTCTGGGGAGCAGTGGAGGAAGAGGCAGGACTGGCAGTCTAGAGACCAGGACTGCTGTCTTCCCTCTGCCACCCACTTACCGTAGACCCAGGAACCTTGGCACTCTGCTAGAAGTAAACCATGCCATCACAAGTCATTGGCCCCTGGATAAATAATTCAACCCTGTTATTATTTAGCACTCTGTGGTCACTGCTGGAGACCCGCCAAAGTCAGGCCAGGCCTCTGTGGCACTGAAGGGCTCTCGTGGACTCCCCAGCAAGCTCAGCTTTCAGCCTTGATTTCCATTAGTCCAGGATAGAGGAGAAAGGGCGCATTCTGGAAGCTCCCAGGGTTCTGCATTGTGACTTAGAGAAAATAAAAGGGCTTAATTACTTTGGGCTAAAGTACATGGGCATTTGACATTTTGAAAAATGGTTTTATGACATTTCTTTGATAGGTCTGGACCAAAGGCAGCAGTTTATACTTAAGAGAGGTGACAGAAAAGGAGAAGCAGAGAGCACAAGCAAGGAATCTCAGTCTTTTATAATACTCCCTTATGTTTTACATGCTTTATTCTTTTCAAATCAGTTTCACATTCATTACTAAATTATTTGATTTTTATAATAACTCAACAAGAGAGGACAGGGGGTAAAGAAACTCTTTCACTTACCAGCTTGCAAAATCCTTGGCAAATTAACTTCTCTGACATCAGTCTTCTCTTCTTTGAAATAGGAATGTTGTCTACTAAGGGAGTGGGATATTGGTGACAATTATATGAAGCCACTGGCAGCTACGAGTACAGAGCACATGTTCACTAGCTGTGAGTTCCATCTCCACCCACTACACAGATGAGAAAGTAGAGATGACAGAGACAGAAATAATGTGAATCCAGAAAGTGAGAGGACCCAGCATCTATATGTGCCTAGTTCAGAGGCTTCCACTACAACATTCTGGTAGTGGAGTCTGAAGTGGATTTGTGGGGCTCCCAATAGACTAGGCAGGACAGGAAGCAAGTGGAAGGAGAAGGACTCACATGGAAGGCAAGAGCCAGGCAGCAGGGGAGCCGAAGAGGAAGCACAGTGTCCATTGTCTGTCTCCAGGCAGTATGTCCTCCCTGCCAGGCTTGCAGTGGGACAAGCTGGCACTTGGCACAGAATGAAGAGCCTCTAGAGCTGGAGGAAGTTCCATATATGAGCCTAACATAAGACCAAAGACGGGGAGGACCTGCCACAGCAATGCCTGGCAAAAACAAGGCAGGAAGTGATCCTGACAGCCTGAAGAAATAGGTAAGCTGAAACCTAAAAGGGTTAAACTCAGGGTCATTCATGGGGTTCAGAAACCCAATAGCACAAAATATTGAATGAGAAAAACTGACTTGAAAGTAGAAGACACATTCCACTTTTTCCCTGAAATGGCTGCCAATCAGGAGGCAGCCTGATGTAGCAGAATGAGCACCAGAACAGGAGTCAAGAGAACCCATACCACCTCCACTCTGCATAAGTTGCAAGCCTCTGCATAGAACCTGGCCCTCTCTGGACCTGTTTCCTGTCCTGCAAAATTAGTGAATTGGACTACTAGATAGTCTTGTGGTTTCTCTTGCTTTCAACCTAGAATTCTCTTATTTCATTCATACAAGAAGACTTGGTGGTTTTAGTTGGTTATCAGTTCAATAAGAGCGAGAGTATGTAAATAGTAATTAGTGCAAACTTCAGGCGTACAAATAGGTATAAAGGTCACTTTAAACCAGACAATGACCCAGCTGACCTCAATTGCCTGGCAGCCCTCTGGGTAGTTGTCCATTGTGGGGACAAGATTCTTTTTAAAGAATCTAGAGGAGCCAGGTGTGGTAGCACATGTTTGTAATCCCAGCAGCTCTGGAGGCTGAGACAGAAGGATCACGAGTTCAAAGCCAGCCCCAGGAATGGCGAGGCACTAAGCAACTCAGTGAGACCCTATCTCTAAATAAAATACAAAATAGGGATTTGGCTCAGTAATTGAGTGCCCCTGAGTTCAATCCCCAGTAGAAAGAAAGAAAGAAAGAAAGAAAGAAAGAAAGAAAGAAAGAAAGAAAGAAAGTCTAGAGGAAAACTAGATTCTGACCAGAGAAAGTTCTTCAGTATTGTGAGAGGTCATATTTGCATTTGAAAAAATTGATAACTTGGAAATATTTATCCTCAAGAAGACAATCCTATGGCTGGGCTGTAGCTCAGTGGTAAATTGCTTGCCTAGTATATGTGAGGCACTGGGTTTGATCCTTAGCACCACATAAAAATAAATAAATAAATAAAATGAAGGTATTGTGCCATCTACAACTAAAAGAATATTTAAAATATAAAATTAAAAAGAAGAGAATCCTGAAAAGGAACATAAGAGCTATAAATTCAATATCTGATAGGCTGCAACTAAAAGATGTGTCAGGATTGTGTTGAGCTCCAAGCTGCAGTCTGGATAAAGTGTGTCCACTTGAGCTAAACATGTGGATCGGTCTTTGTGGAGCCAAGACAGGAGGCTCATGAAGGAGAGGGGCTGACTGCTGTTGGAGGTAGGCCCCAGCTGAGGGACCAGGTTTGGGGAGGCTATAGACAGGGCTTCCGTGCTGGGTGTCAGAGTTCCAGAAACACTCCAAGATCTCTCTAATTCACAGAGCTGAGGATAGGGAGGAGCAGGGAGGATTGAAGGAGCATGAGCCACTGAACAAATGAGGAGCAGGGTGAAGGGAGGCAGTGAGGAGAGGGCCTGCTGCTCTGTAAATGCCATATTAATTATGTGGCTACCCCAGGCAGTGTGCTAGACCAATTAACAAAGGGCAAGAGGCAAAACAACATGGAGGTGGGGGGTCGAGGAGTTGACCTTCACAACCCGAACTGGGGCAACTGATCAGGAAGGGAGCCATGGGTCAGCAGAGCTCAGCAATTGCCATTTCCTGTCTGCTTTGTGCTTCAGATTGTCAGACCCTAGAGAGCAGAGAACTTACTGTCTCCCTATTAGTTAACTCCTGGCACCACATCAGACACACTACTGGTCTGATGCTCAATAAACATCTTGTCAAGTGACTACATGAAAGGACAAAGGAACAGCTGGAGACCAATAAATAATTATTGACTCAATTAATTAATGAATTAATTAATGGAAAATTGATCCAGACTTTCATTCTGATCTCGGAAGAGTGAAACCATGAGAAAGGAAGCTCACAAAGGAGAAAAGACAAGGGTGGTGAAAACAAAGGAAACAAGAAATGTGTGGAAAGAAGGGAAAGAAACTAGGTGCAGTGGCACACGCCTGTAATCCCAGGGGCTCGGGAGACTGAGGCAGGAGGATCAAGAGTTCAAAGCCACCTTCAGCAAATAAGTGAGGCTATGAGTTATCTAGTGAGACCCTGTCTCAAAAAATAAAAAGGATGTGGCTCAGTGGTTATGTGCCCTTGAGTTCAATCCCTGGTACCAAAAAAAAAAAAAAAAAAAAAACAGGAAAGAGAGAGGAATGAGAGAAAACTGAAATGCTGATCAGTAAGAGACCAGCAACACTGGCTTTTAGGGCACACACTGTTGTGTGTGTGTACCCACCCTTCCTTCCTTCCTTCCTTCCTTCCTTCCACTAATTCACTCCTCTCTTCATTCCCTTGGCCAGCCATTTTTCAGAGACTACCATCATATCAGTTGCTCTGGAAACTGTGGAGGACACGATGAGGCACAACCTCATTGGATCTGTACCTTTCACATGTAGAAGAAAAGCCAAATTAGGTTGGTTTTTTAAAAAAATATTTATTTCTTAGTTTTAGGTGAACACAATGTATTTATTTTACATTTATGTGGTGCTGAGGATCAAACCCAGTGCTTCCTGCATGGGAGGCAAGCACTCTACCACTGAGCCACAATCCCATCCCCCAAATTAGGTTTTTCCTATTCTCCACTTCCCACGACACTAAACTCAATGTTTCTGTGACCCCCACAGATATGCGGGCATTCTTTAATTTCATTATGCCCCTCCCTACCTGAAGAGAGTGTCAGATCCCACAGGTTAGGGCTCAGTCCCACAGAACTCCCAACTCCCTCCACCCTTTAGTTGTTGGTCACAAGCACAGGTTGTGGCCTATGCTTCTAATCAACGGGATATAATGGGAGTTTTCCATGACCTCTTCCTTGGGTTGGAAGAATTTGCTAGAGTAACTCACATAGCTCAGGGAAACATTTTACGTACACCTACACAGTTATTATAAAGAATAGAGATAAATAGCCAAATGCATAGAGCAAGTCATGAGAAGAGGCCCAGAGCTTCCCTGCCCTCTCTGAGCACGCTACCCTTCAGGAACCTTCATGCATTTAGCTCTCAGGAAGCTCCATGTAGCCACATGAATTGGAGGGGGGAGGGAAGTGGGGGGTTATGGAAACACCATTATATAAGTGTGATTAATTAAACTATTGGTCATTGGTGATCAGCTCAACCTCTAGTCCTTCTCCTCTCTGCAACCCTCTAATCACCTGTTGATCTTTCTTATGATCAGCCTACATCTTGAAGCCTTTAGGATATGCCAGCTATTAGTCATCTCATTAGCATAAAAAAGATACTCTGACCAGATTACAAGGGTTTTAGGAGTTACTAGTCAGGAAGTGGGGTGGAATATCAAATATTTATTTCATAATATGATGACTCCAGAGGTAACTTACAAAAAGAATACTCCTCAAAAAATAGTAGAAGATGCTGAGCACAGCATCACATGCCTGTAATCCCAGCATCTCGGGAGGCTGAGGCAGGAGAATTGGGAGTTCAAAGCCAGGCTCAGCAATGGTGACGTGCTAAGCAACTCAGTGAGATCCTGTCTCTAAATAAAATGCAAAATAGGGCTGGGAATGTGGCTCAGTGGTTGAGTGCCTCTGAGTTCAATCCCGGGTACAAAAAAAAAAAAAAAGTAGATGTATGAGGGCTCCAGATCATATACTGACTCAGTAGTTTCTGAGGCCACCAGGGACTAGATTGGGAGGAGTTCAAGGAATAATATTTTAAAACATTTCTCTGGCTGCCTCCTATTCACTCTAAGGGACACTGAATTCCCCCCAGTAGTTCTGGGGTTTCCAGTGGTGATTCACTCTGGGAGTCTTAGAGCCCCTGATACCAGCTGGCTCACCAGCTCTGCCTTGCTGTGCTGGTCTCAGTCAAGGGCACAGACAACAACCACATATGGTGCCTGCTGAAGCCAGTTGTGTTGGAATGCCACCAAGGGTCCTGCTGCTGCTGCTCATTCTGAAGCTGCCAATGTCCAGTTCCTGCCCACGTCTCTTCTCTCCCATGCCGACACTTGGCAAGGGTATGGAGGCTGGAGGTATACTCCCCTTCCATAGTGGCAATGGTTGCTGTCTTAGAGCTTCATCATCTTTGGCCATCACTGTGAAACTGCTCTTTTATAATTTTCTTGTAAAAAAAATTATATTTTCCTGCAAAAATGGGCCCAGGCTCAGTCAAGTGGAGAGTAGCTCAGACTCCAGTCTAGCAAAATCTGCATTCCCACTCCTACAACATGGGTCATTATCCTTGAATTTAAGCTGTATGGCTCTCTTCTCTCTTCTCTTAGGATAAATTCTTTTCCAGAAGGCTCCCTTGTTTTTCATCTAAACAAATTCCTGTCCCAGTGGTCCATCAAATATTCTTGATCCTATTGTAATCTTAACTCACTTAGGCTCTGAGACTCCCCACTATCTAGGGATGAGCTGATTGCATTGTATTAGGACTGGCCTGAGGTCCTCATTGGTCGGGTAGCTTGTAACATTGTTTTGAAGGTATCGGGGACTCATTTAAGCTTAGCAGAACAGAGTCTAGGGTGCTGATTGATTATTAATGCCTGCCTATGCCTTGAGAGGGAGAAGGGTAGTATGTGTGCCACACCTATGCCCTCCCTGGTTACCATTTGCCTTCAGAGACCAAAAAGTGGGCAGGAAGGGGAGGGATTTATGGTTTACTTCTATGAATATTTAATAGTGACAATCTCATTATGTCTTACAACAAATCTGAGAAAGAGGGGTTACTAATAACCCCTTTCCCAGATAAAAATCTGAACTCAGAAAAAGTAAGGAATTTGTTTAAGGTCAGCTAGCCGCTACTACATGGCAGAGTCAGATTCACATGTAGTTCACCATGCTTCACCCACCAGCCACCCACATGGTCTCTTAGTGTTTTCTGCAAATGGTTGGATCGGAAGACCAGTGAGGGCAGTGACAGCTTCACCCAATCACCCCAGAAGCAGGCTCTTTAGTAACCCACCCAGCAGTGATGTCGTCTGATAATGATGATGAATGCTGTTGTGATGCTGCCCAGGCACCTCCTCATAAGGGGTTGGACTTCTCATCAGCAGAGAAAGGGTTAGTTGCTCCCAAAGGCATCTTTATATGTGATAGATGATCAGATCAACTCCTGACCACTTCAAAATGCACATATTCATCAGCATTATCCAAGCCCCACAGGAGCACTCAGCTAAGAGATTCACCTAAATGCTTTCCCTAAATGCAGACTTTGTCTTTGTCCTCCTTGCTGACACCAACCACAGAGCACAGGTCACCTTTGACTGCTGGTTGTCCTTGATCATTGAGATATCTGTATGCATTACCTATGAATTGCCTGCAGCATTTACCAGCCTAACAAATCACACACACAGCTTCATTTCCACGTTTGTATCTCCAAGCTCCCTGCTCCCAGCCATCCTGATTGTGGAGTGTCAGGGTTTTCACTGGAGGCAAATGGGTATGTTCCACATGCTAGTTCAGAGGTGCGGGGAACTCCCCCTTCCCTATTGCACACCCTGCTGGGTATGAGAAGTGAGTTTCAGCACTCAGATCAGTTAGATACTTTCTTCAATCAACAATGGATTATCATGGATCATCACTGATATACTGGCCCTTCAATCCTGTAGGGAAGACGAGAACAAATGGAATTCACAGACCCTGTCCTCAAAGAGATGAGAAGACCACTGAGGCATAACGACACCATGTGGCAGGTAATTAAGTGATGGATTTCAAGGCAAGAAAAAAAAAAGATTTTAAAAAATTGGAAAAGTCAGAAGTAAATATAGACTTTCACTTTCAGAGGAGGGTTTGTGAAGGAGGGAGGGGTCAGAGGGATGAACTCCAGACTGCAATGAGGCTGGGATAGGAATTTGGAGAGACATCTGGTGTAGTCTGGGCCCTGATCTTCACAAGGTGGCCGACCTCAGCACTGTACCTCCTTTCTCAATCTCAGCCTCCTAATCTACCAAAGAGGACTGTGACACTGAAAGTGATTTTTGTATCTCATTTGGCAGCCACATGTGAACACATTCAGTGGGTGGAGACAGGCCTGAAATGATGGGAATCTATTTATGGTTATATTTATCCCATAAAGTAGGAATAGTTATATATTTCACTACAGAAAAATTAGTGTGTTTGATTAGGACCTGTTGTCTCAGATCCCACCAGGGGTGATATATAATAGACCATTCATGTGGTGCACATAAACTGAAAACACACCTGGCTACAAGAGGCCTGTATTATTACACAGCTTCGGCTTAGGAGAGAAACAGTCATTTCTAGAACCCTACAACTGGGAGAAGAGCTATGTTTAGCAGAAGTTGGCAGGCTTTTCTATAAAGGGTCAGATAGTAAATATTTTAGGCTTTGTGGACCACATATGGCTTCTGTTGTAACTATTCAACTCTGGCACACAAAAGCACCTATGATCAATGGGCTTCCAATAAAACTTTATTTATAAAAAAGAAAAAAAATTCATCCAGCTGGGCTGTGATGTGCCAACTCTGATGTAGAGATATGGTTTGAGACCAGGAAAGACCCCCAGAGGTAGACCCCCAGAGGTCTTTCCTACTCCCTCCTACCTCTAGGTCACAATCATGTCTCTGAGAGGAACAGGAAAAGGCAAAACTGGGCCCAAAGTCCAGGCCTCGACTCCCTCCACACTCACTTCCTGGCGAGTATCTCCTCCTTCTGGACGTGGCCTCCACCTGCCTGCAGGCCTTCTAACCAGTGGGAGAACAGAGGGCCAATGAGCCTCTTTTTTTCCCTGATTCTGTGCCAGAGAGCATTTGAAGCAGAAGAGGATCTGAACGTCCTCATCCAACAGAATGAAAATGCTGACTTAAAAATCAAAGCAGCAAGAAGCAGAAAACTAAGTCTCAGTGGTCTTCCACTGTAGAGGCCATTTGGCTGACTGGCTAGGCCACAGAGGGTACTGCCAGCAGAGCAAGACCATAGCCGGAGAGAGGTGGCAGGTGATAGCCACCCAGGGGCCCAGGGGTAGGGGTAGCTCTGTTCACCATCTGTCATAGTCCTCCCATCTTCCCAACCAGATCAGGGAAGGGCCAGCCTTTTGGCCAGGCACCACAGGGTGCCATCTCCCAACCCCCCAAGTTAATGCCAAAAACAGGAAGTGATGACAGACGCTCAATGAAAGCCCTGGCATGGGTTAGGAAGGCACAGCTTTGAGTGGAAGCCACAAGCCTGTGCCTGCTAAGACATGGGGCAGCAGGAGCTAAGCTTGGGCCCAGGAAGCCAATGAAAAGACAAGGCCCTGGGGACAGTGACAAAATCCATAAGCCTTAGCAGGAAGGAACTTTAGGAATTCCTTAACCCCTTGCTCCCACTTTACAGATGAGAAGACTTAGACCCATCACACACTTCTGAGCTGCCAGCCATGTGTCCTTATTCTAAGCCCAGGCCTCTTTCCATCAACAAATACATATCTTACTTAAAAGACTTTCATCCATAGGGAATGTGTCAATGTGTAAAAATGGCTACAATCACAGTACCTACCTCGTGGAGTTGTTTTGAAGATTAAATGAATAACTACACAGTATAAGCTTTCTCAGAAGCAGGATTCATCAGTTAGACCATCCTGCTGCTCCTCTTTTTGGTTCAGTCTGACTAATTGATTTTTTTGTGTGTGGATGAAAAGAATGCTCTGAATGGTCATTGATCGGCTCACCATAAAGACTTTGTGCCTTTGTAAGAGCCAAGAGAGAATAGATGATATGCTGCTGACTATATATATACATATAACCTTGCTAGAGACGAGCTCAGAAACAAAACAGCCAATTCCAATGCTCTCTCCTCCAAGCAGGGAGAGAGTAGGCAGACAGCACAGAAAGCCTTTCAAGCACCCCCACCCTCTGCAGCAGGCCTGTCTTCCAGAGTGCCAGGAAGCATCGTCAATTGCCTGGTAGATGCTTCTAGCTCAAAGCAACAAGTTCCAGCTGGAAGTGTCATCTTCTTTATACCCTGGCTCCATGTCCTGACTATACTGATGGAGATCAGGTGTCAAAGTGGCTCAGGATTCAGAGTCTGTGATCCAGGCTGCTGGGCTTACATTCCATTTCTATCAAATACTTGCCAGGTGACCTTGGGCCAGTTGAATTGATTTTAGCTTCCTAAAATTGGGTCACTCGCTGCTGTAGACTCCTCCCTTGTTCCTCTTTCCTTCCTTTTGTATAAAAATTAGCTACCAACATGATTAGCTACCAACAGTGGCTCTTTTTAAATTGCACAATGACATTTTTTCCCTTGCAAATGCCGTGAAGGTAGTGGTCAAGCACCTCCCCAGGACACTGTAGGAAGTGCTCAATAAAGATGAACCTTTTAGCTGGACGTGGTGGTGTACACTTGTAATCCCAGCAACTCTGGAGGCTGAGGCAGGAAGATTGAGAGTTCAAAGCCAGCCTCAGCAGATTAGTGAGGTACTTAGCAACTCAGTGAGACCCTGTCTCTAAGTAATATATAAGAAAGGATTGGGGATGTGCCTTAGTGGTTAAGTGCCCTGGGTTCAATCCCTAGTACCAAAGAAAGAAAGAAAGAAAGAAAGAAAGAAAGAAAGACGGAGCTTGAAGTCAACTGATTGACTATCTTATCAATAACTCTTCCAGGACTCCAGGGCCAGCTCTCAATGCAATGAGCCTGGTGCCAGGGGTGTAGCATTGTGGGAAGCAAATCTCAATTTCTCTAAGCCCGCCGCCCAGTTTCTTTGATCTTACTTTAGTTGCCCCTGGCCTTGAGGTATGTTTGGGTCCACACTGGTTCCTGAAAGGAAGCTTCTGGGATACTGCTCCGTCAGGGCCAGAAAACCCTCTCTGGAGAGCTGTCACTGCCTTGATGGATTCTGCCTGGCAGGGGGACCATGGCCCAGTTCTTCTATCGATGCTGCTCAGCAGAGGCCTTTTGAGCACAGAGCCAGAGAAAAACAGAAAGTTTTTTGCTTAATAATAGACATTTGCTGAATAGGGACGATATTTCTCTCTCCCTCCCCTCCTTCCTTCTTTCCTTCCTCTCTTCATTTTCTTCTTAGCTACTTTTCAGTTATTCCAGCTTTCCTTCTCTTTTCTTTCTCCTCTGGTCCCTGTTTCTCTCAACACAGTAAAACTGATTCTATATCATGTAGTAGCAATCAAGAGCTTTTAGCCTAGTTACATTTGCCTCGATTTTTGTCAGAAGATGCAATATAAAATGTATGAATGGATGGGGTCCTAACAAACTAAGCACATGACACTTGAGTTTGCCTATCTTTCAGATGGACTCTTTTACATCTGGTTTCCTAAAGTCATTAGGATAAGGACAAATTAAATGCCAGCCAAACCTTCTTAACAATACCATTATCTTTAAACTCAGGGTTTCCACAATCATTTGTGGGTTTGGCTTGTCAGACTACTGTGTTCTTCCTGGGGAATTTATCTGTAATCTAGGTATGCCATCATTGGGAGGCAAGGCATTTGTGGCCTGCTATCCAAATACCTGGGGTTTCCATCGTCAAAATGTAAAGAAAAACAAGGCCATTTCACTCTATCCAACTCCCTTCTTTAGCAGATGGGGAAAAAAAGTGTTTGTGGGATTTGGTAACTGGGCCAGGGTCATGAAATGGGTTGGCATCAGAGATCAGGCCAGTGGAGACAGCATGTATTTCTAAGATCCTGAATCAGAGCTATTTGGGATCAAGTCTGTTGAGGGCTGTCTTTAACTGGAAGGGAAGAAGAAATCCTGAAGATTGGAATCTGTAAGGAACCCCAGATTTAGAGCCCCTAATCTCCAATTTCAAGTTTGCTAACATCTATAGTAAAGGACAGAGATGTGGTTTTTTAAGGCAAAAGGGAAGAGGAGCTGATCTGTCAAAACTGGAAGAAAAGGAAACTGACCTCTTTGGGCAACCAAGGTCCCCGTTGCAGCCAGAAAAGGTCTGCCTGTGGGTTGTTGAGATGAAACCAGGTGCTGGCTGGTCCCTGGCCAGAATATTTGTTTATGTCATCTCCAGCTCACAGCCTGGGCCTGGGCCTCCCTGGCTACTCAGAAGCCACCCCAACCAGTAGAAGGCTCCTATGCATTTCCTCAGTTCTGCTCCTCTTAGTAGCCCTGTTTGCTGGCCCTGAATAATATCTCAATGCAGGACAAGTCATTTGAAAAGTCCCAGAAAAAAACATCTCCAAAACTGCCCTGCATTCTGAAAATTCCCTGATTAGAGATCATTCCTTTGCCTAAAGCAAACTTTAGCATCAGAATCACCTGGAGGCCTGTTAAACAGGGACTGCTGCCAGGCTTTCGGGTCTGAGATGGGGCCTACAATTTGCATTTCTTACAAGTTCACAGATAATGCTGAAGCTGCAAGTCCTCACAATGAGAATCCCTGGCTACAACTTTTGACCTTCTCCCTAGATCTACCCTTCAGGAGAAGTTGGAGTAGTGAGATGGACTTGACCTGGAATTGGGTATGTTAGGTCTGTCTCTTGGTGGGTGTCGTTGGGCAAGTCCATTCCCCTTTCTAGATCTCAGGTTTCTCACCTGTGATATGAAGGGTCTCATTTGAATATTCTCTCTTTGAATTTTGCCTTAGACATGTGAAATTTTATCCCCGCCCCCTCCACCTGACCAGGGTTCCTGTCCCCTCTTCAGTACTACTTGGTTGAAGGTGGAGTTGGTTCCTCTAGGCAGAAACCTGTACAACTTGTCCTACAGTCTTGGTAGATGTTCTGGTTCATGGGTTCTTTGTGCTGAAACTTTCATCTCCCACGGTGGTGCCTCCAGCTCAGCCAGGTCTGAAAAGTTCATGTTCTTGAATGAATGATTCACAACTTTTTTTACTGGTAGGAAGGGGAAAAGACAAAAAGTACAGTGTAGAACACATTCTGGTGAGAAACTTTTCCTACAAGGTGGAGGCAGTGAGAAAGACAATAGTTTCTAGGTTCTAGGATTTAGGGCCCACCAGAATAATCCAGGACAATCTTATCTTCAGATCCCAAATTAATAACATCTACAAACACTGTTCTTTCAAATAAGGTCACATTTATAAATTCTTAGGGTTCGGATCTAGACATATCTTGGGGGGGGCAGATTACCATTTAACCAACTTCAAGAAGCAAGACGCATACACTCTATTGCTTCAGTGTGCGTGGCCAAGGTGCTCTGTGAGTCAGCTGCAGACAGCTGCTTCTCTTGGTCCATAGGTGGGTTTCTGTGAGGCAGGTCCAGCAGCTCTGACTGCTGAATGTACACTGAGATGAGCTCCAGGGCTATGCATGTACCAGCGGAGACTAAAGGCTGAGAACAGCTCTTCCTGTACCACTGATTGTAAGATGGGTTCACCCCTTTTTACCTCATCCTATCTAGAATCAACCCACAAAGGAAACAAGCATAACCACACAGAGACTCAAGAATATTTGAAAGGCAACACATAAACAAAGTGGCAACCTCAAAGTCTGAGCTCTGGATAGAGGACACCATGTGTTGTAGACGGGAAGGGGAATGGTCTGGGCTTTGAGAAAAACAAACTTGACTGTCATTGTAGCTCAGTAGTAGAGCGCTTGCTTAGCACACGCGAGGCACTGGGTTTGATCCTCAGCACTACCTAAAAATAAATAAATAAAATAAAGATATTGTGTCCATCTACCAGTAAAAAAAAAAAAATTAAGGAAAATAAAACTTGGGAAGTCCAACTCTGTGAATTACGAAGATTAAAAGAATTATTATCCCTCTGTTCCACAGGAACTTACATGCTGATTGCCTCATGTACATGATCTCACACCACTGTAGCCAAGGGTAATATTATGATATTAATAGCCTCTAAGGCTCAGGTCCTGGCCTGTCAGAACTGAGCCTGTCCATAGTGCTGGAGCTCGATCTGCAGGCTCCTGCTGTGTGACCCTTAAACTTAGACTGCTGACTTGTGGACATCTGGGTCCTCAGAGTGGGGTGGCTGGAATGTTGGGATCAAGAGAGCTTCAGTACTGGGCCAGCTTTTCAGCAACCAGTATTTGCATATTTGAATATTCTCACAATGAGGATGTCTGCCCTGATGCACTGGCTGGATAGTGGATGTTGATAATCCCACTTTGTAGAGGAGGCTTGGAGGCTCAGAGGGGAGAGGATATTTCCCTGAAGTGAGAAACTTGGTTGGGAAAGAAAGCTGTCAGGGCCGCAGCCTTGGAGGGAGTAAAAGATTTCAACCAGAAAATCTCCCTGACAGTTTTTATCCAAGGAGCTTAGAGAAAAGCAGCCACTCATCGGACAGCTTACCAGGGGGATCTCAGAGCAGCTTCTTCCTCCCTGGAGAGCCTGGAGAGTCTGATGGTAAATATGAGTGAAAACTCGCCCTCCTTGCCCAGATATTGAGGCCTCCCTTCCCAGTAGGGACAGTGCAGCGTTCCCAGCCCCACAGCCCTGTGTACGAATGGAATGGAATGGAATGTCCAGACGCTGCCAGGTGGAGGGACGTGGAACAGAGCATTTCAACGTGGCAGCAGGAAGGGCCTGGCAGAAATCAAGCCAACTGGCTGACGATGAGCATTCAGGGAACACTCAGCCTGTGGAGCGGTAGTGGGCGTGAGGGTCAGCTGGGGTTGGTGGGGAGGCTGCAGCCCAGCCCCACTCCTGCCAGCACTCTCTCTCAGTTGGTTTGTATGTCATAATGCTGTTTCTGATTGAGGGGGGGATATGATTTCACTGCCTAAAAAATCAGCAAACCATTGACTTCATTTGCATCTCTCTTCTTACTTATGAGGAAACTGAGGCACAGAACAGGAGTGACTGGATGTCACACAGTGAGCACCATTTCTTGATGGTCAGTCCAAGTGGAGTGTCATCCACTTGGACTATTGCCTCCTTTCCCGTGCCAGCACTGTGCTGGGCCAAGGGCCAAGTGGGGTAGCGGGGTGGGGGGAGAGAAAAACAGGACACACACACACACACACACACACACACACTTACTCACATTCACTAGGATTGCTCCTGTCTTTCTTCAAGCCATCACTTTAAGAACTTCTAACCTATCTCTTTGCTTCTGTGTTTGCCTCTGAATTCATTTTCCACCCTGGGCCAGAGGGATCCTTGAAAAAATATAACTCAGGCCATGTCACGTGTCTGCTTGAGACCCTCTAGTGGCTTTCTATCACACTTAGAATGAAATCTAAATTCCCTATATGGCCTGCAAGGTTCTTTATCTGCCCCTGCCCCACCCCAACATCACCTCCCCCATTCTTCCCTTCACTCACTGATCACTGTTTATAAGGATTTTTCTTACTTCCGCTTCCCTGGAAGGTGATTTCCTGGAGAGCAGCAAGCTTGCCTCTCTTTTTAGAAGGCATGTCCCCAGAGTGATGTTTGGTAGGCACTCAAAAGATGTTTATGGAATGAACAAGCACAAACACTGAGATAGACAGCCTCCAAGATGGCCCAAGGACCCCTGCCTCCTAGTTCTCAGGCTGCTATGTCGTCCCCTCCTACACCAAATAGGATGGATTTGTGTTATCAGTAGTATAGACTATCACAGAAGATACAAATTGTGACTTCTGAGGCCGGGTCCTGATAGGTGTGACCATCTTTGTCTTGCTCTTGGGCTCACTTGCCCTGGGGGAAAGCAGCTTCCATGTCAGGAGGGAGCTCCTGCAGAAGGTCCATGTGTGGGGTATGGACCTCCTGCTGCCAGCTGCCAGTGGGAGAGCCATCTGCAGGCAGCTCCTGTGGCCCAGTCAAGCTTCAGGAGCCTTGTGAGGAGCTGAATCCACCCTGAATTCCTGACTCACAGAACCTGTGAACAAATAATTGCTATTTTAAGATACAAAGTTGTAGGCTAATTTGTTAGCTGGCCATAGGTAATAAATATAAATACATTTTTCTTTAAAAAGATGGGATCATAATACTGTTCAGAAATCAACTTTTTTCACTCCATCAGTATACTGTGAACATTTTCCATGTTAATGAATCCATACCTTGGCAAGTTGAGACTGTAGGATTCCAAGTTTGACAGCCCAGCCTGGACAGCATAGCAAAACCCCATCTCAGAAAAAAAGAAAGAAAGAAACTAATCTATATTTATAATCACTCAGAACTATAATGAATAAAAATAGCACAATTTATCCACTACTCAAAGTCTCAATTTTTTCACCATTATAAAAATATTACAGTTACCTTTTTTTGTGGGTGATTCTTTATGACATGCATAATTTTCTTAGGATAAATTCCTAAAAGTGGAATCTCTGGGTCAGAGGATATATTTGGGGCTACATATTTTCAAATTATGTCTCCAGAAAGCTTACAGGACTCTTTCCCTTAGGATTTGAGAGCACCTGTTTAACAGGCAAATTTCAAAAACATTTACTATTTTGCCCATCTGATAAGTTTAAGAAATACTCTTTGATTATTTGAATGTACATTTCTTTGATTCTTAATTACAGCAGCTTTGAGGCCCTGGGCAGGGAAGTATCAGAATAGAGAAGGTTCTGCCAGCAGTTCTTTCAGACAGCCCAACACCCCACCTCCTGCATTCTTGGGAATGCCACACTCCCCACCTGTTTCTCGGCTGTCCCCTGCTTTCTTTCTCTTCACAGTGAGCAAAGTAGAAGTCAGGGATTTCCTTCTCCAGGCCATGTCGAGGCCTTGCTTTGCCCCTGTGGATGAAGACGCTGGTGTTGCTAGCTCCTGACCTGCTGGCCTGGTGGGTTGGCAGGGCAAGGTCCATCCATCTGACCTCTCTACAGCTGTCTGGGGAGGGCCACCTGGACACCTGTTCTCACAAATTAAAGGAAAAGCATTGCCTCCGTTTCCCAGCCCCAAATTCATCCTACCACAGAGCGGAATAAAATAAATGAACAGTGTTTATACAATAACACAGTTAGCTTTATAATAAGACTAAGCCATTTTGCAATTTCCAGATCATCCCGTTCTTCATCTCAGCTAAGGTATCTGCTGAGCAGGAAAACCACCTGATCTGCAGGGTGGCCACACCTCTCACATCTGGAAAGCCCTCTTGCCAAGTCCACCCTCCCTGGTGGGTCTGGAAACCTGCAGTGCTGTTCCCTAAGATTTCTGTTTCCTGGAGCCCCACAAACCCTCAAAGGCCCAGCTCACTAACCAGCCTCTCCTGAACTTGCTGTTTTCTTAGGAATCAAACAGATGGTGTCTGCCTGGTGGATGTTAGGGTGTCATGGAAACATTAACGGCTCCTCTGGAGCTATCCATTCCTGGAGCATGGGTCTCTCTGTCTTCTCTCCAAGTAATAAGAATTCTGACCTCCAACATTCCTGTTGCAAATTTACACATTTTCAAACAATTTATAGTGATCATTTCTTTAGAGCCTGAAACCAGGAGCAAGAGGGGAAGGGGACTCTCAGTCCTCTCTTGCACTTGTAGGACACTGGACCACAGAGAAAGCTGCACCCCCAGATGAATGATGTGATTGAGGTTACAGGGTCACCAGGGTTTGTCTTCAGATTCCGTTCAAATTTCTTCCAAACCTGTGCTGAGGACCACACTGTGACCTTTCTGGGCCCTAAGCACTTTAGCCTTCTTGGGCCTCTTCACCACCACAATAAAATATTTAAAATATTATTTTATGATTGTCCTGGTATAAAGACAGACAATCTGGGTTAGATTTATTAGTCTATATTCATTAATATTTTTTTCTTCTGATTTTAAATGATACCAAAATTAAAACATCTTCCCAGGCCCTCAAAGTCCCAGGGGCCCCAGGCAAAGAGCCTGCATTAAAAGTCAAGGGGCCTTGCCCAGCTGCCCACATGAAACACACATACACCACCACTTGCTTTTCAAAGTGCCTCTATAGATGTGGAGAGAGACTAGATTATTAAGAAGAAAAAAACCTCACTGATTAATAATGAAAAACACCTGCAAGTCGCACAGCCTTCCAGCTGGGAAACACAACAGCTACCATTGATCTAGGAGTCATCAGGAAGTTACTAGAGTTCATGGTCTCCTGGGGTGCCCATTCCTCCAAGTCTCATGCCCGCCTGGTCTCCAGCTCCCACCCCACCCTGATGAAACCAGCTTCAAGATCCTTCTGGTTCACAAACATATCTGGTGCCACTATAGAGACTCCTCTTCTCTTTCCTCTTGAGGACACATAAAAGACTTTTCTCCTGAAGATCAAGAGGACTTGCGATGTGACTGGGGATAGCTCCAATGTTCCAAAATGATACTGGGAGACTGCATTCAATTAAGAGACTAAATAACTCTTTGTGTGAGTCTTTGAAGAGCCCAGGTAATGGCTTTTAAAATTCTACTGCAGGTAATTGCGTGAGTCACGGGCTGTCTTTTTCCCTTCAGGGAGGGAGCAACTAGAGCAGTTGAGGCAAATGTGGGTTGCACATGTGACTAGGTCCCCTGCCCACAGTGCAACTGACATTTTCACTCTGTCAGGCACTCTGTCTGCCAAGGAGTCCTTTTGTGTTCATGGGCCCCTTCTGCCATAACAAAATATTAAAAATTGTAGTTTCTGATTGCATTGGCAGTCAGCCATTGAATTCTTCATGACCCTCACAGTGCTGCGTTCCAAGTGGCACATGGGATTCCACACAAGCTAGCAGTTGAGAACTATTAGTCTTCCCTGATCTCACCCACTCACTTCAGGTTTTACTCCCCCCACTCTTTTTGTAACTTTAAAGTAATATAATCATAAGAAATACAAAAGGCACCACGCATTGACATAACAATGACTATATACAAGTGTGTGTGTGTGCATGAGCAAGTGTGGGCATAAAACACTTTCTCTATTTTACAAAGGCAGAACGTGAAATTCAAAGAGTTTAAATATTTAACTCAGGACATAACAGCTAGCAAATGGTAGAACTGGGATTTGAATCCAGACTGACTAACCCCAAACCAGAGCACAGCTCAGTGGAGATGTGAATTCTAGTGGGGATTAAGTCCTTAAATTAGTGATGAAGCATTGACTGAAATTCCTGGCAAAGGGAAGCTAGGGAATCAGGGTAGCATTATTCTGCAACCCCGTGGTATGAGTCTGCCTAGTGGGACTGAGATCTTGTTCTCCCATCAAAGGCTCACAATGCTGTGTGAGGCTTTAAGGGAAAGGAAAGGTGCTGTTGTGGAGGGCACACGTCTGTTTCTCCAGGAGCTCATTCTCCTCTCCAGGGATGCACTCAGCTGCCAGCCTATTGGTTGGCTGCAAGATCCTGATGGTGTCTGGCACAAATATTGGGTCTCTAGAGTGGCCTCTGCCTCAACTGCTGCCTTTCTTCTCAACCCTAAGAATCCAGAGTTTCGGGAAAGCGCACAACTTACTTTATTTTCACCAGTCACCCACAGGAAGCCTTACCTGTACCCACCAGCCCCCAAAGAGATTAGAATAAAACAGGGAAAAATGTAAGCAAAGAATCTACCCACTACATGAGAGGATGGTGCTGAGCCCCCAATCCACAGGGCCAGTCCCTGCGAAAAACAGGAAGCCAGGGCTCGAGGGCGATGCCTCATTCTTGCTTTTGCTCCTTTCCTGGTCTCAGCATCTCATCTGCTTCTACACCTCTCTCTTGGTCCACACCTTTGGGATACATAAATCCCCACCACTGGTACCTGCCCTCCTACCATGGCTATTAGCTTAGACCTCTTCTCTGTGAGGACAGAGGTGCTGGTGGGTTGGGGACAGCACCTGCTCACTTGTTAAGCACCAGTTATGTGCTGAGTACTGAATATATCTTATATCATCTTCAGCCCCATGTGTTGGTTGCACCCTCTTCATTTTACAATGAAGCAAGGAAAAACTGATGAAGTAATTCACCAAGAACCACACAGCAAGAAGGAGGAGTTAGAAAGTCTAGCCCAAATCTGCTCTGTACCACAAGATTTTCTTTCTCCTCTCCGTGTCCCAATCCTGCATCTCCTCCCAGCCATGAAGCTGACCAGTAAGTCAGAGCTGTAACACTGATGGGTTTCCCCTCCTGGGTAAACTGCCAAAATCACAGACATGCCTTCCCTTATATTCAGATCCAGAAGGATCTGAATACTTTCACCAGTCACCCACAGGAAGCCTTACCTGTACCCATGAGCCCAAGAGATTAGAGTAAAACAGGGAAAATGTAAGCAAAGAATCCACCCACCACGTGGGAGGATGGTGCTGAGCACCCAATCCACAGGGCCAGTCCCACAAATTCTTGGTGGGGCCCAAGAATTTGTATTTCTAACAAGCCAGGTGATGCTTGTTAGAGTCGTGGGTGTAAGGAAGGGCCGGGGTTTCAGGTTTATAGCAGGAACACATTTGGGGCTCAAGGGATTTTTCCAGAGACCATGAAATCACACCACATGGGCAGCTGTGTTGGCTCAGGTCTCTGGTATTCTTCAAGGTGAGCCAGGGAATCTGTTCTGTAATTTGATCTTGGGAGAGGGAACCACAGAGCCCTGGTCCTGCCTGCTGAGGACTGCCAAAGCCAGGAGTGTGGGAAAAGAGGAAGGTCGAGGCAGCAGCTGCGGAGCTGCTCCAGAAGTCTCCGCTGAGCTTTTCATTAGCTGGAGCCCTATTTGCCCTCGGGGTCGAGTCTGACACCCGGCTGACAGGCCACAGCAGATGCAGCCCCCGAGGCAGCTGCCCCCACCTGCCCAGTAGCAGACACAAAGCAGGGAGCTAAAGGGCAGAGTGACTGCTCACCTCAGGGCACTCAAGGGAAAGCTGCCACCCTTTCTGGCACACGCAGGGCTCAGGGAAGCAACTTCCATTTCACCTAGGAATATGCTCCTGAAAAGAACGGGAAATCCATGCCCCGAGGCAGGCAGGAGAGGAGCTGGGTAATTAGCGCAGTGTCAGAATGGCCTGGACACAGGCGGCCCAAGCTAGGAAGAGTGAACATTTACTGTTGCTCCAGGCTGTGGCTATGGTTTGTTCCCAATAAGAACTCACATCTCAGAAAGGCTTGGAAAAACCTTTTTTTTTTTTTTGGTAAAAGAATAGCAACAGTAACAGTTATTTTTGAGCTCTTACTAAGTGTGTGCCAGGCCAAACACAATTTCTTTAATCCTCAGGCCAAATTCAAAAGGTATTATTATTCCAGTTTTAAAGATGAGGAAATAAAGGCCCAGAGGGGCCTACCAGCCAATTATGGGCAGAATCAGGATTTGAACCCAGATTCCAAAGCTCTTCCCATCAGGGCATGGAGCCTCCATCCAGTACAAAGGAGTCTCTGAAATGAGGAAGGAAATTTTGAGCTGACATTCAAGGGGATGAAAGGACCAAGCTACACTCAGTGGAAATCTCTCTTCCACTGATTTTTTATTTGATCATTTTTGTCAGTAAACATGTAAATTAGCCCTTCCGGTCTTTTAAAAAGCTCTCCTTCGACTCCAATTCCCCCTTCAATTACTGCTTACTGCTCCATTTCTCTTCGAAGCCCCACAGCTGTCTGTACTGGTACAAGAAGATGTGTATAAGGCGAGCCCACATCTCACCTTGGCGAGGGACATACCCTGGATTTGGAGGGTCCTATGCCGTTAAATGTGGCAAGGCAGAGGGTGGGGTGCTCTTGCCTCTTCTCCCATTTCTCTCTTGGCCACCCTAGGAAGGGCTCTGTCTCTTCTGGGCAGAGAAGGGATTGCATGTGGCCAGGCAAAAATAGGACATTAGGGAAACGAGGCTGAGGGTGGAGGCGAGGCAGCCTAGGTCCTGCTCACAGTTATGCTCTGGGTTGCTTTATGGGCCCTAGAAGAAACCATCATTTGTAGAACCCCCACAATACTCCAGCTGTGAGCTAGTAATATACTTAATCTCATTTGCTCCTAGAGTGATCTAGTAGGGAATTCTGTCTTTATTTCACACAGGGGAAACAGAGGCACAGAGAGGTAAGGTCCTTCATCAAGGCACCCAGCATTCATTAAGCCAGGACTCAAATCTAAGAGATAGTTGGGGGGGCTTGCCCAGCTGGCTCCATTCCACAGTGCATGTGGGATGAGAAGACAGCTTAGTGTCTACAGTGACTTGAAACCCACCCCCATTTTATGCCTTGATGTACTAAAGACAGATTGATCAACCAGCCTTGGAGGGTAGGCAGCTTGGCTTTGGTCCAAATGCTAGGTCAGTTGGAGAGGACCATGCCATGGTGGTCACACAATCCCCACATTGCAGAGCCATCCATGTCAAGAGGAACCCCTGAGGCTGTCATTTCCTACCAGGCTGGACAGAACTGAGGGAGGGGCAGCTGGGGCGATCCCATGATCCCAGCAACCCAGGGCAGGGGCTTGCCTGAAGAGATGGAGTTTCAGAGCTAACTGACCTCGAGCCATGTCCGAATGGTTGTTGAAGGAGGAGACTGGGGCTCAGCTTGTTGTCTAACCTGGCTCCGTTTACCAGCTGTGTCTTCTAACTTCCCCAAGCCTCAGTCCTCTTCTCTCTAAAATTATAGTAACCTTCCTTTGCAGGTTGCTGGGAGAGTGAAATGAGATAAAATAAGTGAAGCACTTGGTACAGCTCCTGTCACATCAATGGTGCCTCTAAATGAACAAAGGCTAGCTTGTTAAGTAGGAGAAGAAATGGGTTGACTTCAGGGAGGGGAGCTACAGCTCAGACTAGTGATGCTGTTTCTTTTTAATTTTTTTTTTAGTTGTAGATGTACAGAATGCTTTTATTTTATTTTTTCATTTTTATGTGGTGCTGAGGATTGAACCCAGTGCCTCCTGCATGCTAGGCAAGCACTCTGCTACTGAGTGAGCTACAGCCCCAGCCCTAGTGATACTGTTTCTTTTCTTTTTTATTTGTTCTTCTTAGGTATACATGACAAGCTGGGCGCAGTGGCGCATTCCTGTAATCCCAGCAGCTCGGAGGCTGAGGCACGAGTTCAAAGCCTCAGAAACTTATCGAGTTTCTGACTCTAAATAAAATACAACAGGACTGGGGATGTGGCTCAGTTGTTAAGCACCCCTGAGTTCAAACACAGGTACCAAAAAAAATGTATATATATATATATATATATATATATATATATATATATATATATATATATATATATATATATAAAAATGACAATGGGGTGTATTTTGACATATCGTATATATGTGGAATATAACTTGCTGTTCTTGTTTGTTTATATGATGTGAGTTTACTGGTGATGTATTCATGTATGAATATAGATAAGAAAGTTATATCTCCAATTCCCCCTTCAATTACTGCTCCATTCATTCTTGTCTTTCCTATTTCCATCCCCTCTCCTTCCCCATTCCTCTTTGTCTAATCCAGTGAGTTTGTATTCTTCCCTCCTCCTCACCCCCTAGTGATGTTTTTCCTTCCCATCCTCAGCCCTGAGAAGGGAGATGGCTCACCATCTGGGCCACCTCTGCAGGACTCTTAGAAAAGAATCCTGAGAATTCATAGAGATTCTCCTTGGATTCATGGAGAATTCTGCTGCCAAGATGCTGTAGGATCAAGGCTTCCTAATGTCTGAATGTGACTGACTCCCCTGTGGCTCCCCATGGAAAGAGGAGAAGAAATCCATCTGCCTGCTCCCTGTGTCTCCTGACAATGGTGGTAGAGACAAGAGGGGACAAGGGTCTGTAATAGCCAAGGATGTGCTTTAAAGCTGCAGTCAACCAAAGACGATTCATAGGGCAAGCACCATGTCTACATGTGGCAGTGACTCTGCCAAGCTACCTATCTCCTGAGATGAACACCAGCCTGCCCTCCACAACCCACTCCTTCTGGCTTCCTGGCTCTTATCACATCTGAGCTGTTCATCCCAAGACCACCCAGAACACAGGAGACAAGAGAAATGGGTGTCTCCCTTTCTCGGAGTAGGCTTAGAAATCGCTTCTCACTTTAAGCAAGACTGTCTGTAAGAAACAGGGACCACAAGGCATGTCCCTACTTTCAAAGAATGTGCTAGTCAGCTGAGCACACAGAGGAAAATCACAAAGCATGTTATTAAGGATCAAAAGGAATGTCCCAGACAATAAGCTCTTGAACCATTTGAAGTTGACGGATCACTGGAGCCTGGGGTGCAGTGAGGAAGGCTTAGCGGCAGATGTGAGCTTTGAGTTGGGCTTTGGGTAAGAAACATTTTCCTAAGAGAGAATTGGAACGGGTTTTCTTTCCAAGTGAGAGGTTGGCATGAGCAAAGGTATGAGGGCAGGAGAGTGCAGGGCATGTTGGAGGCAGGGAGGTGGCAGCCAGTTTGAAACAGGCAGCCTGGTCATGCAGGGAGCAGAGGCGGATGTGGCTATGACTCTGACAGCAGGCCATGTGAGGCTTAGGTAGGGGGACCATGGTCCCACAGAAGACTCAGGGTCTTGAGTGTGGGAGTGGCTTGTTAAAGGTTAACGGAAGTGTACAGGGTGGATTACAGAGAGAGGGAAGGCTGTCACAGTGCAAAGGTATGAGTGGAAAGAGGATCCAAATCCCTGTGCAACCAACCAGAACAGGCAGAAGAGTGGCAGGATTCAACTGGAAGAAGTCTCCAAGAGGTGATAAGCCCAAGGAATGGGGAGAGAGAGGGAAGAATCTGAGGGAACTCTAGCCTTCCAGCAGAGCCACAGAGAATGGGGTAAAAGGGGTCAGAAGATCTTGGGATCATGAAAGGAAATAACATCATGGGGGAGGGGCTGAAACACTTAGAATGCAAACCGTTGTGTGGATAACAGGGAGCAAGGAATCTGGAGTGAGATGGTCTTGAGGCTTCTCTTCCAATCCTGAGACCACGATCTCAAGTCCAGTTGCCCCCTGGGGAAGCCTCAGCTCAAACACACCTCCATCCCCATCTCCTGGACCCCCTTCATTGCCCCATCCTTCAGTCATGAGAAGCCCAGGAACAACCCCACAACTGCCCTACTGCCCTCATCTGACTCGTCATTTAATTATTTCACTCCCAAACAACAGGAGCCATGTCACCATGATACTGTTGCTGTCAACAGCAATTGAACAGTAAAAAGGTTAATTACATTTATTTTTTTATTAAAAAAGATCAGTGCGCAAAGAAGATGTTCAAACAGTTGGGCAGACTAATTGAAAGCTAATGTTGTCACTAAATTGAATTTCAAATGAATTTTACATCCATAGTTCATTTTGCTAATTTCATTCTCTGCATCCTGTAATTTGTTGACAGTGATTGATTATTTAAGTGAATAATATCTGTGTACCAAGATCATTTAGTAATAGAAAATGCCACATACGATCATAATGTTAATGAACACTGTTTACTTACATTTTCACTGCCAATTTAGTTTGTGGGAGACATTAGGTCAACAGAGTAAGCCCCAAGATTCAGGGGCTCAGGATGACTGTGGGGACCCAAGGCTGTTGGGGTCCTTCACAGAGGGGGCTGAATGGATCTCTGTGTCTTTATGATAGCAGGACACATATGCACATCATTTATGGGTCATCTGTTATGTAATTTTTTTTCAAGCAAAAAGAAAACAAACACAATATTCTTTCCCTCTTCTGATATATCTGGGTTTAAGGTTCTAAATCTTTTTGTATAGATTGTTGGTTAGTCTAGTATTGAGAAAAACATGACTTGCTGATGAGAAGAGAGGAACAAGAGCAAAAAGGCTGAAGACAGAGGAGTGTTGCTGTCTGTGGAGAGCTGTAACTTAAAGGAAAAAAGTGTGTGTGTGTGTGTGTGTGTGTGTGTGTGTAAATGTGTGTGTATCCTAACACTCTCAAATTTCGTTGTTTATTGGAACCACCTGGATGCCATTTAAAAATGTAGATTTCCATGCTTCACCCCCTAGGAAATCTAGAAAGAGGCCCTGGAATCTGCATGTCAAGCAAGCAGGCACCCCAGCTGGGGGTATAACTCCATGACAAAGCATGTGCTTAACATGCAAATCAAACATAACACAACAACAAACCAAAAGTCCCTAACGTGGTGCTAATGTGAGTGGCGATCAACACTTTGAGAAACATCATCCATTCCTGAATGTTCTCTGAGACCCGCCTCAAATTCTTTCCCCAGCTGTTTCTGATCCATTCCACTCCCTGCTACCTCCTCACCCACCCTCAAAACCACTGCATGAAATAACAGCTATTATCCCCATGTTCTGACTGAGGAAACTGAAGCAGGGAGAGGTTAAATATGTAGAGATTGGAAGTCCAGAATTTGGTAATAGACTTGGGAAACATTCTTGCTTCTAACTCTGTGACCTTGAACAAGTAGGTTTCTTAACCCATTGGAGCCTCAGTTTCTAAAATGCAAATGGGGAAATTAATCCATTCTTGATAAAGGATTGAGTGGGCTTAGATAAAGTACTTTCCATAACACCAAGTGCCCAGCAAACATCAACTACACTGCAGCTATTCCTCTTAGCTGACTGTATGAGTGCCACCAGAATGAGGCCAGGAGGAGCAGAGAGCATAGAGAACCGGGCAGCCAGCCACAGCTAGGGACATATGGAAGACTTGAACCTCATAAACAAATAGTCAGGACCAAGTTTTGCTTATTAAATTTTTCATATTAAAAGTTCACTTATTCTAAAAATGTACTTTTTATAGTGACATATTCACAAGTGTGAAACTAATCTACATACATATTTCCTGCACTGTTTGAAATATAAAGAAATTGAAAACAACCCAAGTGTCCATTCATCAAGGGCTGGTTAAGTCATTTTAAGGTTTATACATACCATTAAATGCTGAACTACCATAAAAAGGAAGAGGAAGTCCTCCTGTGCAGATGCGATATTTCCTCAAGTTTCAGTGTTAATAATAACAAAAGGGAGAGAGAGAGATCAATAGATTGACAGATCAATAGACAAATGTAAAAAGTAAGGATAGAAAAGAAACACATTATCAGCTGCCATTGGGTCAGGAATTGAAGTGGGGTTGGACAGATGGGACGGGAGGAAGATTTTTGCATGACATTTTTTTCATACCCTTTGAATTTTAAATGATGAACATGCTTAAAAACCAGAAAAGAAATAATTAAATGAAATAGAAAAAGTGTGTTAACAGTTACTTGTTCGTTTATACAACAAATATTTTGGAGGCTGCTGCTACATGGTAGGCCCTCTTCTAATTGCTGAGGACCCAACTAACAAAACAGGCCAGAATCTGCCCTGGTGGGTTTGCGTGCTGGTGGGAGGGAAACAAAAAGCATAATAAATGCAGTGTGCAGCCTTCTGACAGATGCTATGGGGTGGGAGTAAGTAGGGTGAGCAGAGTAGGGAATGCAGGGGGGTGGTGTTCTTTTGTTTGGGTACTGGGGATTGAACTCAGGGACCAGAGATGCTCAACCACTAAGCCACATCCCCAATCCCCAGTCCTTTTTGGTACTTTATTTAGAAACAGGCTCTCACTGAGTTGCTCAGGGTCTTGCCAAGTTTCTGAGGCTGGCTTTGAACTTGCAATCCTTCTGCCTCAGCCTCCTGAGCTGGGATTACAGGCATGCACCACCACACCTGACTTGTGGGGGGCTGGCATTCTAAAAGTAGGGTCAGGGCATACTTCTCTGTGATGAGGAAATTCAAGGAGTGATCCCTGCAGATGTCTGGGGCAAGGATCTTCCTGCCAGTCTAAGAAAAAACTAGTGCAAGGTTCCAAGGGGGCCATAGTTGACATAGGGGAGGCCAGTGTGGCTAGGCTGGGGCAGGCTGGGTGGAAAGGAGGAAAGGAGATGAGAAAAAGAGAGAGAAGGAAGGGAGAGGGCGGGCCAGGTAGGGCTTTTCAGGTCACAGTTAAGAATTTAGTTTTTACTTTGAGTTAAATTGGGAGCCACTGGAAGTTTTCCAGCATGGCACAAGGACCGGGCTTGCTAGTGTCTTAAAGGCTTGCTCTAGTTTGTGTTCTGAGAAAGGACACCCACAGCAGGAATGGGAACACATCAGTTAGGAGGCTGTTATAACAACCCAGGAGGGATTAGAGGGCTGTATTCATTCCCTAGGGTTGCCATAACAAATCACCACAAACTGGTGGCTCCACACAGTGGAAATGTATTCTCTCCCATTCTGGAGGCCATAAGTCCTAAATCAGGGAGGCACCAGGTCTGTGCTCCCCACCAAGGCTCTAGGGGAAACCACTTACTTACCTCTCCAGATTCTGGTGGTTCCAGGTATCCCTGGACCTGGAACTGAACATCTTCAATCTCGGTCTCCATCTCTACATGGCTTCCTCCCTGTGCGCCTGTGTCTCCTCTATCTTTCTCTTACAAGGACCTGTTACAGGATTTAGGACCCACCTTGAATCCAGGATGATCTCATCCTGAAGTCCATAATTGTACCTTTGAAGATGCGTTTCCAAATAAGGTCAGAATCCTGGAGTTAGGATTTAGGCATATCCTTCGCGTGGGGGATACAATTCAACCTTCTACTGGGGACAAGTACCAGGATAATAGTGGTGGAGATATTGAAAAAGACTTAGATACTTGATATATTTTGAAGGTAGAGGCAGCAGGATTCAAGGAGTAAGGAGAGGAGTCAACAATGACTTAAAGTTTTTGGCTGAGCACCTCTAAGAATGGGGTTGCCACCCATCGTGATGAGGAAGGTTGTAGATGGATCAGATTGCATGCAGGGAGGAACATCCTATGTTTGGTTCTGAACATCCTATGTTTGAGATGAGTAGTGGGCATCCAATTGTAGATGTCAGGTAGGCAGATGGATAGAAATGCTGGAGTCAAGAGGAAACTGCTGGGCTATAGCATGCACCTGGGACTCTGCAGCATATAGATGGCATTTAAAGCCATAAAGCTGGATGAACTTGTCTGGGCAGTGAGTGTGTCAGGAGAAGAGAAGAGG
The DNA here is from genome assembly GCF_021218885.2 of Marmota monax. Lineage (NCBI taxonomy): Eukaryota > Metazoa > Chordata > Mammalia > Rodentia > Sciuridae > Marmota > Marmota monax. Next base: position 2,650,498 of record NW_026694865.1, read on the forward strand.
ATCTCTGCCTGGGATGTGTACTGGGCTGTATGCAGAGATGAATATAATGCCGCTGCTTCCAAGTGACCCATAATCTAGGGTAGGAGAGAGACTGGTGCATAGATCAATGCTCATAAGTATCCCAACTGAAAGCTACCCTTCTCCCCAAACCAACGCCCAGTCCACTGCAGGGGATGATTGTTCTTCCTCCACACATCCTCCAACTGGCTGACAGGTCAAGGCTTCTGTTTTTATAGGTGTTCTTCAACAGCTGGTTCTTTGGGACTTGCATGCATGCAGAGACGAAGAGCAAGAAGACAGAAGGCAAAGCCCTTTGAAATTTAGAAAAATTCTTCACACTCTCCAGGAAGCACCTGGGCTATGGCACCTCCCAAGTTCATCACCACCTGGCACAGGGTTCCCATTTCTGACTTTTCTTTCCAAATGAAAGGTGGGTCAGAAACATGTACTTATGAGAATAACTCTGCCCAGCTGAGTGGCATTGCTGATTTCCATCCATTTCAGCAGCCTTCAATTTCCATTTCTATTTGTTGAAAGATGAGAAAACAAACATATTGGCAGGTTGTCAAGAAATATTTTCTCCCCACATCCAATATTCTGTGTGTGAGTCAAATCTAGTTCTACTCTTACAAAAATTAAAATCAATGCTTCTATTTGTAGCAAGGCCATTTGTTCTTATCGAGTTTGCTCTCATACCAAGGAAACTGGTGAATCCTCCTCCATTCAGGAAGCTCAGAGGCTTTTGCAGGTGGCTGATGGGGCCTAGGTGCCAACACAGGCAGGAGCGCTCAGAACAAATGAAGCAAGTTCAGGAGTGTTGATTATGGGTGCATAGCCACAGAATATAAGTCCTTGGGATTAGACTTTTGGGGGTACAGGGAAATTTAACTACACTATTGGAGTTTCTGTTAGTACAACTAAGTCACACGTTATCTAAAATGTGCAGTGCAGACTACTGTCCTCTTGCCTTGTGTTCCCATGGTTGTCTGTCTGTGCATGCATAGCTGATGTCTCTTCTGTGACCTAATCTTCCATTCTTATAAGAATGCCAGTCATTTTGGATTAGGGTCCATCCTAAAAATCCCATTTAACTTAATTACCTCTTTAAGGGTGTCTCCAGATACAGTCACATTCTGAAGTCCTGGGAGTTAGGGTTTCAACATGAATTTTGGAAGGACACAATTCAGCCCAGAACACTAGGCCAATTCTCTAAACTCTGGGGAAAATTGTCATCACACTGTGCTAAGAGAAATAAACAGGTTGCAAAAAATATGCATAAATCCTATTGTTGCTTAATAGTGTGTGTGTGTGTGTGTGTGTGTGTGTGTGTGTAGAAAGACTTTAACAAGGGCAGAGGCCAGTTGCTTTCTCTGAAGAATAGGACAGGATGTGGAGGACTTATTTTTATTTCATGAATCCCTTTGTTATTTGTTTGCATTTTAAAAACAACTATTCAATAAGTTTGTAATTTAATTTTTGCAGAGAGGACAGGAAAAAAGAAAGGCTGCTCTTAATCCCTGGGAAGCTCACTGATAGTGTACAGCATTGCCACCATGTGCCAGGTATTTTACTATCAACTCATTTGACCTCCACCATAATTCTGTAAACTACATATTGGTACCCCCATTTTAGAGATGGAGGACTTGGGCTCAGAGCAGCTAAATTATTGTCTCAAATGCAGACAGACAGCAGGGAACTGGCAGGCCTGGGTCTTGCAGAAGCACCCACTGGGCCATGTGGATGGCTTGAACTAAACTTTTCCCTTTGTCAGAAAAATAGCTCCAATATCACCACCGAGCTGGTTGATGGTAGGAATTATTGACACTTTTTTACAAAAGTAGTATTCCCTTCTTTGGCCAATGGGGACCAAAAAATGATCATAGCAAGCTCTACAGCTGAAACTGCTTCAAGCTAACATTTGAGAGTGCCCACTATGTCCCCGGCTTTGTCATAAACACTATTTGTTAATAGACCCCTCACAACAACCCCTTTTATTGATGAAAATACAGAGGCACAAAGAATTCACAAACAGTAAGGGAAGCTGAGGAAGCAAGTACTGTTGGATTTGTGCAAGTTGCTGGAGAGCTTGGTGCCTTAATCTCAATTATGATAATCAAAGGCAAAATGGGCATAAATAATAAAAACTGTTTTTTTTTGGGGGGGGCATACTGGAGATTGAACCCAGGGTCGCTTTACCACTGAGCTATATTTCTAGCTTTCCTGCCTCAGCCTCCTGAGGGAGCTAGGATTATAGGCATGTGCCACCATACCCGGTAAATAATACAAATTATTTGACAATAAGAATGGCTCTTTTAAAAGAGTGTGGGTCAGATGGTAGTGGAAGCAGATTCATTATTAAGTGGGGGTAATGCAGGTTTCAGGGCCAGCAACAGCACCTGGAACAGTGTGTGTCCTTCTGGACAAGTAGGAATTTAGTCTCAGGCCACAGGCCAGCTTCCTGTGACAGAAGCCATACTGATCCTTGGGCTGCAGGGTCTAGGCCTACCCCCAGAGGTGAAACTGAGATACAGAGCCAAGTGTATACATTTCAACCAGGATTCAGTGCAAGAATTCCATGTCAGACAGAGATATTCATATTTCCCTTAGGTGAAGACTGGGGGTTCCTTCTTGGTCACTGGGGCTGAGCTGAAGGAAGGGTCACTATGGAAGGTGGGAAGTGAGAATGAAGGGGCTGGGCAGGCTTGCACCCCTGAAAATGCTGAACACAAGCTAGTTTCTTTTTATTCTTAAGGTTTGGAGTGTTGTTAGCGCACTGGTGACATTCAGGATGCCTTAGAGCTCCACATTTCTAAACCAACATTTTTATAAATGCCTCTAGGACTGTCAGACTTCATTGGGATTTTGAGTCCAGCTGGTGATTTCATGGAAGGGGTGATGTTCAAAGCTGTGCATAAAAGCAGGTTGGAGAGAAATAGCCTAAAACCTCTCCAAGACAGAATGGGGACTAACAGAGTTGAATGCAAAGTCATGCTGTTAGGTTCCAAATATCATTGCACAAGATGACTTGGGAGGTCAGGCTGGATCACACTTCACATGAACACTTGGAATTTCTCACTTGGCCATAAGTTTCATGTCAACTGAAAACATAATATGATACAGCTGCTGGAAAAGTTATTACAAATTTTGTCTCATTCCTAGCAGCATGATGCAGAAGCCTAGTGAGGTGAGGGTTCCAGTGCCCTAGCTTCATCAGGGTGTCAGGTCCAAATGACGATTGGCAATAACAGTTGTCAATAGCTCCCTGCAGACTCATTTTATTTGGCCCACAAAATACTGTAGAAATTCAAAAATTGAAAAAGAAAAAAAATCTGATGAAAATTAAAAGTTTTTAAAAAATCTGATGTCCAGCAGCTTTTGAAAGTTCAGAAGTTTCTAACACAGTCCTTTTGTAACAACACCTGGCAGGATCTGAATGCATCTGCCTCTTTAGATCAAGCAGTTGCAGGACAGGTTGTCACACCCACTTCCGGTGTCCAGCCACAGCAAGGCTTAGTGCTACTTTTTATCATTGGATCTGCAGAGAAAAACCCTCTCTGTATCCATGTCTCTAGGAAAAAGTGGGAAAATGGAGTGAGATCAGGTGGTTTTACTGTACCTGGCCTGCTCTTTACTTGCATTACTAGCCTGATTCTGTAAAAGTTTGAATTGGCAGTTCCTGAGAATGATACACATAAAAGAAGAAGCGGATTGCACAGGAAAGAATAATGGGGAAGGGCTGAATCAACTATGCAGGAAGCTGATGGGAAAGGCCATCCTAGGGCACAAAGATTGGCATATGTGTTACTTTGGTGGGCAGACCAGATGATGAGTCCAGAAAAGTAGATTTCAGCATAAGATATGAATGAGTTTTTAAGCAATCAAGCTTTCCAAATGGGAACAAGTCGTCCAGAGGAACAGAGAGCTACAGCTGGTGAGGCAGAGGTTATTCAAGGATGGAGTTACAAGAACTAAGAAAGAAGAATACACTTTGCCAGAAATTCTGGTGCCCCCATTTATTCATTGTGATCTTGAACAAGTTACTTAACTTGATGTCATAAAGTGGACATTAAAATCATGCTGCCTTTTGGAGATGTGGTGAGGGTAAAATTAAAGAGTGCAAGCAAGTTATTTTGCATAAGCTTTGGCATATGGTAAACATTCAACAAACCTTAACTATTGCTATTTGCAATTGGGTGAAAGGTTGGATAATTTATCTCCAAGGGCACTGCTAAATCTATGTTCTGTGATTTTGAATCTTATTCATCTCTACTTCCTCTCTACAAGAAGTTACTAAAAAGAAAGAACATGAATGAATGTCAGTTTCATTTTATTTTATTGCTTTTCTTCTACTCCCACCAAGACATTTCTAATTTATGAAAGAGCCACTGGCTAACTATGCAAATTTACAGACTTAATTTTATTTATTTGACACTGGGGATTAAACCCAGAGGCACTTTACCACTGAGCTATATCCCCAGCCTTTTTTATTTTGAGACAGGGTCTCACTACATTGTTTAGGGCCTTGCTAAGTTGCTGATGCTGGTCTTGAACTTAAGATCCTCCTGCCTCAGCCTCTTGAATTGCTGGGATTGTAGGTGTGCACCCTGAGCCATTCCTGGCTACAGACTTTTTAGCTTTTTCTATATCTTCTTGTACCAAACATCACGGAAGTCCACTAAGATTTGCAGAAGACATTGAAGCTATGCCCTCATCCCAGAATGGCAGAGTGGCAGCTGGGTGGACTGGAGCACAGTGGCGAGCATAGGTGGTAGCTATGCAGAATCTGCCAAGCCAGCAAAGACCTGAGGCTCTGAGAGCCAGGGCACGGCTCCTACAGATGCTGGCTTCATTCAGTGCTGCTGCCCGGTACCCCCAGCATCTACCATCCACCCAACTCAAACTCTTACTTCCTAAGCAGGGTGGAAAGAGTGGGGTAGACCTAAATGGGATCACAGAGCTAAACAATAGAACTGGTACTTTTCCAAACCCTGATTAGCATAAATCTGGACCAATAGCATTGACCCAAGAGCTATATAGACTTGCACACTCAAGCAGCAACCCCCATTGGGTCCCCTCTCATCCTGTGAGAACTGTTTCTTTTCTTCCCACTTGAATAAATCCTACTCTTTGGCACTCACTCTTTCTCATCTGCAGATTTCGTTCTTTGAATTTGTGAGACAAGAACCCAGAAAGAAGAAATTGGTGGTGAACTTCCAGGCACTGCTGCCACACTGACGGGCATAGCCTGCCATTAAGAGGGGCAACATGTCACTCAGTGGTAGTGGAACCCTCAGAGCCGATGGCAGCAGGCATCCCCTGCCTTGATTGGCTGTTAACACTGCAACAGGCTTTCTCGGCTACAGAGGCCTGCAGTTTTTACACAAACCCTACCTGCCAGCAGAAGCGAAGGAACTCAAGTTTCAATATGCTCATTTGCAAATGTTTGCTTACCTTCATTCCTCAGATTTAAATTGATTGCCCTGAGACATTTTATCAGAAGTGATTACATTAATGGGCTGAATCTAGTTCAAGATCAATCAGCTCCTTTTGAAATGGAGGAAGTGGACAACTACAAAATGCTGAGTCATTAAATGGAGAAGAGACCTCTTCCTTCAAAGATGGCATGGATCTTTCTGGCTGTATGGGTTCTGGGCTTATGGCTTTATGGCTAAATCTGATAAGGGAAAAACCATGAGAGGAACACAAGTTTGTCCTTTTTCTAGCAGAATCTGGATATGGTGGATACTGCAAAATATATTCCTACTTTTCCTTTCTAGTCAAATAATTTTCTTGTTGTTCAGGATACAGATGTGCCCAACTGCCCAGCTGCACAGCTAATGCACTTTCTTAGTACCCCCCTGGTGTAGCTGGTTCTAGACAATGAAACAAAGGCAGGCTTCTTGCTACATGAGAATGATACACCGTTACCTTGCTTAAGCCTTTGATTACCAGATGTTCTATTACTTCTAGTCAAACAGAATCCTATTGGATTCATAGTTACTAGGTGTTTCTGTTTATTGTCACTACCTAACAAACTACTATAAAACTTAGTATGGGGCTGGGGATGTGGCTTAAGTGGTAACGCGCTCGCCTGGCATGTGTGCGGCGCTAGGTTCGATCCTCAGCACCACATACAAATAAAGATGTTGTGTCCGCCGAAAACTAAAAAATAAATATTAAAAAATTCTCTCTCTCTCTCTCTTAAAAAAAAAAATACTTAGTAGCTGCCGGGTATGGTGACACATGCTTGTAATCCCAGCGGCTCAAGAAGCTGAGATAGGTAGGTCACAGATTCAAAGCCAGCCTTAGCAGCAGCAAGGTCCTAAGCAATTCAGTGAGACCCTGTCTCAAAACACAAAATAGGGCTGGGGATGTGAGTCAGTGGTTAAGTGTCCCTCAGTTAAGTGTCCCCCAGTACCCACCCCCACCCCCAGAAAACCAAAACAAAACAAAACAAAAACTTAGTAGCTGAAAAAAGGAATTTTATTATTTCTCTGAGCCTATGGGTTGACTGAATGAAGCTCATCTAGATCATTCTTCTGCTGGTCTTTCTTGGGGTCTCACGTGGTTGCGGTTAAAAAGTCCCAGATGACTTCACTCACACACCTGGCACCTTGGTAGGGACAACTGAAAGGCTGGGCCTCTCTTTCCCTCCTGACCTTCTCTCACCTTTTTACATGGTACTGGATCCCGAGAGAGAGAGAGAGAGAGAGAGAGAGATTTCCATGAGAACATGTTCCAGTGTGGGTGTACTTCTCAAGTCTTGGCTTGCATGCAGTCAGCTAATGACCACGACTTCTGGCCAAGTCCGTCACTGTGGGAGGAGACTCCACAAAGGCCTAAGCTAATGGTCTACCACACCAGGGATGCTATAGAGTGACATATTCTTTATGTACAGGGCAGAACTATGTACGTCCCCGAGTCCCTTATAAATAGTGGAATGGGTTAAAAAAAAAAAGTAGAGAAAAACGTATTTTTCATGATTTCATCCTCCTCTGTCTTATTTATTTTTCTTGGAATACCACCCCCTTCTGAAAAAGGGCAAAACACACTGGTCTGTGTCAAGTTCCTCCGAAAGTATCTCAATGACTTGGGATCTAGGAGTTAGAATCTGAACCTTGGACACTAATATTATAAATGGATAGCCTATAGGCATGTTATGATTGGAGCAGTGTGGTGTTTTTTTAAGAAATTCCATTTTAGAATCCACATTCTAAGCTTCTTTTGAAGAGCAAGCAACCCTGGGTCTACAATTTTCCATTGCTACAACTGGCAAGAGAGGAGGAAAGCCCTCCCTTTCAGAGGGCCCTGGGCTGTCCAGTTCCCTGGTCACCACCCCCCATACTGCCTAGTTCTAATAGGAATCACAGGTTCTGATGGTGAGCCAACTTCTCTGCCTCACTCATTTCTGTTATCTGCTAGTCTCTCAAGATTTGTGGGTTGCAACTCCATCTTTATATTTTATCTGAATTTTCTCCCTTTCACCATTTCCTTTCATTTACCATTTATCTCCTCTCCATAGAACATGCTTATTTTCCACTGATCATGATTCTGTCATCGTAGCTTATCTAAAGCCTTCCCTGGCTTGAGGCCAACTCATCAAATAATGTCCTGCTCTTTGTTTAAAAAGTACCTAAAAATCCCACCTCTTTTAAAACCCTGGCTTGACCTACTAATGGTAAAGTGGTAACCGATTCTTCCGCATTTCTCTAGGTTTCCATCCAGGACCTGGACTTTGCTCCTTTCTAATGCCTCAGCTCAAAGCTGGATTACAGGAAGCAGCTCAAGACACAAGGACAGAGTCTCCACGTAAAGCAATGTTGTGGCATGTGAGGACCGCTGGTCTAAATTTGGACAGTATTCATGACAGTGGTTCTCAAAGTGTGGCCCTTAGGGCAACATGTCCTGCAGACACTTGTTCAAAAGACAAAGTGGTAGGCCCCACTCCTGAACTAAGGATCAGGAACTCTGGGGAGTGGGCCCAGCAGCCTGTGCTTTTACTGGCTCTCCTGGGCACTCAGATGCTCACTTCCGATCGAGAACCACTGGCACAGAGCTGGCCCACACCAGGAACCCTGTGGTTCCAACTCAAGCTAAGCAGAGTTAGGTGGACGCTTCCCAAGGGGCAGCTGGTTCTGTTGTCTCTTCAGTTAATGATTCTGCAAGTTAATGATTCCCAAAGTGGTTTCACACCAGCAGCACCTGAGGCCTGACTCCCAGCCTCCCTTTCTCTGGTCTGGGTGGAGTCTGGAACCGTGCAGCTCTAATGCATTCCCAGATGATGCCAGTGATCAGACAGGTTCAGAACCATTTGTTGAAAGTACCTGCTATGGGCTTCTTCCTGCCTCCTATTAAGTACAGGTGTGTAATTGACGCATATGTTCCTAGTCAACTGCCTTGAAAGCCTCCTGATTCTGCCACTGGTTTTGGAGGGCCACAGACAGGCAAGGGACACGTATGGAGTGACACACCTCTTTACATACTGCCCCACTTCCAAAGACGGAGTGCAACACCTCCCTTCCCCAGCTTCCCCTACCTAAATGCCCACATGGCCAAGCCAAGCTATTTGGTGTGCCCGCCCTTTGGGGCTTTCTGTAATGGCACTTGACCCATAATATGCTTTTCTCCTGGCCACAGGGGATTGTTTGCAGACATTCAGGAGGGTTGATAAATAAATGATGGGCTTCTTTCTGGCCACGGGAAACCACCTCAAGGTCAATGATATTGCAGAGCAGGGCTTTACAGGGCTTGCTAAGATTAAAAAATCATCAGCTCCCACTAACCACATCCCCTCTTTTCTGAAACTTTGAAGCTTCACTGCTGCAAAGAGGAACACAATTAAGCCTCGATAAAATTTTAATAGCGGGAATTATGCACTCTGCAACCAGCCTACAATTAGCCGTTGCTATGCTACGGGCAAAACCTAATCACGATAATGAGGCAAACAAAGGGAGGGAATTAATCAGGGCTATAAGGTTAGCGCACAGCCGGTTCCATCTCAGAGCACTGATTTCTGAAACACAGCAGTTGGGCCCATGGGAAATCTCAGGCCTGTGCAAGGTTAGATTAGCTGGTGTGTATATAGTGTATGTGTGTGTATGTGTGTGTGTGTGTTTGTGAGGGAGAGAGAGAGAGAGAAACAGAGAGATCTCCTGAGCCAGGAAGGCTATGTGAAATTCATTCCTACCATCACCATAAGGATGAATCCATTAAAAAATGATGATGCCCCAGCCCTGGCCAGGAAACCAGATTCCAGCAGAGAGATTGCTATAGGGAACGCAAATCCTGCCCTTTAATACTTTGCTATTCTAGGTTTGGTCCTTGGATTATGAGTGTCCTCTGGGAGTGGGTTAGAAATAAAGAATCTCAGGTCCACCTTATACCTACTTAATCACACTGGATTTTTAACAAAATCACCAGGTGATTTGTGTGCACACTGAAGTTAAGGTGACCTGCTCTGGAAAATAGCAATTTAGTAATGATCACTGTTGTTGGTAGAATTATTATTTCTGTCAGATTCTGAACAAGATAGTCAACACATGTTGAATACGATGGTATTCAACATCTTATTTAATCCTCACCATAATCCCATGGTTTACCCCTATTGTGGACCAGAAAAACTTGAGGTTCAGAGATTTAAGAAACTTTATTCCAGTGGCTTTGGAGACTGAGGCAAGAGGATTGCAAGTCCAAAGCCAGCCTCAGCAACCTAGATTCTTTTCTCTCTCTCTCTGTGTGTGTGTGTGTGTGTGTGTGTGTGTGTGGTGCTGGCGATTAAACCCAGGGCCTTATGCATGTGAGGCAGGCACTCTACCAATTGAGCTATATCCCTAGCCCCAAAGCCTAGGTTCTTAACTACTGGTTCACAATGACTCCCATCACACATTGAGGAGAGGTAGTTAAAGAGAGCCACAATTAAGGACAAGGACGATATATGATAAAGGACCACAAGTGATTTTTTTTTTTTAATTTAAGAGAATAGTTTTAGGAGATCATAAAGTGGCAGAGGAGATTAGGGATGGAGGAAGTAACATTTGAGCTGGCATTTGCATAATAAGTAGGATTGATCCAGATGTGAGGGTGGGAGGGCATTCTAGGCAGCAGGATCCCGGTGAGAGGCTTAATGACTTGGAGGCATGAAAGAGGTCTGTGGGGCTAAGAGGACCACACTCAAGTGGAATCCATGTGTGAGGTGGGGCTGGATTATGGGAGGCCTGAATGTCAGGAGAAGGGTTTGGACACTACTAGGAGGTGATGAGGATCCAAAGAGGATATAGGAGCCAGGGGCATGGCATGGTCAGGCCAAGCTTTAGAAGGATCTGCCCTTGATTGTGATGAGCTCAATAGAGAAGATCAGAGGAGACTCAGAAACACCAAGCTACCATGTGGCCAGTGGGACCAGAAAGAAATAGGCCATGAGATCCTGCATGGAGAAGGGGGACAGGACCCAAAGGAGATGTCAGAGGGAGAGAAGGCTTGGGGAGAGGACGGAGGCATGGTTTGTGAGGTGTTGCATTTGATGTACTCCACAGCCTGTATCAGCATCGGTGCTTATTCAACCAATGTCGAGAAGAGGGACAGCAAAATGAATAAGGCACAGAAGTCAACCACAAGGACAGCTAATCCTGATGGGGCACCATAGGCAGGCCCCAAGGTCAGTGGTCTACAGGCTTTGCCCTCCAACCCTTAATACAGCCTCCTGAGGTGACTTGTCACCCAGGGGCTCCCACCCAAGCTGCCCATGAAGATTACCTACAGAGCTTTAACAACGCAAGTGCCCGGGGCCCACCCCTCAGGCGATGTGTGTACTGAGTTGAATCAGGGTCCTGGTCAAAGCTATGAGGCTCTCAGCTGAAGCTCAGTGGTTACCTCCAATTTCATCAATGCCCTCTAACCGAAAACCACCAGGATCACATCTGTCATTCACCAATTAGGGTCATTACTCACTGCAGAGGGGGAGAAAGCACATGGGGAGTTTTGGGATGTGTTCTCTCCAGGAGAAGGTGTTAGCAGGGAACTGATTATGGAACAGGGCTCTGGTGGGATGCCTTGGGGGAGGGAGGGTCGAAGGAAGCAGGGTTGCTCTAGACTGGATGCTGTCAGAAAGCAGGGACATTTCTACAATTATCTCAGTAAATCTCATCTGTTGGTGGGAGAGACCAGTATGAAGATTGAAATTGATAAAGAAGTAATGTAGGGGGGGATTTAGTGTTTTGTGGGTGGCATAGCAACCGTGTCTGTGTTCAGATAAATTCATGAAGTGGCCTTTCTGCGTAACATTTGAAATTGTCTGAGGCTGATGTTCTGTGAACTTGTTCATGTCATAGGAGGATAGCCTGGCTTTGCCAGGAAGGTCCCTCCAGCTTCTGAAGGTCAGCAGCTGTTTTTTTCTTTGTTACCATCCATACTGACACTCCCCAGAGGGGACAATGGAAGGGTAAAGATTTAAAATAAAGCAAGAAGAGGGTAGAGAAGGAAAAAGTGGAGGGCAAACCTCATGGATTCTGCTTTAAAGCTCCAAATGGAAGTGCCTCTCTGCTGCCTGGGTGGCAGGGCTGGAAAGAGATGAGGGGAAGCCATTTGTTAATTTTTCACTGCCGTGCAGCCCAGCCCTCACACATCAGCAGTGACCTTGCCACTGCCACCCGCCTTGGAGCAAAGACTCTTTCCCACCATCTGTTTGGCATCAGGCGATTGGTGGTGTTCAGCTTGGTGTGAAGGAGAAGCTGCTCATTGAAAGGGAGGAGGGGTGGGTAGTGAGAGGATCTAGGGGAACCCAGGCCTGCAGCGTGTGTGTGTGTGTGTGTGTGTGTGTGTGTGTGTGAACATACCTGCATAAGTGCGCTCTGAGAGAAGTCTTGTCCAGACCATGATGAGGAAGGTAGTCACCCACAGAGTGTGTGGCGTGAGGTTTCCCTGAATCTGGAGCCCTGGCTGCAGGACACCTATACTGGATGAACTGGTGTCCCCTTCACAGTACAAATGTTCTGCTGCTTCTCTGCCCACACTTCAACTCATCCAGAGGAGGAGTGTCATGTGTTGGGACCCTTTCTTGTTCCCACCCAACTCAAGAGGCCTGTGTGTTCTCCCACTTTGAGACTGGCTTCATGAAACTCTGGTGACCAAGGGTCTTGGAAGCAGCAGGGGACAGGTGGCATCAAGCATGCCATGTCTTTTGTGCCTTTCTCGATTTGTCTTAGGTTTTCCTGTTCCTGGAATGCCCATGCCTACTCTGCCCTATGCAACCTTCCTGACAGACTCTCCCCCAGCCCAATAAGCCACCCCTCCTCCGCGCTCCTGCTCCTACAGAAGAACCTCTCATGCTGTATTTATTGTTATGTGTTCCTTACCTGAGTGTCTCTCCTACAAGATAGGGAGCAGGCTTATTTATCGCCTGGTCCACAGCCCCTGGAAATTTGCCAGACTCAGAGAAATCATTCGGTAAATGCTTGAGAAGGGGAAAAGAAGAGGAGAGAGAGAACCCCTTCTATGTCTAAATGCTCAGCAATGTCCTGGAGACTCCAGGGGTTGGAGAAGACCCCTGGCAGCTAAGCGCCTGCCTGGTTGCTATGAAAGACAGTCCACTGATTCACATTTGGGCCAAGTCACAGCTGGTCATCCCTGACCTTTCTCTTCCCATCTTATAGGAGCTTTTATGCAGACAGGCATGAATGAGACAGACCTGGGGGAGTCATAAAGTCAGAAAAAATGTGGGCCACAGAAAGCAGCAGGTGTCCTGGGGGTAGAAAGTCCTCAGAGGAAGGGATGTCTGGCAGGCGGCTTTCTTGTTAACACAATTTTAACCCATTGACTGAAACCAGTCCTTTACTGAAGCCACAGAGGAAAAACAAAGCAGAGTTCCCAGGAAATAAGATGGGGGAATTGGGGATTCGGAAACATATTACACACCCGCTGCGTCCCTTGGGCAGAAGCAGAGAGACTTTGGCACTCCTGTGGTGCTGCTGGGTCCCTGGGCAGATGCAGGCTGTCATCTTCCTGGCTACTGTCGGGGCCTCTGCAAGAGAGACCTGAAGTGCAGCTGTCTCCTCTTTGCACTCAGATCATGGAGCTTTGCCACTAGGCTTCAGCTTCAGCTCCGATGGAGATGCTAAATGACAGTGAGGACCAGCACAGGCATGGCGATGCCGATGATTCCAACTGTCTGTAATTGGTGAGACAAAGAGAACAGGGAGAGGTGATGAAGGAGGGAACAGTTTCTTTTCTCAGCTTGAGATGACTGTGTTGGCCAAGCAACCTGGGAACTCCCAGCCTGGAAGGTCCTCCCTCTAGGTCACCTCAGGAACCACAGGGAGGCCTTATTTCAGAGGTTCAGAGATTCAGCCAGGGGGTAGGAGGAGGAGGGTTAGAATAACATCTGTAATGTCCCTCTTAGTCTGCCCCCATGGGGCACTGAGGGGCACTAGGAGCAAGATCTCAGCAGTAGTGACTTCAGAGAGGCCTCCAGCATTGCAAAGTGGCCTATTGGCAGTCACTTAGGCCAGAGTTCCAATCCTGGCTCTGCCACTGACCACTTCAATGATCTCAGTCAAGACACTAGGACTTCCCATGCTGCTCTTACCTCATCTATAACAAAGAATGGTGGCTGTTGTGTGAAGCTGGTGGGATTTGGATTAAGTGAAAAGAGATAGCATCTGGGAAGGGAGCCAGCACATGGCCTAGCATATTGGTGATGCCCCAGAATGGAAATTTCTTCCTCCCTTGCTTTCCTCTTCTTAGGACAAGAACATGCCCTTTCAGATGCTTCCTGCCAACACACTCAGACAGCCTCATTCTCATCAAAATTAATGATCCAGGAATTTACCTGTGTCTAAACACTCTATGATTGTGTCCTTGGCAAAGAGGAAGCACTTGGCTGACGGTAGTGGTCCAAGGGTTCCAAATATTGACTCTTCTAATTTGTCTCAAAGAATATCCATCCAACTGCAGGTCAGGCCTCAAGTTGGAGCAGGCTGGGATTGGGTAAGAGTCTCCCCTTCCCCATGATGATTTTATCCACTCTAATTGCCTCTCAGTCCAGACTTCTAGCCTCCCAAGTTTTCAGCTTCAAGTGATTCATCTCAAAGTCCACCTCCATGAGCCCCTCATCTGCTCTCTAATTGGAGACGGGGGGTGCTGGAGGCCCCAGTGCCTTAATTGCATTTGTTAATGGGTAGGTGCAATTATTGCTGCCACACTCCTGCACACTGCCAGGCAGACAAAGATGATTAAGGGGATCTTTAAAACTCTAGCTCCCTGCAGCCCTCTCCACTAATTGAGCAATGGAGGAAGCGATATTGAGCTCCATCGCTCCTTTTTTTTAAATTAACTCCTGGCTCCAAAGTCCTCCTTGGAGCAGTGCATTGGCCACATGGCTCAGAGCATTCAGTTCCAAACTCATCCATCACCTGTCACTTAGGCATGGGGCCCAGCCAGATCATCAGTAGGTCTATCCATCACCCACAGGCTGGGAGTGGGCTGGGGGAGGAGAGGTGCCTTCATGGCCCCCAGAGGATGATATCATCCAGCCTGACTGTAGCACCTGACTTAACCAAGAGGTGGCCTGAAGGGGTTTCACTGTCCTTCTTAGCCTTAGGCACCTATGCTCAGCCCCGTTCTGGGTCATGGCAATTAGCTCCTGACTGGTCCCCTGCTTCCGAATTCAGTGTGTTCTCTACTAGGCAGCCAAAGTGATCAGCTAGAAATACAAATGGGATGAGCACTAATGTTAGAAACCCGCCAATAATTTCCCAGTTTATTCAGAATGCAATTCAAGTTCCATGCCATTGCTTGTAAGGCACTGGTGGCCTGATACCTCTCCATCCTCAGCCTGTCTCCCTCTAGCCCTTGCTCACTAACTTCTACATTGCTCTCCTAATTCCACCCTTCCAGTCATACCAAGCTCTTCCAGCCTCAGGGCGTTTGTCCTGCTCTTTCTTATGCTTGGAAGAGGTGGTCTTCATCCTTCTCATAATTGGCCTCTTCTTCCATCACCCATTGCTTGAGAGGCCTGCTGTCCTTCTGTGACTGCCTTGCTTTAAGTAGTTTTCCCCTTAACTGACATATATAGAATATATCAACCATCATCAAGTGGATATACTTTTTCCTCAGCAGCACATGGATCCTCCTCAAAAATAGACCATATATTATGCCATAGGGCAACCCTCAGTAAATATACAGGGGTGGAGATAATACCATGCATTTTATCTGATCATAATGGAATGAAACTGGAAATCAATGATAAAAGACGGAAGGAAAAATCCTACATCACATGGAAAATGAACAATATGTTACTGAATGATCAATGGGTTACAGAAGACATAAAGGAAGAAATCAAAAAATTCTTAGAGATAAATGAAAATACAGACACAACATATCGGAATCTATGGGACACAATGAAAGCAGTTTTAAGAGGGAAATTCATCGCTTGGAGGTCATTCCTCAAAAAAAGGAAAAACCAACAAATAAATGAGCTCACACTTCATCTCAAAGCCCTAGAAAAGGAAGAGCAAAACAACAGCAAATGTAGCAGAAGGCAAGAAATAATTAAAATCAGAGCGGAAATCAATGAAATTGAAACAAAAGAAACTATTGAAAAAATTAACAAAACTAAAAGTTGGTTCTTTGAAAAAATAAATAAGATCGACAGACCCTTAGCCATGCTAACGAAGAGAAGAAGAGAGAGAACTCAAATCACTAACATACGGGATGAAAAAGGCAATATCACAACAGACACTACAGAAATACAGAAGACAATTAGAAATTATTTTGAAAACCTATATTCCAATAAAATAGAAGATAGTGAAGACATTGATAAATTCCTTAAGTCATATGATTTGCCCAGACTGAGTCAGGAGGATACTCACAACTTAAACAGACCAATAACAATAGATGAAATAGAAGAAGCAATCAAAAGACTTCCAACCAAGAAAAGCCCAGGACCGGATGGGTATACAGCGGAGTTTTACAAAACCTTTAAGGAAGAATTAATACCAATACTTTTCAAGTTATTTCAGGAAATAGAAAAAGAAGGAGCTCTGCCAAATTCATTCTATGAGGCCAACATCACCCTGATTCCGAAACCAGACAAAGACACCTCAAAGAAAGAAAACTACAGACCAATATCTCTGATGAACATAGATGCAAAAATCCTCAATAAAATTCTGGCGAACCGGATACAAAGGCACATCAAAAAAATTGTGCACCACGATCAAGTTGGATTCATCCCTGGGATGCAAGGATGGTTCAATATACGGAAATCAATAAATGTTATTCACCACATCAATAGACTTAAAAATAAGAACCATATGATCATCTCAATAGACGCAGAAAAAGCATTCGACAAAGTACAGCATCCCTTTATGTTCAAAACATTAGAAAAACTAGGGATAACAGGAACTTACCTCGACATTGTAAAAGCTATCTATGCTAAGCCTCAGGCTAGCATCATTCTCAATGGAGAAAAATTGAAGGCATTCCCCCTAAAATCTGGAACAAGACAGGGATGCCCTCTATCACCACTTCTATTCAATATAGTTCTCGAAACACTGGCCAGAGCAATTAGACAGACGAAAGAAATTAAAGGCATAAAAATAGGAAAGGAAGAACTTAAATTATCACTATTTGCAGATGACATGATTCTATACCTAGAAGACCCAAAAGGGTCTACAAAAAAACTACTAGAACTAATAAATGAATTCAGCAAAGTGGCAGGATATAAAATCAACACGCATAAATCAAAGGCATTTCTGTATATCAGCGACAAAACTTCTGAAACGGAAATGAGGAAAAACACTCCATTCACAATATCCTCAAAAAAAATAAAATACTTGGGAATCAACCTAACAAGAGAGGTGAAAGATTTATATAATGAAAACTACAAAACCCTAAAAAGAGAAGTAGAAGAAGATCTTAGAAGATGGAAAAATATACCCTGTTCATGGATAGGCAGAACTAACATCATCAAAATGGCGATATTACCAAAAGTTCTCTATAGGTTTAATGCAATGCCAATCAAAATCCCAACGGCATTTCTTGTAGAAATGGATAAAGCAATCATGAAATTCATATGGAAAAATAAAAGACCCAGAATAGCAAAAGCAATTCTAAGCAGGAAGTGTGAATCAGGCGGTATAGCGATACCAGACTTAAAACTATATTACAGAGCAATAGTAACAAAAACAGCATGGTACTGGTACCAAAACAGGAGGGTGGACCAATGGTACAGAATAGAGGACACAGAGACTAACCCACAAAGCTACAACTATCTTATATTTGATAAAGGAGCTAAAAGCATGCAATGGAGGGAGGATAGCATCTTCAACAAATGGTGCTGGGAAAACTGGAAATCCATATGCAACAAAATGAAACTGAATCCCCTCCTCTCGCCATGCACAAAAGTTAACTCAAAGTGGATCAAGGAGCTAGATATCAAATCAGAGACTCTGCGTCTGATAGAAGAAAAAGTTGGCTCCGATCTACATATTGTAGGGTCGGGCTCCAAATTCCTTAATAGGACACCCATAGCACAAAAGTTGATAACAAAAATCAACAAATGGGACTTACTTAAACTGAAAAGTTTTCTCTCAGCAAGAGAAACAATAAAAGAGGTAAATAGGGAGCCTACATCATGGGAACAAATTTTTACTCCTCACACTTCAGATAGAGCCCTAATATCCAGAGTATACAAAGAACTCAAAAAATTAAACAATAAGAAAACAAATAACCCAATCAACAAATGGGCCAAGGACCTGAACAGACACTTCTCAGAGGAGGACATACAATCAATCAACAAGTACATGAAAAAATGCTCACCATCTCTAGCAGTCAGAGAAATGCAAATCAAAACCACCCTAAGATACCATCTCACTCCAGTAAGATTGGCAGCCATTATGAAGTCAAACAACAACAAGTGCTGGAGAGGATGTGGGGAAAAGGGTACTCTTGTACATTGCTGGTGGGACTGCAAACTGGTGCGGCCAATCTGGAAAACAGTATGGAGACTCCTGGGAAAGCTGGGAATGGAACCACCATTTGACCCAGCTATTGCCCTTCTTGGACTCTTCCCTGAAGACCTTAAAAGAGCGTACTACAGGGATACTGCTACATCGATGTTCATAGCAGCACAATTCACAATTGCTAGACTGTGGAACCAACCCAGATGCCCTTCAATAGATGAATGGATAAAAAAAATGTGGCATTTATACACCATGGAGTATTACGCAGCACTAAAAAATGACAAAATCATAGAATTTGCAGGGAAATGGATGGCACTAGAGCAGATTATGCTTAGTGAAGCTAGCCAATCCCTAAAAAACAAATACCAAATGTCTTCTTTGATATAAGGAGAGCAACTAAGAACAGAGCAGGGAGGAAGAGCAGGAAGAAAAGATTAACATTAAACAGATACATGAGGTGGGATGGAAAGGGAGAGAAAAGGGAAATTGCATGGTAATGGAGGGAGACCCTCATTGTTATACAAAATTACATATAAGAGGTTGTGAGGGGAATGGGAAAATAAACAAGGAGAGATATGAATTACAGTGGATGGGGTAGAGAGAGAAGATGGGAGGGGAGGGAGGGGGGATGGTAGAGGATAGGAAAGGTAGCAGAATACAACAGTTACTAATAGGGCATTATGTAAAAATGTGGATGTGTAACCGATGTGATTCTGCAATCTGTATTTGGGGTAAAATTGGGAGTTCATAACCAACTTGAATCTAATGTATGAAATATGATATGTGAAGAGCTTTATAATGTTTTGAACAACCAATAAAAAAAAATTTAAAAAAAAAAAAAGTAGTTTTCCCCCTTCTTATTTAAAAACACAAGAACAACAACAACAAAAATCCTTGTTTGTTTCCTTCAAAGTAGATGTCACAGGGCTGAGGAGGTAGCTCAGTGGTAGAGCACTCGCCTAGCATGCACAAGGCCTCAGTGTTAAT
This sequence comes from Marmota monax, assembly GCF_021218885.2. Classification (NCBI taxonomy): domain Eukaryota; kingdom Metazoa; phylum Chordata; class Mammalia; order Rodentia; family Sciuridae; genus Marmota; species Marmota monax. The sequence continues at coordinate 2,669,439 of NW_026694865.1, forward strand.
CGACCTTGGGAGTTCCATCCCAGCACCACACACACACACACACACAAAAAAAAAAGACAGTTTTTTTTTTCTTTCTTATTTAAGTTTTGTTCTTTTGCTGTTTCTATTTTACTAGACTATAAGCTCCCTGAGGTCAGGATCCTTCTCTTGGTTCATCACTGTATCTCAAATGCCTATTGGAGTGCTTGACACTTTCTTATTAATCCAGCAAATATTTATTGGTATACTGTGTGTCAGACACTCTTTTAGGCACCAGTGATGGACAAAAGGGAAAAAAAAAGAAGTCCCACATTCCTGGATCTCATGCCCTAGAGGGGACAGGAAAGATAGGAATAGACCATTAGCATAAGAAGTCAGTCACATAGAATGTTAGAAGGTAATAAAGCTCTTTCTACCAACCAAGGCTGGCTGTGATCAGGGAAATTAGATCCAGGTACCAAGAAAAGGAGAGAGAGAGGATATTGGGATGTGGGAGGTCAGTTATCAAGGTCGATTAACACTGAGGCATGGTATGTTTTGTTCCCATGAAAATGAAGACTGTTGGCTTCTAGCTTCCTTCTTCTGGAGTCCCTTTTCCAACCACTGCCACCTTCTGAGTGGATCTAGCTCTTCTCGGTGACACCCACTCTTCATGCTCCTCACATTTTCCTCATTCCCAGCTTCTGACCATGGAAGGCTGGTGCAGTCAGCTGAGCTTGGAGTTTGGCCTGTCCAGCATTCACTCCCCTTTCTTCTGAAAATTGCCTTCCAATTTATCTTTGGGGACCAATTCCTACCCCCCAGTGGATGTACATTTGGTAGGACTGCCAGTCAGTAGGCTGCCAGGCCCAAGCTCCTCTCAAAAACTGAATCCAAAATGGAGAGACATAAAGATTTCAAACTGGAAGCTAATTCATTCTGATGAAATAATCATCCATTGCTGGCACCTACGCCCTCCAAGCCGTCCTGCTTCCTGGCCTTTCCCATCATGTGTTTCCAACTTTTCTTTTCCTTCGGAAGCTGCACAGCCATTCTTCAATGCATCCATTTTGTTGTTGTTGTTGTTCCTGTTGCAGTGAGCTTTCCAATAAATCCTTCTTGTTTCTGATCATGGGAGCTGGTTTCTGTTGCTTGCAACCAGAGATCCTGACTGCCTTGGAAGAGACTGATGGGGACAAACCCATCCTCTTGTTTGCTAGCTAGTAAACTTGGCCTAGTTGGGTGAAATTGATTATATGTTTTGGGGCCTCAATTTCTTTGTCAGTAAAACGAAGACAATGCTGTCACGTTCCTCATAATTATCATGAGGATTTAAAGACTTGAAGTGTGCATTTACAACTGCCTGGCAGTCCCCTCATCCCCTCCTCTTTCCAGCCTCTCACGCAAGTGCAAGTGCGGGAGGAGATGTGGTACAGCAGGGACAGCAGGTCCCACAGAGGTTGCTATGGGAACCCAGCCACATGTGCGGCATCCCTGGGGTGCCGGGAGGGGCTAGGCAGCTGCTGGGGGCCGGCTGCAATGACTCTGCCTTTTGGAGCAGAAAGCCTCAGCTGTTCCAGTGCTCCCAGGTCCCCTACTCAGCTCGGTTCACAGAACTCCAAACAGAGCAGCTGTTCAGCTTCAGAAACCGGAGGAAGAACTACTCTGCGCGCTCTCCGCTTCCAATCTCAGGGGAGGCTGGGACTGAGGAAGAGCATTACTGGGCTCAGAATCCTCAGACTAGAGACAAGCCTGAGGAAGCCATTTAGCCAATCAATCCAACAACAGACCTTCAATGATTCAGTTCTGGGAGCCCAGCACTGAACTGGAGGCAGTGAGGGAAGCAGAGAACCAGGAAACATTAATGGAAGGATTTCAGTGAAGACAAAAATAGAAATTAAAAATGGCAACCACAGCTATTATTTGTGGGGTACCCACCCTGTGTTCACCAGGCTGTTAAGTTCTTCCTTCTTTCTTTATATATATATATATATATATATATATATATATATATATATATATATATATATATATTTAGTTGTCAATGGACCTTTATTTTATTTACATGTGGTGCTGAGAATTGAACCCAGTGCCTCACACATGCTAGGAAGTGCTCTACCACTGAGCCACCACCCCATCCCAAAGTTCTTTATTTATATTCACCTCTACACCCCACGCCATGCACTCTGCTGGGAGGTGTCTGTGTGCCCTTTTTACCCATGTGGACAAAGAGCTCAGAGAAGTTGCTGGGCAGGCCTAAGTGTGACCTAGCCAGGAAAGATTGCTTGAGTAATCCTATCTTTAGTCTAGTTCATCTATTCACTTCTATCAGAAACGTGTTGAGCACGCTGCATATTTTGGGCTCTGTACACGCCACGCTTGGATTTGGGTGGGATACTGGCAAAGGGCCAGGAAGGGATGTGAGAGAGATGGGACAAACCAATGGCAAATCCTTGAATGTCAGGGTGGAATGGGGAGATACTGGCAGCACTGGGACTTCCAGGCTGGATGAGTGGCAGGTCAGCAAAGGAGAAGGTGGGAGGGGTGGAGAGAATTCCACAGGGAGCCCAGCAAGGGTGTTAAGCTTCCTGCAGGGCATCTTTATCCTGGGGGCCCCCCAGCTGTGCAGGGGAGACTGTTCATGAGCTGAAGCCTAGCTGTATATGGAATGCTAAGTATCTGAATTGCATTCTGTAGGAAAAAGGAAGACCTCTGAAGAGTTGTAAGCACCGTAGTAATTTGTTCAGATTTGCTGATATCCAGATGCCTTCTGCCCTGGTGTGTTAGGATGGACTGAAATGTGAGCCAGAAGTGGGGCAGGAATCCTCTCTGGAGACGGCTGTCCTGTAGTCTAGGCAGGGGCTAAAGGGACTAAGGCTGTGGCAGAGAGAAAGAGGGATGATTAGGAGGGACACTTCAGGTGTGGAATTAGTAGACTCTTGTTGGCAGGAAACTGAGGATGAAACTGCTCCTTTCAGAAACAGAGTGGCTCTCTGCGGTGCTTGTGGGCATAGGGATGTGTCTGTCTACCCGCATGTCACATGAGTGCATGCAGGAGAGCATGCACGCACCTGGGGCCGCTCTCTGGACACACTCTGGTGGTCCTCTAGGTACCTCTGTGTATGGGAGTCTGTGCTCTCAGCATGTCTGCATTTGCAAGTCTGTGCCTATGGCCTGGGTGTCCACCTGCTGCTCCCAGTGCAGCAGCGAGCCTCAGCCCCTCCTGTTGTGCTCCGGCTCATTGTAGGATTCTGTGTGCCAGGCACCCCCAGGGACTTAAGCTGCTGCTTTAGAGACTCCTGATGCTAAAGCAGGATGCATCTTCCATCCCTGTGTGATGCTGCCACAGGAACCCCGAGGCAGTTCTTCAAAGGGAGCTACTGGGGGTGGAAAGAAAGAAAGTAAACATCAGGATTAAACTGTGAAGGAACCCTGCTCCTGGCCGGGGACCTCCCCGCAACACGCACGCAGGCTTTGATTTGACAACTGCATTTTCCTCGGGCCAGGAACCCGGGGCTAAGGGGTTTCTAGGAGCTGCTGTCTGCCACCCAGCAGGTTCCCACAGACTGGGAGTCCCCTTTCCACTGTGGAACAGGCTGCCGATGGATGTCCTGCCCTCAGCAGCAAGGACAGAGGAGCCCTCCCTTCCCTTCTTCCTTTCCTCCATCCCTCCCTCTTTTCCTTCCCTTCCCTTCAGTGCCTTCCCTTTGTTCCTCCTCCCCTTCCCTTCAACTTTCTTCTCTTCCCTCTTCTTTTCTCCTTTCCTCCTCCTCTAACCACCATTTCTAGAGGACACCCAGGGCTTTAAACTGACTCACCTCTGTGCGCTAACTCTGACATTCAGGGGGTCTGTGATCTGGGGTAAGGGTGCCTGTTTTAAAATATAGCTACTCGCATTTCACAGGGTTGTTTGTCGGGATTAAGAAAATCCAGGTATACAAGTGCCCATCACAGCACCAGATATGCTGGAGGAGCCCAGCTGATGGTAGCTAGCTTTATACCACTGTGACAAAATAACCGAGATAATCAACTTATGAAGAGGAAAGGTTTATTTTGGCTCACAGTTTTGGGGGTTTCAGTCCATAGTCATTTGGCCCTAGTGCTTTGGGCTTATGGTGACATAGGACATCACCAGTGGAGCAAATGAGGCAGGAGGCCTGTTCACCCCATGGTGGCTAGGCAACAAAGAGAGAGAGAGAGGAAGGCCCTGATCCCAATATCCCCTTCCAGGGGACACCCCCAATGATTTAACTTCCTTCCACTAGGCCCCACCCCCTAAAGGTTCCACTGCCTCTCAGTTGTGCCACAAGGTGGGACCAAGCCTTCAATTATGGGCCTGTAGGGGACACTCAAGATGCAAACTCTGGCACCATTAGAATTGCCATTATTATTGTATGGTGATCATAAAGCAGCTGTCAATCTCAATTTGCTTCCCCCCAAAGTAAACAAAGAATACAGTAAAATTTGTATAAAAAAAGGAAAGTGCTAGGGTACTTTGGGGGGCTCATAAGAGCAGAGGCCCAGCCTTCCTGGAAGACAGAGGGCAGGGGGATCAGGAAGAGCTTTCTGGAAGAGGTGACTCTCGAGTCTTAAGGACAGCTAGATCTCACCAGGTGAGCCTGGCCTCGGGTCCTGTGTGGGAAGTCTGCCCACAGGTTGTGATCCAGGCAGCTCACGGGGTAATGGGCACCAGACGAAGGGTGCTGGACTGAGAGGCTGAAGGAAATCTCTCTAGGCTGAAAGACCCTTCCTGGCATAGCACACGTCCAAGGACAGATCGATGCGGAGTATCAAAGCGTAACCATTGCAGCCCAAGTCAGGGCAGCTCTGGGGCTGATCCAGCTCCTGGACCTCCAGGCCTCAGCTGAGGCTGTCATTTCATTCATTGCTGTACACATTTCCATTGTGCAAATTACCATCTTTATTTATCCTTTCACCACTGAAACTTTCCGTCTCTGAACTGTCATATTTCTCTCTAAGTTTCCTGTTTGATCCTCCACTCCCTGACCCTGGGGTAGGCCTCAACCCAGAATCCATATCTGCTTTTCCAGCCCACACACCCAACCATGAGTCCTTTAGACGGAGGCTGTGGGGGGATGATAAAAGGACTCCTTCACCTGGAGGCTGTGAGGTGAAATGAGGTCATCCATGTCCACCGTTGAGTGCAGTGCCTGGCACTGGAAAGGGGCTGACCATCATTAGCCCTGGGCTGACTTCTTTCCCTAGCACAGGGCAGCAGGTGTGGAGGGACATGGCACATTCATGGCTTGACCACAGACAGGTGCAGCAGTGGGCTCCTGGGCGGGTCCCTGAACAAAAAAGTGACCTGGAATCTAGGACATGTATGTGACCACACCCGCCAGGCTGAGGGGCCTGAGATCCCCGCGTAGGCCGCGGGAAGCTGCGCTGTCTCTAGGCAGGAATGTGCATTTTTGAAAGGCTCTGTGGCCACTGTGTACAAGACAGATCTGAAGCAGGGAGAGGAACTGTCCACGGGGCCAGGTCTGTCCCTGGATTATGCAGATGGCACTTCAGCATCTGGGCAGGCAAGTTATGGAGCAGGGGAGCTGGGCTCAGTGGCAGATGCCCATAGTCCCAACAACTCAGGAGACTGAGGCAGGAGGAGCACTTGAGCCCAGACTGGGCAACAGAGTGAGACCCCCATCTTCTAATAAATAAAATATATTAAAAAAACAAATAAAGGAGAAGGGGAGTCTAACCTATTTTCCTATTTCCTAACCCTATTTTCACTATTTTTAGTGAGTAAACAACTTTAACACACATTAATTCTACTGTCAGGGAGAAAAAAAAAAAACTGCAAAGAGATTGCACAGTAGAAAATCTACCAATGGAGCTCTGTAGGTGGGAGTGATTCCAGCACAGGAAACAAAGTGTCTTATTTTCTGAGATCCTGACACATCTTCTCCCATTGACCCCTGGAGGCTCCTTCTTCAGCTTGTGCATTAATTAGGGCTCTTCATGCTGCAAGTAGCAAAAGAAACAAATAAAACCTCAGCTCCAGCCAGCTTAAACAGAGATGGAAAATGATTAATTTGCAAAACTGAAAAGCCTAGAGTTAGGGCTGGTTTCAGGCGAAGTTTGATCTGGTGACTCCATGTCACCTTGGGCTCTTTTCTCTCTGCCCTGTTGTATACAATTCAGGCTTCATCCTTAGGCCTCCCTTTGTGGAAAGAACCTCTGGCAACTCCAGGCTATTCTCAAAATGACAGAGGCTGCATGGGGGCCTGACTTCACATCTTGACTTTCCTCTTTCTAAGATAAGGGGGGGTTTCTCTTCTGGTGGAGGATTCCCTTTTTCCCAGAACAGCCCCCCCCCCTTTTCTCCCCTCACTCCCACCCACATCTTTTCATTTCCCATTAGCTCTGAGGGTCACATAGCCATCTCTATGTGACCAGGCATGGCTTAGCCTGTCTTAGCCCTGTCACCCTGTCTCAGCCACCTGGATGACCAGGAGCCCTGCAGTGTGGGATGTGCTCTGGGGTAACCCCAGCATCCCCTTCTCCTTGCATTCCTTTCCCTCCCCTTAGACTTCATATCTCCCTCACCCCCATCCTGTGGGGCTCCTCTGTGTGCAGGCTCCTCTCTGTGCCATCCTGGGCTTTTCTCTCCTATCTCGCCCTCTCCCATCTTCCTTGACCACCCATTTATTGGTGACTCCTGAATCCACGTCTCAGTCCAGTGGTGCTCCTGGGCCACAAAGTCAGATCCAACGCCTGCGGGACCTTCCACTCAGAGGTCCCACTGGGGTGTGAAACCCAACACTCTAAACCTCGGTTCATTCTCACGCCCAGCAACCACCCAGCTCCACAGCTGCTTCTCTTTATGCAGTGTCAGCATTACCACTGATTAGGGACCTGGCCACCCTTGACTCCTTCCTCTCCCCCTTGTCCCCAAATCTAATCAATCCCTAGGCCATGAGTCTCATTCCCATCCACTTCTTCCTTTCCTCACTATCCAGCCCCTATAAGGTCCTCAGCAAGTGTGGGTGGTTTCCATTTTTCTGTGGCCCTATTCCATGCTCTGCAGAGCCATCTCGCTGCCCCTCTGGCTGCCACAGTGGCCTTGCCCTGTGGGCAGACTTCATATTCTCATCACTGCAGCGCTGAGGAGAGCCCAGGACCAGGGTGCTTCAGGGCTTCCTCAGAAACCTGGAGCATAACAAACGAAGGAATGAATTCTTGCTGGGAACTGATCATCTCTGAGAGCCTGGGGAGACCAGAGGGGCCTCTGGCAACCCGTGCTGGCCTCCGGGAGTGTCCCCTGCCTCATTCAAACTCCCTGGCAGGGGTGTAGGGAGGCTGCTGGTGTGAGACCGCAGGGAGAGGAAAGAATTCTCCCACCCCATGAAGCCCTGGATCCTGGGTTCCCTGCGATCCGCTTTCCTTTAAGCCCGAGCATGCGGCCCACCTTCCACAAGAGCAGCTAAATGTTGAATCGCTCCACTTTTTGTCAACTAGTACATTGCCACAGGGGCTCTGGGAACAGAGTGTGCTTGTTCTTGCCCACCCCGTCACGGGCGGTAGGCATGTGGGTTAATGGCACCTAGGATTTTATCTGCAGCAAAGATGCTAAAATGTGCATCAGGGAGAGGAAAATGTGCCCCTGTGAAAGGAGTCTTAAAAGCTCACAAGCTTCATCCACCTTCTACAATTTGGTGGAGACAGCAAATTGGTGGCAAATATAGGAATATGGTTGTGTGCTCTGGTTTCCTCCAAGAGGTTTTTGTAGTTTTGTTGGCTCGGTCTTGCCACTCTCCTGTTAAATAAGAGCCTCCTTCAGTCTTTGATAGGCTTAGAAATAAGGAGAAGGAAGATGAGAACTTGGTTTTGTGGTGTTCCTGCTTGGCTCACTTGTGCAGGACACCTCATAAGCATTGTCTTATTTAAGTCTCATGGAAACCCTGACAACAAGCATTCTTACCACCCCCATTTTTACAGATGAAAAGACAAAAGCTCAGAGAAGTCCCCTGACTTTGCCTGAGGTTGAATGGTTGGTGAGTGGCAAAATTGGGACCTGAATGCAAATCTGTTTCCCAAATCCCTGGAGGACACAAGACTGAGGACACAATCATGGTCACATCCAAGACCTTAGCAACTCTTGGGAGAGATCTCAGTGCCCAGGGGCCTGGAGCCTATCACACTACTTTTGACTCTGGTTCCCAAGGAGAAGCCTGAGTAGTAAACCTCACAGAACCCCTCTGTCTTCCAAATGGCAGGAATTTGAACTGCATATATCATGGTAAACTTTGTCAGATGTCTCTCTACGTGCTCCGCTTTACGTTATGCCCAATGGAACTATTTTTTTTTTTAAAGAAAGTTACCAAGAAGAAAACCAAAAGTGAACCATAATATCACTGGTCAGATAAACGTGTCAACAATTAAAAATCTAAAAGCATAATTAAAAATTCAAAAAACAGAGAAGTTTTAAAAATTAAATACCATTTCTCTCAAAGGCTTCTTTGCTAATATTTTCTTACAATTCCTTTCAGTAAAAAGGAACAGGTATGATCCTGTATGTATGACTCTCTTTTATTTTTCACACAAATGCAGTCATAGCCCCTTCGGTGTTCTGCAGCTTATTCTTCTTCACTCAGACACACTAGAGAGAAACCCACCTTTCTTTTCCTAATTGCTATGTGTTCAAATTTTTTGCTCATTAAAAAAAGAAAAATGTGCCCTGGGGTCTTTTTCTTATTAAACTCTTTATAAATCAATCAGTTTTTTCTTCAACTTTGTGTGTTGTAAATCTATTTACCTTGTTTTTCACTTCCATAACTTCAAGTGACAGCATTTCTTCTTTCTAGTATATTAGTCTGTTTTATGTTACTATAACAGAATACCTGATGCATGATACTTTATCAAGAAAAGAGGTTTATTTAGCTTACAATTTTGGAGGCTAAAAGACCAGGACTGGGTGGATCGATCTGCTTAGCCTATAGCAAGGGCTTCCCTTAATGTACCACAGTATGGCGTATAAGCAGGAAGGGCAATGACCATGCAGAAAGGGGCAAACACATGGGGTGGCCTTGCTTTATAACACCCTGTTCTTGTGGTTCTAATCTAGTCTCAAGAAAATTAGAACTCCTACAAGACAGCATCAGTCCCTGCTGAGGTGGTGCCCCTTGTCCTAACCACCTTCATCCGGGTCCTACCTTTCAAAGTCCCACCACCTCAACACTGTCACACTGAGGCCAAGCTTCCAGCTCACCTTTGGGGACTCCCTCAAACCACAGCAGGTGACCTCACAAGGACCACAGAGAAGGGAAAGGGGGCTGTATTAGCTTCCTACTGCTGCCGTATCAATCACCACAAACCTCAGAGCTTTAAACAGCTCAGATTGATTGTCTTACAACTCAGGAGGTCTGAAATCTCAAATGGGTCAGGGCTGAGAGCCTTCTCCGGGCTCTGGAGAACCCTTTCTCAGCCTCTAATGCCAACCATCTTCAATATGTCTCTGACCTCAATGTCTGTTCTTACGCGTTGTCTGAGGCTCCTGACCTCCTCTTGCGAGGACCTGTGATGACACTGGCCCACTCAGGTAACCCAGGACCATCTCCCCATCCCATCATCCTTAATTTAATCACAGCAGCAAAGACCCTTCTGTAAAGTAACACAGTCACCGATTCCATGGATTAGGACAGGGACATCTTTGGGAAGCCATGATTCAGGGAAGAAGAGGAGGAGGGCCAGGGGAGGGCAATAATTTGCTCCCAAGTGGAGCTGCCCCCTCACCTCTGTAGTTCTGGAACTTTCTATACTCAGTGTGACCTAATCTTCCTAAACCTGACATCCTTGCTCTGCCAGGGCTATCTCACCACCAGATTCAGTTCTTATTCACCTCCCCCCACCCCCACAGCTTGGGGCAATTTATGGGAATCCAGGACCTGTGCCAAGAGATTCCCACTCCCAGCTGGGTCTCACCCGCTGGCTAGGATAGAGCTCCTGCAAGCCAGTGGCCAAGCTTGGTTGTGGTTGTGGTTGTTACATCACACAACATGCCTGGCACAGCATTTTATAAGAGAGAAAAGGGAGGAGGCAAAGAGGAGGGAGGCGCTGCTCCCCCAGCCCCAGCCCTGGCACAGGCCTGTAGGAGATCCCCCTTCCCCCTCAGGCCCCAGCCCTGCCCCTCCCCCAGCTCAGGTGACCTCCTTCCCCTGGGTGATGAGACACTGCCCACAGGCAGGTGTTCAAGCAAAGTCTGTGGGACAATCATGCCCTGGTTGCCACTGAGCCACCAGTGCCCTATTTTCTATTTAGTAGAACCTGGAACCAGGAGAGGGGTAAAGTCCAGCCTCTTGGAATTCTGCTGGGAGGGGAAAGTGAGGGAGGTGAGGGCAGCTCATATAGAGTGGTGAGGGGCTCAGCTACTGGGTCTTATTCAGAAGGCAGGGGGATGGCCTGGATGACTCTCAAGATCCCTACCATCTCTGTTCATTACCACGCTGTCCCCAACCTTGTAAATCTCCAGTTTCTTTGAATCCTTCAGCCTTAAAGCCTCCCAGAGTAGTTGGCCATGGATTTTGATTATAAAAACAGCACATACTTCTTATTACTAAACAAACAAACAAACAAACAAACAAAAACATTCAGAAAAGCATAAATCAGCAGGAAGATATGATACCCAGCGGTGTGGCAGCACACACCTGTAATTCCATTGGCTCAGGAAACTGAGGTAGGAGGATTATAGTCAAGGCCAGCCTCAGCAATTTAGCAAGGCCCTAAGCAACTTAGTGAGACCTTGTCTCTAAATAAAAAATAAAAAGGACTCTGGATGTGGCTCAATGATTAAGTACCCCTGGGTTTAATCCCTGGTACCAAAATACATATATGTATTTAAAGCCCACGATCCAGATGCCTAGAGAGAACCATGGTTAATATATTAGCCTATTTCCTTCTAGTCATTTTATTTATCTATTTGTTTATTTATCTTGCAGTACTGGGGCTAGAACCAGGGCCTTGCTAGGCAAGTACTTATTACTGAGATACAGCCCTAGCCCTTTTTATTTATTTTTATTTATTTTTAATTTTAAGATAGGCTCTTGCTAAGCTGCCCAGCTGGCTTCTAGCTTGCCATCTACCTGTCTTGGCCTTCTGAACAGCTAGGGTTTTAGCTGTTTGCCATCTGGTTGGCTCTTCTAGTCTTTTTTCTATGCATGTATTTGTAAATTCTGGGACAGGGTTCTTCCTGGGCTCTCCCACTACCTCCAGGTGCTTTGTCCCCTGGGGCATGACTGCTTCCCACCCTCCGAGAGTGGCTCTTTGTGAGAGGGGCTGCTTCAGTACCGCCTCTCCCTGCAACCAGGGACAGCCTGCAGTTACTTGGACCTGAAGGAAGGTGTCAGACATTCTCCAGGTGTTTTAGAATTGGAGTCCCATCTGGTGGGCGGCAGGCAGAGGAGGTGGCTCCTAAGGTGTCGTGGATCTTCACAGGTCTCCTGTATTGGTCTCTTTGCCTTCTCTTCCCTCTTCCTGTGCCACCTCTGGATTTTTACCTTTTTCTTCCCCAGATGTCCAGCCTTCCCCCTTCTGGGAACCACCTCTGTTCCTGAAACTATGGAGAGACTCTTGAATCCCCCGTGGGTCTCCCACATCTACTAGTCTACGGGTTTCAATGGTCTCATCTTTCCTCCATCACTGCCAGTTGCTACAGAAGAGGGGCAAGGGGAAGAGGGGGTTCTTGGGAGCAGGGCTGGAAAGTCTTCCCCTTAAACTCTAAAGAGTGCATCTAAAATAAGATATAGCTCACTATCCAAAGACTAATGTCTCCCAGGAAAAAAACAAAACTGTGTGACCCACATAAGACATTAATATTCCTCCTATTAACTATATGCATAATTCTATTTCCTATGAGCAAATACTCTGACCTTATTAGCCCAAGAGAACATTTACTTCCTCTCTCTGTCCAAGGCTGGATGACAAGACATCCTTCATTAACTTGACAAAAAAGCATATTGCACTCAAGTTGCCAAACCTTTTAATCGAAATAGGAGCGGGTGAGGGATAGCAGAGAGGGCAGGGTGAGAAGTCTCATTTCACTCAATCACACTTATTTTTAACATGCTTGAAATTTCACAATTTTGTATCCTGTTTTTTTTCCATAATATCATCAGCATTTCCTGAAGTTTTTGAAGACTCCACACCCTGTCTTATATAAGCACTATTTTAAATGAATGTAAAACATTCCACTGGAAAGCACAGCCATGGTTCTACAGTCATTTTTAGGAAGAGACAGTCCTAAAGGCCGGAAGATCCAATATATTTCTGCAAAGCAAAAACCTGAAGAGCCCCAAGAGCCAACTTAGTAAGGGCTGGGGACTTTCCAAATAAATCGCTAATAGGAAACCACTTACGTCAGATGATTGGAAATATCACTGTAGATTGTCAAAGCTGTGTGCAGAAGGCATTGAGGCCCCCTCCCCCCGCGCCTGCAAGGTAGGCGGAACTGTGACCACCGACAGAACAGGCCCAGTGGCCCATGGAGGGGCAGAGCTGCCAACCACGCCTGCAAGGTAGGCGGACCTCCGACCCCTCACCCCCCCCCCCGGCAGAACAGGCCCAGCGGCCTGCTGAGGGGCAGAGCCGCCCCCTCCCCCAGTGCCTGCAAGGTAGGCGGAACTGTGACCACCGACAGAACAGGCCCAGCGGCCTGCGGAGGGGCAGAGCCGCCCCCACACCTGCAAGGTAGGTGGACCTGCGACCACTAACAGAACAGGCCAGACCTGTAACCGACAGACAGAACATGCCCAGCGGCCTGCAGAAGGGTAGAGCCAGCCCCCCCCCCCCCCGCGCCTGCAAGGTAGGCGGACCTGCTACCGACCGGGAGAACAGGCCCAGCGGCCTGCCGGCATGGTAGGCACATTGCCCCAATTGGAGGAGGGGCAGAGCCGCCGCCCGCGCCTGCGAGGGAGACTTTGCAACTATGCAAGAGCAATATAAATATATAGGGGGAAAATTCAATAGCACAACAGTTTCACCAAGCAGAAAGAAACGCGAACAGTATGACGAGACAAGGAAAGAAAGGACCACAAGCAATGCAGGTCAACTCAACGTTAGAAGAGGTAATATCTGCAGCAGATGGAATGTCAGATAAAGAATTCAGGATATACATGCTTCAGATGACCTGGAGTCTCAAGGAAGACATCAGACAGCAAAATCAGACAATGAAAGATCACTTCAACAATGAATTACATAAACAAATCCAAGAAGCAAAAGATCAACTATACAGGGAGATAGAGGTTATAAAAAACAAACAAACAGAAATCCTAGAAATGCAGGAAGCAATAAACCAACTTAAAAACTCAATGGAGAATACTACCAGCAGAGTAGAACACTTAGAAGATAGAACATCAGACAATGTATTTCAACTTGAAAAGAACATAGACAGCTCAGTAAGACTGTTAAGAAACCATGAGCAGAACATCCAAGAAATATGGGATAACATAAAGAGACCAAACTTAAGAGTCATTGGGATACAGGAAGGGATAGAGGTTCAAACCAAAGGAATGAGCAATCTATTCAATGAAATAATATGAGAAAACTTCCCAGACTTGAAGAATGAGACAGAATCCCAAATCCTAGAAGCCTACAGGATGCCGAATGTGCAAAATCATAAGAGATCCACACCTAGACACATTATAATGAAGATGCCCAACATACAGAATAAGGAGAGAATTTTAAAAGCTACAAGAGAAAGGAAGCAGATTACATTTAGGGGTAAGCCAATCAGGATAACAGCTGATCTTTCAACACAGACTCTGAAAGCTAGAAGATTCTGGAATAACATATTTCAAACACTGAAAGAAAGTGGGTTCCAACCAAGAATTGTGTATCCAGCGAAATTAAGCTTCAGGATGGAAGATGAAATTAAAACCTTCCAAGATAAACAAAAGTTTAAAGAATTTGCAGCTAGAAAACCATCCCTTCAAAACATCCTCGCCAAAACATTACAGGAAGAGGAAATGGAAAATAACAATGAAAACCAACAGTGGGACGTAGGACAGTAAAGGGGGGGGAAATAATCAAAGAGGAAAACAAACCATGTTTAGTAACATAAATAAACAAATATGGCTGGAAGAACAACCCATATCTCAATAATAACCCTAAATGTTAACGGCTTAAACTCACCAATTAAGAGACACAGGCTAGTAGAATGGATCACAAAACAAGACCCAACAATATGCTGCCTACAGGAGACGCATTTGATAGGAAAAGACATACATAGGCTGAAGGTGAAAGGTTGGGAAAAATCATATCACTCATATGGACTTCGGAAACAAGCAGGAGTGTCCATACTCATATCAAATAAAATAGATTTCAAGCCAAAGTTAATCAAAAGGGATAAAGAGGGACACTACATACTGCTCAAGGGAACCAAACACCAACAAGACATAACAATCATAAATATATATGCCCCAAACAATGGTGCAGCTATGTTCATCAAACAAACTCTTCTCAAGTTCAAGAGTCTAATAGACCACCATACAATAATCATGGGAGACTTCAACACACCTCTCTCGCCACTGGACAGATCTTCCAAACAAAAGTTGAATAAGAAAACTATAGAACTCAATAACACAACGAATAACCTAGACTTAATTGACATATATAGAATATACCACCCAACATCAAGCAGTTAGACTTTTTTCTCAGCAGCACATGGATCCTTCTCAAAAATAGATCATATATTATGTCTCAGGGCAACTCTTAGACAATATAAAGGAGTAGAGATAATACCATGCATCTTATCTGATCATAATGGAATGAAACTGAAAATCAATGATAAAAGAAGGAAGGAAAAATCATGCATCACTTGGAGAATGAACAATAGGTTACTGAATGATCAATGGGTTATAGAAGACATCAAGGAGGAAATTAAAAAATTCTTAGAGATAAATGAAAACACAGACACAACATATCGGAATCTATGGGACACATTGAAAGCAGTTCTAAGAAGAAAATTCATTGCTTGGAGTTCATTCCTTAAAAAAGAAAAAAACCAACAAATAAATGATCTCATACTTCATCTCAAAATCCTAGAAAAAGAAGAGCAAAACAACAGCAAAAGAAGTAGAAGGCAAGAAATAATTAAAATCAGAGCTGAAATTAATGAAATCAAAACAAAAGAAACAATTGAAAAAATTGACAAAACTAAAAGTTGGTTCTTTGAAAAAATAAATAAAATCGACAGACCCTTAGCCATGCTAATGAAGAGAAGAAGAGAGAGAACTCAAATTACTAGCATACAGGATGAAAAAGGCAATATCACAACAGACACTTCAGAAATACAGAAGATAATTAGAAATTATTTTGAATCCTTATACTCCAATAAATTAGAAGATAGTGAAGGCATCGATAAATTTCTTAAGTCATATGATCTGCCCAGATTGAGTCAGGAGGATATAGACAACCTAAACAGACCAATATCAATTGAGGAAATAGAAGAAACCATCAAAAGACTACCAACTAAGAAAAGCCCAGGACCGGATGGGTATACAGCAGAGTTTTACAAAACCTTTAAAGAGGAACTAATACCAATACTTTTCAAGCTACTTCAGGAAATAGAAAAAGAGGGAGAACTTCCAAATTCATTCTACGAGGCCAACATCACCCTGATTCCTAAACCAGACAAAGACACTTCAAAGAAAGAAAACTACAGACCAATATCTCTAATGAACCTAGATGCAAAAATTCTCAATAAAATTCTGGCGAATCGGATACAAAAACATATCAAAAAAATTGTGCACCATGATCAAGTAGGAGTCATCCCTGGGATGCAAGGCTGGTTCAATATACAGAAATCAATAAATGTTATTCACCACATCAATAGACTTAAAAATAAGAACCATATGATCATCTCGATAGATGTGGAAAAAGCATTCGACAAAGTACAGCATCCCTTTATGTTCAAAACTCTAGAAAAACTAGGGATAACAGGAACATACCTCAATATTGTAAAAGCAATCTATGCTAAGCCTCAGGTTAGCATCATTCTGAATGGAGAAAAACTGAAGGCATTCCCTCTAAAATCTGGAACAAGACAGGGATGCCCTCTCTCACCACTTCTGTTCAACATAGTTCTCGAAACACTGGCCAGAGCAATTAGACAGACGAAAGAAATTAAAGGCACAAAAACAGGAAAAGAAGAAATTAAATTATCACTATTTGCTGATGACATGATTCTATACCTAGCAGACCCAAAACGGTCTACAAAGAAACTATTAGAGCTAATAAATGAATTCAGCAAAGTGGCAGGCTATAAAATCAACACGCATAAATCAAAGGCATTCCTGTATATCAGCAACAAATCCTCTGAAATGGAAATGAGGACAACCACTCCATTCACAATATCCTCAAAAAAAATAAAACACTTGGGAATCAACCTAACAAAAGAGGTGAAAGACTTATACAATGAAAACTACAGAACCCTAAAGAGAGAAATAGAAGAAGATCTTAGAAGATGGAAAAATATACCCTGTTCATGGATAGGCAGAACTAACATCATCAAAATGGTGATATTACCAAAAGTTCTCTATAGGTTTAATGCAATCCCAATCAAAATCCCAATGGCATTTCTTGTAGAAATAGAGAAAGCAATCATGAAATTCATATGGAAAAATAAAAGACCCAGAATAGCAAAAACAATGCTAAGCAGGAAGTGTGAATCAGGAGGTATAGCAATACCAGACTTCAAACTATACTACAGAGCAATAGTAACAAAAACAGCATGGTACTGGTACCAAAACAGGCGGGTGGACCAATGGTACAGAATAGAGGACACAGAAACCAATCCACAAAACTACAACTATCTTATATTTGATAAAGGGGCTAAAAGCATGCAATGGAGGAAGGATAGCATCTTCAACAAATGGTGCTGGGAAAACTGGAAATCCATATGCAACAAAATGAAACTGAATCCCTTTCTCTCGCCATGCACAAATGTTAATTCAAAATGGATCAAGGAGCTTGATATCAAATCAGAGACACAGCGTCTGATAGAAGAAAAAGTTGGCTACGATCTACATACTGTGGGGTCGGGCTCCAAATTCCTCAATAGGACACCCATAGCACAAAAGTTAATAACTAGAATCAACAAATGGGACTTACTCAAACTCAAATTTTTTTTCTCAGCAAAAGAAACAATAAGAGAGGTAAATAGGGAGCCTACATCCTGGGAACAGATCTTTACTCCTCACACTTCAGATAGAGCCCTAATATCTAGAGTATAAAAAGAACTCAAAAAATTAGACAATAAGATAACAAATAACCCAATCAACAAATGGGCCAAGGACCTAAACAGACACTTCTCAGAGGAGGACATACAATCAATCAACAAGTACATGAAAAAATGCTCACCATCTCTAGCAGTCAGAGAAATGCAAATCAAAACCACCCTAAGATACCATCTCACTCCAGTAAGATTGGCAGCCATTATGAAGTCAAACAACAACAAGTGCTGGCGAGGATGTGGGGAAAAGGGTACACTTGTACATTGCTGGTGGGACTGCAAATTGGTGCAGCCAATTTGGAAAGCAGTATGGAGATTTCTTGGAAAGCTGGGAATGGAGCCACCATTTGACCCAGCTATTCCCCTTCTAGGTCTATTCCCTAAAGACCTAAAAAGAGCATGCTACAGGGACACTGCTACATGGATGTTCATAGCAGCACAATTCACAATAGCAAGACTGTGGAACCAACCTAGATGCCCTTCAATAGACGAATGGATAAAAAAAATGTGGCATTTATACACAATGGAGTATTACTCTGCATTAAAAAATGACAAAATCATAGAATTTGCAGGGAAATGGATGGCATTAGAGCAGATTATGCTAAGTGAAGCTAGCCAGTCCCTAAAAAACAAATGCCAAATGTCTTCTTTGATATAAGGAGAGTAACTAAGAACAGAGTAGGGACGAAGAGCATGAGAATAAGATTAACATTAAACTGGGATGAGAGGTGGGAGGGAAAGGGAGAGAGAAGGGAAATTGCATGGAAATGGAAGGAGACCCTCAGGGTTATACAAAATTTCATACAAGAGGAAGTGAGGGGAAAGGGGAAAATAATACAAGGGGGAGAAATGAATGACAGTAGAGGGGGTAGAGAGAGAAGAGGGGAGGGGAGGGGAGGGGGGATAGTAGAGGATAGGAAAGGCAGCAGAATACAACAGACACTAGTATGGCAATATGTAAATCAATGGATGTGTAACTGATGTGATTCTGCAATTTGTATATGGGGTAAAAATGGGAGTTCATAACCCACTTGAATCAAAGTGTGAAATATGATATATCAAGAACTATGTAATGTTTTGAACAACCAAGAATAAAAAAATTTTAAAAAAAAAGAAGGCATTGAGGCCAGCCCTGCCTGTAACCACATAGAGTCAAATGACATCGTAGAAGGAGTTAAGGTAAAGTCTAAAGCCAGATACAAAAGATACAGCATCTATCTGGCTGGGGGATATAGCTCAGTGGCATAGTATTTGCTTAGTGTGAGGCCCTGGGTGTGATCTCCAGTACCAGCAGAGGGAAAGGTTACAGTATCTGGGTTATTGTGCCTGCAGCTGTCAGACTACTCAATGGAGTGGAACCGGAGACATTTTATCTGGGACACTCACAGGCAGCTGTTTTACTAGACATAAGCAGCCAGGATTGAAGTAGCAGATTTCTAATGTTGAACTCTTGACAGTCAGTGAGATTGTGTAGTTGTATAGCCCTGACTACACATTAAAAAAAGGGAAAAAAAAGCAAATGGCAAAGATTTATTGCAACTGATTAAAGAATAAGATTTTACTTTTTCTGTTTTTCTTCACTCAGGATAGCCTCAGAGAGAAAAAGCCCTCTACTCAACTTCTGTAGCTTAGGGACCCCCAAAAAACCTTTCTGGAGGCAGGAGGTGGACTGTCTTAGGTTCCCCAGCCCCTGCCCCCGGAAGTTAGGAATCTATGTTCCTTGGTCAGGACTTTGCAGGAAACACTGGCATATTGACAATTCTACAGAGCATTTTATATCACCAGTTTCTTTGGTTTTGTTTCATTTTGTTTTGTTGAACAAATCTTATCTTCAGGTTTCATCAAGGGGAGTTGGTTAATAGGACAGAAATTTTGAAAGGACAAGGAACTCAATTTCTGCCTGTCACAGATCTTCTTAAAAGTTGTCAGTTATCTGCAGGGGACCTTCAAAGGAGGGGTAAGCAGCTTATTGCCTCACTAGGACTCCCTATGACTCTCCTAGAGGGTGCAGCCAAACAGATGTGACTTGGAAATTGGCAGAAAGAAAGAATGAAACAACTCCCTTGTGACAGCACAAGCAGCAGCCTCAGCCAGCCTGGAAAGATATGTCTTCCTCGTGATGTATCCCCACCCCAGCATACCTCTGATCAGCCCTAGACCCAAGGTACATAGGTACCACCTCTACCTTTGTCCTGTCCCTCCCCAGCACCAACTCTTCAGTGCAAGAGCAACCTCTTCACCGGTTTACCAGCCCCTGGTCTTTCTGCCTCCTCATTTCCACACCATGGCCAACCCAATCTGTCTAATCTGGGAACTGATATGGAGATGGTATAAAGATAGCAACACCTCCTTCCTTTTCTGGAAATAATCCAAAAGTAAAAAGCAGTTGAGAAATAAAATCACAAGTTCCATTTTTAGTGAAAATATCAGATACCCAAAGCACAAAAGGGGTGAAAGAGTCGCCCAAATCAACAGAGCCTCAGCAGAGATATCCCAGGAGGAAGTGGAGCATGGACGCCTGTGGTCAAGTGTCTGGTGGCTGCAAAACACTCACCCGGAAAGGGAGGGGCATGCATGGACGTGGAACGCAGACCTCCTCATTTGGAGGGGGTCAGTTACTGATGGCATGAGCTCTGCTGGATTGGGACTAAAGAGGGCATCACCCAGACAAGCTGTTTTTGCAGGAAGTAGTCGTCTCCATGGCAACGGGAGGAGAGCTGAGCTGTGGCATTGGGCAAAGCCTTACCACTGGCAGGAGAGAATTCAGAGATAAGTGAACTTTCATCAACCCTGGGTCAAAAGAAAACAAGAGTCATTCTAGAAGACAACGTTGGCCTCTCTCACACATGAGGTCCATGGGGAAAATAAAATTTTAAAAAATCCCTTGTGAGGGGCACCTTGGCGCACTGTAATCCCTGTGGCTGGGAAGGCTGAGGCAGGAGGACTGTGAGTTCATAGCCAGCCTCAGCAACTTAGCAAGACCCTGTCTCGAGATATATATATATATATATAAAGGTTTGTGGATGTGGCTCAGTGGTTGAGTACCCCTGGGTTTAATCCCCAGTACCAAAAATAAAAAATAAAAATCCCTTGCTTCAGTGATGAGTAATTTATATGAAGATTTTGGCAAGGAAAATAAAGGGGGTGGGGTGGGGTGGCAAAATAAGAAAAAAAACAAAACTGCAGGTAGAAAAAGATCCAGTAACACATATTTCCTGGAGAAGAAATTTCTAACCAGAAAATTAAGAGAATTTAGCAAAATAATCCCCACCCCCAAAGAAAACACACACTTTAGAGATCTGAGAAGAGGTAATAAAGCAACAGGAGGAAGTGAATCCTGAGCTGGCAGAGGTCGGGGAAGTGGTGGAAGAAAAAGAAAACCATCCCACTTGCATTTTGACAATGAAGCCTACCATCTCGAAAAGAGTAAAATGGAGAATAAACACTGTCAAAACCACAGAGAGAGCTAGCAAGAGCAATAAGGAAAGCAAGCACATTAAATGAAATGAAGGACAGATTAGAGAAAGTGACAGGTGTGTATGAAAGGCAAAAAGATTTGTTTGTGTGAGCATTAAGTGTCTCTGAAAGGGCACACAAGAAATTGGGAATGTTGGCTGTTCTTGGGAGGAAAATTGCTTTCAGGGTAGGGTGGAAGGGTGGGAGGAGGGCAGGGGTGGAAGGAAAATGTTTCACTTCCACTTTTTTTTTTTCAATTGTGACCTGTATGAATATATTAGCTCATCAAAAAAAAAAAAAAATCAAATGAAGCACTCCCACTCCCCTCCATTGCACTTTGTTCAAAACACTTTCATTGCTCTCATTGCTCTTTGGATAGACAGTGCATATCTCAAAATGGCTCATCAGTAGGGTGATCATAGAATTTATTGCCCAACAGGACACCTGAGGTTGAAAGAAGGAGCTACAGAAGGAAACCAGGACTAAGGTGACCTATGATAAGGCCCACTGTGATTTGGCCCTGGCTTCTCTCACCAGCCTCACCCCACCTTCCAGCCCTCAGTTCCCACCTAGCCATCCTGACTCCAGGCAGCTGCCCTGATCCTTCCAGACTCTCCCCCCAAGCTGCTTCTTCAGGACAGCACTCTTCTGCCCCCAAGTCCCTCTGACACCTAAACTTTGGCTTATTCTTCATATCCTTTGGGTCCCAATTTCTCTCCCAATGTTTACATAGTTCATGAACTCTAAAATGCACCTCCCCCTGTATTTTTTTACAACTCTGATATTGGAATAGGTCTTACGCTCCATGGTGTGTCACCATTCAATCAGCAGCAGTTGTCTTAATGATTCATAAATGAATGGGACATCGTCCAACAGAAGGCAGATTCAATGACCTGTGTTATCACACTGTACCCTAAAGCCAGTTCCATGACTTTTCACCTGCTGGGGTATCTCCAAGGACAAGACTGTGTTATTTTTTTTTTTTTACAAAATTCCCAGTGGCACTTGCTGGAAACCAGTAGTTACACAATGAATGTTTTCTGAATGTGTATAAATAAAGCATATAGCTTTACTAACTTCACTGAAAACATTGCAGTTTTCTTTCAAAGTCCTAGAGCTTAACTAACTCTACAAGACTTAAATGAAGCATAAAATGTTAGGGGTAAAAAATGTCATCTAGGGGTAGGGGAACTTCTCCTGGATATTTCTGAACATTGTTTTCTCCTAAGCAGGTCTAGTTTTCTAAGGGCCTTCAGATCTCCAAATGTCCAAACTTGATGACTGAAAGAAATCAAGTTCCATATAGAATGAATATTTAGGTTTCTAACACTAGGACTTTAGATGTATACAGGGAAATAAAATACAAGTATTTTATATATGTATGTATATCTGCTTTAGGGGAGAGGCCTAGGTAAAAGTTATTTTAAGGAGTGCTCTAGTTGATTCCCATGATCTTGGATGCCTAGGCTATAGCAGAGGTTTGGAATTTTGGCTGCATGGTAGAACCACATAGAGAGTTTTGAAAACATTTATTACCCAGCCTCCTCCCCTATAAATTCTGATTGCATACATCCACATGCGTCCTAAGCATTTGTCTTCATTTAAAGTTCACTGGATAATGGTAGTGGGCAGTCAGGCTGAGAACCCAGGGCCCCACAATCTCTGGGATGGTTGGAGATCAGAATTTGGAACTTGCTGCCTCTTATATCCAGGAATCAGGCATCAGGCTCCTATGTACAGCTGCCTACTCATGTTCAAGATGAAATGTCTTCAAATCCAGTAACTCACCTAGTTATGGTGCCTTCTGCATCTGGTTTATGCATTCACCTTGGCTCCTCCTAGGATGGGCTTCCAGTGCAGAATCAAGTCTGAGAGGCAACCCCCACTGTAACATTCCAGCTAGATCTGGTCTCAAAACTGCCTATGTGCAGCTGTGACAACCTGGAGCAATACTTCCCATCACCTACCACAAGCCATTCTCCATTACCAAATACTTTTAAAGTCCCCAGGGTATCATTTCCATTAGTGACTTCATTTTGAAATTCCATCAAGCCTACCAGGTGCTATATGCACGCCTCTGTATGCACACACCTTAAAGAAAGCAAGTGTTTTCCTCCTCCTCCAGCTCAAATTTTTCTAAAATCACTTCACTTGGTCTCTGAGGAACATTGAAGGAGATGAGAAGACTGGAGCTGTAGAACACCTGGCATGAACAGTGCCATCATTTTTTTCCTATGACCAGTCCCTGAAGTCCCTGGTACTCTGAGACATCGTACCTTAACGGGACACAATAGGAGCTTCTTCCCAAGGTCATGGAGTGCCGTGGAAAGTATCCAAGCTCCACACCCCAGTTGGAACTGTGTGACTTCTGTGAGCCTTTGTCTCTCTGTCAGTATTGGGGTGAGGACTGGAGGTGATCTAACTAAAGCAATAAGTAGGGCACGGTGCACGTAGTAGGTGCCTATGATTGCTATTACCTCCCCTCTGCCTTTTGGTATTTCTCTTCCAGAGAAATGCTTATACTGGATTTTTTTTTAATGTCATTGCTCAATGAGCTAGAAAAGGCAGCCCTGCTGATTAGAATGCTGGTTTGCAGGAAACAGAGTAGTGGTGTTGACATTTGCAGAAAGCTTTCTAGCTAAACTTTAAACACTGCAGATCTAATCCTGCTGGCATCGCCTGTTAGTGATATTTCTATGGCTTTAATGGACACACCAGTTCAATCAGACCCTCAGGGAAAGGGCAGGATAATTGGTTTCCTTTAGGGTTCCAGCAAAATCAGGTGGACACCAAATCCCTTTGAGCATGGAGGAAACAAACGTGTATTGAGCGTTACCTGTCACTTGTACATAGGAGGTGCTCAATAAGTGCTGACAAACTGAATACTGTGAAAGAATGAATTTACTGCATAGGCCAGAGTGGACTGCATTGTTCTTCCATACTAATTGTTTGCTGTGGCTAATTGGTTAATTTCAAATATCAGTGTCTTTATTTGAGCACAGTGGTATGTCAGGTCCCATGCTAGTTCTGGGGACATAACTAAGCAAAACAGACAAGGTCTGTTCTCAGAAGCCTTCTGAGACCTCAGTGCAGAGAGGGGGACAGGGTGGAAACAGGGATATAGTGTGACAAGTCCCATGACAATGAAAGCCCTGAAGGCCTCACCAGCCTGGCGGGCCACTGGAACTGAGAAGCAGGAAGATGCGTCGGCAGTGGGAAGGCAGGTTGCTCTAGAAGTTAGCAGGAAGGAGGATGGGAGAGCTGCCAGCCCTCAAAGGAACTGGAAACAGGCTAGTAGAGCTGGTGCTGGGAAAGGTGGGGGGCAAGAGAGAGGGGAGAGACCCCCACCAGCTTTGCCAGCCTTGCCTGGTGGTAGACAGGCAGGCTAGTGCACCCCAAGGCACAAGCAAAAATGTTCTGCTATTGCTTTTAAAATACTTAGTGAGAAAATCAGCTCTTTAGTAAAGAGTATGGCTTTAATTTTAAACTACACCCACAGAGATGATGGGTCTATGTGTTCAGGGCTGGTGAAGTTCTCCATCAGTCTCCACCAGTAGCTCCTTAAAAGCAACCAGAGCTACTGAAGCAAGTAGGTGGCAAACAAATAAAACAAACAAAATATCCAGCATGGCTTTCGCTGTCTCTGTCTCATCTGGTTCAAGGGGAAGCTGGTTCGCTAATGCCGATGGCTGCGGAGATGGACCTGTGGTTCGACCTCTTTCCACTTTTCCACCAGTCTCCTGGGAGGACCGGGAAAGAGTTGGGTACTTGGTTCTGTCTGGGAGCTTGTGCCTGAGAGCCAGAGATCTAGGGTCTGTCATGTCTGGCCTGAGTCCAGGCTTCTCCCCTCACCCCACTCTCCTTCTCCAGGGAGGTTCAGGCAGGGTTGTGGCCCTGAAGCTGGATCTCAGGGTAGGGGTCCCTCTTCCCCACTGCTGGCAGCCACTTCCCCACTGCTAGGACGTTTTAGGGGTGCAAGCTAGCCTGATCCTCTTGGTGCTGTCCCCTCCAGTCTCATCTGTGCCCAGGGCTTGATTCTTCCGTAGGCTTTTTATGTAAAACCTGCCTGGCCCTACGGAGCCTGGAGATTCCTGGTGGGGTGCTGCTGTCCTGGCTGAGCGGGCATTGCCTGTGCCGTGACACCCACCCTACTCCAGGCTCACCATTATTTTCCCTTCACTTGCCTGGTGACCCCCAGCCCACCACCGCTCTGCACAGCACCCCAGCTCTTAGGTTGTAGACACTCCCCCACCCCTGCTGGCTCTCACACCCCCATGTCAAATCAGTCTTTTCCCATCCTCCTCAATAGACCACCCCTGGCACCTATGCCCCAAAGAGATGGCTCCTTCTCCTTCTCCTTAAAGTAAGGTGCCTGCAGTCACCATGACTCGGTAAGTTGTACAATCCTGTCTACCATCCTTCTTCCTTCCACCTCGTTGGCCTGCCTGCCCCTCTTTCTCTTTTTATGATTTTCCCTGGTTTATCACAGAGAATGCACAAATCCCTTTTCATTGTAAGACACTGAAACAATACATGAGATTGCAAAGCAAACTGAAAATCATATTGCCACTCCTCACTCACAATTCCACTTCCCTCCTCAGGGGCAAAACCACCTAGCAGTTTGGTATACATGTTCCTCACATTCGCACTCATATGAATATATACATCTGGGGATATACAATATGGGCGTACCACATATATGTATATATGCACAAGTACATATAACTTGTTTGTGTTTTTATTTAGTTGGGATGGTACCACAAGTGTCTCTATTTTCATGTACTAACATGTACTGCCTATAACACAACATAAATGTTCTTTGCACTATAGCACATCCATAACTGTGGATTTATTGTGGTTTATAATGTCCTGTTATTGACATTTTTGGTGTTTCTAATTTTTTTTTTTGCTATTACAAGGAAGTGGTGACTATTGTAGTTATATCTTGTTGCCCAACTCATTACCCTCAAACTTAGAGGTTTGACACTATAATAAATATTCATTATTGCTCGCGATTATTTTTTTCAGTAGTGGGGATTGAACCCGGGGCCTATGCATGCTAGGCAAGCACTCTGCCGGTGAGCCACATCCCCAGTCCTGGATCACAAATTTTGCCAGCCAGGAATTTGAGATCTGCTTGGCTGGGTGGGTTGTGGCTCAGCATTTTTATGAGGTTGCAGCTGATGCAGGTGGGTCTGCAGTCACTGAGTTTGCCTAGGGCAGAGGATCCACTTCCTCACAGGGCTGGCCAGTGGGTGTTGGGTGTTTGCTGTTGGTGGGAGGCCTCATCCCCCCACCCCCGGGTCTTTCCATAAAGCTGATGGAGTATCTCCACAACATGGTGGCTGGCTTCCCTCAGGGCCATTCAAGAGAGAGCAAAGTAGAAATGGTAGTGTCTCTCTGACCCAGCCACAGAACTCTACCTTGTCACCTCCAACTCCTCTAATCATTAGAAACGAGTCACTAAGTCCAGTCCTTTTGAGGGAAGAAGGTCAAAGAATTTTTGAACATGTCCAGTTTAATCCTTCTACAGAATCTTTGTGTGCTTGTGTGACTATTTCCTCAGGATAGGTTTCTAGAAGTGGAATTGCTGAGTTAGGTGACATAGACAAAAATTATGAAAATTAAAAGTGTCTATGTCAGAAATTATTCATTCCTCCTATCCCCTATCCATTCACTCTTTTTTTAAAATAATGAATCTCCTGAGTTTTAGCTGGGCAAGGTAAAAAATGTGTTTTCCAGCCTCTCTAGCTGCTAGGTGGGGGAATGAAACTAAGTTCTGGCCAATGGGAAGTACAATGGGTGCTCAGTACCCCTGGAGTCCTGCATCCATGAACTCAACCAAGAGCAGACAGAAAATATTCAGGGGGAAAACTGTATCTGTTCTGAGTAAAGTGTGGATTGTATTCCTTGACATTATTTCCTAAACAATACAGCATTACAACCATTTACTTAGCATTTATATTGTATTAGGTGTTATAGACAATCTAGAGAAGATTCAAAGGATATAGATTATATGCAAATATTATACCATTTTATATGAGGGAGTATATAACATCCCTGGTATCCTCTGATTTGGATCTTCAAGATCCAGAACAGTCCTCTGCAGGTGCTTGCCTAGCTAGTGTGAAGCAGCCCTGAAGCTTTTGCTATCCTTCCCCTGTCCCCATGGGGTAAGCAGTTGTGAACAGATGTGGTGGTGGGAGCCAGCTAATTCCAGGGGGTGCTAGAAACACCCTTGATGATAGTGTTGCAGCACTTACAAAAATACTTTTATTCCTGGATAACCTTGTGGGACAGAACCATCCTTCTTCCCAGAACTTTCTACAGGCTTAGAATTTAGTGTTAAAAACAAACACCTCCCCAATCTATTTTGTTTAAGCCAGTGTTATTTACAGATGACTTTCCCTCTAGAAAGGCCTTACCAACAATGTATGAGTATCCATTTTCCCTCCTTGCCCAAGCTGTATCTCACCAGTTTTTATAAATTTACTAATCTGCTGGGCTCCCTCTTCACTTATGATTTTTTTCGGTGGGGGTGGGAGACCAAGATTGAATCCAGGGGCACTTAACCACTAAGCCACATCTCCAGTCTCCCCCAACAAACATGCACTTTTTTTCTTTCTTATTGTGAGACTGGGTCTTGCTAAGTTGCTGAGGCTGGCTTGGAACTTGTGACCCTCCTGCCCCAGCCTCCTGAGCCACTGGGATTACAGGCCTGTGCCACTGTACCTGGCCACTTATGACTTTATAATCTCCTTCATGTGCTGTTCTACCCAATGCTAGGGGCAGGCTGAAGGACAGTCTGATGAAATTTTTTAAAAAGAAACCAACCATAATCTGTGTTAGTAGAAAGCACAGCAGTCTATTTAGACTGTTGCTTTGGGGAAAGAGACTCCTCTAGCTAAGATGGTGCACAGCACCGCTGAAAGGCTCCACAGAGATGCGGGCTTGCGTGCAAAGGCCTCCCAGCCTGCCCAGGATGTGGAAGGACACAGCCACTCAGGTGAAGTGGTCTGGCTGCCCAGTGGGTGGTGCTGACTCAGGGACCTGGAGGAGGGAGTAGGATGGGGGGGACAGTTAGCCTCTCAAAGTCAGGGGTTCACAGATTCCTTAAGCTGCTCTGGTGAGAAGCAGGGAGAAGGGATGGAAATATCCAGAAGGGATGGCAAATGGCTGAGAATGGGATTGCTCCATTGATCCCCTTCCTGCCACCTTCTGTGTTGACTTTTGCACGGAATGTCCTGTGTGAGCCCAGGCACTGTCTGTGGGGCTGGGATCCTGAAGAACTGTATGGTACATGACGATGCTGGCTTCGGTCCCCTCACCTGGAGAGTGACTCCAGGGGCAGGAGTGCAGGCCATTGTGAGGACAGAGGAAGTCAAGCCTGCCTGGTGCCTGGTGCCTGGGTCACCTGATCCTCTGTAAAGGCAGCTGTCTTATTCAAGAAAGCTGTAGACAGGAGACCATCTCCCAACCCCACTTCCTTCCTGGGCCCTCTGTCCCCTCATTGGTAACTCTCACAAACTTGTTTTAATGCCCACCCCACGTCCAGAAAGCATCCTGCTTTGGTAAAAGATCGTATAAACTCCTTCTTACTGAGGTGGGAGGGCAGTTGGATGCCCTCGTTTTCCTGGTGCACTGGTACCTGAGTGGGGCCGCGCTGTGTTGGATTAAACGAGAGGAACAAAAATCTAATTTTGAAATTCCAGGCATCAGCAAAGCCAAATGGAAAGCATGCAGGCCAGTTGGGGGTGCTTCACGGATGCTATTGAAGTCATAATTTTGAGGGAGCTGCCCGAGTCTCCTTCACTTCTCCCCCTTCCATTTGCTCTTCTCTCTTTGTTCCCCTTTCCCTCTCCTCTCCCCTCTCCTCTCTTTCCTCTGTCTTTTCCTTGCCCAAACGGCCATCTGAGTCCCTGATGATTCAATTTGATTATGTTACCATGGGCAGGTGTGTGTCTTGTTTAGTCACATTAAAAATAAATCACTTGGCCGCACACAGTCGATACATCAATCTGTTACTTCCCTCTGCTTTCCAGGAACAGATTGCTCAAAACCCAAAAGACTGTTGGGTGAAATGCGAGCAAGGAGAGGAGTGAGATGGAGGGAAACCCTTCCAAGCCCACCCTGCAGGCTTATGCACTCAAGGAGGGAGCCAGTCATGCACACAACCATGCCAGTAGCAGAGTCCTGGCTGCATGCTTTGGACCAAGGACGGTGAGCTGAGAGGAAGCTGGTTTGGAGGGGAGCCGGGACTTGGGTTCAGTTAACACTTACTACATGCTGGGCCCTGTGCTTCCTTTTGCATCTTTCTTCTAAGGAGAACTTGGGATCCTAGCTGAGAAACTCTGGGCAATATCATCTTTCAGGACCTCAGTTTGTTTAGACTAAATAACATTAAATCAGTTCCTAATCATTCTTTGGGTATGAAAGAAAAGTCTTGGAGTTAGAAAAATCTAGCTTTACTACTTTAGGCCAATTACTTAACATTGCTGAGCCTCAGTTTCTTTATCCTTAAAATGGGGGTAGAAATCAAGATCAAATGAGATTATATATTTAAGAGACCTTTTTAAAATAGGCAGCCAAGATCTGGTCATGGAGGTGTACACCTTTAATCCCAGCCACTTGGGAGGCTAAGGAGGGAGAATCCAAATTCAAGGCCAGTCTGGGCAACTTAGACTGCAAAAAAATTTAAAAAATAAATTAATAATAATAATAATATCACTATTAATAATATGGCAGTTAGATAGGATGGTGTTTAAGCCTCTTTCATAATATACAAACACCTCCATCCTCTTAGGTT
Organism: Marmota monax; assembly: GCF_021218885.2. Taxonomy (NCBI): domain Eukaryota; kingdom Metazoa; phylum Chordata; class Mammalia; order Rodentia; family Sciuridae; genus Marmota; species Marmota monax. Next base: position 2,698,904 of record NW_026694865.1, read on the forward strand.
TTTTTAAATTTTTTCAGGTGTGGTATCACTGTTCTAGGAGGGATGTGTGTGTGTGTGTGTGTGTGTGTGTGTGTGTGTCTATTTTCTTCCTGTTCTTGATGAAAATAGTCTGAGGGAGAGACAGTTTAGACTTTGGAGACATCTTAGCATTATAAAAAACCAGACTCCAACCTCCGCACACTTCTCCTAGGATTCAGTCAAGAGGTTACAAAGGTCCCAAGATGTCCGGTGGTAAACCAGAACTCTGCTTTAACCAGTAAAATGTGGTGGAGTGACAAAGGGACAGTTCTGAGCTTAAGCCTTAAGAAGCCTTGTGTGTTTGGGCCAATATGTGAGAAGCTCAGTCTCTCTGTGCTGGACAGACCATATAGAAAGGACCTGTGGAAAGAAAGACCTTGAGATCATACAGAAAGAGGGAGAGGGACGCTCCCAGCCTCCTGACAGACAGCCTTTCAGCCCCCCTCTAAGGCACCAGCCAGGTGAGGCACCATCCTGGATGCTCTTGCCCACTCCTGCCCCCAGGTGACCTCAGTCCCAGCCTAACACTCCTGTAACAGAAGAACTTTCCAGCAGATCCCAATCAATCTATGCACTTGTGTGAGATGATGCAATGATTGTGTCAGCCCAGAGTCATGGTGTGTGCCTAGAATCCCAGCTACCTGGGAGGCTGAGGCCAGAGGATGACTTGAATCTCCTGAGTTGGAGGCCAGTCTGGGCAACAGAGGGAGACCCCATCTCCAAACAAAACAAAACAAAAAGGTTGCCTAGAGCCAGGTATGGTGGCACATGCCTGTAATCCCAGCTGCTTGGGAGGCTGAGACAGAAAGATCATGAGTTCAAAGCCAGCCTCAGCAAAGGCAAGCCTAAACAACTCAGTGAGACCCTGTCTCTAAATAAAATACAAAATAGGGCTGGGGATGTGGCTCAGTGGTTGAGTGCTCCTGAGTTCCATCCCTGGTACCAAAAAGAAAGGTTGCCTAAAGCCATTCTCATTTGGAGTTGTGTATCACATAGCAGTAGATCATTGGATAGCATCTGTTTGAGCTTTCATTATGCATCAGATCATGGACTCTCATTAAGAGGGACACCGAGGCTGGTATGGTGGTGCATGCCTATAATCCCATAACTCCAGAAGCTGAGGCAGAGAGGATCACGAGTTCAAAGCCGGCTTCAGCCACTTAGTGAGACCCTAAGCAAATCAGTGAGACCCTGTCTCTAAAGAACATATAAAAAGGGCTAGGGATGTGGCTCAGTGGTTAAGTACCCTTGGGTTTAATCCCTGGTAGAAAGAAGGGAAGGAAGGAAGGAAGGAAGGAAGGGAGGGAGGGAGGGAGGGAGGAAGGAGGGAGGGAAGATTTTGAAGCAAAGGGCACGTGACATTTCAGAGAATGGGGAAGTATTATAGCATCATAGCAAGAAAATGAGGAGCATGTGGAGAGGAGATGAGACATTTCAAGTGGGATATTAGTTGGATATAAAAATAGTGGGGCTCAAAGGGGAGCTTGCCATGCTAGGTTCAAGGTCTGCAGTGGGGACTTTAGGAAAGTCAGTTAGTTCATGATCCCATCTGGTGGAAATATAACTTGCTAATGGCAGACAGTCCCTTCACAGCCCAGTTCTAGATGCCCAGGATTGTAGAGTCTTTGAGGACTCCTCTTTGGCACCCACTGGTGAGCTCAGGAAGATGTACACAACCTGTTTATAGAACGCCCTTGTTTGCCTCCTCCAAGGACAGCTGGGGGATGAGGAGGGTGTCAGGGCCCCTCCTTGTGGCTGATGAGGAGCAGAGACATAAAAGGCTGTGGAAGCAGCAGCTGAAATCAGAGCTAATTGGTTGGCAATTAGCAGGTTAATGGCTCACATCAGGGATATGGCAGCCATATGGCAGGGAGTGACTTTCAAGTTTCCTCCTCTGTGCTTCTCTCCCCTCCTGGTGTTTGGTGGGGCTTTGAAGCTCTGCTGTCTGAGAAGACCTGGGTTCTGCTGAGCTCCTTGACCCTAGGAGTCAAGGCAAGGCCAGAAGGTGAGGCCAGAACTAAGGAACATGAACTTGGAAGAAAAGGAGCAGCTGGGCATCCCCTGAGGAGCAGGGTAAAGGGCATGGGACAAGGGTCCCAGCTCTAGGCAGAGAAAGTCTAAGCAGAGAGCCAGGTGGCTCAAGACAGCATGGCTGTCACATTTTAGAGCAGTGCCTTAATTCATGGTTCCACTCAGCTCATTGCATCTATCATCTCAGCAAACACTGTTGAGTTTTTTAGAGTTGGTGAGTTAGGAACATGTTTTATTGTAACAGGGACCTAAGCAATGTAGATTGACATTCCCTTAGTCCCTAAAGAACTATTGGGTGGTGACTGGAAGACTGGAAGACGCCGCACCACACGACACAGATCGCCAAAGAGGTTTCCGCTTTATTACAAAAGGCTGTGTGTTTATATAGGTCTAAGGAGAGGTCGCAGGGCTGAGGTAGAAAACAGGTCGCAAGCTCTTCCATATGTCAGTTCTGGAGAGCAAGAAGTTAATTCTAATTGGGGCTAAGGCTTCCCACCAGCAGGGTTTGAACATTGGTGCCAGTGAAAGAAACAAAGAGGAGAAAGAGGGTCGTTAGACGCCATGCTGGGGTTTTTCTCTGGGGTGCTGCTGCCGTTATATGTTTTCCCAACAGTGACCTCATGCTAGGGACTATTTTAGGAGCTATGGACACAACAGGGAGAAAAGCAAACTTCCTGCCCTCAGAGAGCAAGAAGACTGCACCGGTTAGGGCAGGTCCCTGAATGCCCAGGGCTTCTGTGTCCTGGTGATAAGATGTCTCAGGATGGCTAGAGGTCTCATCAAGGCAGGAAGCAGAAGGAGGCGGCCCCCAGCCTCACCTGTTCCAAAGAAAGTCAAAGCCTTCCCACATCCCCAGCACATACTCCCTTATTTGTCATTGCTAGGGAGAACTGGGCACATGGCTGTATTAGCATGTTTGTGATTAGTTTGTCTGGTCACTATTATCACCTGGGGCTACCCAGACCAATCAGAGGTCAGTTTGCAAGGGAGAAGGGGGTGGAGATTGGGCAGGTGGTCAGGTGGACTGGCTGCCTCTGATTATGGGGTGAGACACTGGCAAGAGGAAATGTTCCATGGAAAATATTCCATTGGGAATATTAAATCAATTGTTAAAAAAAAAAAAGCATTAGATACAGTCCCAGATGAGACAAAAAGTGCTTAGTGAAGCAGGGTACAGTGACGCACGCCTGTGATCCCAGTGACTCAGGAGGCTGAGGCAGGAAGATCTCAAGTGGAAAGCCAGCCCTGGCAACTTAGTGAGGCACTAAGCAACTTACACCCGGTCTCAAAATAATAAGTTAAAAAAAAATGAGAAGAAAATGGCTGGGGATGTGGCTCAGTGGTAAGATGCCCCAGTATCAAAAACAATTCTCTAGCAAGTGCCTCCTGTTTGCTAAGGTCTCTTCCAGTGCTCTGTAAGGACCTGTGAAGGACATAGACAGGATCCAGCCTCAGGGGATAGATATCTGGAAGTGAATGAAGACTGACAAGAGGCGACATGTAGACCTGAGACAATCTGTGCCCAGGAGACTGCGGAGAGGGATTTGGCGGGAACAGGTATCAAATAAAGGCACCATCCAGACAGTGCTAACAGGCACATTCCCTGCCTTTCCTGCCCACAGGCCTCCTGGGGAACTTGCACAGCCCTGTGGGGGCCAGCTCCAGGCGCATCTCCCTCCCTGCCACAGCTGATGGGACCAGACATGCCCATGTTTGAAAAGGTCTAAGTGGCTTCTCCATTGCTTCAGGTTAGAGTCAGAACTGCCCACGCCATATTCCCTTCCCAGCTGTCTCCTCCCCTGGCTTCAGCCCCTGCCCCAATGTGCCTCAGTGCCTTGAACAAGCCAGGGCCTGTGTGCACAACCTGGCCTCCCCCACTCTGCTTCCCTGTTGGAAAGTCCCAATTCTCTGACCCCGCCCCGCCCTTGACTCCTGCTTCCTTCCCATGAGGCACTGTGCTGGCATCTGCATCAGGTATTGGCACCATGGGCCTGTTTTAGTCAGCTTCTCCCATGCTGTGATTGAAAGACCCGACCAGAACAACTGTAGAGGAGGAACAGTTTATTCAGGGGCTCACAGCTTCAGGGTCTTAGTCCATAGAAGGCCAGCTCCATTCCTTGGGGCTCAAGGTGAGGCAGAACATCATGGGGGAGTGTGGTGGAAGGAAGCCATTCACATGGTGATCAGAATGCCTAGAGAGAGAGAGACACTCCACTTTCCAGACAAAATATATATCCCAGAGCCATGGCCCCAATGAGCCACTTCCTCCAGCCACACCCCACATGCCCCACTCACCACTCAATTAATCCCACCAGGGATTAATTAACTGATTAGGGTGACCCAATCATTGTTCCTCCAAACTTTGCATTGTCTCACAGGTGAGCTTTTGAAGGACGCTCACATCTAAACCATAACAGGCCCCTGTGTTTCTCTCTTGCTCTATGCCTCGTGGGGCATCCTTGCTGCTTGGCCCATCACCAATGTTTGTGGGGAGCCTGAGTGAGTGGCTCTCTCATGGCGAACCCACCTGATTTGAGAGAGGTTTGTGGGGGGAAGGGGAGGGCAGCATGGAGAGGGGGTTTTCCTCTACAGCCTCAGTGGGCTCTGGGGAGCCGGTGATTTTGAGGCCTTCTCCTTTCTGCCCCGAAAGCCAAGTCATTTCCTGCTCATATCACTATCTTGTCCTCATCAGCAGAGCTGAAATCCCTCAGGTACTTTTCCTTGTTCTCTTCTGAAGAAGAGGAGGAGAGCCAGTGAGCAGAGGGCCTGGAAACATGGCTCAGATTTGATAAACAGGCAGGAGGTTTCAGCAGCAGTCAGGAGAGAAGAATACACATTATCCCCCCAATTCACAGTGCCACGCTGACCAGCTGGAGGGCTGCTCTGATCCCCTCCTGCCTCTGGCAGCCAGGATCAGCAGTGCTTAGACACGGGGAGGGGGCTGTCGCTGTGCCCTGGGGCCCTCCCTGCTCCTGGAGGCTGCCTTTGCAGAGTGAGGTGGTCCTCCTGGAGGGGAGGGCAATTGATGAAACCCCAAAATATGCTTTGGTCACCATGGGGCTGTGGAGGCAGGCATGCAATGTGGGGGATCCACTGTGAGCTCCCTGCTGAAAAGGGGTGAGGTAGAAAAGTCCTAACACCTGGGAAATTCTTTAATCACCATTATCCTTGAATTAATATTGATCAAGGATTGTGATAGGCATGGCTTTGACCCCACCTCCCCTACCCCCATCCCAGTGCCAAGAGGATGATCAGGATTTATTGACCCTTCCCTGTGCCCAATTCTAGGTAGTTTGCACTCATCCAGGTCCCCACCTGTACCCCAAACACTGGCACTCACACAGAGGAACACACACCCCAGTTCACAGTCCCCCACATGGGGAAATGAAATGTGGCACTCAAAGCCACTGAAGAAACTCTGCCCCTCTGTCTGGCCTGCTTGGCTCCATGCTTATTTTGCAAGGGCCTCTTCTGCAAAGGACTTGTGAGTCAAAAGAAATTAGATCTAGTTCTCACCCCAAGATGATTGTAATTACAATTTAATGAGCAGGGACATGTCTACACATAAAATTACAATAAACTAAGGTTTAAAGTACATAATAAAAACAAAAACAGAAAGAAAGCAATGTGCTGTAATAATTTTGTCATTCATTGTTTAAAAAGCACTTTCTGGGATGCAGGCCTGAGTGCATCTTGGGCCACCATCTGGTCAGATGAGGTAGTCCAGGCAACAAAGCCTTGGGACAAACAAACCCTAGGTCGAGTCCCTTCAGACCACATCTCTCTCTTTCTTACATTTGGCTCCAGCTGGTGAAAAAGGCAGGTCAGTGAGCCTTATCTCCAGCCTTTGGGCTACTTGTCCTCTTATGGAGTCTCTCTGGCCTCCCTCCTCTGTGGTGGTTGGCAGAGGGCCCCAGGCTCCTGGACAGGTTGCTCACATGCATGGCTATCCACAGATCCCACACGCCACAGCCCTCACCTGCCTCAGAGCTCTGCTGGGTGATTGATGGGACTGCTCTTGCTCCTGGTCCCAGAGAGCTCCTTTGAATAATAACTTGGCACAATTACTCTCTCTGTCTTTTTTCTCTCTCTTTTTGCTTTCCCTATTCCCTATTCATTTGCTCTTTCTAAGTCATCCGGCTCCTTTGAGTTAGAAGAAGAAAAAGCAGAACAAGGAAGAGGAGGAGGAGGTGACACAGAGGAAGTGGGGGACCATCAGCCTCACTCCCTTGTTTTTCAGGGTGGGAGCTGGTCAGCCTCACTCCCTTGTTTTTCAGGGTGGGAGCTGGAGAGAGCTATCACCAGCCTTCCTTGTCTGGGGACTTTAAGGTGGAGTGCTAGTCAGATTTGCAAATGAAACCTCATCTCGGGTAAAGAAAGCAAGTGTGGGCCATCGGGGAGGTGGGGGGTAGGTAAGGCAGCTGCCTCCTCTACCCTGTAACACTGGACCTGCCTGGCGCAGGGATGGTGGAATCTCTCTCACCCTAAAAGTGGAGCCACAGAGAAGGTGGGGGCAGAAAGGGATGGAGGTTCAAGGCAATCACATCAGCTCATCAACACTTTTGTTGATCACCAGGCACTGGGGAGACAAAGATGAATAAGACGCCTGCCCCAGGGAGTTAAGAGGTCAGCATGGTACCACTCCCACCACAGGACTGTGGGAGCAGGTGGGTTATTGGACAATGGGAGAGATGGCAAGCAGTCTTTTTTTTTTTTTTTGAGGGAGGGTATTGGGATTGAACTCAGGGGAACTCGGCCACTGAGCTACATCCACAGCCCTATTTTGTATTTTATTTAGAGACAGGGTCTCACTAAATTCTTTGCACCTCACCGTTGCTGAGGCTGACTTTGAACTAGTGATCCTCCTGTCTCAGTACCACACCCCAACCTGGGCTGTTGGGATTACAGGCGTGAGTCACTGCACCTGGCTGCAAGCAAGTCATTACAGATAATGATGTTGTGAAATCTCCATCTGGTTGTGGGTAAGGATGCTCCAGATGTCAGGTTCTGCAGAGACAGAGGCTTGAAGGTGTGAAATGAGGGAGACCCTTGGGGATGGTTCTTAGAACAGGAAGAGCAAGATGGGCTTTGGCAAGACATGAGAGGCAGGCAAAGGCCAGGTAATAACACAGGTTATTAAAATAGTAGATATTAATCAAATGCTTAGTGGAGAGGGTTTGTGTGGCAGACACAGGAATTGGATAATTACAGGAGGTGAGCCACCAACAGGAAGATGTATGATCAGACCCACAACAGTGTAGGACAGATTAGAGTTGCAAGGGGCTGGAGACAGGGGGCCCAGCTAGTAGGCTGTAGCCACATTCCAAGCCAAAACCAGTTAAGGACCAAACCACGGTAGGAGCAAGCCAAGGTAGGACCAATGGGGAAGTGACTAGGTCTGAGAAGCACTTAGCATGTCATGTTGACGGGGCTTGATGACTGGATGGAGAAGGAGGATACAGGAGAAGACAGGAGTCAAGGGCACCACCTGGGGCCACCATCTGAACAGGGGATCCTCCCAGTGGAGATATTCATGACACCCACCACCTGGTGGATGGTGCTGCAGTTCCAATCACTGGGACAAAGACAAGCCATTCACTTCTCTTGAATGTTCTTCAGGGTTATATTTACAGACAAGTTTAATCTGTATTATCCAGCCACAGTTGGGTGATTCTGAGATTTTTTCCCCCCAGAAGTGTACCATTTATCCCTGGTATATTTATCATTTCTTCCTTCATTCCTTCCCTCCTTCTTTCCTTCCTTTCTTCCTTCCTTCTCCTTTGGCTAGCAGGCTATGCTCACCAACTAGGATGTTCAAGGATGGTGCTCTTTGTCCCTGGGTAGGATGGGGCAGCCCAGATGGGTCCCTGCTGGCTGGAGGTTGGGAGGCTGGGAACTTCCTGAGATCACGTTTCCTTCCTGTCATCTCTGCTCTTCATCTCAAGTATTTGTCCCCCTTGGATGGATTTCCTCATAAAATAAGTGTATTGTCTGAATCAATCTTATTTTTAAAAGGAGAGAGTCATCATATTGTGAAGACAGATCATAAAAAGCAGAATCCATGGGTCAGGGACGCTGTTCGGCGTTGGTACTTGTTTAGTGCAGGCAAGAGCGCCAGGAGTCTGGACCCGGGGAGGCTGGTTGGCACAGTTACCCCTCAATGCCCCTGGCCTCTTCTGTCCTTCTGAAGCAGCCTCAGGCCTTCATGGGGTCTTTTGTTTTAATATTTAGACCATTTAAAGCAGGCAGCTTTGCATATTGAATAGGGGCACTGTGTACAAGGGACTGACCCTCCACCAGAGGGGCCTCCCCTTGGCAAATACCTGAAATGCTTCCACTTGAGATTTAATGCTAAGGGTCATAGATGACATTGCAGGCAAGCTCTGCCTTTTGTTTGATTCTTCTAAAAAATGACATAACCCATTCATAAGTACATAAGTAAAAAAGTATAATAACACATGAGTGGTACATGAAGTGCCTGGTGTAAAATTTATACATTGGGAACATTATACAGGTAATACACCAGTACATGAGCAAGGTAAGGGGGACTTCACAAACTCCCCCAAAGTTCCCACAGTGACTACTCCATCCTTCCACCCCTCTTTCCATGCATTTCTTTTATTCCCACATGATACATATACATTATTTATTTTTCATTATATGTATAGGATCAGATCAAATTCTTGGTACTTTGTTTTGCTTTTACATGACATTCTATTTGGGGTTTCTTTTCAAAATTAAAACAACATACCCTTATCATAAAAACGTCAAACTTCATAGAAGGGTAAAAAGTAAAACAAAACAAAAATCAAAAGTCAAAATCCTTTCCTTCCTGTCTATCCACTCCCACCCCACAGAGCAAAGAGAAGTATATTTGTGTTCTTTTAGAGATGCCTATGCATGTACAAGCATTTAAACACATGTGTCCTTAATGTGTTTACTTCATAGACAAAAAAGCGAGAGCTCAGAGAGGCCAAATGATATATCCAAGGTTGCGCAGCAGCCTGCGGCACTAGCAAAAGTAGAAGCCATGCTCCGACTTCCCAAAAGCAGTGGCTTTTCCACTGCGCACATGTAAGGTTTTGCCCAGAGCCAGCCTCAGCTGGTGCCTCTAATATCTCCCTGCTCTGGACCTTGTCTACAAAGCTGGTGACACTTTGCAATATGGCCCATGTCCCTCACCCCTCCCACAAATGCCCCAGGCTCTCAGTGTATTAATAGACTGCACTTGTGCTGGGCGGGCGGGGCAGGTCCAGCTAATCATTTGTTTCTCTAAAACCTTCGTGGCTGTCAGAGTGTGGTCACAGCAGAACAGCTGGCAAAGACATTCAGGCAGCTTGTGTGTGCACTTTTGTTCCCCAAATTACAAATGACAATTAGATGCAGAAGACAATTCCATCTCAGCCCTCCCTTGCCCTGGTGGGAACTGACACCCACTTCAGGACCATTCATTCTCCCTTGTGCTTGATTTGGGGGCCACAGGCCTGACCTCCGGGAGCACCCAGCCTGATGGAGGAGGTCAGGTGTGCCCTTCCATACGCCTCCCTTTACCTGCAGTTAGCTGGTGCTCCCTCCCTCCTCTCTTGTGTCAGCCTTATCTATCTTGGGCCCAGATGTGTCTCAGCATTGCCGACATCTGGCTGAAAGAAGAAAAGTCAGTCGGCTCTAAGGATGCATTTGTTTCTGGTTGACACCGGGATGGCACCCATCTGGTCACCTGGGAAACATCCAGGTGGACACGCTCAGCATGCTGGCCACTGGTATATTTGAACTTGCCACCTAAGTTCATATGTTCACCGAGGGCAGAGCCTGGACCTATGTATGAGTTGTCCCCAAGCCAGACCTGTTCAACTCCACTCAACCTTGCAGGTGGACACTTTGTTGGGAGGAGACAAGAGGAAAGCACAGAACTGAACAGCAGGAGCAGGCGGAGCAGGGTGGTGGGGGTGGTGGGGGAGGCAGGGGCAGAGTGAGGTGCCAGCAGCGGCAGAAACTGATCTTGAAAATGAACTCTCTCTACTGACTTCACGGTGCTGCCTGAGACTGAGCCTAGAGGCGTTGTCCTGACAGGGGAGCTTTGCAGTGGGGTGGGGTCCTTCCTGCTCTTTCCTTTGATTTCCTCACAGGAACCAGTCTCCCTTTCCTGCTCAACAGACCCTCCTGAGATCTCTGATTCTGCAGCGCCCCCTCGTGGGCAACTGGAGTCTGGCTGGAAAGAATACAGAACACAGGCACATCGTCACTCGGCCAAGGGAATTTACAATCTTGTTTAAGGTTCTTCCACCTGCTCCCACCACTGCCAAAAAAAAAAGGTACTCAAACAGCTGGCTGTGTGCATATGTGTGTTTGTGCCAAGTGGAAATCTGCTCTAAGAGAGAAAATGACTGAGTTCTGCAGCTCAAGTGTGTTCTGAGACAGGACAAAATATAAAACAGAGGTGTGTGAGTGTGCGTGTGTGTGTGTGTGTGTGTGTGTGTGATTCTGTGTTAAAGTGTTGCTGCCAAGACTTCAAATGACTTTGGTACATCCTCTACACTCTCCAGTCTCAAGTTGGGCCACTCTCTTTCAAATACTTCTGAGTCCCAGATAGTGACAGAGTTTCCTTCCAGCCTTCCCAGGCCTGATGCAGAGGGCTGGAGCAGACTTCACAGAAGGAAATGGGTTCAAACCGTGTGTGGCCTCAGGATGGCAAAGCCGAGATCTGAGATTGATCCATCAGTCAGGTGCCCGCCCAGGCTTGCAGGTAACTCAGCATGACCTGATGGAAAGGCCCCAGAAAAGGTCTCCAGCCAGGCTCACTCCCAGCCCACCTTCACCGTCACAGCTGTGACCTGCCCATGTCATCAGCTTATTTCATGGAGGAAGAAACAGACATGGAGAGGTTGCCAGGGCCACCCAGCTGGGGTGGCTGAGCTGAGCGCTCTGTGTCCCCATCTGCTTCATGATCCCACAGAGGCACACAGGAGGGTATCTCCATCTTCCCTCTCTAATGGTCAGTGGTCAGAGAGAAGAGAGGGGCCAGAGTGTGCAGCAAGGAGGGACACTGAGCCACATGCCAGGAGAGAGAGGAAGGGGGAGGGATTGAGGGGGGAAGGCAAAGATTCAGAGAGGTAGGGAAATATGCCGTCCCACTCTCCCCATGGGACTGGATTCTAGGAAGATACATGTTCCAGGTTTCATTCCCAGACCTTTGAGATTAGAACTTCTGGGTGTGGGACCAAGGAATCTGCATTTTAAGTTTCTCTGAGTGGCAAAGTGTGTCAATATCTGTACCTTACTGTGAAATACATCAAAAGAAGGAGATAAATTGGTGGATGGGTAGAGGGAGGGACTGACAGGTCATACTTGATAAAGCAAACACAGCAAAATGGTAACCAAGGAGTCAGAAGGTGGGTCGCACAGTGCACTGCACAATCCTTTCAACTTTCTGTATGTTTGAAAATTGCATAACGAGATGTTGTGGCTGAGTAGGTAGGCTGGGGATCACTATGGGAGGCAGAAGTCTCCCTCAGAGGACTTTTGGAGGAGCAGCTGTCCTGAAGTCTCCTCCTGCCTCCCCATGGCCCCAGCCTCCAGCCTCATCTCCTCAGCCTCATGCAATCCTAGAATGCACAGCAGATGGGTTCTGGGGTCTGCCCCTTGGGCCCCCCTTGTTTTGTGTTAATTGGGATTCAGTGGTCCCAGGGCTTTGTCCTGCTGGGTGGGTGGTCTGAGGCTGGTCCACACAGGGGCACTTATACCCCTATGACAAAGCCAGTGATGGAGTGGATTTGGGGCACAGCACAAAAAGCGGGAACTAGAAGTTCTCTTGGAAGAACCTGAAGCCAAACTGCTCACAGTGGCCCTTCAGCACCTTGGCCAGAGCTGGGGAGCCACAGAAGAAGACCTGCACCTTGCCCTTCTTTGCAGCAGCCACTTTCTGGAACACCTGGAGTCAGAGGGTTGGAGAGAGCAGAAGGAGAGGTGGGGCTGGGATCAGAGGCCACTGCTGCCACCACCTGGAGGCATCAAGGAGCAGCCCCATTTGACCCAGGAGCTTGAGGAACATGGGTGGCACTGCTGCTGGGCTCACAGTGGAGTCCACCACCCGGCCACTCAATCAGGAGCCACTTGCTCAACTTGTAACATGGCCCAGAAGGGAGTTAGGGCTAGAAATAAGTAAAACCAAGGCCTTCCACTTGAGAACCCCCTTCTGTGGGAAAAACACACTCAAATTGATGCAGCTTTGGCAACAAGAGGCTGTGTGCAGCTGCTCGGGAGCCCCTGGGCCATGTACTATGATCTAGATGTCTCTTTCTTTATTATTATTATTAATGAGCTAATTTATTTATTTTAATTAGGTATATATGACAGCAGAATGCATTTTAGTTGATTGTACACAATTGCAGTAGAATTCTTCATTTCTCTGGTTGTACACGATGTAGTGTCACACCCTATGAGCAGTCATACATGTACCTAGGGTGATGATGTCCCTCTCATTCCACCATCTTTTATTTTCCCCCTGGTAAGGGCCCTTTTTTTTTTACCCCAAATTGTGTTTATAAATTGCCTTTTGAAGAAGGGTCCCTTTGACATCCATGTACCACTCCCACGTACTGTCCCTTAGCCCTCATGACCCTGGCTCAGAGCATCTACAAAGACTGTGTCCCAATTTTTCAGAGAAGAAAATAATAATAATTAATAAACATAATAATACATAACATAATAGTAATAATAATAAAACCAATCTGAGAAGTAAAATGGAAAGATCACAAACTACTTCTTGCCCATGGGCCTCAGTTTCCCCATTTGCAATAGGAGATAAAATAAGACTTAATGTTTCCCCAGGACCCTGACCACCTGGGCTTTCTGGCTTTGGTTCATAGGGACTCAAGGCTGGAGAGGCCATTGAGGGCAGGTAGACCAACTTCCTCTTAACCAGATGGGGAAACAGGGAGGCACAAAGTGAGCGAGTGACTGAGCAGAACAGGGTTCCCTGACTACTACTCCTGCCTGGACACCTCCTCTGAACTTTGGATGTGAACTTCATACTTCACCCCTGGCTGCTTGACCCTGATCTCCCTGCTGCTGCCTCAGACTCTCAGCCTCATTGGCCCCTGCCCACTGTGGGGTTCCAGCTAGCCTTTACCTTGCTCCAGTCGGGCCGCCCAGGCTGGGTACGTGTCTGGAGACCTGTAATAGAGTCCTTCTTCTCCTTCTTGGCCAGGAGGTCGAGGGCCATCTGCAGGCCAATGGCCTTCATGTCATTCTTGCCTAGTGCAGAAGTCATGTACATGTGCAGCTCCAGGAAGTGGTCTGCAGATGACAGAAGAGAGTGGTACCAAATGGCTAGCACCTGTGTTGGGGACAGGGCAGGATGCTGGGCACTACTGCACCCTGGGGCTTGGCGGGACACCAAGAGGTATAGGAACTCACACCTTCAGTCAACCATGTTTGCCCAGGACCTACCTCGTGATTGATGCTGTAGAGAGAAAAAATGGCCCATGGCTTGAGCTGGGCCTCCATGTGCATGGTGAACACAAGTTAATGTACACCCTTGGCCTCATGTGAGCCTCACAACCACTCCAGGAACTAGACCCTACTTTGACAGAAGGGGAAATAAATCCCAGAACAGTCTTTGGGCTCCAGAGCTCCAGTGCATTTCTCACTGTCTACCCTCAGTCTGCCTGGGGACACAAGTCACGCACACATGAAAAGGTGACTTGGCTTGAGTGATGGCTCACATGGAAAGTACTATTGATGTACAGGGAAGGACTGTGGCTGAGAGAGCTGCTTCCAGGAAGGGGCACAGACTGGGTCAGGTCTTGGGAGAGGGGCAAGGTTCAGAAGGAAGGTCAAAGGAAGGCATATTCAAAAGGGGGAACAGCATGAGCAAGGACAAGGGGCTGGAGCGAACGTGAAACTGGGGGACACATGTGAGTGGCTGGATGGAGCAGAGGAGATGGGACTAGAAACGCAGATGCCAGAATCTGAAGGTCTTGAATGTTCAGCTGGGAAACGTGGGAAGGTCAAGGGTATCTGGGCGGAGTGCCAAATGGTGAAAACAGCTCTTTGGGAAGTGGTATCAGACGGCTGAATGGACGGGAAGTTGACCAGCATCGGGGAGACCCATTAGACCAGCAAAGCCACACTTTGGAGCTGAAAGAGTCCAGGGCACTGAGATATTGTTCATTCAGGCCTCAGGGCAATTGGAGCTCCCAGGTGGGCACCTGTGTTCAAGCTGCTTCCTTTTTCCTGGGTTGTGACACAAATGTTACCGTTTTCTGTGTGTGCCACCGTGAGAAAAAGATGGTGAGCACAGCTCTAGGGCTCATTCAAGCCAGAGATGACAGGGCCCTAAGAGGATACTGGAAGAAGCATTCATGAGCTGATAGTCACCCTGTCCTTCCCCTCACCCACCCCATGCCTCCATGAAAGAATTCGTGCCATCCCAGCTTGCTCTCTGTTGTTTCCTGTGCCACCATTAGCCTGGTTTCCATCTGCTTAAGGTCTCTGCCACTGTCCAGATGGAAACGGGCCTAGGAGGCACAGCACATTTGTTTCACATGTCACTTAACTCTTAGTAGTGCTAGGCGGCCTGCAAGGGGGGAGATGCATTCTCAGGGGTGGCCTGCTGAGAGGACCCTGACCCTTCTTACGCCCGCCTCAGAGTCAGAGGGGGAGAGGAGAGAGGAGACATGGTGGCATAAGGGAAAAGAGAGCTTCTGTGGGGGGAAGCATAAGGGAGCGTCCCTAGTGCGGGGGGGGGAGTGTGCCTTACCCCCTCCAAGCAGCTATGTTTAAGACTGGCTTCCCATTTCCTAAGAAATCATCTAAAAGAAGGAAGAAAAAAAAACATGTACACTAATATATTAATTTTAGATATATCTGAGATAGGGGAGAATTAGGAATAAATAAAATGTTCAGTAGCAGGAGCTTGGTCCCATTATTTATGGCACCACTCACTCTGTCTTTCATTATGTAACCATGAAAGACTTCCAATTTTTTTGAGGTAGTGATTAAACTTAGGGCATTTACCACGGAGCTGCATCCCCAGCCTCCCCTGCCCCCTTCTCCAATTTTATTTTAAAGTTTTAAAATTATAACAACAGTGAATATTTTCCTGGCACAAATAATGCTTGTTTTTTAAAAAGCAGAGGGATGTGCAAATGTGTGATGTTCCTATTTCATTAAAAATAAGAGAAAATCTGTACTGTGTTTTTCTCCCAGCTCTCAGTGTGAAACATTAAGCACTGGCCCTAGACAGGCATATGTCTGTATACAGAGAAGCACACAGACCTAGCGCTCCCAACTACTTAGCAAATTCAAAATTTGCTGCAGTATGTCTTACTGTCTTCTCCCTGCCCTTCCCCCTCCCCATCTACCACTACTCATAAAAAGAAGTAAAGAGAGGTCAGGGGGTTTTATGTGGCTCGTGGTGGGGATAGAGCCCCACAGACCAAGCAAAGCCACATCTTGTACAGAGCGAAGGTCCTCAGCACCACATACAAACAAAGATGTTGTGTCCGCCGAAAACTAAAAAAAAATAAATAAATATTAAAAAAAAAAGTCCTTATAGGATACAATTAATGTAGAAAAACTCAAGTTTCCACAGGGCACACCGAGGCACCTGGCTGACCAACTCCTCATCCTTCCTGCATGTAACAGGAGACTCTGTCACAAAGACACCCCAACAGCTAGTTCCTAGCTAACTAGGAGAAGCCTTAATTTCTCCCATCCGGCTGTCATGTGGAAGCCCTCCTCGCCTTCCGTAAGACAATACAGAGGCCACAGGGAAGACTGACGGAAGTGAGAAGGAAACTGGGCCTTCACCTGCTGGCTGCCACCACTACTCCCTTTGGGAGGTCAGCCCAGGAAGGGTTTTCCTACCTCCTTCTTTTGCTGCTAGCAGCTGCCTCCCCTTCCCCACCAGCAAAGGTCCTGAAACTCTAAAAGGGGCCCCTGACTTAAGGACACTCCTACAACCCTTATAGTTCCTGGGCTGCCTCTCCTCTAGCCAGAACAAACTGCCTCGCCTGTTCTCTCCTCCCCCGTGTCTACGGTCATAGCAAACAAATCACCCAACAACACACACAAAGCCCCCAAATCCCTAGCCCCGTGGGAAGATTACCAGTAAATCAACAAAACGAAATATAATCACATCCTCATTATCACACAGATGAGATTTGTTGTTGCTGTCCTTGCACAGCTGGTTAAGGAAAAAGGAATTATTCCACAATCCCTGAGGAGTCCAAATTCTGTCTCATGAAACGTTAGGATAGAATGGGGCAAAGGGCCGCAGGTGGATGGAGAGAAAAGAAAGGAGCAAAGTGTTTATAGAAAATGAGGAGGAAGGGGTGTCCACAATAAAAGGCCACATTGCCTCCTCTTGGCACTCTTGTCTTGGCTGGCCCTTGTGGCACCAGACTTGGCTTTGGGCTTCATTGGTTTGGCCTTCTTGGGCTTGGATGCCCTGACTGGCATGGCTTTGACAATCTTGGGGTTTTGAGTTTCTTGGTGTGGCAGCTGCTTCCTCTTGGCCTTCATGTCTGAGGTGGCTTTGGGCTTCTTCCTTGGAGTTTAGGACACAGCTTTCTTGGGCCTGAATGCCTTCTTTGATGTGGCCACTTTCTTGGTCTTTCTGAAGGCTATTGACATCCCAGGGTCTTTGCTCTTGGCCAGATGGAAGGACCTTGAGGCACCCATCCCTTTGGTTTGCTTAAGGACACTGGAGGCACCAGGTGCTTGATGCACAACTTGATCTGGGAGTTGGCATTCTCACCCACCTGGTAGTGGCTCTTGATATACCTCTGTATGAGTAGATTGGTGCCAGGAGCCAGAGTGGGTCTTCTTGGCCTGAACAGCAGCCACAGTTATATCTGAACACTTGGGGTGGTCTGTGCACTTCTCGGAGGCCTTGGCCCACTTGGGTTTGGCTGCAGGATGGTTGTGGAGTTTTCAGGCATTATGGCCCACCTGGTCCTGCTGTTGAAGGCACCTTCCAAAGGTCCAGTCCTTGTCAGAGGCTGAGCAAAGCCTGATTTGGGATCTGCTCTCAGGCCCCTGACTAGCAGGCCAGATTAGAGTTTGCCAGGGCTACAGGGGAGGAGTTACTCACTGCCTGTCCCCACTGGCATGGGTCATGAGAGGGCTTGCTGGGCCCACCCTGCATGGCCCATCCCGGTGGCTCTGTGCTCAGCCTTTTCGCCTGGCTCTGGCTCTAGCTCTGGCTCTGCTCACACTCTTTTCTGCCTTCTTTTTCCCAGCTCTGTATCTCCCCAGCCCTTCTTTTATTCTTTATTTTGAGACAGGGTCTTGTAGGTTGCTGAAGCCGGCCTCAAATTTGCATTCCTCTTGCCTCAGTCCAAGTTGCTGGGATTACAAATGCATGCCACCATGGTTGGCTAATTCCACTACTATTATTGAGCATTTATAATTACTAAGATAGGTGGACTCACAGGGAGAGAGAGAAAGTGGTCCTTAGTAGAAGAAGACCCAATCTATGAGCATGATCAGCCCTGCTTGTCTCTTTAGATGAAGAAAGCCTCCAGCATATGCTTGTACCAGATCAATCAGAAAGACAACATCATCGATTTAAATGTGACCAGCTTCAAAGACTGATACTGATTTATGGCTACTCTACTTAACCAGGAAGAAACATTCTGAACCGCAAATATCAAATGATGAACATGGGATTTGACTTTCACAACAAAAGTTTGCCTGTGAACCTGCACTTTTCTTCCTTTATATAGGGAAAGTCCTATATAAAGGAAGAAAACGCATCACTGTCTTCTCTTTTCTGAGAAGCAAGGGGTATCTGCAACCTATCTTGGGGGCATGTATACCTTTGTTTCGCTGTCTTTTAATAAATATTTGCTTGTGCCTTGTTTTTGACAATGGTGGAGGTCAATAACCCACTCAGCCCAAGCTGAGATTCCACTGCTCCCTAGAAGGGACTTCTTTGGATCCCTGTCTGGTGTCATTCCTTTAGTGACATGAAGAGACTGGCTTTCCTTTCCTTTTAGCTTTTGCCTTTTGATTGCATGGCATTCTCTGAAAACCTCAACCATATAGTAGATCACACATCATAGCCAAATTGGTTTTATCTCAGGGGTGCAAGGATGGTTTATCATATACAAATCAATAAATTAAATTCATCACATAAATATAATTAAGGATAAAAATCACATAGTCATCTCAATAGATGTAGAGAAGGTCTTTGACAAAATTCAGCACAAATTCATTATAAAAGTACTAAAGAAACTAGAAATAGAAGGAACCTACTTCAACATAATAAAAGCTATATAAAACAGACCCAGAGCCAACACTACAGTGAATGGAGAAAAACTGAAAACATTACCTTTAAAATTCACCCCTCCTATTCAATGTAGTACTAGAATTTCTAACCAGATCCATTAGTCAAGAGAAGGAAATAAAAAGGATAAAAATAGGAAAAAAATCAAATTATCAACATTTGCAAATGATATAATTTCATACTTAAAAGACACAAAAAATTCCACCAAAGGACTGATGGAGCTAATAAGCAAATTCAGCAAAGTAGCAGGTTACAGAATCAATATATAAAAATCAATAGCCTTCCTATGTATCAACAACAAATCTATTGAGAAAGAAATCAGGAAAACAAATTCCATTCACTGTAGCCTTAAAACAAAACAAAACAAAAAACCCTAGGAATAAATCTAATCAAGGAGGTGAAAATCCTCTACAATGAAAACAATAGAACATTTAAAAAAGAAATTGAAGAAGGCACAAGATGATGGAAAAAAATTTTCCCATGTTCAAGGATAGGCAGAATTAATATTGTTAAAATGGCCTTATTTGACAAAGGTGCCAAAAAACACACTGGATCTTCTACTATGTGGTTGAACATGATTTTCTAATGTGTATTAAGGATTTTTAAATCAAAGTTCATCAGGGATATTGGTCTGTAGTTATTTTCCTTGCTCTAGCCTGGTTTTGGTATGAGGGTGATATAGCTTCATAAAACGAATGTGGAAGTGTTCCTTTCTATTTCATGGAATAATCTGAGGAGCATTGGCATTAGTTCTTATTTAAAGGTCTGGTAGAATTCAGCTGAGAATCTGTCTGGTCTTAGGCTTTTCTTTGTTGGAAGGCTTTTTATTACTGATTTTATCTCAGGGATAGTTATTGGTCTGTTTAGATTTTCTATGTCTCTTGATTCAGTTTTTGCAGAGCATATGTTTCCAGAAACATATAAATTTATTCTACAGTTTTTTGACAAATGGTGCTGAGAAAATTGGTTATCCATATGCAGAAGAATAAGACTAGATCCTTATATCTCACCCTGCACAAAGTAAACGCAACACGGATCAAAGAAGACCTAGAATTAGACCAGAAACTATTCAACTCTTAGAAGAAAATATAAGGTTAATATTCCACCATATAGATTCAGAAAGTGATTGTCTCAAAAGGCCCTTTGCAGTTCAGTAAATATGCCAAGAGTTAATATATGAGATGGTATCAAATTAAAAACTTCTGCACAGTAAAAGAAACAAGAATATGAAGAGAGAACCTGAATACTGGAGAAAATCTTTTCTAGCCACTCTTCTGACACAGGATCAATATCCAGCATATATAAAGAACTCAAAAAACTTATAACCCAGAAAAAGAGAAATGCCCCAGTTAATAATGTACAAATGAACAAACAAGACACTTCTCAAAAGAAGAAACACAAACAGCTAACAAATATGTGAAGAAAAATCAACATCTTTAGTAATTAGGGAAATGCAAATCACAACTACACTGAGATTTCATCTCACTCCAGAATGGCAGCAATGGAGAATAAAAACAATAATAAATGCTGGAGAGGATATGGGGAGAAAGGAACACCTATACACTGATGTTGGATTTTAAATTAGTGCAACCCCACTATGAAATTCAATACAGAGATTCCTCAAAAGATTAGGCCTAGAACCACCATATGACTCAGCTCTATCACTCCTTGGTAATTATTCTACAACTTTGAAGTCAATATACTATAATGACATCTGCAATTCATGTTTATAGCAGCACAATTTACAATAGCCAAACTGTGGAAGCAGTCTAGGTGTCCATCAATGGATAAATGGATAAAGAAAGTGTGAGATATATACACAATGGAGTTTTATTCAGAAATAAAGAATCAAGTTATGTTACTTACAGAAAAATGAATGAAATTCGAAAACATTTAGTTAAGCAAAATAAGCCAAATTTAGAAAGTCAAGGGTTGTATGTTTCCTCTCACAAGGGATCTAAGAAGAAAAAGGGAAACAGAGATGGGGTAGAATTGCATGAAAATCAAAGGGAGATCAGTAGAGGAAAGGGACCAAGAGGAGGAGGAGGGGAGGCCTCAGGGAAATACTGGGGAGTGATGTTGGCCAAATCATATTGTTATATTGTGTGCACACAGGAGTGTGTAGCAAGGATTCCCACCATTAAGAACAGCTGTGATGCACCAATAAAAACATGGGACAAAACCAAATTGGACAAAGGTGTCAGGGGAATGCCCCAAGGGTATGCATCAGCCATACAGGGAACTATTCAGGACAACATGTCCCATCCCCGGGGTCAGAGGGGACTAAGGAAGCTGTGGGGGACAGGAAGGACAGCAATACAAGGCCTAAGCCTTGTTCTAAGCCATTTTCCTTGTCTCCATAGACAGAATAATATCCCCGAGGCCCTGTCAGAGCAGATTCTGGCCCAACTTGCCAGAAAAGCTGACTCTATAAAGCTGCACATTTTGCATTCCAAGCACACAATGGCTTCTCCTCCGGCTCATTTTCTTTGACATTCTTTCCCCTGTAACATGGAAGAGTTGTTTCTGACCTGTTGCCTTTTCCTTCCTCCCCTTCCTTCTGTTTGCAGGGTGAACTCATATTGACCCCTCCTTCTACGTCTCTGCAATGAATCTTACTTTCTTCACAGAGACTCCTCCTCAGCTTTTCACTTTCCTCACACACCCAGATCCGTCTCTGCACTTTTCTCTTAGAACAGCACCTGGGATATGAAGCTGTGAAGACTTCCAGTCCTTACAGATAAAGCCCTAAAGGGGAAAGGCCCCTTGACCTAGTGTCGGATTATTTCTGGGAAAAAGTATTCTTAGTAGCATCATTTAATTGACTGAGTCACTGTTCTTCCTCTTAAATCAGCAATGGCTCTTCTAAGATATATTTTGTTTTGTTCATCACACCCACATTCTCTGAAAAAATTATTTACAAGGATTTTGTTTCATTCCTATTCCTTTTTTTTTTTTTGGTGGTACTGTTGGGGGCGGGGGTTGAACCCAGAGCTCCACTCATGCTAGGCAAGTGCTCCACCACAGAGCCACATCCCCAGCCCACTCATTTCTATTTTTAGGGAAATTAGTTACCTTTATTAAAACTCTAAAGACTCAATTGCTGTGTTATCTATCTTTGCCTTTGCCTTTCACAGTTATTATAAAGCAAGGCAGCTCTCCCTGTGTGCTCTTGATAAGGAAACAGCATTTCCTGTGTGCTCATGGATCTTTAGGATTCCCTCCAGGAGCAGGGTGCCCTCTACCCAAGCAGGTGGCAACAGCAGACACACTAACATGGCCTAATCTCGGGGCAGGGACTCCAAAGTGTTTTAAGTATACTGGAGCCTTTTCTTTATTTGTTTCTCTTTTCCTTTATATTTATACCAGCAGATTTTAAGTATTAAAAAAATACTCCATCTTGTTAAGATATGGGCAATTCAACATCTGTCCCTGTAAATTTACCTTTGGGTTACATATTAATAATCAACATTATCAGATCCAAAGCACAGATCTTAAAAGACACCACCATATGATCCCTTGTTTAATAGAAGGCACGAGAAAGCTTATGAGTAAACCAATAAATTATGATAAAATCCAGGAAGTTACCCTGGAAAAGGGTAAGAATCCTGCCTTGCTCTTAAATAGGCTTGCTAAGACTTTCAAGAAGTACACCAATATTGACCCAAATTCTCACAAGGAACAGGTTCTCCTGAGGACTTACTTTATTAGTCAATCTGCTCCAGATGATGGGAAAAATTTTCAAATGCACACTAAGGACCCTCAGAACCCTATCAACCAACTTCTAAATTTGGCCTTTGGGGTTTTCAATAACAGGGGAAAGAATAAAAGAGACCATGAAGTCTTGAAAGGGACAGGAAAGAGAACAAACCCAATTACTGGCCTTAGCACTGGGCAACAGGCTGCCCCCTACATGCCCAAAAACTCCATGTAAAAGAAAGAGAAATAGCTCAAGACCTAGCAGCTGCAAAAGAGCCTAGGCGTTTTAGCCAGAACTTCCCCAAGTGAGGCCCACCATACCTGAGTTATGTCCCCTCTATAAAGAGGGAAATTGCCCTCACCACTGAAGGGAGGGGAGGCCATCTGCTCCCATTATGGCTGCTGTGGGGGACTGAGGATGCCTCAGGTCTCTCAAAGCCGCCTTTGATTAGCTGGTAATCATTTCAGAAGAGCCTTGGATGACTCTTGATGTGGCAGATAAAGATTTTAACTCCCTTTTGGATATAAGGGCTCAATTATCTGCTTTTCTCAAACCTTCTGGACTTCTTTCTCATCAAACTTGTGTTGTGGCTGATGTTGATGAAACCCCAAAGGTCAAATGATTTTACAAAATGCTTAACTTAAAAATTTAAAAGCTTAATTTTCATTCAAGATTTTCTGATTCTAAAACAGATTCCTCACTGGATCATCTCCTTCCTAAATGAAAGGACCCTTTTTGGGTTCTTTTAAGCACCCTTATAGCAGTTAAATTACAAGGACACACTTAATGGATTTACTTTTCAGAATTAAACCCGGTCCTCTTGAGACTCCACAGGATTTGCCTTTATCTGAAAATAGCCCTTCAGACCCGTTCAGAAGATGTCTCCTTAACTTGTGAGCCACTAGAAGATCTCTGAATCTTATTCAAGTGGAAAAAGAGCTGCTCAAGATAAGTCTCTTGTATATAACATGTCTAGCTTCCTAGCCTCACAGCTCTCTTGTTAGTGAAAGGCATCGTATTATATTCTATTTGGTCCTTGTGTTTTTAACCTACTTGTAAATTTCACTTCTTATAGGATGGCTCAACTTCACTTAAAGACGATGCACACTCTGGTGGATTCCAGTCTGTCTCCTCTGCTAAACTATGGTCTCTCTCCTTGTCCCCACTACATCAGACAGGCAGAGACCTTTGATCCCCGATTAGGTAGAAAACAAAGGCCTCCTCCAGCTTATAGAAGCTATAGAAGATGGATCTTCCCCCTTCTGGAAGGGACCCAAGGGATCAAGGGATCCAAGTTGGAGATGGGGAATATGATAGAAAAATTCTCAGGGGAAGAAAGAAACCCTTACTAGAAGGAGCCCCGGATCAATGAGCATAACCAGCCATGCTTGTCTTTTTAGCTAGATGAAGAAAACCTCAAGCATATGCTTAGACCCGATCAACTAGAATGAAAACATAATCAATTTAAATTCCATCAGATTCAAAGACCTATAATGATCGATGGCCAGACTGCTGAGCCAAGAAGAAACATCCTGAACCACAATAGCAAATGATGAGCATGGGGTTTGATTTTCACAGAAGCTTGCCTGTGAATCTGCTCTTTTCTGCTGTGCTATGGGAAAGTCCTATAGAGAGAAACTCGGCCCTGGGTGCAGCGCTGTCTTTTCTGAGAGGCGAGAGGTGTTCACCCTCTGCCTCTGGGATACGCATACTTTGCTTATTTGTGTGTCTTTTAATAAATCATTGCTGTCCCTTGCTTTGGATGTATTCTGAAATTCTTTTCAATATTTTAAGTCAAGAACCTACTCAGGCCAAGCTGGGATCCCACTGCTACCTTGGAGAGACCTCCTCAGATCCCTGTTCAGAGACATTATTAATGCTTCTACTATTACTAAATTTACTGAGTATCTGTTAAGCTCCAGTTACTGTTCTAAGGACTCTATATGGAACATGTCATTTGATCCTCATAACAATCCTATGAGTTGGGTACTAGTAGTATCCTTAATTTCCAGATGAGGAAACTGAGGCAAAGCAGTTAGGTATATACCCAAGGTTCTAAAACCATTAAGGAAAAACATTCAAACTGAGTGAATAAAGCTTAAGCTATAGAAGTTCAAAATTATAAACTATGATTTCATTCATTTAAACTTTGACATATAACTAAAAATTAGAAGCCATAAGTTTCAGCTGCAATTAATGAGAAATCTTGAAAGAAATTTGATGTAATAAAATCACTGACTCAAGTGGTTCTGAGGATGCAAAACTCCAGTTTAGCTGTTATCCTTTGTTTACACAGATCAGGAAGAAGGAAATAGCAAAATATTTATGTACCAGTAACTAGAAGATTTATATTAAATCCAAACCTTTCTTCTAGCTTGTCATCACAAAATTGAGTTTCTAATGAATTAATGTATGTAAAAACATTGAGGATGAAGTCAATGCTCTATAAATATTTGCTATAATTGTTATTTACAAAAAGGGCAAAGAGCTTTCCTGAAATATTCCACGGTTTAACAGTTATCTCCCAGAGACTGCTGACGTGAACATCAAGGGTTTGACTGTTTGTCATAATAAACTACATCTGTTTGACTGTTCCTTGTAGAAAACTGTGTTTGTTTACATGAACTTTTAAATTGTGTTTATCAAAGGAATATGCATTCACTCATGACAACTTGTGATAATTAAAAAGCCACATAAGATCTAGTTCCCAGGAACTCAAACAGTCTAAAAGCCTATACCAATTCTCTTGAAGTTAGAAACATATCTAAAGACATTCCTCTTTGTATGTTATTGCACAAGTAAAACAAAACAGCAAATAATGAATCTTAAAAGATTCATTTTAGAATGCAGTGCAAAACCTCAGTGTTTCTCAAAGAAACACCATGGAGACAGGGATGTGACCCAGAGAAACATTTTTTCATAGCTAGAAATGATGATAGTAAACACTAGGTAAAAAAAAAATGTAGGCTACAACACTTGGGGGCTGGGGAAGGTTAGGACAGGGGAGGACATTCCAACATTCATTTCTGATAAAAATATAAAAGAAGGGACCAAACTGTTAGAGATTCCCTGTGTGATAAAGGGTGCAACCATTTCCTTAGACACTCTCTACACTCTGACTGCCACCTCACCAGGAAAGATGCTAAGCCCTCATCCCCGAGAAACATACATGTTTCTTTAAAGTTGACCTCAACTAATGAATCATGTATAATGAAAATTTGTGTTGGAGTAAAAAGATCCGTATTTACCCTATAAACTTAAATGGCTGGAGATGTGTACAAATATATGAGGCAATGGTTCCCAGCAGGTGACAGAGGTCTGTCACTGCCAAGGAAACAAATGAAACAGGCCCTACATTGCCTGGCACCAGTCTCACGGAAGCGAGGAGACAGCTGGAGTGCAGGGAGGCCAAGTCAGCTAGAATTTGCTAGAGACCATATTGCAAAAGGGAACGGTAGAGAGGAAGAGGGGAAGGGAAGAAAGGAGAGACTTTGGAAGGGAGGATGAGATGGGGGAGGAGGAGACAAGGAAAGGAGAAGGGACTCTGGAAGAAAGGAAGGCAGGAAGCAGCACACTCACTAGCTCGGGAAATTCTGCATAAAGTTTCCTCTGAGTCTTTGGCTGAGTGATAGTCTGTACACATGTGAAAGAAAATTACCAGAAAACACTAAGAAGAATAATACCTAGCGTTCCAGCAGAGCTGGGAATTTGTATTCCTACCAAGAAAGAGTGGAGAGATGGTGGGATATACAGGACACTAGGCAGACTCCTCAGAAGTGTGTCATCTTAGTTCTAGGGCTAAATATGTGAAATTGTGCTCTGGACACCCTCTAGCAAAAGCTAAAAGAGAGTCTTAAAAGGATCCACAGAGTCCTACATTACTCAGCTGTGCACCAGAACAAAGTACAGTACTATTAAAATAAAATGTCACAAAATCTAAAAACCAAAACAATTTAAAATTCAAATTGCTTGGTATCCAACAAAAAAAATAATCATACATACAAAGAAGAAGAAGGAAAAAAAAGATTTATCTGGGAGAAAATTAATAATTAGAAACATCCAGAGATAACAGAGATGATGGAATTAGTACACAAAGATGTTGAAACCATATTATAAATGTGCTTAATAACATCAAAGCAAAATAAACAAAACAAATACGACAAGGAGAGAAATGGGAGACATAAAATGGAACTTCTACTGAAGAAAAATACAAGAACAGAAATGAAAAATACATTGAATAGAATTAACAGCTATTCTAAATCCTCTGATTTACCACATAAATTTTAGAAGCAGCTTGTCAACATCTAATTTTTTAAAACCTGCTCAAATTTTGATTAGGATGGAAATAACAGAAAAGTCTCTAAAGAAGAAAAGACCTATGAACTTAGAGGCTTAGCAAATAAAGACATAGCAATAAAAACTATCCAAAATGAAAAGAAAGTGGGGTGGGGGTCAGGGAAAGAAATACACTCTCTCAGTGACCTGTAGGATAATATCAAATGGTCTAACATATGAGTAATCAAAATGACAAGAATGGAAAAAAGAAAAAAAATGTAAAGAAAAAATGGCTGACAAACTTCCAAATTTGATAAAAACTCTAGGCTCTACAAGTTCAATGACCTCTGAGAACAAGAAATATAAACAAAAACACACAAAGAGTCATCATAATAAGGGGGGGAAATCTTAAGTGGTAAAAAGAGGAAAAATTACTAAAGAGGAATAAAGATAAGTACAAGAGTTATCTTGTCAGAAACTATGCAAGCCAGAAGACAATGGAGGGAATCTTTAAAGAAGCAAAGGAAAAAAATTAACTGATAACAATATTGTTAAAAAATCAAGGTGAGGTCGAGTATAGTGGTGTATACCTGTTATCCCAGCAGCTTGGGAGGCTGAGGCAAGAATATCCAGAGTTCGAAGCCACCCTCAGAAATTTAGCAAGACCCTCAGCAGCATAGTGAGACTCTATCACAAAATAAAACATAAAAAGGGCTAGGAATGTGGCTCAGTGGTAAAGCACCCCTGGGTGCAATCCTCCAGTACCCAAACAAACAACAACTAAAAAAAAGCTAAGGTGGGAAAAAGACTTCTGGTGGAAAATCAAAAGCTAAAGGAATTATCATCTGCATTATTTTAGATACGCAATACAGGAAATGATATAGGGAGTTTTTCAAGCAGAAGGAAAATTATCCCAGATGGAAATCTGGAAATACGCACAAAAATGAAATGAACCAGAAATGGTAAGTATGTGTATAAATGTAAAAGAGGTTTATTTTAATTTAAAAAAAATTTTTTAAAGATGACCTTAGATAATACCTTTATTTTATTTATTTATTTTTATGTGGTGCTGAGGATCGAACCCAGCACCTTGCACATGCTAGGTGAGTGCTCTACCACTGAGCCACAACCCCAGCCCCTTAAATTTCTTTTTGAAAGATAATTGACTATTTAAAGCAAAATAAATAACAAGGTACTGTAGGACTTATAACATGTAGTAGTAAAATGACAATAAAGGAGAAATTATGGTAAGGATAATGCTGTGCAATAAGTAGTGTAATAGTATTTAAAGATAGACTGTAATGTTAAAGATGTATATTTTAAGCCCAATAGCAACCACAGGAATAATAAAATCAAGCAATATGGTTAGTAATTAAATAACAGAGATAAATGATATTATAAAAACATACAATTAATCCTAAACTACACAGAAAAAGAGGGGGAAAGGAAAAAAAAGAGAGGGACAAACAGAAAACAAAACCAGGATAGTAGATTTGAACACAATTATATCAATAATTATGTAAAATATAAATGGGATAGAAACTCCAATTAAAAGGCAAATATTATCAAATTGCATTTTTAAAAAGAAAGAGTTATAGGTTGTATAGAAGGAACTCACTTTTAATGTAACAATGAGACTGGTAAAAAGAATGGAAAAAGAAATATTATAGCATAACTAATTTTTTTAAAAAAAAAACTAGAATGGCTCCATTGATTTCAGAAAAAAAACAGACTTCAGAACAAGGTATATTATCAGAGATGAAGGATATTATATAATGAGAAGGTGGTCGATTCATCAAGAAGTCATAAAGATCCTTAATATGTATCCACCTCTGTTGTGCAATGAAGACTTTGGCCTCTGTCTCTGGTTCTTGGAGTGAGACTAGAAATCCTTGGAAAAAAATTAACTGGGTATTCATATGTAAAAATTAACTTCTACCTTTAACTCTCATCTATACAAAATTGATTTTGAATGGATAGTTATTTAAATAAGTGCTTCTAAAAAGAAGGCAATTTTGTTCCCACAGACATTTGACAATATCTGGAGGTATTTTATATTTTCATGACAGGGATAGGGTACTACTATTTTCTAGTGAACAGAGGTTGAAAAGTAGCTAAAATCCTAAGATGTATAGGAATTATGCATATAATAAGAAATGATTTGGCCCAAAATGTCAATAGTGACAAAACTAAGAAATTCTAATTTAAATGAAGAGCTGAACTACAAAATATATAGCAGAAAACACTGGAGAAAATTCTCATGACTTTGAGTGACATAAAGATTTTAAATATAACACAAAAAGAAGAGAAATAAAAGAAAAGACTGATAAATTGGACATCATTAAAAAGTAAAACAAGGGGCTGGGGTTGTGGTTCAGAGGTAGAGAGCTCGCCTAGCATGTGTGAGGCCCTGGGTTCGATCCTCAGCACCACATTAAAAATAAATAAATAAAATAAAGATATTAAAAAAAAGTAAAACCTTTGTTCTTCAAAAGACAGTTTAAGACAATGAAAAGACAATGTTTTGTAAAATATCCAGCTAATAATGGATTTGTTTCCAGAATATATAAAGAGTGCTGACAACTAAGTAAAAAGAAGACAAACATCTGGATTTAAAACTGGGCAAAATACTTGAACAGACACCTCGCAAAGAACATGTAACAGCTAGAGAAAAAAGAGGGATTAAAAAAAAAAGGGATTTCACAAAAATAGAAAGGAGACCAGTCAAATAGAAGGGAATTGAGGGGAGGAAGAAGGGAAAGAAAAAGGAGAGTACTGGGAAATGAAATAAGCCAAAACTTCTGTATGTGTACAAATATGTCACAAAGAATCCCTCTTTTATGTGCAATTATTACACACCAATAAAAAACAACACAAAGAACATGTAATAACAAGCCCACAAGAAGATATTCAGCATCACTAGTCACTAGGAAAATGCAGTTCAGAGCACATTAGGAGATCACTCACATCCACTAGAATGGCTGAAACAAAAAAGGCTGATGAAGGTATGGAGCACCAGGAACTCTCGTTCACTTCTGACGAAAATGTAGAATGGAATAATTGCTTTGGAAAAGTAGTTCAGCGATATTTACACTATTGAACTTAATACTTACCACAATACTCAACAAACCCGCTCCTAAATATTTATCTGACAGACATATGAATAAACGTCCATACAAAAACTTGTGTCAAAATAATCAAAAAATGGAAATAACTCTACTGTCCATCAACTAGTGAAAGGAAAGACAAATTGTAGCATATTTGTAAAATGGAATACTACTCAGCAATAAAAATGAATTCAACTGTTTATGGATACCTGCAACAATGAGGACAATTCCCAAGGTGCTATGATAAGTAGAAGAAGTGGACATTCATATGATTCCATGCATATGAAATCTAAAAAAGGCCAGATTGTCGTGATAGAAAGCAAATCGGTTATTGCCAGGGCTAACGGTCAGGGGAAGATGTTGACTGCCAACATGGTATGGAGATGGGGAAACCTTTTGGGTAATGAAAATGTTCCATAATTTGGTTGTAGTGGTGGTAACACACTGTATGCATATGTTAAAATGTCATTGTATTTATTGTACAAAAGATTTTTCTAATTTTATTGTATGTAAATGATGCCTCAAAAAACAATCCAAAAACAATTCCACCATGCTTCTGCTTAGAAGCATGATGGAATGTGTATCCCTGAGCTCTGCCTTCAGGAGAGCTGAACTAGAAGGTCAAGGTGGGGCCTGGAGATCTAAAAGATATCATAAAAAAGAGCAGTTATGAAAATAAAGAATATACATTTTTATAAAATGTGAAAAAGAAAAGAAAAACTTGGAAAAAATTCTTTAATATGTTTAGAGTAATCTGGACCATGGATGGAATTATGAGTGATTCCCCTCCCTTTTTTTTTTTTTTTTTTTGGTTCAGGGATTGAACTCAGGGGTGCTTAACCACTGGGCCACATCCCTAGCCCTTTTTTGTATTTTATTTAGAGACAGGGTCTCACTGAGTTGTTTAGGGCTTAGCTAAGTCGCTGAGGCTGGCTTTGAACTTGTGATTCTCCTGCTTCAGCCTCCTGAGCCATTGGGATTACAGGTGTGCACCACTGTGACTGGCTCATTTTCCTTTTTTTTTTTTTTGCTTTAAAAAAAAACTTTACAAAATATTAAATTATAGTGGACCTTCCCCATCTTTCATAGAAATGGAACAAACACTTTTTTAAAAGACACTGAGTTCATATTAAAACGGTTCATTTTATGGTATGTGAACTTCACCTCAATAAATCATTTTTTAAAAAGAGACCTTGACTCCCCAGTCCCTCCCCACAGGCTGCAGGACCTGTCCCTCTCCTACCGTCTTGTGCCTCCTGGGCCTGGTCCATCTCCAGTTTGGTCAGCAGGCTCACAAACCACTCAAAAGACCTCTGGTCTCGGTTGATCCAGATGAAATCCACCTAGAGAGAGGGGCTTCAGCTCAGAGGAGGGTCTCCCTCATTCACAGCGTGCTCACATTTGTGGTCCCTGGGCCCTGAGGACCCCCAGTGTCTACACATGGTCAGAGGGGAAGACAGACACACAGAAGTAAAAAGACTCGCCCAGTTTCCAGAACAGCATGACCAGGACCCAGGTTCCTGACTCCAAAGCTAGAATTTGTCTTTGTAAGCAGTGTTCTGAGATATCAGCTTGGGAAAGACAGCTATGCAAAATTACTGTTTAGTTCCCTGTGCACAATAATGACTTTCCAAAAGGCAAACATGTTTTCATCTCTGAAACCACCATTGGGTCATGGATGGTAAGCATGAGGCTTGGAGCTGGGTCCCTGAAGGTGCTTCTTTTCAGGGCCCAGCGGGCTCTCAGAAGTGACGGGAATGTTGATAGCAGAGGCCTGGACATTTAGGAGGGACCAGGAGAGCTGGCATTTTGGAGGAAAAGAAAGAGAAAGAACAACTTGGAAGGAACAAGGGGGTCCCAGCAGAGGAGAGGTAGGGTATCCCTTCCTGCCTCTGCACGGGAGCACTGGCTCCTGCTCCGGGAGGTGTTGGGGAGAAGGTCCGGATGTCTGCCTGCGGGAGGCGGCACCCACCTTGTGCAGCTTCATGTCGTGGTCCTGGAGGCCCTCCATCCAGGAGTGCTGGCAGCTGGGGCAAACGTGCTTTCTCTTTTGGTGCCTGAGGGGAAGCAGGAGGAGGGTTTTTTTTAATTTGGGGGGTAATTGAGACTTTTCAGGACCCCAGAGAATAGTGTAGAAGGTAGGAAGTAAGGATGGGGTGGCAGAGCCCACCCTATGAGGAAGAGGAGATGAGACACAAAATAAGGCGGAGGACAAGGAGGAGAGGGAAGAGAAGAGGGGAGGGGGAGAGGTGAAAGGAGGGGTTAGAAAGTGGGAGCATCGAGGGGGGCCGCTGTCAGGACAGGCCCAGGATGTGGGTGGGGCCATGCTCTGTGCACTCACCTGTGCATGATGCTCTGCAGGATGGAGGCAAAGGGGGTGATGCCGATACCTGCCCCAATGAGCACGGCGTGCTCCGAGGCAAAGATCCTGCGGGTGGAGGTTCCATAAGGGCCATCGATGTAGCACTGTCACAGGGGGTGAGAGGAATGAGGACTGTGGGGAGAGCTGCACTCCCCCGAGTGGAGGAAGGTCCCCAGGGCCTCAGCACCCTTTTATACACAGGCAGTCAATCATCTCCTAGGCTCGAGGCCAGGTCTAAGCGGCTCCTACTCCAGCCCTCTTTCCACAGGCTGAGCTCTCAGCACACTTCTGGAGAAAGCCCTAGAATGTTAGGATGCAGAGCTGGTGACCAACCAGCATCCCTGCTGAGCCTCCATCACTTCCAGGGTGTGTGTTGTGGGTGCCAGGGAGGCAGGGAGAGAGAGCACAGAGCCCTCCCCCCCACACACCATCCCTGATCCTGGAGAAGAAACAGGCAAGGCAGGGCACCCATGGGTTTAAGGACAGGAGGAGGGTTTGGTTAAATAGTCTGGATACCTGGAAGTCAGCCCCGGGGAATAGAGGAATAGAAGGATCAAGAGCCAAAGTAACCTCCTCACAAAGGCAAAGAGGCATTTCCTCAGAGGGGGAAGGAGGTCTCCACCACAGCCATTTCCTGGAGCCTCTTACCTTGATGTTGCAGAATCGATGGTTCTCAGAGGACATCTCAGAAGCCTGCAGGGAATAGAGCAGAAAGCTGAGTCTGGGAAGGACAGCGCTGGGCATTTCTTAGAAGCTTGCAAGCCCTTGCCAGTCTGAGCAACTGTATTGAAAGGGAATTGCTTTTACTGTCCAAACCATTTCAGGATCCTGGATCCTTTTTAAGGAGGAATATCAGCAGTGTGCTGGTAAACTGGCTCCTGGTGGGGGGCAGGGGGGTCTCAATCACCAAGAGATTAGCATATGTCCATTTCTGTGGCCTAAATACCACTGGCCCTCCGTATCCACAGGTTCTACAGACACAGATTCAGCCCAGTGTAGATTGATAATATTTAGGGGGAAATTGTGCCTGTAGTAAGCATGTATAGAATTTTTTCTTGTTATTATTCCCTAAACAATATAGTATAACAACTATTAACATATGTAAATGTCCATTTAAAGTGTATGGGAAGATATACATAGGTTGCAAAGTCCACATGATTTTATTTATGGGCTTCAGCAGATTTTAGTACCCAGGAGGGTCCTGGAACCAATCCCCCTTGGACACTGAGGGACAACTGCACTGCCATCATAGCTCCCAACATATGACCGTGTTTAATAACTAGCTCACGAAATGGGAAATTTAACAATCAACTTGTAGGATTCAGTGTGAGTCAGCTCCAGAGCAAGGCTGGGGAAGACTCAATCACACCTTTAGCTGCATGTTCTCATGTCTGGGATGGAATGTTCTTTTCCCTCTGCCTAGAGCCCCTTTGCTCTTCCCCGGCTGTCAAATCCCTGTGCCTTGGTCCATGTCCAGCTCATTTGAAGTCACATTTCCTCTTTGAGGCTTTGCCCAGGTGCTTCAAGAAAGAAAGGTACCGAGGGCCTGGGGCTCTGCCCTGGGGCTGGTGCCGGCCCTCTGGGGGGGGGGGCGGGGTCCGGCTCTGCCTGCAGTGCCTGACTACTCCAGACCTGAGCACAGGTAGACGGCCAGACACACATGCAGGTCAACACCCTTGCTTCTAGAAGGGGAGGAAGCAGAATGCAGAACAGGCTGCAGGAGCCTGTGATACCTCCCTCAGAGGAGTTGAGGCTGAGGGTGTGGAAAGGACTGCCCAGTTCCCCAGAGTTCCACATAGAGACTGGGTCTCCTGTGACCCATCCTATGTCACATTACACCATGCTGCTTCTTCATCTTGGGGTGGGGACTGCTTAGTGTTGAACATAAACTGCTTGTGGGGGTTTAGGAGGTACCTGGGAGAGGGCTGCTCCCCTTTCAATTTTCTCTAATCCTTCTGATAGCAAAGAGAAAGACTTCAATTCTGGCTAACACATCTTTAACAGCTCCTTAAGACTAACTTCTTAGAGAGTGCTGATAGACCTCTCCCCGACCCCTCTCTGTTTTCTTTTAACAAAGTGAGAAGGGGAGAGGGAGAGTGAAAGTGAGAAAGGGAGTGTGTACCTGCAGGGAGTAGGCCTGTGGGCGGAGCCTCAACAGGCAGAAACATCTAGAGGAATTTAATACCATGTTTTCATTGTTTTTACTTTAGAGTTAGCATGTTTCTGGCACACAATACTGATTTTCCATTAAAGATAGCAATCTAAGGAGTCTTTTTAAATACAGTTTAGAGTACTGTGGTGATGTAAGAGAATATTAAGTAGAAAATATTGCTAATGAGCTGTGAATATGGCAACAGTTACAAGGGTGGAGGCAGATGGTTGGCTGCAGAAACCCCACTCCATGTGGGTCCTGCCTGAGAGTGGGCTTGCCCTGAAGCCAAGGATGCCAGGCCAAGACCCAGCACCCCTGGGCAGACATGTCATCCTCCACTTCCCCGGCCTTACCAGGTCCCCGCCCTGAGAAGAGGCTCCCCACCATGCTGGGGTCCCTTCCTCAGCCTTTATGGGGTCCTGGTCTTTGTCCCCCTGGCACTGTGGTTCCTCGGTCCTGTAGGACATCAGTTCCATAGCAACATTCTTGCTGGAGGACTCAGCATCCTGTGCTGAGGTACAGGAGTGGCTGGGCTGTGGTTGCAAATCCTGTTTTGTTTCAAAACAGAAATTGCTTTAATATTCAGAGTCAATTCCTGTTAGTTGTAAAAACATCACATATTATAGAAATAATTAAACAATAAAATGAAAAAGTACAGGATGACAGCTACCATAAACATTTTCTCTGCTCTTTAGACACTCTTTTCTTAAAAAAAAATATTTTTTAGTTGTAGTTGGACACAATACCTTTATTTTATTTATTATTTTTATGTGGTGCTGAGGATCGAACCCAGGACCTTGCATGTGCTAGGCAAGTGCTCTATCGCTGAGCCACAACCCTAGCCCCTGGACACTTTTTTCTAACATACACATGTGTATGGGCACACATATCCACACACACACAGACACACACCTGCACACACACGCACACACACACTTATTTTATACCAATGGAGCATCCTGCTTTGCAATCTGTTTTTCCCACTTCTAGCTTTCCATACTAACAAGTTGAAATTTCCATAATCTTTCTTAGACAACTTACTATTCCATTATGAGGGTGATCAGTAATTTCTCTGGCTGCCTTCTGTTGCTGGGCCTTCTGACTGTCTTCATTTTCTCATTATCATGAGCGACCATGCGATGTGGAATAGCACATTTCCTGTCATTATCCCTAGACCCTAGTTTACTTCTCTGCATAGCATTTGTTGTCGCCTGACGTGTTACATGTGCATTTCATCTGTTCAACGAATGCCTCTGCACCAGAAGTTCAGCAGTGCTGTCTCTTTTGCCTACCGACATATCTCTAGCATCTAGAACAGAACCTGGAGAACAGTAGGTGCTGCGCTCAGTAAATATTTGCTAAAGAAATGAATAGGGCTTTTTGTGCACCTGTCCAATTAGCTTTTTAGCATAAATCTCTAAAAATGGAATTGCTGGGCCAGTGGGTGTGCATATTTAAAATGCTGACACATATGGCCAGACTGCCTGCCAGAAAGACTGTGCCAATTTATTCTGTGGCAGCAGGGTCTGAGGTCCCACGGAAACAACCCGCAGTGTGTCTTCCTGCTGGTTCCCAGTGTGCCATGGCTCATCCGGTTTGCAAGTCAGCTTCTTCCTTCAGGAAGTTTCCTCTGATTACTGGAAGAAAACTTTTCTTTTTCCTACATTTTCCTCCACATCCCACAGTTTTGCTTTTGGCACCATTCTGGAATGATCCTCTCCTCTGGCCAGATAGGATTCTACCTGGTGCCCCCACTCCCCCAGCACCCATGTTGAAGGCAGCGCTGGGACCTGCGGGGGTCAGTGAGTCCTCCTCCTTTGACCTTCAGCAGGGTTCTCACATATTAACTAGTCTCCAGACCAAGAGGCGGAGTCTCGTGTTCAGCTACCCTCAGCTTCCTGGTCTAACCTTATTTCTTGGGGAGCTGCTCTGATCCGTCCCCATTCCTCTCTCCCCCCACCCCCAGTACTAGGGATTGAATCCAGGAGACTCAATTGTTGAGCAACATCCCCCAGGTCATTTCATTTTTTATTTTGAGACAGGGTCTGACTATGTTGCCCAGGCTGGCCTTGAACTTGCCATCCTCCCGCCTCAGGCTCCCAAGTCCCTGGGATGACAGGCATGTGGGCCACTGTGCACAGGCTCTGTTTCTCCAAACCCTCCCTGGCACTAGCCACCTGGCAGCTTTATGGGCTTCATCAAGGCTCCAGAGGTAACAGTGCTGTTACTGCTGATGGTAATGATGACCCAGGGGCCCACCTGGACCATGCTGCCATTTCCCTCAATACTCCATCTGCATTCTTTGGGTCAGTGCTTAATGGGATAAGATGAGAAGGGTGAGCCATGGAGGAAAACTATCTCCATTTCAAAGAAAAATAACAGGCTCAGTTAGGTTGACAGACAAGACAAAGACCATGCAGTTAGAGAGTACTGTCCAAGAGACTTGGAGGTCAGAATGTTTCTGGTCTCAGTTACCCCACTCCTTCCACTGCTCCCCACCTTTTCTAATGCAGGAAATCAGGATGGAAGGATCTGAGGTGGTCAGGCTTCGAAGAGGCTCTTGGACCACACAGTCAGCCATTGCCTAGCCCACTAATGCTGCCGTCCAGACTGTGTGCACAACAGCTGCTCCCGCTGACCAGGAAGAAAGTGACTTGGTCCCCAGGGTCTGCCTCCATAGAGGGCCCTTGCAGCCACCTACCTGGGGTTTCCTCTGACTCCTTCTCATCCTCAAGCTCCTTGACAGCCTCTTGGAATCACAGCCCACGGGGTCTGACACCTTGAAAGACTCATACAGTCTGTTTGTCCACTGGCCTTGGGACCGGATGTGGAGCTCGATGGTGTCTGAGGGAGAGAGGGAGGTGTCTGTGCTGGCCTCCAGAAGGGAGCAGGGCTTGTCTCACTGGAAGCATTGCCACTGGGCCTCAGTGGTCTGAGTCCCGGTTTGAATGTCCTTCCTCAGGACCAAACTAGCAGCCACAGCACTGGACTTGGATCTTTGACCTCTCTAGTGCAGCCTTTGATCCTTCTTGATGCAATTAACCAAGCTCAATTGGGGCTCTGTCTCCTCTAACAGGGGAGGGGTGAGGGTGCCCCCAGCAACCCCCTAAGGGTAGGGCTTCCGCCTCATTCATCCGGTCAGGGTCTCGCCAATATGGGGATCTCCCCACACCGTTACTGTACAGGTAGGTGCTCAGTTCACAGTAGGAGCAACTGCTTTCACTGCAACCAGGCCTGAGGGGTAGCAGGTGCTTATTAAGCTACTCTGTTTAGTGAATGACTATGAATGACTGGTGCTAAGGTGTTATAGGGTGGCATAACCCTCTGCTGGGGGTGCCAAAATGAACCTACCATTTCAGAGCAACGGCCATCTGAGAGATCTACTCTGATCTTGCCCTGTTGCTTTTTATTTTTTACTTTTTTAAACTATAGACTCTTTTAACAGTCCTGTGAAGGTAATGGATAGCCTCCCTCTCAGAATAAGGCTTTTAAATACATAAATAAAAAATTTTAAAATAAGTGTACCACTTGTGATAACTTTGAAATAAAAAAAAAGAAATTACAGATGAAAACAATTATAACGAGACATCAAAATTAAAACAATTGTGATTTAAGAATGTATGTTCTCTTAGATCAAACATGACAGGTAATCCACCAGGAACTACTGATCACTGAAGTAATGAGGAGATAAATGACATCCTGAGGTAGCAGCAACTGTATATGATAGAAAAAAAAATCTGGCTTTTATCTTGAAAAAATAAAATACAAGTATTGTTAGTGTGACTGCATATGTAATTGCAGAAGATGCTCCATTTCAGTTCAAGGTTAGTGAAAATAAAAACATCTCCTTTGTTCCCAGTCCGAGTTCATGAATAGCAATATAACCTGGTTTGACTGTATTTTATAGAAGCGGAGAGAGGTGAGGAGTCCCTGAACTTTGGGCCTGCAGCCCAGGTCCTGTAGCCCTGCTCCCTTGCCTCTCTGCCGTTTCCTCCCTGACTGTCCCACCCCTGAGGCAGGTCAGCCAGCTCTGCATCAAAGCTGCCCTGTGTACCAGTTCCAGCAGACTCACTGGGCTCCTGGCAGGAGGATGAGAATAGACAGGAAGTCCCATCTCAGGACTCAAGAGATGGGCAGATTCCAGGCTGAGCCCCT
This sequence comes from Marmota monax, assembly GCF_021218885.2. Lineage (NCBI taxonomy): Eukaryota > Metazoa > Chordata > Mammalia > Rodentia > Sciuridae > Marmota > Marmota monax. The sequence continues at coordinate 2,736,998 of NW_026694865.1, forward strand.
GATAAAAACCTTGCAAGAACTGGTCAAGGGACAGGGTCGGTAGGAACATGGCGGAGGGAAGGGAGTGAGCCGCCCTGTGCCCCTCGCCTCTGCACCTGCAGATCTCACCTAGTCGGAATACTCCGTCTCTGAGAGTGTTAGAGGACCCCTATCCAGCTGCTCTCCGCAGAAATCACCAGCGCTGTGACCCTGCAGGGCTCTGGGCCTCAGAGTTCCAGTAGGACGCCTGGTTGGAGCAGGACCCAAAGTTGGAAGTTCTAGCCCACACAAGGCTCCTCGAGCACCTTAGCAGAATCACCTATCAACACATCTGCAGATCGCCAAGACTTCGCTCGGCTCCCACACAGGTCACTCAGCTGCTGCCTACCACAGCACAACACCATCGCCGGACTCCCAACACCCAGGCACTGAAAACAGACCTCCGCCACCTTGGCTCAACATTCCAGCCATATTAGCTGGGGGCAGTTTCCAGATCGGATCTCCAGGGGCCAGGTACCAGGTTTCCAACATTCCCGGTCTCTAGCGGCGGTAACCTAACACAGTAGCTGCCCAACACAGGTGTGCGGTGCAACCAGGGAGCTGCCCATGGGATCCCCGGGGTGAGAGTTTCCTCAATTGGGAATGGCTAGGGGAGAGGGAGAGAGGGCTAAAGTCTGGAGCCTAACAGACCAGGAACTGGGAAATCTCCAGGCAAGAGAAGGAGATAGTACCGGGGCTCAAGTCATATGAGTGGTCCCAAAAAGAGACCCGTGAGGTGCAGTCTCCCTGCAGGGACTGGCGGATGCCACTCCCCACATCCAGGTACCCTGCGCCAGGACCAGTTTTCCCACCCTGGTTACCTCCACCATCTGGATGGCAGAGACACCAGCTTACAACAGAGGACCCCACCTATTGAATGGGGAGAGAAGCAGGGAAAGATACGGATCTCTAAAGCTAGCTACAACCCTGGTTTCTTCCTTTGAGTTTTTTGTTTGTTTGTTTGTTTTTTCTCTTCTATCCCTCCATCCTCTGGCCCTTACATCCTTAACATATGTGAAACCAAGAAGTTTGCATGAACTAGGTCTTTGAGGTCTGAGTCATTTGAATAATATAATATACAGCTGTTGTATATGCCCTTTTTTTCTTTTCCTTTTTATTCTTTCATTTTTCTTTCCCCCTCCAAATTTTACTGTTTTGACATCTGTATTTCTAAATACATGTGTGTTTGTTTTATGTACTCTACTGTCATCCCACGTACTTTCCTACCCTAAATTACTTCCTGTCTATTCTCTTGCTACTAACCCTCTTCACTAGATTTCTCCTTCACACTTCCTAAGATATATTAACTCTAAATCCTCACATCCTACCTCCTCAGCATAACGTCCTACGCCCCACCCCCAGTTTATTGTCCACTGTAAGAAACTGTAAACCTTTTTACAAAACTACTGATTGTATTTTAGATAATAATTGAATCCAACATTTCTGTACATTGAGACTAAACTGTAAATGTCTTAATAACAACAAATTGTTCAAAGGTGGTATATTGTTGATATTGGGATCTGTTAACATTGTCCTTCCCCATAAAAGTGAGGTCTTGGAACCCTACAAGAGCACTTCAAACCTATAGGGTAAAACACAATAACAATCAAGACCCACAGAGCTGGAAAGGAAGACAATGAGCAACATGAAAAGACAAGGGAAGAAAGTACCCTCAAACAAATGAAGACACCACATCATTAGAATCATTGGTAGCCACAGCAGGAGAAAGGACAGAGAAGGAGTTTAGGATGTACATGGTTAAAATGTTCTGTAAACTCAAGGAAGATATAAGAGAGCAAATACAAGCAGTGAAAGAATCATTTCAACAAGGAGCTACATAAATAAATTCAAGAAGCAAAAGATCACCTCAACAGGGAGATAGAGGTTCTTAAAACAACAACAACAACAACAACAACAAAAAACAAAACAAAACAAAAAAAACAGAGGGTTGGGGTTGTGGCTCAGTGGTAGAGCACTTGCCTAGCATGTGCAAGGCACTGGGTTCAATCCTCAGCACCACATAAAGAAAATAAATAACTAAAATAAAGGTATTGTGTCTAACTACAACTAAATATGTATTTTAAAAAAACAGAAATTCTTGAAGTGAAAGAAATAATAAACCAAATTAAAAGCTCAAATGAAAACATCACCAACAGAGTAGACCACTTGGAAGACAGGACATCAGACAATGAAGACAAAATATATAATCTGGAAAAGAACATAGACCACATGAACAGAACATTCAAGAAATATTGGAGAGCATAAAAAGACCAAATTTAAGAGTTATTGGGATAGAGGAAGGCATAGAGGTCCAAACCAAAGGAATGAACAATCTATTCAAGGACATAATATCAGAAAACTTTCCAAACATGAAGAATGAATTGGAAATCCAAATTCAAGAAGCCTATTGTATGCCAAATGTACAAAATCACAACAGATCCACACCAAGGCACATTATAATGAAAATGCCCAACATACAGAATAAGGAGAAAATTTTAAAAGCCACTAGAGAAAGGAATAAGATTACATATAGGGGAAAACCAATTAGGATAATGGCAGATTTTTCATCACAGACCCTGAAAGCTAGAAGACCCTGGAACAACATAAATCAAGTTCTGAAAGAAATCTTGTATCCAGCAAAATTAAGCTTTAGATTTGAAGATGAAATAAAAACCTTCCATGATAAACAAAAGTTAGAAGAATTTATAGCTAGAAAATTGACACTACAAAACATCCTTGGAAAAAATATTCCATGAAGAGGAAACAAAAAACAACAATGAAAATCAGCAGAGGAAGGTAGTACCCTAAAGGAAAAACTAATCAAAGAAGAAAATCAAGTCAAGTTAAATAACAAAAATAAACAAATATGGCTGGGAATACAAACCATGTCTCAATAGTAACCCTGAATGTTAATGGCTTAAACTCACCAATCAAAAGACATAGGTTAGCAGATTGAATTAAAAAAAAAAAAAAAGACCCAACAATATTTTGCATCCAGGAGATTCATCTGATAAGAAAAGACATACACAGACTGAAGGTGAAAGATTGGGAAAAATCATACCACCCACATGGACTGCAGAAGCAAGCAGGGGTTTCTATCCTTGTATCAAATAAAGTAGACTTCAAGACAAAGTTAATCAAAAGGGATAAAGACAGACATTACATACTGCTCAAGGGAACTATACACCAATAAGACATAACAATCATAAATATATATGCCCCAAACAATGGTTCAACTATGTTCATCAAACAAATTCTTCTCAAGTTCAAGAGTCAAATTGATCACAACACAATAATCTTGGGTGACTTTAACACACCTCTCTCACCACTGGATAAATCTTTGAAACAAAAGTTGAATAAAGAAACTATAAAACTCAATGATACAATCAATAACTTAGACTTAACTGACATATATAGAATATTTCAACCTGCATCAAGCAGATACACTTTCTTCTCAGCAGCACATGGATCCTTCTCTAAAATAGACCATACACTATTCCACAAAGCAACTCTTAGCAAATACAAAAAAAGTAGAGATACCACCATGTATTTTATCAGATCATAATGGAATGAAATTGGAAATAACGACAAAAAAAATTAAAATTACTCCAACTCCTGGAGACTAAACAATATGCTACTGAATGAACAATGGGTTACAAAAGACATCAAAGAGGAGATTAAAAAATTCTTAGAGGAAATGAGAACATAGACACAACATATCAAAAATCTCTGGGACACTACAAAAGCAGTTCTAAGAGGAAAGTTCATTGCATGGTGTTCATTCCTTAAAAGAAGAAAAAGTCAATAAATAAATGACCTCACTTTACATCTCAAAGCCCTAGAAAAAGAAGAACAAATCAACAGCAAAAGCAGTAGAAGGCAAGAAATAATTAAAATTAGAGCTGAAATCAATGAAATCAAAACAAAAGAAACAACTGAAAAAATTGACAAAACAAAAAGTTGGTTCTTTGAAAAAATAAATAAAATTGACAGACCCTTAGCTACACTAATGAAGAGAAGGAGAGAGAGAAAATCAAATTACCAGCATATGTGATGAAAAAGGTAATATCACAGCAGACACTACACAAATACAGAGGATAATTAGATATTATTATGAAAACTTATACTCCAATAAAATAGAAGATATTGAAGGCATCAACAAATTTCTTAAGTCATACAACTTGCCCAGATGAATCAGGAAGAGATATACAATTTAAACAGACCAATATCAAGTGATGAAATAGAAGACGCCATCAGAAGCCTACCAACCAAGAAAAACCCAGGACCAGATGGATACACAGCTGAGTTCTATAAGACCTTTAAAGAAGAACTAATACCAATACTCTTCAATTTATTTCAGGAAATAGAAAAAAGAGGCAGCACTTCCAAACTCATTCTATGAGGACAATATTACCCTGATTCCAAAACCAGGCAAAGACATCAAAGAAAGAAAACTTTAGACCAATATCTGTAATGAACATAGATGCAAAAATTATCAATAAAATTCTGGCAAATTGAATACAAAAACATATAAAAAAGATTGTGCGCCATGATTAAGTGAGATTCATCCCAGGGACGCAAGGTTTGTTCAACATAAGGAAATCAATAAACATAATTCATCACATCAATAGACTCAAAGATAAGAATAATATTATCATCTTAATAAATGCAGAAAAAGCATTTGACAAAATACAGCACCCCTTCATGTTCAAAACACTAGAAAAACTAAGGATAACAGAAACATAGCTCAACATCGTAAAGGCTATCTACACTAAGCCCCGGGGCCAACATCATTCTAAATGGAGAAAAATTGAAGACATTCCCTCTAAAAACTGGAACAAGACAGGGATGCCCTCTTTCACCACTTCTATTTAACATAGTTCTTGAAACACTGGCCAGAGTAATTAGACGAAAGAAATTAAAGGGATATGTATAGGAAAAGAACTTAAATTAGCATTATTTGCTGATGATATGATTCTAAAACTAGAAGACCCAAAAAGCTCCACCAGAAAACTTCTAGAACTAGTAAATGAATTCAGCAAAGTAGTAGGTTATAAAATCAACACCCATAAATCAAAGGCATTTCTGAATATCAGTGACAAATCCTCTGAGAGGAAAATGAGGAAAACTACACCATTTACAATAGCCTCAAAAAAAATAGTTGGGAATCAACTTAATAAATGAGGTGACAGATCTATATAATGAAAACTACAGGACCCTAAAGAAAGAAATCAAAGAAGACCTTAGAAGATGGAAAGATCTACCTTGCTCTTGGATATGCAGAATTAATATTATTAAAATGACCATATTACCAAAAGCACTAAACATATTTAATGCAATTCCATTCAAAATCCCAATGGCATTCCTCATATAAATAGAAAAAGCAGTCATGATATTCATCTGGGAAAATAAGAGAACCAGAATAGCTAAAACAATCCTTAGCGAAGAGTGAAGCAGGTGGCATCACTATACCAGACTTTAAACTATACTACAGAGCAATAGTACCAAAAACAGCATGGTATTGGCACCAAAACAGACTGGTAGACCAATAGTACAGAACAGAGATTAACCCAAAAAATCACAATTATCTTATATCATACAAAGGCACCAAAAACATGAATTGGAGAAAAGATAGCCTCTTCAACAAATGGTGCTGGGAAAACTGGAAATCCATATGCAACAAAATGAAATTAAACCCCTATCTCTCACCATGCACAAAACTCAACTCAAAGTGGATCAAGGACCTAGGAATTAAACCAGAGACTCTGCGTCTAATAGAAGAAAAAGTAGGTTCTAATCTTCATCATGTGGGATTAGGCTCCAACCTCCTTGATAAGACTCCTATAGCACAAGAATTAAAACCAAGAATCAATGAATGGGATGGACTCAAACTAAAAAGTTTCTTCTCAGCAAAAGAAACAATCTATGAGATGAATAGAGAGCCTACATCTTGGGAGTAAATCTTTACCCCTCACACATCAGATAGAGCTCTAATCTCTAGGGTATATAAAGAGCTCAAAAAGCTAAACACCAAAAAAACCAAATAACCCAATCAGTAAATGGGCCAAGGACCTGAACAGACACTTCTCAGAAGAGGATATTCAATCAATCAACAAATATAAGAAAAAAAATGTTCATCATCTCTAGCAATTAGAGAAATGCAAATCAAAACTACTCTAAGATACCATCTCACTCCAGTCAGAACAGCAGCTATTATGAAGACAAACAACCATAAGTGTTGACAAGGATGTGGGGAAAAAGGCACACTCATACATTGCTGGCAGGACTGCAAATTGGTGCAGCCAATATGGAAAGCCGTATGGAGATTCCTTGGAAAACTTGGAATAGAACCACCATTTGACCCAGCTATCCTCTCCTCAGTCTATACCCAAAGGATTTAAAAACAGCATACTACAGGGACACGGCCACATCAATGTTTATAGCAGCACAATTCACAATAGCTAAACTGTGGAACCAACCTAGATGCCCTTCAGTAGATGAAATTAAACCCCTATCTCTCAGCATGCATAAAACTCAACTCAAAGAGGATCAAGGATCTAGGAATTAAATCAGAGACTCTGTCTAATAGAAGAAAAAGTAAGCTCTAATCCTCATCATGTGGGATTTAAAAAATGGATTTGGGGCTGGGGATGTGGCTCAAGCAGTAGCGCGCTCACCTGACATGCGCGCACGCTGGGTTCGATCCTCAGCACCACATAAAAAATAAAATAAAGATGTTGTGTCCACCAAAAAGTAAAAAATAAATATTAAAAAATTCTCTCTCTCTCTCTTTAAAAAATGGATTAAAAATGTGGCATAAGTACACAATGGAATATTATTCAGCAATAAAAGAGAATAAAATCATGGCATTTGAATGCAGTTGGAGAAGATAATGCTAAGTGAAGTTAGCCAATTAAAAAAAATGGTGAATGTTTTCTCTGATATAAGGTGACTGACTCATAGTGGGGTAGGGAGAGGGAGCATGAGAGGAATAGACAAACTCTAGATAGGGCAGAGGGGTGGGAGGGGAAGGGAAGTGGGAGGAGGTTAGCAATGATGGTGGAATGTGATGGACATCATTATCCAAAGTACATGTATGAAGACACGAATTGGTGTGAACATACCTTATATACAGAGATATGAAAAATTGTGTTCTATATGTGTAATAAGAATTGTGATGCATTCTGCTGTCATGTATTTTTTTTTTTAAAAAAGCAATAAAAAAAAACTGGTCAAAGGACTGGGTTGTGGCTCGGTGGTAGAGCACTTGCCTGGTATGTGTGAGGCACTGGGTTCAATTCTCAGCAAAACATATAAATAAATGAATAAAATAAAGGTTCATTAACACCTAAAAAATTTTTAAAAAAGAACTGGTCAAATACTTGACATGTTCATAAGATAAACATCTTGGTATCCAACCCCAGAATACCATGTGGCCACAAGAGGGAAAAGCTCTACATTCCCCAACATGCAAAGACCTTCAGGACATCCTGCCCACTGAGTGAAAATGGGCTGCAAAGCCATGGGTGTGTGACCCTAGGTACGCAAAACAGTCTTGAATCTGATTATCTGTGTTGGAATAGAGAGATCTGGAAGTCTGTTCACCAAAGGACTGGCACTAATTTTTCTTTGGAAAAAATTAGTTGAGGGATTTTAATTTTCCTCTCTACATGTTTCTCTATTGTCTGAATTTTCTGAGAGTATACACATTTATTTTTAACAAAGCAGAAAAAGAGAAATATGGGAAGAAATGGCATGTCCTCTCCAACCCCGAGCCTGCCTTTGTTCTGTGGTCACAACCCAGGTGATTCCAGGGTGGAGACTGTGCAGCTCTACGTGGGGAACCCTGGCCTTGGGTCTGCACCTGAGCTGTAGCAACTGGGCCAGAGGCTCTGCTGGCGGGGGTGGGAGGCATCCTGGGAGGCATTAGGAGCTCAAGCTTCTAGTGGTGTGAGTGAGAGAAGCCCTGGTGCCCTTTACCCCTCATTTAGCCAAGCAAGGCTCTGCTGTGACGAGTCACCCAAGATCTTCCCTGGCAGGAGGAGCCGTGCAAGCTACCCTTGCCTGCTGGAGGAACCACCTGTGGTGGGAAGGCTAATTGCTGGCTGGCCAGGAGAGAAGGGGTCAGGGGCTGGCCCCAAGAACAGCCTAGGACCTGAAGGAAGCATGTGCATGGGTGCGAGACAGAGGACAGCTGGGTAAAAGGAGGACAACTGAGCAGTCCTATGGGTGCTGGGGACCCAGAAAGAAATGGAAGTTCAGGGTTAGGGAAGAAGAATGCAAGGGCTTCAGCTGCCTTAGGTCTCTACAATGCTCATGTCCAGGCGGGAGTGTGGAAACCCACCCCCCTTGAAAATGCCTCGTTCTCCTCTGAGCCAGCTATTCCCATGCTTAAGAACCATCTACGGCTCTCAACTGCCTGAATCATCTATCCCAATTCCAACTCTGCATTCAACGTTTTCCTTGGTCCCATCTTGGCTCTAATTTGCTTTGCGGGCCACATTGCCTCTCTTTCTCTCCCCACCCATCCCTCCTTCTGAAGCCAGAATTAAACAGGCAGTCAGTATAGATAGATAAATCGAGTCAGGTCTGATCAAGGAGGCCAATTTTGAGTGAGTCTGGCAAGTTGGAGACTGTCTCCTGAGGGATTGAAATGTTAATTCCTTCAGAGCCCTTCCTCCACCCTTATCAAAACCTGCCCCTGCTCCAGCCTGTTGCCAGGGTAACCTGTCCCAGGAATTGCCCCTCCTACAGGGAGCTTAAGGTGGTTAATTAATGTGTCCTGGGCTGCTCCGTCCTGCCTTCCCCGCTCAGCCCACCTGTTTCCCACCTTTTGGCCAACCCACCAGCATTCCAGGGCCTGGCCACAGTAGGCAGGAAGGAGAAAGATAAGGGGAAGAGGGCAGGAGAGCAAAGGAAGCCTGGGACAGAAACAGGGCAGAACACCTCACTTCTTGGGATACCAGGATACCAGCCATGGCCCCCTTCTCCCTCCCGGGAGAAGTCTATGTTACCCCTTTAAAAATAAGCCCTGCTTTATGTCTTGCCTTGGTGTGCTTCTCTAATGTTCAAACTTCAACGTGTGGGGAGCAGGACTCACCGATAACCGGGTTATCACCTCCCTACTCCCTGCCCATCACAGGGCCCATGTTCCCTGGTCTTTCTCTTTTTGCTTGTGCTGGCCCCTCTGCCTCTTCCCACACCTCCTCTCCTATCTACTAAACTCCTATTAATCTTTTAAGTCTGAGAAGCCTCCCCACTTATCCCACCAAGCTGGCCCCTGCAGAACCTTCTGGGGCAGCTGCTATAGCCCTTGCCACCCCACTCGGGCAGTTTTCATGTCTTCCCCATTTCCGAGGGAGCTGAGGACAATTTTCAGGACAACTTTCTGTCTCAACGTGGGTCAGCACCATGTTCCGAGCCCCCAGGCTGCAGCAGGCCCACGGCAGGCACTGGGCATGTGTGGTGAGTGGTGGGCGCTGCCGTACCTTTCTGCTCAGGAGCACTGCTGATGGTGAAGGGGTGCCACTCATAGCGAGCGATGGTGGGGATGTTCAAGTACAAGTAGTCCCCAGGCCTATAGTGGAAGAGAGGGGGCCGCTGGATGATGAGATGAGTGACCTGAGAAAGAAGAAGGAGGCCAGGTCATCCTCTCTATACTGGAGCTGCCAGGGGCATCAGAGCGAGAGGGCAGAGCCTGGGCCACCCCTTCCTCCAATGGTGACACTGTCTCTGCCTTTAAGTGGGACTCACCTTGAAGCCAGCCTGCTAGCCTAGGGATGGGTGAGACTTAGGGGAAGGACAGTGGCGCTGCGCTAAAGGGTTTTTAACCCCACTTCTCCCTCCTGGGCTTGAGACTTCCATAGCACTTCCTGTTAGCACCTGGCTGGCATCCCACTGCAATGGGCTTCTCTCCTTGAGCGACAGCATCCTCCTGGACACTAGCTCTAGTTTATTGGGCACTTACTATGTACCAGAGCTGTGAGGAGCACAGTGAGCAAGAGTGCGAGGCCCCACAGCAATCTTCTGATATAAATACTGGTCTTTCCCACTTTAGGGACAAGAAGCTGAGGCTCCGAGAGTTTAAATAACTTGCCCAAGGCCACCAGGCAGGGGGCAGTGGGATATAACTCCACCAGAGGCTGTCTGTCTCCAGTGCCTGGTCACACAGGGCGCTTCATCATTCCGCATCCTGAGTCCTCAAACTGCAGCTGTCCAGAGCTGACCCGCCCAGCACTGCCTCTTTTTTCTCTGTCAATGGTGCCACTCTGACACCTGGGAGGCGGCCTTGGCTCCTTCCTCACTCACCCCAAAATGCAGCGCTACCTCTTGAGTTTTCTGTGGTAGGTGCCCCGCCATCCCATGGCTACTGCCTCAGGGTCAAGGCCTCACAAGCTATGGGCTTCATATTTGCTAGCGCTTCCCAATGGCTCTTCTCCGAGACACTTTCCTCAGAGCAAATAAAGAAATCTAGCTAGAGTATGAATTGTCCATGTTTGCCCCACTTCACCACCATCTCCTCCTACAAGTGCAGGGGTTCTAGCGGCCTGCAGGGCAGGATCCAAGCCTCAGAGGTCTTTCATGGCCACACCCTGCCCACCTCTCCAGCTTCTCCCTTGGTTCCAGCCATGTCAAATTCCTAGAGGTCCCTCAAGTACAGAGTGCCCCTTCACTGCCCCGGGGCCTTTTCTGAGCTATTCTTTCTCTTACCAATACCCTTTCCCAACTTTCATAGCTAGAAAATTCTTATCCAACCCTCAAAACACTGAGGTGGCATCACCTCCTTTATTGATTGATTGATTGATTGAAGGCTTCTCTGACCTCCCAAAGACAGGGATTTAGTACTTTCTTACACTCTGCTTCTCTCTCCAATACAGCTCTGCTCTATGTCAAGGGTTGACTCTTAGAGAGCAGGCGGTGCCTGTGTGACTTATCACAGGCCTGCAACCTTGCAGTCACTTAATATATTCTTACGGAGCTGAATTGGGATTTTCTCCCTTGTCCTGGCCTTTTGCTGTCTGTCCCATCACTCCTCTTCCTAAAGGGTCATACCTGAAAGGCTGGGCCGGGTCTCGCATGGTGTGGGTTTCCTCCATTACCCCGGGCTGCAGTTGTACCAATGTGTATTTCTTTGGGGTCTAACAAGGTGCCCAGCGCTCTGCCCTATCACCCGCCACTCAGGGTTAGAGGAAAGCGCCCCCCCTTGCACCTTGGAGGGGAGGAGGTTGACTTCCACAATACTCAGGGGTGCCATGCGGGACTTGATCAGCCCCATGGCCTTCTCTAGGAGGAACAAGATGCCGGGGACCAGAAGCCACTTCCAGAAGTTAGGCCCATGCAGGATGAGAAGGATCCACAGGGGCAGGTAGGACTGGTGGGTCCAGTAGAACACCTGTGGGGATATGAGGTGGTCACTGCCAAGCTTGAAGCCTGAGGGTAGCACAGAGCCAGGGCTCAGGGCCATCTTCAAAGCCCAGAGCCTTGACTTTCTCTCGGGACAGGGATAGGTAAGAGGCTGAGGTAACCGAGGCGCATTGGTTCTTTGTTCTGGGGCTTGACGGAGGGAGTCTGGAAGGGAAGATTCTGATACAGAGGCAAACATCTGAATGTGCCTGGCAATGTTCTGGGCAAAGCAGAGTGCCCACAAAGGGATCATGGACACCAATGTCCCTGTCCACTGGCCCCTACTCAGGGAGAGGGGAAAGACAGCAGTGGTTTCCTGGGAGGGGAAAAGAAGGAAGACAGTTTAGTGCCTGCTCTACCACCAGCTAGGGGACCTTGGGAGAGTTCCTGACTTTTCTGAGAATCAGAGTCCTCATCTGTCAAATAAGGATGTGGGCTCCTGCTTCAAAGCCTGTTGCTGCCACAGTGGGGATCCATGGCTTCTGTTCCTGATGTGGCCAGTTCAATCCAGGACACAGTTACGGTCTCCAAACCAAGCTGGCCACGACCTTCTAAATCCTGAGCAGACTGGAGGCAGGAAGTGAAGAAGGAACGGACATTTTCAGAGCACTGTGTGCCAGGTATAGGACCAGAAGCTTCGCATATACTACCTCACGAACTTCCTAAAATAATGTCAAAGGTGAAGGATTAGACCTTCATTTTATTGATGAGGAAACTGAGGCTCAGAGAGGCTGAGTGAGCAGAAAGTGGTGGAGTGGGGATTTGGACCCTGGCAAGCCTGAGTTTCTTTCCCCCTGTGCCCTCTGAGCCTGACTTATACCAACTGGGGCAAAGGGGTAAGGTCACAGAAAGGCAGAATCTGCCGTCTTCAGCTGGCACATGTGAACTGGGCCCGACGGCAGAGCCCAGATGGCACACAAATAGCACGCAGACCAGCCTGGGGCTTCCTGAGCTCTGCAGCAAGTCAGAGGGGACACAGCAAAAAAGGAAAGTGGGTTATATACAAAGATATGAAAAATTGTGCTCTATATGTGTAATAAGAAGTGTAATGCATTCCGCTGTCGTGTATTTAAAAAATAAAAGGAAAGTGGGAACCCAGCTTGGGGAGAGGCAAAGGGGTCAGGGCTGGGGCACCTGGAAATGGCCGCTCCTGCGGACGCAGGGGCTGGAGCAGATGACCATGAGCAGCAGCAGCAGCAGCAGTGCAACGCCCGTCGGGGAGGCTGAGCCATGCACCCAGCCGATGCCAGGCCGCGTGGTGAGCAGCAGTTCCCAGAACTGGAAGGGGCTGGCCCCGGACTGAGCCAGGAGTGCTGCAGACAAGCACAAGACCACTCTTGCACCTGCCTTGCCTCTGGGACCCTCTGCATCAAATACTGGCCCAGGCAGGGACTTTGGCTCAGAGTGCTGGCCCACCCTGGGCCCCTCTGCTTCCCCTCTGCAGGCAGGCAGGACACCCAGGGGCTGCACCCATGTTCAGAGCTGGAGCTGTGTAATCCAGGGGTTTGTGAGGCCCAGGTTCCCCCCAGCCCTCCCCTAGACCACTTACCAAAGTTTACAACGTGGGCCACAGTGTGCACAAGGGACAGTCCCACCACCATGTAACCCATGAGCTGGTGGAACTGGATAACGTAGTCCAGGGGCAGGACCTGAGCCAGCCATGTGGCCCGTAGCCACGTGAGGCAGCGCCTGAGCATCAGCACCTGCGGGTAGAGTGGCAAGAGCCCTGCCCAGCAGCTCCCACTTGTCCTTTCCTCAGCAGGGTGTGCCTACGTCCCCCTGAGCTGCCTGGACTTCCTGAACAGACCCCCGCTGCTCCCCAGCCTTTGGTGCTCTCTGAGGTCCACAGCTGGGGTCTCTAAAGGAGAGTCTTCAGAATTAGGGTGAGAAGAAAACGCTAGAGTGTCTGACTGTGTTGTTTTCTATCGAAACAAAATGAGAAACGTAGAAACTTTCATTAACGTTGAACATCTGCATTGACAAGGTGCCTCTTTAGTGCAGATGTCAGATGGACACTTGGCACGTGCAGTTCTCAAGGTGTCCTGGGGGAAGATCCCACTTTCCAAAATGCAGGGCAGTTGGCGCAGGCTCCTCACTTGATCATTGCGATTGGTGGATTTATGTGTGCCTAGATATGTGGACCCACAGACTACAGTGTCTGCTTTAACTAAATGAAGCTAACTACGCCCCCTACCAAGGGCAGGCAGCTTAAGAGGATTCACTGCTGGGAAGCTGCAGAGTGGAAGTAGCATTAACAAAGCAAGAGTGAGAGATCAAGAGAATGAGCCATGTGCCGCACATTCCTGGCATGAAGTCTGTCAACTGGTTATGGGGTTGAAACAAAGCCCACTCTGGCAAGAAGCTGATAATTCCAGGAAGTATGTTTAGAATAGAGATGTGCATCCCTGATGGTGAAGGGAAAGTCTGGCCTTACAATGATATTGTGCCAAAGCTGTATTAGCTAAGAGACTAGTTCATGCATATAGTAAAGCATATGAGGGGTTTTTGTTAGTTTTGTTTTAATTGCAGGCATGTGAGATACAAAATTCTTGGAGACCAATTCCATGGTGCAGAGGATCACATTGGGACTTAAATTAGAGGTGACCTGAAGTTTTTTTCTCTCTGAATGGAGCCCAGCAGAGGCTTTACCACAGGGTTGTTGTGAGGACCAAATGAAATGTATTCATCACCATGCCTGATACATAGGAAGTGCACTAAATTGCCAGTTATGTTATTCCTTACTGGCTGTGCAACTGTGGACAAGTCACTGTCCCTCTCTGGGCCTCAGCTTCCATCTCTGGGTGCTGGCCCAGGTGATTTCTAAGATGCCATCCTGCCCTGCTATTTCTAGGTGTCTGTATGTGAGAACCCACATTCTCCCCCGACCTGCTTCCCTGCAACATGCCAGTGTAGCCCTACCGCAATGAAGCTGCAGTTGAAGTTGAGGCACTGGCCACAGCCTTTGGCCACCATGATGCTGGCACCAAGGGCCCGGTGTGCATTGGCCGCCAGCACAAAGAGCAGCACTTGGAGGCCAGTGTAGGTGGCCAGGCAGAGCAGCTGGTTGCGGTGGGCGTGGCCTGTGCAGAGGACGGCGGTTGGCAGGTGGTGTGAGCCAGCAGGCAGCACTGCAAGACAGGGGACTCTGCTCAGAGGGATGCAGTGGGGCAGGAGAGGGGAAGAATCTGTGTGGGCTGTGAGGGTCACCTAGAGACCCCCACCTGCTGTGGCCCACCAACTCTTTGGAGCTGTGCAAGTAAGCCAGCTTCCTTCCACGCTAGGAAACAGAGAGGTCGAGACTTGGTCACTGTCACACAGTTAGGTGGAAATGGAATGGAACTCTGGTGTGTTGGATGTCACAACCACAGCTATTTTTTATTATTATTATTATCTCTATTTACTTCTCCCATTTAAAAAAATGGCAACCAAAAAGGAGAGAAGAATCTGAGATACACTTTGGTAAGTAACCCAGAAGAAAGTTAAGACACAAAAAGAATGGATTGCAAGATTGGCACTTTTCAGACAAACTTGGGTCTGCGGTCAGACTCCACTCTTATTTTCTCCACAGGATTTACTAATTGTGTACTTTTCTACTTTGTTTGTATATTGATATGAATTGCATGTCTCCAAAATGTCTCCCAGCAGAGTTGAGAACTCAGTCCCTGCCAAGCACTGCCCTTATTTTGAATGGAGCTTGATGTGTGGTGGCTGTTCAGCCAATATTTGTTGCTAATTATTTGTGTGATCCTAGGCAAGTTATTCAGAAGTAATTTCAATTCCTTTGAAAAAATAGGCATTGTTATAAAATGCATTATTGCATGTGAAAGTGCCCCCTGCACGTAGTAGGTGCTTAATACTGTGAATTGATTCTGAACAGACCGTGCAGAAAAAATGGAGACAAAACAATAGCTGCTCTCGGGCCAGATCTTTATTCCCTGGAAAAAGGACACATGGGGACTACGCTGGGAAGGCGCCCGCCCCGCTCGGGACCTGGGTCTAGCCCCGACTCGGGCAGCGCCCGAGCCCCGCAGCGTACCTGATGGTCAGGTTCTCCATGACGCCGGGGAACTGCTGCAGCTCGTCACGGAGTTCGTCGAAGGTGATGGCACCGCTGCCGTCCTTGTCCGCCGATTGGAAGAGCGCCAGCGTCAGCTGGTCCAGCTTCTCCTCCGGCAGCGAGATGGCGCTCTCGCGCAGGCACGACCGTAGCACAGTGCGCAGCTCGTCGGGGTCGATGGAGCCGCTGCCTGTCCCGGGTGAGGACGGAGAGAGGGGGGAGAGGGCGGAGCTGTGGCAGCCCTGCAGAAGCCCTGCAGATGCCCTGCACTCACATTGTATTGGGTAAGGGATGTTTTCTCGTCACCCACCTTCAGTTTTCTGCCAACCATTTCCCTTTAGGCGCAAAGACAAAGCAAAGGACCAAATGTCACCTCCGTGCTGCTCAGAAACCTTCCATGGCTCCCTACTGCCTAGCTCAACAGAAATGAGGGCCTCCTCAAGTCTGGAGAATCTTTGACCTCAGTGGATGGCTTTCTCCAGAATCAGTGGTATCCTCGCTAAGTATCCTTCAACTTCCATGATGATCTGCCTAGAAAAAGTACTTGCTTAATCTATAAGTAGCTGTGCACTCAGACTTCATTATCCATGAGGCCAACCGAATATGGGGTGGTGTTGAGGAGAAGGGCCCTGTTGCTCGCCAACTTACAGCAGAATGTTTATCATGTTGTGGAGAGGCCACAGCTGGGCACTCCAGCCCAGCCATGTGGCCTTATGTAGACATGGGTGGCTAAAAGTGTGATGGACAGCCCAGTGCACTGGCACACACCTGTAATTCCAGTTACTTTAGAAACTGAGGTAGGAAGTTTGAAAGATCAAAGCCTGATCAATTTAGTGAGATACTGTCTCCAAATAAAAAGTAAAAGGGCTGGGGATATGGCTCAGTGGTAGAGTGCCCTGGGTTCAATCCCCAATACTTTAAATAAATAAATAGTAATGGGTAAAAGAAGTCAAAACACCTAAAATAAGATTTGGAACATTTTTTCTCTAATTATGTTCCATTTTTTAAAAATGTTCATTCTTCCTAAGCAGCAGGACAGGACTGGGATGAATGTTTGCTTGCACTGCTTTAGATGTAGACACAGCCACGGTAGCATCCTGCTTCTGCCCCTTGCTGTGTTATGGTGGCTCTAAGTCTTTAGAGTATAGACTCTCTCTTTGCCCATCTATCAAATGGGGATAATAATTTCTCCCTCCAGAGTTGGTTCAAGGATAATGGACAATTGTGAAACATCTAATACAGTGTCTGAAAGAAATTGCATATACATGGGAATTTTTTTTTTTTTTGCAGAGGGGAGGGGTTACCGGGGATTGAACCCAGGGGCATTTGACCCCTGAGCCACATTTCAAACCCTATTTTGTAATTTAGAGACATGGTCTCACCTCACTTTTGCTGAGACCGGCTTTGAACTCAGCCTCCCAATCTGCTGGGATTATAGGAGTGTGCCACCATGCTTGGTCGCTCAGTTTACATGGAAATTCTTATTGGTATTGTGATCATTATTTGGGCCCAAGTCAAAGCCCACAATCACATTACAATGTAGAGTCTAACATACCACTTTCTGACCACAAAACCACCAGCTTTCTTTCTCCCACCTTTGTCCTGAAGTGGCACCCCCTTTCTCCACTGAAAAGAAATTTTCACCCAGACTGATTTTAGGACTGTCAGCAAAAGAGTTTCTGCAGAAGAGTTCAATGTAGATAAACTTCCTATTTTTGTATAACCCTGTTTTCTTGGCCACTAGCCAAGAAGATACCATCCCTCCAGGTGCTGGATACCCCCTTACTAGTTTTTCACAAACATATCCAGTATAGTACTTTGAAGAAATGTGCAAACAAGGCTCGGGCCTTGATCTGGGATTCACAGAGATGTCTACATTTTTAAGAGAAGTTACCAACTGGGCTCCATGGTAACAGCTGGCAGGGAGAGAATAGAAAGGGGAGAAGAAGCTCTCCCCTTCTCAGGTTTTGTCCTTGAAGGGTTAATTTGACCAAAACAGTGAAAGAAAAAGCTGCTTTTATGTGAACTTCTGTATACTGTGAACTTCTGAGCCCCTCCTCTTACATGCTGGGTATAAAACTCTGAAACTCCCTGAACTCGGGGTTCAGGGGATTAATTGATTACAGCAAAAGCTGTGCCCTCTGAACCTGGCTGCAGCCAAATAAAACTGTTTCCTGCTATCTTCGTTGCCTTGCCTCCTTTGTCCCTGAAACAGTCCCCCAAGGCAAGGTATACATTTCTTCTTCCTCCAGTTACAGACCAACCCCTCCTTATCAGGTCATTGATGACCCCCCAGGTGTGAGCAAAATTTGGTATTTAGGAACAGCTAGTGATGAGGGGCCCTGGGAGACTGGGAAGGGGGCTGGGGAAGATGCTCAGGAAGTAGGCATGGTCAGCAACTCTGGGGGTTTCTCTAGTCCCATTCCCACCTGACCCCATCTAGCTAGACCTCATTCCTGGAACCTGCTCCCCAGTTGTATGGGCTGTTGACCATGCCTGCTTCCTGAGTGTGTCGGAATTGACATTTAAATTTTTGGAATGCAAATCCAGTCCTGTCATTCCCCTGCTCAACACTTTTTGATGGCTCCCCATTGCTCATTGAACTGAGACTTGAGACTCCAAACCATGGCCTTTGCACTTATTAAAGGCAAAAATGGGAAGAGGCACTTAATAGAACACTCTTCTCTCAGCCTCTACCAGAGCCCCTCCTGTCTTCCAGCTCCTCCTTTCATTCTTCACATTAGCAAATGGTAGTACTGCTCCCCCAGCCCACCCGCCATAGAAATCAAAGCAGAATAAATCAGCGTCCACACTCTTCTGCAGAAAAAGCTAGCACTCCAAGTGGCTGGCTCTGGCCCCGAAAGTTTAGATGTGTAAGCTGGGGAAGGTTCATGTTGCAGAGCAGGGAGCTTATTTATTTACAGGGGTGCCAGCGACCGAAGAAGGGGCTTTGGCTGTCCCCTGTGCTGAGAAGATTGGTCTCCCTCCCTAGCAGTCGAGCCTGGGCGGGGTGAGCTGAGGCCATGCCCCTACCAGGAAGGGCTGGGCTGGGCTTCCTAGGTCGCTGTATTTATCTTTCGTTGTTCTTAATATTTAAAAATAATTTTGAAATCTCCTGCCTGAACACGTAATATAAGCCTTCCTAGGAATTTATACTAAGGAAATAATCGAATAAATCGCCAAAGATGTACAAATCAGGATGTTCGTTGAAATTTTGTTTATAATGCCAAAGAGGAAGGGCGGTAGGCTGTAATTCTCCATTTAGGTAAAGGGGTTTAAGTAAACAGAACTTAAACTGATAGTAACAGTTTAATAGCTGATCCCTTTAATTATCCTGTGTTTAAACACTGTTCTGAGTTTACATAAATTAACTAATTTATTCCTCCTCTCAACCTGGGTATATACTATTATCATTATCATTATCCCCATTTAATAGTTTAAAAAAATGAGATAAACAAAATACCTCAATAAGTAACATGCTAAAATTCAGAGATGAAACTGATATTGGAACCTAGGTAGCCCAGCTTCAGAGTCTGAGCCCTTAACCACTAAGCTAGGCTACACAGCATATGTGGGAACCATGAAGCCGCACTCAAAAACAGTGCAAGAACCCCTGTGAGTTCCCACAAGTAACAAGTAACAGTATTGGAAAGGAAGTAGAGAACTTGGAGAATAATTGTCCATTGCTGAAGGAACATAAAACTCTGCACCCTTTGTAGAAAACAAGGCAGTTCCTTGAAAAATTAGACACAGGATTATGATGTGATCTATCAATTCCACTTCTGAGTATGTACCCAAAAGAATTGAAAAGAGGGACACAAACGTATTTGTATATTAATGTCCATAGCAGCATTATTCACAGTTACCAAATGACAGAAACAATATAAGGGTCTGTTGACAGATGTATGAATAAACATACATCTGTGTTTGTGTGTTAGTGTGTGTGTATGTGTGTGTAATATTATTCAGACTTAAAAAGGAATGAAATCCTGTCACATAATACAACATTGGTGAAACTTGAAGACATCATATTAAATGAAACAAGCAAGACACAAAAGGACAAATATTGTATAATCCCACTTATATGAGATATCTAGATCGATCAAATTCTCAGAGACAGAAAGTAGAAGGAGGCGGGCAGGGGAATGGGGAATTAGTGTTTAACAGTACAGAGTTTCAATTTGGGAAGATGGAAAGTTCTGAATGCACTTAATGCCAGTGAACTTCACCCTTAAAATGGTTATAATGGTAAATTTTATGTTATGTATATTTCACTATGATAAAAATAATGTTGTAAAGCAATGTATTCTTACATGAAAAATATTGATATTGTTTAATGAAAAATAAACTAGCATGGTCCCATTTTTTAAAAAGGTGTGTGGGGTGTGTGTGATCATAGAAAGAAGTTTGGTAAAATGTTATGGGAAGTGTGAGCTTTCTTTACACCATTTTGAGTTATCAGATATGTTCATGGTGAGCTTCTATCACTGTGATGATAAGAAAAAAGCAACAAAGTGATTTCTTTTTTCAACCAAAGAAAAGAACAGAAGGAAACCACCAGCTTCTGGGTAAGTTGAATCAAAGGCATGTGTTTCCTGCCCCAGAGGGGCAGAGATGGGGGACTTCAGGAGGGACAAGGAAGCCAGCCTCTTCTGAGGACCCAGGCTCGGGCCCAGGCTGGGTCTGTAGAGCCTCATGGAACTTAGCATTGAGACGGCTGGCTTCTTCCAAGGGCCCCCTCCTCCCCACCCAGCCCGTGCCCAGGAAGAGCCCTCACCATCCACGTCGTACACCTGGAAGAGGAATTTGAGTTTGTCCATGGGGTTGCCGCGGGTGAGCAGGGTGAGCGCCTCCTGCAGCTCCTCCAGGGTGATGGTGCCATTTCCGTCCGAGTCAAACAGGGTAAAGAACCGCTCTGCAAAGAAGGACTGTGGGGGGGAAGGGTGGGAGACCCGTGTGGCTGCAGACCTGCATGCCAGAGCCCCTGTCGGCCTTGCAGTCTAGATCTCTGGGTGGCCCCTTGCCCAACCTGGGAAAAGGGCGGGTTCCTTCCAGAATTTGTCTCCTCCCCTTTTGGGTGTCCAAGGGGTAAATGAACATGACAGGGACTTATACAGTAGACCCAATCGACATTGTGCTTTTCTGGTTCTTAAGGCTCTCTGCAGCCTACACTTATGGCTTGTTCTTAAGAGCTGACTCAGTTATCAACAGTCGCGTACTGTGCAGCCCCTGCTTTCCAGGCCTGGCAGAAGATGCTGGAGACACACACAGGAATTAAGGTGGGTGGGGCTTGGAGTCCTGAGAGGCCTCCCTGGGGGAGGGAGGAGCTTGTCTGCCTGGGCTTCCTTCCTTTTCTCCTGGGTTCCTAGGGTAGTGCCTTTATCTTTCTACCACCACGAGTGACCTTTACCTTGAGGTGTTCACAGCCTCCTGTTTTGAAGGAACTGAATCATTAGACTGAGTGGGCCAATTGTTCCTTCCCTGTGTTTTCTGTGTTAGGACTTGCGACTTTAGTTTTCCAAGCAGTGCTTTCTGATCCACCCGGGGCACTCAAATGCTCACTGGCCAACCCCTGCCAAGGACACGGCCACCATCCCATGTCAGCTCAGAGGATAGTTGGCTCTCTTTTCCGCTGATAAGTGCACTGTTTTCTTGGCAGGGAGGCCTGCTGCGGTTCAAAAACTTTTCCCTGGAAAGAGGCTAAAGTCAGAGCATCAGCTTTACCCTCAAGGCTAGAGGGAACTGAGAGGCTGTACTATCTCTCAATATTTCTGCTGACTTCCTACTTTGTGGGATTTCTTTTCTTCTTCCTCCTTTGATTTCTTTGTTTTTTGTACTGGGGATTGAATCCTGGGGCACATCCCCAATTCTTTTTTGTTTTTATTTTGAGACAGGGTCTCACTAAATTGCTGATCCTCCTGCCTCAGCGTCCTGAGTCACTGAGATTATTGGCATGAACCACCGCACCCAGCTCCTGTGTTGTTGGAAAACCCCAGAAGGCCATGGCTACTCAGAGGGATGGGAGGGCACCAGCAACCCCTTGCCAGCCCTTCTTAGCTGTGGGGCCTCAAGTCCAAAGGAACCCTGGGGAACTCCCTGGCTCTCCTGTAAGGCCTCTGTCTTGAGAACCAGCTGCTCTTCCTCTATAAAATATAAATGCAGGGCCCCTGCTTCGGGTGGTCACTTGCCTCTTTCACATTCAGTGCTCTTTTGAATTCTTGTAGGTTGATCTCCCTGTCTTTTCCGGCAATGTTCTTGAACTGCTGTGTCACCCACTGAAGCCACTTGGCATCCTCCTCTGCACTTGTGCTGGGAGACAAAGGAGACAAACTTATGGGTTTGGGGTGGCCCTGGGCTCCAGAGGCCTCATGGTGGTGCCAGGACCTCTGCTGCGCTCTAACTCAGGCTCTGGGCCTCACCTGCAGTACGTTCAGCTTTGACTGCGGGTCGGAACCTCCGCAGCCAGGCCTTTTCCTCTCCAAGCCTCCAGCCCTGCCTCCCCACTATGGGGGCTGGCCAAGGCTTGCATCTCTATAGGCTGTGAAAAGACAGGGCCCCCGTGGGACGGACCCCATGATAGGGATCACTCCAGATGATGATGGCTTTTCCACCTCACCTTCACACAGCTCTTCTCTGCTTTCCCATCCTTCCTACCACTCCTGCTTCATTGGATCTCTGGTGGGCCATGGCACTTTGCAGAGAGGAAATGGACTCAGAGCAATTAAGTTTCTTAGTTAAATGTATTCAGCAGGTTAGACACAGAGACAGAGCTCAAATTCAAGTCTGTTCTTTCATCCTGGTATGCCCCAGAGCCTCTGGTCCTGCTCCAACACTTCTAGAATGAGCCTGGCTCAGCCAGGACTGCAGGCCCAGGGTGCAGTCTATGCAGCCACACAGCATTGACCATCTCCCCTCATGCCCTCTGATCAGAGTTTAGTGAGGAAATTAGGGCACCCCTTTCCGTGACACAGTCACAGGGCTCTTGGCAATACAAGAGGTCCCGTGGGGTTCTGGTGGGGGGATTGCTAGGAGGGGGAGGGGAAGAGTAATAGCCTCTGCCTAGCTTGTGTCCCAGCATAATTGTAATCCCCAATGGAGCGACACTCTCCAGCTCACTCCACCCTTACCAGCTTCCTCTGCTGCCTGCCAAGTGGTGCCAGGGTCCCCAGCCTGCCTTCGAGCCCTGCTGCCTACCCATTCCGTGTGACCCTCAGCATCCTGGGGCTTCACTCCTTCTTGGCTTCCTCTGCCCCTATCTTCTGTTTACCACTCTTTCCCTGACATTCCTACTCCTGAGCACTCAGGCACCTCCAAGAGTAGGTGTCCAGGTCAGGCCCAACCCCCAGGAGCTGAAGGGCAAGCCCCTGAGCAGCAGACCCTGAGAGGTGCTGAGCGCTGGGGCTTAGAAGGGTGCATTCCAATGATAACACCAGAGCTGCTGGTTTAACCCTCAGAGAGAACTCCCAAACCTTCAGAGAGGGCTTGTGAGCTACCCTTGCTTGCTCGGCAACTGTGCAAGTTATCTGACTTTTCTGTTTCTCTCGATTTGATCTCTTTGTAAACATGTGTTGGAGGGCTGGGATTGTGGCTCAGTGTTAGAGCACTTGCCTAGAATGTGTAAGGCAATGGGTTTGATTCTCAGCACCACTTATAAATAAATAAAATAAATGTCCATTGACAACCAAAAAAAATTTGAAACAATGCATTATATGTTATATATGTGTGGTATGTATATGAGTATATGTTTATATATAAACACATGTATATACACACATATACATACACAGTACACTAAAGCATATATATGTGCACACATACATATGCTTTAGTCTATTGTGTATGTTTATGTGTGTGTATATATGTGTGTGTTTATATATGCATGTGTATATTTGTGTGTATATACAATAAATGTATATTTTATTGTGTGTGTGTGTATGCATGTATGTGGGTGTATATAAATAATGTATGCCTAACTCCACCTTCCAAATCAGCAAGTCTAGTATAGATTCCTATTTCCCAGAATGGACACAGAGAGATTTCCTCCCAGGGACCCTGAAGTGATTCAGGGTGGAGCTGCGACTAGGTCCCAAGCTCTGGGCCCCTCAAGTTCTCTGTACAGACCACCTAACCAGGTGCTTGCTGCCTCCTCATCTGTAAACACATGGTTCTAGTGAGCCACTGGGACTGTGCACCAAGAAGAGGGTTCTCCAGGCAGCCTCTTCCAAAGGCCAGTTCAAAACCCCTAGGGCCCACCTCACTCTGGAGCAGGAAGAGAGGTGGGGACTTCAGAAAAGTGCAGCTAGAAGTGGCAGGGGCTGTGTCAATGCCCACACCAGCCTCCCACAAAGACAGGGAAGCTTCTGCATCCTCCAAGGCAGGAACACAGGTCTCCAGATTGCCAGGCACTTCATTCCTCCACATATCGGTCCCTAGCCCGTTGTCCCTTTAAGCTTTGGGGTACCCAAATGCAGTAGGTATTGTTATTATTAAATCTGTTGGGCCATCACAGAAACAAATTTGTAAAAATAGAAGGGAACTTCCAATCAGAGCTTCTCATCTCCCAGGGCCTCAACATAAGTCTATTTTAAGATTTGGCTTCTCTGAGCTTCCTAGATAGTTCCACGCCAGCCGCAGAGAACCACTATGTCAGCCCCAGCTCCACCGGCTCCCCCTCCTGAGCAAAAAATCAGCCTAAACTTTCCCTGATAGGAGCTCACTACTTCTGTAGCCACCAGGTCAGCATAGGTGCCCCTGTGCCCTTGAGTTTCACAAGTGATGACTTCCCACATGTGATGTGTCCCACGACCATCACATCTCCCTCTGACATCCAGTCACCTTCCAGCAGTTTCAAGACAGCCCTCCACAGCCCCAAACACCATCCTCCTGAAGAGCAGTGGCTCCCACATTGCACAACCTGCCTGCTGGAAGCAGGGGAGCTTGTGAAAATAAACAGTGTGACGCACCAACTCCAGTGTGAACTGGGCACCTGCACATTTAACCAGCACTCTGGATGCTTGTGACCAATTCAGGGTAGTCGAGGCCCATAATTGGAAAAGTACTGCCTTGAGAGTCGAGCAGAACTTCGCCTCTCAGGACCCCTCAGTGAGTCACTCCACAGAGCTGCGAGAACTCTGGAACACAGCCTGGGCGTAAATGCTGGCCCAGGGAGGCAGGGACTGGATTGCACCTCTCACTTCTCAGAGATGAGATCAGTGTGTCCAGCCAGCAGAATGTGAATGAACAGATAACTCTGGGAAGAGGTGAGAGGAGACTGGGACAGGGAGTGACAAGGTAAGAGCAGAACTCAGATCTCCTAACTTTTGCCCAAAGCAGACCAGCCATCCTTTCTAGGTTTCCCACAAGGAAAAGAACCCCACCTTTTCCCTACCCCTGTCATGGAAAGCTGGACAAATGAGCCACTCACCCTCTGCGGCCTTCAGGGTCTGGCCCAGCTGGTTCTTCAGTCAGCCTCATTCTTTCCCTGTCTTCCAGACCACAGGCTGCAGCCACACTCCAGCTCCTCCTCCCTGACTTTCCTGAAGACCTGCTCACAGCCACAGCCCCTCAGCAAGCCACGTGCTGGCTGATGCCTTGCTTGGTCCAGAGAAATTTCAACCAGAAGGCCTGGAGCAGGGGTGGAGCAAGGGTTTTATAGGGAAGGATGTTGGCTGTCTTCCATCCAATCCAGGGTCTTTCACTTTTCCTTCCTCAAAGAGACTGCTGTGCAGTGAAGGGGTCGGGGGTCATGGAAAACTTACCAACACCCTATGTCCGGCTCTACTTAGTGCCACTTTGTAACCATAGTATCAATTCTCAACAAAAATGTTTGGGCACTTAGTCTGAGCTGTGTACTGTGCTAAGAACTTTCCACGTATTGATCACTGTAATACATCACACAGCCTGGCTTGGAGGGCATCTCTAGCATCATTCTAAAGGGAAGCGCGGAGAGGCAAAGCAGCATGTCCAGGTGGCTCAGCATGAGTTCAATCTGTGCTGGGCTTATTCTGGAGACTGCTATGCCTATGCATGGAGCTAAATTCTGCCCCAGCGTATGTATAAAGATATATTGGAATAATCAGGTGCAGAGGTTCCCAGCTCAAAGAGCCTGGAGTAAAGATCTCCCACAGGAAAAGAACCCCACCTTTCCCCTGTCCCTGTCATGGAAAGCTGGAAAAATGAGCCACCCACCCTCTGCAGTCTTCAGGGTCTGGCACAGCTGGTTCTCTAGACAGCCTCATCCTTTCTCTGTCTTCCAGACCACAGGTCCCAGAAAGGCTGCTGTCCAGATAGCAGCCTGTGTGCTAAAAGCTCTTTTAAAAAAAGCAGCCAGAGAAATTGTCTACTTCCCCAGATATGGTCACCGTGCAACTAGAATTCAAAGTGCTTTTTACTTTTCCTCTTGCCTTGCAAGAGATGAGCTCCAAATGATAACTCTGACCATCTGGTGCAGATTAGGACCACCTAGTGGAGATTTTAGATGTCTCTGATTGTGATATTATGATGATACATATTTTCATATTTTCACCCACAATTCCTGGCTCATAACTCTATTTTCAAAGTGGACCAGAGAAACTAAAATTTCTCTTCCCCAAGGGAAGCTGTAGAAACTATTATTCCCTCAACTTTCTGTCATGGAGCAGATCATAAAGAAATTCTCTGACCTACTTTGTCAGATCATCAGACCCCCATATCTCAGAAGGAGTCCTGCTCCATACCCAGCAAGAAAGAGTGCTACATAGGGAGGCTGAGTCGAATCTGGACAGACGGGCCTCACAGGGTTTCCCAGTCTAGTACGTGTAAATCATAACTTACTCTCTCTCTCTCTCTCTCTCTCTCTCTCTCACTCTCTCTCTTTCTTTCTCTTTTTCTGTGCTGGGGGTTGAACCTAGAGCTTCACACATTCTAAACACATGCTCTAACCACTGAACTATACTCCCAAACCAGACCATAACCAGATCATGCCCAGCACACTTTTACATGACTGTTCAAGCTTCAATGGTGCCTACACAACAAAACTTCCATGAAATCCCCGAAGGCCAGTGTTCAGAGAGCTTCCAGCTATCTGGACACGTGGTAGTTACTTGAAGCCATCCTGCCCTTTGCTTATGCCTTTCCCTGTGCATCTCTTCATCTGTAATTTTGTAATGTCCTTTATAATAAACCAGTACACGTGTGTGTCAGCCACCTTTTCATCACTATGACCAAAATAACCTAACAAGAACAACTTAGAGGAGGGAAAGTTTATTTGGGGCTCATGGTTTCAGAGGTTCAGTCCATGATCAGCCAGCTCCGTTACTCTTTGCCTGAGTGAGCCAGAGCACCGTGGCAGAGGGGCATGGTGGAGGAGCGCTCTTGCATCATGGCAGCCAGGAATCAGAGAGAGAGAGCAAGCAAGGTGCCAGGTAAATATAAACCCCAAAGGCACACCCCCAGTGACCCAGCTCCTCCAGCCATGGCCCACCTGCTGATCTCCCATACAGAAGTCTTTTCCAACTACTGATCCATCAAATTAATTAATCCATGAATTCGGTTACAAGCTCTCATGATCTGATCAATCCACCTCCTGCATTAACGCGGGAGCTTTTGAGGGACATCTCATACCCAAACCTTAACAATGGGTTCCCCCTGAGTTCTGTGAGCAACTTTAGAAAATTAATTGAACCCAAGGAGGGTGTTGTGGGAACCCTAATTTACAGCCAGCCTGACAGAAGCACAGGCAAAACACCCTGGAACTTGAGACTGGCATCAGAAGTTGGGAGCCAGTCTTGGGAGCTGGGCCCTAGATCTGTGAGATCTGATCCTGTCTCCAGGTAGACGGTGTCAGAGCAGAATTAAATTAGAAGACACTGAAGAATTACTTGTTGATTACTACTGGGGAGAAGTCGCCACACATTTTGGGATTGCAGAAGTGATCTGAATTGTGAGTGTAGCGTAGGAGAAACTAAGCTGAAGTTTGCTTTTTCTACTCAATGGTTAACTTCTAAAATTAGGGAATAATTACTGCTTTTCTTTGTTTCTTATTTTGGGAGGTTGCCAGGGATTGAACTCAGGGGTGCTCAACCACTGAGCCACATCCCCAGCCCTATTTTGTATTTTATTTAGAGACAGGGCCTCACTGAGTTGTTTAGTGCCTTGCTTTTTTGCTGAGGCTGGCTTTGAACTCGTGATTCTCCCGCTTCAGCCTCCGGAGCCACTGGGTTTACAGGTGTGCA
Organism: Marmota monax; assembly: GCF_021218885.2. Classification (NCBI taxonomy): domain Eukaryota; kingdom Metazoa; phylum Chordata; class Mammalia; order Rodentia; family Sciuridae; genus Marmota; species Marmota monax. The sequence continues at coordinate 2,764,688 of NW_026694865.1, forward strand.
CCACAGTACCCTGCTTTGTTTCATTTTAAAGAGTGGTAAACACAAATTCCTCCATGCCACAGTCCGGCTGCAGCAAAATAACCGGGGGGTGACGAACAACTTGTGTAGATTGATACAGCAAGAGTAGGAGCCCTTTATTGTAGGACAACAGAGGTATTTATACATTTTACACAGCTTATCTTAATTAGCATAAACTCGATACAGTAGTCAACCAATAAGGAATCTCCACACTTAATGGCTCGCTGGTGTTACTTCACAAACCACTCCCTCTGGCAAAATGCCAGGCGCCATCCAGACTTGTTTACAGACTCTAACATTTCCCCCTTTTGTTTAATTTAAATAACGACCATAGTGGTTTTTACACAAACACCATAAATAATCTGCTACAAGCAGAAGGGGAGGATACAACATGTCACAATACCAAGCCAATTGATGGCTCCATGCAAGATACCCTTGGAAAAATTATACCAGCAATGACACCGTTAGCAAAGATACCGAGTTACAATTTGTTGTAGATTACAGTTTGTCTCAGTCCAGGTAAAGCAGTGTCTCAATAGATTAACTCACAGTCCAGGTAAATCACAGTCCAGGTAAGTTCTGCAGGCAGCTAGCTTAAGTTCACAGTCCAGGTAAGTTCTGCAGGCAGCTAGCTTGATCCGAAGTCTCGTCCGGTTCTCAGCAACACTGGAAATTCTTCCACCCTCGTCCTCACTGGCACTGGGACGAAGGTAGGAACTCCAGCAATGATGTTAAAGAAAATCCTGTAGTATTCCAGCAGGCACTAAGAAAACAACCTTCTGGAAAATTTAGTACATTATCTCAAGGTTTTTTTTTTAATTTAATTGATTTTATTTTTTAAATACATGACAGCAGAATGCATTACAATTCTTATTATACATATAGAACACAATTTTTCATATCTGTTTGTATATAAAGTATGTTTACACCAATTCATGTCTTCATATATGTGCTTTGGATAATGATGTCCATGACATTCCACCATCATTGCTAACTCTCTGCCCCCTCCCTTCCTCTCTCTCCCCTCTTTCCTCTCTAGAGTTTGTCTATTCCTCCCATGCTCCCTCTCCCTACCCCACTAGTCTCCTACATCAGAGAAAACATTTGGCATTTGTTTTTTTGGGATTGGCTAACTTCACTCAGCATTATCTTCCCCAATGCCATCCATTTACCTACAAATGCCATGATTTAATTCTCTTTTATTGTTGTTGAGTAATATTCCATTGTGTATATATGCCACATTTTTTTTATCCACTCATCTACTGAAGGGCATCTAGGTTGGTTCCACAGTTTAGCTATTGTGAATTGTGTTGCTATAAACATTGATGTGGCTGTGTCTCTGTAGTATGCTGTTTTTATTTTTTTTTAATTGGTTGTTCAAAACATTACAAAGCTCTTGACATATCATATTTCATACATTTGATTCATGTGGGTTTTGAACTCCCAATTTTACCCCAAATACAGATTGCAGAATCACGTTGGTTACACATCTACATTTTTACATAATGCCCTATTAGTAACTGTTGTATTCTGCTACCTTTCTTATCCTCTACTATCTCCCCTCCCCTCCCCTCCCATCTTCTCTCTCTACCCCATCTACTGTAATTCATTTCTCTCCTTGTTTATTTTTCCATTCCCCTCACAACCTCTTATATGTAATTTTGTATAACAATGAGGATCTCCCTCCATTACCATGCAATTTCCCTTTTCTCTCCCTTTCCCTCCCACCTCATGTATCTGTTTAATGTTAATCTTTTCTTCCTGCTCTTCCTCCCTGCTTTGTTCTTAGTTGCTCTCATTATATCAAAGAAGACATTTGGTATTTGTTTTTTAGGGATTGGCTAGCTTCACTAAGCATAATCTGCTCTAGTGCCATCCATTTCCCTGCAAATTCCATGATTTTGTCATTTTTTAGTGCTGTATAATACTCCCTTGTGTATAAATGCCACATTTTTTTTATCCATTCATCTATTGAAGGGCATCTGGGTTGGTTCCACAGTCTAGCGATTGTGAGTTGTGCTGCTATGAACATCGATGTAGCAGTATCCCTGTAGTACGCTCTTTTAAGGTCTTCAGGGAATAGTCCGAGAAGGGCAATAGCTGGGTCAAATGGTGGTTCCATTCCCAGCTTTCCCAGGAATCTCCATACTGCTTTCCAAATTGGCCGCACCAGTTTGCAGTCCCACCAGCAATGTACAAGAGTACCCTTTTCCCCACATCCTCGCCAGCACTTGTTGTTGTTTGACTTCATAATGGCTGCCAATCTTACTGGAGTGTATCTCAAGGTTTTTTACATTTGAAATAGGCCTTAATATAGTGCTCATTACTGATTAGCTTCCTGGTGTGGGAGAACCATTGTAGTTACTGGCCTTGGAAATGATCAAACTTCAGGGACGCTGGCCCGCCTGCAGCGTCCCAGGCAGCCCCAGATGGCCCCGGGGAGAGTCAGGGGAGTGTTCGGACTCAAACTGCTTCCGGGCACAGATTTGGATTTGGGCTCTCGCAGTGGCATCCTGCTCCCTGGGTGGGGGGCAGGGAAGAGCCGGTTGCCGCCACTTGAAAAGTCCTTGCTGTGCCATAACTGGCTCGAGCACGTGGCAGCCGCCATGCCAATTCACGAACCCTCTGGTAACGGAAAGTATTCAGTAATAGCCTTTTGCTGCAACTTTTTTCCTGATAATCCTTCCTCCTCTGAACTTTCTTTTTCTTTCTGACTAGAGTTCCTGGGCTTCCATCAACACATGCCCTAACTGCTCTTGGTTCCACTGGGGTGCCTTCTTCCCTTAGTGATTTACTTCTCACCCCTTCCATATTTTCATCACAAAGACAATACAACATTTCAAGACAAAACAAGACACAAACATACTGTATCAATCTTCTCCATTTTCTTGAAGTGGCCATTTTTCCTCTCGCCCTATCTGCCTAGGGACGAGCAGATTGCTCCCGTCCTATCTATGGACAGGCAGCTTTTTTTTTCGTCACTTACCCCCGAGTGTCCTGGGGCTCCCCGTACGGGCTACCATCTGCCACAGTCCGGCTGCAGCAAAATAACCGGGGGTGATGAACAACTTGTGTAGATTGATACAGCAGGAGTAGGAGCCCTTTATTGTAGGACAACAGAGGTATTTATACATTTTACACAGCTTATCTTAATTAGCATAAACTAGATACAGCAGTCAACCAATAAGGAATCTCCACACTTAATGGCTCGCTGGCTTTACTTCACAAACCACTCCCTCTGGCAAAATGCCAGGCACCATCCAGACTTGTTTACAGACTCTAACACCTCCATATTAAAGAGCTCCTGGGGTAGTTGCCACACCAGGACCTCTGAGCCATGAGTGCTCACTCAAATCCCCTATTTGCCTCTCATATTTCTGTGTGCACAGGCTCAGCAGGTTTTCATTTGCATCAGTCCCAGTACAAGACAAGGTCTGCAAATCAGGGACATGCTTCTGGAAATGCTCTCTGGACTTTGCCAGAGAGCAAATCCACTGGGCCCAAATGGTTTAAGACAGAATATCAGCAGGGTTTCCAGAAAATTCCCCCTTTAACGGGGCACTGTTCCAGGCTTTGGGCTGTGATGACAGCATCTCAGAAGTCCCAGTTTTGTGATTTTGAGGCTTGATTTATTTTTCTTAGAGTCAGAGTAGAAAAAACCTTCAAGGTCATCCAGTTCAGCCAGCCTTCTCTAGCTTCAGTCCCTTCTCGGCTGTTCCCAGAGCACCTGGTGGTCACCAGCTGTGACTTATACACTTCTGGTCATGGGATGCACACTTGCTTGGGAAACAGCAGTTTATGGGGCTACTTGGACTATTCAAATAGTCTTTCTCATACTGGGATGGAGAGAGAAGTAGAAAATCATTCCATTAAATTATTTCAGAAACAGTGGGTAGGAAATGATTCTTTTGAGGAAGTAAGGCAAGCGGTAAATCTGAAGTACGTTTTGAAGCTATCATCAGTTAAGGGGGAGGAATCAAGAAGGAGAAAAGGTGAGAAACAGCTGCCTGGGTCCCCACTGTCATTGTGCACCTCTGTGGAATGAAGACACATGACTCCATTCAACAAATAGTAACAAAATACTATGTGCCAGGCGCTATCTGGGTATCCAGGGGTGAGTAAAATAAACCCGCAGTATACATGCAGGTATAGGAATGGGTCAACAGGGAGCATCAAGAAGGGAACATCAGGGGGACTCGATTTGAGGTGGGTGGAGGCGCATGAATAAGTTTGCCAGGTAGGAAAGGAAACAGTCCTGACAGCAGGAAGATCATAAGCAAAGGTGGAAGATGAGTTCATACAGCCAGACACAGCTCCCATGTAGCTACTCGATGACAAGGCGAGGGACAAGTTTGAAAGCAGAGCTGGAGCAGGGACAGGAGTCAGAGCAGATAGGCTCTGTTATGAGGAAAGCTAAAAGTTAGGGCTGCCCTGAGAGCCAGGAAGCCAGGGAAAAAGGTCAAGCAGATGCTTGCCACAGTTCTAACAGAAGTCCAATTCATACCCTACATCTGGGTAAAAGCTTTTAAAAGGAAAACAATGAACACTGGGCAAATGTATTTCTCATATCTTCCTTTTTTATTTGTTCTTTTTAGTTATACACGGCAGTAGAATGTATTCTGGAATGTTATACATACATGGAGCATAACTAATTATAATTAGGACCCTAGTCTTATGGTTGTATGTGATGTGAAGTTACCCTGTTCGTGTGTTCATAAATGAGTGTAGGACAGTTGTGCCCGATTAATTCTACTGTCCTTCCTATTCCCTTCCCTTCATTCCCCTTTGTCTAATCAAATGAACTTCTATTCTTCCCCTCCCTACCCTCCCTTGTTGTGGGTTAGCATCCACAGATCAGAGAGAACATTGGGCCTTTGGTTTGGGGGATTGGTTATTTCACTTAGCATGATATTTTCCAGTTCCATCCATTTGCCAGCAAATGCCATAATTTCATTCTTCTTTAAGGTTGAGTAATATTCTACTGTGTATATAAACCACATTTTCTTTACCCATTCATCTGTTGAAGGGAACCTAGTTTGGTTCCACAGTTTAGCTACTGTGAATTGTGCTGCTTTAAACATTGATGTGTCTCTGTCACTGTAGAAAGCTGATTTTAAGTCCTTTGGGTATATGCTGAGGAGTGGGATAGCTGGGTCAAATATCTTCTTTCTAAAAATCCTATTGGAAGGGCAGACACCCTTCCCATAACTTTTTTTTATATGATAACAAAAGTTAAAAATAGTAATTACAGAAAATCAGAAAAATACCTAGAAGTACAAAGAGAGAGAGAGAGAGAGAGAGAGAGAGTTTTAAGCACTGTAATCCACTCACCCAGATAAACTCATTCCTGAAGTTGAGTGTTTCTTCCCAGACACGTGCAGAGGCAGCTCAGCCTGGAGTTTAGGGTGGTGCTGTGGCTGATGAGCTCATCTGCATGAGCTGGGCTGTCTTATGGGAAAGGGGCCATTTGAGGAGAGCTGGCATGGAGGGCTTGGGGTTCACCTGGGAAGAGGGGAGGAGAGCATGGGTCTGTTCCCCAGCTCTGCTCTCTGAAGAAAGAAGGGGATGCTCTCCCTGATACTCAGGGAACTCAGGATGGTCACTGGTTCTGTTTGGACCCTTAAGGGTCTGGACTTTTGAAGGCCCAGGAGGTCACCGTTGCACTGGGAGGTGCTTTCCAAAAGGAGATCAGCTACAGGACAAGAAGAAAGAGATGACCTCAAACAGCTGCCAGGAAGTAGATAGCCCAGGAACACGAGGGCAGGATGTGAGCAGGCTGGCTTCTGAGCACACGTAGGACACCCCGTTGGCCACCCCATAAACAACTAGGGTAAATTGGGAGTGAACTGAGGGAGATCGGGATCCTACAGTCAGTAAAAGGTGGGCACAAATGCTGATGTCACTTCCTTCACACCCTCAAGCTGGAGTCAGAAAAGTAAGGAGCAGCAACTGGGGACTCGTGGTCAAGACGCACTGAGCGCACTGAGGCCTCCTCAGCGGTGCTTTGCACAAGGCCACAGCAGAGAAAGCTGTTTTCAAAAATTTAGAAGACCAGCTGCTCTCCAAAATAAGATAAATGTTTCTGTTGTCCCGAGATTGGAAGAAAGAGGCAATGACAAGGGAGACAGAAGCTTTCCTCGGTCCTCCTCAGCTCTGGGGGCAGAGCAGGTGAAGGCTGCTGGGAGCCACCGCTGGGAAGGGATCAGGGCAAAGAGCTCACAAAATCTGGACTGGCCGTTGCCTGGGATGATGGTTTCTATTTTGTACTCAGGAAGAAAGGAGAGATGCCCTCGCCTGATGAACGAGACCATGATACCCTCAGGATCTCCCTGGACAGAAGCCTCAAGCCACCAAGGAAAGGGCAACATAACTGTGGGCTCAGGAAGCAGGGTGGAAGCCACCACTGGACCTCTAAATGAAGACTGAGCATGTGCACACATACACACGTGCGCGCACACACACACACACACCCCATTACCATTCCAAACCACCCAGCAAACTGGGATTCCAGAAAGACCAAAGTTGGGGGAGGGGAGAATGCTAAGAAAGATAGCCAATCAAAACAACCATAGGGAGAAGAATTTATATTTTAATAAATGAAAATAGTAGAATTTCGCACTGGGTACCTGTGATCCCAGCAGTTCAGGAGCTGAGGCAGGAGGAGGATCATGAGTTCAAAGCCAGCCTCAGCAAAGGCGAGGCCCTAAGCAACCCAGAGAGACCCTGTCTCAACATAATATATAAAAAAGGGCTGAGGATGTGGCTCAGTGGTTGAGCACCCCTGGATTCAATTTCTGGTACCAAAAGTAAATAAATACATAAAATAAAGGTATTGTGTCTTCTTACAACTAAAAATATGGGGAAAAAATTTAAAAAGACTTTGATAAATATAATAATTCAATATTTATATATTTATTTATTTGGTACCGGGGATTGAACTCAGGGGCACTGGACCACTGAACCACATCCCCAGCCCTATTTTGTATTTTATTTAGAGACAGGGTCTCACTGAGTTGCTTAGCACCTCACTTTTGCTGAGGCTGGCTTTGAACTCATGATCCTCCTGCCTCAGCTTCCTGAGCTGCTGGAATTATAGGCATGTGCCAGTGTGCCCAACATCATTCAATATTTTAAAGGAATTTAGTAAGTAGTTTATTTTTAGGTGAAGTACAGTGGAAGAGAGGAAGTAGGACTCCTGAGGCAGCACTGAGGAATTTACCAGGAATAATTTTGTAACTTTTTCCACTCACCAACATATGTTAAATATTTGTCCATACTATTAAATATGAATGTGTCAAAATGTGATACACTAGTACTCTACGTTGGTGCATTGATTTTCTTATGCCACACCACAACCATGAACATGTTTGTGAGAAATCTTGAGATGAATTCTTTGTCCGAGTTCCCAAAGATTTCTCCAGAATGGATTTCCCAAAGGGGAATTGCTAAACTGGCCAAAGTCTTGATATAGCTAAAATAGCTTCCCAAAAACCTTGAACGAATTTTTATTCCCACCCAAGTCTGTTTTGCCAATACTTGGTAATATTAGGGATGACTTTTTAAAATATTTGTCCTGTTAGACAACAAATAAACGAATCAAAAAACTACTTTATTGCTTTTAGTCAGTATTAAGGAAGTAAAACATCTTTGTAGGAGGAAAAATAGCGAAGTCCTCATTTCCTTATTTCTTAGGTAAAGTGAGTCATCTTCCACTGTAAGGGAAAATGACTTAAAAATCCTGCCACGCTCACAATTTGTTTGTGGTCTTTGTTTTGGTTTCTGTAATAAGGTACTTTTTTTTCCCCCTACATTTTCCCCAAAAGTTATGTTTTCCCCCTACCCCTACAGTAGATCGTCATCTTAGGCCTAATTTCAGTCCTGAGCCTGCAGCCTGAGGGGTTTCCTTGCTTGGTATGGGGGCGAGGTACAGCTTCGGCCACTTCCATCTGCCAGGATGCCACAGGAGTGACCCGCCTGGGGCCTGCCTACCCTCAGCTCTCCAGGATCTCCGTTACCCCTCCTGGCCCTCCGTCTCTCTTTTCCTTTCTCTGCTGGGTCATTCTCTCTCTAGACATTGCCAGATTTCTCTCTCTTCTTAATAGCAAGGCTTCAGGGTTGGAGCTGGAGAGCTCAGTATAGCTCAGAGTGCTTAGCAAGCCCAGAGCCCTGGGTTCAGTCTCGAGTACTGGGAAAGGAAGGAAGGAAGGAGAAAAACTTCTTGAAAAGTTGCCTATACTCATTCTCCACTTCTTATTCTTTCTTTCTTTCCTGTTGTCTTGAATCCACTCCAGTAAGACTTCTGTCCCCCAAAGAAATCTCTCTTAATGAGATCACCAGTAACTGTTGAACCCAGCCTAATTCCATCTTAAGACTAGGAACCATCTCGTCACAAAGTCATGAAGAGTTCATTTCTGTTTTACTGGAAAATACTAATATTTCTATTTGGCCTGATCATACTTTGATGTTTTAAAAACTTGCCTGGGATTCCTGCCCGAGCTCTGAACTCACCCATGCCCGGCTCTCCTTGACCAGAAAACCACCCTCCCTGAAATCCCAGCTGCTCCTCATTAACTCTGATGTTGGAATCGGAGTCTGCTCCCTACCTGGAGAGGTCGAGCCACGTAGATCATTAACCTGCCATCTGCCCTTGTACTACGCTTGCCTGAGCCCTGTCAGCTCTAAGTTCCCAAGACACCCCGCTTTGTAACTTTTTGTGTCAGCTGCTGTCCTCTGGGTGGGGTGGCCGCTGGTCAGCCCTCTTGTGTATACCATATAAGCTTGCTTTAATTTGGTTTAAAATTGGAGTCGGAGGTCTTTTCTCTGTGTCGCGGGTTCAACATAACCTCTCCTGGCCAAACCCAGTCGGAGGTGCTCTCGGCCCTCACAGCCTTCCACAGAGGTGTGTGTTCTTTCCTTCTTGAACCAGCTCCTTCCCTTGACTCCTGGGACCCATCCTCTACAGGTCCCCTCCCCAAGCCCCCATCTCCTTCTCAGAGTCCTCATTACTGATGGAAGCTGTGTTCTCACCTGACCTTCAAAAGCTGGGCCCAGCCTTCGCACCTCTTTTCCGTGTTACCTGACTTCCCTGTAGAGCTCATCTAACTTCGTGGTTTTCAAGATCATCCGCAGGAGAAGGCCTGCCATTCCAGCTCCAGCCCCAGTCTTGGCCCAGAGCTTGGGCTCGTGGTCCCGCTGCTTACCTAACATTCCCATTTGGGTGTCAATATGCATCTTTTTAAAAATTATTTTGTTGTTGTAGATGGACATGATACCTTTATTTATTTATTTACACGCGGTGCTGAGGAGAGCACCCAGTGCCTCACACGTGCTGGGAAGCGCTCCAGCACTGAGCCCCAGCCCCAGCCCCCTCCATGTGCATCTTCACATGTCTTGAACTGGACCTGTGGTGTCCCTAACTCTCAATCATCCCAGGGTTCTCAGCAGATGACACCCTCCTGATTTGTCTAGAACACTTGTATTTCCCTCTTTCTTATGGACCTGGCACCTGCTCACAGGCAAATACTGTTGCTTCTACATTGGAAATGCATCCAGCATTCCCCACTTCTCACCCTTTCTGACAAAGCTACCACCACCCACACCCAGACTACTCTAAGCCTCCTAACCTGCCTCCTCATTCCAACCTCACTGCTGAAAGTCTCTTCTTTCTTCAACTGCTGTGGAGATCCTGTTTAAATATTAAGTCGGATGAGGTCACTTCCCTTCTTCAAACCTTCAGGCAGCTTCTCACTTAGAATTATCCCCAGAACTCCCAAAGCCCCTCCATGACATAGCCTCATAGCCTGTCTGCTCTCATCTCTTGCTTATTCCCTTGGTCACATGGTCCCAGCTATAGTGCTGTCAGTATTTCTCCAACACACAGGTCACATTTCTACCCCAGGGCCTTTGCACTGATTATTCCTTTGCTTAGAACAGTCTTATCCCAGAGATCCACAAGGCTCACTCCCTCACTGCCTTCAAGCTTTGTTTATATCACACCTTCTCAATGAATTCTACCCTGAGACCCTGGCTTAAAATTAGATCTCACTCACCCCAAACTACTGTCCCTGTCCCCCTGCTCCACTGTTTTTCCCACAGCACATATCATCTTCTAACATGCTCTAGAAGGTGCTTATTTAGTGGGTATATTGGGTTTGCCTGCCTCCCACCACTAGTTCATTCTATGAAGCTCCATGAAGATATGGTCCTGAATCTGTTTTATTCTCAAATGAATCTGGAGAGACAAGAACAGTTGCTGGACAGTTGTTGGAGTCACACAATATTATGTGAACCAAGTGAGCTGGCTGCAGCAGTGTCCTACGGGGCATCTCTTGTCTCCAGTCAATGGCCCCACACCCCAGGCCAGCTGCCTGAAGGACAGGCACAAATCAGCAGAGGTCAGTTCTGCTCCTGGCCTGCAGCCTTGCTGTGAGACTTAGGCCAGTCGCCCCCTCCCCTCTACAGGGCCCATTTGCTCCATGGAGATAGCTTTCCTGTGCTCTCTGCCTAAGGACACAGTGTGAGAACAGACACGGGGTGTGTGTGTGTGTGTGTGTAAAGCCCAAAGGGTTGTTTTCCTGCACATTATGCAATCCATGTCTGAGACAGAGGTGCAGTAGGAGCTGTGTACTCGTGAGCTCTGAAGATACACCCCACCCCCACCCCATGGGCTTCTGACATTCAGTTTGGCCCTCCTGGGGTTAAAAAAAAATGCAGAGGTTCTATTTTCTGGTTTTCTGCAGATATAAGTAAGGTTTATTCTAATGAGATGAAATGTGGCCTATCCCCTCCCCAACCCCACCCCGCTGGGGTTGAAATGAACTTCTTATGGAAAATAGGGCAGGTAAGTTCCTCCAACATCATTCTAGGTGAGTTTTATTATTATTTTGAACTGATACAAAAAACTTTCAGAGAATACTGCATTTCCACCTTTTAGTCTGCAGCTAGCGCAGACAGTAAACGGTTCAGTCACGCAGGAAAATTCTCAGGGAGTTTGAAATAAAGACACAGACACACAGTTTTACCTTTAAACCAAGCTCCTGGACGGCTCCTCATGCTCTCTGCCTCAAGCTCCCCAGGGGGCAGCGAGGTTTTACAGAAGAGGCTAGCAAGAGAGAGCAAGCAAGGGAGAGGGCTTTTATTGGGGAACTAAGCATTCTGGGGAAAATCCTGTCCAATGAAGGTCAAGGGGGCAGTGTTGCAAGGTCAGGTGAGGTGACTGGATCTTTAGGATAGTGGTGAGACACACATCCACACAGACATGTTCTCGAACCCAAGAAGGGTGAGGAAAGTCCTGCCACATCTCTGCGACTGGACGCCTCATCACCCAACCGGGGAGGAAACTCAGTCACGAGCGAGGATGGTCTCCCACATCCACCCATTTTTTTCTTACTTTCTACTTGAGCCCTAGCAGGCCTGGACGCATCTTCCTCCTCTCGCATCCCTCGAGGGTGTGGCCAGCAGTGGCAGCTCCACCAGGAGTTGTTGCTTTGACGCTTGTTGGTTTCCTGGGCCAGGGGTGCTGTCCTTCAACTTAAAGGCAAACTTAGTAGACCTGTCCCACAAGCAGCCTTGGGCTCATGGTGAGCACAGGCAAGTGTGGGATGTCTCTCAGTTGCAAAATCCTTGTGCAAACGTCATCTCATGAAATCCCAACCAGACCTGCAGGGGATGGACTTCTGCAGGTCAGGAAGGTTGTCAGACAAGCTGCGGGGCAGAGATGCTGTGTGTGAGTTAGCTCAGAGCCTGAGCCAGAATGCTCAGCACCCAGCCCCTCCCCTCTGTCTGCCGCAGAGACACCTCCTCTGTATAAGGTGCCCACTCATTTCCCACACTGAACCCTCGCAGGGGCTGCTTCTTCTACTGGGATGCTTCTGGGAGCTGTCAACCCTCAAAGTCCGCCTCCTGGACATCTTTGGCATTGCCTCCGCCCCAGAGTTACCCTGTGTTCCTGCAGCCTTTACTAACTGGCTCACAAATTTGGCCTGACGTGCCGTCTTGCAGTATCTCGTACTGTTGCTTTTTAAGGTAATTGGGCCATGGGCTGTCACTTAACTTTGTGTATATCTCTTGTCTTCTCAACTAGCCTGTCAGCTCCAGGGAGGAAGGTCCACCTCCACTCATTCACTACTTCACTTGAGCATTCATTGAAGAATTACTTCATGCCATCCCAGAGCTACATCAACAATCATGAGGAACGGGCTTCCTGCCCTCACAGAGCTTCTAATCCTTGCTTATTCTTTATATCCCCACAGCAGCAGGTATAACCTCCCTGAACCCAGCGGACAAGACCTAATAGTGACAGTCTCTGGCCAGCAAGTTCTAGCCTGTCTCTTTGATCTGGGCAAAGTCCAGCAGGGACTTTTTTACATAGAAAAGCAAGAAAAAGGGCTGAGGTTGTGGCTCAACGGTAGAGCGCGCTCGCCTAGCATGGGCGAGGCCCTGGGTTGGATCCCCAGCACCACATAAAAATAAATAAATAAAGGTATTGTGTCCATCTACAACTAAAAAATAAATATATAAAAAAAAAGAAAAGCAAGAAAGACCGCAGAGACTTCTGTGTGAGGTGGATTCTGAATGGCAAACCCAGAAAGGAATTCCACTGGGCCTGCTCCTAGGACCCATTGGGAGCCCCACACATGAAAGGGTCACAAGTCCTTAAGTCCTCGAGTGGCCTTAATGCTCACCAAAAGAATGTTGGTAGCACAGATGGGGAACTGAGGTACACAGAGGTTTGTGGCTGGGCTCGAACTGGACTCCCAGCACGGTGTTCTTTTCCCAGTACCTCACTAAAGCACAATTTCCAAGGAAGTTGAGTGGGCTGGGGGCCCTTGAGAAACTGTGGGGGCAGGTAAGCTAGATTATTTAGAAAGGAGGGCTAACGGGGGCTCAGATGTATTTAAATAAAGGACATGTGTTTAGTGACTGCAGTGATCGCCGCACAGTGCTGAACACATTACAGTGCTGAAAGAACACAACACGGAGTCACCCACACAACGGCATGCTAGAGACACCTTCCAAACCTTCAGGCCACAAGCTGGTGTGTGGACACTGCACACAGGAGGCCTGGGAGGCCAGGCCTGAGCCCTGGGGTCCTCAGGAGCAATGGATGCCATGGCGACTAGGAGGTACAAGACCCTCTGTCCAGACTGCCAAGTCCTTGGGGGAAAAGAGAAGTCCAGGAAGAAAAGAGAGTTTAAGGACATGACGACACCAGACTTCTGCTCAGTCTTGCTGAAGGAAGGCCCTAGAAGACTTTAATTTTCTTTTAATAAGAGCAAGACATGCACATAGTGAAAACTGAGACAGTACAAGAGAGTAAGCAAGAAAAAGTCTCTCCTTCCCCAGTCACTGCTCCTTAGGGGACTGGAGAACCTTCATTTGACTGTAGGAAGCAAAAGGCTACCCCTCCAGGGAGGGGGAGGGGTGGGCTCTGACAGCTTTTGTTCTTTCCTGGTAGATCAAAAGCAGCAATAAATGATACAAATTAATTTCTTGGTGAATTGATGTGCTACATTAAACTTTCAATAAATTCTTCTCCTTTAATTCAGGTATGTTCTGATAGAGTAAAAGGAAACTATGGTGAGAAGTAAAGGAGAGCGGTAAATCAGCTTTCGGGGAGGAGTGGGCTGGAAAAGGGAACACTTGGTGGCCCCTGAAGGTTGAGCAGTTCTTCACAAGGTGAAGAAATGAGGAGAGCTATTAAAAACTTGGCTCTAAAACTGTGGTCCAGAGATTTCCACGTTGAGATTTCCACGTGGCCATGGTCCCAACCCCTCTGCCTCTCCAGGATTTAAAGAGCAGGTTCAGGTGAACGCAGAGCCTGGAGTGAGGTGGTGCCCCAGCCAGGACACATTCGCTCAGTGAGGAGCCTGTGATGTGCGCATGTGCCCGAGCCACCAGATGCCTCACTACTCTGGCCCTATGCCCAGTGATCCAGGAATGGTAGGGACTATTGTCCCCAGGAAGTCCCCTTGCTCAGACTGTGGTCCCTCTGTGTGAGAAAGAGGAAGAAAAGGGAAGGGAAAGGGTTGGGGGAGAGAAAACAAAAGGAGGCAAGGTGGGGAAAGGCAAGGAGAGCGCTTCAAGTCTGCTTTGGGGACAGTTTCAGGTCACCACCCTGAAACCAGAGAGGGGTAGTCTTCAGGGTCTAATATTTCCTTCCTCTGGGATTTTCAAGATCTTGGCACCTCTTAAAAAACAGAAAGCAAGAATAATATTTTTATTTCTTCCAACCAAATGCCTATATTTGTAGTTACTGATCTTATTCCAAGAACCAATTCCTAGGAAGTTGGATTCAGACATAAATTTACAGAGTTTTGGATCAACCTGAGATTTCTTCCCTATTTAAGCCAAGAGGCACCACACCCACCCCCTCCTCCTCCTCTTCTGCAGAGTCTCCACTCTCTAGCCACCTCCTCAAGTGGAGGGTGGTGGAAAGGGCCTTGTCTTGGGCAGTGGGGGACTTAGGGTTCTGGTGCCAGCTCCCACTCCTGGGTCACCTCAAGGAAACTACCTCTACCCTCTGGGCCTCAGCTTTCCCATCTAGAAATGAAAAGCACCACTAGATCTTTCATAGGAAAAAATCTGCATACACAAATTTGAGAGGTCAGTTCAAATTTACCTACATGAGTGAAAATGACTTTTTAAGTGTTTGCAAGTCATTGGAATAAGGAATGTCTAAGGCATCTCTTCTAAGCTCAAAGGTGGGCATGGAGGCTTCTTTCTGTAGCTGGGTGCCCATAGCCATCCACCAGTTCCCATCATGTCATATACATGTCACCTGGGCACCACACAGCATGGTGGTTGTCGTGGCAACTGGCCCTCACTGCAGGTGTTAACAGTGGAACTCAAGCTAGGATGCCAGGGAAGAGGGATGAGCGGAGCATGGTGTGGAGGTGGCCGAGGAGGAGAGGCTCTGCCCAGCCTTGGAGCTGTGCCCCATGCTCTCAGGAGAACACTGTCCCACGGGACCCCTCAGGAAGGAAGGAGAAGGAAGAGGAACAACCACACACCAGTGCAGCCTGAGAGGGGCTGGACTTGTGGTGTCTCAGGGGAACCCAGTGAACTCACAGGGGCAGGTTTAGCAGCTCCTTTTTATTTTTTAAATTTCGGTACCAGGGACTAAATCCAAGGGTGCTTAACCACTTAATCCCCAGCCCTCTTTAATTATTATTTTGTTGTTGTTGTTTTGAGACAGGGTCTTGCTAAGTTGCCTAGAGCCTCATTAAGTTGCTGAGGCTGGTTTTGAATTCTCCATCCTCTGCCTCAGCTTCCTGAGCCCCTGAGATTATAGCTATGCGCCATCATGCCCAGAAGCAGCCCCTTTTAGAGGAAAGAAAAATGAGGAACAGGGAAAGGAAAGAGGTGGGCTTCAGGCATTAAGGAAAAGGCCCAAAGGGCCAATTCTGTGGGAGGTGGTGTGAGCAGGAACACCAGGACAATGACCCTGGTATCAGCTGGGGTCACATGCACTTGGCTATTTCTGCTTCAGGAAGAATAATTAGAATTTTTAAACAGGAATTTGAGGGAAAGAAGGTGGTTGAGGGCAACCAAAATAACCTTCTGAATGAGCAAAAATGAACGGTGTGTTGTGGACCAGGTGCTTCCTTGTGTGTTATTTCACTTAATCCTCATAACCACGTGGTTCGAAGGCCAGGCCAGGTGTGTAGCATGGGCTACAGGAACTCAGGCTCAGAGAGTCTCAGTGACCTGTCAGGGCGGGGTACAGATTGGTTCGAGGCCAGTTCTTCTCACTCACTCGCAGGTCTCCATCCTATCGTGGGTCCACTGGAAACACTTGCTTAATAGCTCATTGTCTTATGAGCTTAATAGCTCATTGCTAGTAATTATCATTTGTCCTGGTCTTAATCATTCAGAAGGACACAGAAGTAACTGTTGTGAAGATTTGCTGTACACATGGCATGCCATGTGGGGCCCCATGGGGCAGCACCAGAATGATCAAGGGGCAAAGAGGAGAAAGTGTGAGGATGGGAGCTCTTATTGTGGCTTTTGCTGATGTCCCTGAACCTTGACCTCTTCTTCTGTGAAAGGGATGATCAAAACAGCCTTCACTATTTAAAGTGGTTTTCTTCACTTTCATCTGACCTGGCCTCCACCCACCACGGACTGTACCTCGCCTCAGTCCACGCCCTTTAGGCAAAGATGTGGCAACCCTTTAGTGGTTGAAGGCCCATATCAACAGATCTGTGACCCCAGGGAGACTCTTAGCACTGAGAGCTTTTCACCAAAGAGTCTCAGTTCTAATTTGTCCATCTGCAAGGGGCTTGTGGTCCAGGATGCAGAGCAGCAAGACTCAAGGAACCAAGAGGATGTGCAGGAGAGACGGGCAGAAGGACTGGGTTCACTGTGTGTGTGTGTGTGTGTGTGTGTGTAAACACGTGTGTGTGCATTAAAGCTGGTAGCGAATGGGCAGCCAGACCCTGCAGTGGATGCATTAAAGTGTCTGGAACACAATTCTAAGTATTCCCCTCACTGTGTCCACCAGAAGAAAGATCACTTTGGAGCATCTCTAGGACCCCATAATGATCGTCATCTAATGACAGGCTGCATGGTCACTCCCTAGTGCTTATCCTGATGGAAACTTAGCTGAAACAGAAATGGCTGCTTTTCTGTTTTCCCTCTCATCACAGGGCAGCCATCATTCACCTGGGACAGGACACAGCACTGGGCTCAGGCAACACCACTGTTCATACTGCATTCATTGAACAAAGTCTGTGTGAGGGCCCTTGAAGACAAATAAGAAGTGAAGGACTCTTTCACCCTTGAAGATGATCTGTTTTGGATGTAGGGTAAACAACTCATCCAGATTTGCCTGGGCCTTTCCCCATTCGGCACTAAAAATCCCATCTTGAGAGACCCCTGGTCTCAGGCAAACCAGTGGTTGTTCCCCCAATTTGGACACTGCCACAAGCCCCTTCTGAGGGCTGCTGAGGGTAACATGGCAGGGACCAGAGGTCTAGTGCAGGATTTATCAGTGGTCTTACCAGGGTGGTCCCAGGCACATGTGCCACACGTGGCTTCCTGAGCAGTAGAATTTAGTACCAACAGCTGGGTCAATCTCCACAGCTCAGATTAGATCCTTACCAGCTGGAAACATTCAGAAAGTCACCAAGGGACCAGAAAATCATGCTTATGGAATGATATGAGGTCAGAAAGGAAATCACGAACTTCTTTTGAAGGACAGGATCTTGGCTGAAAAAAGAAATGTGACAGAAGCCCCAGGAGGTCAGGCATACTTGTTTGTGTATGTGTGTGTGTGTGTGTGTGTGTGTGTGTGTGTGTGTGTGTGTGAGAGAGAGAGAGAGAGAGAGAGAGAGAGAGAGAGAGAGAGAGACTGGGGATTGAACCCAGGGTGCTCTACCACTGAGCTACATCCCCAGCCTTATTTATTTATTTATTTATTCATTCATTCAGTTTTTGAGACAGAGTCTGCTAAATTGCCCAGGCTAGCCTCAGCTCCTGTCTCAGCCTCTTAAATCACTGGAATTTTAGGCTTGCACTGCCTGCCCAACTACCATGTATGTTTTTAATAAGGAAGACAAGAATAGACTCCCATTCCCAGATGACTGATAAGATTCTTACACAGCCTCCATGCTCTGGTGATGATCCCTGCCTGAGGATTGCCAAGTAAAATGTACCAGAGGATATAGGGCACTGTCAGAGTAATATCTGGAATACAAGGAAGACTCTGGTTTCTGTGGGAAGGATGGAAGTTAAAACCTCAGCTAAGCTTTTCCACCGACTCCTACCTGCCCCAGAGTGCCACTCTTCTGAGCTCCGGGCTCCTGTTAGTTAGTATGGTTGACATCTCCTTCTAGTACATCATGACTGTCTACCAGAATATTCTGCCATGTTTACAAGATCCGGGAGACTGCAGACCAGGAGAAAAAGAGGAAGATGGTAGTAGAACAGAGGCCAATATTTGATGACTTGCTCATTGGTAGCAGTGCCTCCATTGAAGGGACAGAGGGAGAAGGTACTGAAAGCACAGTAAGCACTGGGCTTAGTATCAGCATGAACAAGAAGTACCTCAAAGTTTACATGACACCAGTCAGTGACAGAGGTGAAGAAGAGAGCCCTGAGAATGACAGGGGCCACAGCATAAATCAAGTTCACCCTTGCTAATTTCAAAATCTGCCCAACTCTTTTTGGTGAAAGCACAAACACAGGCGGCATGGTTGTTCTGCACCACGATGGTGAGGATGGTGTGGGTGAGGCCCAGGGGAAGGGAGGACTCTACAACAGGTCCAGGCTGTGAGCAGTGCTGGAATTAGACCAGATGACTCAGCCCATCCCCAGTGCTAGAGATAAACCCACGGGAGATAAGTACTCTATAAAGAGTCTCTGGCAAACCCTAATAAGAAGCTGATAATTCAGACCCCCAGGGTTCTGGGGCAAAGTCCTGCCTGTGCAGCAGAGACATAACGACAGCTTTAACCTAAACACCTAGTCATGGAACATTAAGTGACCATGAAACGAACAACCCATTGCGAGGTGGATGTTGTCAAATTCACCATGTTAAAAGATTGGATGGTACAGCAGGAACCCATCATATAGTGGAAATGGCACATTTGGGATTGGTTCTAAGCAGGCACAGAAGACACAAATAAACTATATAAGCAGTGATCAAAACTTCCAAGACTCCATCATCTGCTGTTAATCAGTGCTTCAGCTCAAACCGTATAGAAGTTCCCTTACAACCATATAAAAGAGAATGAAAGCACCTGGGTCTAATTTGGGGCTGGGTCAGCATGGACATTGGTCTGAGCCGATAAGGACTGCTGCACCAGCTAACTCCAGGGGGCATGAGCCTAAAGTACAAGGTTGGATGCTGGGGGTAGCAGTGGACCCTCTCAGCTGGGAGAGTTTTGAGAAGGACATTTAATTACCATTTCGTATGGATCAATCTCCACAGCTCAGATTAGATCCTTACCAGCTGGAAACATTAGTGAAAAGTGACCTCAAAGGTACAAATGAAACTAGGAGATCTTGGGAAAATAAGTGTAGTTGTTCTATAAGGGTGGGTATAAGTGTGAGGAAATTTGTTTCTCCATCAATATCTACCTGAGAGTGTCCACTTCAGAGGAGATACTAAACAAAACAATGAAGAGGACAGTCACTAGTTTCTGTCGTTGGTCACCTCAGTTCTTAGAAAATGGTTTCATCAATGAAGTAGACATAGTATCAGGGGTGAGGCCGTGTGCAGGCTCAATACTACAAGTTCCCTTTCACCAAAGCCGATCTAGTTATTGCTGTCAACTGTCTGATGATAGAACAACCCAGACTGAATCTTCGCCGTCAACAGGATACCATCTCTTGAACAGAACAGGCAGATAATTAAATCAAATTCCCTCATCTGCAGGGGACAGTGATTCATCCTTCCTGGGATTGGCACCTTTTCAGGATCTGGGCTTTTGTCTCCTGCCCACAGTACTTCTGCCAACATTACCATCAGAATGTCTGCTTTACAAACATGGGATCCTGTGTAACATCACTTTGGACTAAGTTAATTATTCTCTGGTACAGGAGTTACAACAATGGGCACGCAGTGTTGGGATCTTTTGGGACTAACATACCTTTCAAAGTGACTCAATTCTTTGGCTTTTTTCAGAACCTAATGCAGTGGCCTCAGCACTGGAGGGTGGCTTGGACAGTCTGCTAGGTTGTCTAAATGAAGACTATCTCAGTCACAACCATGCTGTTCTTAGACTTGTTCTTTTCCCAGTCCTCTCCTCATAAGTAGTGCCACCATGCCCCAGAATGGAATTCCAGAGAATCCTAAATAATATGAACCTTCTAGATCTATCTATCTATCTATCTATCTATATTTTTTTGTGGGGGGGGGAGGAGGGTGCTAGGGATTGAACCCTAGACTAGCACTCTACCAACTGAGCTATAGCCCCAGCCCAAGAGTGTCATATTTTTAAGGTAGGAAGACAGAACTCATTTTAACTGGCTTTTATCTTGATATAAACATTTTATATTTCAAGTATTTGGAATTAGTGGTTACAGCCCTCCATTTGTACATTTTTCCTGGTTTCCACAAATATTAGGAGAATGCACAAGCATGGTTTAATGACAAGTCTCCTGGAATATGTAAAGATTCAGGGATATGGGAAACCCCCTGGCATACATAAAGGGTCTGAAGGTCAGAATGGATCTAGTATGTGCAACCTGCTTAGTATCCCCTCTTTATCAATCATATTCCCCAGGACAGCCTGGAAGATATTCCTTCACCTTGAGGTGGGAGGGACCAGCATCCTTGGTCGTACTCCCAAGGGTGATGACAGAAGAGGCAGATCATGAGATTAGGTCCTCTGTTTATAGCGGGCCAGTGGGATTGGGAAATAGCAGAGATGAGGTGGGCACAGTTACTGCACAGGAATGGAGTGGCACACAAAGGGTTGGGGCCTCGTGGATCTCTGCCAATGGCTAGGTAATCACTGGATCCCAAAATGTGAACTAGACTGTACATTCTACTAAAAGGCTGTTGGATATGTCCATGGAGGAAAACCCTAGATTTGGGGGACAAAAGTCTGTCTTGAGCCACTGTTTGGGGATTTATAGCCTCTTATTCATGTCCCATACTTAAGCTAGTCCACAAATCCCTGGCTAAAAAACAGGGTTTAGAGGAAGGACTTATAATGTGGTCATAGATGTATTCTCTCAATCTCCTCCACATTTTCTCCAGAGATACCTGTAGTAATTTAACAGGGTAGCTGAGTACTATGAAAAAGAGAATACCCACAACTTCAAAAGGTTGTTAGAGACAGAACCTGAGTGAGGCTAATCCTGACACCTAGCATGCCTGCCAGGGTGGGCCTTGAGTACAGCTAGGAAAGCAAAGCAAAACCCCTATAATTGCAACCCCACTGAGATAGTAAACCAACAGCAATGCCATGTCCCTGGAATTGCAGAGATCAATGCCATCCTCAAAGACATGAGACACACAGGGCTGGTAGTTCCTAATGCATCCTCATTTGATGAGTGCAAAAAGCCAGATGGGATGTGGAAGATGGATGAAGATTATCATAGACTTCATAAGATGGCAGTGTCACTGGCAGCTGAAATCCTAGTTATACAATGTTGGAATAAGTCAACATAATCCCTCACTTCCTAGAAAATGGATTTTCCCCTATTTTCTCTCAGTTAAACAAAAACTTAGAAACAGTTTGCCTTCATATAGTAGGAACTATAGCACATCGTAATACCATGGCCCAGAAGGATCTGGACATCCAGAGGACAGGATGTTGGCCCAGTACTCTGGTGTCACAATACTAAGTGGACCTGTGAGTAGAAAGTAGGAAGCATCCTGCGTGCCTTAGTATATGTGACACATGTGTGCCAGCAGGTGGACATAAACCTCATAGTTCAGTAGCCTGTCATATGAGTGAAGTTTCTAGAAGTTCAATGGTCCAACGCATATCAAAATTAAGACAACATAGCCCAATCTACACCTGTGGAGCCTAATCCCCTGGAACCTCTTTCTACACTATGACTAGGAAATTTATTATGTAGGCTGGGTATTATTAACAACTGTGCTATTCTATCTCCAGGTGAAATTACTGATATACCTCTTGGGGAACTAGCTATAATTTTTATTTCACCTACATAATCAGGATCAATTACCCCAGGACTTATCATAAGTCCTTTTAATGTAGATGAACTACGTCCCAATAATAAGCCTACTGTTCCTTGGGGAAGAGGTCCTTTTACTCCTGTGGGAATGATTTGAACTTCCATCTCTGGAGTTAATACTGCTCTGGCAGAGGCGCAGATGTCCAACCCTGCGCTCCCTCGGGTTTGTCTGATGAGGGATTTAATGGACAATGTGTCCTGGGCACTACCCTGATGGTTGCTGGGTTCCTCCACTGCCCCGTAGATTTGTGGTTGTGGGCCCCGGAGCATTGGGCCCCCCTGTCCGTTTTTTGGCAATGGAGCCTGATGCCTTTTTCCACGATATCGTGGATAAATACCTGGTCTTTGTCCATTTTTTGATAATGGAGTACCCTCTATGGTGGTTTGAGAACGGCATTCATTAGCCCAATGTCTCCCTCTACGGCATCGTGGGCAAATACCCGGTATTCTATTCCTTTGATACCTACTTTTGTTAAACCCTCCTCCTATGGGGCAATTCCTTTTAAAATGTCCTGTTTGTTCACAATCATAGCATGTTTTTGGCCTGGCATCTAAAGCCTGTTGTACTGCAGCTGCTAAGACTTGCCCTTGTTCATTAATATCTCTACATAATTTAATATATGTGTTTAAATCTTCATGTCTCCATGGTCTAATAACCTCTCTGCAGCAACGATTTGCTTGGTCATAAGCCAGTTGTTTTATTAATGGCATTGCTTGTTCTGTAATACCCAGCCTACATGATAAATTTTCTAGTCATAGTGTAGAAAGAGGTTCCAGGGGATTAGGCTCCACAGGTGTAGATTGGGCTATGCTGTCTTTAAATTTAGATTCTCGCCCAATGCTAAAACTAAATATTCAAGGACATGAATTTAATGGACTACTGGACACAGGTGCTGACCTTAGCATCATATCTCGTCAAGAATGGCCAAAACATTGGCCATTGCAACAAGCCACTCAAACGCTTCGAGGCCTAGGAGTGGCGACTAATCCCCATAGAAGAGCAATGGTATTAGATTAGAAGGATCCTGAAGGATGTGAAGGAACTATACAGCCATATGTATTGGATCATCTTCCTATAAATTTATGGGGACGACATGTCCTAGATCAATTAGGTTTGATGTTAACAAATAACATCAATCCTAATGTGCCCACTACTAGGGATAGACAAGGTTTTAGGAAAGAAAAGAGATTAGGAGAACAAGAACAAGGTATAGCAGCACCAATTCAAATAGATCAAGGAATAAATAGACATGGATTGGGTTTTCAGAAGGGGCCACTAAGACAATCAAAATTACTTGGAAATCAGAAAGACCAGTATGGGTTCCTCAGTGGCCCCTGAATAAAGAAAACATACAAGTAGCCCATGACCTGGTCAAACAACAATTAGCGGAGGGACATATACAACCTTCCGTATCTCCCCATAATACTCCCATTTTTGTCATTAAAAAGAAATCTGGTAAAATAAATATTGAAAAAAAAAATTAAAAAGGGCTGGGGATGTGGCTCAAGCGGTAGCGCGCTCGCCTGGCATGCATGTGGCCCAGGTTCGATCCCCAATACCACATACAAACAAAGATGTTGTGTCCGCCAATAACTAAAAAATAAATATTGAAAAAAAAAAGAAATCTGGTAAATGGAGATTATTGCAAGATTTAAGAGCCATTAATAATGAGATGGTTATTATGGGACCTGCTCAATCAGGGATTCCCCAATTGTCTGCTTTGTCAAAAACCTGGGATGTTTTAGCTATAGATATTAAAGATTGTTTTTTTTCAATTCCAATTCATCCCGAGGATAGACCACGTTTTGCATTTACTATCCCTGCACTAAATCATGAAGGTCCTGATCAGAGATATGAATGGAAAGTACTCCCTCAAGGGATAGCTAACAGTCCAACTATGTGTCAAATTTATGTTAACAAAGCAATCCAGCCACTTAGAAATCAAAATCCTGAACTACAAATATTTCACTATATGGATGATGTATTATTGGCACATAAAGATAAAAACACATTGCTAGAATGTTATGCCACACTTACAAATTTATTAAAAAATTATAATCTAGAGATAGCAATAGATAAAGTACAATTAAATCTTCCAATTAATTATTTAGGAGTTCTATTATCCTCAACCATGGTCCATCCACCAAAAATTCAAATACGAGTAGATCAACTCAAATCACTTAACGACTTTCAAAAGTTATTGGGAGACATAAATTGGATAAGGCCTTATCTAGGCATACCAACAGGACATCTGGGACCTTTATTTGATATCCTAAAAGGTCCATCAGATCCAAATTCACCCCGCATGTTAACTCCTAAAGCAAGAAAGGCATTAAAAATTATTGAAACATATATGGAACATATGCATTTGGATAGAATTGATATAAGTTTGCCTTTATTATTTATTGTACTACCAACAAAAAATATTCCTACAGGAGTATTTTGGCAAGAAGGTCCATTATTGTGGATACATTTATCTTATTCTCCTAACACTATTCTTACTAGGTATCCTGAGGCTGTAGGACAATTAATACTCAAAGGAATAAAAGCAGCAAAGGGAGTGTTTGGAATTTCTCCCAATAAAATTATTACTCCATATACTATGGATCAAATTGATGAGTTAGCTAATGAGTTAAATACTTGGGCAATAATCATGTGTAAATCTAATGTTTAATTTGATAATCACTTACCATCTAATCCTTTGTTGTCTTTTTGGTCTAAGCATCCTGTAGTTTTTCCAAAAATGACAAGAAAAACCCCTATCATGAATGCTCCAAATATATTCACTGATGGGTCAAATAATGGTACAGCAGCAGTAGTTACCCCTGATCAAACTTTTACATTTTTAGTACCCAAACAATCAGCTCAAAAGGTAGAGCTTAATGCAGTATTATAAGCTTTTGTAATGTTTATAGATTCTGTATTTAATTTATTTTCTGATAGTCAGTATATAGTTAATGCTATAGTATCCCTTGAAGATGCTGGTAGGATTTCTCCTTCCTCTACTGTTTTCTCTTTGTTTTCCACTATACAAAGCCTAATCTGGGACAGAAAAGATCCATTCTTTATAGGACATATCAGGGCACATACGGGATTGCCTGGAGCCCTTAGTTTGGGCAATGATTTAGCAGATAAAACTACACATGACATACATATTTTCTCTACACTAGAAGAAGCTACAAATTTTCATAAAAGGTTTCATGTCAATGCTAATACTTTACAAAAGCATTTTAAAATAACTAAGGAACAAGCCAGACATATAATAAAACAATGTCAAAATTGTGTGACCTTTTTACCACAAGTTAATCTTGGAGTCAATCCTAGAGGGCTGATACCTAACCATATTTGGCAGATGGACGTCACACACTTGCCAGAATTTGGAAAATTAAAATATTTGCATGTTATAGTTGATACTTCTTCCAGATTTTTGATGGGCTCCCTTCATGCCGGAGAAAAAACTAAAGATGTTATAGCTCACTGCTTACAAAATTTTGCCACTGTGGGCGTTCCAAAACAGTTAAAAACAGATAATGGTCCTGGCTATACCTCTACCTCTTTTAAACAATTTTACTCATCATTTGGTATTACTCATATAACAGGAATCCCATACAATCCACAGGGACAAGGCATAGTTGAAAGAGCTCATCAAACTATTAAAACGTACTTATTAAAGCAAAAAGAGGGAATTGGAAAGGGGTATATATCCCCCAAAGATAAACTTAAAATAACCCTTTTTACTCTAAACTTTTAAAATTTGGATTCATCAGGACTTAGTGCTGCGGAAAGACATATGTATCCAAAAAATGTACATAAGCCTAAGGTACTTTGGAAAGATATTCTAACAGGACAATGGAAAGGTCCTGACCCAGTGATTGTCTGGAGTCGGGGTTCTGTTTGTGTGTTTCCACAGGGAGAACAGCAGCCGATTTGGATTCCAGAGAGACTAACCAAAGCAATTTCTACAGACCAAAAAGAAGATGATTTGACTCAAATCCATAACAGCTGATATCCAGAGCTCCAGCTTGGCTATTCTTACATCTGTGACAGTGATTAACCAGGGTGCTTTTTTCAATATCTATTTTATTATTGCCTTTTCCCACATCATAAAGCTCTGTTTTATTTTTTGAGCTCATACAAACCTAGGTTAATGTTTTTCTGATCAGTTTTATTTTTTGACTGTGGAGTTTTTAAACATTGCAATGGAGATTTCACCTAGGTAAAGCTACAAGGCCTTTACTATTGTCTTATGTGTTGTATGTTATGTGTGCACACTTCTGTTTTGTGTTGTATGTCTGTATGTGCGTATGTCCATATATCATATATGAGGAGCGCTCATGAAAAAATGGATCCGAATTTTTTTTTTCATTCACGTGATTTAAATGGTTTAATTTAAATTAGGTAAACAGCTGTTAAGGATTGTTTTTAAAGGAGGTTAACAGATCTGTTTGTTTACTTTCACCTTTCCTTTTCATTATATTTAATAATTCTGTTCAGGATAATGTAAATTGTTCAAAAAATTGTTTTCTTAGTACCTGTTGGAATGTTACATAATTTCTTTTTAGCATCATTGCCAGAATTCCCATCTTCATCCCAGTGCCAGTGAAGACAAAGATAAAACCAAACTCTATGATAGCTATCACAGTAAACTGTATAAACTGATACATCAATGAAAAATAACTCAACAAGTAATGCTCAATCAAGGAGTCGATTTACTTTGGGAGGAAATGGACATATTGATAGATTCCTCCGCTTTGAACTGCTTGCAGAACTTGCCTGGACTATGTATCACTTGTATGCATTGTGAACTATCGTTTGGTGCAGCAAATTGTGGTAGTGCTGGCATATCTTTGCTGATGGTGTCACCAGTGATGCAATTTTTCCAAAAGAGCCGTCAATTGGCTTGGTGTCGTGGCATTTCTGTATCCTCCTCCCTTCTGCTAGTGATGGTCTAAAATTTGGGGGCCAACAGAGGTGAGGCAAAGAACCTCACCCCCGCACTGGTGCATAGGCCTATCCACAAGTATGGCTGTATGCTGGACCGGTAGTCTGTGACGGGTATGATCCAATTGCAGTGGTATCAACCTAAGACAGGAGGCTAACGCCTAGAGGTCAGTTCATCCGATGACAGGTAAGAACCATATGTTGAATTGGACAACCTAACAGGCACGGTCCCTAAGCCACATTGCTTGTTGTTTAATTAATCAGAAGGGGGGAGATGCTGAGAGCCATAGCCAAGTAGGAATGACGCATGGCAATTTCCTTGTCAGTCTACCCAATGTTGCTTAGAGGGAGGACTCTCCATTGTGGAAATGGGATTGCCTTGGACCCAGGTCATTTGCAGTGACATTGCATGAAAGGTGACTTTGCTCAGGGATTAGGGCGGATCTGGGTTTAGGGCGATCCGGGTTTAGGGTGGATCCGGGTTTAAGGTGGATCCTGCTGGGAATAGGGCGTATCCTGCTGCCTCAGGCGCCCGCTCCTTGAGTTCCCATTGAGTTCTCGCGGGATTCAGAAGGTATTTTGGTACGCAGAGCCCGGTGGAGGCAGTGTATTTTCCCCAGAACGTGCGTGTAGAGTGCTGGTGAGAGTTCGGGAATAAAGAATTGCTGTTTGAATCTACAAGGCTGTGAGTGGCTCGTGATTTTGTGCCCAGCCAGACTGCGGCATAAGGTGTTTATCTCTGAGAAATAAAAACACATTTATGTTCACACAAAATCCTGTACATGGGCTGGAGATGTGGCTCAAGTGGTAGTGCACTTGCCTGGCATACGTGAGGCACTGGGTTCAATTCTCAGCACCACGTAAAAATAAAGATGTTCAGAGCAGCTTTACTTAAATAGCAGCTCAAAACTGTAAACTAAAGTTCTCTTCAATAGTCAATGTTTAAACAAACTAGTAAATTCATCCCATGGAATATTACTCAACAATAAAAAGGAGAAAACTCCTTTGAATAAATCTCAAAAGAATTATCAGCAAATTGTTTTAGTCAGCTTTATTGCTGCTGTGACTAAAAGGACCCAACCAGAAAAATCTTAGGGGAGGAAAAGTTTATTTGGGGCTCACAGTTTCAGAGGCCTCAGTCCATAGACAGCAGTCTCCATTCCTTGGATCTCGAGGTGAGGGAGGATATCATGGTGGAAGAGTGTGGCAGAGAGAAGCAGCTCACATGATGATCAGAAAGCAGAAAGACTCCATTCTGAAGATATAATACCCCATAGCCACACCCCCAATTCACATCTCCTCCAGCCATACCCTACCACTTCAGTTACCACCCAGGGAATCAATTCACTGAGTTTAAGACTCTCACAAACCAATCATTTCTCCTCTGAATTTCCTTGCATTGGAGACAATGCTTTTGGGGGACACTTCACATCCAAACCATAACAATCAACCTCAAAAGAATACATGCTGAATGCTTCCTTTCATATAGCATCTATGAAATAATAGAATTATAGAGATGGAGAACAGTATGTGGTTGCCAGGGGAAAAGGAAGGGGCAGGGTAAGGAGGCAGATATGGTTATGAAGGGGTATTATAAGGGAATCTTGTGGTAATGATGAAGTTAAGCATGTTGATTGTGGTTGTGTGTTACACAAAGCTACATGTAATAGAACTACAGAGCTTTTCACACACACACACACACACACACATGCGCGCACTTAAATGTGAATGAGCTCTATAAATTGTACCAATGTCAATTTCTTACATTCTTTTTCTACTGTTATGCAAGATGTTGATATTGGGTGAGTCTGGATTAAAGGTGCACAGACCTTCTTTGTACATTTCCTTTCAACTTGCCCATTTCAAATGGGGTCTAAACAAAACAAGGATTCTGTAACAGGACCAGGATGCAGTACAAGTTCCCCTAGCTCTTGGATCTATAACCCAGCAGACCCAATGATACTGGACATGTCTATGGTGGCAGAGATGCTATATACAGACTTTGGCAAAACCATTAAGCACAGAGCAAATCTTAAAAGTTTTGGAGTAAAGCCACACCCTTCACTGCCAATAGAGAAGAGCAGAACCTGACTTGTCACTAGGCCCTGGGGGTAACTAGAAGCCTAACTATGGGACAACAAATGAACATGAGACCTGAACCCCTATCATGAACTGTTCATGACCTAAAGTCATAAAATCAGACAAGCATAATAGTTAGCACAATAACATAATAATGGTTTACATTAGACCCAGTCCAAGGTCTGAAATGCCCAAGTAAACTCCACCAGACTCCTCTATGTACCTGCTTTTTTTTCCCCCAAGTGCTGGGAATGAAACCCAGGTCGTCACTTATACCAGGCAAGTGTTCTACTATTGAGCTACATCCTCAGACCCCACCTGCCTATTACAAAAAAATACTTTTAAACAGGATCTTGCTAAATTGTCAAAACTAGCCTTGAACTTGTGATCCTCCTGCTTCAGCCTCCCATAGAGCTGAAATTACAGGTTAAGTGTGACAATATCAGACTACCTCCTGACATGAACAAACTGCCTATGGTGGGGAGTTCTCTAACATCACTAATGCAAGAATAAAAACAGGTCTGTTCCACAGGTGGTGGCATCAGTCAGAAGTAGGCAGCCACAAACCTGTTGTGGTTGAATTGTGCCCCACAAAATAGATACTGTAGATTTCTAAACCCCAGTACCATAGGATGAGACCTTATTTGGAGGTAGGATCTTCAAAGGTAATGAGGTCATTAAGGTGGATGCTAATCCAATTAAAATTAGATCTAAAGGTGGGTGTCCTTATCAGAAGGGAAATTTGGACACAGATCTATGCTCAAGGGGAAGCCCATGTGAAGGTGAAGGCAGTGATCAGGGTGAGGTTTCTATAGGCCAAGGAGCTCCAAAGGATTGCCAGCCAACACAAGAAGCTAGGAGAAAGGCCTGGAGCATATGCTTTATTTACTCTCAGCCCTAACAAAGAACCAAACCTTCCAAACCTTAGTTTTGGACTTGGATCCTCTAGAACTGTGAGATTAGGAATTTCTGTTGTGTAAGCCACCTATTTTGTGGTATTTTATTATGGCAGCCCCAGCAGACTTATACAAATATCCAGGATGATCCTGAAAATCAGTGTTGAGAAGTCCTCTCAGAGGGCACTTTGTGCAGGAAGAGAGATGGCCTGAGGTGTGGATTAATACCTGACCATGGGCAGTGACTCGTGGATAGGGATTTTTTTAAGTGTTTTAATAGAACACAACTAAACCCACTGCTCTAATTTCACATGCAATTCCTATTTTGTTACCTGGTTTACCCTGCCCAACCCATTTTTGAAGCAGCCAACAGAGTGGTGGTTGGATTACATGACATGGAGGGTGAAAACATGAAAATATTCACTAATATTCACCCTCAAAAGGAAAGCATACTGGAACCACCCAGTGAACAGCTGTCACACCTGACGAGCTCCAGATACTCTTAGTTCTATAAGCCCACATAATCCCTTGTTCAATGAGCCCAAGTCAAGGAAAAATCAACTTCTGTTCAGAATACTTTTACTAAAGTATAGGAGTGTTCAATATACTTTGGGCTGAATGTCTTTAAAATACCAAAATAAAAGAAAAACACATTAAATGTACTTAAATTATAAAATGGTTATCTGGAAAATTAAATTTTTATGGAAACAATTAAAAACATCCTATCATATAAGGCATAACTTTTTAGTTTTACCATGAATGTCCAAATAAATTTAGCAAGATATGCTTAGATGAATTAACATATTCTACTATTTATACATTGTTTTGAATTCTCTTACTATTCCAATTTTGGAATTACTACTCTAACCAAAATTTTTATATTTAAAATATAAGAATATAAGAAGCAATTTAACAACATTCTTTTAACTCTATTCTGGATAAGTTCTGCTATTATTTCATAATCATATTGTAGGTTAATTAATTAGTTATTCCATCTAAAATATTACCCAGAGGTAAAGAAACATGTCTTACATTTGTCAAAATTCTTGCTCTTCATTAAGTTAAAACATATTTTAGTTTTTATCCTTTTCCTTTAGGCAACTCCCCTACTGTTGAAGCCTATTAGCTTTAGTTAGCTAGTTATATCTTATTCAAGTTTTGTTTTCTGAAAAGAGAACCATGGCCCATCTGTAGCTGACATTTTAACAAAGATCTGTGACCTATCTGCCTACCACCTATCTATCAGCCATTTATCTCCTTCCTTCTTTCCTTCCTTCCCCAAACAAGAATTCCAATGCAGCAAACTGTAGTTTAAAAATAAGGGAGAAAGTAAAACATTCCCAGAAAAACACAAAACTTGAAGGAGTTTGTTTCTAGTAGACTTGACCTACAAGAAATGCTAAAGGATGTTTCTGCAGCTTGAAATGGAAGGACACTAATCAATAACTCAAGGCTGTATAAAGAAATATAGGAGAAATACAGATCACCAGCATTATTGTAGTTTTAGTTTCTAACTCTACTTTTTACATGATAAAAAACAAATACATTTAAAAAATATAAATCCGTTACTGCCCATGTGATATAAAGACGTCATTTGTGATGGCAACAACAACATAAAGGGGCAGCAGTGACACAGATGTATAAGAGCAGAAATTTTGTATGCTTTTGAAATTAATATCAGTTCAAACTAGGCTGCTATAAATTTAAGATATTAAATGTAATTTTTCTTGTAACCATTAAGAAAATATCTTAAAAGTTACATAAAAGAATATAAGCCAGGCAATGTGGCACATGCCTGTTGTAAGGAACAGTGGGAAAGCTCCGTAAACTCAACAAGCCAAAACAACCATTTACCTGTCTGAGATTTTATTAGAAGAGAAGGGGGTGGAGAGAGGGAAGGGAAGGGAAGGGAAGGGGAGGGAAGGGAAGGGAAGGGGAGGGAAGGGAAGGGAAGGGAAGGGAAGGGGAGGGGAGGGGAGGGGAGGGGAGGGGAGGGAGAGGAAGAGAGGGAAAAGAGAGAGGAAGAGGGGGAAGAGAGAGAGAGGAGAGGGGGGAGAGAGAGAAAGGAGAGGGAGAGTAAGAAGGGAAGAGTAAGAGAGAGAGGGAGAGTAAGAGTAAGAGAGAGAGCACGAACAGGGTGTTGATATTTATGGGCTCAAGGCGGGATGAGGAGGAGTAGGGCGAGTGGGCTGTTACTTCTTCACTGGCGGAGAGTTCACGCCACTTCAGGGATTGGAGATGCGCCATTCAAAGTTCGCGCCATTCACAGGGATTGGAAGACGGTTTTGGAGCCATTCAGTGCCTCATGGACTTGAGCTCCTGGAAGAGAAGCGCTCTCCGGGCGCCATCTTCACCAACACCTGTAGTTCCAAATACTCAGGAGACCGAGGCAGGAGGATTGAAAATTTGAGACCAGCCTGGGCAACTTAGCAAGAACCTATCTCAAAACAAAAAATTTTAAAAAGGGCTCAGGATGTAGCTCAGTGATAGAGTACCCATGGGTTCAATCCCCAGTACTATGAAGAAAAAAATAAAGAAGGAAAGGAAGGAAGGAAGGAAGGAAGGAAGGAAGGGAGGGAGGAAGGGAGGGAGGGAGGGAGAAGGGGGAGAAGAAAGAAGGAAGGCAGGATGAAGGAGAAAAAAGAAAATGAGATAGAAATTACTATGGTACACTACCAAAAAGTCAAGTAAACACAAAAGGAAAGAATAATAGAGAAAGTGGGGGTGTGGGGTGGGTATAAGACAAACATGACAGAAGTTAAATTCTTTCTTATCGGTAAATATTATACATGTAAATGGATTAAATTTTCCAACCAAAGGCAGAGATTTGTAGAATGACAAAAATGATCCAATGATATGCTATCTATAAGAGATTCACTTAGATTCAAAGACACAAATATGTTGAAGGATAAAGACTATATATTCTGTGCAAAGAGTAGCCAAAAGAAAGCTGGTAGCTATGCTAACATCAGACAATAGACTTCAAGTCAAAAACTGTTATCAAAGATACAAACACTGTATTTATAAAGGGTCAATTCATCAAGAAGATATAATAATTATAAACATATACACATCATATATGAAGCAAATATTGACAAATATTAGGGAGAGAAAGACAATACTACAAATTAGTTGGAGACTTCAATACCCCAGTTTAAATAATGGATTGAGAAACTAAATAAAAGATCAATAAGGAAATAGAAGAAAGCAGACAACACGATAAACAATCTAGACCTAAAAGACTCACAGGAAATTTTACTCAACAACAGCAAAATACATATTATTTTGAAGTGCATACGAACATTCTCCAAAAAATAGATCATATGTAGGTCACAAAAAAAATCTCACAAATTTAAGAAGACTGAAATTAAAATATTCTCTTTGAATACAATAGAAATAAAACAGAAATCAATAACAAAACTGGAAAATTCACAAATACGTGGAAATTAAGCAACAAATTTTTAAACTACCAATAGGTCAAAAAAGCAATCATAGCAGAAATTAGAAATACTTAAACATAAATAAAAATAAAATGACAATATACCAACTACATGGGATGTAGCAAAGGCAGTTCTCAGAGGGAAATATATAAGCAGAAAATGCAAACAATAAAAAAGAAAGACTTTAAATAACCTAACTTTATACCTTAGGAAACTAGAAAAAGATGAGCAAATGAAACCCAAAATTAATAGAAGAAAATAATAAAGATTAAAGGTAAACAAAATAGAAAAAAGTAGAATTAAACCAAAAATTGAGAGAAGATTCAAGAAATTAAAATCAGATTTAAAAAATGGGATACATTACAGCAATAGAAAGTATTATGAGAATATTATATGAACCATCGTATGTCAACAAATTGGATATCATGAAATCTAGGACAAATTTCTAGAAAGAGAAAAGCTATCAAAACTGACCAGGAAGAAATAGAAAATGTTGGCATTTTCAATGTGAATTACTGTATCTGTGATTATATCAGTATATTTTTGTGAGTTGAATCTAGTATTTGTTCCTTCCTATATGTTCAATCTTGTTCACCTCAATGTAGAACTAGGAATGCTATAATATGTAGTCAGAGGACTACTAGACAAAAACTACATGTTTTAATTCTTCCAGTTCTTCTTTAAAAATAAAGTTGAAAATTGGCATATACGTAGTCTATTAAAAAATTAATCAACATGTTCAGTTTTTCAAAGATCTTCATTTAGGCTGGGCACAGTGGCTGGTACATGTAATCCCAGATAGATAGATAGGAGGCTGAGATGGAAGGATCACTTGAACTCAAGAGTTTAGGGCCAGCCTGAGTAACATAGAAAGATACTTTTTAAAAAATATATGTCTTTATTTAGTAGCTATTAGAAGGTTACTTAAAAAGAACTTAGATTTCATGAGTCAGATATTTTAATACAGATGAAGGCAAGATTTTTATTCAAAAATAACTTTCTCTAAGTAAAGGATTAGAGGTTTCATTATGAGCAATTTTTTAATATTATGAGATTTAAAATAACTAGTAGTTTTTCTTATTGCATGAAATCAATTAAAAGTTGGCTTTAACTCAAAACACTGTAACCCACCAAAACATGAACATATAAAAGAGTATTTTACAATGCTTTAATACATTGTAAACATTTTCTCAAAGAGTTTTAAACACTCTAGCAGACCAAAGATACTTTGAATGTTCTCTAATTACTTCATATTGCACTAGTATTATGTAATCAGACAAAGTCTCTAAAACTGCAAGTAACATAAAGCTACTACTTCAGTGTCTAATTGTGTATTAGACCCTTCATATGTTATCCCTTTCAAACCTTTTAGCTCATTCTCAACTGATATCCTCCTTTTCTACATCATTGGAAAAATGATAGTAGCTACAATCTGGAATTTTCTCACTTGTTTTTACCAAACCTATAAGCCCATTCTTATCTGAATCTTTTCTTCCTCCTTCCCTATTATTCTACCCTCTCTCAGTTTGATGAAGGCTCTCTAGATCAAACTACCCATTTACAGAAAATAGAGAGGACTAGAGAATCTGCTACAGTACTATGCAATCAGCACAATCCATCCTCCAGCAAACAGGACAAATGTAGCCCCCCCCCCCCCCCCCCCCCCCCCCCGCCAAAAGCAGTTTCTTCAACAATAAACTTCAAAGGCGGGGGAAGAAGTGGGAAAGGATATTTGTAGATTAAAAGAGATTTACAAGTCAAATCAACAAATCTCAATGTGTGAAATTTATTTGTTCTTGAGTCATACAAAGAAACTCCAAATTTCCAATTTAACTTTTAAAATTTAAACACTGACTAGATAGTTGATATTAAAAATAATTTTTATATGTGATTATACTGTTATATGTATTCTAAAAAGCTTATAGAGATTCATATCATTATATTTAGAGACGAAATGATTAAAGTATTTGGGATTTAATTCAGCATACAGGAAGAGAGCAAAGCAGCAGAGGTATAGATGACAGAAAACTGGCCAATAGTACATATTATTGAAACAGAATGATGGGTATATGGGTCCATTATATCATTATTTACTTTCGCAAATGTTTGAAATTTTTAATAGTAAAATCATGTTTAAAATAAACAACAGTAAATAGTGTTTTATGAAATAAAACCTACATATTCCTTTTTATAATACAGCTAGTGGCAATTATTTTTGAACCCCACTACTCCCTCAATCACACATGTCCATTTAATCACCAAATTCTACTGATTTTTTTTTTTTTTATGGTTCTGGGGATAGAACTCAGTGCCTTGTGCATGTGACACAAGCACTCTACCAACTGAGCTATATCCCCAGCCCCTTGATTCTTCTTTTAGTTGCTGCTTCTTTCCATCTACTCCAGCTAAATTTGGCCTGTGCACAAAGCATGACTATTTTTGACTACTTCTAAAATTAGCCAGTTTTTAAAAAATAAACAAAAATGTTTGATCATACTAGTTCTTCACTTAAAATCCACTAATAGATTCTCATTGATCATAGGAGAAAGGCTAAAATATCTAACATGCATACAAGGCCCTGCAGGGTCTACTCTGACCCTGTGTATATCCCACTCCATTTCAGGATGCTCTCCCAAGATGCATCCCCATACTCCAAGTACTTTTTGAACCTGCCACACTCATTCTCAGGCCGGAGCTTTCACCTGCACTCATCCCACGCCTTGGAATGCTCCCTTAACCTAACCGGTAAACACACCCTCTACTTTCGACTTTACCTTAAATACCTCTTTTCCCAGAGTAACTTTCCAATTATTCTTGGTTTAGATGAGGTCAAATATCTTACCTTCATAATAACTTGCCACAACTGAAATTTTCAAGTTGTTGAAATTATTTGCTTAATATTTATATTTCCTGCTATAATGTAATCTCAAAGAGAGAAGGAAATAGGTCTTCATTATTATATCTCCAAAGTCTAGCAATTTACCCTATTAGAAAATCAATAAATTTTGATTAAACCACAAATGACTAGCTAGATGAAGGAATAAGTATATGAATTTGAATTAATACTGGTCAAATAATGAAACAATTACCTGCACCATAATAATACTATGACCTCAACAGTTGACCTCAATGATGTCAATCATACTTCCTGACAAAACATTTGCAAAGCTTTGATGTGTATGTACACAAATAAGCCAATACAGAAAATAAGTCAAAATTACTTCATTACAAATTTCAGGTCCCTCATTGATACTCCAAAAGCACTTGATGACAAAAAAACAGGGATGGGTCTTATATCATTTTTCAAAGGAGGCACATATATGTCCAAATAAAAGTAATTCTGATATGAGTCCCAACTGTGCTATCCAGAAAGAAAACTGAGATTCTCTGAATTACTCCCTGAAAGAGCAATAAAAACCATATACATAAAATTATTTCAAACTAGCTACATATGGAGTGTAGTCACAACTCATAAAATGGGTGAATTTAGCTAATCTATTCAAGTAAAATCAATGATTCTTTTTTTTTTACAGCAGTGCTGGGGGATTAAACCCAGGGCCTCAGACATATGATAGGCAGTGCTGCACCACTGAGCTACATCCCCAACTTCAATGTTTTAAAAATTAGATCTTCTTAGCTTTTTTAATTAATGAGAAAAAAACTACAAACTCCTGAACCAAATTTTTATTTTAAATTATTAGATTTCTATGCATATGAAAAATTTTAGAACATGTCATATAAAGATGTTAGTGCATTAAATTATAATAAAAATATTTTAAAACAACTTTTGAAATCACTAATATGCTTATTTTCCTGTGAAAGAATACAGTTTGCTTAAACCAACTTTATCGTGGAATATCAAGTAGGTTTAACATTTTTATACTATTGCTTAATAACTTCTTAATAAGATTTTGAGTTTCTACTTGACCTGCACATAATATATTTTTCAATGTACTGAATACTGTATTAGCCCTTTCTCTCATCTCAGCTGGAACATATTTAATATCTAAATATTCCGGTAATTTAGATCTAGAATTATACAGTGTATTAATAACAGTTTCAATGTCAACAATTTGATTACTGGTTCGTCCTTGTGCCAATGCCTCGGATGTATACATTTTTTCTAATCTATATTCTGCTGCTTCTGCTAGAGCAAGGCTTCGTTTCAGGAGCTCTTTAGAGGCTTTAATATACTCTTTATATTCTGGATTATTGCTGTCACCAGGAGGTGCCTGTTGCATTTGTGCATATATTTCTGAAATTTTTCTCAAAATGATATCATTACGCATATTGTCTGAGTGTTGTTCATATATTGGGAATTTAAATCTGCTTGATGCAGAGTCATCTGAGAGCTGAGGAACATCTTCTGAATCTGTCCACAGGTACATTTGAGATCTGCTGGTAGAACTGAGAGTTGTAAATGGAGATAGTTTGGCAGTAGATGATGTGGCAGTAGATAATTGTGTAATACTTGGTGACAACGTTGAGGCCCGGCTGTGTTTTGTAACTGTCACTGTCTCTGTCTCTGTCTCTGGCTCTGGCTCTGGTTCTTCTTTTTCAATATAAGGTTCTTCCGCACGTAAAACAACAGAAACATTGTTTGGTCTGATTGACCAGAATGGTGTATTTTCAGTCATTAGTTTCTTCCCTACTCCCGGTGATGTGAAGTCTCTAGTAGAGAAAGGAGTACTTCCTGCACTAACATCCTTGATTAAAACATTATTCTCAGTTGACGGTGTAACTGTCTCCTCAGATTTTGACCTCTTTGATCCTATAGAATAAAGATTTTTTGGAGACTTTGATTTTTCCTCAGGGCCTGGTTCCCTAGTGGGAACACTTAGTATTAGGTTCTCTAAAACTTGTACGTAATGATTCAAGTTTTGTTCTTCATCACGAGACACAGTAATGCCTTGAAGAAAAAAAATTAATAATAAAATTTATTATAAATGATACAATGACAGAATCTACTGAACTCAGTTTATCTCCTATGCTGTCACTTAAATTTGAAATAAAGAACCAATAAACAAAGCATCTTACTCTAACTTAAAATTATTTTTATCAGGTTCTTATTAAAATGAATGGGCAAGATTAGTGCAAAAATCACATTAACAGTATTCTTTATATTTTTTTGCATATTTTTTCAATGTCGATTAACCTTTGTTTTATTCATTTATCTATATGAGGTGCTGAGAATCGAACCCAGTACCTCACATATGCTAGGCAAGTGCTGTACCCTGGGCCATAACCCAGTCCAAATTCTTTATATCTTTTTACATTCATTCTTTCATGTAACTTATGATTCAACAGGCAACTTACTAAATAAAAATTTTGGTTATATCCTTCAACCAAGTAGTATGTTCCAATGGGCTCAATATTGACTTACTACAGCCAAATATTAGATTTTTAGGAATTTTTGTGAGCCATATGTAAAACATAGGCATAATTAAAAATTAAATTATATTAAAAACAAAGGTAATAATATTAAAAACTCATCACTTCTTAATTTCTTTATTTCATTTTACTATTATATATGCTCTTAGGATTATTTACATCTAGGGTATCAGTAAGATGTACATGCAATATAATGAATTCAGTAAGCACCTATCACTTAATATAATAAACCATTAAAAGTCACATTTTTTTTTTATGTTTTAAGTTTCAAGTAGTTATTGGTGCCCAGGATTGAACCCGGGGCACTTAACTACTGAGCCACATCATCAGCCCCATTTTATTTTTTTTT
This sequence comes from Marmota monax, assembly GCF_021218885.2. Lineage (NCBI taxonomy): Eukaryota > Metazoa > Chordata > Mammalia > Rodentia > Sciuridae > Marmota > Marmota monax. The sequence goes on from NW_026694865.1 coordinate 2,803,460, forward strand.
TTTAATTTTGAGACTGGTCTAAGTTGCTTAAGGCCTTACTAAGTTTCTGAGGTTGGTCTTGAACTTGCAAGCCTCCTGCCTCAGCCTCCTAAGTTGCTGGGATTACAGGTCAAGTAGTTTCTTTTACCTCCTTTATTTTTAATTGACAAAAATATATAAAAGTCATATTTTACAAAGGAAAACAACTTATTTATATATGCTCATGTTTATAAAATATAATGTCCTGAGTGTAGAGTGTTCATAAAGGAAAATACTGAGTAAAATGAATATGTAGTTTTTAAAAAAAAAATTTAATTTTTATGTGGTGCTAAGGATCGAACCCAGGGCCTTGCATATGTGAGGTGAGTGTTCTACCACTGAGCCATAACCCCAACTACCCCCACCCCCCGAATATGTAGATTAGTGCAGTGAAATTAAAATCCTTGATTGTTATCTTGGTTCTACCATGTTATAGCAGCATGACTTTAGGCAATTACTTAATTTCTCTGAATATTTATTTAAATATAAAATAAAGATACATGTGTTTTTATCTCACAGATAAAAATGAGTTGGATTTTTGAAAACACTTCAAAAGCTATAGAGTACTATAGAAGATGTTATTTTTACAAAGGTAACTGCTTATATTCCTTATTTTAAAAAATTTCAAAGTTCCTAGAAAATATAATGTTCCCTAGTAAGATATTCTAAAGTATACTTTGGATCTTATTTAATAGGAAACATGAAGTTTTCCTGTTAAAGACAGGTACACAGTAAGGATACCTAATATCCCATTACTATTTAACATCATTTGGAGGTACTAGTCAATGCAATTCGACAAAGGAAAATGTCTGGAGGCATAAGAATTCAGAAGAAAGAGGTAAAACTATCTTTATACACAGATGACATAAATCTAACAGTATAAAAATCAATTAAAAATTACTATAATAAAGATAATTCAGTAACGTAGCAAGTTATAAAAACCAATATACAAATGTTAACCAGTTAGAAGATAAAATGAGAGAGAAGTTTCCATTTACATAACAAAAAAAGAAACAAAACATCTAATCATTAAATTGTAAAAGACATGCCCAAAACCTAGTGTGGCATTGCAAGAAGCTAAATTCATGAACATCTAAAGATAATAGGAACTGATACCTAGAATCTGAAAGAAGAGTCTTTCCAGAAGTGATTATCCTGGATTATCTGGATAGACTTTAAATCCAATCAGAAATGTCTTTCTGAGAGACACACAGATTTGAGAGAGAAAAATATATGGGAATGTGGAGGAATAGTTAGAAATAAAAGTGATGTGGCCACAAGTCAAAGAATGCTGGCAGCCACCAGAAATTGGAAGAGACAAGAATTATATTCCTGGGCTGGGGCTGGGGCTCAGCGGTAGCACACTTGCCTAGCATGTGTGAGGCACTGGGTTCGATTCTCAGCATCATGTATGAATAAATAAAATAAAGGTCTATCAACAACTACAAAAATATTTAAAAAAAAAAAAAGAATTATATTCCCTAGAGCTTCCCCAGGGAGGATGACCCTACCTACATACTTTGCTTTGGGTTTAGTGACTCATTTCAGATTACTGGCCTCCAGAATGAGAGAATAAATTTCTGTTGTTTGGAAGCAACAAGTTTGTGGTAATTTATTACATTAGCCATAGCAATATATATAATATAGGAAAATATTAAACTTATGAAATACATAATATAAACATCAACAAATGAAAGATATATCATGCCTTTAGTAAGAAGGCTCAACATCATAAAGATGCTTAGACATGACATAATCTGATAATTTATATATTTTATATGCTTCTAATTTTAAAAATCACGGGAATTTTTTTCTAGAGTTACACAAATTAATTTTAAAGTTCATTTTGAAGAATAAATAATAACCAGGAAAACAGGCCTTGCCAGATATTAAAATCTGATATTAAAATATTACAAAGCTTTTATTATAAAAACAGTATTAGCATTGGCACATGAACAGATTAATAAATGGAACAAAAAAGAAAATACAGAAGTAGACCCAAATGCATATGTAAAAATAACTCAAGGTCAGGGAAGGTTTCAGTTTATAAATTATTCCAGTTAGTAAATGAAGAAATCATTTATAACATGATCACTTTGTAGTTATTTTCTATGACTGCTATTATTACAAAGATACACAATCAAAACACTATGTGCTTCCTGAAAGAACACAATATCATCTATGAGGTATTTTTTCAAAAGAAAAAGGCAAAGTCAAACCTGATTCCAATGGACCTCGCTAGATCTAACCAATATATGAAAAATATACACGACAACAAAATAAGATATGAAACTCTCCATGGGGATATAATCTGAAAAATCTAGATTGTGGGAAACTATAAAGCATTTGATCCAGTTTTTTCAACAACTAAATTGCAAAAGGAAAGGAGGTGGAGGATTATTAACAAGGATATCAATAAATTAAATGCATGATTCTTATACCAATACCATTCCAGTCAAATCAACTGGAAATAAAGAGAAAGATAATGAGAAAAGTTCTGACCAGATATTTGATATTAAGGAATCAGTATCTTTTTAGATACAAAATTGCATTGTTTCTATGTTTTGTTAAGTGTTATAAGGGGAATTAGGAAAGAGAATAAGGAAGGAAAGAGGAAAACAATGTGGATGGAGATACTATTGATATAAGATTAATCATGACTTAACAATAATTGAAGCTGTTTATAGATGTATAGAGATTTTGTACTGTTCCATCTATTTGTGGGTATATTTAAATTTTTTATACTACAGTGGTTTTTAAAATCTTTTTGGGAAATATTTCAATTATGAAAAACCAAAGCAAATAGCAAATCATAAGCAAATTTAAAATGTACAACCAGCAGAGGTTTAGTTGCCATTAAGGAGACACTGCCATTATAAGTCTATTAAAAGCTAGATTTCCAAATAATTTTAACTTTTCATTTCTTTGTGTAAATAATATACCCAGGTAGTCATTAGACAAGTTAGGGTGTCAAAAGACAGGAAATACTAGCTCATTCCTAAAAAAAAAAAAAAAAAAAAAAACAACTTGACATACTCATTAGCTCCTTCTACTGTTACTCAGGCAACACCCAAAAGCCTGTTCATGGCTACCTAGCAACAGAGAACCCTTCCTCCTACCTTGGTTTTCTTCCCTTTGTAATGCCTTTGTCTCCGCATTGATCTATTCTCATACTTATCTCCACACACTTCCCACCTCCTGTTTTTGTCCCCCCTAAAACATCTACATATGTCACATTGACTTTCTCAGTTATACTAATCATAACTGTTCTTGGAAATCAATCTGATATTTATAAAAATTTCTGCAGGTAAGGGTGTAAAAGATAGCCTCAAATATCCTTACAGACAGACCTGGTCACAGTGAAAACCTGCTTTTCTCCATATGTCAGGAAGTGCTAGGAAGCTAAACAAAATTCAAATTCTTACAAAAAACAGACTACCCTGATAAAAGTTGGATTATTTTACCTCAAATATTTGTAGTCTACAATGGTATAATACCTTCTCTATTTTTACCAGTTAGGGAGCTAAGCAAATAGCAATGTCCCATAATGTGGCTAAAGTAAGAATCTCTTCCAGCTTCAGACATCAGGATGTCTCTCCAATGCCTTCTGTAGCAAGATGGCTAACTGCTAAGCAGACTCAAGGTTTTGCCAGAATTTCATTTGTGGGGCTAACCTGAGCTTAAGTTGCCTGCACTTCTCTTCTTCAAATAGTACAAGGAGAATTAACCACATAACCGAAATAACAGGACAGTAAACAAAACTGTACTAACAATTGTAGAAACAAATGTAGCAGGAAATCTGAAGGGGAAATTGGAAGACAGTGATTAAAAAGATCATAATAGCTCTCACTGAGTAATTAGTATGTGCAGGCACTACATTAAGGACTTTGAGTGTGAGGAGTGTTTTGATAAAGAGGAAAAGGAAGATACTTAGGATAAATAATGTGCCTAAGATTATATTCAACAAGTAAGCAGTAAGGATGGGATTTCAATGTAAGCTGTCTCACTCCAAAGTAGGTACACATAATATCTGGACAATGTTGTCATAAAGAAATGCCACAAGAATGCTAGAAAGCAGTAAGATTATGGTAATAAAAACCATCCTTCAGGAATACATCTCTATTTTAAAATACATGTGAATATTAAGATCAATAATTCAAAATTTTGCCCTATTGTCAAAAATGCATTCTTTATATACATCAAGATATATCTAGAAATATTGAAGATAATCCAAATATAATGTTTTCTTACTACAAAATATGAGTGACAATGGACAGTCAATGACTTAAAAAGAATAAATCCACTTCATACAAAGGTAAAAGGCAAGTTAATTACTTTTGAATTTATTCTGAGGAAACTAAGAACATAAGTTCTTTTTTAGATAAACTCAGTTTTGTAAGTATCATAAATTTAGAAAATTGTTGTCCTTCATATTTCTGTGCTAGATTTCAAACATTTGTACACATTAAAATATCATGCTTGTAAACTAATTGAGGCTAGTAATATTTTCTTTGGTTACACTGGTTACACAGGGGTGAACTATTGTTTCATTAAGCTATACCTTGAGTTTTGTGTGTCTTGCATACTTAATATGTTATGCTATAATTTTGTTTGCATTACAGTAACTCTGTTTTCCATTATAGTTACATCATTGTAGTTAAAAACAAAGACACCTGTTTTTTAACGAACTAAAGTTTACAAAAACTTAGTTTTGCCCGCAACTCAGAAGGCTGACACAGGAGAATTGCAAGTTCAAAGCCAGCCTCAGCAAAGGCAAGGTGCTAAGTAACTCAGTGAGACTCCTATCTCTAAATAAAATACAAAATAGGGCGGGCTTTATATACTTTATATCAAAACTGCAAAATAATATAGACCAAAGCATTAAAAATCAAATTCCAATATATCTTGACCAAAATTAAAACAGGTCATCATATAATTCTCTTATATGCTCTAATTAATTATTTTGTTCATTTTCAAAACACATTGCCTCTTCCAAAAGCCCCTAATGAAACGGTTTAAAAAGAACATATTTGGGTTTCTGCGTCCATGAGGATAGAGAACATGTAGTTGTTCCCCTCTGCTTCTGCTGACGTAGTTAAAAATGCTGCTTATTAAACATAAAGCAACCATATGAAAGTTGCTAAGAGAAAAACAAATCACTGGGGTCTTCAGGACAACCAAAATGACACATTTTTCTCTGGGTTTTCTGTTTGCCACATATGTCCCACACTGGGGCCTAGAGAGTTTAGCAACCAAGAAATAGCAATGTGCACAGATGTTAAAGACAAAAAAGAGAAAGAAGGTGGTTCAAGATAATCCTGCTATCTCTGTAACTAAATGTCCAGGAAGGGGCAGACTAGCAAGACAGAACATCTTTTAGATCATAACTGCAATGCTCCAGTCAAGTAACAGAGAAAACTGCAGCATTACTCCCATCAGCAAAGGCTAGTAAATGGTGGGGTTCCACCCTCATGGGGCTGTTACAAGATGCTCCAACCCACTTCCCTTATCCCGTAAGTACTGCTGCCAAGTAGAAGTTAATACCTTCTCTCCCAATAGAGAAGGCCAAATGAGGAGCTCAGACTTTCATCTTCACCCTATGAAAACAAGGCAAAACCATTCTTCCCCTGCCAAAGCGGGCAAGAGGCCTATTTAAATCAAACCCAAAGATTTAAATACGATCTAGAGTCAACACAATATAATAACTAAACATACAGGCTTAAATTTTTAAAAAATCAGTTTTCACACCAAAAACCAAGAAAATCTAATTTTGAATTAAAAAAAAAAAAAAACAGATGCCAATACTGAAGCAACACAGAAGTTAGAATTATCCATCTTGGATTTTAAAGCAACCATCATAAAAATGCCTCAACAAAAGCTGGGCGCAGTGTCATAGCCTGTAATCACAGCAGCTTTGGAAGCTGAGGCAGGAGAATCAATAGTTCAAAGCCAGCCTCAGCAACTTAGTGAGGCCCTAAGCAACTCAGTAAGACCCTGTCTCTAAATAAAATACAAAAAAGGGCTGGGGATGTGGCAGTGGTTAATTGCTCCTGAGTTCAATCCTCTAAACAAAAAGGAAAAAAAAAGCATCAACAAGCAATACATACATGCTTGAAACAAATGAAAAATAAAAAATCTCAGCAGAAGAAAAAGAAGAAATAAAGAAGAACCACACTGATAATTTAGAATAGAAAAACACAGTAACTGAAATGGAAAAAATCTCAGTGGGTAGGCTCCTCAGATGAAAGAGTGGAGTGGAAGACAGAATGATGGCAATTACGGGATAGAAAGAACAGAGAAAAAGAGGGGTGGGGGTGATGAACACAGCCTCAAGAACTTGTGAAAGTATAACCAAAAAAAAACTAACATTGGTGTGATTGGAGTCTTAGAGGAAAGGAGGAAAAAAGGGTGGGCCTCAAAATACATTCAAAGAAACAATGGCTAAACATTTCCCAAATTTGGCCAATATAGGAACTTATAGATTCAAGAAGCTGAAAACCAAACACAAAGAAAAAAAAATCTTAAAAGCAGCAAGAGAGATGGGGAAAAATGATTTGACAATTCTTATCAGAAATCCTGAGGATAGGAAGGAAATAATGTATTTTTCAAGTGCTGACCAAAAAAGGCCCAGCAATGCAGAATTCCATATTAAGGAAAAACATCCTTCAAGAATGAAAGGATCATTCACTGTCAGACAAGGAGAAATTAAGAGAAGTCGTTACCAGAAGACTTACCTTAAAAGACTAGCTAAATGAAGTTTGCCAAGCAAATGGTAAAAGAAGAAATCCTGGAAGACTAGAAAGGAAGAAAGAGTAACAGAAAGAGGAAAAATATGGGTAAATACTCCCTTTGCCTCTTGAATTTTCCAAATGATGTCTGACAGCTGAAGCAAGTAGTATGTACCACTCCGATGTGGTTCTGTCAAATGGAATTAAAAAAAAAAAGATATCCCTTAATATAAAATGGATACTGATAATGTGCGTTAATACAATTTATGTTTTAAAAACTAAGGTTTAAAGCCAAATAATATTGTTAATTTAAAAATGGATTGAAGAAGGAAGATGGCGGCGAGGGGAGTGCATGGCCCCCGTGTGCTGCTTCACTGTGTGGGAGTATGACAAGTCAGGACGGCTAAAGGCTATCTTGTTAGGAATTTCCAGCAATAGTGGGGTGCTCCGGAACCTGGAGGAAGGATTTCCATCGCACGAGGATCGGCTACGGGGACTCAAACGCGAGAGGTTTGTCGCACGGAGGGTAACACTGCTTATTCAGCAAATCGCCCCGCGGCTAGAGTCTGCAGTGAGCGCTGGGAAACGAGGAGATAGCGACGCAGGGATACAGCACTGCAGTTTCTGCCAGCCGTGCAAGCACCGTACTCAGGGCTGAATTCTGGGTTCGAGACGGGGGAAGGAAGCGGTCCATCTCGGTTCTCCACACCGGTCAGACCACAGAGGAGGCCAGCAGCCACCATGTTGGAAAGCTGACGTCACCATCCCTGTTTTCGACTGACCGCAGCTCATTCAGCCATAGAACAGGTAATTTCAGGCTGCAATTCGCCTGCGGCTTGCAGACAGATTGCTAGGGTTCAGTGCCTGGGTGCTTCTTAGAACCTGATCTTATCGGAGCGAACACCGAGCGCGGGGCGGCCGAGTTCCGGCTCCCGGAACCGTCCCGGAACTGCCCTGGCCCAGGGCTGCGGAGCCTGCGGAGGCTGCTTCTTGGTCCCTGCTCCTATCAGAGCATACACCAAGCACTAAGCGGCCGAATTCCGGCTCCCGGAACTGAGCCCGCGGGGACTGCTTCTTGGAGCCTACACGTATAGGAGCTTACACCGAGCACGGAGCGGCCGAGTTCACTTCCCTGGCCCGGGGCTAGGAGCCTGCGGAAACTGCTTCTCGGTCCGGGTCCTGCTGAGGGCCGGTCAGGACTCACCCGTTGCTTTGGTTGCCCGGCAAGGGGAACGAAATGCTGCCATTCGCATAGGATACCAACATGGCAGAGATCTGATGTCATCAGAAAGCGGCGGAAGAGAGAACTTCATTAATACCAGCGGCGACAGAAACAGTTGGTCTCCTGGTAGGGGGGGTGAGGCACAGACACCCGAGTCTCCTCAATTTGTCATCGATCCAGAGGGGAGGAGCTGGGCCGCCGCCAGCGCCTGGAGCAGGCCCAGTGGCTCGCCAGCGTGGTGACCATGTGACCCCAATTGGAGAGGGGGCGGAGCGGAGCCGCCACCCGCACCCGCAAGGTGGGCAGACCCGCGACCCAGTGGTACATGGGCGTGGTAGGAGGGGCAGGGCAGAGCCGCCGTTCACGCTTGCAAGGTAAACAGACCTGTGACAGCCTGGCGGGTCAGGCCCAGTGGCCTGCCAGTGTGGTACACACGTCACCCCAACTGGAGTAGGGGCAGAGCAGATCCTTCTCCCACGCCCGGATCAGGCCCTGCTGGTGTGGTGGTCACGTGACCCCAATTGGAGTGGGGGCGGAGCGGAACCGCCACCCGTGCCCGCAGGGTGAGCAGACCTGTGACCAACCTGCAGATCAGGCCCAGGGGTCCGCAGGCATGGTAGGAGGGGCAGGGCAGATCCGCCGCCCGCGCCTTCAAGGTAGGCAGACCTGCAACAGACCGGCGGATCAGGCCCAGGAGCCTGCCGGCGTGGTATACACACCACCCTAATTGGAGTAGGGGCAGAACAGAGTCGCCGCCCGTGCCAGGAACAGGCCCAGCGTCCTGCAGGCGGGGTAGTCACGACACCCCAATTGGAGTAGGGGCAGAGCAGAGCCTCCACCCGTGCCCGAAAGGTGGGCAGATCTGCGACCGACCAGCGGGACAGGCCCAGTGGCCTGCCGGTACGACAGACACGTCACCCCATTTGAGTAGGGGCAGAGTAGAGCCGCCGCCCGCGCCTGCAGGGTAGGCAAACCTGCAACCGACCAGCGGATCAGGCCCGGTGGCCTGCTGGCGTGGTACACTCGTCACCCCAATTGGAGTAGGGGCAGAACAGAGCCGCCGCCAGCGCCCAGAACAGGCCCAGTGACCTGCTGGCGTGGTAGCCACGACACCCCAATTGGAATAAGGAGAGAGCAGAGCCGCCGCCCGCGCCTGCAGGAAAGATATGCAAGCAGTATGAAAAGACAAGGAAAGAAAGGACCACAAGCAATGCAGGTCAACGCAACTTTAGAAGAGGTAACAGCTGCAGCAGATGGAATGTCAGATAAAGAATTCAGGATATACATGCTTCAGATGATCTGGAGTATCAAGGAAGACATTAAACAGCAAAATCAGACAATGAAAGATCACTTCGACAACGAATTACGCAAACAAATCCAGCAAGCAAAGGATCAACTATACAGGGAGATAGAGGTTATAAAAAACAAACAAACAGAAATCCTAGAAATGCAGGAAGCAATAAACCAACTTAAAAACTCAATGGAGAATACTACCAGCAGAGTAGAACACTTAGAAGATAGAACATCAGACAATGAAGACAAAGTATTTCAACTGGAAAAGAACATAGACAGCTCAGGAAGACTGTTAAGAAACCATGAGCATAACATCCAAGAAATATGGGATAACATTAAGAGACCAAACTTAAGAGTCATTGGGATACAGGAAGGTACAGAGCTCCAAACCAAAGGAATGAGCAGTCTATTCAATGAAATAATACGAGAAAACTTCCCAGACTTGAAGAATGAGACAGAATCCCAAATCCTAGAAGCCTACAGGACGCCGAATGTGCAAAATCATAAGAGATCCACACCTAGACACATTATAATGAAGATGCCCAACATACAGAATAAGGAGAGAATTTTAAAAGCTACAAGAGAAAGGAAGCAGATTACATTTAGGGGTAAGCCAATCAGGATAACAGCTGATCTTTCAACACAGACTCTGAAAGCTAGAAGATCCTGGAATAACATATTTCAAACTCTGAAAGAAAATGGGTTCCAACCAAGAATTGTGTATCCAGCGAAATTAAGCTTCAGGATGGAAGATGAAATTAAAACCTTCCACGATAAACAAAAGTTTAAAGAATTCGCAGCTAGAAAACCATCTCTTCAAAACATCCTCGCCAAAGCATTACAGGAAGAGGAAATGGAAAATAACAATGAAAACCAACAGTGGGAGGTAGGACAGTAAAGGGGGGGGGGAATAATCAAAGAGGAAAACAAACCATGTTTAGTACAGAAATAAACAAATATGGCTGGAAGAACAACCCATATCTCAATAATAACCCTAAATGTTAATGGCTTAAACTCACCAATTAAGAGACACAGGCTAGTAGAATGGATCACAAAACAAGACCCAACAATATGCTGCCTACAGGAGACGCATTTGATAGGAAAAGACATACATAGGCTGAAGGTGAAAGGTTGGGAAAAATCATATCACTCATATGGACTTCGGAAACAAGCAGGAGTGTCCATACTCATATCAAATAAAATAGATTTCAAGCCAAAGTTAATCAAAAGGGATAAAGAGGGACACTACATACTGCTTAAGGGAACCATATACCAACAAGACATAACAATCATAAATATTTATGCCCCAAACAATGGTGCAGCTATGTTCGTCAAACAAACTCTTCTCAAGTTCAAGAGTCTAATAGACCACCATACCATAATCATGGGAGACTTCAACACACCTCTCTCGCCACTGGACAGATCTTCCAAACAAAAGTTGAATAAGGAAACTATAGAACTCAATAACACTATTAATAACCTAGACCTAATTGACATATATAGAGTATACCACCCAACATCAAGCAGTTACACTTTTTTCTCAGCAGCACATGGATCCTTCTCAAAAATAGATCATATATTATGTCACAGGGCAACTCTTAGAAAATATAAAGGAGTAGAGATAATACCATGCATCTTATCTGATCATAATGGAATGGAACTGAAAATCAACGATAAAAGAAGGAAGGGAAAAGCATACATCACTTGGAGAATGAACAATAGGTTACTGAATGATCAATGGGTTATAGAAGACATCAAGGAGGAAATTAAAAAATTCTTAGAGATAAATGAAAACACAGACACAACATATCGGAATCTATGGGACACATTGAAAGCAGTTCTAAGAGGAAAATTCATTGCTTGGAGTTCATTCCTTAAAAAAAGAAAAAACCAACAAATAAATGATCTCATACTTCATCTCAAAATCCTTGAAAAAGAAGAGCAAAACAACAGCAAAAGAAGTAGAAGGCAAGAAATAATTAAAATCAGAGCTGAAATTAATGAAATCGAAACAAAAGAAACAATTGAAAAAATTGACAAAACTAAAAGTTGGTTCTTTGAAAAAATAAACAAAATCGACAGACCCTTAGCCATGCTAGCGAAGAGAAGAAGAGAGAGAACTCAAATTACTAGCATACGGGATGAAAAAGGCAATATCACAACAGACACTTCAGAAATACAGAAGATAATCAAAAACTATTTTGAATCCTTATACTCCAATAAATTAGAAGATAGTGAAGGCATAGATAAATTTCTTAAGTCATATGATCTGCCCAGATTGAGTCAGGAGGATATAGAAAACCTAAACAGACCAATATCAATTGAGGAAATAGAAGAAACCATAAAAAGACTACCAACTAAGAAAAGCCCAGGACCGGATGGGTATACAGCAGAATTTTACAAAACCTTTAAAGAAGAACTAATACCAATACTTTTCAAGCTACTTCAGGAAATAGAAAAGGAGGGAGAACTTCCAAATTCATTCTATGAGGCCAACATCACCCTGATACCTAAACCAGACAAAGACACTTCAAAGAAAGAAAACTACAGACCAATATCTCTAATGAACCTAGATGCAAAAATCCTCAATAAAATTCTGGCGAATCGGATACAAAAACATATCAAAAAAATTGTACACCATGATCAAGCAGGATTCATCCCTGGGACGCAAGGCTGGTTCAATATACGGAAATCAATAAATGTTATTCACCACATCAATAGACTTAAAAATAAGAACCATATGATCATCTCGATAGATGCAGAAAAAGCATTCGACAAAGTACAGCATCCCTTTATGTTCAAAACTCTAGAAAAACTAGGGATAACAGGAACATACCTCAATATTGTAAAAGCAATCTATGCTAAGCCTCAGGCAAGCATCATTCTGAATGGAGAAAAACTGAAGGCATTCCCTCTAAAATCTGGAACAAGACAGGGATGCCCTCTCTCACCACTTCTGTTCAACATAGTTCTCGAAACACTGGCCAGAGCAATTAGACAGACGAAAGAAATTAAAGGCATAAAAATAGGAAAAGAAGAACTTAAATTATCACTATTTGCAGATGATATGATTCTATACCTAGCAGACCCAAAAGGCTCTACAAAGAAACTATTAGAGCTAATAAATGAATTCAGCAAAGTGGCAGGATATAAAATCAACACACATAAATCAAAGGCATTCCTGTATATCAGCGACAAATCCTCTGAAATGGAAATGAGGACAACCACTCCATTCAAAATATCTTCAAAAAAAATAAAATACTTGGGAATCAACCTAACAAAAGAGGTGAAAGACTTATACAATGAAAACTACAGAACCCTAAAGAGAGAAATAGAAGAAGATCTTAGAAGATGGAAAAATATACCCTGTTCATGGATAGGCAGAACTAACATCATCAAAATGGCGATATTACCAAAAGTTCTCTATAGGTTTAATGCAATCCCAATCAAAATCCCAATGGCATTTCTTGTAGAAATAGAGAAAGCAATCATGAAATTCATATGGAAAAATAAAAGACCCAGAATAGCAAAAACAATGCTAAGCAGGAAGTGTGAATCAGGCGGTATAGCGATACCAGACTTCAAACTATACTACAGAGCAATAGTAACAAAAACAGCATGGTACTGGTACCAAAACAGGCGGGTGGACCAATGGTACAGAATAGAGGACACAGAAACCAATCCACAAAACTACAACTATCTTATATTTGATAAAGGGGCTAAAAGCATGCAATGGAGGAAGGATAGCATCTTCAACAAATGGTGCTGGGAAAACTGGAAATCCGTATGCAACAAAATGAAACTGAATCCCTTTCTCTCGCCATGCACAAAAGTGAATTCAAAATGGATCAAGGAGCTTGATATCAAATCAGAGACACACCGTCTGATAGAAGAAAAAGTTGGCTACGATCTACAGTCGGTGGGGTCGGGCTCCAAATTCCTCAATAGGACACCCATAGCACAAAAGTTAATAACTAGAATCAACAAATGGGACTTACTCAAACTAAAAAGTTTTTTCTCAGCAAAAGAAACAATAAGAGAGGTAAATAGGGAGCCTACACCCTGGGAACAAATCTTTACTCCTCACACTTCAGATAGAGCCCTAATATCTAGAGTATACAAAGAACTCAAAAAATTAGACAATAAGAGAACAAACAACCCAATCAACAAATGGGCCAAGGACCTGAACAGACACTTCTCAGAGGAGGACATACAGTCAATCAACAAGTACATGAAAAAATGCTCAACATCTCTAGCTGTCAGAGAAATGCAAATCAAAACCACCCTAAGATACCATCTCACTCCAGTAAGAATGGCAGCCATTATGAAGTCAAACAACAAGTGCTGGCGAGGATGTGGGGAAAAGGGTACACTTGTACATTGCTGGTGGGACTGCAAATTGGTGCAGCCAATTTGGAAAGCAGTATGGAGATTTCTTGGAAAGCTGGGAATGGAGCCACCATTTGACCCAGCTATTCCCCTTCTTGGTCTATTCCCTAAAGACCTAAAAAGAGCATGCTACAGGGACACTGCTACATCGATGTTCATAGCAGCACAGTTCACAATAGCAAGACTGTGGAACCAACCTAGATGCCCTTCAATAGACGAATGGATAAAAAAAATGTGGCATTTATACACAATGGAGTATTACTCTGCATTAAAAAATGACAAAATCATAGAATTTACAGGGAAATGGATGGCATTAGAGCAGATTATGCTAAGTGAAGCTAGCCAATCCCTAAAAAACAAATGCCAAATGTCTTCTTTGATATAAGGAGAGTAACTAAGATCAGAGTAGGGACGAAGAGCAGGAGAAGAAGATTAACATTTAACAGTGATGAAAGGTGGGAGGGAAAGGGAGAGAGAAGGGAAATTGCATGGTAATGGAAGGAGACCCTCAGGGTTATACAGTGGAGGGGGTAGAGAGAGAGGAGGGGAGGGGAGGGGAGAGGTGGGGAGGGGGGAGGGGGGAGGATGGGAAAGGCAGCGGAGCACAACAGACACTAGTACAGCAATATGTAAATCAATGGATGTGTAACTGATGTGATTCTGCAATCTGTGTATGGGGTGAAGGTGGGAGTTCATAACCCACTTGAATCAAAGTGCGGAATATGATATGTCAAGAAATTTGTAATGTTTTGAACAACCCACAATAAAAAATTTAAAAAAAAAAAAACAATACCAAAAAAAAAAAAAAGAAAGAAATTTATCAACTTAATTAAGAGCATCTACCAAAAAAAACCCAACACCAAGATAATGTCTAAGGGCTGGGGATGTGGCTCAAGCGGTAGCACGCTCGCCTGGCATGCGTGCGGCCCGGGTTCGATCCTCAGCACCACATACAAAGATGTTGTGTCTGCCGAAAACTAAAAAATAAATAAATAAATATTAAAAAAAAATAAATAAAAAAAAAATAAAAATGGATTGATATAGGAATAAATATCTGGTAAGTTAAAGGTAGGAGCAAAATGTAGCATATAATAGGAGGAAACTTGGTAGTTCAGTAAAGAGGAAAAGATGAATTTTAAAACATTCAAATAAAGACAAAAACGTTAAAGTTCCATGGAATACGTCTGGTCTTTGTGCTTTAAGAACTCTTTATTTTTCATTTTGTCCTTGGGCTATAACTTTAACATGGCAACTGGTGATTACACCCAAAATTTAACCAGGAATTCTTGATGCTCATTTGTTAAAGATTCAAATATAAACAAGATTTCTATTACCACAAGAAAGGAAAAACAATGTCTTTATCCATAAAGAACTTAAGTATATAAAACTTAAAATATAAACCCAAGCATAGATGGTACAGATTCTGGCTATGCAGAGTTATGTCCTTAACTCTGGAGAAAAAGTTGCTTATATTTTCCATCCAGGTCATATAAATGGACTCACAAAGAATAGAATTCCTTTATTTTACAGCAATTAAATGCTGCAAGTAAAAACTAATACCTGAAAACTGTCACCATGTAAGAATTCCAGTTAAAACATGAACATCCATCAAATTAAAATAAACTTAAATAACTTAAATATTTCCAATACTAATCAAAGTAGGAATAACTGCTTCATTAGGAGGATGTACTCAATTCATTAGGAGGATGTACTCAAAAAGAATGGTCAAAAGAGCTGGGTTATAGCTCAGTGGTAAAGTGTTTACCTAGCGTGTGTGAGACTACAGTTCAATTTATAGCCTGTAAGCTCACACACACAAGCACCACACAGAGAATGGTCACAAAAGGAAACATAATATACATTATATATGTTATTCATCCAGCATTTTCCCTGTAAATTATTTAGTTTTGTGCTGATAGACAAAAAACAAGGAGACAGCTGAACAAGGAATTATGTTCAGAGTACTCAAGTGTTCCATTTAAAGAAATGTAACTTCATGGTTTTGCACTTCCTGGTATTTATGTTATTGGGTTCACACTAAATATGGGCTTGCCCTATGTGACTTGTCTTGGCCTATAGGACACTACCAAGTCCAACACCAATGGGCTTGATAAAATGTTTTCATATTGTGGCTTATAAAGATTCCTCTTGGAAGCCAGCTAATGTGAAACCTAGGCTAGATAGTGAAAGACAAGAAGTCATGGAGAGAAAGACCTTGAAAGATAAAAAGCCATCTTGGGTCTCTCAACCCAATTGAGTGTTCAACTGAATGGAGCCATATGAGTGACCGCAGCTATACCAAATGAAGCAGAATTGCCCATCTGAGCCTAGTCAACTCATACAATCATGAAAAATGATAAATGTGGGGGAAGTCTTTCATGTTACCATAGGTAACCAAAATAGTTTTATTAAATTTGTTTTTTAAAAAGGAATTAAAGTTTGGTTTGGGTGAAGAGTTAAAAATGAAAAACTTTATCCTATGTGTAATGTTAAAATATAATGGGAAACAACATAAATTCCTGACCTTAAATTTTATCTCTTTTAGTTCTATTTAACTACAATGACCCAAATAACAATATCATTTCACCACACAAGCCTGTTGTGTCCTAGGTGCTTTGGTCTTTAATATCACATTGTACTATATTTCCTTGGAAGCATGACTAATTCCATTCAGAGCAGGGGAGATACAAAGTGGGACAATCAGTTAATGTCACAAAATAAGAAATCTTTAAAAATATATGGGATCTTGTGTACATCCACAATACTGGGCTCCTAATAAGACATATTTCCATGCTTATATAAATATATCAAAATAGATTCTACTATCATGCATAACTAAAAAAGGAACAAATAAAAATAAATAAAATAAAATATATGGGATCCTACCAAAGGAATAGAGAAAGCAGATTGCAGCAGCTCCACCATATCAAGGCATGAATATTTAGCCTCAGAAAAAAAAATTAAATAAAATAACTTGTTTTAAAAAGTCACAAATACATAATGATCCTAAAAAAGAAAATATTTTCTTTTCAAACAACTTGTATTATACCTCTTTTATTCATATAATGAAATTGTTGCTTAATTTTAAATTTTACATACATTATAAGGAGATCAAAGTATCTCCATTTAAGGGCTAAAATGATCAAAAGAACAAAAAGACAGAACATTTTCCCCCATTAAAACATTAATGGATAGGCTAATGAAACTTCCTCCTTCTCCCCTAAGGCCTTTCTGGACATTCACCAATTAGAGGACAAGCTCATTATCTCAAACATTAGGAAGTGTGTCAGTACATTCCATTCATAGGTTTGGGAGACCTTCCTGAGTGTCTTAGCCTTGAGCACTGAAAAGATGTAAAGTGAACCTGCAGCATTAAAAACCAAGTGAATTTTACCTTTAGAGTGTACTTAAAATAAATGTTTTCTCTCAGTGTATTTAGTGATAGATTTTAACAATTATTGCTAGTTGCCTCCTTAATATTTCCCTTGCCTTGTTTGGCTCATTAGGGCAAAGGACAAGGATGAAGGTCAAAGACTCACATACTGCACTTCCTTTTAATATCAATCTAAAGAAGCAAGTTAAGAGGTTTTGTCACTCTAAACTGACACCTACCATTAACTCTATTTTTGCTGATCTATATGAAGAGATGCCTAGAAAAAACAATTTACTCATGAAAATTAAAAAAATATCTCCCCCAAACTACTATTTCACAGTCTTGTATGTGTAGCTTCAGGCCCTTAATTTAGTGACTTGAAATTTTAAAAAGCAAATTATATAATTTTAGTAATAGTTAATATTAGGTAGTAAAGCAAATCACAGTGAAAACACATTAAAGAGGAATGATTTTTAAATTAGAAAATATTTCAAACTAAAACTGAAAAATCAGATATAAGAAATTAATTTAATGTATAAAAATTAAGTATATAGGATATTTACCCAGCACCATCAGGATGTGTGTATATGTAGGAAAGCATATACCCAAGCCTCATTCATGTCAGGATGAATTTAGATTAAACCAGAACTGAAGTTTTTTTCAACATATATATTTAATATGCCTATGATCTTTGAACTGCAATTTTCATTATAAAAACCTATCTTATCATTGGCATGAAAGAGCATTATTTTATTTGACTTTTTCATCAATAGTTGTTCCAATAGTGGCCATATAAAAGAAGGCTTAATTGATTTAAATCAAACCTAATAACATAAGCCTAGTTTCACTGGTATACTTATTTTTTTAATTAAAAAGAGGGAGAGAGAAAGAATAAGAAAGGAGAAAGTAGTCATGTAATATTACCCTACATAACTTTTTTTTTATAACTTTATTTTATTTATTGATATTTGGTGCTAAGGATCAAACCCAGGGCCTTGCACATTCGAGGCGAGTGTTCTACAGCTGAGCCATAACCCCAGCCCCTACCCTACATAACTCTTAATCTATTTCTGTAGAAAAGAGGTAAATCACATTTTCCAAGATATCTTCTATGATCTACAATCTGGTTAGTTATTTATTTGTCCTATACTACTTACATATTCAACACAAAATCATTCCTTTTTCTGAGAAATGTCTTCATTTCCTTAACAGCCTTAAAAAATCTTAGCTAGAGGGGTGCAAAGAAAAAGAACAGGCCACAAAATTGTGTAGTTAGGCAGGAGATTGCACTGCATAAAGTGAGTATCCAGGACTGCTGAATAGCAGTGCCAGGCTGTACTGTGTGACAGTTAATGTCACTTTAGTTAAAAATTTCCATATATTTTAGTCAGCTATGACCTACTTCTCTACTACTACCAAAATGCAATAATAGTATTAGTAATAACAATCACCAATTATCCAGAAAAGATAATTATCTTCATTGTGTTTTGCTCATTTATGGCAAAGAAGAAAAATTTTACAAAGATTTTTATTAAAAACAGCTAAAAATCATAAGTGTTACTTGATTTTTGGGGGGATGGCGATACTGGAGATTGAATTTAGGGGGACTTGACCACTGAGCCACATCCCCACACCTATTTTGTATTTTATTTAGGGGCAGGGTCTCACTTATTTGCTTAGCACCTCCCTTTTGCTGAGGCTGGCTTTGAACTTGCGATCCTCCTGCCACAGCCTCCAGAGCTGGATTACAGGCCCATGCCACCAGGCATAAGTGCTAGTTTTAAAGGGCTAATTTTAATTACTAAGACACTTCCTCAAGAACTTTTCCCACTACTATTCATGATAATTTAGGTTGTGTTACATTTTAATTTTTAAATCTAATTTTCAACTACAATCTTTTAACAAGTCTGAAATATAGGTCTGCATACTTAACATGCACTATAAGACTTTTTCACACATACCCCGTTGAGTGAATTTTATTTATTAATTTGGTTAAACCAAACTAACGTTATTAAATACTGCAATGAATTACAGTTCGACTAGATGAGCAGGCCTCACAGTTATTATCTGGAATATCATTATCAGAGACCACACTTAAACACCTCCAGATGTCCCCAAGATGTTGGTAATGTAGAGAAGTCTCAGCACTGCTGAATTTGACCTTACTGGTATTCAGCTCTTGGGGAGGAACAAAAGAGCTCCTCGGGAAGATCTAAGTTAGAATTCTGCTTAGCTAAGGCTTCTCACCCCTTGCACGCCATGACGCACTTTGTGGGAATGAGTTAGTGAGTATTCTAGATGGTAGCCCCCAATCTGCATGCTAACTTTGGTCATCCTTTGACCATTGGGGTCAGACAACCTTTTCTTGTTAAAAGGCGGGGTTGTAATGATTTCCGTCTCTGCAAGCCACACTGTGTGTGTGTGCTACAACCCCTTCACCGCCCTTCCAATGCAGGAAAGCAGAATAACTGCTGCGGTGTCTCATTGAAACTTAATATTTATGAGCAGTGAAATCTGAACATTTTACTTTTTCACATGTCACATTTATGTTTTGAAATGTCAAGGCCATTCTGGGCAGATCAGACAGACAAAAACAGGCTGGCATCGCAGGGAACGCGTCCTCCTCCCCTGCTGTCTCACCCAGGCGTCTGGAAGAGGCCCAGGGTGGCACAGGGAGAGTCTCCCCGCGGAGGAGGCCACACTCCAAGGGCTCCGCCTGCCCGACAGCGCCTCCCGCACGCTTGCGGTCCCGGGTCCGCCCGGTGGCGACGCGGACGCGAGCACAGCGACACATCTCGGCGCCGGGCCAGCACCCTGGACATTCGGGCAGGAGGAGTGCCGGACCCGGGAAAAGCAAAAGCCGCACTTCCGGTGGCCGAGACCTGGAGGCTGCTTGAGGACCCTCGGGTCGCCGCCGCCTAGGCCGGTCACTCACTCGGAAACGCCGGCGTTGACGAAGGCCATAGCAAAAGCGCGACTAGAAGGACCACGGGCTTCATGGGCGTCGTCCGCAGCACTCCGCCATGCGACGGGAACGTCCTGGGCCACCAGGCCGGGTAGCTCGGGGCCGAAAGGCAAGGGTGTCAGCGGCCGACCGTCCCACCTCAGGGCCCGGGGCGCCCCGCAACGGTCGGGTCGTCGCCACCGCAACGTAGCGGCGGCGTGGGGGAGGGGTGGCGCCGAGGTCGGCCCTGCGCGCCCGCCAGTGCGCATGTGCGCGCGGCCTCTGGAGCGGGCGCGGATCGAGGGGTCGTGACGCCGGCCGCGCTGCTGCGAGTTCTCACGTTGGGTCACAGCCCTGGCCAAAACCCCGGCCCTGCGCAGGAGGAACTGTGTGGTGTCTGAGACAACCTGGCAATTAAAAAAAAAAATAGCGTGAACTGGCTATAATAGAGGGAAGCACCCCGCGCCCCTCAGCGCAGAGGCAGATGTCCTGCTGTCCCTAGGGCTCCAAATGGAGGAGCACCCCAAGAACTGAAGACAGTAACCATAAAGCATCTTTAAAAAATGGAAACAGTTCAGGCTAATTGCATGGGGGGAGGTAGGCAAGTGCATTAAAGACACCTTAAGGGGCTTAGGTAGTTTTGTTGGTTTCCAAAAGATTGTTTCTTTGATGATGGGGAGGGTGTGACTACAAAAGGGGTCATGAGATAGCTTTGGAGAGTTACAGGCAATGGCGGTGGCCATAAGAATCTATACTTGTGTTAAAATTTTTAGAACTGTACACCAAAAAATACATCTTACTGTACAATTATTTTTTAAATAACATATATTTATATCTTTGCCCTGGGAAGCAAGGGGTTGGATGTTGGTGTGAGACACTAGGGACATACTGCAGGGTATTGAGCTGGGGAAGGTTGTGATTAAATTTGCATTTCAAAAGTCTCACTTTTCCTGCAGCCTCTAGAATGGGTTGAACTGGCACATGGTCATAATTCCAGCAGCTCGGGAGGCTGAGACAGGAGGCTTGATAGTTCAAAGCCAGCCTCAGCAAAAGCGAGGAGCTAAGTTACTCAGACCCTGTCTCTAAATAAAATGCAAAATAGGGCTGGGGATGTGGCTCAGTGGTCGAATGTCCCTGAGTTCAATTTCCATTCTCCCCCGCCCCCAGAAAAAAAAAAAAAAAGAATGTGTTGAAGGGAAGCAAGACTAGAGACAAAGAGCCAAGTTAGGAGGCGGTTCCAGTAATCCAGGCATGGACTGATAAGGGTCTAGACTCCTGGTGGGGCAAGGGACATGGGACATGTGGACAGATCTGAGACATTAGAACTAACATCAACAAGATTAGAGTGCTGTTTGTGGAAATGAAGAGAGGAGGAGGTGATACCCCCATTCCTGTTTTGTGCATCTAGGAATGAGGTGGTACCATTTACTGAGATGGACAACAATTCAGGCACTTACAGGAGTAGAGCAAGATGATGGGGGAGAGGGGTTTGTTTTCATCATTGTTATAGTGAAGGTGGGCTTGGGATTTCCTCCCACAGTGGCCTGTCCAGTGAGAGGATGGAAGTGGGGCCCTGGAGAGAGCTGAAATGGAAGTGGAGGTTTGGAAGGCATCCAGCATCTAGAAGTGGGGATGTCTACGGAAAGTCTGTAGAGCAAGTATGCTGTAGAGCCTAGGAAAGATTCCTGGGAAACACCGCAGGCTGGAGAGAGCAGGATGGACCTGCAAAGACCGAAAGTGGGGTAAGGAAACTGGGAGAACCAAAAACCTTTGTGGAAGAATAGGAGTTTCAGACTTTCAACTGAGAAGCCAACAAAAGAAGGACTTCATTTAGCAATGAGATGGTTGACAGAAGCAGTTTCAGTGGTGTGGCTCAGGCAAAAGCCAGGTCACGGTGAGTTGAGAGATGAGTTAGAGGTGATAAAGTGGTGACAGCACAGTATAGACAACTTTTTCAAGATTGGTGCATGAGTCTTCAATGCACTCCAGAAGTGCTCAATCCACATACAACAGCATGTTACAATCAATTGCAACTATTTGGAAAGCAATCTGGAATATGTAACAAAAGAATTAACCTATAAACACTATGATATACTATAAATTCAGGGAAGAAAACTTTGTGTCCTAAAATAACCACAGTCTATGATTATGATCTATGATAATCAAAATACAAATTGAAAGAATGAAAAAGTTATAGAATGAATTTTTGTGTCACCCACCCCCATTCACATGTTAAAATCCTAATCTCCAGTGTGATAAGGAGGAATGGGAGCTTTTGAGGTGTTTTGGTTATGGGGGTGGAGCCTTGAAGAATGGGATTAGTATTTTTGTAAGGCAGCTCCCTGAATCCTGCTTCCATGTGAGGATCCAGTGAAGACAGTCATTTGTGAACCAAGAAGTGGCTCCCACCAGGTACCAAATCTGCCAGTGCCTTGATTTTGGATTTCTCAATTTCTAATTGTGAGAAATAAATATTTGTTATTTAAACCATCTAGTCTATGATATTTTGTTACAGCCGCCTATATAGACTAAATGGCGAAACGCTCTCGTGGTGGATCAAATTTTAAGATATTAACTAAGCTCTCACCTTCTTTGGCTGCCTTGTACCATTACCTTTTTTTCTGCATTGAGACACTAGTAATAATCTTCTTAATGTACTTGCTACGGGAAGGCTAGCTAGAATCTCAAAAGAGGAAGATTTCTGGGAGCAGAAAAGAGGGGTTGATGTGTGTACATGGACCCGCCCAACATGTTTTGGAAGTCACTGAGAAGGCTTCTGTCTCTTTCTTTTCAGGAGAAACTGCCAACTTTTCAAACACACTCTGCATCCAACATGGGGCCAAGTACTTAAGCAGGTCTGGCTGACTGAGTTGCTTTTGAAGACAATCTAGGCAGACTGCTCACCAGGAGAGCTCAGAAATGCTGAGCAAGGTCCTCTCACCTCAGGAAGGCCTACAGTGTAGACCAGAAGGAAGCCAAGTATATGGATAATTACTGACATACAGCAGGTACTCATTAAATATTAGCCTGAACATGGGCCGACCTAATTCTGATTCTAATGAATAGAATATGACAAAAGCAATGAGATGTCACTTTGGAGATGAAGACACAAAAAAACTATGGCTTCCATCTTGAGCACACCCTGTTGCTCTCTGACTTACTGAGGGAAGGCAGGTGCACCTGTTAAGGAGCTGATATCTTCAGCCCACCACCAGGGATGACAATCATGTGAGTGAACTTGAAACAGATCCTCCCCAGGCAAGCCTGGAGATGACCACAACCCAACTGACATCTTGATTACAGCCTCACAGAGACCCCAAGCCTGAGGCATCAGACTAAGCCACACCCAAATGCCCAACCTACAGGAACTGAGATAAGAAATGGTTGTTATTCAGTGGAGGGAAAAGCATTTGCCCAAGCAAGAGCTGCAAACAAGGGCCTCTGTCAGTTTGCTCCTCGAAAGAGGATGCATGTGGAAAGACACCTGCATTTGGCTACACTATTTGATTGAAGTTAAAAATCATTCTTCTTCAAGATCCATCCATTTTCATCAACCAATCAAACTGGTAGGTTAGGTGTATCTTTAAATCTCTGATGGTGACACTTATTATAGCTAGACTCCAAGGGACTGATAGAACTTCTATTTTCCTATTTGGACTGGGGGAAGGGGAGGAGAATAAAGCTCTATGGGTATAAATTCAGGTTAAAATTTCTTTAATCACTTCATCCCAATAAGCTCTGCTCTAACCCATAAAATAATGTGGTCCTCTGAATCCGTGGGAGTTAGCATAGCTACCCAACTGTCAATCTCAGAGGATTAAGACTTCCTTTTTTTTTTAAATCTATAAAGGACCAGTACCTATTCCCAGAAGGGAAAGTTAAGGAGTTAGGAGTCACAAGCACATTCCTATGATGCTACCTCTGAGTTCTTTCTGGAGGTTTCTGGCTTTTCCTTTCACTTAGGAGATTCTGCATTTGTCAACAGACTGGGCTTTTGGAATTTAGTGAGGGGTTATAAATGAAAGGATCAAGTGAGATGTCTGTTTTGTTAGGCTTCAATTTGGGGTTATTTTTTGCTTGTTTGTTTAACTGTATAAATCACATAAGAATTTAGCAGCTTTCGTCTTGTGAACTATCAAAAAGGAAATGGTGAATGAAGCAACATGTATATTTTTACGGTGGAATTCTAGTTTAAAAGAATGAATTTTAACTCTGTATACTCTGTGATCTGTACTAACAGAAAACTTTCTAAAGCATAGTATTCAATGGGAATAAAAACAGTGCAGGATGGGCTGGGGTTGTGGCTCAGAGGTAGAATGCTTGACTATCATGAGTGAGGCACTGGGTTTGATCCTCAGCACCACATAAAATAAAGGTATTGTGTCCACCTATAACCAAAATAAATAAATAAACATTTAAAAAACAATAATACAGGAAAACATATATTTGTATTTATGTAAAATCATAGTACAGTTATATCTATACATGAAATCACCAGAAATTATTTGGGAAAGAAACACAGCAAGATGAAAACAATGTTTGTTTCCAGGAAGAGAAATGGGAATGGGGAGAACAGGAAATTCCAAAAGGAGAATTTTACTTTTTACTCTTAAGTATTTTTTTAAAAATATTTATTTCTTAGTTGTACACAATACCTTTTTTTTGTTTATTTATTTTTATGTGGTGCTGAGGATCGAACCCGGGGCCTAGCATGTGCTAGGCGAGCGCTCTACCGCTGAGCCACAACCCCAGCCCCACTCAAGTATTTTTATTATCCCATGAGTTTTTCCAAACAAGATCATTGTATTTTTTTCATTGCTTATGTAGTTAAAAATAAAAACAATAATTTTTTACAAAATCTAGATGCTTGGAGAAAGGAGGCCTAGAAGTAGAAACATGAATTCGGTCCCTCATGCTTTTCCTTACTGACTTCACTGAATTTTTTAAAAATTTTTTTTGTGTGGGGGGGTGCAACTGGGGATTGAACACAATGACATTCTCTATCACTGAGCTATACTCCCAGCTCTTTTTATATTGAGACAGGGTCTCACTATTTTGCCAAGGCTAACTTTGAACTTGTGATCCTCCTCCTCAGTCTCAGAAAAATCTGGGACTACAGGCAGGTACCACTTCACTGAAGTATTTTTAAGGTGGTTAATTGACTCCCCCTGTCCCAAAATGTATTTATCCTGCATTTCTGCTTCACCTCTGAATTCTGTAACTGTTCTGGCAAATGATTACATGATATGTGACTTTTTCTCAAGGGTACATTTTGTCTCTCCTTTACAGTTCTTAAGCTTCTCCACTTCACACTACACCTTTTCCGTGCTCAGTGAACACTTAATAAATAACAGCACATGTTCTTCCAACCTGAAGGAAAGGAGTCCTTCCTCCAATGACTTTCAAAATCCTCTGATGTTCTAATGCTGCACCTTCTGGGAGTGCCCGGTATGCCACCCCTCCCGTTAGAATGCATTGTGTCCTCCCTATCCCATATTTCCATACTGCTATGCCATAGCATTACTTCATTGAAATACTGAATTTTATGCTTTTGCAAGCCACTCATGCCTAGATCAAGATCTTTGAAGAAGGGAGCCAGGAGGTTGTCCCTGTATTGTGTCTTCCCAGCCCAGCTAAAATCTTGCATCCACCAAGTGTTCAATAAACCCATGTTTGAGTTCTATTGGAAATAAAAGCTTTGGAATTTTTGTGTAGGCTTTTGCAGAATCCTAAAAGGAGCTAATTACAATGACCTAAATATTGAGACAACTTCTGGCATATTTCTTAGACTCCAGAAGAAACTCCTCTACTCTATGAGGAGTTTATGTGACTCCTACTGTATGACTTCATTATTTAATCCCAAGTAAAATTAGTGACATATGGTCTCATTTTTGTTGTTGTTGTTGTTGTTGTTGTTTGGTTGGTTGTTTGGTTGGTTTTGGTTTTGGTACCCAGATTTGAACCCAGGAGTGCTTAACCACTGAGCCATATTCCCAGTCCTATTTTGTATCACTGAGTTGCTTAGGGCCTCACTAAATTGCTGAGACTGGCTTTGAACTCTCAATCTTCCTGCCTTAGCCTACTGAGGCTGAGATTGAGGTATGTGCCACCACACCTGGCCCTTCATCTATTCTTTTCTATATATACCCTGAAAGTAATTTTGGAAAATAAATTCATGATTATGGAATTTCTGTGAAAGGATATGCACCAGCGTCCATATCTACCAATAGTGTAGTAAATTACTAATACATGTCAAATATCATGTTTTAAACCCACGTGCTTTGTTTTTTCTGCCTACTCTCCCTTAATGATCCCACCCTGGGTTTTCGATAACAGACTTTTAATGCACTTCTAAAACCCACATTTGCTGCCTTTGTTGTTTCCCATGTCAACCAATAGATTTGGGTAAGTAGGCCATGGTTATCCAGAGACATGTTTGTCTCCATAGAGGAAAAAGCATATTTGAGAAATCGTCCCTCCATCATCACAGGTTACACATTAACCCCCTCTGGGACCAACACACAGGGCAGTTCTGATATAGCTGTTACCTACTTAATTAACACCAATGCCTTTTTCACATCTCGGTTCTCAAATATTACTTCCTAATAGCACTTGGTCTACTGCCTAGAAAAATAGTTGGAATCTGATACTTATTAAATGAATGAACCCACCCATCTCTCTATCCAGCCATTTAATCCACTCCACCATTCTCAAAATCTCCACTCTCAGCACCAGAGGCATTGTCAGAGAAGGATTAAAGCCACGTGGGGGCAGCAGAACCTCACCCACTAGAGGAGGCATTTGCAATCACTTCAGAGCATCTCCAGCTGTGAATCTTAACTGGATTTTGATTTTGCTATGCTGGAACATGTTTTGTTTTTGTGTATTTTGCTTTATTTCCATGCTTTGCATTCTACATGCACCAAATAGCATGTACTAATGTTTAAATGATTTAATAAGAACAGTCATTGTTCTCCAAACTAGATTTTTTTTTTCAGTGCTGCTGTCTAGAGGAAAGCTGCACATCCAGTCTTCCTCTGTTAAAGCCAGTCCCTATGCAGTGCAGCTGCATAACTGACAGTCCTGGATTGAAATCAGTTTGTGAAATGAGACCTGGGAACACACAGAAGAGGCAGGCTGTTCCTTGGGAGTACCTTCTTTCAAAAGTTCTGCCCCACCTGAGGCAGGTAAAATGCATTATTTAAAAATTCACTATTATAGGACTCCAAATGGGATCCCTGATTTTTCTTTTCATTTTAATAAATGGATGGCAAAGAAATCCTGGAATGTGAATGGGGGTAACTGGAAAGGAGTTACAAGCATGTGAGTTTTTCAGTCTTTTTAGTTCTGTCCAGGTTGACTCTTTCTTTTTGCCTCTATCTTAATGTGCAGCCCCATGAAATCTGAGAGGGAAACTGGTGACTTACAGAGATGTCGAAACAATGATTTATTGTTCTGTGGATCCATCAACCCAGGAGGTCCTGAAATTTTAAAGGAGTCTTCAATACAAATTTAATTAGAATTCACTTAGGTTTTAAGAAATAAAATATGTCCACAATAAATAAAGAGATGTCTAAGGACAGAGATGATTTGTGTGTGTATGTGTGTGTGTGCGCGCACGCGCGCGTGCATGTCTCCCAAGGACTTTTCACAGTGCCTGGCAGAATGTGGGATCTGTAGGTATGTACTGAATAATTTGTGACACTTTCTGGCAGGTGCCACCAAATCAAACAGAAGGTAACTTTGAGTAAGGCAGATCTTAATCTCCTTGGATGTCATTTTCCTTACCCCTGAAATAATAACTGTACTTTCATTAAAATTTATGGACTCCATATTTCCTTTTACACTCACAAGTCTGGGAGCATAGGCTAAACACATATCAGCATCCAAATTCCATAGATGAGGAAACTAAGGCTCAAGCTAAATGATTTGGCCGGGTCACCCGGCCACATGCCGACCCGCTAAATCTATAGGAGTAGGTCCTTCGGCTCTCAACACAGCACAAGTTCCCTCGGCCACTCTGGGTTATAAGAGATCATTGGATTAGTCAATCTCCTGGAGCCTTTCTTCTAGATCCAGCAATGGTTTGTAGACTTCACTGAGCATAAGTGCAGAAACTTTAAGAAAAAGCCAGTAATCAAGACTTGTGGTATTGGCAGAAAACAGACACATAGATCAATGGAACAGAATAAAAAATCCAGAAATAGAGCTACACAAATATGTCAACTGATTTTTTAATGCAAAAGCAGTTTGATGGAGAAATGATAGCATTTTCCACAAAGGATGCTGGAGCAATGGGACATGCATAAGTAAAAACATGAACACCACCCAAATCTCACACCTTACACAAAAATTAATTCCAAACATATCCCAGATGTTAATGATTTAAACTTCAAGGAAAAAACAGGAGAAAATCTTCAGGTCTTAGGATTAGGCCAAAAGTTCTTAGACTTGACACTAAAATCATGACCCATAAAAGAACAAAAATGACAAATTTGATCTCATCAAAATTTAAAGACTGTACTTTTTGGAAGATCCTGTTAAGAGGATAAAATACACTATAGACTCAGAGAAAAATATCTGCAAATCACAACCCTGCAAAGGACTAGTTTTAGAATATATAAAGAATTCCTTGGTAGGAGCTGGGGTTGTGGCTCAGTGGTACAGTGCTCTCCTACCACATGCGAGGCATTGGGTTCAATCCTTAGCACCATATAAAAATAAACAAATAAAATAAAGGTATTGTGCCCAACTATAACTAAAAAAAAAGAATTCCCTGAGCTGGGCTTGTGGCTCAGTGGTAGATTGCTCACCTAGCACACATGGGGCGCTGGGTTTGGTCCTCAGCACCACATAAATATAAAATAAAGATATTGTGTCCACCTAAAACTGAAAACTTAAAATATTATAAAAAAAGAATTCCCAAAACTTTGACAATTAAAAAGTCATTTAGAAAACGGGCAACAGACACAACCAGACACTTCAGTCTATACAGATGACAATCAGTACACATGGAAAGATGTTTGACATTATCGGCCATTAGGAAAAGGCAAATTAAAGCTATCATGATATATCACTATACCCATCTCAAAAAGACTAAAATAAAAATAGTGACAACAAATGCTGCTGTGGATGCAGAGACACCGAATCACTCAATTTAAACATGCCACTTAAATATGACTCAGTAAGTGTGCTCTTGGACACTTCACCATGAAGATTGAAACTTTAGATCCACAAGAAACCTGTACATGAATTGTAATGACAGCTTTATTCATTATAACCAAACAGCTCAGCTGTTCATCAGTGGGCAAATGGTTGAACTCTCCAAACTCTCCATGACACAGCAGACCAAGGGATACTACTCAGCAATTTTTTTATAACTTTCTTTTTCTTTATTTATTTATGGTTCTGGGGATTGAACCCAGGGCCTTGTGCATGCAAGACAAGCACTCTACCAACTGAGCTTTAGCTCCAGCCCAGCAATTAAAAGAAAAAATGAACTATTGATAACATGTGGCAACTTGGATGAATGAATTTCTAGGTAATTTTGCTAAGAAAAAAAATTCAATCCCCAAAGGTTACATGTTGTATGATTCTATTTACATAACATTCTTGCAATGACATAATATAGAAATAAAGAAAGAGAGGCACAGAAGCACTAAGTTCCACTATTCCTCCCAGATGTCACTCTGAAGGTACAGCTCCTGGAAAACAGCCATCTCTTTAGGTTGACCTGTCATGGATGTTTCCTACAGATGGAATGATCCAGAAAGAGTTTACCCAAAGTCCCAGCATCAGCGTGGACAACAAGAGGAGAGGGAAGTCAGGAATCTCCACTGCTTGCTACCTGCTAGCTCTGCCAATAAAGATGACATGACTTTGGGAAAATCATTTCACTTCCAAGGGACTTGATTTCCTCACCTATGAGATAAATAAATTCAGCTAAGAAAATCCTTAAGATCCTTAATTCTTCATCATTTCAGATTTCTACAAGTGAGTTTGACTTTGATGCCTGCTGATAGATGCTAATATGTGATGGTATATCTGGTCACTCTTACCAACCAGACTATTAAATTAACCAGAACAGCTATGTTTCAAAGCACTGTAGTGAATTGAGAGTCTACTATATGTGGAATAGCTAATCAGACAGTTGAAGCACAATTCCAATAATACAGAAACTCTTTTGCCAGCCTTTTGAAAATAGACACTAATTGAGAAAGACAAGAAATGTTTATTGAGCTTGGGGTTGTAGCTCAGTGGT
Organism: Marmota monax; assembly: GCF_021218885.2. NCBI lineage: Eukaryota > Metazoa > Chordata > Mammalia > Rodentia > Sciuridae > Marmota > Marmota monax. The sequence continues at coordinate 2,833,688 of NW_026694865.1, forward strand.
AGAGCTCCTGCCTAGCATGCATGAGACCCTGGATTTGATCCTCATCACTGAAAAACATATCTATTGATTCTTTCTACATGCCTGGTACTTTCACAAACTATCTCATATAATCTTCAAAACAGCCCCTTAAATTAAGTATCAACCCCTCTTCATGGTAACCCAGTGAGGGTAAGCCACTTTGTCTCTGTATGGGTTTGCTTGGGCTGCCTTTTATAACAAAGGACACAGATGGGTGGCTTAAACAGCAAAGATGTATTTCCTCACAATTCTGGAGGCTAAGATCAAGGTGTTGACAGGTTGGTTCCTTCTAAGGCCTCTCTCCTTGACCTGTAGGTAGCCTTGTGTCTGCAATATGGTCTTCCCTGTGTGTGTGTGTGTCTCTGCTGTCATCTCTTCTTATAAGGACATTGGCCATATTGGATCGGAGGATCCATCCACATGATGTCATTTTATCTTAATTACCTCTTTCAAGGCCTTCTCTATAAACATGGTCCCATTCTGAGGTGTTGGGAGTTAGGATTCCAACATATAAATTGTGGGGAGACACAGTTCAGTCCGTTACACAGCCCCAGTGGGTTCTGGGAACTTAGCACAGACTCTTTCCACGAGACCCAACTCCACAAAAGGCCATTGAAGGATAGATGACAAGGCCTGGAAGAGCAGATAGGACCCAAAGAAATGGAAGGCAAGGCAGGGTACTCTCACCAAGGGGAGGCAGGAATGGGTTGCAGAAGGAGGAACAAGCCTGGGAGTCGGGGAATGGATCAGTACCCAGGGCGCTGTGAGAAGGTAAAGCCATTATGGGTGGAGAGGTAGAGTCCTTTCTGATACCAGAGGCCCTTCCACTCAAGATGACTAGGATGGAATAAGGTGGCTGGAACCACAGCTCTGTGACAGTCTAGGTGGCAGAGAGATGGAAAGGGGGGAAAATTTGGTGGTTTCTGTGAGGCAAGGCAGGGACACTTTAGGAGCAGAGACAACACAGAAGCCTTCTCTACCAACCCAGGTGCCGTGCACAGGGTTGGGGTAGGTCTGGGCAGTCGGAACCTAAAAGGGAAAAGCAAAGGCAGAGTGAAGGGAGAACCAGCAGGAATTGGGGATGTGTGTGTCCCTTGCATGCAGATACGTGTGGCAGGCTCTAAGTAGTACGCGCCAATTCAGTGCTTAAGGCATTTGAATACATATGTGTGAAATTGGAGAGCTTTTTTCACCCTAGATTCCACATCATATCCTAAACCCTAAAAACCCTCCAAAAGATAAGCAGTTCAAAAATAAATGTCAATCTAAATGTGTATTGACCGATGAATGGATAAAGAAGATGTAGAACAATAGTCCTCCCTTATCCACTGGGGATATGTTCTAAGACCCCTTTATGGCTGCCTCAGAGAGAACAAACCCTCTGTATATGCTATATTTTTTCCTATACATATATACCTACGATGAAGCTTAATTTATAAATTAGACATAGTAAGAGATTAACAGCCATATCTAATAAACAATGATTATAGCAATATACTGTAATAAAAGATATGATAATGTTGCTTTTTACTCTCAAAATACCTAAATGTACTGTATTCAGTCTTCTTGTGATGACATGAGATGATACTCCAAGGAAGCACTTGTGGCTTCTCTTCAGCACATCTGAATCGCCAGCATCACTACTCTTGCACTTTGGGGTCATTATTAAGTAAAATAAGGGCTACCATGATACTGGAAGAGTCATCTTGATAATTCAGATGATTTCTAAGTGACTAACAGGCGTGTAGCATATACAATAAAATGGCAAAAAGATGATTTGTCTCCTGCGTGGGAAGGAGCATGACAGTGTGAGATTTTATCACACTGTTCAGAATGGTGTATAGTTTAAAACATGAATTTTTACTTCTGAAATTTTATGTTTAATATTTTGGGATTGTGAATGACCACAGGTAATAGAAACTGCTGAAAGCAAAAGTGTAGATAAAGGAGGACTACCTACAAAAATTGTATAGAGCTGGGAATATAGCTCAGCAGTTGCCTAGCATGCACCAGGCTCTGAGTTTGATCCCACACACATTTAGAGACATTGTATACATACAATGGAATATTATGTATATTATGTATACTATACATACAATGGAATATTATTCAGCCTTAAAATAGAAATCCTGTTGCATGCTACAACATGAATGAATCTTGAAGTCATCATGTTAAATGAACCAAATCTGTTATAAAGAGGCAAATGCTACCTGACTCCACTTGTGTGATGTATTTAGTGCAGTCAAACTCTTGGAAACAGAAAGGAGAAATATGGTGGTCAGGGGCTGAGAGAAGTGGGTAAGGGAATCTATTGTTTAATGGGTATCAAACTTCAGTTTGCAACATACAAACAAAAGTCCTGGAGCTCTGTTATAAAACAGTGTACACATAGTTAATACTACTGCACTGTGCACTTAAAATTGGTTAAGATGATATATTTAAAATTATGTGATTTTCACCACAAAAATGAATAAATAAATATATTTTAGAAGACTTCGTCTTTTTGAAGATTTAAAAAATTTGATATAGGACATCTATAGTACTCACTATTTACATTCTTTAGATTATTGCATATTGTCTAGAAATTTTATTGTCATTGCTCCACTTAAGTTGGAGTGACTCAAGATGCAGTAAGGACCTTCACAGGTGGAGGTGTTTTACTCAGATGATGAAGGGACACACCTTTGCATATTCTTTACAGATGATCTCTACCTATTGCTATCAGTTACTCAGGTGTCATGAAGCAGTGTTACCTCTCTTTCAACACACACATTTATGGGTTTAAAATCTTTCCCTTTAGACTAGGAAATTAGTGATAGAATCAAAATGAATCCACATTCAGTAAAAAAAAAAAAAAGTTCACAGATATTAATTTTATTATTCAAGAATGACCAATCAAAGTAGCTCTATCATTCTAACTTTAATTAATAAAATCCCAATATAGCTCTCAGTGGGCCCCCCACGAAAAAAACACTTTTGAGTTTATTCTCTTCTGAAAGGGTTGAATATTTTGGCTTGAACTATTAGGCATTTTTGTTCATTTGTTTACTAATTTGTAATAAGATTTAACAGATGACCACGCATTCAAAAAATGAATTAGATAAAACCTCTGTGATCTACACTCTTCTCAATCCGAAAGGCTGTGAACACCTGGCCACATGTTCAAGTGTAACGTGATAGAAAGGTCATGAGGCTCAGAGACACCTGACATGCACTCTTGATGGGGGAAGCGGGGTGAGCATCCTTTTACACATTTAAAAGTCAGAAATGAAATCCTGTCATTTGTAGCAAAATGGATGGAAATAGAAGACATGATGTTAAGTGAAGTAAGTCAGACACAGAAAGGCAGATATCACTTATGTAGATGTTATGAAGTTGATCTGAATGTATAATAGTGATTGCTAGAGCCTGGGAGGAGTAGGGGCAAGAAGGTAGAGGGAGGTTTGGTAACAAGTACCAAAACACGGTCAGATCAAGGTAGTAAGTTCTACAGTGCAGTGGGGGGACCACCATTCACCATGTCCTATTACATATTTTTGAATAACTAAAAGAGAAGCTCAGAGGCTCTAAACACAAGTAATGATAAGATGGAAATGCTGATTACCTTGATTTGGTCAGTATGCATTGGATACATGTATCCAATTATCACACTTTATCCCATAAATATGTACAATTAGAATAATAATACAAATAAATAAATAAAACTTGGTTGTGTTTACACACACGGAATTCGATGACAGCAGCCAATCTGAAATCCAGCCTTGCTGTGCTCTCCCTGAGCTCCAGGGCTCCTCTGCAATTTTTTGCCCCCCACCCCCACCCCCACCCCCTGCCCCGCCATTCCTGCACAGGACTTCTCACTGCTCCTCCCCTCTTGCCGCACCGCCCTTTCCCCAATCTCATGAACCCCACTTCAATGAGAATCTATCAACTTCAATTTGCTTCTTCAGAGATTATTATTCCTATAAACACTTGAGCTGGGATTCTTCTTCTTTTTAATATTCTGATTTCTTTTACCTATTGAACTTTTCAAAGGCATGCGCTGTTTATGTAAAACTGGTCAGTGTTTGGGTGACGTCATTTCAACAGGTAGATGTGCTAATGGAAGAGTGGTTTTCAACTAGTCATTCAGCCAGAATGCAAAATATATTATTATTAATAAAAATGAAATGCTAGTTTACAAAATATGAAATGGTCATATCATTGACTAAAGTGAAAATGAATTATTCCTCCGTTGTTCAGTGACAAATGGAGGAAAAGTTTGGTTTCCCTATTCCTGAAAAAAGGAAACAACAAAAATAAAAATAAAAATCAATGTGAACATAATTAAGCTTTTGGAGCTTTTGCTCCTGGCCAAGATGGAGTAATGATCAGATTTATCTTCATGCTTGAAACAAACTCCTTCCCCTTCAAAAAGCAAGCAAAATATATGAAACAGGTTTTCGAGACACTGAAAATGAGGCAAGAAGGGACAATGATCCCTGAGCGATGGGAACAAATCATGTCAACTCTATAATAGCCCAGTTCTCTTTTTTTAAGAGAGTTTCTGGAGTATATTACAGAAAGGGGGACTCCAGTGGGAACCTGGAGGGCTCCCTGAGTTGAGGAGAGGAAGTTGGTAGCCCAAGGTGGGTAGAATTTGCAGGACAGTTAGCCAGGGCGAGTAGCTGCCCTGACACAGACAGAGCTGCAGATCTGCAAAGGATCTGCCCTCAGTAGTTGGCCAAGAATGACCTGGTCCACCTTTGCAACAAAGCCCCTGGAGGCCAGGCAAAGAGCCATCTGAGAGCCTCCAGGAGACCCTGGTGTGCCTCCCTTGATCTTGACTCTGGTAAAAATTACGTGGCTGCTCATTTTGTGATCAATCATTGAACTTGTTATTTCTGTCATATGCTTTTCTGTACATTTCAAAATAAAGTAGGGCTGGGGATGTAGCTCAGCATTTGCCTAGCACACATGAGGCTCTGGGTTTGATTCCCAGCATGCAAACCCCGCCACCTCCCTCCCCACCACACACACACTTAAACAAATTGTATAAATCTACATCTAGACATGCAGTGTGCCAAGTACTCCTTCCATGCAGCGCCCTTACTGGGTTGCTTGGTACTGTTTTAGAAAGCTGGTCCATTTTCAGTCATTCCACCTTTTGCACATGTGCAATGTCAAGGTCTATATCTACATTATTAATAATTGTGAAATCCTGAATCATGTCCTAACCATTTGTAGAAACTCTACTCTTCCCAACTTCTAATAATTGTCATTCCGTCTTCTCTGCCATTTTAAAGCATGTTGAATCCCTTTCTTGTCTGAAAGTAGTAAGAAAATTGAAACCATCAGAAAAAAATGAGCCATTGTGGATATTGTATTTCCACCTTTAAAAAGTTGGAACCAAATTAGTTTCTTAAAGAAACATGAAGATCTTGTCCACAGTGCCAACCTTCTCCACAGACCTTTCAGCCCAACGACCTTCACACCCCATCATGAAGCACTTGTTTAAGATCAGCTTCCATATGATCACATACAGGGTCATTCATCTCTAATTTAACACATAATCTTTTATGTGACTCAAAACTTTTATTCTATCACTAAGGCATCATATAGCGATTTGTTTTTTTGTTGTAGCAAGACATTCTCAATAAAGTAGCATGATGCTGACATACATTCTGGCCCAGCTCTTTTCTCTGCTTACCTATCATTGCATCTGTGCAACAAAATACACTCTACCCCAAACCTAACCTCCAAACCACATAGACAATGTGATCCATCATTATTTTATGTAGTTAAGAGTTAGTTCCATTTGTGGTGATAAAGTTGGGGGGGGGGGGAAGAATCTTATATCCATACCACCATAATGCTTAAATCACACATTTGGGGCTGAGGTTGTGGCTCAGTGGTAGAGTGCTTGCCTAGCATGGGTGAGGCACTGGGTTCAATTCTTATCACCACATATAAATAAATGAATAAAATAAAGGTCCATAAGCATCTAAAATTAAAAAAAAAAATAAAACACACATTTGCTAAAAGAATTGCCTTCTTAGCATCATCTGTGCATTGGATTGCATGGAAAAATACTTTGTTTTTATTTTACCATAAATTAATCTTCCATATACTTAGCCCGTTTCTAAATATATTGATCCAAAGTGTTATTAGAAAGTAGACTTTAAGTTATCATCTTTGCTCAAAATTCTCCCAACATTTCCAGGCATACATTTTTTTAAATATATAATTTTTAAATGACCTTTATTTATATGCAGTGCTGAGGATCGAATCCAATGCATCATACATGCTAGGCAAGTGCTCCACCACTGAGCCATAACCCCAGCCCCCAAGCAAACATTTTTGATGAAGTTTTTTTGCTTATGTTTCTGCAATCTTATTTCTCTGTCTTGGTCACACAAAGTGCTACTTTTTTTAAGAAGCCTACAAAGTACTACTTACTGTTCATATATGAATTATTGAACATCTGCTTCTGTTGACTCTTGGATTCAATGTTATTTCTTTCAAATAATTTTATGAATATATTTCTTTATAAGTTGCATGTAAATGTTACCTATATTTTGATGACTGAATTGCTTCATTAATCAGTAAACTTCTGCAAATAACACTCAGAAATTTTAGTACATCTCCATTAATGAGAGATGCACATTGAATTCAATATATGAGGGGTGATACCTTTGAGTCCATCTAGTAGAAACTCTTTGGGTCATCATTTCCCCAAAATTACTTTCATCAACATTATTTGGTTTACTACAAGTGCTACATTCAGCAAAAGCCCATTTTTTCTAGATTTTTTTGAAGTCCAAAGAAGCTCCTTTTAGTAAATCATGGTTATAATTAACACAAATTTTACTTCCCTCAATTGACTAGTAATGTTAAATAATAAATAACACACTTGATTGAAATTTAAACTGATTATTTTAAAATGCCTTCATCTTTCATCATAACTTGAGAATCATCTGTATTTGTTTGGAAAGAAAAGAAATTCTTAGAGTCAGTGGTCTCATGACTTTTAAAAATAGATTTTTAAAACATGGTGGGGTCTTTTTGGTTTAATAAATCATAAATATCTTGAAGCTTAAATTGTCACACCTGAGGGATGGCTATCCAATGTAATATCAAAAATTCCAACTTAATGGTTTTATAAAACATGATGAGTTGACTCAAAAACTCAACTGGAAAATCAAATGTACAGGAGTGCCCAGGAGAATTGTTTAAAGAGCAATGGGAAAGAGCTTTCTAGAGGGCAAAAGGCACTTTAAAGATATCAAAATTAAAACCATGAGGGATTTTAGAGCAGTCCAATTCATAGACAGAAAGTAGGATGTGGTTGCCAGTGGCCGCGGCGGGGGGTGGGGTGTGAGTTACTGTTTAATGGGTATAGAGTTTGTTTTTTGTTGTTTTTTTAATGTTTTTTTTTAGATGTTGATGGACCTTTATTTTATTCATTTACTTATATATGGTGCTCAGAATTGAACCCAGTGCCTCACGCATGCTAGGCAAGTTCTCTACCACTGAGCCACAACCTCAGCCCTGGAATTTGTTTTGCAAGATGAAAAGGTCCTGGAGATGAATGGTTGGTGATGGTTGTACAACGATGTGAATGTCCTTTGTGGTGCTGAGCTACACACTTAAAAATGGTTAGAATGATAAATGTTATATTATCTATCTGACCTCCTAAATGTTTTATATTTAAATTTTTAAAACTATTGTCAATGACAATAACACAATCACATGGTATGATCACAGAATTACAGTGACGGCCATCAGGCCAGGTATATTGTAGCCCTCATGTTGGGCTGCCACAGGCTCCACTCCCATCTGCCACATACACTTCAAACACCACTCGACGTACTGGATCTAAGAGGCCAGGTGGCGGCTGTGTCTCCTGTAGACTGGTAAAACTTGACAAGTGTATGTTTCTCTAGGCTTTGCTCAAAGCTGGCAAGCTTTTGCCTCTCCAAAGGTGTTCTATCAAATAATGGTCCCTGTCAAGATTGTAGCAGGGTACAAGATCAAGACACCTGTCTTTCATTTTGGAGCAAGCATCCAATAAATTTCAGATGACTGGACCCTGGAAACTTTACTGATGAGGTGGCTCCCTTACTTTTCTTGGACTGTATCTCCCACCCACAGCATACATGCGTTTTACTAAGATGATTGAGATTCCTATATCAAATGAAAGCACAGAACAAAAGAGCTGGTGGAAGTCTGGGACGAGATGCCAAGTGCATTCTGCAGTCCCTGTCACGTGAAAGCCAACTGCTGCTGGTGCCACGGCATCCATAAGGGGATGGAAGAAAAGCACTTGCCAAATTGATAGTGACATAACATGGGTTATGAAAGAGACAACATCTGAAAAAGCAGATGCAATTAAAGTCATTGTCATTTCATTCTCCAAGTTCTAAACTGTGCATGGGCCATATTGTCAAGTGAATTGCAGATGGGATAGAAATCATCCCTCCTGTGTCTCAAGTTTTTGTTGGTGGCACTAAGTGCTTGTTCTCCCAGGAATGCAGTGCTACTCTCTCATTTGATTAAAAAAAAAAAAGTGGGACGATGTTTGAGTTCTTCCAACCATAATAGCTCTCACTTCATGGATTAGGGATCCAGTGGGAAGATCCCACCAGATTCTAAGTACCTTGATTTCCATTCTGTGCTTAAGAGTGGAGTGAGTTCAAAACCGTCATAGGGGTTCAAAATAGCATTCACCAGGGGCTCTTTCCTTTTAATTTTTTATTGGTTCATTATAAATACACATAATGTTGGGGTTCATTTGGACATAATTATACAATCATGGAATATAATTTGCTCCAACTCAGTCCCCATTACTTCTTCTTTGCCTCCCCTTCTCCCTATTTCTATTTTCTCTACTGTTCTTTCTCCTATTTATAAATAAACTTTTAAATCGATGCATTATGAACATACATAAAGGTGAAATTCACTGTGGTATGTTCATATATGTACATAGGAAAGTTTGATCAGATTCATTCCACCATTCCTTCCTTTTCGTGTCCCTCCTCCCTCCCTCCTTCCCCCCTTAACCCCTGTCCTCTATTCCACTGATCTCTCCTCTATTTTCGTGGGGATTTCCCTATCTGTTTTTTTTCTTTTTTCCTTTCTTTTGGTCCAGCTTTCACATATGAGAGAAAACATTCAACCCTTGACTTTCTGGGTCTGGCTTATTTCACTTAGCTTGATGTTCTCCAGTTTCACCCATTTACCAGCAAATCCAAGGGTTCTTTCACTTCCATGATTTTAGTAAAATAGAAGTTAACTAGCTTCTCGCAGACTCTGCTCCTCTCTACGTATCTGTGAGATAAAGTCTGTGGGATAATTCCTAAAAGTGGGCTTGCTGGGTCAAAGGAAAGCATAGAGATTCCGTCTCCCAAACGACATACTGACTTACCAATCGGCTTGGTAAAATAGATATCTCATTTTAATCTTCTTTTAATTTTTAATGATGCAAAGTGCTCTATTTATACCTCCCATCCCCATCCCAAACATCTTTGAATGTCTTTAGAGTCCTGCTTTTATGAGATAGATTCAAACAAACAATTTATTCCCCTGCCTGCCAGAAGCCCCACCCTCACTGATGGGCCATAGTGCATTTTGAGCTCCCAGGATTTCTCTTTTCTTCACATGCAGTTATTTAGTCAATGACCTCAGCCTCCCCTTCATTCTGAATCCGTAAACTGACTCAGATCTTAGAATCCATAATGGATTCATGACTCTCCAGAGGGGTAGCTCAAGACAGGACTCCATTTGCCAAGCTCAAAGTGGATTTTCTGTTGTCATTGATGTACAAATCAAGCAGAGCCCTAACGAGATGCCCATTTTATGTCTGATCAAGTGGGGATAGTTAAATGTACCATATCATGGAAAACTAGTTAAAAATAATGAGGTGTGTCTAAGTGTTCCCTAAATATACAAGGTGAAAAAAAAAGTTGAAGAAATGCTCAGAAAGTTAACATTTACAAATAACATATGGTGACCAAAAATTGTGTAGTCAAATATGTACATTTTTACATGCAAATACATAGTCAGCATTCTAGAAGAATCTATACCAAACTGGCAATAGTAGTTATACCTAGAGATTGATGTGGAATTAGAGGGGAACTAGGAGTGGTGAGGGGAAGTTTGGTCTCATTTTTTTTTACCATTCATGCTTGAGGTTTTTACCAAAGTGTTTTCAGGCATGGTTCATGTCATGTTGAGAAATAATAATACTTCATAATCTAGAAGTCTGTTGGAAAGGTGGCTGACGGTAAGCATGCACCTCCCTTCTCACCCCTCATCCTGAGAAGGCTTCTTTTTTTAAAAAAATTGTTCTTATTAGTTATACATGATAGTAGAATGTACTTTGACATATTATACATATATGGAGTATAACTTCTCATTCTTCTGGTTGTATATGACGTAGAATTACATTGGTCATGTAATCATATATGCACATAGGATAGTAATGTCCAATTCATTCTACTAACTTTCCAATTCCCATTCCTTCTCCCATTACTTAATTCCCCTTTGTCTAATCCAAAGTACTTCTATTGCTTCCTAACTACTCCCCCCTTATTGTGAGTTACCATCCACATATCAAAGAAAACATTTTTAGGGATTGGCTTATTTTGCTTAGCATGATATTCTCCAGTTCTATCCATTTACCAGTAAATGCCATGATTTCATTCTTATTTATGGTTGACTAATAAGTAGTATTTCATTGTGTATAGGTGCCACATTTTCTTTATCCATTCATCTGTTAAAGGATACCTAGGTTGGTTCTGAATTGAGCTGCTATAAACATTGATGTGGCTGCATCATTTTAAGTCCTTGGGTATCTCACCAAGGAGTGAGATAACTGGGTCAAATGGTGGTTCAATTCCTAGTTTTGTGAGGAATCTCCATATGCTTTCCAGAGTGGTCACACCAATTTGCAGTCCCACCAGCATTGTGTGAGTATGCCTTTTCCCCCACATCCTCACCAACATTTATTGTTACTTGCATTCTTAATCATTGCCATTCTGACTGGAATGAGATGGAATCTCATTGTAGTTTTTTTAAAAAAAATATTTATTTTTTAGTTATAAGTGGACACAATATCTTTATTTTATTTTTATGTGGTGCTGAGGATTGAACCCAGTGCCTCACACCTGCTAGGCGAGCGCTCTACCTCAAAGCCACAACCCCAGCCCCCTCAGTATAGTTTTGATTTGCATTTCTCTAATTGCTAGAGATGTTGAATATTTTTTATATATTTATTGACTAATTGTATTTCTTCTTCTGTGATGTGTCGGTTCAGTTTCTTAGCCCATTTATTGATTGGGTTATTTGGGTTTTTTTTGTTTTTTTTTTTTTTTGGTGTTAAGTTGTTTGTATATCCTGAAGATTAGTGCTCTATCTGAGGTGCATGTGGCACAGAGTTTTTCCCACTTTGTAGGCTCTCTCTTTACACTCTTGATTGTTTCCTTTGCTATGAAGAAGCTTTTTAGTTTTATTCCGTCCCACTTATTGATTCTTGATTTTACTTCTTGTGCTTTAGGAATCTTGTTAAGGAAGTCAGTTCCTAAGCCCACATAATTTAGATTTGGGCCTACTTTTTCCTCTATTAGGCACAGGGTCTCTGTTCTAATATCTAGGGCTTTGATCCACTGTGAATTGGTTTATGTGCATGGTGAAAGATAGGGGTTTAATTTCATTTTGTTGCATATGGAGTTCCAGTTTTCCCAGCACCATTTGTTGAAGAGGCTAGGTCTTTTTTCCAATGTATGTTTTTGTCTAGTATGAGATAATTGTATTGATTTGAGTTTGTCTCTGTGTCTTCTATTCTGCACCATTGGTCTATGTGTCTGTTTTAGTGCCAATACCATGCTGTTTTTGTTACTATGGCTCTGTAGTATAATTTAAGATCTGGTATTGTGAGGCCTCCTGCTTCATTTTTCTTGCTAAGGATTGCTTTGGATATTTGGGTCTCTTATTTTTCTAAATGAATTTCATGACTGCTTTTCCTATTTCTATATGCCACAACTATTTAAGGCAACAGCCTTATCTCTGGATCTCACTGACAATATTGAAAACTAATTACACAGTCTAATTTAATGTCAACATTTTTCCATCTTTTAGACTTCTTTTCATGGTGGAAAGTTCTCATATTTTTGTATATTACAAAGAGTCCAGCAATATGCTCACAAAAACTCATTAAATAAACAAGCCCTATGTAATTCTTTCCTTCAGGTAACAAGCCCTATGTAATTCTTTCCTTCAGGAGAAAGGGCCTTCCTCTATTACTAACCCACACCAAGACTGTCACAATCCAATTAATTATTCCAAATTCTGTTCAAATTTCATGTCCTCTTGGAATTTCCTTTAGACACATTTTTTTAATTACAATTCATTATTCTCCTCCTTTCTTCTCAAAATACTTTAAGAGCCACACCCCCAGCCCTTTTTTGTTTTCTATTTTGAGACAGGGTCTCACTAAGTTGCTTAGGGCCTCGCTAAGTTTCTGAGGCTGGCCTAAAACTTGCAAGCCTCCTGCCTGAGCTTCCTGAGCTGCCGGGATTACAGGTATATGCCACCATACGCAGCACACACACACATTCTTAAACCACATCATCATTTACTGTATATGAATTTGTTACCTGTCAGCCTTCACCTCTAGACCACATTCCTGGAGGGCAGGGAGCCAGGCATGTTACCCATCCTTCATTATAATGCAATTCTTTATCCCCGCCAAAGCCTTGCATTGGCAGGTACTCAACAGGCATGTTGAATTCAACTGAAATTAAAAGGATGGGAGAGGTTGTTATATAGAAATTTTTCTGCACAAGTCTGCTTTTATATAATCCCGCATAGAGCGATCAATGGTAATTCAGTCACCGAGACAACCTCCCCTATAATACTTACTCTTCCTCTCTCAAAAACAAACCTCTCCTCCCAAAGGGGCTGTGATCCCATCACTTAAGCCCAGCCACACTCCCTTTCTCTACCAGACACTCCAATATCTCTGTCCATAATTTTGCAGGGAAACTTGCTCACAGCGAGTTTGCTGGGAGAGAGAGAAGAATTTCCTATCAGCACTCTGTATGATCTACCTTTGCCAATCAGCTTCATAAAATATGACATCTTTTTGTTTCATGTGGCATTTCTTTGATTTCTAGTGCTCCATCTTGCCTCCCTCCCCGGCCCTCTTCACCCACACACTTTCTGCTGTCCTTAGAGTCAACATGTTCCTATTTCAATATTTTCTTATGTTACCTCAATGGAATGATTAGGTGTCTTTAGTCACCAGGGATTATACTTGACCATGTGGGCAGGAAGGCCAGAGCCATATCAAGGAAGGCCTGCCTCCAACTTCATGTGCGCTTTTCCCAACGAGGGCAAAGATACTTGGGGCAATAAGTTGGGCGTTTCAGTAAAGCAACCTGGCCTCATTACCCCAAACTCGCTCTTTAGATCTCACTTCAAAAGTCAATTCCTCAGCCAGGCATATGGCGCAGGACAGTCATCCCAGCCCCTCTGGAGGTTGAAGCAGGAGGATCACAATTTTGAGAACAGCCCGGGAAACTTAGCAAGACCCTGTCTCAAAATAAAATTAAGAAGGGCTGGAGATGTAGTTCAGTTGAGCAGAGCATCCCTGAGTTCAGTCCCTAGTCCTGGAGGGCGGAGGGTGTAAATTTTTCAAGGATGCCTTTGCTGACTTCAGATGAGCTTTAGTGGTCCTGTTCTTAGCTCCAATGACTATTTTAAAATGTGTGCTTATTTTACTAATATCTGTAATCTACATGAGCACAGGGGATTAGTCTTTTGTGGATTATCATCTACTATCATAGTGCTTAACTTCTAGAAGAACCTCAATAAATAATTGTGAAGTGAATCAATCAACGAAAACCATTAATCATTAATCCTAAATGAAATCCACTAGTACAGTTTCTTAGTCCTGAATGCAAATTAAAATCACCTGTGAAGCTTCTTTCTTCCGTTTCTTAAACACACACACACACACACACACACACACACACACACACACTACTAATGCCCACTGACTATATAGATCTGGACTCCCAGGATGCTTCTTGAGCAATCTGGGTTAAACTGATGGCCTGTGTTAATTTCCAGACAGGGAAGACCATGGACCAGCAGAGGGAGCCCAGACAACATCTGCAGATCCAGAAAACACGGAAAGCCAGCTAAGGACTTTCCCTGACAAGTTCACCTCTTTAGTGACAGTGTTAGATGGGGTCTGTTTTTCATGTTTTGCTTCTGAAGGACACACACACACACACACACACACACATATCAGTGCTTTGAAAAACAACTACATCGAAGAACACAATGGCTTTAATAGTGAATCAAAAATAATAAAGTAGCATACATCTTCCAACTGAGATTGGCATCAGGATGTCTAGGAAAAGCTTTTCTGCTTGCTGTGTTCTGTTACAGCTTACCATCTGCAGCGAGGCTGAGGACAGGTCTTGGAATGAAATTGCTTCATAATTTTAAAGACTGGAAATGAGCTGTGGAGGCAGGAAGGGTGTCCCTTGTGGGTTGCTGCCCCACTGGAATAGGGCAACGGGAGTTTGTAATCCTCAACTGCAAGATAGTGACTGGACTCTGAGGCTGCAGCGTCCAGTTTTAACACATGGACAGAGAGAACGTCTTGAAGAGGAGGGAAGGGAGTGGGCAGGGCAGGAGCAGCCTCAGATCTCTTAGGGAGATTTCAGGAGACATCAGCCATCTCCTCTTGGCTGCCCCACAATGTCCAGCCTTCAGTCTTAGCTGCTCAGTCTCAAAGTTTAAAGCAAGCTGTCACTCAGTTTGTCACTGGAAGTGACAACTCTACTCCCAAAGGTACGTGTCCCAACACTAGTGATCACTTTGCTGGCTGAAGTATGGTGCCAGCGGACCCAGCTTTTACCTGTAGGACCTTCTGTGCACCAGGCCCTGCGCTGAGCACATCCAGAATGCTAACTCATTGAGGGAGGGATGGGGGAGCAGACCCTTTTCCTCACCCATCGTAAGAGTCACAGGTGACACTCCTATAACAAAGACAAGCTAACGAGAAAAACATAATAAATTTATCTAACCAAATTTTTACTGGAGCCTTCAGAAACACTTTAAGACCCAGAGAAAACTGTTTCAAAGAAGCATGAACAGCTGTGTGGAAATGTGATCAGATAGGAGCATGATCTAATGGTAATATCCCGAGTGGGGAAACCCAGCAAGGCCTGCCTGTTCAGATTCTTCCTGGCCTCTCTGTGCAGCATTCCTTCCTTCCGGGTATGGGTCAGGGCTCCTCTGGAATGAGGTCTTCAAGGGACAAGGAAGAGTGTGAGCTTTCTAGGTTTTGTGGCTTGATGTCAGGGGAAGGGCTCTAGTTTCTATGGCTTGCCTTGGGGAGGAGGAATTCTGGTTCTGTTTCACTTCCAGGGAGAAAGAAGAATGGGAGAGAGGAGGACAGGAGAAGATCAGTCTTTGTTTGTGAGGGCTTCCAATCGGCTTTAGTTCAAAGTCCTCAGCAAGCTAAAGTGGTTCTTCGGGGTAATATGTGAAGAGCTCCAACACTACCATCCCATAGAACAGCTATTACTACACCCTTTTTACAGATAAGGAAGCTTGAGCTCAGAGAAGTTAAATAATTTGCTCAGGGGCACACACATCCACAAATATAGCCAGGTCAGACAAACCTGGGCTTGAATCTCAACTGTTCCACTGAGAGGCTGGACAAGCCCTGTAATCTTCCTGAGGCCCATTTCTTCATCTGGAGGATGGATCACTATGGAAATCAACAGCATACATGATGACATAAGAGACCTGAACACAGAAGGCTCATAAAAATATGGAGGTCTCCCTGTGCCTCAGTTCCTCTTTCCTTCCCCTCTTATTCTTTCCAGCTAGAGCAAAATGGGCATCAGATGTTAGCTCTGAGGGCTTGGGATGTAGATTAGTGGTAGAGCATTTGCGTAGCATGCTCAAGGCCTGGGTTTAATCCCCAGCACCACACACACACACACGTGCACGTATGTTAACTCTGGGCTGGAGCATGGACCACCATGCTGTCTCTGAACACTGACAGCTCTGGGCATTCATTGTCACATGCCCCCACTTCTTTCCTAGGTGGACAATAAAGCTTTTCATTGGATTCCTCTTGTTTTCCATTTAAAACATATGTTTATCTTCAACAGTCAATAATTGTAACTTTTTTTTCCTTTCAACTCAGAATTTTGTGTAAAAATATGTCTTTATGGTCAAAGACTTTATTTTATTTTATTTTACTGATTACCCTGTCACCTTATCTGTAACTAAAGTAAGCATCAGATGTTAGCTCTGAGAGGGGGTCAGTATTGAACTTAAAACCTTTTAATTTCACATGACCATGAATCTCTAAATGTTTAAAAACAACAACAACAACTTCTAGATTGGGTTATAATTGAAGTTAATTATATCAATATATAATTAACTAAAATATCCTAATTATAAATTCTTATATTTATTCAACATAAAATGCTGAATTATGCTAACTACATTTTATTTAAATTAAATTATCTTAATGAGATGAGATGGGCTTGTTTTTCAGTTATTTCATTTATCTATGGTAAATATTACCAATTATTAGAATCCCCCAATTAGGTGGGATTCAACACAGATTTTATTCCTATTTTCCTTTCGGTATGTGTAAATATTTAGGAAACATTCACACACATCAGTTAGTGGAAATGGAAGGAATTTTATGTAATGACATTCAACTTTTGAAATCTGAGTTACATTGCCAAAAGAACCATAAAGATCTAAAGCCATGCTACATCCTAAACACATATGTTTAGACAATAAAAACCATAAGCCCATGGCTTCAGTTCATGGTGTCTTGATTCATATTAATCATGAATATTTCAGAGTACTCTTTTTTTTTTTTTTTTTTTGGTGCTCCAGAGACAAAGAAGCATAGTAAGATGTGAAATGGGTGAGAAAGCTTCTTTTTATACAGGAGAGTACCAAGATTATAAAAGGGGAACAATGCTGGGAGCCATTAGCCAAGTAGGTATGACAATTTCCTTGCCAGCGTACCCCATGTTGCAGTGACATTGAATGTAGGTGACCTTGCTCAAGGACCAGGGCGGATTAGGGCGTTCCCGGTTTAGGTTCCAGGTTTAAGGTTTAAGATTATTCCTGCTGGGAATAGGGCGTATCCTGCTGCCTGAGTTCCCCTTGAGTTCTCACGGGATTTAGACAGTATATTTGGGAGATAGAAGCCCAGTGGAGGTGGATTTGGGCAGAGAACGTGGATTTCCCCAGAACGTGTTTGTAGACGGCTGGTGTGAGTTCGGGAATAAAGAGTTGCTGTTTGAATCTACAAGCTGTGTGGTGGCTCGTGATTGTGTGCCCAGCCAGACTGCGGCATCTGAGCCCAGCCAGACTGTGGCAGAACAATACAAGAGCCTCGTGTAACTTGGGCTGCATCAGGCATATACAGGGGCTTCCTGTCTCCTGTGATGGCAAGATTAATAACATGGTCTTATAATACCTAAAGCAAAAGTGGACAGAATTTCAGTGATAGACAAATTCATAATTAGAATGGGAAATATTAATATCTTCATCTCTAGTTAATAGGACAAGCAGAACAAAAACTCAATAAAGGATATGGGTTTAAACAACATGGATAACACACTTGTCATAATCAATAGTTAGGGGCCTGCAATAACCATTTGCAAAATATAAATCTTTCATGTCACATATGGAATAGGTACAAAAATTTACTGCGAACCCTATAGAAATAATAATAAAATCATCATGGGAAAATTCATTCTTCCTAGGGACATGTTGAAGAAGCACGGCTGATTACTTCCAAGATAGTATCCAAACTAACTTTTTCCCACTGGATGGTGTCGAGATGCCCCTGGATATCTGTTCACTCAGATATATCCCAGAATTCTTAAGCTGTCCACAATCCACATCAATAAGAAAAGGAGAATCCAGTAGAGAAATGGGCAAAGTCTTGAGGAAGTCTTCACAAAGGAGGAAATCATAAGGTCAATAAACACATCAAAAGGTTCCTAGCAAAATGCAAAGTAAAACCTCAATGAAATAGTCAAAACACCGCAGTCAGACTGGCAAACATACAAACATCAACTCCAAATGCAAGTGGTAACATGGACTTCATATCTCATGCTGTTGGTGGGAAGGCAAACTGTAGTAACTACTTCATAAAACAGGGTAGCTTTGTGCTGTGATCTGAATGCCTATGTCTCCTCAATTCATGGGTCAAAAGCTTTTCTTCAAGGTGATGGTATTAGAAGGTAGAGCCTTTGGAAAGTGATTAGGTCATGGGGGTGAAGTCCTCATTGATGGTATTAATGCCTTTCTAAAAGAGGCTTGAGAGAATCCGCTCTTCCCCTGCACTATGTGAGGACATCAAGAAGGTATCATTCATGAGCCAGAGAGTTGACCCTTACCAAATATTAAACTTAACAGTACCTTCATCTTAGACTTCTCAGATGTGATAATAAATTTCTGTTCTCTATAAACTACCCAGTTTATGGTATTTTGTTATAGCAGCCTGAATGGACTAAGACATACTATATAGTAAATTTGTAATAACCAATGACTGAGCTGCTTCCCTTCCAGCGACACTCAACCTTATGTATCCCAGAATACACATACAAAGATATTCTGAACAGCCTAGTTCACAACTGCTCCATACTAGAAACAACCTAAATGCCCATTACTGGAGAAATGTGCAGATAAATTGTGATGTTTTCACATGACAAAATACTATGCTACATTCCTATCTCTGAAAATGTTCTTACAAACATAGATTAAAAATGAATTCAATTTACAATGAATTCTCTGTAAATTCTTCATTGAACCTAGGACATATACAGAATAACACATATTCCACTGAATAGCTAGATGGAGTTCCATAAAGTGAGCATACCCATGAAATCAGCACCCAAGACTCTAATTTTACGTTTGAAAAGCACTTCCTTATCCCACTAGGTCATGAGTTTCTTTAGTACAGGGATCACCATGTCTTTGTTTGTGTCTTTCACACAGTTTAGTGGAAAGATTAGCTCTCTTGAGTCTGTTCAATGATATGCAGAGCTCTTGACTGGTGCCACCAAATAAGAAGAGAGGTGACTTTGGGTCTAGAGGACTTCAGTAGTATTTTTACTAATAATTCCTGTGGTTTCATTATCTTTTGGCTTTACTAATACCTTTCATACCTTCTATCTTATTTCATCCTTGGGTGAAATAATTATCACAATTATGAAACTGGAGTTTCAAAACTGGTGGAAGTCTGGGCTAGTCAGCTGGGATACTGAATGGGCCAAGACAAGGGTGCACAGGTTTCCATTATCTGAACTCAGTATCATTTCTCTCTCATGATGATGGAACTGAACTCATCAGCCTCTATTATAGAAAACTGGATGGAGGCTCTTCAAACAATTCCAAATAGAACTATCATATTAAGCAGCATTCCACCATTGAGTCCATTATCCAAAAGTTAATGAAATCAGTATGTCAAAGAGATATCTACCCCTCCCATGTTTAATACAGAAATATTTGCAAGAGCCAAGATATGGAATCCATCTAAGTGCTTCTTAGGGTTTGGGTCTTAAATGTCCCCCAAAGCCCATGTGTTGAAAGCTGGGTTGCCACCTGATGGCACTATTGAGAGGTGATGAAATATTTAGGATATGGGGCCTAGTTAAAGTAAGTTAGATCATTGGAGGTAGTCCCTTCCTGGGAGTACTGGGACCCCCTCCTCTTGCTCTCTCTCTCTCTTTTTTTTTTTTTTTTGTTTCCCAGCCATCATGAGGTGAGCAGCTTTGCTCCACCACATGTTCCCTCACCATAGGCCCAAAGCAACCATGGACTGAGACCTCTGAATCATGAGCCAAAATAAACCTTTCCTCCTTCTAAATTATTTACCTCAGTGATCATGTCACAACAACAGAAAGCTAACACAGTATGTGTCAACAGGTGAACAGATTTCAAAATGTGATCTGTATATACATAGAATATTATTCCATCTCAAAAAGAAAGGAAATCCTGTCATTGGTAAAAACATGAGTGAAACTGGAGGTCATTAAGTGAAATTAGCCAGGTACAGAAATAGGTACCACATCACCTCACATGTATGTGGAGTCTAAAAATGGCAAACTCACAGAAGAGGGGGTAGGATAGTCATTGCTAAGAGGAGGGAAGAGGGGAAGGCAGATTGGGCAGATATTGGTCAAAGAATACAAAATTTCAGTTACAGTTGAGGAATGAGTTCAAGAGACCAATGTACAACATGGTGACTGTAGTTAATAAAATGTATTCCATTATTTAGTAGAGAGCTAAGAGTAGATTTTAAGTGTCCTCACCACACACACATACAAAAAGTTCATGAGATAATACAGGTGCTGTGTAGCTCAGTTTAACTATTTCACAATGTATACATTTTCAAGATATCATGATATACAATTTTTATTTGTCAAATTAAAAAAGAAATGTTAAAAAATGGACCAAAGACCTTGACAGACACCTGACCGGAGAAGATACACAGATGGCAAACCAGCGAATCATAATGCTTAGCAACACACGTCATCAAAGAAATGCAAATAAAAATAGCAACAAGATACTGCCACACATCTACTAGAATGGCTGAAATCCAGAACCCTGAGACCAAATGCCAGCAAAGGTGTGGAGCAACAGAAACCCTCCCTCCCTCACTGGGAATGCAAAATGGCCCAGCCACTTTGAAAGATGGTGTGGTGGTTTCTTACAAATCTGAACATGCTCCTACTCTACTCTAGCAATCACACTCCTTGGTATTGTTCCAAGAGTTGAAAATATGTCCACATAGAAACCTGCACACAGTTGTTTATTATTGCAGTTTTGTTTAAAGTTGCCAGAACTTGGAAACAACCAAGATGTCCTTCAGTAGGTGAATAAACAAATAAACTGTGACACATCCAGACAATGGTATATTATTCTGTGCTAAAAAGAAATGTGCTGGCCAGGTATGAAAGTACCGGGAGGAACCTTAAGTGCACATTACTTGGTGAGAGAAGTCAGTCTAAAATGGCAAGTACTGCGTGATTCCAACTATATGACTTTCTGGAAAAGGCAAAATGTACGGAGACAGTAAAAAGATCAGTGATTGCCAGGGTTGTCAGGGGCAAGGTGAATAGACAGATCACACAGGCTTTTTTAGGGCAGGGAAAATACTCTGTACAATACTGTAATGGTGAACACATATTATTATGCCTTTGGCCAAACCCATAGATTAGGAAACACCATGAGTGAAACTCTAATGAAAACCATGGATTTTGAGTGATAATGATGTGTTGATGGAGGTTCATCAGTTGTAACAAATACTACATGGTAGGAGATGTGGATAATGAGGGAGGCTGTTTATGCCGGTGGCTTGGGTGGCAGGGGGCGCGTATGGACAAAACTCTGTACCTTCTTCTCAATGTTGCTGCGAACCTAACACTGTTCTAAAAATAGAATTTTTTAAAAAATCAGTTCTTCAAAGTTTATTTTTACTCCTCATTATGTTAATGAAATTTATCCATGTTGCTGATGTCATTGTGATACATTTGTTTTCTCTGTTTTTTGAAGTCTTCACAATTATTGAGGCTCCTCGTGGCTTTTGCTTATGGAAGTGATCTCTATCAATTCTTATATATTAAATCTGAGAATTTAGAAAATATTTGTTAATTTGCTCTAAAATAACAAGAAACCATTAAATGTTAACATAAAAACACCTCTTATGGGAAATAACTTTATTTTTTGAAACACAGAAAAAGTTCAGTAGGAAAACAAAACCATCACTTTGCCTTTTTACAAATATTCTTCATGTCTGGCCTAACAGAAGACAACCAGACAGCCTGTCCTGCATGCCATTTGTTGTGATCTGTTGTTTGGTAAGTAGGTGAAGATAATCCAATCTCATTTAGATGTGGAACTGAAAACAGAAGGAATATTTCAGCAACTTTTCCAGATGATGATGGCCAGTTTCGGAGCGTAATTGCAGGTAGAATCTGAAACTATAACAATAAACTTTCAGTACACTATAACATTAAAACCCTTTGGTCTATGTTGCAGTTTGAGTAAGTTTTATCCATGGCTTGATTTTGTATAATCAAATTGACCCTCAAACTCATCCCACTATACAATGACCTCATGCTACCTGCGAAAAGCCCAGGAAGTTAAGGAACCAGAAGTGACTCCACGACTTGGAGGAGCTGACAATGAGTTTTTGAGCTTTTCCTCTCCTCTTGCTGTGGCAATGCACCAAATGAGGTTCATGGGCACTAGATTATGAGAATTAACAGATGAAGTTGAATTCTTTTTTTTTTTTTCCAGGACTAGGGATTGAACCTGAGGGCATTCTATGGAGTTGCTGGGATTACAGATGTGCACCACCACACCCTGATAAATTATCTCCTTTAACTGAAGATGTACAAATGTTATAAAATTGGACCTTCAAAGGGACCTTGGATCAAAGATAACACTAATAAAGCAAGCACAAGTGAACATGAAAATGGCCAGCTTGACACATCTCCTGCCAATTTACAAGGTTAGAAACAGCAACCATCAAATAATCAGGTTTGACAGGAAGTCAGCTAGAAAGACCTGAAAATATCAAGAAGACTATAGAGATACAGAACTTAACTCCCTCTATCATTAACCATCAACAGCACCCCAAGTATCTGCTCAGCCTTAGCCTAAGACAGCAGTGAGGATTTAATAAGGGGTGTGTGTGTGTGTGTGTGTGTGTGTGTGTGAGAGAGAGAGAGAGAGAGAGAGAGAGAGTGTGTTTAGAAAGGAGGCAATTCCTTTTTTGTAAAGTAAGTCCAAAATAGTCTTCCCTGTCAATAGGAAAATATAAATTATGCAGTCTTAATAATATTTGACCTAAGTGTATGTAAGAAATACAGAGATTGTTCTCCCAAGTAGCTGAACATTCTCTACTTTATTTCTAAGCATATATCTTGGTTTAAAATTCTTTTAAAAAAGCATTAGAAATAGTAATTAGGAATTAATGCTGGGGTTTTCTGAGTATCTTGCGTCTGATTAAGCAATAAAAACAACAAAAAAGACTGTAGTTGTCTCTCAAAACTTGGTGCCAACATTATATTTTCAATAATATACCTAGTATGCAGAAATTAGCACATAATTTATCATTAGGTATGTAGCTGTTTATCACTGTTTGACAACAGGCTGTGAGCAGAAGGTGATGACAGGGACGATGATATGATTGCTATTTTGATGAGCAATCAGGAATTATCTGATATATATATATATATATTTGTGTGTGTTTGTGTGTATGTGTGTGTGGTTCCAGGGATTGAACCCAGGGCCTTGGGTGTGCAAGGAAAGCACTCCACCAACTGGGCTTCCATCTCCAGCCTCCTGTTATATTCTTTTTTACAATTTTTTTTTCCTTTTGCAAATGAGCAGAAAGTCATTCTACTGAATTCTTTTAGGATCAAACCCAGAAAAAAAATGTATCTGATACATAAATCGCACACTTAGATGTTCCTAAGGGTCATGACATCCCAGAATAAAGAAATAGCTTAACATCTTTCATAGTTGGCCTGAATCAAATATTTTGGTTATTAAACTGACCAGTTGGCAGTTTCATACAATCTACTGGCGCTGACTCCTCCCGTCCCGCCCTGCAGGGGAAGGATGATGGCTCCCCACTTCTCCTTCACGGAGCCTCATTCATAAGTACAATGTGGCACTGTTCACAAAGTGTCTGGCCCCTGCTTATGTTGCTATGTAGCTGAACAAACCAAATTTTTCAAAGAGTGAACTCATTTCTCATTTTTTCCATGCTTCTCCTGGAGTGACTAACATACAGTAGACATCAGTATTTGTGGAACTAATGTGTTGATTGAACTATTGGTACAATTGCTGAGCTTCTTTGGACCTCAGAGGCTACATAAGGGCTGTGCTGCTCCATTCTATCTACCAATGAGACTGAGTTTTAAGTGGGGTCCAGAGCAAGGCGGGTTCTGTAGTGGGTCCAGATTATGGTACAGGTCACCCTGCCCATGGCTCAGTCCTATATGCCCCAAGAGATGCAATGGCATTCAGAGCTATTTAGAACAGGGAAGCCCCCAAAAGAGAACCACGGCATAGTCCCACAGGGTCTTGAAACAAAGCTGCGTGTTCCTGAGCTGACTATTCTTCCTTTGCAAACTAGTGCCTGGCTTGCCGTAAGGACTTTGTAGAGTCTCAACTCTTGATTATTTGGTTGGTTCCCCAAGAAAGCTGACTCTGAGATGGGGTTCAGTATACTGAGGACTGGATGTGGGAGCAACAATTTGTAAGAGAGTAAGAGAGTCAGGACTGGTCGAGAGGACGGTTGCACCATGATGCTGTTTCACTGAGGCCTCTGCTGCTGGCTCGAGGAGCTCTGCAGTTGGGATGTCCCTACAGAGTCGTCCTGCCTTAAGAAGGAAAAGGCACCAGTATTGGCACAGTAGGCAGGTATGGGGTATGAGTTTCTCCCAAAGACAAGGGGAAACCTTGGCAAAGCTGTCTACATGGGTTTTGAGAAATTTCCAGAGGAGGCTCAGCTGTGATGGTGCTCCTGCCAAAGGGGGTAATGAGAGGCTTAGTCCTGGATTGGAGGCCATGAGCAGAGTGCCACAGTGTCCACTATACCATAGGACTCCAAGTGATGACGTAGCTGCAGTTTCCCACCACGAGGAGAGGGTCCTCTGGTCCCTGAGCCATATGGATTGGTGTATGCAGAAACAGTCTCTTACTGCATGGAGGAGGGATCCCTGCAGTAACTGTGGAAGCAGATGCAAGTTAATCTGCCACTTCCTGCTGCAGGGCTTAGCCTCCCTCGATTCAGCCCTTAGGAGCACCTCCCATTGCCTAGTTGATAGAAGAAGACAGAATCTGGGTCTGGTCTACAAATGTTCTGTGTGACATGCTGGCTCCCCACCCCCTTTAGTACCAGGGATTAAACTCAGGGCCTCATCCATGCTAGGCAAGTCCTCTGCCAATAAGCTACATCCTCTGCCCTTTTAAAATTTGAGACAGATTCTCTTGCCTCAGTCCCCTGAGTAACTTGGATTATAGGCATTGCCACCATGCCTGGATGACATGCTGGCTTTTGCCAGAAGCAGATGCTGCCACATGATAGCCCCACTCAGGCATCGTCCTGAAGGACAGTGGTGAAGGAATTCCAACCAGCATTATAGAACTGGTTGTAGGAATCCATCAGGTTGTCCATTGTTGATGAAAGAACCGGAGAAATGATTCTATACTGAGCTGTGTGGCAGTGACTAATAATTTGGCCACCTAGTTGGGGACTTAGAACAAGATTGTGAGATTGGTGATAAGAAAGTCTAGGTGAGAGGAGAATGGACATCTGAAATAGGCACGGAGTGTGGGAATATTTGTGTCCCATACAAACACATTATAAGCATCCATTGTATAGTGGAGGCTCTTAAAATATGGTGGACATACCAAGCAAACACAAGCACGAATCAAGATTGGATCACCCAACAGCAGAAATTATGACTCAACACTAGTTTAAGGTGGACCTGTCAACTACCCACTTGTAGCTTTTTTACCTTGGACTCATCAATTTGTCCTAATTCAAACAGATACCTACTGGGAGTGGGGGAGTATTGGTTTATCTTCCTTGTGGAATTAGATAAAACCATATTTACCATTATTAGATCTCATATAAAATTTAGTTTTTCTGTTACTGCAAGAAAACATCTGAGATTATCAATTTTTTATTAATAAAAGAAGAAAGGTTCAGGATGTGAAGGCTATCTGACTGTCAGCCTATTGATTACCAGTGTTGATTTGGCTGATCTGGGTGGCTAGACAGGTGTCCCTTTCCTCTCTCTCTGTTCTACATGCATTCCCCCCTGAAGCTGCACTCTTCAGTCAGAGAAGACAACCTTTCCCTATACAGAGGGACTGTTCTTCAATCGAGGGTTTACAGGTAGCTGTGCTCCCTGTTGGAACCTCCAGACAAACTCCCCAGAGGAAAGGGTTATTTTGAGGTTATCCCTGGTTGGTGGGCCCCATTGCTTTAGGGCCTGCGTGGTGAGGAGGGCTCTGAAGCAAGGCTGTTCACTGGCTGCTCAGCAGGTCAGGACACAAAGAGAGGAAGAGACCAGGGTCCCACGATCCCCTTCAAAGGCACATTCCTGATGACTTAAAACCTCCCACTGGGCTCCACTTCTTAAAATTTCCACTTCCTCCAGATAGTGCCAAGCTGGGGACCAACCCTGTGACACGTGGGCCTTTGGAGGACATTCTAGATCCAAACTATACCACCAACCAAAGAATGACCCCCTGAAGTCTTTCTGTGCTATCTTCCAGAAGATAATACCTACAAAGTTAAAGTGGGTAGTGGAATAACAAAGTGATGAATGTCCATCATGGCCTTAGGGCCAGTCGTGGAAAGGAGAACTGAAGGATCTTTGCATAGCTGTATGTACCATAGTCATTGACATCTTCTTTCTTCTCCCCCTCCCCTGGCCTTTCACATGAGGACTGCTGTTGGGGCTTCACTTTACAAGTTCACCAAGGAGTAAAATTAGGAGTGGTCTCTCATTACACCTAATAAAATCAATGGAAGAAGTCTTGCTTCCCATACCCCAAACATGGGCCCTGCTGGTTCTGAAATCTAGATCAAGAGAGGTGTATACCTCCAGGAGACACAAAAACGGTTCCATGAAACTTAGAGTTGAGCCCTCCACCTGACCATTTGGGATTCTCCTGTCACTTAATTGATAGGCTGAGGGAGGATAACTGTACTGTCTGGAAGTGGGGGTACTTATTATCAAGAGAAAAGTTTTACTGTTACCTTTTGGTGCAGAAAGGATCACCACATATAGAACCAAAGGAGTCACTGGGGTGCCACTTTGATTAGGAAAATGTTTAAAGGATAGTAATTGCTTGTCCAATATTAAAAGTCAATTAAAGTTGGATGCAGGGGCACACACCTATAATTGCAGCTACTCGGGAGGCTGAGGCAGAAGGATCACAAGTTGGAGGCAGGTTGGGCAATATAGTGAGATTTTTGTCTCGAAATAAAATTTTTAAAGGGATGGGGATGTAGCTCAGTAGTGAAGTGCTTGCTTAGCATGTGTGAAGCCCGAAGTTCAATCCCCAGTGATGCAAAAAGAAAATTAAAAAAAATAACAATAACAAAATGTTAAATCAATGCAATTAAAGACTAAAGGAACCCAATAGAGTCAAAAAACACCAAAGACAGATCATTCAGGAATGACAATATTTCTCACCAAGTAAATAACCCCAACTAGCCACGGTGCTGCCAAAAAGCCAGAGTAACAGAATGGGCGGTGGAATAACAAAGTGGTGAGTGTCCATCATGGCCTTATGGCCAGTCGTGGAAGCGAGAACTGAAGGATCTTTGCATAGCTGTATGTACCATTACCCATTGACATCTTCTTTCTCCTCCCCTTCCCCTGGCCTTTCCCATGAGGACTGCTGTTGGGGCTTCACTTTACAAGTTCACTAGACCATGAGAAGCAACATTCAGACTAGATGGGAGGGACTGACAATCACCTAGAAGTCTTAGACCTGAGATGGATGAGATGACTGCTGGGATTTGCTCTTGCTCTTATTGGAGGGAAGAAGAAAACATCTTCATCTGTGTTGTTAGGTATAGGTGGAAGGAGGAGAAGGAATCTGCATGGTAAAGGGTGGACTGTGCCATTCTGGTCTGTTTCTGTCAGATCCATCCCATTCAGCTCTAGTTCCCATGCTCTGCTCTCTATCTCAAGGAGGCTGCTCCTAAAGACCCCCTTCCAGGATCCTGGATGGGTTTGGCTAATGGGAGATTCTGGGGATAGATAACAAAGTGGGAGGAAGGGACAACCAGAGTATTCTCCCCAGCCCCCTTTACCTTAAGGTGGCATTTCCAGAAGTAGTGGGACTTCCTGCACGGTGTTATCTCCATCAGGAAAGGTCTGTGTGACTCTAGCTTCCCTCAGGTGACCCTTGCCCTGGGCTTGAGTTACACCAGTGCCCGCTCCCCACAAAAACCTAATGTGGTAGTGCTGGCAAAACTTCCAGCTGCCAGCATGGTAGTGCTTTCTTGCTGTTGCTAATCTTTGGGCTGTTCATTTTTCTCTATTTAATTTCCCAGCTTTTCTATCAACTTTGTAACCAATTCTCTACAAAATTCCTTCCATTTAAGTAGTAACTCATGTGGTTCCTTTCTTTTCTTTTCTTTTTGATACTGGGAATTGACCTGAGGGACATTTTGCCACTGAGCTGAGTCTCCCTCTTTTTATTTTTTATTTTGAGATAGGGTCTCACTAAGTTGCTAAGGCTGCCTTGAACTTGGGATCCTCCTGCCTCAGCCTCCCAAGCCACAGGGATTATAGGTGTGAGCCTTGCCTCATTGACCTTGACATTAACTATTTAAGAATAGGGAAATTGATAAAGGATGTTAACAATCACAATAGTTTACATTCACTAAGTATGAACTGACTGTGATCCAGGCCCTATGCTAGAGATTTTATATGCAATAACTCATTTAATTCTCTCAAGGAGTCTAAAAGTTAAGTCCTTCATTTATCTCCATTTTATGAAGAATTGGACAACTTGCTTGAAGTCACCCAGCCAGTCAATGGCCCAAATGGGACTTGAATGTAGGTCTGTGTGACACCAAACTCATGCTCATCATAGTCTTTCATCACCATAAAGCACTTTACACAAACATCAAATCAATATTAAAAAAATATATAGTATAAAGTGCCCATGGTATAATGACAAGTTTTAAAAGTAAAATACAAAAGCTTTTTCTTAATCTCATTGATGTTACTGGATATGTCCAAACTAGCGACTTCTAGGTGATAGAAGTATGGGTCATTCTCATTTTCTTCCATATACACTTATATGCTTTACTGAATTGTCCAGTTTTTAAAAGTGGATGTGTGTGATCCTGTGTCAAACAAGATTAAGTATGTGCTCTCCAGCTTCGTGGAAGACCCAGGCTTCCTTGCTAGTTGCTCAGTCAGTTATCAGTGGCTCTTCCCCCTTCACATCGGCCAGCAGGAGACAGGAAGGGTAGGGGTGTGCCCACTCTTTTAGGACACCTCTTGGAGATGTCCTATACTTCCCTTTCCCTGGCAATGACCAGAGGCTAGGCACAGTGTCCCCCAGCTTCAAGGGAGGTAGGTACATGTAATCCTCTAGTGCCAACGTGGGTCCTGTTAGTGAGAAATGGTCAGGGGCAAGTAATTGGCATTCTTTGCACAGACTATACAATTAACATAAAATAAAAATAAATTACATTGCTTTTAACTACTCAGTTCTACTACTGCTCAGCTCTACTACATAGAATTTAGGAAATAAATTTTATTTGTATCCAGATAGAGATGTTTGATCTTTTGGCCTTTACAGAGGGTGTAGTATCAGGGAGACTGTTTTTGTTTTTGTTTTTTAAATAAACTTTTCATTTGGGGATAATTTTAGGCTTACAGAAAAGTTTTAAATAAATACAGAGCAGTCCTTCACCCAGTTCCAGTTTTCCCAAATATTATTTAAATTACCACAATGCGTTTGTCAAAGCTAAAAAGCCAACACTGTACATTGTTATTAACAAAACTCCAACTTTACTCAGGTTTCACCAGTTTTTCCATTACTGTCCTTTTGCTGTCCCAGGATCCAATCCAAGATCTCACATTACTTCAAGAGATCATGTCTCCATGGTCTTCTCAGTGTGTGGCAGTTTCTCAGTCTTTCCTTGGTTTATTTGTTTTATTTTGTTTGTATTGTTTTGTTTTGTTTTTCTTAATGACCTCGACTGAGTGCTGGCATGTATGTGTAGAATGTCCCTCCTTTGGGGCTGGTCAGATGTTTCCACATGGTTGTGGGTTTTGGGGAAGAAGGCCACAGAGGCGAAGTTCCTTTCTCGACCCATCATGCTGGGGCATGTGAAGTCTATGTGACATCACAGAAGACACTAACCCTCTTCACTGAAGGGAGTGTTGGCTGGGTTTTCATTGCATAAAGCTATCATTTTCTTTTTCTATACTCTGGTCTTTGGAAGTGAGTTCTCCTCCGTCCCATTCTTGAGATAGGGAGTGGCAGTATCTTCCTATGCTATTTGGTATCTTAGGGACAGATCTACCTCTGCTCGATGAAGGAGGAAAATCTTAAAACTCAAAATGCATTGTTTTTGCTTCAAGACAAACAACAAGTGATGAGAACATTTTATAAGCACTGTGGTCAGTGCTAGGGATACCCCGATATTGCCCTGGTTTTGAAGAACATACCACCTTGTCAGGGACACAAATATGTAAGCAAAGAGTCATGATCCCAAGTCAGAGGTGCTGTGTGTCCTTGGGGGCGGGGAGCCTCAACGGCCCTGGAAGAGAGCTTTATTTGCTGGAAGAGAGAAAGGGGTTCAGGAGAGGCTTAGAGGAAGTGACATGTGAGTGCCGCTGTGTACACCTGTCTGAGTATATATCTGGAGATCATATTAACCATTACCAGAAAAAAAAAAAAACGGGGGGAGGGGATTAAAAGCCAGTTTGTAGGCTGTGAAGCTCTCAGAGTTGGATGTGATGGGTTTGCTGGATTTGAGGGAACATCCAGTAGACATTTGGGTACTCTGGTCTGGGTCCTGGGAGACCAAGGAGTTTAAGAGACAAATTTGGAAATCTACTCTCTGGAGGGATAGGGGAGGCCTCAGAGGGATTAGTCTTCATGTGGGGAGTGAGAAAGGCAGAACATGAAAGCACAGAGTCCCCCCTCCTTACTGCCTCTCTCTAGACACTCGCTCCCCTAGGCTCACACCTCTGAGCGCAAAGCAAGAGCTCAAGACCTACTCCTGGGCAGGATCGAAGCATGTACCCAACCTCAGAGCAAGCATCAGGAGTTCCCTAAGTGAAGATGCCTTGACTGAACTCCTCTAAGAAAGGGGTTTTGTTTTGTTTTGTTTTAATGGCTTGATGGTTGTGCTGATGGATAATTCTGAGAATGCCTTCTTTCTCTCTCCCTGAGCACTTTGGGTAAGTTCTCCATGGAGGATTTCTAAAAGGGAAAAACATCTTTTTCATGACTTTAAAATGCTCAGGTGTATGTTTGTTCTGTCTATGTAAGTTATCTCTGTTCAACAAAACAAATAGACAGAATTAAGAACAAATAGTAACAACTAGTTATAATCCCAACCCATGAAATAATTAACTACAATTAAAATTTATGTATGTGAATAGGTATTCGCATGAATAGACATCATAACATAACAGATGTACATAATGGAAAATTACGAATTATAGATAACTATACAGAAAAACTATAGTCACCTATATAGCCTCCTGGAGATTTTAAAAATATGTTTGCAACTTTCTTTCTTTCTCTGTCAACCAAAAAACAGAATTATACTGTGCACATTATTCTGTAACACTCCTTTAAAATAAGCTATTATTACCACTATCATTAGTGCTATTAATTATTGAAACATATACTTTTATGGAGGTATCATTATTTCTATTTTACAGATGAAAAAAATTGAGCATGACAGATGCTAAGTAAGTTGTGTTCTGAAGCAATTTTGGAGTCTTATACATGCCAAGCCCATGCAGTTAATCTATATCAATAAATACTCATTTAGAATGTTGGTTTTAAATTAATTGTTCAATTTACTAAAGTTACAAATGCAAAACCTTGGCTCAATTTAAAATATTAATCGTTCTTTTATTCTCCTTATAAATCTAAAGAATTTTAATAATCATTGATAAGAAGCTTGGATTACTTTTGGTCCCATTTGCAAATTTAATTAAATGCTTTAATTATTTCAAATTGAATTTTGAAATTTAATATAGTCAGTTTCTTTTTTAAGTATTTCAATTATCTCATTAACAAAGAGACCCTTCCAGAGTATTTAAGTAATACTTGTAAATTTAATCAGCTAAATATAAATATGTCCCCAATGTCTTTAATTATTCCCCTGTTTATAAAATAAGGAAGATTCAGACATTAAATAACAAGTTTAAACCAATTACTTATTTATACAGTATAAGGTAGATGTGTAAACCTAACACACTAAATTCTATCAAACATCAGGAATATCTAAAGTACTAACCACAAACACATTTATTAATACTGGTTGCTTGATTTACCTCTTCATCATTTATACTTAATTCTAAGTATCTTGAATGAAAATATATTTTTCCAGTCCCGTTCATGTAATGAGGAGTAGCCTATATTAGACTAACTCTTCTACTAATAGCAGGGATGATGGACAAAATATTTAAAAGTCAACTGTGTGAAGCACTAGAGGGCAACTGAAACCAGGAAGCAGTGGGAGTGGGTTCTGTTCCTGAAGCAGGGAAGCTCAGTGGGCGTGGGCCACACTCTTCAGCATGTCTCTCCAGCCGCCATGCCTGGGGACATTAGGCCAAAGTAGAGAGTGGCATCTTTACTAAGCTGAGAAGACAGAAGTCAGAGTTTTAAAACAACCCAGAGGCTATGGAAATTGAGGAGTGCGGGGTACCTAGAAAGGAGACAAGCCTCCGAAGAAAGAGATTCAATATATTCATATAAATTTCCCTTCAACCCTTGACTGGTTCAAAATTTGTACAGGCACTGGGCAAGACACCAAGGAAGCCAGCAAAAAGAAGGAGTCTAAAGACAGAGATGCACTCAGGAGATAACATTTAAGTCCAACCAAAATAGCAGAATTTGCTAAGTGTGCTGGGCTTTCCATTGATGGTGAAGAGCCCACACCTCGGGGTCAGAAGGCAGAGAACACATGTTAGAGCCCAGAGCAATACTCAAGGCACCCGCGGAACAAAGCCCAAAACCAAGCACAAGGAGCTAGTCTGCCAGTACTTTAGCTGCTGCTACAATAAAATGCTGTCTTTCAGAGGAATATAACATAACCTAGCGTTTCAACAAAAAACTCTTCAGAACAACCAGCACACGATTTTAAAAAATTACTGGACTTTCAAAGAAACAAAACACAAATATGGCCCGTGATCAAATGGTCAGCAGAAATAAACCCACAAATGACTCAGATGTTAGAATTAGCTGAAAAGGACTTTAAAGTGTAAATAAATAATTTAAATAATCTCTAGAAAAAGATGCACAAAATAAACAAACAAGTTTGGAACAAGTATGGGATAGTGAAATGGGAAAACATTTTTAAGAACTAAACAGAAATTCTAGAATACTAGAAATCATACATGAAAAACCTGAAGGAATCACAAGAAACTATTACATAAAACCAGTTGAGTAACAAAGTATCAGAGCCACGGAAGTCAAAGAAACCTAAGAGAGTGTTTTCTAATGTCCAGCATGCATGTTCCATACATTTTTTTTCATTTCTCCATAATCATTTATCACCACAATGCATTTGCACACACATTAAAACAATATTTTCAAAGAACAAATACATTGTAAAGTGCTCATGATATAATATTATGTAAATGTAAGATGAAAAGCTCAAAGAATATGATCCTAAGAGCTTTATTTTTTAATCTAATATATATTCTCTGTCTGCCTCATAAATAATACTAGGAAAGCCCTTCTTATCACAAAAAGGCATGTACTTTGCCACTAACAAATGTAAAAATAATTACAGAGAATTACCATTTTACTATGACTGGAAAAACTATTGAAATGGAGTCAGCATTTGAAAAAAAAATTGGTGGGGAACTGGCTATTCACATGTGCTATGTTTTGGATGGGTATCCCTCAAATGTCCACCTGGTAAAGGCCTGGTCCCAGGTTGGTACTATTGGGAGCTGCATATTTCTAAGAGGTAGGACCAAGTAGGAAGTTCTTAAGTCTTTGGAAGTACGCTCTTGAAAGGGATTATGGGGATTATGGGACCCTAATCTCTTCCTCTCTGCCTCTCTGTTTTCTGATTCATGACATTAGCAGTCTCCTCCAACATGTGCTCCTCACCATTGTTAACTATTGCCCTCACCAGGGGTCTAAACTAAGAGGGCTATCCAATCCTGAACTATGATCTCTAGGGCTGTGAACTAAATAAATCTTTTCTTTTTATAAATTAATTGCCTCAAGTATGTCACTATAGTAACATGAAATAGACTAATACAACATAGTTCACAAGTCTCACATAACAGGTTACTTGATGATTACAAGAGGAAAAATAATCCCTTTAAATTGGAAGAATCAAGTTGTCAACACTTGAACTCAACAATCAATCTTATTATTCTTTATGGTAGATAAGAAATGTGCCTCCAAGTGTGCTGTAATTTAAACAATGCAGTATTTCCTGTTAATATTCTTGCCAAAAATGTTTAACCTGGTTTAAAATTGTGATTAATTTAAAATGCCAGTTGATAAGGATTATGGAAGAGGAGGAACAGATTAAATGACAATAACCAGAAAAACCCAGAAGGTGGGAAATGTTACAGCACAGTTAGCCTAGTCTCTTTAAAAAAGTTACAATGAAAAAATGAAGGCTCTTGACCATCTTCAACTCAAAAAGACTTTCAGACAGGTAGCCATATTACATTGTTCCTTGATTAAATCCTGGAATAAAATAGATTTTAAATAGCGCTGGGGTTGTGGCTCAGTGACAGAGTGCTTGCCTCACATGTGTGAGACACTGGGTTCAATTCTCAGCACCACATATAAATAAATGAATAAAATAAAGGTCTATCAACAACTTAAAAAATATTTTTAAAAATATATTTTAGATAAATTTGAGGATAATTGAAAAATTTGAATATAGATTAGGTATTAAATAATATTAAGGAATTACTAGTAAATATGTCAGAGATGACAATGAATTATGGAAGGATTATTTATTCTTGCCTCCCTTCATAATTTTGCCATAGGATTTACAGGATTTCCTACAGGAGTGTATTTCCACACCCCACTGACATCATGCTGGTTTCTGGTCAGTGAAATATGAGCAGAAGTGATAGTATACCAGTCCTGGTAGAAACATGAGGTTAACACTGAAAGTTTCTGTTTGCTTTCTTATTCTTTTCCTCTTCCATGAGAATGGAAGGGATAGGGAATGCTTTTTTAGCCTGGGTCTCAGTATGAAGAGACAGGTAGAGTAGTCCATGGCCTATTCATAGGAAAAATGTGAGCAGCAGCTTACATGAAGGTGAGGGGAAATAAAACTTTGTCTTGAAAGCTGCTAAGATTTGAGGATTACTTTTCGAAGAAGCATCACTTAGTGAAAGCTGACTAATACAGAAGTATATTATAGTATTTGGTGATGAAATATTTTAAATGTTTAGCAAAAAATTAAAGAAATATGAGATGTAATAAAGAATTTGAAAGTGCAAAAAAATTAAAACAGAAGAAGAAGAAGAAGAAGAAAGATGAGAGAAGAAAGAACCAGTGAACCTAAAGTTAGAAGGATAGAAACGAGCCAACCTAAGTAGCAGAAGAAAAATGGGCTGGAAAAAAAGAGAGAGAGAGAGGAACCTATAGTACAAAAACAAGATATTTAATGTGACATTATTAATGACCTAAATGGAGAGGAACAAAAAAGGTAGAGTTGAAAAACGATTTAAAATATTTGGGCTGAAAAATGCCCAAATTTAACAAAAGATATAAATGTACAGATTTTAAAAGGTGACAAAAATCCAAACAGGATAAACCCATAGAATCCCACCCCAAGGCATATCATAGACATATTTCTGAAAGTAAAGATCAAAAACGTCTCAAAAGTAGCAAGAGAGAAATGATCCATTAATTATAGAGGGATAGTAATTTGACTGATGATCAATTTTTCATCAGAAATTGTGGAAGCCAGAGGAAAGTGGAACAACTTTTTTTTCAGGGCTGAAAGATAAGAACTGTCAACTAGAATTTTATACCTACCAACAATATCCTTTAGAAAAGAGGAGGAAATCAAGACATTCTTAAGTGGAAGGAAATTAACTGAATTTGATGCCTATGCTAAAGAAATGGACAGTCTGGACAACTTAGTGAGTTCCAGCCTCAAAACAGAACATAAGGGGCTGGGGACACGGCTAAGTGCAGAACAGTTGCCTAGACTTACAAGGCCCTGGGTCCAATCCCAGTACCAGTAATAAACTACCCTCCTGCTGAGTTTTCTAAATTATATGTGATACTTGAAGCAAAAGTTATAATAGTATACAACATGGCTCTCAATGTATATGTGTAAATATTTAACACAGTTAGGAGGGAGGAAACAACACATCTGTAGGTTTCTACACTTGATTCAAAAGTGGTAAAATAGTTGGTATTAGTGAGCACTGTTAAGTGATGCATGTATAATGTTGTGGGGGCCACCCCTGAGCTACAGTGCATCTTCTCTCAGCCTCGAGCCAAGGAGATTTTGGTCTGGCATTGCACAGCTGTGTTGTGACCCCTCCCACTTCATGGATTGCCCAATGCACATGGCCTCTACCTTCCACCTTCCACGGCCAAGAAGTCTGCTTTCTCATGGCTCTGGACCTGGGCGCTACCTATTGGGGCTTGGACAGCCCACCTCCTGCCTTATTTCGTGAAGAACATTCTATCGAAAATCTTTTGTTAATCCCCCTATAAATAAAGGAAACACAGGTTCTCTTTCTCTCTCCTTTCAGTGTGGAAGCAGGACCTTTAAGGTAGTCAAGGTGTCCCGCCCTCCATTTAAAAATTATTTCTGTGTTGTGTGATTATTCATCGTTATGTATCCTGCATTCTAACATATCAATAATCTCATTAAAGGATAAATTATCTAAGTATACAAACTAAGTATACAGAATGGATTTTAGAAAAAACACTATCCTGGTATATTCTGTCTATAGAAATAACAATAGGTTAAAGAATGGAAAAGAAGATATCATGCAAATATCAATCAAAAGAAACCAAGCGTGGCAATATTAATACCGGATAAAGTATTTTTTAGGTCAAAGAATTTTACCAGTGAAAAATGGTCATTACACAATGATAAAGGGGTCTAGCTACCAAGCAGGTATAGCAATCCTAAATGTTGATGCACAAAACAATGGAGCTTCAAACTTTTTACAAAGTGAAAATTTATCAAAATAAAAAAGAAAGACATAGAGAGAAGTCTACAATTACAGTTGAAGACATCAACACCCGTCTCTTAATAATTGGTAGAACAACTCATGGAAAAGCAGCAAGAGTAGAGAAGAGCTAAACACCATTGACCAACAGGATCTAGTCAACACTTATACAATATTCTAATCATGGAAACAGAATACACATTCTTTCAACAAGTCCATGAAACATTCACCAAAATAGACTATGTTCTGGGTCATAACACAGACCTCAACAAAATTTTTAAAAATTAAGATCATAATATGTTCATGAACCACAAGGGAATCAAATTAGAAATCAAAAATAGAAATGACAGGCAAAGATAGAGAATACATGAAATATAAAATTAAACCTAGAAAGTAAACACCACACTTTAATCCATAGATCAAGAAGATCTCAAGAGAAAATATAAAATAGAGCATATTAAAATGTGCAGGATGCAACATAAGTAGTAGATTTTAATTCTAATAAACTAGAAAAGGAAAAGAAAAATAAATCCCACATGAGCAGAAAGAAAGATAATAAAAAAAATCAGAAAAGCAATAGAAAAAAAGTGGTGAAACAAAGTCTAGTTCTTTGAAAAGATCAGTAGGTTGAGAGCATTTAGTAGATTAGCAAAGAAAAAATTAGTAAAGGCACAAATGATTAATCTCAGGAATTAAACAGGGACTATCACTACAAACCCTGCAGATGTAGATAGGATAAAAGAGGGATACTGGGAACAACTCTATACACATACATAGATCTGACAGTTTAGAAGAAATGGACCAATTCATTGAAAAGGACCACTACTAAAACTCACCTAGTATCAGGTAATTTAAATAAGTCCATAACTAATAAGGAGATTGAATTTATACCTTTGTTATTGCTGTTGTTGTTGTTGTTGAAGTCTGAGAAGTCTCTAGGTCCAGATGGTATCAAAGGATGATCCTACTAAAAGATGATTCTACTAAAGAATTAACACCAATTTCATAAATCTCTTATGGAAAACAGGAGAGGAAGGAACACTTTTCAGTTAATTTGTATCTGGCCAGCATAATCTGGATACCAAAACCAGACCCCCAAAAAAGTACGAAGGAGTGAAACAGCTGGATGCAGTGGTGCACCCCTGTATACCCAGCATCTTGGGAGGCTAAGGAAGGAGGCTCACAAGTTGGAGGCCAGCCAAAATATGAAATAAAAAGGGTTAGGAATGTTGCTCAGTGATAGAGTGACCCTGGGTACAATCCCCAGTAAAGAAAAAAAAAAGTAAAACAGATCAATATCTCTCATGAACACAGAAGCAAAAATTCTCAAAAATATTAGCAAAGTGAATCTAAATATAAACACAGTATATAAAAGGGTTTTGTTCCAAGAATGCAAGGCTGGTTTAATATATAAAACTAATCGGTATAACCTACCCCATTAAAAAGATGAAGATGAAATGTCACTTCATTTTATCAATCAGTTCAGAAAAAAACTCATCTGCCAAAATCCAATATTCATTCATGAAAGAATCTGAGAAACAACAACAAAACACCTAAAAGCTTTCCCAGATTAAGAATAGAGGACTTTCTCAACTTGATAGCATCTGCTAAAAACCCACTGATCACACTGAGCTTATTTGCGAAAGTTTGAATGCTTTTTCCTTAAGATCTGGATCAAACAAGGGTGTCCCCTCTCACCACCATTACTCTCTCTTTCTTTCTTCCTTCCTTCCTTCCTTCCTTCCTTCCTTCCTTCCTTCCTTCCTTCCTTCCTTCCTTCCTTCCTTCCTTTCTTCCTTCCTTCCTTTCTTTCTTTCTTTCTTCTTTTTTTTTATCACCACCCTTATTCAGTAGTACTGGAAATCCTCGCCAGACCAAGGAGGAAGAGAATGAAACAAAAAATGTACAGATGGGAACAGTAAAAATAAAACTGTCTTATGAAATCTCATGATTGTCTATGTAGAAAATACCAAGGAGTCATTTAAAAAGGAAGAAAATGTCCTGGAATTAATAAGCGAGTTCAGAAAGACTTCAAAATAAAATATCAACACACAAAAATCACTCATACTTCTATATACTAGCAATAGGCATGCGGCAATTTAAAACACAATACTATTTAAATCACTCCCAAAAAAATCCAGATATAAATCTAACAAAATATGTTTGCTGAAAAATTACAAAAGAATTCCTTGGCTTCCTGGCTTTGATACAAAATACCTGGCAGGTATTTTGTGGAATGTAGGTCAATTTGGGCTTGTCTGATGATTCCCCATGATTAGCTTCAGGGTATGCATCTTTGTCAGGAATGTCACTGTGATGGTTATCTTGATTGTCAACTTGATTGGATTGAGAGATGCCTAGGAAATTAGTAAAGCACATTTCTGGGAGTGTCTGTGAGGACGTTTCCAGACATGATCTCCATGTGGGACAGCAAACCAAGTGGGGAAAACCCACCCTGACTGTGGGTGGCACCATCCAGTAGGGGCCTGGGTGGAACAGAAGCAGGAGGGAGACTGTTACTCTGTGTGAGCTCAGTTCTTCTAGAGTTCCTGTCTTTTGCTGCTGCTGTCGCCTATGGGCATGGGACTCCATCCAGCTCCTTCAGGTTTTCAGTGTGGACTCATACCAGCATCTCTCCAGGGAGCATCCAGGCCTAGGACAGGGCTGTGACATTGCTACCTCTCGTTCTGAGACTGCTGCCTTCTTATACTGACCAACTGCTGGTTTCTCTGGCTCTCCAACTTGCAGATTGCCATTGTGGACCATCTGGCTTTAGATTGTGCAAGACAATCTAATAAATCTCCTTTATAATTATAAATACATTGTATTGGTTCTGTTCCTCTAGAGAACCCTGGCTGGTACAATCACAGACGCCAGCACTTTGCATGCTCTCAGCACAGGTTACTAATGATGTCCACTTTGATCATTTGATTGAGCTATTGCTTAGCCTTTTCCACTATAAAGTTAAAAAAAAATTTTTTTAAATTTACATATAGAGCTGGGGCTGTAGCTCAGTGGTAGAGCGTTTGCCTAGCACATGTGATGCACTGGGTTCAATCCTCAGCAACACATAAAAATAAATAAATAAATAAAGGTAATGTGTTGATGCACAACTAAAAAAATTTTTTTTTAAATTTACATATAATAAAATTCACTCTTTTGGGGAGTACAGTTCTATAAGTTTTGACAAATTATGGAGAACCATGTTACCACCACTGCAGTTCAGATAAGGAACAATTCCATCCCCCCAGGATATATTCCTTCATGCTGCCCCTCTGTAGCCAAACCCTCCCACTTCACGATCACCAAACCACCACTGATCTCCATCCCTATGGTTTTGCCTTTTCCAAAACATCTTTATGCTTTGGAGCAAAATGTCATATAAATAGAATCATTTAGCAGGAGCTAAAGTATGTATGTAGAATTGCTCTTTGCAATTAACAAATTGCAAATTTATAGGAAAATAATTTTAAATCATGTCTATATCCTTACTCATCAAACTTAGAATTTATTTACCTATTTAGATCAGTATGGACTCATGGCTTTCTATTTAGTTAAGTAGTCATAATCCATTACTATCATTAAATATTATTATGCTCAAATTATCCTGGATTTGGCTAGTGGGAGTCCTTCAAGTTTGCTTCTGCGTCTTTTTGACATATTCCCATCGTTTTTTGTGGGGTTTTTTTTTTTTTTTTTGAGCACTTCCTGGCATTCACATACAACAAGATGTCTCAGGCTTCCCTGCAGCTCTTCACTATTGGGTTGTTTCCTCTCCCAGGCCCTTCCAGTAGACAGAGCAAGGAAATAAGTTTGCATGCGTGTACATATACAGAGAGACATATATGTATATGTGCACACACATGTACACACATGTGTTTTTCTACCCTCCACCTCTGTGGTGAGAGCTGTGCAAATGCCCTGATGTGAAAAACTATCAAGAATCTGGAAAACAACTCAGTGCACTCCTCTTTCTCCAGGTTTTTGGTCCTTCAGGTCCCAGCAGTCTTGCTTACTCTTTCTCCACTGCTTTCAAACAACTTTTGTGAGACGAGAGCTCTTTAACCTAGTTTCATAATGGTTCTCACGAGGAGAGTAAATCTCATATCAACCACTCTGTCATAACTGAAAGCAGAAGTCATTTGAGGTTGGGTTTTTTTTTTTTTTCCTTTTCCCCTGTTGTTAAACATTTCTCTGAAAAGTTGGTAAGTCAACAGGGTCACTGTCGGGTTTGGGGAAGGGGGTATGATTGAAGTATGTGTGGACAACTCTCCTTCTAGAGTAATAGTCTATTTTGGTACAAGAAGAAATTAAGTATATTTGGTTCCTTTCTAGGAGCACGAAACCAAACATCCTTATAGGGTCCTCTGCACCTTGAGTAACTCAGGTGTGAATGGAAACTGTTTTCTCTCCATAGATAGCCCATTTCCTCCTTTTATCAAGCACATATTGCAAAATATAGGAATTTAAAGCAAGAGTTACAAAAGCTGGAATAGATTTAAATGTTTATATGCAATGAATGTGACCCATTTGAAAAATATAAAAGAAACACAACCTTAACATATTACTAGAGAATTATAAGGATATTAATTCATAGTGCACTGGTGTCCAATAAAGGGCCACAAGTTTAAAACTGTAGGAACATCTTTTTCCTCCCTTTGCCCGTGCACCTTATGAATAGAGGTAGAACCTTATTTTCACACAACACTAACATTCCAAATGTGAATATTCTCCTGTGAAATGTGAGTCCCTGACCATGAAACACTCTAACTGGGAGATCTCTCACAAGTAAATAGAGTTTGAAGAAAGCCCTGATGGTGGGCTCGCCTCCAAGCATAGATTCAGAAGGAATAAAACTAAAGTATAAGACATCACTAGTTTTTCAAGCATGTTGTAGGTTGTTTTCATGCCAGAATGCATGTAGGTGATTAGCCTCTGGGCCTCACTATGAGCCATCCCAGTGGTTTCAGGACAGTGTAATCTAATGGGAAGGACATGAACTCTGGACAGACCAGGGTCTAACACCCAGCCTCACTCACCATCCACTAACTGTGTGACCCAAGATGGTTCTTTAACCTGAATGGGTTTGTTTACCCCAAAGCGACTTTCTAGACATCTCCTTGTTAGACTGTGGGGAAGCTTTGGAAGGGTCTGTAGTATTTACCAAGTAGGTGCCTAGTGTGAGCTCAGCAGTACCGTGGGGCTGAGGAGAGAACACAGCAGGAATCTGCAGGAATCAGTGACCTGGCCCGGCAGACTCACAAGCAAGATAAGATACATATGGGCATAATCAACAAGGCAGTGAATGGCACTGGAAGACAAGTGACCCAACCTGGGCAGAAGGAGGTGACAGCAGCCTGCCAAGTCAGGACAGCAAAGATTTCCTGAAGGAGATGCAATTGACACCAGTCAGGGAAAGGCAAATGGGACTTCAATAGCCAGGCAAAAGAGGGGAGAACGTTCTGAGAACGGCATGATGGGAAGTGCAAAGTAGGGGACTGAGGCGGGGTTGCTGCAGAAAGGTGGGAAAGTGAGGTTTCAGAAAATACCCCCCATAAAGCCCCAGCTCTATCAGGGCCTGAGTGGCAGGGAGAGCAAAAGGGGACTAATCTGGTTGTGTCTCAGAGGAAGGGCTGGGACACTTCAGGAGCAGAGACGACAGAACAGCCTTCTCTTCAAGCCCAGGTGCTGTGGAAGTGGATGGCGTAGGTCTTTTCACGTTGCAAAGGCCAACGTGAAGGGAGGATCAGCAGGATCAGGGACATGCATGTCCCCTGCACACAAACACTTGAAGCAAATTGTATTATAAGCCAGTTCTGTGTTTAAGGATTTTTGACAAATATGAATAAAATTAGATTTTTTTCCCCCCAGTCTTAGCTCCACTCTCTTAACCTAAAGGCAAAAGTATCAGTTGCTTGATAGGTAAACAGAATTTTTCAGCCCTGGAAAAATTCCAGAATAAATGCAAATCAAAAGTACATATTAGGACAGTTCACTTTTTTAAATGTCACATTTGATACTGCTTATCCGCGGCACCCTAACTTAATTTGATTTAGGTCCAGAATTTTTAGAGCCTCGCTGTTTAACATGACAGCCACAACCAAGCACTTGAAATGTGCCTGGTCCAGGTTGAGATCCACTGGAAGGGAAAATACATGATTTCGAAGACATAATGCAATAAAAGAATGTAAAATATTTCTATGGTCACTTTATATTGATTACTTATTCAAGTCATAATTTTTTGATATTTTGGCATAAATGAAATATTCAAGTTAACTTTACCTGCTTCCTTTTCTAGGTTTTTGTTGTTGTTGTTTTAAATTTAACCTTTATTTATTTGTTTTTATGTGGTGCTGAGGATCAAACCCAGTGCCTCACCCACACTAGGCAAGTGCTATACCACTGAGCTGCAACCTCAGCCCTTTTTCCACGTTTATGCAATGACTGCTTGACTAGTGTATGGGAAATTGTATGTGGATCTGTGTTTGTGGCTCCTGCACCTCTGTTGGACAGTGCAATTTTAAAAGTTCCATTTTCTTTAGAAATATGGTATTACAGAGTTGCCTATACTGCAGTAAATGCCATTAACAGGTGAAAAGATTTTGCATGCCCAATGAAATGAAAAATTGTTCCATACATTTCTATTTTCTTCCTAGGCTGAATCTGTGATTTAGTGATAAATCATCCGTATATCTTGAAGCATGTGCTATACTGTTGGCTTTCAAGGTCAGCCATTTATGTGATCATGGTCTCTTTTCCCACAGGGGAGGGAATATGAAAGAAAACAGCAATAAAAATCTCCATTCATTAAAAAGTTTTAATAATCAATATTTCAGGCGATCACTAAAGCATGACAAATGAACGTGCCTCCATTGTTTCAGCATTAATTTATAACATCTAAGTGCAGCTGGCAGGAGCGCTCACTGGACACATGTGTTTGGTTGTTTCTGCTGTTTAATTAGGTCTCTCAAGTGTCTTCTTATCTACAGCAGCACCTCTGCTGCTCCTTCCTCTTTTCTTTCATGACATTGACTTTTCCAAGATTCCCAGTCAGTTGCCTAAACCTCCTGTGTGTGTGTTTAGGACATGTCCACTATTCCCCGAATTCCTGGAAAAATGGAGTTCAGTCCTAGAGAAGCTTGTTTACTCGCAGGGAACACATTTAGTCAGAGGTGGTGTTGTGTACTTGGTACACTGTCCTGGGAAGCATACACACCAAGGTTTTCTACAATTCACAATGCTGAGTTTGACCATTTATTTAAGGTGGTGATTACAAGATTACTTCATTGCAAAAATGTATGTTTCCATTTGCAATTGATAAATAACCTGTGGGATCACACCATGGAAATACTCAGTTTTCTAGTAATTGCTCATCTAATAGCTGTAACATCTATTGCCAATCCTTACTTGAATCAAGTATGATATTAGGAGTTAGTTGCAAAGTGGTGATTTTTAAAGTCTATAATTCCTTTTACATTTACTAGCTAGCATTCTTCCATAAAAAATTGCATTTTCCTCTCTGTCTCTCTCTTTTTATCACATCAGATCACAGATTGTAATTCATGCAAAGCTTCTAAGGCCATCATTCATTTGGATGTTCGAATCATCCCATATTTGGTGAGTGTTCTTTTAGTTATGCCTCACTGTTTGAGCACTTCCTTGGCTTTGTGGCACAGCGAAACATCCCAAGCTCTCCTTGAACTTTCTCTGCCCCAAATTGAAACCTCTTTCATAAAGAAAGATACTTAGAACCAAAATCTGGACACTAGTTGTGCTCAGTCTTTCAATGAATAGTGTTTTTTTTTAAAAAAAATCTATTTCA
The DNA here is from genome assembly GCF_021218885.2 of Marmota monax. Lineage (NCBI taxonomy): Eukaryota > Metazoa > Chordata > Mammalia > Rodentia > Sciuridae > Marmota > Marmota monax. The sequence continues at coordinate 2,878,511 of NW_026694865.1, forward strand.
CATATAAAATTTACCCTTATAAATGTTCAATTCAAAGCCTAATCAAAACCACGATGAAATACCACTTCAGACCCATTAGGATCGTCATTATAAAGAACAACAATAGCAACAAATAACAAGTGCTGATGAAGATGTAGAGAAATGGGAGCTCTGTGTCCTGCCAATGGGAATGTAAAATGATACAGCTGCTATGGAAAACTGTGGTGGTTCCTCAAACAACTTAGTGAGACCCTGTCTCAAATCAAAATTCTAAAAAGGTCTGGGATGTAGCTCAGTGGTACAGTGCTTGCCTAGCATGTGTGAGGTCCTAGGTTCAACCCCAAGTACTACAAAATTAAATAATATAAAGCAATTCCTCTTTTGGGTATATTCCCCAAAGAACTGAAACCAGACTTGAACGAATATCTGTGCATTCACATTCATAGCAACATTATTTACAATAACCAAAAGGTGGAAGCAACCCAGATGTCCATTGAGAGATGAATGGACAAACAAGACATGATTATATATATATGATCATGTCTTGTTTATCCATTATATATATATGCAATATAATGCTATTCAGCCTTAAGAAAGAAGGAAATCTGTCACCTGTCACAACACGGATGAACCTTGAAGACATTATGCTAAGTGAAAGAAGCCAGTTGTAAAAGCCTAAGTATTACAGGATTCAATTTCATGAGGTTCTGGAATAGTCCAACTCATTCTGCTCTGAAAGAGGAATGGTGGCTGCCAGGGAGACGGGGAGGCAGTTACTACTCAATGGTGTGGAATTTTAGTTTGGGAAGATGAAATAGTTCTGGAGGTGGGTAGTGACAATGGCACTATAACAAGTGAATATACTTCATGCCACTGACCTGTCAACAAAATGGATGTTTTATGCAGTGTACACTTTACCACAATAAAAAATTTTCAATGGTTTTTATATATTCGGAGTTGTGTAACCACTATCACTATCTAATTTGAGGGCAGTTTCATTCCCCACTCCAAGAGGCTGACTAGCAACCACTCTCTGTTTTCCCTCATCCAACCCTTGACAACCATTAGTCCACTTGCTTTCTATGTATTTGCCTATTCTGGAGATTTCTTATAAATGAAATCATAAAATATGTAGCCCTGTGTCTTTCACTTAGCATAATGTTCTCAAGGGTCACCCACGTTACATCATACATCATTACTTCATTTTTCCTAGCCAAATAATATTTCATTAGACTATTTTGCTTGTTCATTAGTTGGTGGAAATTTGTGTTGTATCACATTTCAACTCTTATGAATAATGCTGCTATAAACATTACCGTACAAGTTTTTGTGTGAACAAGTGTTTACCATCTTCCTGGATACATACTTAGGAGTAGAATTGCTAGGTTATATGATAACTCTACATTTAATCTTTTGAGGCCCGGCCAAACTGTTTTCCATGGTTGTTACACCATATTACATTCCCACCAATTTGTGAGTTTCATGTAAACAGTTTTTGAATGCTATCATCTTCTAAACTTCTAAAAAGTTATATAACCTATATAGTTCTGTCTTGCTTTGCATATTTATAATAAGGTAAGCTGAGAATGTCACACATGAAAAATGAATGATTTCAGTAATAAAACGTAGAGTACAACTTCTGTTATCTATAATCCAGATTATTTTTCTGCTCAACCTGTGGCCTCCTGACAATTTGGCTGCCTCTGACAGGTAGGGATGGGGTCGGTTTCCAGATAGACCTGCTATGACCCGTTGGATGGACTGCTGTGACTCTCACCACCATTCCCACCCCTCCGCGTCCATGCCCACAATGCCCTCTTCCAGGTTGGAATTCGCCTTCAGAGGAACCTGGGGAAATTTGGAAGGCAAAAGGGAAGGGGAGCCTGTTACTCTGCAGAGGCAGAGACATCCAGATGCTGAACAGATGTGAGATGAACCAGGCTTCCCAGCAAGTTCTCGGGCGCCACCTGCTTCAGGCTGACACCTTCAGTGTCCACTTCTGTCTTCACAGTAGCTGTCCTGAGCTCCACTCTCCCCACTCTTCCAACAATCCCATAAGCCCCTTGTGCTAGTTTAAACCTTCAATTCCCAAAATACGTAAAACAGTCTGTTTTCCTGATCACACCTGGAAGGATACATACGCATATATGCCTATGGGGGCAGGTGTTGTAACCCAACAAAGGAGGGGGAATGTAGTGTGCCTAAAGGTAGAGTTTTTCACCATCAGGAAATTTCTGTTTGGGAGCTAAACTGAAGTTCAACCTTGCTATCCTTTATTTATCTTGAACATTTAAAAAATAAAGTAAAAGGATTTAAAAAAACATGTCATTAAAGTCTCATTGTAAACACTGTTTAATAGTATAATCCACCAGAGAGACATAACTTAATGAATTAATTCCACAATGATGACATTTAGGTTATTTTTATTATTTTGACTATCATGAATAATTCTGAGAATAGTGATTTTTCTTAATATTTCCTTCAGACAGATTCCCAAAAGTAACATTTCTCATTAAAAAATAAAAACCACAGTTTAGCTATTGTGAATTGTGCCGCTATAAACATTGCTGTGGCTGTGTCCCTGTAGTATGCTGTTTTAAGTCCTTTGGGTACTAACCAAGGAGTGGATAGCTGTGTTGAATGGTAGTTCCATTCCCAGTATCCCAAGGATTCATCATACCGCTTTCCATACTGGCTGCACTAATTTGCAGTCCCACCAGCTTTGTGTGTGTTTTCCCCCACATTCTCGCCAACACTTACTGTTATTTGCATTCTTAATAGCTGCCATTCTGACTGGAGTGAGATGAAATCTTAGGGTTGGTTTGCATTTCTGTAATTGCTATAGATGTTGAACATTTTTTCATATTTTGTTCACTGATTATATATCATCTTCTGTAAACTGTTAATTTCCTTGGCCCATTTATTGATTGGATTATTGGTTTTTACAGTGTTAAGATTTTTCTGTGGAAACAACCTAGATCCCCTTCAGTAGATGAATAGATATAGAAAATGTGGCATATACACACAATTGAGTATTCCTCAGCATTAAAAGAGAATAAAATCATGGCATTTGCAGGTAAATGATGGAGTTGGAGAATATCATGCTAAGTGAAGTTAGCCAATCCCAAAAAACCAAAGGCCAAAGGTTTTCTCTGATTTAAGTATGCTGATTCATAATGTGGCTGGGGGGAGCATGGGAGGATTAGATGAACTCTAGATAAGGCAAAGGGGAAGGCAGGGAAGGGGGGGAAGGGGGGTAGGAAAGGTGGTGGAATGAGATGGACATCATTATCCTAAGTACATGTATGAAGACACAAATGGTGTGACTCTACTTTGTGTACAACCAGAGATATGAAAAATTGTGCTCTGTATGTGTAATATGAGTTGTAATGCCTTCTGCTGTCATGTATAACAAATTAAAATAAAAAATAGAAACCGTATTAAAGAATATCAATACACATACCAGTTTCCAGAAACATAGCCATTTGCTCTCCTGCCCCTAGTGAACAAAAAATCGTCTTGCAGCCCTGTGAACACTAGCATTTAACAATAACGCTGTCTAATCTGCTAGGAATCGTTTTTGTTTAAAAACCCAGGCTCCATCATTTGTCACCTGTTGGTTAGTCCTTCAGGTTTTCCCCCTTCCTTCCTTTCCTGCCTAACTCCTTCGCCTTTCCTTCCTTTCTATCCCTTTTTTCTCTCCCTCCCTCCTTTCCCTTCTTTCTTTCTAGAATTCATATCCTTTACCTAAAAGTCTGTCATATGCTGTTGGTTTTGTAAATTCTAACTTCCTGTTGTATTTAATTTGTGTATTTTATTATGTACTTTAACATTCTTATGTAGCAAAAGTCTATTCCTTTATGTTTCCTAACATTGCTTTAAACTTTGAAAGTTTCTTTGTCATTTAGAAAACTGAGACATTTAACCTCTATTTTCTACTATTTATGACTTGATTTAAACTTTATGGTTTGATTTTTATACATGAACTCTGACTTATTTGAACACTTTGGGTGTATGTTAAAAGAGAATCTAACATAATCTCCGCTCCTTGAACTAACTAGTTGTTTGAGCACCTTTTGGACAAATCCTATCTTCATGTAATTATATTTTTAAGTCCTCAGTGTGTTGAGGACTTGTGAAGAAAGCTCAATGTCTCAGAACTATAATATGGAAAGTGAAAAAAATTTCACCCTGTACAGATAGCCACTGCTGGTGATTTGGTGAATCTAAAATTTTGCTTTATATATTGAGGTATGTTTCAGAAAAATAATATACATAGATTTTAAGTGTTCAGCTTGATGAATTTTGACACATGATATAATCAAGATATAAAACATTTCTGCATTCAGAAACTTCCCTTCTATCCATCTACTCATTACCCATTTCCCTCTCAGTAACAGTTAATCAATTTAAATAATTATCATTTAGTGTTGACTCCTCTTGAACTTCATATCAATGGGATCATAAGCATGTACTCATTTGGGTCTGGCTTCTTTCCCTCAGCATGCTTTTGAGATTCATCCAGGTTGTTCTGTGTATATGCAGTTTACTCCTCTTTGTTGCTGAATAGCATTCCATTGGGTGGAATAACCACAACTTCTTTATCCATTTGAGCTCATGTTGAGGCCATGTTGTCTAAGCCTGCTAAGAACATATAAGTCCTTTTGTGAGTCCTTCTAGGAGTAGAATTTCTGGGTCCTAGGGTGAGTGAGAATACAGTTTCCCAAAGTGGCTGTTCCATTTAACCACCTACCTGTGGGATAGCACAGCTGCTCTGTGTCCTCATCAACACTTGGTATTATCTTTTTAGCATATGAATATAATTTTAATAGGTTTTTAAAAGCTCAGCATAAGCACAAATCAAGAGCAAGTTGCAAGCACAATACAAAGAACATTTTTCCTGGACCATGTGATAATATTTGCCAACCTGATGTCTCATTTCCCCCTAATTCATTAGTGTGCATTTCATACAATCAAGGACATTCTCACACATAAACACCCCACCACCATCAAAATTAGGAAACTAACACAACCATCTAATATTTAGACCTTGATCAAACTTTAAAATTATCCCAAGTCTCTTTTCTCCCTATAATGATCTCTCTCATCAAAGGATACAGTTCAAAAGATACATGTTGTTAGGCTGGGGATGTGGCTCAAGCGGTAGCACGCACGCCTGGCATGCATGGGGCACTGGGTTCAATCCTCAACACCACATAAAAAATAAAATAAAGATATTGTGTCCACCTAAAAAAACTAAAAAATAAATATTAAAAAATACATGTTGTATTTAGCTGTCAAATCGCTTCAGTCTTGGGGTTGGGGCTGTGGCTCAGCGTACTTGCCTGGCATGTGTGAGGCACTGGGTTTGATTCTCAGCACCACGTATAAAAATAAACAAATAAAAGTCTATCAACAACTAAATATATATATATGAAGATCAGTTCTTCAAAATACATTTTTAAAAAAATCTCTTCAGTCTCCATCAACCTGGAACCATCCTCAGGTTTCCTTGACTTTCATGATCTTGACACTTTTGAAGTTTACAGGCCAAACATTTTGCAGAACAGCCCCAAATTTGGGTTTGTCTAATCTTTATATTCAGATTGTACAGCTTTGGCAAGATTATCATAGAAAGCACATGACTTTAGTTTGATCCTTTACTGGTCTATGTTGCAAATGCATTGGGTTATTTCTGGGAACTCTATTTTGTTTTATTGGTCTGTGTGTCTATTTTCATGCCAATACCATACCCTTTTGGTTATTATACCTTTGTAGTCTATTTTGAAGTCAAAAATTATGATTCCTCCAGCTTCATTCTTTTTGCTCAAGATTGCTTTGGTTATTTGTGGTCTTTTGTTCTTTCATATGAATTTTAGGATTTTTTTTCTGACTCTGCAAAGAATGTCATTATTACCCATCACTTTGGGTAGTAAAGACATTTTAACAATATTAAATCTTCTAATCCATAAACTTGGGAGGTCTTCCATTTTTTTTATGTCCTCTTTAATTTGTATCAACTTTGTAGTTTTTATTGCAGAGCAAGTGCACATATTTGAAGTATGCAATTTGATCAGTTTTGTAATGTATGTAACTAATACAATCAATATAAAATGCATTTCTATTAGTTTTTTTTTAATTTGAAATCATGCAGACTGTTTCCTGCACAATTCATTACATTAGAAATCAATCACCTTAAGATATATAGAACCCCACCCCCACATGTCAACTATTTCAAAATCAAATGGCACACTTATAAATATCTCCAAGATCAAGGAAGAAAGCACAAAAAAAGTAAATAAAAAGTACTTTGAACTAAGTGACAATAAAAGCTTAAAATATCAGGATCTCTGGGATGAAACAGCACTCAGATAAACATTTATAACTTAAAGTACTTGTATCAGAAAGAAGCTAGAATAACAATCAAATTAGTTTCAAATTATGTAGTAAAAAGGAAAAAATAAGAGTAGGGACAGAAATATATGAAATAGAGAAATAATACCGCTAAAATTTGATAAAAATCAAACAAGTTTAATCAAAAAAAAAAGGAAGAATACAAAAATTAGTATCAATGGAAAGGAAACTGTCAAAATAACCCTATAGATGCTAAAAATATATTAAGATAATATTACAACTGTTTGCCAACATATGTGATAGCTTACATCACATGGTCTATATTAGAGAAGGATCCATGTGCTGTTTCGAAGAAAGCCTATTCAGTCATTGATGGATGAAATAGTCTATATATGTCTGTTAAGTGTGAATCATCAATTGTATTTTTTACTTCTATAGCTTCTTTATTTAGTTTTTGTTTGGAGGATTTATCCAGTGTTGACAAATGCATGTTAAAGTCACCCAGTATTATTGTGTTGTGGTCTATTTGATTCTTGAAATTGAGAAGGGTTTCTTTGATGTACTTAGATGCTCCATTATTGGGGGCATTAAGATTTATGATCATTATGTCTTGTTGATGCGTGATTCCCTTAAGCAGTATGAAATGGCCTTCTTGGTCCCTTCTGATTAACTTTGGCTTGAAGTCCACTTTATCTGATATGAGAATAGAAACTTCTGCTTGTGGATTCAAGATGACAGGCTAGAAGGAGGCTGCATTCTGTGTCACTCCATGACTTGGGATCTAGCAGTGGAATGCTGTTTCTCTGCTAGTTATTAGAGGACCCCTGACAGCTGCTCCCATGCAGAAATCATGATTGCAGTGCCCAAACAGGTCTCCAGGCCTCGGTGTCAGCGTGGAACTCCTGGCTGCTGGCCCACGCAGGACCACTGGCCGCCATGCCAAGCAGGACCACTGGCATCAGCACCCACATGGAACCCCCAGCCACTGCTGCCCACGTGCTGCCACTCCCTTGCAGACCCGATCTACCAGCGTGGGTCTCCCCTGGTTGCCTCCTTCTTGGGACACTGTAACTACTGCCATAGTTCCCTACATGTGGAGGCCTGCACCTGGGGAATACTGCACTGGGTCTGGAGACAGCCACCAGCAACAACACAGCATGCTACAGAGCTGTAGCTCTGAACACTCCACCCAACACCACCACCTGGCCCAACCTGACCCGACATGCGATCTCTGAGAGAAGCTGCCTCCATCTTGGGACACCTTTGTCACCATCTTTAGTTGGGGCAACTCCCAGCTTGGGGCACCTGCTGGGACCTAGAAGCAATATCAAGGTACCTATAGTCCCCAACTCCCCGCCTTTCCCCTGCAGCCACTAACCCTGCAAGGTGCTTGTGGCTATGCAGCTGGTCCATAGTTCGAAAAGCCTGGCCCTGAACTTCTCAATACAAAACAGCTCTACATGACAGGCGCACAGCCCACAAGGGAGAGAGAGAGAGAGAGAGAGAGAGAGAGAGAGAGAGAGAGAGAGAGAGAGATATTACTGATTGGGAAATAGAAAGGGAGGGGGTGAGTGAGATACAATTTATAGACTAAATTAGAGGCCAGGAATTGTAAGGGCTACAGGCAATATACGGAGATAAGACCAGGTGCCCACATCACACAAGCGGGCACCAAAGTAGATCCTTGGAATACAGTCTCCCACTGGGGACTGGCAAGTGCTATACCCCACCTCCAGAAGCTCTGCCCCCAAGACCAACCCTCCCATTCTAATAACCTTCACTATCCTGAGGGTGGAGATACCAGCAAACAACAGACAACCCCACCTATTGGATGAGAAGGAAAGCAGGAAAGATGCTGAACTCCAACAAAAGCAATTCTTGTATTTTCCTTTGAGATTTTTATTTTATTTTATTCTTCTTTTCTCTCTCTCTTTTCTCCTGCCCTCACATTCCCAACATTTGTGAAACCAAGTACTTTTCCTGGATTAGGCTACTGAGGACTGGGATATCTGAATAGTACATTACAGTTGTGTTGAATATTCTTTTATCTCCTATTTTTATACTTTTATTTTTCTTAATTTTTATATTTGTTTGTTGTTGTACTCTCTCTAATTTCTTCCCATTTACTTGTCTCCCCCAAATCTCTCTTTTCTCCTGCTACTAACTTCTTTAGGTCCCTCTTTCACACTTCCTAAGCTCTAATAACTTTATATGGTCACCTCCTACCTCCTTAAAATCTCATCCTACACCCCACCCCCAGTTCTCTTTTGTCCACCATCAGAAACTGTAGACCCTTTTGCAAACCTACTGATTATATTGTAGATAATAATTGACCTCACCATTTCTGTATATTGTGATAAAATCATCAATGTCTTAATAGGAGCTATTTGGTTTAAGGCTGTATATTGTTTGATTTGGGATCTGTTAATAGTATTCTCCACCTTAAAGGAGAGGTATTGGAACCCTACAGGGACACTATATGCCAATAGGATAAAAACTGAAAGACACACAAACAACATGAAAAAAACTAGGGAAAAAAGTACCCCAAACAAATCAACATGCTACATTATTAGAGTCCAGAGCCATCACAGCAGAAGAAATGATAGAGAAGGAGTTCAGGATGTATGTAATTAAAATGTTCTGTGAATTAAAGGATGATATAAGAAAGAAAATACAGAAAACAAAAGATAATTTTGATAAAGAACTACATAAGCAAGTACAGGAAGCAAAAGATTACTTCAATAAGGAGATAGAGGTTCTGAAAAAAAAAAACAACAACCAGAAATCTTTGAAATGAAGGGAACAATAAACCAAATTAAAAACTCAATAGAAAGCATCACCAACAGATTAGATCACTTGGAAGACAGAGCCTCAGATAATGAAGAAAACATATATTATCTTTAAAATAAAGTTGACCACACAGTGAAAATAATAAGAAACTGTGAGCAGAACATTCAAGAATTATGGGATAACATGAAAAGACCAAATTTAAGAATTATTGGGATAGAGGAAGGCATAGAGTTACAAACCAAAGGCATGAACATTTTATTCAATGAAGTAATGGCAGAAAACTTTCCAAATATGAAGAATGAATTCAAAAATCAAATACAAGAGGCTTACAGGACACCAAATGTACAAAATCACAACATCTCTACACCAAGTCACATTATAATGAAAAGGCCCCCAGCATACAGAATAAGGAGAGAATTTTAAAAGCTATAAGAGACAGGAATCAGTTTATATATAGGGGGAAAACAATTAGGATCTCTGCAGATTTTTGAACCCAGACCCTGAAAGCTAGAAGATTCTGGAACAACATAAAAGCTCTAAGAGAAAATGAATGCCAACAAAGAATCTTATATCCAGGAAAATTAAGCTTTAGATTTGATGAAAGATAAAAACCTTCCATGATAAACAAAAGTTAAATAAATTCTGCAACCAAAAAGCCTGCACTACAGAACATCCTTAGCAAAATATTCCATGAGGAGGAAATGAAAAACAACAATGAAAATCAGCAAAGGGAGGTATTACACTAAAGGAAAAACCAATCAAAGGAGAAACTAAGTCAAGTTAAATTACCAAAATTAAACAAAAATTACCCAGAATACAAATCATGTCTCAATAATAACCCTGAATATTAATGGTCTAAACTTACCAAACAAAAGACATAGACTTGCAAGTTGGATTTAAAAACAAACAAAAGATCCAATAATATGCTGCGTTAAAGAGACTCATCTCATAGGAAAAGACGTCCAGAGACTGAAGGTGAAAAGTTGTGGAAAAAACATACCATTCACATGGACTGTGGAAACACGCAGGAGTTTCCATTCTCATTTCAAATAAAGTAGACTTTAAACCAAAGTTAATCAAAGGGGATAAAGACGGATATTTAATACTGCTTTAAGGAATCATACACCAACAAGATATAACAGTTATAAATATATATGCCCCAAACAATGGAGCATCTATATACATCAAGCAAACTTTACTCAGGTTCAAGAGTCAAATAGATCACAACACAATAATTCTGAGAGATTTTAACACATTTCTTTCACCACTGGACAGATTTTCCAAACCAAAGCTAAACAGAAAAATTATAGAAATCAATAATACAATCAATAACTTACACTTAACAGACATATATAGAATATTTCACCCATCAATGAGTGAATATACTTTCTTCTCAGCAGCACATGGATCCTTCTCTAAAATAGACCATATATTATGCCCAAAAGGACCTCTTAGCAAATTAAATAAGTAGAAATACTACCCTACATTCTATCAGATAATAATGGAATGAAATTAGAATCAATGATAAAATAAAAAATAGAAGCTACTTCAACACCTGGAGACTAAATAATATGCTATTAAGTGAACAATGGATTAAAGAGGAGATTAAAAAGTTCTTAGAGGTAAATGAGAACACTGATACAACATGTCAAAATCTCTGGGACACTATGAAAGCAGTACTAAGAGGAAAGTTCATTGCATGGAGTTCATTCTTTAAAAGAAGAAAAATCAACAAATAAACGACCTAACATTACATCTCAAAGCCCTAGAAAAAGAAGAACAAATCAACACCAAAAACAGAAGACAGGAAATAATTAAAATCATGGCTGAAATCAATGAAATTGACACACATTAAAAAAAAACTGGAAAAAATTGACAAAACAAAAAACTGGTTCTTTGAAAAAATTAATAAAATTGATAAACACTTAGCCATGCTAACGAAGAGAAAGGGAGAGAAAACTCAAATTACTAACACTTGTGACAGATATACAGATAATTAGAAATTATTTTGAAAATTTGTACTCCATTAAAATAGAAAATATCAAAGGCATCAACAAATTTCTCGAGTCATATGATTTTCCCAAACTGAATCAGGATGATATAAACAACATAAACAGGTCAATTTTAAGCAATGAAATAGAAGACACCACCAGAATCATTACCAACCACAAAAAACCCAGGACCAGATGGATACACAGCTGAGTTCTATAAGACCTTCAAAGAAAAACTAATACCAATACTCCTAAAATTATTCCATGAAATAGAAAAAGAGGGAACACTTCGAAACTCATTCTATGAGGCCAATATTGTTCTGATTCCAAAACCAGACAAAGACACATCAAAGAAAGAAAACTTCAGATAAATACCTCTAATGAACATAGATGCAAAAATTCCCAATACAATTCTGGCAAATTGAATACAAAAACATATTAAAAAGATAATGTACCCCAATCAAGTGGGGTTCATCCCAGGGATGCAAGGTTGGTTCAACATACAGAAATCAATAAATGGAATTCATCACACTAATAGATTTAAAGGTAAGAACCGTATGATCATCTCAATAGATGCATAAAAAGCATTCAATGCAATAGAGCACCCCTTCATGTTCAAAACACTAGAAAAACTATGGATTACAGAAACATATCTCATCATTGTAAAAGCTATCTATGCTAAGACCCAGGCCACATCACTCTAAATGGAGAAAAAATGAAACATTCCCTCTAAAAACTGGAAGAAGACAGGATACCCTCTTTTTGTCACTTCTATTTAACATAGTTCTTGAAACTCTAACCAGAACAATCAAACAGATGAAAGAAATTAAAGGGATATGGAAAAAATAGAACTCAAACTATCACTATTTCCTGACAACATGAATCTGGAAAACAGTATGGAGATTCCTTGGAAAACTTGGAATGGAACCACCATCTGACCCAGTTGTCCCACTCCTTGGTTTATACCCAAGGACTTAAAAACAACATACTACAGTGACACAGCCACATCAATGTTTATAGCAGCAAAATTCACAATAGCTAAATTGTGGAACCAACCTAGATGCCCTTCAATAGTTAAGTGGATAAAGAAACTGTGGTATATATACACAATTGAATATCAACATTAAAAGAGAATAAAATCATGGAATTTGAGGTAAATGGATGGAGTTGTGGAGTATATCATGCTAAGTGAAGTAAACCAATCCCATAAAACCAAAGGCCAAATGTTTTCTCTGATATGTGGATGTTGATCCATAATGGAGTTTGGGGGGAGCATGGGAGGAATGAAGGAACTTTAGATGGGGCAAAGGGGAGGGAGGGAAAGGGAGGAAGCATGGGAGTTAGGAAAGATGGAGGAATTAAATGGACATCATTATCCTAAGTACATGTATGAAGACCCTAATGATGTGACTATTTTGTGTACAACCAGAGACAGAAAAAATATGTGTACTATAAATTGAAATGTATTTTGCTGTCATGTATAACAAATTAGAATAAATAAATAATTTTTTTAAAAAAAGAAAAGAAACTGCTTCTTGTTTTTGTGATCCATATAATATGTTTTTTCCCATCCTTTCACCTTCAGTTTGTGGATGTCTCTGTCCATGAGGTGAGTCTCTTGGATTCAGCATATTGTTAGATCTTGTGTTTTTAATCCAATACGCTTGTCTGTGTCTTTTGATCAGTGAGTTTAGGCCATTAATGTTCAAGGTTATTATTGAGATATGATTTGTATTCCCAGTCATTTGGGTTTATTTCTAGATTTTAATTTGAATTAATTTCTCCTTTGATGGACTATTCCTTTAGTGTAGTTCCTCCCTTTGCTGGTTTTTACTTTTTTTTTTCATTTCATCTTCATGAAATATTTTGTTGAGAATGTTCTGTAGTGTAGGATATCTAGTTGCAGATTCTTTTAACTTTTATTTATCATGGAAGGTTTTTATTTCATCTTCAAATCTGAAGCTTAATTTTGCTGGACATAGAATTCTTGGTTGGCATCCATTTTCTTTCAGAGTTTGGTATATGTTATTCCAAGACCTCCTAGCTTTGAGGGTCTGGATTGAGAAATCAGTTGAGATCTGAATTGGTTTTCTCCCATACATAGTCTGATATTTTTCTCTCAGCCTTTAAAATTCTATCCTTATTCTGTATGTTACGCATTTTCATTATAATATTCCTTGGTGTACATCAGTTTTAATTTTGTACATTTGGGGTCCTGTAATTCTCTTGTATTTGATTTTCCATTTCATTCTTTAGGATTGGGAAATTTTCTGATATAATTTCATTGAAAATATTGGGCATTCCTTTGGTTTTTATCTCTGTGTCTTCATTTATCCCAATAAATCTTAAATTTTTTTTTCATGTTATCCCATAGTTCTTGGAAGTTCTGTTCATGGATTCTTTTTTTTTTTTTTAATTTTTTTTAGTTGTAGTTGGACACAATACCTTTTTATTTTATTTATTTATTTATTTTTATGTGGTGTTGTGGATTGAACCCAGGGCCTTGTGTGTACTAGGCAAGTGCTCTACCACTGAGCCACAATCCCAGCCCTGTTCATGGATTCTTAACATCTTCTCTCCATGGTCGATCATTTTCAAGGTTTATATATTTTGTTTTCATTGCCTGAGATTCTGTCTTCCAAGTGGTCTAGTCTGTTGGTGATGATTTCTATGGAATTCTATTGATTTATTTCATTCTGAGGATTTCTGCTTGTTTTTGTTTTCTTTTTTTTTTTCAGAATCTCTGCCTCTTTTTTAATATTTATTTTTTAGTTGTTGGACACAAAGTCTTTATTTTATTTATTTATTTTTATGTGGTGCTGAGGATCAAACCCAGGGCCTCACACATGCTAGGCAAGCACTCTACCACTGAGCCACAGCCCCAACCCTTTGCCTCTTTATCGAAGTGATCTTTCACTTCCCATATTTTCTCTCTGATTTCATTTCTTATACCATCCTTTACTTCACAGATCAGTTTAACTGTGTACATTCTGAAGTCCTTCTCTTACATTTCTTCCACTGTGGTATCAGTGGATTCTGTTATTGGAGTATCTTGGTTGGTTTGGGATGATTTTTTTCCCTTGATTTTTCATGTTGTTTGTGTGTCTATCATCTAACAGTATGGATGTGAGGTCACAGAGTTTCTACCTTGTGGACTTATAGTGTCCCTAATGGTTTTCAGTACCTCACTGTTTAGGGGGAGACAAATAATAACAACAACCAATACACACAATATACAACATTAATCCAAATAGTTCCTCCTATAATGTCTACAATGTTATATATCACAATAAATGGAAATTATATGATTAGTTATTGCCTATAATAAAAATAGCAAGTTTGCAAAAGTGTTTATAATATCAAATGGTAGACAAGGAGAGAACAGAAGTGATACAGGATGTGATGATTATGTGATGATTATTAAGGAGGAGAAGAAAAGAAAAAGTAAAAAAAATAAAGGAAGAGTGAAAGAGAGAACAATAGAGATTGGCTATAAGCATAAGAAAAGAGAGAATCAAGGGAAACAGGTAGGAGAAAAATATATACAAAGCAAATTTTTTTTAGTTGTCAATGGACCTTTATTTTATTTATTTATATGCAGTGCTGAGAATCAAACCCAGTGCCTCACACATGCTAGACATGTGCTCTACCACTGAGCCACAACTCCAGTCCCTAAAGTAAAACATTTTAAAAAATTAAAAATAGTGGCTGGGGTTGTGGCTCAGTGGTAGAGCACGTGTCTAGCATGTGTGAGGCACTGGCTTCAATCCTCAGCACCACATATAATAAATAAATAAAATTAAAGTCCTTTGACAACTACAATAATATTTAAAAAGGGCTGGGAATGTGGCTCAAGTGATTGAGTGCCCCTGAGTTCAATTCCTGGTACCAAAAAAAAAAAATTAAATTAAAAACAAAAACAAAAGTATATAAAACACAACTAAAGTATACTAATCAAACATCCTAATTCACAAATAATCCATGAAAAATAACTGGCTTCAAAAATGCTAGAAATGAGAAAAAACAAATATGAATATGTATAAATGTCCATGTACCATTAAAGTCAAAATTAAATAGAGAAGAAGAATTTTAAAAAAAGGTCTTGATGAAAAGTTAAAGAATTCTTTCTGTTGGAGTTCAAAAGATTCTCAGTTTCTCTCCTCAGCAGTTTTAGGTGGGATCATCTGGAGCACGATGCTCCACCCTCCAGATTGCTGGAGTGAGAGAGGTGATCCCGTCCTAGGCAGAGTTCCTGGAGGCAGGATTCAGACTTGGGTGATGCTGGGAGCCATTAGCCAAGTAGGTATGACAATTTCCTTGCCAGCGTACCCCATGTTGCAGTGACATTGAATGTACTTAACCTTGCTCAAGGACCAAGGCAGATTAGGGTGTTCCCGGTTTTAAGATAATCTTGTTTAGGGCGTTCCCAGTTTAGGTTCCAGGTTTAAGGTTTAAGATTATTCCTGCTGGGAATAGGGCGTATCCTGCTGCCTGAGTTCCCCTTGAGTTCTCACGGGATTCAGACAGTATATTTTGGAGATAGAAGCCCAGTGGAGGTGAATTTGGGAGAGAAGGAGGATTTGGGAAGAGAACGTGGATTTCCCCAGAACGTGATTGTAGACGGCTGGTGTGAGTTCGGGAATAAAGAGTTGCTGTTTGAATCTACAAGCTGTGTGGTGGCTCGTGATTGTGTGCCCAGCCAGACTGCGGCATTTGTGCCCAGCCAGACTGCGGCATTTGGTGGCTTGTACGGGGAACTTCTGAAGCTTGGAGGTAAGTGAAATTGCTCGCCCCTGAGGAAGAGCGAAAGAATGGGTGACCAACTCAAAAAACAATGTGTTATTGTTTTGATTTATCTTGTTTTTGTTTCAAGCTGCCTATCCCTAGAAATTTCTCAGGCAAACTGGAAAAAATGGTTGACTAAAGGTTTGAAGTTTGTCGGCCCTGAGGAAGAGAAAATTGATACAACGATTTTTTATTCCGTTTTTGTTTCATTCAGTTTCGGCTTTGTTTTGTGCTATCTTATTGGGTTGCGTTATCTTTATAGTAGATTAGAAATTAGTAAAAAACAAACCGAAAAGATGTTAAGTAAATTGTTAGAGGTTCAGACCATGGAGAAAGACATTTTAGATCAAGCAAAAGAGAAGGTCTCTCGAGCTAGTCAGACAGAGGAAGAAAATTTAAAGGAAAAGGGGTTGTTAGGAAAAAGGCCACAACAGGAGGCTGTTACTAACTCCATTTTATCACAAGAGGGCATAATTCAACCAACAGCCCCACCGATGGAGACAGCTGAGTGGCCCTCAAACCCCGTAGTTGATAAATGGGATCCTGAGACAGGACCTCAAAGATTAGCATGCCCTGTACTTGAACAGGCAGGAGGGCAGCGAATTCACCGTGCTTTAGATTTTAAAACAGTGAAGCAGTTAAAGGAGGCTGTAACAACCTACGGGCCCCAAGCTCCCTTCACGGTAAGCATGGTCGAGTCCATTACTAACTTGGACATGACGCCAGCAGATTGGGCTAGCATGTGTAAATCTGTACTAAATGGAGGACAATATTTGTTATGGAAGGTTGCCAATGAGGAATTTTGTGCGGAGACAGCTAGGCGAAATGCAGCAGCCGGTTACCCTCAAAGAAATCTAGATATGTTGTTAGGAAAAGGACCTTATGAGGGTCAACGGCAACAAATTGAATATGATCCTGCTATATATGCACAAATTGCTGCAGACGCAGTTAGGGCATGGAAGACTTTACAAGGACATGGAGATTTACAAGGTCAGCTATCTAAGGTAATACAGAGAGCTAATGAACCTTACGCTGACTTTGTAGATAGGCTAATTCAAACGGCTGCCAAAATTTTTGGGGATACAGAACAAGCAATGCCATTAATAAAACAACTGGCTTATGACCAAGCAAATCGTTGCTGCAGAGAGGTTATTAGACCATGGAGACATGAAGATTTAAACACATATATTAAATTATGTAGAGATATTAATGAACAAGGGCAAGTCTTGGCAGCTGCAGTACAACAGGCTTTAGATGCCAGGCCAAAAACATGCTATGATTGTGAACAAACAGGACATTTTAAAAGGAATTGCCCCATAAGAGGAGGGTTTAACAAAAGTAGGTATCAAAGGAATAGAATACCGGGTATTTGCCCACGATGCCGTAGAGGGAGACATTGGGCTAATGAATGCCGTTCTCAAACCACCATAGAAGGTACTCCCTTATCAAAAAACGGACAAAGACCAGGTATTTATCCAAGATATCGTGGAGAAAGGCATCAGGCTCCATTGCCAAAAAACGGACAGGGGGGCCCAATGCTCCGGGGCCCACAACCACAAATATACGGGGCAGTGGAGGATCCCAGCAACACCATCAGGGTAGTGCCCAGGACACATTGTCCATTAAATCCCTCATCAGACAAACCCGAGGGAGCGCAGGGTTGGACATCTGTGCCTCTGCCAGAGCAGTATTAACTCCAGAGATGGGAGTTCAAATCATTCCCACAGGAGTAAAAGGACCTCTTCCCCAAGGAACAGTAGGCTTATTACTGGGACGTAGTTCATCTACATTAAAAGGACTTATGATAAGTCCTGGGGTAATTGATCCCGATTATGTAGGTGAAATAAAAATTATAGCTAGTTCTCCAAGAGGTATATCAGTAATTTCACCTGGAGATAGAATAGCACAGTTGTTAATAATACCCAGCCTACATAATAAATTTCCTAGTCATAGTGTAGAAAGAGGTTCCAGGGGATTAGGCTCCACAGGTGTAGATTGGGCTATGTTGTCTTTAAATTTAGATTCTCGCCCAATGCTAAAACTAAATATTCAAGGTCATGAGTTTAATGGGCTACTGGACACAGGAGCTGACCTTAGCATCATATCTCGTCAAGAATGGCCAAAACATTGGCCATTACAACAAGCCACTCAAACGCTTCGAGGCCTAGGAGTGGCGACTAATCCCCATAGAAGTTCTATGATATTAGATTGGAAGGATCCTGAAGGATGTGAAGGAACTATACAGCCATATGTATTGGATCATCTTCCTATAAATTTACGGGGACGAGATGTCCTAGATCAATTAGGTTTGACGTTAACAAATAATATCAATCCTAATGTGCCCACTACTAGAGCTAGACAAGGCTTTAGGAAAGAAAAAAGATTAGGAAAACAAGGGCAAGGTATAGCAGCACCAGTACAAATAGATCAAGGAACAGACAGACATGGGTTGGATTTTCAGAAAGGGCCACTGAGACAATCAAAATTACTTGGAAATCAGAAAGACCAGTGTGGGTTCCTCAGTGGCCCCTGACTAAAGAAAAGATACAAGTAGCCCATGATCTGGTCAAACAACAATTAGCGGAAGGACATATACAACCTTCCATATCTCCCCATAATACTCCCATTTTTGTCATCAAAAAGAAATCTGGTAAATGGAGATTGTTGCAAGATTTAAGAGCCATTAATAATGAGATGGTTGTTATGGGACCTGCTCAATCAGGGATTCCTCAATTGTCTGCTTTGCCAAAAACCTGGCATGTTTTAGCTATAGATATTAAAGATTGTTTTTTTTCAATTCCAATTCATCCCGAGGATAGTCCACGTTTTGCATTTACTATCCCTGCATTAAATCATGAAGGTCCTGATCAGAGATATGAATGGAAAGTACTCCCTCAAGGGATGGCTAACAGTCCAACTATGTGTCAAATATATGTTAACAAAGCAATCCAGCCACTTAGAAATCAAAATCCTGAACTACAAATATTTCACTATATGGATGATGTATTATTGGCACATAAAGATAAAAACATATTGCTGGAATGTTATGCCACACTTACAAACTTATTAAAAAATTATAATCTAGAGATAGCAATAGATAAAGTACAATTAAATTTTCCAATTAATTATTTAGGAGTTCTACTATCCTCAACCATGGTCCGTCCACCAAAAATTCAAATACGAGTAGATCAACTCAAATCACTTAACGACTTTCAAAAGTTATTGGGAGACATAAATTGGATAAGGCCTTATCTAGGTATACCAACAGGAGAGTTGGGACCTTTATTTGATATTCTAAAAGGTCCATCAGATCCAAATTCACCCCGCATGTTAACTCCTAAAGCAAGAAAGGCATTAAAAATTATTGAAACATATATGGAAAACATACATTTGGATAGAATTGATATAAGTTTGCCTTTATTATTTATTGTACTACCAACAAAAAATATTCCTACAGGAGTATTTTGGCAAGAAGGTCCATTATTGTGGATACATTTACCTTATTCTCCTAACACTATTCTTACTAGGTATCCTGAGGCTGTAGGACAATTAATACTCAAAGGAATAAAAGCAGCGAAGGGAGTGTTTGGAATTTCTCCCAATAAAATTATTACTCCATATACTATGGATCAAATTGATGAGTTAGCTAATGAGTTAAATACTTGGGCAATAATCATGTGTAAATCTAATGTTTCATTTGATAATCATTTACCATCTAATCCTTTGTTGTCTTTTTGGTCTAAGCATCCTGTAGTTTTTCCTAAAATGACAAGAAAAACACCTATCATGAATGCTCCAAATATATTCACTGATGGGTCAAATAATGGTACAGCAGCAGTAGTTACCCCTGATCAAACTTTTACATTTTTAGTACCCAAACAATCAGCTCAAAAGGTAGAGCTTAATGCAGTATTACAAGCTTTTGTGATGTTTAAAGATTCTGTATTTAATTTATTTTCTGATAGTCAGTATGTAGTTAATGCTATAGTATCTCTTGAAGATGCTGGTAGGATTTCCCCTTCTTCTACTGTTTTCTCTTTGTTTTCCACTATACAAAGTCTAATCTGGGACAGAAAAGATCCATTCTTTATAGGACATATTAGGGCACATACAGGATTGCCTGGAGCCCTTAGTTTAGGCAATGATTTAGCAGATAAAACTACACATGACATACATATTTTCTCTACATTTGAAGAAGCTACAAATTTTCATAAAAGGTTTCATGTTAATGCTAATACTTTACAAAAGCATTTTAAAATAACTAAGGAACAAGCCAGACATATAATAAAAACAATGTCAAAATTGTGTGACATTTTTACCACAAGTTAATCTTGGAGTCAATCCTAGAGGACTGATACCTAACCATATTTGGCAGATGGACGTCACACACTTGCCAGAATTTGGAAAATTAAAATATTTACACGTTACAGTCGATACTTCTTCTGGATTTTTGATGGGCTCCCTTCATGCCGGAGAAAAAACTAAAGATGTTATAGCTCATTGCTTACAAAATTTTGCCACTGTGGGTGTTCCTAAACAGTTAAAAACCGATAATGGTCCTGGCTATACCTCTACCTCTTTTAAACAATTTTGCTCATCATTTGGTATTACTCATATAACAGGAATCCCATACAATCCACAGGGACAAGGCATAGTTGAAAGAGCTCATCAAACTATTAAAACATACTTATTAAAGCAAAAAGAGGGAATTGGAAGGGGGTATATATCCCCCAAAGATAAACTTAAAATAACGCTTTTTACTCTAAACTTTTTAAATTTGGATTCATCAGGACTTAGTGCTGCGGAAAGGCATATGTATCCAAAAAATGTACATAAGCCTAAAGTACTTTGGAAAGATATTTTAACAGGACAATGGAAAGGTCCTGACCCAGTGATTGTCTGGAGTCGGGGGTCTGTTTGTGTTTTTCCACAGGGAGAACAGCAGCCCATTTGGATTCCAGAGAGATTAACTAAAACAGTTTCTACAGATCGAAAAGAAGATGATTTGACTCAAATCCATAACAGCTGATATCCAGAACTCCAGCTTGGCCATTCTTACATCTGCGACAGTGATTAACCAGGATGCTTTTTTCAATAGCTATTTTATTATTGCATTTTTCCACATCATAAGGT
The DNA here is from genome assembly GCF_021218885.2 of Marmota monax. Lineage (NCBI taxonomy): Eukaryota > Metazoa > Chordata > Mammalia > Rodentia > Sciuridae > Marmota > Marmota monax. The sequence goes on from NW_026694865.1 coordinate 2,899,543, forward strand.
TCTATTTTTATTTTTTGAGCTCATACAAACCTAGGTTAATGTTTTTCTGATCAGTTTTATTTTTTGACTGTGGAGTTTTTAAACATTGCAATGGAGATTTCACCCAGGTAAAGCTACAAGGCCTTTACTATTATGTGTTGTACGTTTGTGTACACTCTTGTGTTTTGTGTTGTATGTCTGTATGTGCGTATGTCCATATTTCTTATATGAGGAGCGCTCATGAAAAAATGGATCCGAATTATTATTATTTTTTTATTCACGTGATTTAAATGGTTTAATTTAAATTATGTAAACAGCTGTTAAGGATTGTTTTTAAAGGTGGTTAACAGATCTGTTTGTTTACTAGTTTAAATTAGGTAAAAAGCTGTTAAGGATTGTTTTTAAAGTAGGTTAACAGATCTGTTTGTTTACTTTCACCTTTCCTTTTCATTATATTTAATAATTCTTTTCAGGATAATGTTTCTTTAGCATCATTGCCAGAATTCCTATCTTCATCCCAGTGCCGGTGAAGAACTCAACAAGTAATGCTCAATCAAAGAGTCAACTTACTTTGGGAGGAAACGGATTTTGGGAGGAAATGGACATATTGATAGATTCCTCTGCTTTGAACTGCTTGCAGAACTTGCCTGGACTATGTAACTATCGTTTGGTGCAGCGAATTGTGGTAATGCTAGCATATCTTTGCTGATGGTGTCACTAGTGATGCAATTTTTATTTCCTTGCCAGTGCACCCCATGTTAATTGTGGTAGTGCTGACATATCTTTGCTGATGGTGTCACCAGTGATGCAATTTTTCCCAAGGAGCTGTCAATTGGCTTGGTGTCGTGGCATTTCTGTATCCTCCTCCCTTCTGCTAGTGATGGTCTAAAATTTGGGGGCCAATGGCTTATGCTGGACCGGTAGTCAGTGACGGGTATGATCCAATTGCAGTGGTATCAACCTAAGACAGGAGGCTGACGCCTAAAGGTCAGTTTTCCGATGACGGGTAAGAACCATATGTTAAATTGGACAACCTACCAGGCACGGTCCATAAGCCACATTAACCTCACTCCCCCACTGGCACCAAGGCCAAATTTGGGGGCCAACAGAGGTGAGGCAAAGAACCTCACCCCCCCACTGGTGCATAGACCTATCCACAAGTATGGCTGTATGCTGGACCGGTAGTCAGTGACGGGTATGATTCAATTGCAGTGGTATCAACCTAAGACAGGAGGCTGACGCCTAAAGGTCAGTTTTCCGATGACGGGTAAGAACCATATGTTGAATTGGACAACCTACCAGGCACGGTCCTTAAGCCACATTGCTTGTTGTTTAATTAATCAGAAGGGGGGAGATGCTGGGAGCCATTAGCCAAGTAGGTATGACAATTTCCTTGCCAGCGTACCCCATGTTGCAGTGACATTGAATGTACTTAACCTTGCTCAAGGACCAAGGCAGATTAGGGTGTTCCCGGTTTTAAGATAATCTTGTTTAGGGCGTTCCCAGTTTAGGTTCCAGGTTTAAGGTTTAAGATTATTCCTGCTGGGAATAGGGCGTATCCTGCTGCCTGAGTTCCCCTTGAGTTCTCACGGGATTCAGACAGTATATTTTGGAGATAGAAGCCCAGTGGAGGTGAATTTGGGAGAGAAGGAGGATTTGGGAAGAGAACGTGGATTTCCCCAGAACGTGATTGTAGACGGCTGGTGTGAGTTCGGGAATAAAGAGTTGCTGTTTGAATCTACAAGCTGTGTGGTGGCTCGTGATTGTGTGCCCAGCCAGACTGCGGCATTTGTGCCCAGCCAGACTGCGGCAGGGTGAGCTCCAGGTTCTCTGTTGAATGCCAGTTGGTCTGGAGATTTTAAATCAGCCTACCTTTTAGTGCCCATTACTTGCTGGTCCATGCTGAAAGTCTTTACCCCAGGAATCTCCACTGGATTCTACTCATGTGGTGGGGAACCTAATACTTAGTTCCCTGCGTCACATTTGGACCCCACGTTTCCTGGTCTCAGGTTCAGTCTCCAAACAGTCTCTCCCACCTGCCCGTCCTAGTCTCCAGCTGGTCCTGCAAGCAGTCAGATTGGAGGGGGAGGGGTAGAGCTGGGTGGGTTTCCATGACCAGTTGTCCCCTGTGTAAACCTCTCTCCACGTTTGATTTTCTCCTGGTCACTTAAGCACAATCTGTGGTGTGGTGTGTGTTTACTGGGCCTATATTTCAGCCAAACACAGGTTTGCCAAGATTTGGCCCCCTCAGCTGCCAGACCCTTCACAGCGGCTGCAAAATTGTTCCTTCTTTTGTCCTCTGCAGGCCACCTGGATAGATGGCAACTTCTTTCCCTGTACACGAATATTGTGCAGGGAGTCTTTCAGGTTTGCTAGGCAATGACCTTGATCTCTAAACACTCTGTACCCAGACATGCCTGGTGCTTTCCAAAAATGTGGGTTCCCTTAATTCCCTTATCCTCTACTGTGCTCAGGGGAGGATCACTCTGGCTGGTGCTTCCGACCCCTCTGTGGCAATGGCTGTGCCACTGGGGATTTCTTCCATATTTTATTATATCCAACCTACTGAGTCCCCAGTCTGTTTTGAATGTAGATTTAAATTCCAGTAAAGTCCCCTAGCTTTTTTTTTTTTTAACCCACCTTGCTGAGAAGCTGCCTGTTTTCTATCTTGGTTTCACTCCATGGATAAGCCAAGAAAGCAGCCTCCTCTATTCTGCCATCTTGAAAACTCTATTGTCTTTCATTTTAATATTCAGATTATACCAGATTTGGCCCTGCATACTAGATTCTGTGTCATTTTGCATGTGTGTGTGTGATTGAACCCAGAGGTACTTTACCACTTCTCCAACCCTTTTTATTTTATTTTTTTTGTTTTGAGACAGGTCTCACTAAGTTTCTGACACTGGCCTTAAACTTGTGATCCTCTTGCCTCAGCCTCCCAAGTCTCTGGGACTACAGATGTGGGTCACCACACCTGGCCTTTCCCTATTATTCCCGAATATCCAGAATCATCTTTGGTTTTCCTGTCCAGTTCTTGAGTCAGTCAATTCTCTGAAGAGCCTTCCTTTCTCTTTGTACAGAATGATATTTAGAAACCAAAGTCTAGGCACTTGGTGTGCTCATTGTTTTTGACATATCATTGCTTCTAGAGTCTCTCTCAGGACAGAGCTATGGAATGTACAGATAGATACACTCGTGTACATGTGCTCACACACACCATACATTTACACCTATATTTATTTCTATACATACCTATCTGTATTTTTAAAAGCCATGAGTCTACACTAGTATGTTCATTTCCAATCTAACTATATGATTCACTTTAGTTTCCCTCCTTTCCATATTTTTGTCTCCTGTCTCTGATATGTTATCCTTATGTTTACTTATTTGTGTCAACATACTCAATGTCTGTTTTTCTTTATTCCTTCCTTCCTTTCTTCTCTTGTGGCACTTGGGATTGAACCCTGGGCACTCTATCACTGAGCTGCATCTTCAGTTGGTTTTTTGTTTGTAGTTTTGTTTTGTTTTGTTTTTTCTTTGAGACTTGCCAAGTTGTCAAGGCTGGTCTCAAACATGTGATGCTCCAGCTTTAGCCTCTTGAGTAGCTGGGTTTACAGGTGTGTAAAACCATACCTGGCAATTCATTCAGTGTATCTAACGTCCCATGTTCATGGTCATTCACTCCCTGATGTGGTCACCCTTTACTATACCTACCTTCTGAGCCTCCACTCTAGGTCATTCCTCCACCAGGACACCCGCCTTAGCTTGCTCGGGCTCTGAACTCTTCTTTGGGTGGGTTTCCTGTACAGTGGATGCCCTCCTTACTCCACTCAGGCTCTGACTCCCCACATGGGGCCACCCTCACATGGACACCCTTTCCACCCAGTTCAGGCCCTAACTCTACACTGAGCTGCCTCCGGCGTGGCCTCTGCTCTCGCAGCTCAGGCACTGACATCTATTGCTGGGCTTCCCCTATTTGGACACCTATCTCACCCTTGGAAACATCTTTCTTTTCTGGAACAAAAATTTCCAGAATCACCTGTGTTTTTCCTGCTTAGCCCTGGAATAAGCCATTTCTCCCAGGAATCCTAGTTTATTTTAGCATAGTTTTTAGAAATCAAGATTGAGGCACTTAGTGTACACATTGGAATATACCATGAGTCATAGAATATACCATGTTGGACTATCCCTGGTCATGTCTGCTTCCTTCCCTCTGCTCTAACCCACCATGTGCTCCTTCCACATAGGTGGCCTCTCACCATGCTTGGGTTATGACACCCCATGTGGGGCTGCCTCCACAATGTCCCTCACCCTCCTCAGGCTCTGATACCCATGCAGGACCTCCCACCATGGATACGCTTTCCTTGCCCAGTTCAAATTCTGATTCATTGTTCTAACCCATGTGGCTGCCTCCCAAATCCCAGATCTCCCTGTGTGGCATGTTTTTACTGGCCATTTATACATCTTTTATCAAGTGTCTATGTGAGGTTTTTTTTTTTCCCCCATTTATAACACTGTTTTTCTTGGCTCGTTGATTTGTAGAGGGCTTTTTTTTTTTTTTAAATATATTCTGGATGGAATTCCTTGTATTATTTTTTAATATATTTATTTTTTATTTAAGATAGAAACTTTTAGAACTTTATAGTCATGTATAATAGTGGAATTCATCTCAACAAAAGTACTTTTTCATTGGTTCTTTTTAGTTGTAAATAATAGTAGAATCCATTTTGATATAATTATACAAGCATGGACTATGTCTTATTTCTAGTTAGGATCTCACTCTTGTAGATACACATGATGGTGAGATTCACTGTAGTGTATTCATGTATGTACATAGGAAAGTTATGTGACATTTATTCTACTGTCTTTCCATTTGCTATCCCCCACACCTTCCTTTCATTCCCTAATGTCTAATCTACTGAATTTCTACTCTTCGTCTGTCCCTCATTGTGGGTTAGCCTCCACATGTCAGAAAACATTCAACCTTTGGCTTTTGGGATTGGCTTATTTCACTTAGCATGATAGTCTCCAAATCTATCCCCTTACTGGCAAATATCATAAAGTCATTCTCATTCTCCTTTATGTCTGAGTAATACTCCATTGTGTGTATGAATGAACAAATGAATATATATATATATCACATTTTCCTTAACCATTCATTTGTTCAAGGGCATCTAGGTTGTTTTCATAGCTTAGCTATTGTGAATTGAGCTCCTATAAACATTGATGTGGCTGCATTTTAAATGCAGATTTAAAATGATTTTAAATCCTTTAAATATATACTGAGGAGTGGGATAACTGGGTCAAATGGTGGTTCCATTCCTAGTTTTTTGAGTAATATCCATACTGCTTTCCAGAGTGGTTGCACCAATTTGCAGTGCTATCATCAATGGATGAGTGTACTTTTTACCCACATCCTCACTCCCATTTATTGTTACTTATATCCTTGATAATTGCCATTCTGACTGGAGAAAGATGGAATCTCAGTGTAGTTTTAATCTGTATTTCTCACATTGCTAGAAATGTTGAACATTTTTTTTTCTTATATTTGTTGACAGATTGTATTTCTTCTGTGAAGTGTCTATTCAGTTCCTTTGCCCATTTATTAATGGAATTATTTGGGGGGTTTTTGTTTGTTTTTGGTGTTAAGTTTTTTGAGTTCTTTATATATCCTGGATATTAATGCTCTATCTAGGTGCAGGTAGCACAGATTTTCTCCCATTCTGTTGGCTCTCTTTTCATGCTCTTGATTATTTTCTTTGCTATGAAGAAGTTTTTTAGTTTGATGCCATTCATCTACTGATCATTGGTTTTACTTCTTGTGGTTTAAGAGTCTTGTTAAGGAACTCAGTTCCCAAGCTGATATGTTAGGGTACTGGGCCTACATTTTCTTTTACTAGGTGCAGGGTTTCTGGTCTAATGCCTAGGTCCTTGATCTACCTTGAGTTGAGTTTCGTGCAGGGTGAGAGATAGGGGTTAAACCTCATTCTACTACATATGGATTTCCAGTTTTCCCAGCACCATTTGTTGGAGAGGCTATCTTTTATCCAATGTATGTTTTTGGCACCTTTGTCTAGTATGAGGTAACTATTTTGGAGGGATTTTTCTCTGTGTCTTCTATTCTGTTCCATTGGTCTTCCTTGCCTGTTTTGGTGCCAATACTGTGCTATTTTTTTTTCTTTTTCTTTTTTTTTTTTTTTTTTTTTAGAGAGAGAGAGAGAGAGAGAGAGAGAGAGAGAGAGAGAGAGAGAGAGAGAGAATTATATATCTGATAAATGTTACATGTATACTTAGGAAGAATGTTTATTCTATGTTTGGGGGTGTGATATTCTATAATTAACAATTAGATAAGTTGGTGGATAGTATTTACTTACGCAATATCTTGTTTTTATCCCATTACTGAAAAAACTGAGCTGAATTTTCCAAATATGATTGTGAATTTGTCTATGCTTTTATTCTGTTAACTTCTGATTTATGGACTTGGAACTAGGTTCTTAGCTGCATATAAATTTAGATACCTTTATGGTGAACTATTAATATGAAAATTTGTTGTTAATATGAAATTTCCCTTTTTAAGTAATACTTCTTGCCTTAAAGTCTACCTTCTCTGATATTAATATAATCTATGTGCTTTGTTTGGTTAGTTGTTTGCATGACATAGTTATCAAACTTCTCATACTATACTTATTTTTGCTCTCATATCTTTGTGTGTATCTTATAAGCAGTATATAATTGGATCATTTTTTTAAAAAAATCTGACAGTCTATGTTTTTTAATAAGTGGTTTCATTTACCCAAATATGAAATAATTAAGTTGGGTTTAAGTCTATCACATTGCTATCTGTTTTCTATTTTTCCTTTTTTTTCTTCTTCCCTTCATGCCTTCTTTTTTTTTTTTTTAATTAATGACAGGTTTTAATATTCCATTTACCTTTTTTTCATTTTCTTTTTACTATCAGACCTTTCAGTTAATAATAGAATTTACAAAATGTATAAATATCACTTTCAGGGGCTGGGGATGTGGCTCAAGCGGTAGCGCGCTGGCCTGGCACGTGTGCTGCCTGGGTTCGATCCTCAGCACCACATACAAAAAAGATGTTGTGTCTGCCGAAAACTAAAAAAAATAAATAAATATTAAAATTCAAAAAATAAATAAATAAATATCACTTTCACAAATAATACAAGAATCTTATAACAGCTAATATCCACTTAGCTCCACAAACATATTTCATTACTTTTACATATTTTATTTCCTACCTTTGTTACAAACCCCATAAACATCTGTCATGATAGAAAAGACTAGTAAAAAGTAGTTTTTTGTATCTACTCAGTACAATAACATGGGATTATATTCTTTCACCCTGAATAAATCACTTTAGGATTTCTTACCATGTTGGTTTGCTAAGGATGAACTTCACAGTTCTTGTTTATCTGAAGACTTTTATATTTTCTCACTTTAATATTTTGAGGTGCTTTTTGTTGTTATTTTGTTTTTGTGCAGAATGCTAGGTGTATGGGATTTTTTGTCAGCTTTTTAAAAAATTTGCTTTCGTCAATTTAAAGATGTTAGTTATCCCATTGTCTTTCACTGTCCATAGAATTTTCAGAGATCAACTATCAACTTTATTGTTGTTCACCAAGAGATATTAAATTCTTTTTTCCTGGCTGTTTTTAAGATTTTTTTTTATATCTCGGGTTTTTAGATGTTTGCTTATGATACATTTAGATATGGTTTTATTGTCCTGCTTGTGATTTGTGGAGCTTTTTGAATCTTTAACTTTATTATTCATTAAGAGAATTCTCAGTTATAATTCTGGGGATTTTGCTTATCTCTTTTCTCTTTCTCTTCTCCTTCAAAAATACCAATTACATATATGTTAGACCTTTTTCCTGTGCCCCATATCTCTGTGTTTTTTGACTTTCCATTGCTTATTTTCCCCTTTTGAGTTCAGTTTAAATATTTTCTATGACTATCTTTGAATCTAGATTGAATCCAATGGTTCTTAATTTCAGATATTTCAACTTGCAGCTATAGAATGTCCATATGATTCATATTTGTATATTCAAATTCTCTGCTGAAGTACTTTATCTTTTCATGTATTTTGTCTATCTTTTCCTCTAATTTAAAAACCATAATCATTAGAGTTATCTTGAAGTCCTTTCTCCAATATCTGATAATCTCTGGGTCTGCTTCATTTGTTGTTTTTTCTCATGGTTACTGGTAGTTTTTTCTTTTTCTTTTCCTTATTATATGCATGTCCAGTGGGTTTTTGTTGTTATTTGTTTTGCTTTTGTCTACCAGATATGGTAGATAACATAGTGAAAGGGCTCCATATGATATTTCTCTGAGTGTTGAATCTTGTTCTGGTAATGTCTACTTAAATTTGTCCCTCTTCATATTGTGTAATGCTTGGAGTTCATGGTCCTTAATCCTACTATTTGACCTTTTTGGAGTCTCCATTAAGTTCCTAGGCAGTCCTAAAGGTTTGTAATTCTACATTTGGCTAAGCCTAACTCTGTATCCCTATTCCTGGACAAACTCTGTGATCTCTGACCAGTTCTCAGCCTTTCAGAAACTCGTCTCAGCCTAATCTTTGCTGGAGTCTTCCCCGTATTTATATCAGGCTGCAGCACTGTGGGCTTTGGGCGCCCTGCAGGTTGGTCACACCTGCCTGGTGGCTGCTTGTCATGCCCAGCACCACCTGGGGGAGAGGCTGTCTGGTTTGTGCATGGCTGGGCTGGGCTGGGCTGGGCTGGGCGGTCTGGGCCCTGGGCTGGGCACCAGCTGCTGGGAATCCCTCCTGAGGGAGGGGAAACAGCTTTGAGGCTGAGACTAAGGATGAGCTGCAGGTGCGGCACAAGGAGGAAGACAACAGAGAGTTGGGAAAAACTAAAAGGGTTGTGAAGAGTGAAATAGCATATTGTTCACATCATTTAATTTTGACACATGCTTATGGAGCACCTATAATATGTTCACCATAAGTGAAAATGAGAATCGAAGTGCTCGGAATAAGTAGAGCTTATAGCAAAAACTCATTTAGTAAAAATCTTATTAAAATGTTATCAAAAGCTGGGGATGCTTTAAGATCTGATTAAGAAAGTTTGAACAATAATAATTAGGAGTGAAGTCCCAGAGATATTCTGTGTTGGTGCCCCTTCCCTTAAGGAAAGGGCCAAAATGAATTTCAGTGAAGTTGGTCCTTTTGTCTCCAAAACAAGAGCAGAAATTAATGACTTTGCCAATCTGCCATTGCCAACCACTGCAGCAATAGATGGACTTGCACAAGGTGGTGGTCTTAAATTGGCTCAAGACTGTGATACAGGAGTAGCAGCTTCCTCTGCAAAAATGGGCCTTGTTAAAACAAAGTTGGCAATTATTCCTGGTGGAGGGGGAACTCAGTAATAATCACATGCCATCAGAATGTCCCTGGCCAAGGAGCTCACCTTCTTTGCGGGAGTCTTTGATGGCCAGGGACAGAACCAGGAGGTGGATGCTGTCTACAGAAAGACTCTGGACCTAGCAAGAGAGTTTCTACCTCAGGAAACTGTTGCAATGAGAGAGGCAAAATTAGCAATTAATCAAGGAATGGAAGTTTATGTAGTAACAGGATTAGCCATAGAATAAGCATGTTATGCTCAAACTATTCCAACAAAAGACAAACTTGAAGGTCTTCTTTCTTCTAAAGAGGAAAGGCCCCCTCACTATAAAGGAAAATAGGAAAAAAAAAACATTAGTTTTTATAGTGTCACTGTGATAAAAGTACTTCTGAAAGTATCTTTCAAATCCACTCTGATGCCTCAGCACATGGAATCTCAATGACCAAAGTGAAGAGCAAGTAACTCATATAGTGTGTTAAGCATCTGGAATGGACCCATAAGTGTACTTCATGCCAATGTGTATCATGTTATATTCACTCAGATTTATAAAACTAGCAGTATATATTGTCAAAAACAAATTTAAAATTTAGATATATGGGGCCGGGGCTATAGCTCAGTTGGTAGAGTGCTTGCCCAGCATGCACAAGGCCCTGGGTTCAATCCCCAGCACCACCAAAAAAATAAAAAATAAAAAATTAGGTGAATGTTTTAAAATAGTTCCTGCATATGAGGTTTTCCACTCTTAATTTTTTAATGTGAATAATGTATATATTGCACATTCTAGGGAATAATATTGATTATTGATTGTATGTCTATCTACTATACTGCATTAAGAAAATAAAATAACTTCCACATATCAAAAAATAATAAATTCACAAATTGATTTTCAGATTAATAGACTATTTCGGGGGGTCAAAGACAGCATGAAAGTACAAATGCTCAGATTTTTTTCAAATGTTAATTAAGAGTGGAATAGATAAGCCTTGTCATCTCATTCCTCCTTGCGTTTGTTTTTCGTTTTGTTTTGTTTTGTTTTCGGTACTGGAGATTGAACCCAGGGGTGCTTACCACTCAGCTATATCCCAGATCTTTTAATTTTTTATTTTGACCCATGCTGTTTACAGAAAGACCCTGGACCTGGCAAGAGAGTTTCCACCTCAGTTGTCCAGGCTGCTTTTGAACTAATGATCCTCCTGCCTGAGCCTTCCATACAGGAATGTGCCCTGTGCCCAGCTCCTTCTTGTTTTTTGATGAATGTGAAAAACTAAAGGAATAAAAATTAGGTACCTTCATGAAAATGGGCATACACATAAAATTAGATTAAAGTTAAGGAGTCCTATAATTCCTGTTTCTCCTACAAATTACCTTAAAAGAATTCAAATATGAAGTAGGAAACTAAAATAAAATAAGACAATTCCTGGGTAGGAGCCTAAATTGAAATTTTCATGGTAGAAAAGCTGTTTTATACTCTTAGAACCAGAATTTATTTTTGTTTCCCTCGTGTTAGAAGGAATAAAGAAGTTTTTAGCAAACCCTGATTGCCTAATACTTTATTGCTATTCACTTGACATTGAAGATAAAGTTATTAAAAAGTTTCTAAAGTACATGCATGTGTGTGTGGGGGGGGGGAGTGCTGAGAATCTGTGAGGTACTTTTAAAATTGGGCTTATTATGGCCAAAACATATATTATATCATTAAACATATATTGAATATTTAATGTTCAAATAATGGAGGGGTGATAAAAATCATTGTTCTTATATTCAAGGATTTATTTTAATTTTGTGGGAGGGGTAAATAAACATAATCATGAAAGTAAGCAGCCACTTGCTCCACTACAGTGTTAGGAAAGTTCAAGGAGAGGGATGATTTTATTTGTGTGAGTAGAATGAATCAAAGTTTTCAAGAAGGCAGTGGCATCAAATTTGGTCTTAAATTTTAGGTAGAATTTTGACTATTGGGAGAAACAAAAGGATAGAGTGTACAAGATAGAAGAATCACATAGTCAAAGAAAAGGAAATAGAATAATAGAAGCCCAGTTTGCCAGGAAATTAGAAATAATATTGGGAAGGTAGTGTCAGTCTGTTTTTTGTGTCTGTAATAAAATACCCAAGACTTGGTGATTTTCAAAGAATGAAAGTTTATTTAGCTCATGGTTCTGGAGGCCAGGAAGTCCAAAACATAATTCTGGCAACTACACAGGGTCTGTGGGGACTTCTCACTGCATCATAAGATGGCAGAGGACACTACATGATAAGAAAGAGCTAGCATGGTAGCTAGGGCCTCTCTCCCTCTTTTATAAAGCCACTAATCCAATCAAGGGGCCCTACCCTGATGACCTCATCTAATCCTAATAACAACCCAAAGATCCCATCTTCCCATGGGTCCCCATAAACACATTAATTTGGGGATTGTTTCCAACACATGAACTTTGGGGAGACACATTCAAAGCAGAGCAATTATTGTGTGGGGTCTCCCTTTTGGGAACTTAATGCCAGATGGAGAATAAGCCAGAGGGGACCTATTGTTGATCAGAAAAGCACTGTAACTGGAGCTCAGGAGTATCCATCTGGCTGTGAGAGAAAATATTGAGACCTGAGGGTCAATGCCACATGAGAGCTTCCAATCACCTGATCTTGGACAATGTAATAAGTTCTTGTAAAATTGTTTATTTAATCTAAAAGATTGTCCTGTATTCTGAAGTTGAGTACCTTACACATTATTACCATTGTTTAAATAGTCCACAGAAAAAAATATAAGGTTAGGGTGTGACTCAGCTGTCGAGTGCCTGCCCAGCACACAGGAGACCTGCCCAGCACACACACAGTGTTAGGTTTGATTCCTAACACTGAAAAATAAACAAATAAAAACCTTAAAATGTCTATAGAAAAATGAGTGATACTTGTGATCCTCCTGCCTTCAACCTCCTAAGTAGCTGGGATTTACAGGCATGTGCCACTGTGTCCAATCTGTCATAGATTTTTTTTTTTTAAAGAATGTTTTTGTCTGGCAAAATTTAAAGTTGGCAATCCCATATTGGTCCTGAAACCCTTTTCTGAAATACCACAGGTGAGAAAACCAGAAACCTAGGAACTACTAGCACAGGGTAGGGATTTGGACATGGGGGAGATTGGAAATAATGTGAATAGTCTTAGATACAGTGGTAAAAAGGGGGCTGAAAGGAGGAAAGATACTGGGAGGGAAATTAGAAGAAGAATAGAAGTTCATTGGATTAGACAAAGGGGAAGGAAGGAAGGGGACAATGGGAATAGGAAATACAGTAGATTGAATTGGACATCACTTTTCTCTGTTCATATATGAATACATCACCAGTGAAACTCCACTTCCTGTATAATCACAAGAATGGGATCTTAATTAGAATAATTTATGCACCATGTATGTGTACTATGTCAAAATATGCTCTACTGTCATGTATGTCTAAAAAAGAACAAGTTTTAAAAATTAGGAACAACCATTTGGCTATGGGAGTCAATGAAGGACAATTTTAAGGGTGCCACTGATAAAAAGAGGGAAATTGGGAGGATCATAGTCTGGTGGAGGCAGAGTGAGCAGAGGCTGGTAAGGAAGATTAGTTTTGGAAATATCATGTGGATGTCCCTGCAGGACAGCTATTTAGAAATGTCCAACAAGCAACCAAGCTACTAAATTGTTAGTCTAGAACTCATTAGGAGGAATCATTTATTAATAAGATAATAGACATTTATTTTATACTTCTATGAGCCAAGCACTAATTTTATGGTAGCTATATTTACATGTCATTTCTATAGACTCCCTTAGAACTGTCTTCATTAAGTATGTGTTATTTAATATTTTCATTAGATTATATTTTGTTTTGTGATGCTTTAAGCCTGTAATTCAAAGCAATACATTGCAGATTCAACAGTATTCAAATTTACAATTTATCCATAAGATTGCAAATGGAAGGAAAACAAAGGTTAAATAAATAAGTTTATTATTGTATTAGTTAGCAGAAGCTACAGTAACAAATAGACCAAGTGTGTAATGGCACAGCACCATGAAAGTTTCTGTCTTGGTCACAGTTGCTCTCTTGATGGATACGTTAATAAGCTGGTGAGATGGCTCTCCTAAGGGACACAGGCTGAGAGAGTTTCCACCTCATGATTTCTAAGGTCATTCTGTCATATCCATCTCAACTGGCAAGCATGGGTGATTTAGGGCCTTGAAGTGCAACACATTTTTACTCACACTCTACTTGCTAGGACTCAGTCACATGAACACATGTAACTGCATTGGCAACTGGGAAGCACTGCCAAACTTTGTGTTCAGGAAGAAGAGGAAATGGATTTTGTTGAACAATTAGCAGTCTGACATAATTTGCATTAAATAATCTGAGAAAACAGTTAAATTCTACTCCATAAGATAAAGAACATTTTGTATATCAATGAATAGAATCTTTAGCACTGCTCCTCTGGAAAGTAGTTATGGGCACTTACTTAAAAAGAACTTCTATTCATGTAACAGTTATTCCATGCTTTAATAGAAACATAAAACTGTTGAACTCCTATAACATTGTTTAGAGTCCTTGAAAGGATATGATTTTTTTTTTCTAGCTGAAAAGCAATCTCAGCTAACTGACCTGAAATGGTGGGAGAGAGGAAACTATTCCAGTATTGATATGTTTTCTATAAGCATATCCTTGATGACCTTCATCTTTGTTTCTAGGAATATGTTCCTCTTTTATGTGTTTGTTGTCCTGAATTTCTTTTACTATCAGTATTTTTTCTTCAAAATGGTCCTAAAGTGACTGCATCCTTCCTGTAACTCTTACTTAGCCTAGGACTACTCATCTACTTCCAAAGACTTTGACTGTAAATCTCATACACTTTAGCTGAGTTCTGCATTTGAGCCTGAATTGTGTACTTAGAGTAGCACATAGGAACTCATTTTCAGTAATACGTCACTTGATATTTATGTTTTATGCATGAAATATAACAAGTTGGTTATTCCTATCTTTTGATTACCCCTTAAGACTAAATTATTTTCAATTTAAGATCAAATATCTTTACTGGGGATATTTTCCTCAAAGTCTTATGGTTATCAACAGCTCTGCTTTGATAAGTATTTCATTCACACCGATATATTGTTTATTCTGACATAGGACTGGGAAAGGGATACCTTCAAAAAAACATTAGGATTCCATATATTAGCTCTGCTTTAGGTTGTTCCTAGGTAAGTGGTGTAGTCTCTCTAGTAAGTAGTAGCAATCAGGAGAGAAGCTGAGGTGGGGGTAATAGGGATCATTAGAAAACTTTCACAGTGATACTGAATTAGATCACTTTTGTGGAATTTTTTGCTTTGGTCTCCTAGCATCAGAACACTCTTTGGGCAGAATCCTAGAATAGCTAGGAGGCAGGGTTACACATCCCACTGTGGAAACTAAAGGGGGCACATAATCTTTTTCTCTGACAGCTGGGCCATCTGCAAATATTCTTGCTAAGGGCTTCAAACCTTAAGGGAGTGACACAAAAATGCAGGATGCATTTGCAGCAGTAGGGTTGGTGTGGCGGGCTGTCCACCGCTTAGAGATGACTTCTCTGGTGGAGGTCTCTGCAGAGTATCCTATAGTGTCCTCTTGGCTGTGCTCCAGGGTGCCCAGCATTCCATTTACTGCTCATTTTTTGGACCTTGTTCTTTGGTTCTGTGTTAGCCTTATTTAAAAACTGCTTTCTGCTTATCGGTCGGGGTAAATTTCTGTTGTTTTCATCCAAGAATTATGACTAACACAGATATCAGCTACACCTAGGTTTTTCCATTAAAAACAACTGTTTTTCTTTTGAAAAAAAATTATTTATCAACCAGAACACTTCAAAAATTAAGAAAAGCAACCCCCCCCCAAAAAAAATTATAACTTCATCACCCATAATAAAACCACTGTAAAAACAATTTAAAAAAACATTTTGTTTGGGTACATACCCTCTCTGGCCTTTTTCGTGGGCATATGAATATATTCTTCCTTTCTTTAGCTATTATAAAAAGTAACATGATACTATGGTCAACGTGCTTGTCACACATGTTCACACACTTGCATCCTGAACTTGCCTGCTCTTCGGCTTTACCCTCAGCAGTACTTTCTCACATCAGCTCAGACATAGTGAGTTGGCCAGCTGAGGGAAAAGTATTTGTCACACTTTGTTTCTTTTCCTTTGGCCTCTTTTCCTTTTTTTTTTTTTTTTTTTTGTGATACCGGGGATTGAACCCAGGGCTTTGTGCATATGAGGCAAGTGTTCCTCCACTGAGCTACATCCCAGCCTATTTATCACATTTATTAAAATTGCCTTTGAGTAAGTAAATATATGTGAAAGTCATATAATTCTCAAACACAAGAATTTATGTAGAATGAGTTCAGGTAAATTATTGGGCCAGAACACCAATCTAGCAGAGTAAAACATGTTCCTCTGCTGGGTAAGAGTCCTCAAATACCTACCAAGGCTATCTCATTTGGTCATATGCAAATAAATTAAAAATATTTACGTTAAAAGTGCTAGAATCCAGAATTTCCAGAGAAAGTTTAAGGTGGTGCATACTCTTCCAAAGGAACTCAACATTTGACTAGAAATACAATAAAAATTTACTAACTTCTCAGAATGCAACAAACTGATCTCTAATTCATGAAGAATTGTAGAATATATGTTTGAAAATAGATCAATATATGTAAGAACAAATAACAACTGCCATTACAAAGCAAAGAATCTGAGAGGACAATTTTGCATGTATGCTAAAGATTATGAATATCATTTGCAAATAGCAAATACATTGGAAATTCTTATAAAGTCTGATCTCTACCCTTCTATCCTAATATATTTAGTACCCTTTCTTTATAGAGGTGCAATACAACCCCAGATGAATTAAAACAAATTCGTACACTCTAAATTAATTGCTTTTTTTTCCAATCTAAATTGTCTTTAGTCACATTCTTATTCTATGGCTCCTCATTCCATTATTTATCTTTAAGGCATTTTTTTTTATACAGCTATATCTTAATACTAAAAATAAGACCTATACCTCTGGTTTTATTCCTGGTAAACAGTAAACAAATTTTCCTCTTATTGCTACCTCCAAATTATTTTTAATAAATATATTTAAGGAGCTGACTCACAGAATTTTTAGTGATTCAAAACAAGTGTACAGGTGATAGGTTTTTTTTTTCTCTTTCAAAATAAACCACCTTTATTCTGCTTTTAAGATTTCTATGATTAGCTTAATTTTTAAAGTCACATATTATGGACATCTTCATCTAACTGTCTTTTCTCTAAGACCAATCTATTGATATGGTAACTATTCAATCAATGTTTTTTTAAAAACGTTAAATATTTTATTAAGGAAAAGAAAATTAGGAATAACTTTTTAGATCCTGGGTCTCAACATTCCTTTGCTCTTCAAATCAAAATTCATAGTATTCACATTTGTTACCATGGATTTCAAAAGAATAATCTACATTTCTAAAAGCTATTTATATAGGAGACAAAAGAGAGTATAATTAAGCTGGAGTCTTTCCATATCATTGTCTTTGGGGTCCAAGCAGCAGATCCATAGTGTAGGTGAAAGAGTACTATGGCTAGGCTCCAGTATATGTGCTTCAATTGAAGAATAAAAAGCTGAACTGTGAATACATTAGCTTGACTTATGAGAAAGTTGCTAACCAAAGGGTCTCCATCTTTAGAGACCAAACAAGAAAAAAACCATCTAAAATGGCAGTAGCAATAATGTCCATATTTATAAAAGAGTACTTTTCAACACATATCAAAAGAGACTAAGAACACACATTGCTTGTGTCTTTGAGAACAAAATGAGCTGCTCATTTGTCTGGAATGATTCTTGATGGAAAACATTTTGGAACATTTCCTTACTTGAAAGCCATCTTTTTCTCTAGGGATTAAAAATTTTGAATTGTATCTCATTTATTCTCCTCAGTGGAAATCAAGCCATTTCAGAAGTTAGAGACTATATCTTTTATAATCTAACCTTCTATAATCTATATAGGATCACTCATTGAGGAACTCCACCTGTTCCTATTACATATCAAAATTCTACCAAGATTCCTTGATATAGGGCTTATTTTCTTACTATATTTTTTAAAATGTAGACTCACTCAGGACATTTGTTGACTACCATAGTATGCAATAAAATTTAATTTAAAAACTGTAAATTTAAGAGCACTTTTTTTTGTTTAGTCAAGTCTTGTTAGGACAATCAGTTAACTTTAGCTAAGCTATATTACTATTTCCTTTTGATAATAAAAAATAGACAAAAAATCATATTAAAACTTTCTTAGGAATAAACAAGAAAATTTCTTCTTTCAAAATATGTTGGAAAATGGTCAGTACTCAAAAAATAATTTTGTGGCAGGGGGTGGGTAGGTGGGAACTTGATCAGAAGCACTTGACCACTGAGCCACAACCCCATCCTTATTTTGTATTTTATTTAGACCCAGGGTCTCAGTTGCTTAGTGCTTTGCTTTTGCTGAGGCTGACTTTGAACTCGAAATCCTCCTGCCTCAGCCTCCTGAGGCAAAAAATACTTTTGATGGTTCAGCTTCTGTAATGATTGACATTTAAGGAAACCTTCTTTCAAATTTTCTAACACTAATACAAAAGCTGTTATCAAAATGTATAAAGATGCTTCTAAAACAAGTTAGATTTAATATTTTGATTTGGTGATCAGTTTATGATATTTTTTTTACAATTTTGTTTCCATACAATGTTCTTAATGAGGGTTTGGGCTTCCAAGTCATTCTCTTCACTCCTGGTACACCAATGTGAGCTCTTTGCTTCTGTTTAGCAATGCTGGAAGCCTGCACATCTGTGCACTTGATTGGTTGGCTTTAAAGGGATTACTCCTCTGGAAAGGCACTGTCTCACATCATGTTGCCAGCAGTGTGGTCTCAACTGTGATTAAAAGTTTAGGTTGAAGATGAGCATTTATCCTGAAAAACTTTAGGATTCTTGTATTGTAGGGATTTCACACACCATATTGACTTAAAGTGTTTCTGATGAAGAGCTCTGTCATTAAAACCATCTTAAACATCATATCCAGAAATAACAACTGACTCAATGGCAAAGAGGTAATTCCCTCTTGTTTTAATAGAAGGGAATACAATTAAAAATTTTTCAACTACACAAATAGTCTTTATCAAAATTAACAATATCTGAGGATGAGATGTCAGCTAATCCAAGAAATCATCCTATTTATACTTAGATGAAATAAAACAACGACTTTTAATTTTTATTTTGCATTTCCCAGCTACTCAAACATTTGTCAATTTTCAAATTCATTATTTTACCTGAATTTACTGAATAAAATGCTTAGTTGCAGTTTCATCAGCTTGCAATTATTAGTTACTACAGATTCTTCCCCAGTGTAAGGATTCTGTTTTATTTATGTTCTGTAGCTCTTTATTTCCTCCTAAACTTTTTGAGATCGACACTGTATCAGTGTTATGTAACCATATTTTAAATTTGTAACATGCATACATACATACAAGTTTATCTCTCCCTTGAACCCATGACCCTGAAAATTAAACACAATGTGTCTAAAAAGAAAAAAGTACCTCGGTGTGTAGGGAAAGTGTAGACCTGTAGAAAGACACTAAAATAACAGTTGTATGGCATACGAAGGTAAAGATGTTATCTGTCCTTGTTGATAACAATCCCCTTGATTTATTAACAGCACAGGCAGCCAATTTAGCACACAAACCAGGTCCTAGGGTTGGCCATTAAGAAGCGGCAACCCAAAGGAAATTAGGACTTTAAAAAACAAAGCAACACCCCCCCCCCCCCCAAAAAAAAAATGGTAAACCGAAAAACCTGGAGAAAATACTCCAATTAGAGTCTCCTTGGCAACTCAGATGGAACCAAATGACTCAGGTGGACTATTAGAATAAACTGTGCGCCGTTCCCTTTCACTAGACCTATGAAGCCCATAAATTATGTTTGGCCCATAAAACTAAGAGTTACTAGCACCTTCCTTTTCTCCTTTTTAATATTCCATACATTCAGCAACAGTTCTTAATCCGTGGTCTTCATTCATTTATTGCCTAAACGAGATCCTGAGTGACTTTGGCGATCACTCCTTTTAAGCGGGCCTTATCTGACAACGAAATTAAAGCCCTCGGCGGAGAGAGGGTCAAGACCGAGCGGTAAGTCATCCAAAGGTGGAAGCATCTTGCTCTTATTTACTTATTTATTCAAGAGGCGACGATGGCGGCGACCAGGACGAGGACGAGGACGGGGGGAAGGGGTGCGCGGGCTGTAAGCTGTACCCGTGGGGTAGGTCTCTGCGGAGTGGGGTCAGCCACACTCCCCCAGCTAGACCCGCCGGACCCCGAAGACGACCAGCCCCTCCCCCACTGCACCCTTCACCCCTCCCCCTCTTTCCTGGGCCTTTCATCAGCCCGCCAGCTGCCCCCAGACCTCACTCAGCCCGCCTCCTTCCGCAGCTCCCGCCTACAGCGCGGGCAGGCCCAGGGCAGCCCACCAAGCCCTCAGCCGGGCGGGGACCCTAACCCGACCCCTCCGGCCGCGCCTCCCCCTTGTATAATGCACCTGCGGCCCCGCCCCCGGCCAAACACTGAGGTGGCGGCGGGTAGGCAAGGCCGGGCAGCGGAGCCCTCGAGGTGCAATCACCTTCCCTTCCCCCGCCATTCCGCCCACCCCGCTGGCTCAGCCACCGAGCAGCCGCCGCGCTCCTCAGCCGCCCCGAAGCCTAAAGGGGTCCGTCTCCGGCACCACAACCAAATGGCTGAGCCTCCCTGGCCGGCTGCGCAGCCCGCCCATTGGACCCTTCCCCCCCCCAATGCCGCCACAATTGGCTGTTGCCCGGAGACTCTCAACAGCGATTGGCTCAAGCTGCTGCCCCTCATCCGCGAAGCCGCAGATCCCGCCTCCATGGTGATCAGGTTAGTGTGCGCCGCGGGTGCTGGGGGCTCGAGAACCGAGCGGAGCTGGTTGAGCCTTCAAAGTCCTAAAACGCGCGGCCGTGGGTTCGGGGTTTATTGATTGAATTCCGCCGGCGCGGGATCCTCTGCAGAGAGAGAGCGCGAGAGATGGACATGGACAAACGGATCCATTTAGAGCTGCGGAACAGGACGCCCTCTGATGTGAGCATTTGCCAAAAATATCTCCGTCGGTCCATTCTCCTACTTTGTGTGTGTGTGTGTGTGTGTGTGTGTGTGTACGCGCGCGCGCGCGTATTGGGGGGAGGCACTTTTTTTTGAGGAGGGCGACCCGGAGGTGTAGGCTTGGGGGTCGGACTGCAAATGAATTGCAAGATTGGGGGTTGCAATGCCATCCGAGCATGTTCCGGCTGCCGCCGCCGCTGCCCTTGGTGTGTGACTACCTGTGCGTGTGCTCCCGCGTGTGCGAGTGTGGGTTCGAGTGTGTGCGTGCGAGTGTGCACCCATGAGGGGCCAGCAGGCGCACGCGTTTGGGTCGGAGAGAATGGGGCGAAATAGCCCTTGGGGCTCCCTGCTCCCATGACTTCGTCTGGGGGAAAGATTAACGAGGGAGGAGGGAGGAGGAGGAGGAGAGGGGCTGCCTCCTGGATTTAACAACAAAAAGGGGGGGTGTTATATTTTATACATGTATCCCCCTCCTTCCGCCCCCTCCCGCGCCTGCCCCCTCCCTTTCTCCCTCGCTCGCGCACACAATAAGTTTTGGGTTTCGCGAGTCCAGTTTAGTTTCTGATAAATGTGGGCCGAGGCCCCCAGGGAAAGCGCGTGGGGAGGGGGCTGCAGTGGAGTTGGGAATGGCTCGAGTTTAAAGTGCGTCTTCATTTCTTTGCAGTGATGAGGCGAGAGACGGGGGAGCCATATTTGTAACTTTGTAGTGTTCGTGAACGCGCCCTTTCTCTCCCTCCCTCCCTTTCTCTGCCTTCCTTCCTCTCCTTCTCTTTCTCCCTCACTCTTTCCACCCCACCTTTGGGCCAGATGCTGATGTTTCTTCCTTTCCTAACGAAGGGAGGATAAATTGGAGGGAGGGGGAGGGAATTTCGAACGTGCAAAGGCACAGATAATCCCCGCGCCTCCCCACCCCGAGCGATCGTTAGTGCAAGTTGCCCAAAGGCTACGTCCCGGTCCCCCTCGCCCAGCTCCCTCCTAAGATGCCAGCCTTTGGGCCCTGGTGCCCCTCAGCACTAGCCCCTGGCCCGTCCTTCTCCCGGATGGGCTCCCTGGCAGCCATTCGGCACTTGGTTAATAAATGGGCACGAGAAACTTTGTCAGGACGCGAGCTGCCCAGAGCCGGTGCCCGGGGTGGATATTGGCTGGGTCCACATTTATGCGGGCATGGCAGACGCGCAGCTTCTGGATGGGAGTTTGCCCTCCCGTCGCCGTTATTGATTGGGCAGCGGCGGGAGTCCGGCCCGAGGAAACTTACACGGGTGGGAACTAGAAGGCTCGGGCGAAAGCCCACCTCCGAGGAGGAAGGTGAGGCTGGGTGACTTGAACACTCGTTTTTATTTGTTTCCCTCTTCCCCTTAAAACACCAGTGTTTTCTGCGAGTTGGCGCTCAGCGGAGGAAACCCCTGGGCCTGGGGCGGAGACGCTAGCTGACTCCCCTCTGGGCCCTCGGGGGCACCAGGGGCGCGCAGGCAGGAAGACCCCGCGTCCAGCCTCGCCTCGGTGCCCGGGGTTGCGCGGAGTTGGGAGTCCGGGCAGCACCGACTTGTCGCCCCTCAGCGTGTTAGACCCGAGTCCTTGGCGAAGGCAGGCCTGGCTTCCTCTTTTCCCTAGTTCCTCCCCCAAACCTGAGTGAGACTTTTGAAAACAAGATCCTTTTTGTCCCCCCACCCCCATCATAACGCAGCTGTGGACTGTAGACGTGCGAGTGCCTTATGGCGCGCAGGGCGGGGAGGAAGGGGTGCCGCCACAGAAGGCAGGAGTTTCCGCGAACAATTTGCCGGCAGCCCGCTTCTTCCCGGCTGGGACCCCGGGCCCGAGCTTTTGGGGGCTGGGTGTGGTGATGGGGGAGGGGGCTCGAGCCGCGGTCTTCCCGCGTACTTTCCGGAAGCCCCCTGTGCGGAGGGGGAAGGGCGCCAAGTAGGGGGCCGGGGTCGTGGCCGGTGGGTGTGGAGGCGCGGTGGCCGGACCAACCCGACCAGCGCTGCTGGCCAACTGGGAGCGACGTCGAAAGCGGGTCGAACCGGCTCTTTAAACTTCCCCGAGTGTGTGCTGGGGGAGGGGAGCGCTCCGCGCCGAACTGGGAGCGATTTCTCACGCTTCGCCCCCTCGCCTCCGAGTCCCCGGCCCACACGCCTGCCCCCTGCCTCGAGGCGGGGTGGGGCGCGGGTGGCGGGGGAGGGGGCACTTTCTGCACATTTGGGGGGGAGGGAGAGAAAGCTCGCGAAAGAGGGACAAAAGGGGTGGGGGAGGAGGAACTGTTTTTTAAAAATAAACGTTTTTAAGACGAATAGCTACCGGAGAGCGCCCCCTGCGCCCCTCCCCGCCGCGCTCCCACCCGGGCCCCCACACACCCACCTTTGGCACCTCTCCCAACTCGGATCCGGGGGCTGGTAGCCACGCCGCGACGCCGAACTAGGACGAGCAGCCATGTTTCCCGGGTCTCTCGCGGCCGCCCCGCCCCTCCCCCATGGCTCGGCCGGCGCGCGGCGCGGGGCTCGGAATTCGGGCTCGGGCTCCGGCTCCATGCGGCGCGGAGCGGCGGGCGCGCGGGCCGGGAGGGTGCGCCGGCGGCCTGCGGCTTCCCGAGCTGGCTCCGAGCTCCAGGTGTTTTATTTGTGATCAGTATTTTAACGGCCAGGCCCGCCCGGGGCCGAGCTCGAGGACGCCGAGGCGTTATTGGGGGGGCGGGGGCAGTCGCCAGGGCCCTGCGCGCCTGTGGCACGACTGCCGGGCGCCGGGCTGCCATTTTGTCACCGTGGCTGTTGTCGCTGGGGGGGGGGGGAGAGCGGAGTCTTGCGCCATTGCCCCGACGGCCTCTGGCTTGGGGAGCTGGCTCCAGGGACCCCCGTTGTGCTCTGCTCGCCTCTGGGGGTTTCTACCCCCCGCCCACGGCCTGAGGTCTGCTGGAGCGACGATCCTCTTCCGAGCCCCCCCCCCCCACCACACACACCCAGTCGGGCTCCCTGTCCCCCGCCCTCTTCTCTGGTATTTCGCTGTTCCTCCTGCAGGCAGGCGTTCTAGACGTAGTTAAATGTGGCCTTGAGGACGAACCGATCGTCCTGGCGTTAGCTCCTTCAGCGGAAGTGATAGGGTGAGGGGAAATTAAACATGAGGTTTCTTTTGGCGGGCGGGAGGGTTTTGAGCGCGCGACTCTAGTGGCCCTGACCGAAGCCAAGGACAGCAAGCAGCCTCTTACCCGGGAGGGGACGAGGTGTCGGGGATGCGCTGGGGAAACGCCCTCCGGGGCTGGGCTCTCCGGGAAGGTAGGTCGAGCTGTGTGTTTCAGGTGGGTGTCGAAGCACCCTACCGGTTGGCAGAGCCCCCTCGCTCTTTTTCCTCCCCTCATTTTTGCCGGGATAATGAAGTTAGCTACCATACCAAACATAACCCTAAACTGAAAGAAGAGTAAGGTTTGTTTTGCAAAAAGTAAACTGCCTTTCTCGGGCTGTTAAAGCCCAGGCAGTTTATATCTTCCAATGCTGTTGTCTCTGAGACTTTTAAAAAAGCAACGTAGACTCTGATGTCTGCCTAGATACTAACTTTCATGGCAGTGTCTGGCAAGAGCTGCCCTGGAAGCCAGCTTTGACCTTTGGAGTACATCGCATGATGTTTTCCAAGCTGACTATATACTGCCTAATTGGGTCTAAGTAGCTCGATATTAACTCCAGTGTATGCAGGCTAATCTCGGATTCATAGGCAGAAAATTGAGATCTCCTTATAGTTGTGATCAGTTGAATTTTGTTACTGGTGCTGTTGATGATGGCAGTTTGATTCTGGAGGATCCATGATGAAATTAAGCTGGGCTTTGGAACCGCAGAGACCTGGGTTTGAATCCCCTGACATTGAGGTTGGAGGAGCAGTTACCCACCTTTCTGAAGTTTGATTTCTTGTAAAATGGAATTGTAATCCTGTTTAATCAGTAAGTGGCAAAATTGGTTTGATCTAGCCCTCAGTAGGTGCTCAGTATATGATAATGTCATTCTCAGAAAGATATTGGGGTGCAGTGAGGCATAACTTGGGTTTCTTCTTAGTTTAGAATAAGAACAATAACAATAGCTTATGTTTATATACCCCCCATGCTGGGTCTGACACATTGCTAAGTGGATTAGAGGTAGCAATTAATCTATCCCCACAACAGCACTATGAGATAGATACTTTGTTATCTTTACATTATGCTTAAGGAAATTGAAGCAGAGAGCAGTTATCATGTGACTAATAAGTGTCAGAATCAGGACTCAAAGTCAGCTAGTCAGTACTCAACCTCAACCTTCTATAGCCTCCCTTGAAGCACCGTATTTTACTGTGTGTGTGTGTGTGTGTGTGTGTGTGTGTGTGTGTGTGTTGGGGTAAGGCACTATGGGGAAGAGCTTTTTCTTCTCCACCTTTGGAATGGTGCCACCTTATGAAGAGTGAGTTTCTTGTTACTGAGGTATTGAAATGAAGACCATGTAGTCTCCTGGTTCTAGATACCGGGTATGAGGGGGTGTTCAACCATAGGCCCTATGCATTGACATTTTAAGCGAAGCCATACAGAATTTGGTTTAGCACGTCACATCTACTTAGGCTCAAATGAATCTGGCATTTTAGGTGTCAGGGGACACATTTTAGGTAACAAGATAAGCAGGAGCCACTCTTAGGCAGTGGCTTATATGGGATCTTGCATGTAATGCATGAACAGAATTGGTATGTCCTTAGTATCTGGGACAGTATACTAATAACACCTCATGGATCATCTCACTTAATCCTCCCAACAACCCCTTAAGGGTAGGCCAAGCAGTGCAGCATCATCTGGCTGTCAGGATGAATCATCTAGGGTTTGGAAAGGTTAAATTGTGGCAGACAGCAGAGCTTGGTGCTCCACTATAAAACCAGAGGTTAGGTGGACAACAACTTTGAGCGTTGTGTAGTCCTTTGGGACCCAAACATTGTCTATTACCAGAATCATTTGGAGAGCAAATGCAGATTTCCCAAACTCTACCCCTGGATATAGGTTTACCATGGGGTCACCAAACCACAGCTGAGCTGCCTGGTTTAATAACTGCCATGAGCTAAGAATAATTTGTACATGTAAACATTGAAATCAGTTTTATGATAAGGAGCACTGACTTTGAATCCCAGTTAAGCAAAATGTTATCTACCCTCCCAATTGTACCTGTCTCATTAGCAGAACTGTGTCCCCCCCCCCCCCAAAAAAAAAATTGAATCTAATATATTTTGAATTTTATCAATAAAGGAATTGTGGAAATTTGTTTTCACGCTTGTTATAAAAGTGCCTGTGTATAGTCTTTTTTAATTTTGCTTCCTGATTAAGTTTGTTATCTAGCCCTTTGCAGAAATCTGGCTTAATAGATTGAGGGGGTGACCCCAGGGATCTGGTGCTTATTTCTTTAAACATATGGAGAGTCATATATGTGGATCTTTCCAAGACCTTTTGTATGTGCCCTGAGCTAGTTTGAGCATGAGAAGTTGTCCAAGTACCACTCTTTGTCAAGATTCCCAGAGACAGGTGGAAGGAACTTTGCACTGCAAAGATTCGAGGTTTGAGTCCCAGTGACTGGCATCAGGCTCAGGACAGATTGCTGAAAACCACAAGTCATCTTGGGATCCTAGCTTGGGTTTCAGAGCCCTTATTTTTCCCACCAGCCTCTTGTGCCTGAGGTACTGAGAAGGAATGGATAGAAGATGCCAGGCTGATGGGAGGAGGAAGTAAATTCAAGGGGACAAATCCTCATTCCAGTAAGGGCATCCTGTACTTTAAAGATGGCAAAACACAGACCCAGTTTCCTCTCTGTGCTGCTGCTGCACCACCAGCCTCTCAAGGTAATTTTCTTCTAGTCTTGGGGCTGTTGATTTTTTTTTCTGGAAATTGTGCACAACACTCATGAGATGTCTGCTTGCTATTCTGTCCTCTCTGTCTTGGTGTAGTCATTTCAGAAAAGAACCAAAAGCTATTGCTCAGTGGAGACTGGGCCTTGGTTGAATGAACTTGGTACAACTTTGGCCTGACTTCGTTTAAGAGGCAGCTCCTCACTTTGGTGTGCAGAAGGGGCACTATTAGAGATATTTGCTACTACATCTCCATTGTGGTCTGCTCACCCCTGCAGGACTAGCTAGCATTCTGGTCTTTGGGACCTATGTTCCACCAGTACCTAGCGCACAGCAACACTGCCTCCCTTTCACAGGCAGGTGGAGAAATGTGGAGCTGACTCAGAATCTTATGTTACATTGGAATGTAACTATTTGGCAAATACTAAATGCCCAACAATGATGTTTTCATTAAAGAGTCTGGCAGGGATGGAGATTTGTGAAGGCATCTGTTATTCAATTTAATGAAATTGGTTGAAACTAGATGAGCAAAGCACCCATGGCCCTGAGCTACCTTCCAAGACATGATAGTAGCCTTCATGTATAGAAGCAGTTGTCCTGATGGTATTGGTAATTCAAAGTCCTAAATAAGGTAAAATGTCTTTTTTCCTGCACTCTAATCCCTGCTCTGTATCGTGCCCTGCAATCCATGTGTTTTTCCCCAAATTGATTTTATTTTAGCTTCATGACTGCCCCCTGCTTTTTCCTATCATTTCCTTTACCAAAACTTGCTCCAGGGAGCAGATCTAAAAGATCAGCTTACTCTACTATTACTCTGATGTGGATTAAAGTCCAGGCTGTGTTTCCCAGAGGTATTTACTTTTGGAGATTCCGGTTTGGTGAGGAAATTACCAGAGAACTATTAAAGACTTGAGTGCTGTTTTCAGCTTTGCTATTAACTAAGTTGGACAAGTTCTTCAACCTCTTGTTTTTCTCCACATCTAAAGTGGGGGTGTTGAATTAGATCAGTAGCATCCAAATATCTTGATCCTAATAATATATGTTTAGCACTAACATGCATATACAGCATTAAAAAGAAAATGTGCTGGTTTGGGTGCATAAATTGATTTCATACCCTGTTGCTGTTGAAAGACATTTAAAAGATGGATATTAAGGTATTCTCAGATATTGTTGATTTAGTTTGGGGAAGAGAGTGCTTTTTTATAGCAGTCTTGAGAAATCTCCCTTACTTTAAACCAGCCCATCTTTTGGTCCCCTCTTCTCCTTACTTCTAGCTCTTTTCCACCCCAAATAGTCACAGAATAAGGAATCATTGTAGCTTCCTACACCAGACAGATGCCTTCCAATTTTCTTGGTTGTGCTAGTGGCCCTCAGCCAACCATATCCCCCCACCCCCTCCTGTATGTTCATCCCCTCTTGTCCCCCATTCTTAAGTGTGCCCTTCACTATGGAGGTTTCTTGAGGGCCCCCCACACTTTGTAGCACCAAGTCAGAGGATTGTAGAGGGGATATTGCCTAGGTGTCTGTCTCCCCCACTTCCACCTGGGATGTTTGGGCAAGTCCCTTCACCTCGTAGCACCTTCCCTTTTTGTCTCTATAAGATGAGGGTGTTATAATACTGATCAACAGTCTGGTACACTGTAAGCACTCAGGAAATGCTGGCTGTTATTGTTACAGTCTGTTCTGCTAGAAACCTTAGTTGGCATTCATTTAAAATTTTTTACATTATCAACAGGCACATTATATTAAAAGGTAACATTTGTTCCCCTGGGAAAAGAGGTTGTAAGCTGGAGATTCAAATTTGCAGGAAGTTATATTTCCCTGGGAGCAGTTTAATGGTCGGTGTGCTGCTGTTCCTAGATCTGGGGATAGCTGGAGCATCCAGACATCTGGAGCAGCCCCAGTACTGTATCCAGGGTAGTTGCCACTTGAGATTCAGCTGCAGCTCCTTTTCTCCCTGCTGCTGCAGCTATTTCAAAGATATCCGTCCACTCCGCACACTTCCCACTGGCCTTACACCTTCCCCTCCCAGCCTGGGACATCCTTCTCATGGAAAATTGAAACCTGCTTTCCTAAGAAATGCCTCATTCAAATATGCCCAAATCCCTTTCCAGCTCAGAGCTGAGAGAGTACATGGGTAGCTTTTTTCTACTTGAGTCTGGGCATAAGTAGGATGCAGCAGGATCTGCTGGGCTAGGAGAGTTGGGAGAGGGGCATAGTGAAGCTCAGGAGGGGAGAGACCTGCCAGCCCTGCTGTGCTCAGGTCTGGATTTCTGGATTCTGCTACCTTCTGCAGACATTATGAGAAGGGTTGGAGGGGATGAGAGTTTGTGTAGGAGGGATAGCAGGAGGGTGGAGGCAAGGACCTATGATAGTAAATTTAGAGGGCTCTTGCCTCTAGGGGAGGGACTCATCCCCACCTTATGTAACTAGCTCTCACCTTACCATTTATGATTGGCTTTCCTGGCAGGCAAAGCAGTATGATTGTGAGGGGAAGAATAAGAGAGAGTGAGGGAACCACTTCCACTGACCTGTTTATCAGCCATAGCCTGTGCACAGCCTGGGCACCAGCATCCAGAATGAGGCAGGGATTCTACTTAAATGGACTACTCTACTGAAGTATTTGTGTAGCAAATTTAATTGTTTGAGTTCAGTACAAGTGAG
Organism: Marmota monax; assembly: GCF_021218885.2. Classification (NCBI taxonomy): domain Eukaryota; kingdom Metazoa; phylum Chordata; class Mammalia; order Rodentia; family Sciuridae; genus Marmota; species Marmota monax. The sequence goes on from NW_026694865.1 coordinate 2,928,545, forward strand.
AGAAGGACATGACAGGAATGGATTGCACAGGCTTGATATTATCTGGTTTCCATGTAGGAGTTGGAGTGATAAACAGGAGGAAGGAAGGGTGTGTGGTTAGTAAAGCAGATTTCAACCCCAGCTCTACGTTAGAGCCACCAGGGAAGCATTTGAAGAGATTCCCAGGCTCTGCCCCAACTACTGAATCTGTTTCCAGGTGGTACCCCAGTGTGTGTATTTTTAGAAAGCTCAAAAGAGGACTCTAAAGCACAGTTGGAAACCTCCACATGGAGGGAGGGTGCAGAACTTCACAGCAGGTAGGAAGAATTATACTAAATTGATGTAAAAGAAGAGGATGTGGAGCAAGGAAATAAGAAAGGTCCAAGGTTTAACCTGCTAGGATGCAGGAGTCCACTCCTTGGCCTGTCCCCCCATGCCACACAGGGCACACAGAATCTCCCCCTCACACGTCTACTCAACTGCACTTATAATCTCTCATGTACCCCTATTTCCTCAAGCTGTGGCTGGAAGTGTAATCAATTGGACTTGGACGGTCCTCAGTCTGAAGGGTTTGAGAGGCAGTGGGCCTTTTATGGAGCAGGAAGGCCATCAGGTGTAATGGGTAGTGCCCTAGGACTGCTGAATTTGAGGTTACTGGCAGATCTGAGCCTTGGTTGTTACCTTCATAAAATTGTAAATAACAGTAATGCTTTTTCTCCAGCAGTTGTTGTAAGGAGTTGTGGCTTTTTTTTTTTTAACATATTTATTTATTTATTTATTTAGTTATTGGCAGACACAACATCTTTGTTGGTATGTGGTGCTGAGGATTGAACCCGGGCCGCACGCATGCCAGACGAGCGTGCTACCACTTGAGCCACATCCCCAGCCCAGGAGTTGTGGCTTTTAAAGCAAGTGGGAAGCCTGGGCAGAGGACAGAGCCCTCAGCTTTTTGTTGAAGTGGGGCTGGAGGAACATTAGGCAAGCTGCCTCTCCACTCCTGGTCTGGCTGCCAAACTCTGGGTCTGCGACTTCCAGTCTTTCAAAGGGCTCTAAGAGGTTCCTTTTCCATGAAGACCTCCTGGACCCACCAGGAGAAAGGGACTCAGCCAACCTATCAGGTGGTGTCCAGGTCATGCAGCAGCAATCTCCTTAGCTAATTCCAGTAGCACCTCATTTGGGTGTGTGTGGTACCTTTCTCTTGACCTGTCAATCAATGTCTCTTTGTATTCTAGCCAGAGGGCACATTGAGGGTATGTGGAGCCCTGGGCTACTCTTCCACAGCTGGGGACAAAGAAGTGCTCTGGTGACTACAAAGTTGTTTCTCAGGCTTCCCACCTGCTTACATGTGGGAAGGGCCTGTTTGTTCTGGCTCAGGGGCCTGTTTTTTGTATGTGGATGGAAAGGAACTGGCCAGGATGGCCTCTTAGGCATTCCTTCCACTTTTGCATGTTTCCCCTTTGCTGTAGAGTTTGGGTGTACTCTATAAGAGTGGGCTGTATGTACTCTGACGCCTCCTAGCTGTCTCCGGTAGGCCTGATGAAGCCTGTCTGCAGAGGTTGGCCTGAAGCCATAATGAGCGGTTCTGCTCCTCTGAGCCCCCATCTAGTTTGCAGCTCTGCAGACGTGCCTTTATGTGTCTTGGTTGAGAACTGGTCTGTGAATCTAGAGAGGTTTCCTCTAGAGGAGAGCCCTCTGGGTCTGCTGTTGTGGGTAGGGGTAGCAGCAGCTGAAATGGAATGCTGATTGTCCTCTTAAAGCTACAGGGTACTTAATTCATTGCAAGTGTTTGGCCTATGTGGGTACTCAGGAACCTTGTGCCAATTCTAGTGGCAAGTGTGATCATTGTCAGGACACAGTCACATGTGGAAATGAGGATGTGCCTCTAAGTTTGATCAGTAGCCATAGGCTCCAGTGAAGTGTGGCTCTTGGTCTGAGAGGTGCCCACCATACCAGAAAGCAGACTTGGATTGGATTTAGTGTCATGTTAGCACGGGAGCACGGGAGGCTTATTATGGACCTGGATGTCCTGATGAGGAACAGGGAGTGACTGATAAACTAGGGTTATAGGGAAGTTTTTTTCAAATAGAAAATACTGCAGAGGGCTGCATTGCTTGATCAGAGTTATCTAGATAGTAAATTCAGGTAAGAATTAAAATCCTACCTTTCTGGCTGACCCCCAGCCTTGGCTAACTCTTTTCATTCATTGTTTACAAACATTGATTGAATGCTTGCTGTGTAGTGGGTTCTGTTCTAGATATAGCAGTGAACTAGATAAGCACATCACCTGTGCTGCCCACTTGGGCCCTCCCTTCTTTGGAGGAAACATCCAATAAATCACCAAACAAGGTGGTGCGGTAAGTACTATGAAGATTACAGAATATGACTATCCAGGAAAGCTTCTGGGGGCCTGAGATTTGAGCAGTATTGGTAACCTAAGCTGGGCTTGCATTGCTGTTAGCCAGAACCTTAAAATACCTATCTAGAAATACCGTCTTCCCATTGAGCAAGCTGAGGTCCAGCAAGATTAAGATGTGAACTCATGAGACCATTAATAGGATGCAAAACAGGGAGAAGTTGTAACAGTTGGCCAGAACTCTGCTCATCAACCTTAGGCACTGACCTCTGCCTCGTCATCCCAGAATGTCTTTTATTATCCTCTTGGGACTCATGCTTTAAACAATTTGGACTTCTAAATTGCATTTATTAACAATAGTAGATTTATTTTCTCATTTATGGCTGGGTGTGTTGGAGTGGGTAGACATTTTAAACACATGTATCTACCAACCAGCTTTCTGGGCAAGAACTGACCTAGAGTTTGTCCTTTACCTGCCTGGGAAGAGATACTACCCTATTTTGGTAACCACCAGCTCTGATATCAGAATGGGATGCCCCTTGGCCTTTCTGAAGTAACAGTGATATTTGGAGGATCCCCACTGCCTTTTTTTTGGGGGGGGGATTGAATTTGGAGGCACTTGACCACTGAGCCACATCCCCAGCCTTATTTTGTATTTTATTTGAGACAGGGTCTCATTGACTTGCTTAGCATCTGATTTTACTGAGGCTGGCTTTGAACTCGTGATCCTACTGCCTCAGCCTCCCGAGCTGTTGGGATTATAGACATGTGCCACTGCACCCACTGCGTTTTTGATTCACTTGGACCTTTTCTGTCCTCCAGCCCTGGTTTGGAGGTCCAGGTGCTTTGGTGGGCTGGGTAAGAACTTACCAATGCCTCTGATCCTAGAGTTTGTGAGGCAGAACTCAGGCCCAGGGCTTATTTTGGGGGGGGGGGGGGGACAAGCTGCTCATCGTTAGGTAGAGATCACACGTATGGCTGTTGACCCACCTCTTCCAAGGAGCTGGATGAGCCATGGTTGGCTGATGGGTTCACATCTAGTAGCAGCCCACCTTGAGACTGTGAAAAGGGGGCTCTGGTTGAAGTTCATGAGGGCACTGCTTCCCAGTATGTGTTTTGTTTGTTTTTGACTGTTCTGTTCCTTTGTGCCAGGTAACATATTCTTATTTAATTTATATAGAAATGATGCAGGATGAGTGAGATTGTTCCCATTGAGCAAATGAGAGAGAGCTGAGGCTCAGAAAGGTTGAGTAACTACCCCAGAGTCATGTACTGAGGAACTATGCTGGAGTGCCAAACCAGGTTTCCAGCCTCCAGAGATAACGCATGGAATCTGGAACCTTTTAGCTCTGATCGCCAAATCTCCTCCCAGCTACTGGGTGATATATGCAAATACTCTAGATTCTTGACTTCTATTTCTTTCTCGTCTACATCCAAATCTGCTACCTTTGTTTTCCTAGGAAAGTGAAGCAGGTTGAGCCAAAATTTCTGGTTTTTAAAGAAAAATGTTTTATTGTGGAATGGAACCTATAAAAGTAAACAAAATGTAAGGTTTAATGATTTCATTTAAATGATTATTTTACACTTTCAGAGATATCCCTGTAAAATCAACTTTCCATATGCTTGCCCAGGTCTTTCTATGTAAGAGTCTTAAAAAAATGCCTGGGTTCCCCTAATGGCTCTGACATACTTCAGATACTAGGGCTTGTGCCTGCAGATGAAAAACGTACCCTAGGGTCCTTAGAGATACTGAACTGGTCTGGAAAGTGGGAGAAGGGTCAATCACTTTCCAATAAAAGTAGGCTGACACAATTAGGGGCTTAGGTATTACCTCAAAAAGGAAGTAGCTGTGTGTTCTAGCCTTCTGTAAGGAAAGAATGTGTGGTAGAATGAATGGGCATGGTGATGCTGCTTGATTTACTCAGGGCTCCTCCCTACCCTTGCCACAAGGAAGACCCCTCTGAGACTTGAGAGGGTTTGGAACCTCTTATTGAGCACCTAAAATGAGTTTTGCCTGGTACCTGCATGCTAGTACTTGGCAATCATTACTTTTTTGATCCATTAGAAAACCCCTAAGTGTAGGTACCCCATTTTGAGAAAAGGAGACAGGCCCAGAGGTCAAATAGCTTTCAACGCCCAGCAGACTGCCTTTGTGTATTATAAAGGTCCCTTTGATTATCCCTCCCAGATGGGACAGGCACTCTGGGGGCAGAAGACAAGGACACCTTCATCATTGTATCCCCAGAACCTGGAGTCGTACCTGGTATTTAGTAAGTTCTGAGTAGCATTTAATGAATGAAGGGAGGTTGACTTATTTATCTACACAGGTGGCAGTGGTAAGCCCATTAGGACTTCACCCTATAATCAGAAGTGCGATCTGATTTCAGCACTTCTTTCAGTAATCTGGGTGAGTGCAAAATGACATGCTCCAGTTTACCTACATTGCAAATTATTTATTATAATAAAAAATAGAAGTAACCCAAATACCCATCATAAGGGACTGGATGAAGGAAGAACAGTGGCACATCCACACAATGGAATACAACCAGTAGTTGCAAGTAAGAAACATGGGAGGTTTTTATGTGTCCTATTACATGAACTTCATGAAAAAACAAAGACAAGTAAAGATCAGTATGATATATTGGTTGGGTAAAAGGAGAAGAAAGATTCTGTATTGCTTGTGCATGTCATGTATGAACAAACTTTGGCTCAGTAAGTAGTTAACTGGGCCAATAAAGAATGGGATAGCAGAGGAATAACTGTATGTAGTCATCATCATCTCTGCTGATGCTGCTTCCTCTTCTCCCTCCTCTCTTTCTACCTCTTCCTCTTTATCTTCCTCCTCATCCCCTCCCCACTTCAGTACTGGAGAATGGATTCAGGCGCACTTTGCCACTGAGCTATATCCCCAGCCCTTTTTATTTTAAGTCAGAGTATTGCTAAATTGCCTAGTCTGGCCTGGAACTTATGATCCTCCTCCCTCAGCCTCCCAAACAGATCACTTGCAGACATGTGTTAATATAAGATTACAGTCACTGCCCTTACTGGGCTCAACCATTAACTCCATATCCGCTTGTACTTTCTGATTTAAAAACCTCAATTAAAAAAAAAAAAAAGAAAGGGGAAACAACAAAACACAAAAGTGACTTTGAACTAGCTATTCTACTTAATTTTCTGGACTTTGGACCAGATCAAGTCATCTTAATCTGGAAAGGAATGTTGTGTACCCTGTGTATTTCCCTGGCTCTCATGGGCTTTCCCAGAATACTCCTGGCCATGTCCTAGGCAGATCTGTGGTCCCTTCTATTGATCTGGTCTGGCACTCTTGGGATGTTTGAGCTAGGAGCTGACCCAGAGGTGTCAGACCTTGTCCCCATTCCCATTTCTGGGGGTTTGTCCCCTGAACATACTGCCTTGATATGGCTCAGTTGATTCTTCTCTGAAAGTGAAGGATACAGTGAAGAGGGACTTCTGGAGCAGTGTGGCTGCATGTAACAGGAAGGAAAAATGGCGGAACATTGTCCCAGGTTATTTTTAATGCTTTTCAGTTCTGCAAACATTCACTGAAAGCTAAGTGCAAGGCAATATGGGGGAATTGGTGTTGTATAATACCTGGTCTCTGCTCTCTGGGTTGCAAAGTCCTAAAATTTATTTATTATTGCAAAGTCATAAAATTATAATAATAAATAATAATATTATTATAATAAATAATAATATTATTATTGCAAAGTCATAAAATTTATTACGGTAACCTCCAGGACAGCAAGCTTACCAGGTGGCTTCATACCCATCTGGTCCCATGGAGATGTGGGGTTGGTGTGGGTTCTTCCCATTTTATAGATGAAGAAACTGGTTTCAGTGAAGTCTTGGCCAAAGACACCTGGTTCCTAAGTGGTAAAGCCTGGAACCAAACCATATTTTCTAATCTCTTCATAGGTGCCTACACAAAATTAAAACATTCTTCCATAGGATTTTCCCAAGTGTGTAGCTTAGGCCCATTTCTACCTAGAAGCATGGAATGGAAACAGTTCTTTCATCCCCACCCCACCCCCACTTTAGGGCAAGGCAAAGGAAATCTTGGGTAATCTTTGTGGTGGTCCAAACAATTCTGTCTTCTGTTGCCTATGGATTCCCTGCTCTACCACGTGCTTGTGGAATGTGTTGTGGGTGTGTAAGAGTATGTTGCAGACAGCACCCTTTTCCATACCTCAGTCTCTTGCTACTGTCTCCTTTCCTTCCGTCCCCAAGTTTTGTTATAGCTACCTGGCTTCCTAGCTCTTCCCAAATAGGGTCAAGTGCGCTTCCTGCTCAGAGTCTGTGTGGTGGCTCTTCCTTTCCCCTTCCCAGATATTATCTGGTTCTCCCACTAGAATATAAACCTATGAGGGCAGAAGCCTAGTTTGTTTTTATCTCTAATGCCTAGCTCAGTGCCTGGCATATAATGGCTACTCCACATAGCTTGTTGAATGGGTAAATTGAGCCTTTGGGCCAAGCAAGTAAGGTTGCTTTAAGAGGAGAGAATCAAATCCTAGCAGTTTAAGAGGTGAAAAGAGGGGCTGGGGTTGTAGCTCAATGGTGGAGCTCTTGCCTAGCACAAGTGAAGCACTGGGTTCGATTCTCAGCACCACTGTAAAAAAAAATTATTAAAATAAAGCTATTGTGTCCATCCGCAACTAAGAGAAATATTTTTTTTTAAAGGGAAAAGACCCAGGACTTGTCTCTTTGCAGAGCTTCATTATATAATATCATTTCATGTGATAATTGTCCAGCACTGTTTATGCATAATGCTTTGCAGACAGTCATTTAGCAGCCTCTGGTTCATGTTTACAGGACCAGGGAGTTCACCAGTTTTCAGAACAGCCCATTCTTCATGAGACAGCCACTGTGATCAAAAGACCCTCTTAGGTTTTACATTAGGCAGAAACCTACCTCTTTATAAATCCTGCACATTGATTAATGGAACTGTTGGAGTAATGCAGAAAACTTAAATATACCTCTGTTTGCACATGACACCCCTTCAAATAGTTGGGGAAAGATAACTGTCATGGTCTCCCCCACCCTCTGACCTAAACATCACTAGTTCCTTCAATTGTTCTTTAATTGAAATTGCCTTTCCACCCTGGTTACCTTCTTCAGGTTTGCTCTTCAAGTTTCAGAATTTAAAGTTTGGGCTCATCAGTGCAGAGTGTTTTGGGACCTTGGACCAAGGAACCTGTCCATCCCACTTGTTTCTGTCAACACAGTCTAGGATGACCTTCCTGGCTGCCATGGCAGAGGCCTCCTCAGGAGCTGTTAATGAGGACAATTTAGGGCCATTTCTACAGTCATTTAGCCCTTCCCAGACTCTTAAAATTCAAGAGTCAAAAATTGTAAGTTTTTTTTTTCTCCTCCTGTTTTGTTTTTTAGCACTTTGAGATTAAAGCAGTGGTAGACCTGTGAACAATTAACTCAATCTGTATTCTATTAAAAAGAAAGAATAAATCTAGTTGTATCACCAAAACCCAGGGGAATAGGTGGAACTCTAGAATTTAGGCAAAACCTGTAGCTTTTTCCTTTCCTTCCTTTTTTTTTCCCTGCCTGTCTTAGTGTCAGTCTCTCCCTCTCCGCCACCTCCACATTGCTTTCTTGCTCTCCCTCAATCTATTGCTTAACTTATTCCCCTTCCAGTTAATAGAAATATGGAACTAATATTTACTTCCAGAATTTTTTGCACTTCTATCACCAATATTTTACCATAAGCCCTGACTTTACAGACTTAGGCAAGTTGTGCATTTTATATTTGTCTGAGGGAGAAAAAACTAAGATTAAATTGCTTCTTATTTGAAACCCTGGGCTACTTTGTTTTGTCGTCTTGGAGGAAAGAACTTTCAGCCCCAGTCTTAGGTTCTGCGAGATTGGTTCCCATTTCTGCCCAAATCAGCGGTTTCCCATTCGTGATTGGACACTAGGGCTTCAATGTCAAGAGATTTGCTCTGCTTCTGTCATTGCTGAGGTTAGTGTCATTTGGAGTAGAGGTGGCGAGGAAGGAAGAGCCAAGTTCAAGGAGGTTTTGATTCTGAGGTCATTTGGGCTTCCCTGCCTCTTTGTACTCTTAACCCCCTGGGGGCTGAGGCTGGATGGAGGGCTGCACTCAAGCCTAGGGTCCTTCCCTGGTAGCCCTTTGTATTTGCCTCCTGTGTTGACTCTCTTTCGCAGCTGCCACTTTGGGATGTGGGCCTTAGGCTAGGAGTTTGACTTCAGTGGCCACTCTAACCTTGGGTGAACCACTGCTTGTTTTCACCCAACTTCATCAACTGCTCAGGGCTGGATTAAGCACAGCAGTCCCTAGAGGTAGCACTGATGGGGTTCTTTAGTTATTTGAAGCTTGCTTTTTTTTTTTTTTTTTTTTTTTTGGTATCAGGAATCGAACCCAGGAGCCCTTAATCACTGAGCCATATCCCCAGCCCCTTTTTATTTTATTTTTAATTTTGAGACAGTCTCACTAAGTTGCTGAGGCTGGCTTTGAATTTGTGATCCTCTTGCCTCAGTCTCCCAAGTATCTGGGATTACAGGACTGGCAATGAGCCCAGTTTGAAGCATTTTTTAAAAGCCAGTTGGGGCTGGGCATGGTCACATGCCTGTAATCCCAGCAATTCCAGAGGCTGAGACAGGAGAATTGCAAGTTGAAGGCCAGCCTCTGTATTTTAAGAGACCCTGTCTCAAAGTAAAAAATGAAAAGTGCTGAGAATGTGACTCAGTGGTAAAAGTGTTCAATTCCCAGTAGGGGTGGGGGGGGTGGGTGGGGGAGGAGCCAACTGGAGGGCCTGGGGGTGTGTGTCTCAGTGGTAGAGTGTTGCATGGCATGTATGAGGCCCTGGGTTCTACCTCTAGCACTGCCCCCCCCCCCCCGAAAAAAAAAAGCCAAATAGAAATGGGGCAAATGCCCACAGCAAGGCTGTGAGAAGTGTTCTGAGTCTGAATGCTTGGTGCCTTCATAGCCACTTTGGGCTGGGCTGAACAATAACGGAATTGCCAGCTGAGTACTAAAACTGGGGAAATGAGTTCACTTCTGTTTTGCAGTCACGATCAATCTAAACAAGGCAGAGACCCTAGGCCCTGGGCCCCAAGGTCTGTAGTGGGATTTCCTCAGCAGTTAGTTTCTATAGTCCACAAGTGGGCCCAGCCCAGCTCTGCTTAAATGTCCTCAACTGGTTTCTGGAGCTAGTGTCAACCTGATCAGTCACTGGAGCAGTTGACTTACTTAAGAGTTGTTTTAGTGGGCTGCTTCTCCTCAGAAAGTGGAAAAAAGTGTTGGTTTTCTAGAAGCTGGATGGTTCTGCAGGGCCCCTGCCCACCTGCACCTTGACCCTTCCTCCATCCTGACTGGCTTGTTCCGTGTGACCGCTCAGTAAGCCATTACCGAGAGCCAGCTCCTCTGGGCAGGGGACCTGCAGGGACTCTGAGACCTGAAACCTTAGCAAGGCTGTGTTTGGAGAGAAGGAAGAAAGAATGGCCTTGTAGCATTTATCAGGGTACTTGGTGGGCAACGGCAATTTGCCTGGGAGGGTGGAAGGAGTGTTATTCCTGTTGACTGTGCTAACAGAGAGCTGAGAAGAGACTGACTGCCTGGGGAGGGGGTGCCAGGTTTTTATGAGGGGGCATTAATGGATGGGGGGGCATGGGAATCCTACTTTTTTTTTTTTTTTTACTTATCACCCAGGATACCAGCTCTGGGTTCGTTGGCCCTTGAAATCACCTCCTTTGGGGACTGAGTTTGATGTGAAGTGGACACTCATAGATTCAAAGTATTTGGACCCACAGAATTTTGGAACTAGAAGTGGCCTCATCTCTACTCAAGCTCCATTGTCCAGTATATGGGCTAGAGAACAGACAGAAGCCAGAGTGTAGTGACTTCACACAGGGCACAGAGAGGAGACTAGAGGCAGGTCATCAGACTGCTTGAGAAGCATCCTTTGCAGTGTACCTGAGTGCTGCTTGTCCCCTTTCCTTCTCTGCTTGCTGGCCTATTCACTTACACACACATCCCTGCTCAGACTAGTTGGGTGGATTCTTGCCTCATCTGGTATTCTGGCACCACTCCCCTAAGATAGGAAGGGAGGAGAGGCCACTTGACTGTTCCTGAACCCTGTCTCCTCATTACATCCCCCTCCCCCAGCAAATTCAGAACCCAGGCCCCCTCCTCTTCTTCAAAGCCCCCAAATTGCCCTCTGGGCCCTTTTCCTGTAACTCTAGAAAGGTTTTCCTGTACAGGCTCTTAAATTAGGCAAGAAATGCAGAGGCTGGGCAGTTGGGGAAGGCTTCCCACAGGAGGTGGTACCCATCAGGTCAGTGAAGTAGCATCATCTAGATTGGCTGAAATGAGGTTTAAGGGGAGGAAAGCAACAAAAGTACCACGTAGGGGTGGGGCCCAGCAAGGGTGCCTTAACTAGACAGGCACAAAGTGAGGTCCAACAACTACCGGGATCAAAATACTGCCCCAGCCTATCTGTAACTGGAGGGAGCTTTCGCAGTGGAACCAGCTCCCTTTGCTCAGGCAAAGCCGAAGCCAAATCCTCCCCACGCCCTGGGGAGGAGAGAGGAGCGGGTTCCAGTTCCCGGTGGCGGTGGTGGCTGCGGTGGCTGCACGCGAGCGAGTCACAGGGTTTATGTTAATATGGGCCCTCCCCCCGCCGCGGCTCAGCCTATGAGCCGGCCTGGCCGACAGCTTAATTACTGCTGCGGCGCCCTGGGCTCCCGATCCTGGGCTCCCGAAAATAATAAGGATGGCGTCACCACTTTCTGCGCCATGTGCTCCTCGCTGCCTTCCTAGCTCTATTGTAGGAACAACAACAAAAAAATCAGGGACACAGATGCTTTTTTCTTGGAGAGATTTTTGTTTGTTTTTAAAGTAGCGTGGGGCCCTGCCCCTAGTTAAGATTTTGAAAAGATCTTTGAGAAGTGTGGAGACCTAAAGCTTGGCTACCATGGAGGCTGCAGAATAGCCTCCTCCTGTTAGCAGAAGCTGGGAAGCTTCATGGGTGATCCGTTAATTCCACGGCTTTCCACTAGGGACTGCAATTTCTAATCCAGGGTGGCCATGTGTGTTGTAGTGAAAAAAGAAAGAAAAGAAAGGAAAAAAATCACCCGGCTATGGGTTCTGGGGCACTGGGTTCAACTCTGGACCTCACTGCTGCTTCTGGGAAAAAGTGATCTGAGCAGAACCAACGTTTTGCAAACCGGGTCGTGTTTTTGTCTTGTTTTGCAATGCTGGGAATCAAGTCCAAGGCTTCATACATGCCAGGCAAGTGCTGTACCACTGAGCCACATTCCCAAACCTTCCCCACCCCAAGTTCCTTTTTTTTTTTTTTTTTTTAAGTTTTAGGTGGACACAATATCTTTATTTTATATTTATGTGGTGCTGAGGATTGAACCCAGTGCCTTATGCTCTACCACTGAGCCACAACCCCAGTCCCCAAAATTCTTTTAATAGAAAAAAGTAATGTTTCAGGTGTATATGTCTATATTCCCAAAATGTGTGCACTGAGTACATAGTGTATTTCTTGCTGTGGGGTGTGGTTAGAAAGCCACTGGCCTAGATGATCCTAAGGCCCTTGTAGCTTCAAAATGTCTAACTTTTCTCCAAGAGCCTTAATACCCCCACCCCAACAGGCCTGACTTATTTTCTTCAGGTTTTGCCATTCTTGCTCTGAAACAAAACTATAGATTTTATGGTTAAAACAACAAAATCACATCTGTTATAGCTGTGTTAAATAATTTGGCCTTCTAGCTAGAAATGGGATCTGCAACAGGGGATGGCCCATTTCGAAGCTGACCTATTTAAAACCCATGAGCACCAAAAACACAGGGTCAATTTGATTTGAGTCTTCTCTGCTGTGCAAAGACTGGAACCTGGAAACTAAATTGCTCAGGGACTGACAAGGTTGAAACCAAACAAAACCATATGTAGGTGTAAAAATCAAGAGGAGTATGTTTCTGAGCATGCTGCCTTGGTTCCCCAACAGGTTAGGAGGCCCTGTGTTTTCCAGAGGAATTTCTGCAGGCAGGTGGGTGATATGCATCTATAGCCTGCCCTTATTGTCATGCCTTGACTACATACAGTAGAGAAGGCAGTGGATAAAGGGGAAGGCAAGTAGCTTTTTTCAAGCTGGAATGTTCTAAGTACCTCATTTCATTTAATCCAGTCCAAGGTGATGGGCATTGTAGTCATTAGAGGAAAATTGGAAGCTCGGGGAGGTGAGATGGGCTAGTAAGTAGAAAATCTGGGCTTGAGCCAGGTCTTTCTGACTCTAGAGCCTGCCTGCCTTCTCTCCACATCTCCGTGTTGCCTCGGGAAGTACTGGAAGCATACCGAACAGTTCTTACTCTGAGCTTCCTTTTCTCTGGTTCTGCTCTTTAGAGAGCTCTGTTTTTAGGCCCAAGCTGTCCATTTTAATCAGGGCCAGCTTCACAGCTGTGTGACCTGTGCTGCAAGAGCTGCTGTCACTACCTTAGAATTCTTCATGATTTTCTAAGCAAGGGACCTACTTTTTCATTTTGCACTGGGCCTCTGATTTATGGAGCCTGTCCTGGCTGTGAGCATACATCCACTTTCTTGGGTTTTCTGGGTGCCTCTTGGTCTCCTCTGGCTTTCTGTCTTCTCTCGTGGAGACATTTGGAGCATGCACTCTGTCTCAGCCTCAGTCCTGCTACCTGGCACCCTGGGCTGGAGTTGTTTACTGGCTGACTGTCTCTTCCTTGCCAGTCACCAAACCTTGCTGGCAAGGACCCCGACCTTGGCTCACCATCGTCTCTGTGTCCCCTCAGCCAACAATGTTGCAGGAACACCCTGTGTGGAGAGGCCTATAGAGGCCCATATACAGAGCACTGGGTCAAGTTGGGAGCAAACACAGCTGCCCTGCCTCTCAGGGGCACAAAGTACACACCCCAAAGCTGCTGCTGTTTATCAGAGGTAGGGCTTATCCAGTGCTTATTCCGCTGGCTACGCTGCAGGTCCCGTGGCAGTTTGCCTCTCTTGGTCCTCCTGGTACCTAGTATTGTGCCTGGCACAATAAAGAGGACATTTGTGAGGCAGTTGCTCTGGTGTCCGCTCCCTGCTAGGCTGATTATGGAGAAGGACAGTCCCTGACCTCTAGGAGGATCAGATGCTTAATACACGATTAAATGATTCATGTAGCAGCTGCCCTCAGAGCCCCAGGACGCCCAGAGCTGGATACAAGGAAGGCTTCCTGGGGAGGGGACTTGAACTAGATATGCAGTGCAGGGTGAGAGGTGGGGAGTGTGGGGATTGGGGGGGGGGGGGTTGTAGGTCATGTTTAGGAACGTGAATGTTTCTGAGGCATTGAAAAACAAGGTATATTTTCTAGGTTAGAGTTTGTGTTTTATAATTTAATAGATGTCATCCCCTTTCTGACAGGCAAAAGCTTAAGGTTTTGGGGACAGAGATAGGGTCAGTCAGCCCATGGAGTCCTTGGCCTCCAGCCTCCTAACTATAGCTGTCCCTGAGGTCACAGAGACCTCAGTTGGAGGCAAAAGCAGTGTTGAAGTAACTTGAGGTGACAGTGACCATGGCTGCAATGTTGGAAGTGGAGAGGAAAGGTCAAAAGGACTTCAGAGTTTTGAAACAAACAAGATGTTCCTTTAGAGTAATAATGTTTGTGTTTATCATGGAAGTTTCAGCTCCCACTGGTGGGGAATGACTGAGGCCAGTGCTTTGGAGACAGTTTTTCAAGAAATGCGAGAACCAGGATAGTCTATCTGACCTCTGGGAATCCTCAGTGCCCCTTCATGGACATCTCTTGAGGGCAGAATGTGAATGTGAGGCTCTTTCTGGGTATCACCACTTGAGCAGTGAAGTGGCGGGTCTTGTGGGGTTGAAAATTCTCATACCAGCAGAGTAGTTCCAGTTGTTGGGCTACAAAGAGTAACCACGTTTGGATATTTTTAAATCACCGGTGGAACTGGGAGAGTCTAAACCCAAAGTACAAATTTTCAGTTTAATTTTAACTTTGCACTTTGCTCACACCCAGGACTTGGCAGGAAAGTGGGCTTTTTTTTCCCCTCCCCTCTCCTTTTTAAAGCAAAACACACCATGGATGCAAAAGGGATATTCTAGTGTGGAAGGGTTAGGGCCAAGGCCGCCAAGTTCCAGAGGAAGCTGATTGGAATTAGAGCAGTTCAGGGAGAGGCCCGAGGCCTGGAAATACTTCAGTCTGCCCTGGGGTACTACAACACTGGCCTGTGGAGACAGGTAGGAGGGTGACCAGTGTGACTTCCACAGGCCAGCAGCCAGGCTGGAGTTGTTTTGTTCTCTTTGGTCCGTTTGAGATACTTCATAGGCAGCTCACTTGTTCCCTCACCCCCACCCCACCCCACCCCTGTCACCCGTGTGATATAACATGGTTTGGGCTTTTTGGTGATATCAGCAACTACAAGATCTAGGCCCTGACCCCTCCCTCTTCTCTTTGGTCTCACCCTAAACAGTGTCGAACACCTTTACTTCCCACCCCTGCCTTTTTACTTCCCACCCCTGCCAGGAGGGAGACACAGGAACAGTGGGGATTCTGAGTCCCCACCTGTCCCTTCAGAAGTTCCCAGGGAGCAGCCTCCTCTGTGATTTGGGAGAGAGACAAATAGTGGGATCCTAGGGCCCTCTGGATCTATGCTCCCTCTTGCAGCCCTCTGAGTCAGGGCTGGGTTAGGTTCTATGCTTTGGTGACCAAGGAAGTGTAGCCAGGGTGGGGAGCTCTGGAAGTGGCGCCCACGCAGCTGTTGGAGCAGTTAGAAGAGGGGGGCTGAGAGAAAGCAGTTACAGAGCCAGGAGAGCCTGCAGAATTAAGGTGGGGTCTAGAGAGTGTGTACCCTACATTTAAGAATGTCAAAGAAGCTTCCAGGGGCCCCTCTGCATGTTGTGGACTACACAGACCACTGGGGTCCAGTGGACACTCTTCATGACTGTGTCCTGGGTTTTCAGGACAGGCAGTACTACTGTGGCTACAAATAGAGGAGGATGCCTAGTGAGGGAAGAGTGATGTTAATAAAAAAACATTAGGTGTCATGGCTTGTATTGTGTCCCTGAGAGAAGTGGCTGCAGTTTGGGTATGGTACTGGGAGCTGGAGACTGGCCTGGTCAACACTTTGAAACCCAGGTATCTGTGGAATCTCTAGGTGGCGTGTGCCCTGGTCTCTGCACCGCCCCTGTCTCCCCCCCCCACACACACACACACACCCAATACTGAGGCCCTTTACTCCTTGGCTAATGGCAGTGAGGGGAGAGGCCATTGACCAGGCCAGGAAAACCACGCCTGCAGTCTCCAGGGTAGACCAGAGTCTCTTCTCACATTTGTCTTTCCTTAGTGGAGCTTCAGGAATTCCCAGGCCTTCTAAGGAAACCAGACAGGGGCCTCCTGACTCCTGGAGAGGAGATGGGGGTTACTCTTTCTCCATTTACTTGTCCCCTAAGGCCTGGCTTCCTGGCCCCACCCTGATTTTCTGCCCGAGGGTAGAGGGCCTCCCAGGATTTACTCCCAGGCACTCTTGCCACTGACCTGGAGAAAGTAGCTTGACCTGGACATCCGGCCTCTACTGGGGACTGAACTTGCCCACTCCCACACCAGTGGGCAGGTGGGCCTTTATGACTAGCACCTAGGCTGAGAGCTCATTAGCTCTGGGAGAGAGCTGCTGCTTCCAGGCTTTCCCTTCTATAAGAACCCATAAATTGCTGCTGTCATGGGCAGGGCAGTTGTCCTCCACGAGGAGGACAGCAGAACCCTGCTGGGCTCTGGCATCCAGCTGTTTCCCATTGTCCCCTGCTCTGCTCCCTGGCTTAATGTGGGCTGCATTCCTACTTTCCTGCAAACTTCCACCTGGCCCACAGATGGCTGAATAAAAGGGTTACCTGGAAGACTGAAACAAGTTGGCCAGCCGAGGAGATGGGGAATCCCTGGACAGGGTCCATTCTGCTTATCCAGGAGAGGCAAAGGCTCTGAGGGGCAGCAGTGATCCTGCAACAAATGCAGGAGTGCTGTGGAGAAGAGACAAGCCTATGCCATGTGACCCAGTGGTGAAAATTCAGGGCCATTAGGTGGGAGTCCCAGAGAGGGAGGTGGCTTCTCAGTGGACATCATGTCCTGGTAGGCCTTAGGGAGCCAGCAGGTTGGGATGTTATGTCTGGGTCTGAAGGGACCCTCTCAAGTACCAGGTGCAGCCAGGAGATTCCTTCCAACCCTGAAAGGCCAGGTTCCCCAAGCAAGTGGCATTCACTGGGCAGGAGTAACTCAAGGGTAACCTCTTAGAGGCACCCTGGTGTCCCTGCTGGCTCTCTGGTCATTTCAGACCTGACATCTGCTTGCTCTTCCTCACCTTGTTGTCTGACCATGTCTACTGGTCATCTTGTTATCTGACCAGGTCACCCTCAGCCAGGTCTACCTTTTAACCACTCCTGAGGTGACTTTTGATCAGTTATTTCTACCTCATTAGAAATAAAGAATTTAGTACCGATATTTGGGTAAAGGGTGGGTGGGAAGCAGGGTTTCAGAGATGCTTCCAGAGACATCCTTGGGGATTTTGCCAGCCTCAGCCTTTCATTGTAGATGGATCCTCTGTGTGAGGCATTCCGTTCCCTCCTTCCCCATCTGTGTGCAGGACCCTGGAGAGCAGAGCCAGAGCTAGTTGCAAATGCTCAGGGCTCACGTGTGGTGAGCAGTACAGAATGTTTGCAGCCTCATGGAACTTTTATTGGACAGCACTGGTCTAGGGATGGGGTCTTAGGAGTCCCTGGTCTGCCCCCTACCATGGGGCAGCAATAAGGCCAGGGGCCAGATAAGCAAGCTCTGTGATAGCCGGAGAGAGTGAACGAGCATATGTGTGCCTCTTGGGCACCATGAACAGAGGGTCACAGAAATACGGAGAGGTAAAGGTGGGAGGTGGCCTCTGTACTGCTGAGGCAGAAAGGTGGGGGCAGGGAGGAGATCTGTCCTGTGCAACACAGTGATCAGGAAGTGACTTTTTTGTGTAATGATGGACTGCTTCCAGGGAGCGTCTCCTCCTCCTCTAAGGAGGCTTCCCTAACACTCTTCCCCACTTATCCCCCCCACCCCCTTCCATTCATGTGGTCCTTCCCTTTCCAGGTGAAAGAACTTGTCCTGGACAATTGTCGGTCGAATGAAGGCAAAATTGAAGGCCTCACAGACAAATTTGAAGAACTGGAATTCCTAAGTACAATCAACGTAGGCCTCACCTCAGTCGCCAACTTACCAAAGTTAAACAAACTTAAGAAGGTAAACAGCACAGGAGCCTGTGTACAGGGAGCTGGGTGGGCAGGAGGGGGGTGATTACTTTGTGTGCAGGCAGCGTAATTGAAGGTGAGGCCAGGTGCCTGCACCAACTTGCCTGCAGATCCCCTGAGACTTCTTTCCCTTTTTCCCTTCCTCACTGTTCTGGGAGAACCAAGAGGCCCTGAGCCGAGAACCTTTATTTTAAAAGCCCTTTCTGCTTTTTTGTCTGCCTGTTTAGCTCGAACTAAGCGATAACAGAATCTCAGGGGGCCTGGAAGTATTGGCAGAAAGGTGTCCGAACCTTACGCATCTAAATTTAAGTGGCAACAAAATCAAAGACCTCAGCACAATAGAGCCACTGGTAAGTTATTTGAATGCTCCCCTCTCTGCTGGGTTGAGAGATGGGGAGAAATCGGTATCAGGGAATACTGCCTTTGTATTTGTATAAGAACTTTTTTCATTTATCGTAATTTCTTGGACTCTCATTATATGCTGTTAGGTAGAATAGGAGCTGCTTAGTCCATACATGAACTGAGGCTCAGAGTTGAAACAGCTGACCGAGGTTACACAGCCAGAATGGGCAGTCAGTGTGAAGGCAGGATGTGGATCCTGGCCTCGATTTCTGGTCTCAAGCTTTTCCCTCAGTTTCCACTCACTTTGGAAACCTGGACTGTACTTCAGGCTCTGTGCATATTGCCCTTCTTTGAGCAAGAAGGAGTGACCCCAGTTGATGGACCAGGGTGGCAGAATAAGAAGCTGGCATTTCTTTCCCATGCTCAGACCTTACCTGTGTCTTGGGGTCAGCCAATAAAATGTACTTCCCGCGGCACAGTTCTGTTCAGGTCTCCCACTCGTCTCCTGGGAGAAAGCAAAACTAGTTTGGTCTGCCTGGAGGTCTTGATTTTGTAATTTTACTATGAAAGGAAAAGTCTTCTAAGTTCTTTTGAGTTTGGAAGTATGGAATATTTTTTCTTGGAGTGTGTTTGGGGACTGAGTAAATGAAATCCTCATAAATGTTGCCATTCAGTCACCATGTAGTGGACACACATGCTCCTCCCAGTGGCCACACCCGTGTTTCAGCAGGCTCCCCTCCATTAGTAGTGTGATGAGTGCTACACTTCCCTGGTGCGGGAAACTGCTTTTGGTTGGGAGGTAGTGGCTCATCACATAGCACAGTCAAGATGCCTTTGACATCTCTGCTGAGAATGACCCAGGTCACAGGTGCCAGGTGTTCCAAGTATTAGAGAATCAATATTCACCCTGAGAGGCAGTGGCTTTCCTCCGCAGTTAGGCTGGCCCCCATCCCAACAGGGGCTCACCTTGAGTCAAACTGCTTGAGTTAGGCAGGAGGTGAAGATGCGGCTCTCACATGCAAGCTGTGGCCCCTTAGCTTCCTCAGCCATCCAACAGGGTTCATATGAGCTTAGGACCAAACTAGTACAAAGCTTTGACAAGCACGTCCTGCTAAGTACTGTGGACAGAATCTGGACCCTTCATCAGTTTTTCTCGTGTCCTTTTGGGCAAGTGCAAGATCACAGGTCTGTGCCTCGTTTCCTGTAAAACTCACTAATAATTTCAACCTAAGCGGTTGCGGGAAGAATTGACTTCTATGTGAAGTGCTATGTTAACTGCCATGACAATCATGTAGATGCAGAAGTTAGTTCATGTTGCCTTTTAGTTCCTCAGTCTCTGTGGTCACAGGGGTGCTCGGCAAAGCTGTTGGTTCATGTACCAAGAAGGACCCAGGTTAATTTCAAGACCGTCTCTGTTAAGGCAACAGCTGGAATTGCAGAATAAAAGCCTTAACATTAAATAAGGCTTTAAAGGTCCTCAAGTCCAACCCATTTTCCAGATGAGAACTTTTCTGGGGTGACCACTCCTGACCTATGCCACCTCCCATAAATTGCTCTCACTCTTAACTTTTTTTACCACTTGCAGAAGAACTTAGAGAACCTCAAGAGCTTAGACCTTTTCAATTGTGAGGTAACCAACCTGAACGACTACCGAGAAAACGTGTTCAAGCTCCTCCCACAGCTCACATATCTTGATGGCTATGACCAGGACGACAAGGAGGCCTCCGACTCCGATGCTGAGGGCTATGTGGAGGGTCTGGATGATGACGAGGAGGATGAGGATGGTGGGTGGTGATGAGGAGGAGGATGGGTGGCATAGGGCTGCAAGGGCTCAGCCTGAGGCCAGGGGCTTCCTCCTTGGCTTGAAGCAGGGTGGGCTAGCTGCTGGGAAGCCCCACCTGCTGCTGGGGGTGGGCAGTCTATTTCCAGAGGGCCTGCCTTCCCCCTCTCCCCCAGACCCTAATAGGTCTCATTGGTTATTTCCCCTAAAAGAACAGGATACAGACCCCAGAGGAACGTCTTGAGATTGTGTAATTCCTTTAAAATTGAATCTTCACTTCAATTTTTGTCCCTTTTCTGAAACCTCACAAGGACTGTGATTCTGTTGTCTCTCTATATATAGTTTGAACCCAGATCTAGACACTTCCAGGTAGGGGGCAAGAGGATAGTGGAAGGAGGGGTGTAGCCTGAAGACCCTCTTTCTCCGGGAAGTGGAGACCAGATCACCAGCCAGAGAGACTGTGGGGCCCCCTGGTGGCTATAGCCCAGACACTGCTGGCCAGCTCTGGGGTGTGTAGGAGGCTGCAAGCAGTGCAGAACCTTCAGGAAGGAAAGACTGGGAAAAGGAGTGCCTCCTTTTGACTTCACACCTTCCCTGCTGTGGGTACAGTGTGGTGTCTCCACTCCATTAATTCAGACACAAGATTTATTTTTCCTTGCTATATTAGAAGTATTTTATAAGGTATTTAGATACCCCATTTGTCTTGTTGGATAATAACATCCTCCTTCCTGAGGTGCATGTGGTGTTTTGGTACACAGAGGAGATCTGAGTGTACAGCAGGATGGTCCAGTCTTAAAACCAGGCTTCCAGACCTCTGCTTGGCTGCCCTCCTCTGATTCCATGTGTGACCTTGAACAAGTCATTTGTCTCTAGATTTCTGACCCACATCCCCAGTCCTTTATTTTGAGACCCACTAAGTTGCTGAGGCTGGCTTTGACTTGCGATCCTCCTGCCTCACCCTCCTGAGTCACTGGGATTATAGGCATATGCCACCACACACAGCTCCTAGGAGATCTTTATAAATGAATCGACCTCCTTGCTTCCTCTGACTTGTGCTTGAATCTGGCAATCTGGCTTCGCATCCACAAGAGGTCTTTTTGCTCTCATAAAACTTGAGGGGAGGGCTAACCTTGTGGATCCCTTTGATATGTTTTTAATCATATCAGCACTCTTGTGAGTGAGAGCACTTGGGCTTTGGGCTCCAGAGGGTGGGAGGGCTGTGGGACCCACACTAGACCTTGCTCACGAGGGAGGTGGCAGCTCACCACCCCTTTTGTCTTTGTTTCCCATCCCAACTGAACAGAGGAGGAGTATGATGAAGATGCTCAGATAGTGGAAGATGAGGAAGACGAATATGAAGAGGAGGAAGGGGAAGAGGAGGATGTGAGTGGAGAGGAGGAGGTAAGGAGGCGGGACTGCAAGGGCGCTATGTCCTGGGTTCCCTGGTGCTGCCTCTGAGCCTGTCCTGCCAAACACCATGACCAGCCTGGGCAGCCAGGGGCCCTCATGGGGAGCTACTCTCCCACGGGCAGGGGAAGGAGGAGTGCCTTTCACTGGACTATCTTTGGGGGATAAGACTTGCAAGTAGTTCTAGGGAAGTTGCATTAGGAGTGGGGAAGAAGATTCTGGAGCCAGGGACTCACCTGTTGGGGGAACCCTGGCCCTCTTTTCTATATGAAAATTAGTTCTTTTGGAAATACAGAATCCTGTCCCCATTTGCTGCTGTTTTGCATTCATATGTTAATTACAATACTGAGCACTTAAAAGTGTACCAGGGAAAATTAGGCAGCTTGTAACTGCTAAAAGGTAGGATAAGGTACTCCTGGGTCTCAAATCAGAGGAACAGGGTTCATCTGCACACTAAGAAAATAGTGCATCAAGAGTGGGCCATTAGCCTAGTGGATCTACTGATTCCCAGTTTTTCAAAAACTAATGTCTATGAAGGTAACAAGGGAGAGAGCAGTCTGAGGGGATATATCCCAGCTCTATTGTGTACTAGCTGTGCATCCCTGGACAAGTTACTGACCTTCCTGAGCCTATTTCTTAGTCTGTAAATTACAGATCATGATGTATCTCTCACTGGGTTATTTAGAATATAAAATAAAGTGTAAGCAAAATGCTTGAGGACAGTGTCTGACAAGGGGTGAGTGTCTGACCAGTTATTGTAGGCATTCACACCCTCCTTCAAGTTCTTGGCTCTGTTTGCTAGGTTTTGTGTTTTGGTGTTCCAGCTCTCCATAGCAGAAGCATTTTCTATGACTTGCTTAGAATTCCAAACCAACTCTTGCTGCTAGCAAGATAACAGTGTGGGCAAGGTGCCTGCCCCTGCCCCCTCCCTTACCATCATCCTCACTTCCTGTCTCCTTCACTTGGATGCAGACATCCACCTGCCGTATACATATATACTTTGTTCAGGCAGGGTCTCCCAGCTACTGCTTGGCCTAGGCCTGGAACAGGTGGCGGAAGGCCAGAAAAGCTGGTGAGAAAGCCAGGTGCAATGGCGCACACCTGTAATCCCAATGGTTTGGAAGACTGAGGCAGGAGGATTGCAAGTTCAAAGCCTCTTCTCCCTAGGTCTAGGCTAGGCTCACTTCTATTGAGTACTGTGAGCTCATTAAAAGTAAAGACTTAGGAAAGCAGGTCTCCTTAGGACAGGGCAGTAAGTAGTGCTGGCTAATGGAGAGTTCATCTTGCCCTTCCTGTCACAAGAGGCGCAGCATTTGGGTTTTGTTTTGGTTTTTGTAATCTCATTGACCATCTGTACATTTCCAGCTTCCAATAATACACACACAAAAACAGTCCTACCAAACAAACCGAGGGGGAACTATTTGGTGACATTATCAAAGGATATTTCCCTTGTCAGAAAGAAGTCTGTCACCCAGTTTTTCTAGACAGTGGCCTGCTTTAGAAGCAGTCCAGCATGCAGGGAGTCGGGGAGCATGTAACATCTTCAGGGACAGCACAGAGCAAGGGCCCTGTGTGGAAAAAGGAAATCACACTCCTGGCTCAGTCTCAAGCAAGTTGGGAATGATGTCCTCAGGGGACCTTGAGTTTATCTTCCCTGCCCCTCCCCATCAGGTGGTCCAAGCTTGCAATATAGTGAAAGAACTGGGTAGGGTGCAGTTTCACTTGCCCACACAATCTGGCTTTGCTGACCAGGGTCTTCCCTTGAAGCCAAAACTGGATTGAGGACAGATGAAAGAAAGGGTGGCCTACTTTACACGTCAGGAGTCTGCTTAGGGAGCCTGTTCTCCTAAGAGCTTGCGAGCTGGAAAGCAGCCTGACTTCTGGGGACTTCTCATCAGGAGTTCTTTGCAGGGTGGAGTCCAGCCCCCTCCAGTTGTCTTGACAGTGTTGTATCTGATGTGAGCAATTTCTGGGGAAGGAGTTCAAAGCTTTCTGCAGATTCTCAAGTACAATCCTTGATCCAAAATAGATTCAGCACCTCCACTTAATGTTTATCCTGAGCTGGCAGGCCTTGGCATGGGACTCCGAGGGGTTGGGTAACATCCATAGACCAGGTCATTTCTAACATTGCTTTTTTTCCCAGGAGGATGAAGAAGGTTATAACGACGGGGAAGTCGACGATGAGGAAGATGAGGAAGAACTTGGCGGTACAGTACCTCTTTATCACAGCTGATAGCAGCCTGGCATGTGTAGTTTACATTGGCTTGCTTGGGCTCTGAGGAGCCTGCAGTGGGCAGAAGATGCCTATCTGAGGCCCCAGGTGCCTCCCTGCCTTGGTTTCCAAGGTGGCAAGGTTTCTAGATATGGCTGCTTGCTAGGGGTGTGTTGAGTTAAAGAGGCGGGTTGGATAGCTAATCCAAATGTCTTTCCCTTACTCTTCCAGAAGAAGAAAGGGGTCAGAAGCGAAAACGAGAACCTGAAGATGAGGGAGAAGACGATGACTAAGTGGAATAACCTATTTTGAAAAATTCCTATTGTGATTTGACTGTTTTTACCCGTATCCCCTCCCCTCCTCCAAATCCTGTCCCCTGAAACTTATTTTTTTCTGATTGTAACGTTGCTGTGGGAATGAGAGGGGAAAAGTGTACTGGGGGTTGCTGGGGGGGGGAGGGCGGGAGGGGGTGGAATAAAATACTATTTTTACTGCCACTCTTTATTTTTCCCCCTCCTTTTTCTTTGTGTCTGGTTTTGTCCCTGTAAATGCAATAGCTGAGTACACACCAAGTGAGCATTTGTTCCTTACTCTCAAAGAGGATGGTTTGGAGGTCTCTTACATTTCCTGGTATGTCCCAAGTCCCCAGAGTTGGTTTGAAAGCCATGCTGGCCTCAGTCTGGTCACTCAGATCCTGGGAGAGGCTGAATACCAGCTACACCGCTAACTCTTGCTTTGGCTCATGTGATTTCTGTGTTTCTTGGGCCTGCTAGAGGCATCCAGCGCCCTGGTTTGTAAATAGCAACCTAAAGGCGTATTTTGGCACTGGTTTGGGGACATTCCCCATCTCTCATCCCTTTTTCCCCTTCACAGATGGTGGTGGGCTTCGCTTTTCAAAGAGGACTCGGTGGTACTCTTGAGCTGTGAGCCCTCAAGCGGAGAACAGCAGGCTTATGAATAATAAGTGAAATGGGTTTGGTGATTATAATTAGAAGAAACAAACCCTCAAACTTCAGCCTCTTTAAAAGAAAAAAAAAAACTGTCCTATCTTGTTCTGTAAAATATTAGAACGCTTTGTTTTATGAAAATGACAGGATAATTCTTCCACGTGTACTTCCGTGCTTAGAACATTTTTACAGACCTGAGCGCTGGAGACGTGGCTGCATGTCGGCTGGGTTTTTTTCATACACCCAAGCACGGAAAAACTAATGCAAAATTGTATTTTCTTACCTAGTGGAAGTCTGAAATGACTGCAAATTCCTAGTGAATGTACAGGTTTGCTTTCGTGTCCCTCTTCTGGATTGCTTTAGAAGTGACGTGTTATTTCCTAACCCATGTTTCATCTGTATAAAAGAACATCTGCACCAGTTTTTCTCCTGCCCCTCAGAAGAGCCAAACTTTGAGTTTTATGTCTGTTTGTCATTGATAAATTTCAATAAATCTTTTTATACAATTTTTGGGGATGGCTTCTTTGAGTTCAACAGGCCATTGATCTTTATAAATTGCGTTTTAGGTAAACTGCTCACTGACGGTGGAAGCATCACTGTTGTCACCTGATGAAATAGCTGAGTTCGAATACGTTTGATCATAAAGCAAGACTCATTAGAAGCTATATTTTAAAAAAAAATACAAAAAAGTTAAAGTACCAAAAAAAATCACCAGAAAGTCAAACCAACCTTAGAGCCTTGTGTTAAATATCTTTTTTTGTTTTCTTTTTCATGCTGTAAAAAGAATGTATTCTTGAAAACTCAGGAATGTATAAAACAAATTATTTCACAAACTCAGAGATTTACATATGGTGTTTTATTTTGTCCCTTTTTTTTACTCTATATTATCATTTCTCTGTACTTCTAAATTGTTCTTAAAAGCATATGTCTTAAATGGCTACATAGTAGTCCATCAAATGTATTCTGATTTGTTTGTGATCACATGGTTAGATTTTATCACTACAGTGCACATTTTCATATATATAAGTATTTACACTGTTTGTGGAGTTCTTGGCACAAAGTTTTATAAGATTGATTGACCCAAAAGTTGACTCACATTATAATGCTTGTGTACACAGTCCATTGTTTTCCTGAGTGATTGTAGCCATATCTACACATTTGTTCTCAGCCGTATGTCCTTGATCCCCACTGCAAGCTCTAGTTCCTTACAATGTCTTGGAATCATTGTGAATCCAGCAATTCACAGTGCATCCAAGAGAGCCTGTGACCTACCCAGTCTCTAGGCAGGTGCCAGGCTCAGTAATGGGGCAAGGGGTATGAACCAGGCAGCCATGCTTTGAGCCTCAGAGCTTGTGAAGGAGCCTGGGAGTGGGGAGAAATTGGGGAAAGCATTGGTCCACTCTCAGGACTTTGGCCCTGACTCCCTCCATGGAATCTTTAAGGATCAATTAATTGATAAGTAGATGATGAATGGATGAAACTGAGCCTAAGGAAGGAAACCTCTTTCTAGATTTGGAAGGTAAATATTCATTCATGCCTCAGCTAATTTGATTTCAGTCAAGGGGCTGAATATTTCTCACTAATGAAATTATGAATATATCAATCACTGAGGAAGATAATGCCCATTGTACAGACTAGGAGGTAGCTTGGTAACTTGGAAGAGGTGAAACCCAGGTCTATTATACTATTTTCATTTTATGGATTTCAGTCATGAATGGAGAAGGAAGCTCCACCTGGATGGAAGAGCTGCCCTTTGCTGAGATCTTGCTAAGTGCCTGGCCCAGTGCTTTAAACACCCCTTCTCAGAAATCTCAATACTGAGTCATCACAGCACCTTGCGTAGGTGCATTACCCTTGTTACCCAGATGGCTGAGAGTGACTCACCAAGGTCATGCAGCCAGAAGAGCACCATCAGGAATGGTCAGGTGTGTCAGTCTAGCTCTTGCCCTTACAGGGAAGTACCTCCAGCCTCCTGGCCCGTGATGGGCAGCCACTTGATTGAGGCAGCTGTGTTCAGTTTCTCACCCTTGGCCATCATGGATCAGGGAAGGAACTTCTCATATCTGTGCTTACAAATGCTAAAGAGGACAAGTAATATGCCCAAGGTCATTCTGCAAGGGAGGGGCAGAGCAAAACCTGGAACCCAGGACTCCCATTCCTGGGCTTAATATAATTCCTGCTGCTGTATTGCCAGTTGAGGGGAGGCCAGTCATGGTAAGGAGCAGAAGGTCCACCTTGCAGTGCTAGAATGAAGTCTAGCTGTGTGTGGACAGCCAATGATGGGTTCTACTTACCTTTGGGACAAATTGCATTTTCCTCATATTCCCAGTGACTGGCTTCCTGATGCTGACATTGATCACCACGGAAAGGGCTGTGCATTTATGGGTGCAGGCCCAGGCCTGGAGAGAACCACGTGCTGATTGGTGGCGATGATGAGCTCCTAATCTGGGCCGTATTCTTTATATCCATTTCCTCCTCCAAACCTGGAGTGCACTGATGAAATCTGAGGCTCCAGGAGATGAGACAACTAGCCCAGCTAGTAAGTGACAGGCCTCAAACCTCCATCTCCCTGACACCAGAGACCCTGTTCTTATCCCCTGTTAAAAGACCAGGCAGATGAGGGAAGAAGGGTGGAGCAGTTCCATTGGTCTCATATTTATTTTTTAGTTCGAAGCACTCTACTGCTGAGCCTCTACCCCAGCCCCGCAAAGGCTGTTTTTATCCTGGTTCAAAAACTAATTGTTCATGATTGGAAGGATTCCCGCAGAGAGTCCCTAACAAGCAGCTTTGAGAAACAACCACCATTATGTCCCTAACCCAGTCTTTGGACATCCCCTGTAGCAGATTGGATCCAGGGAGCTGCAGACTGAGAAGGCTGGGGATGGTTGCACAGATGGGGACAGGTCTGAGGCTGAACCACCTGACAGGCCCTCAAGATCAGCCACAAAATTACGAGCTGAGACAAGATCAGGGAAAGTCAAACCTGAAGGGGCATCTGTCTACTACTAATGGTGACTTGGGGGCTCATGCAGAGGACATCCGCAGGTGGCCTGCCAAGCATCAGTTTCAGTTAGGGTTGCAATACTGGGGCCACTGGAAGGACTCGTGTGGGTATAAACCATTCTTCACTCCTGAAGTTCAGATGGGCTGACTCCCATCTGTCTCTCCAGCTCCCAGAGTCAGCATGTGGCTCAAATCTGGCCAGTTAGCAAGCTCTACATCCTGCTCACAGTGATCTGTGCAAGCAAAGGCCCAGATCCAGACTGGCCAAGTGAGACTCAATCCCTGGGATTTGGGGAATGAGAATCTCCAGTTGGGGTCCTGGGCTGGGAGCACGGAGACTGGAATCGTGGAGACACTCCTCCTGGACAAAGCCTGCCTGAGCCTAAAGCCGGAGCCAGGAAGTAGAGCCAGCCAACCTCCTATGAGTCTCAGCCTCAGAGTCTGACTGGCGCAAGAAGTGCGAACACTGACATCTAACTTAGAACTTCCTGTTTGCCAGGCAAAAGTGTTTTGCTTGTTGTTCTTTATAACTCCACTTGGTGGTCATTATTGTCCCCATTTCAAAGATTGAACACATGAGTGTTTAATAAATATTAGCTGCTTAGTGCCATTCTTCGAAATAAATGCTTAGTAAAAATCAACAGTATTCCCCAAGTTTCCCTGATAAGAATCCCTGGGGTTTGTCAGCTCCTCTGGGAATTCTGACTCAGTAGCTCTGGATTGTTGCCCAGAATCTGTGTTTTTAACAATGCCCAAAGGATTCTCATTATGATGGAAGTTTGGGAGATGATGCATTAAACTCAACACCTACCACAGTCTAAAGAGAAAGGCATTAAAGCCATACTCACTTGAAGCTGAAGAAAGTGAGGCTCAGAGAGGTTAAGGGACCTGCCTGAGCACACACAGATGGCAGATGACAGAGCTGGGATTGAATCTAGGTCTACATGACCTTCAGACTTCATGTAGGAAGGGAAAACAGCTGTGTGTCTCACCATTTCTGAGATGATGGGAAAGTTGGGAAAGAGCAAAAGGAAAGGGAAGAGAGAAAACTTTGACTTAAAAAAAAAAAAAAAAAAACCGATGGTGATTTTATGGTGAAGAAGTCCAAGCAACACAAATAACCTCTGTGACAAGAAGAAAGCCAAGTTCTAACTGCTACTTGGTTATTAAAACAATCTAAGCTGTACACCATGGCTCTGGGAGATTGAGGCCAGCCCAGGCCACACAGTGACAAACATAAGACAAACAAGGGACTGGGAGTGCAGCTCAGTGCAGCTCATGTTTGAGGCCCTGGGTTCAATCCCCAGCCCCACAAGGAAAAAGAAAAAAGGTGGGGGAATAATCATGAAGACAATTTCCCCTTCCCTTTCAAAACTTAGGTACAGTAAGTTCACTCTTTGTATCAACCACCACAGTCATGATACAGACTCACTTTTTGGTTATAAAAAGAAATGCATTGCTCTCTGGGAATTTCCTAAACCCTGCTGACGGCTTCTGAAGGCATAGCGCACCGTGGCCAGGCCTCGGGAGTCAGGAGACCTGGATTTTCGTCCTAGCTCTGAAGCTGTCTAGCTGGGTAATCGCCCACGGGTCCCCTTTATGTCCTGGAGAAAGAGCGCGCTGACTGAATGCCTTCTGACAGCCTTGCCAGTTTGTTGTGATCCCCTCCCTGCAGGAGGCCTCTGGTTGCCTTGATTTTGAACATGAAGTTTAGCATCGCCCTGCGCAGGCCCACAGCGGAGGTAGCAAGGGTCAGCGTAGGAGCTCTGCTGGGGTAGGAGCACTCTGAAGGGGAATCAATGAAATGCTTTTCTGCAGTCTCAGTCTGTAGACTGGTAGTCTGGCCTATGCACAGCCACGATTGCCTGGGTTACCCAGTTGGGCCAAGAAAGAAGGGGACTAAAATTGGCCTGGATTAAGTGCTTTTGATGTCCAGAGCTTGACACCGATCTTGTTCATTCTTGCAGCAGAATTCTCTTTGAGGTAGTAAGTATCCCTACTCTCCAAGTGAAGGAACAGAGGTTCAGAGACATTATGTACATTGCTCAAGGACACACGGCCAGGTACTGCAGGATCTGGTATTAGAACCTGCTGCTTCTTGGTCTGAAGGATGGAGATGTGTCCTCAATTTTCAGGGCCCGTGCAGCCCACAGCTAACTGCAGCCAGATTCATCTCACCCAAATCTTGGCTTGACTAATTTCACACCTTCTCTCAAGATTCCAGCTCTCAGGCCCAGCACAGTCCTCCCACTCATCTCTGCAGTTCTCCGACTTCCACGCCTGTGACAGAACCAGTCTCTCCATAGTCCTTGGGAACAGATGTCTTGCAACAAAAATGTTTTGAACCTCATGAACAAGAGGAGAGGATCTCTGCTTTTGGAGAGAGGGACACTAAGATGTTTGCAAGGGTCAGGACCATCTTTTCTGATGCTTGAAAGTCAGAAGGAGCAGCACAGTGGGTGGTGCCATCCTGGGCTGGAGCCAAGAGGCCTGTGTGGCTCAGGCCTCTCTCTACTCTCTGTCAGGTGAGGCGGTGCTCGTGGGTGCTGCTGGGACTGACCCTGGAGAAAGGGGGTCCTCTCTGATGCAGGGAGATGGGGAGTCTTGGAGCAGAGGCAAGGTAGAGACAGGACACCTCATCCTTTGTAACAGGGAAAGAAGAAGAAGGCTGTAGACATCAGCAGGCTGTAGACCCAGGTGGGTGGGCTGTAGACACAGGTAGGTGAGCTCTAGATACAGGTAGGCAGGCTGTAGATACAGGTAAGTGGACTGTAGTTACAGGTAAGTAGGCAGATTTGTTGGAGAGGAGATGGGAGAGATCCTGTTGGCCTTTGAAGGCATGTGGGAGGTGGAGGCCGAGAAGGCAGATGGCAACAGGGGTTTGAAGGGAAACAGTGGGCCTGGGCAGTTACCCTGGAGGGTGGGGAGACAACTCTGGGGAAGTTTTGGGAGGCCCGGTGAGCATGGTTTTAAAGGAAGAGGGGTCAGTGTGGCTCAGCTGCTTGAGTGCAGATGTACAGGCAGACAGGTGGGTGGACCCATGCAGAAGACTGTAATGGACCAAGCATGGGGTGGGGAGGACAGGCGTTCAGAAGGCTGTAAGGATGGATCAGGAATTCTAAGCTGGCTGAGGAGTCAGGACTGAGCATGAGAAAGTAGGAAAAGGTCAATGTCCTGGACAAGTGCTAAGGTTGCAGGCTTGTTGGGGTGGGAGGGTGGAGGGAGGGAGCTGAAAGAAGAGGGGAAAAGTCAGAGGGGTGAGATGTGCACATGGACAAGTCTTGGTGAGAAGGTTAAGGATATGGCCCTGGGAGCAGGTGTCTCATGGGCTAGAGTCATTATTGGTGATGAGGAATTTGCAGTTTGGAGAGGCCAAGGTATTAGATGGTTCATCCTTGAGATGGCTGAAATTACCAGGAATGATAACAAGACTAATGATAGGGAGGAAAAAAGATAATGAACCAATCTCTAAAGTCCTCACTAGTGAGGAGACAGAGCAGCAGTCACATCTCTGAAGGAGGAGGGGGGATAAATGGGAGTGATAATGGGGAACAAGAGCAATTCTCCGGTCCCAGGCTCTGGGGTACACGGAGACAGGGGACGGCTTCTCCCGTGGTCCTCCTCGGACTGCGGGGATAGTGGGGTCCTCAACAGGACCTAATGGGGTTATCACACAGCAGTGTGGGCCTTGGGCAGGGACAAGAGAGGAGCTCTTGCACCTGCTTTCCAATGAGCTATGCCTGCTTTCTGAAGGTCAAGGAGGTGACAGAGGTAAATAGCCCTGTTCCCAGGGCCATATCCTTGACCTTCTCACCAAGACTTGTCCACCTGGGCATCTCCCCCCTCTGTCTGCACCCTTCTCTTCTTTCAGCTCCCTCCCTCCATCCTCCCACCCCAACAAGCCTGCAACCTTGGCACTTATCCAGGACAATGACCTTTTCCCACTTTTTCATGCTCAGTCCTGACTCCTCAGCCAGCTTAGAATTCCTGGTCCATCCTTATAGCCTTCTGAATGCCCTGCCCTCCCCACCCCATGCTGTGGGTGTCCATGGGGTGCTGCTTGTCTTGTGTTCTGCTTGTCCCCTCTGGATTTTTTTAGCTTGGTGGCCTTTCCTTCGGGGGGGCTGTCCAGTTCCCTAGGACCCCACAATCCACAAGTCTCTGTACCAGCCAAGTACAGGGTTGGCCTTCACCCTCTGCTCAGGATCACCCTCTTCCAAGACCAGTTCTGGCAAGAAGTTCACTGACTGGGCTCTCATGTGTGCACCCATTTACCAAATACATGTCAGGGGTCCTTTCAATGGGCACATCTTTGACCAGGGCTCCAAACTTCATGGCTAGCATTCAGATGGCAGGGAGGGGATCAGGAAGCACCCCCACAGCAGCTTGGCTGTATAAACAGGATTGCTTGAGCCCAGGGGTTCCAGACCAGTGTGCGAGACATAGCAGGATCCTGTCTCTTTAACAACAACAACAACAACGCAGGGGTGGGGCTGGGGGTGTAGTTCAGTGGTGGAGCGCTTTTTATTTTATAATTATATCCTTAGCCTGGGTGAGGCCCTCGTTTGATCCCCAAACACTACAATAAATAAGTAAATTAAATGGACAGGGTTTTCAGCTTTCTAAGAGGAAAAAAGGCGGGGGTAGGGGTGGGGTGTGGTCATATGAGACAATATTTATGGAAAAGAGCAGAAAATAAATGCATATACACGCATGTATATATGTATGTAGCTTGCTATCCATGAAGAGATAATTCAAGAACATAAAAAAAAACATTTTAAAAAATGAGCAAAATATTTGCAGACCACTTCATAAAAGAAGATACAAATGACCTAAGAGCATGTAAATAATCACTTGCTGTCATTAATCACCAGAGAAACGCACACAATGTTACCATCACTCCCAGCAGAATGGTGGAATTACATAGACTGACAAACTGAAAGTGGGTGAGGATTCGGAGCAACTGAGCAACTCTCGCCCTGAGAGTTGGTGGGTGTGTGAAATGGCGCAATCGCTTAGGAAAAAAGTCCCCCAAATTTCTTTTTATTTTATAATTATATGCCTACCTCTGACCTAGCCTAGAGATTTACCCAACAAAAATGCAATATGCTCACAAAAAGACTTACCTGAGCACGTTTATGGAAGTTCTCCTTGTAAATAGTCTTCAGATAGCCAACTGAATACCGCCCCCCAATGAAAATAGATAAATTACTGACAAACACAAGAATGCAGCAGCTCTCCAAAAGAAAGAAGAAATGATGCTGAGCAAAACCACACCATACCGTATGGTTCCGTTCTTGTGAAATTTAATTACAAGCAAAACTGATCTGCAGCAGTGGAAGTCAAACACTGGTTTGCCTGCTGGAGCATGGATATGAGGATGGGTTGGAAAGGGGCGTGAGGGACCCACCCAAGGTGAGAGAATTATTCTGTATCTAAATGGGGGTGTGGATGCACACATGCATACATTTATCAAAATTCATCCCTGAAGACTTGTACACTGTGTGTAAGGTAAAAAGAAATACAGAACCAGAAATGTTGAACTGTTGCTAATGATATGTATGCAGAAGCATTTTCAAATGAAGTGCACTGATTTCTAGAATTTATTTAGAAATGCATAAAAACCATGGATTAATGTATATGTGATAAAGTAAATATAGCAAAATGTTAATTATAGAATCTAGGTGGTAAATAGATTTTTCAGATTTTCTGTGTGTATGAAAACTTTCATGATGAAATAACAGTGTGAAGATAACATGAGAAACAGATATTACAGAATTAAGACTGTGACCAATTTTTTAAATCCTTAAAATGTTAACTTTGTGATTTTACATTCAGCTGAAATATTGTAACATAATTCTATGTTACCAAAGTAAAAAGAAAAAGCAAAGCTCACCATAGAAATTTTGGAATATACAGAGAAAA
This sequence comes from Marmota monax, assembly GCF_021218885.2. Taxonomy (NCBI): domain Eukaryota; kingdom Metazoa; phylum Chordata; class Mammalia; order Rodentia; family Sciuridae; genus Marmota; species Marmota monax. The sequence continues at coordinate 2,961,776 of NW_026694865.1, forward strand.
AAACAAAATATTTTTAGTTTGTAATCTCATGACCCTAACAATATATTAGTATATTTCTTTCTTTCTTTTTTACTTAAAGTATCTTGAACAATTCCCTGTCTTTAAATTCTCTTTAAAAAGCATGATTTTTAGAGAGTAGTATGCTCCATTGTATGTACTTACTATATATAAATGGTTTAATCACTCCCTATTGTTAGATGTTGGCTTGTCTCCAAGTTTTTCTATCGCAAACAAAGCCAGGGTGAACTTACCGTTCCTACGTATTTGATCACATTTTGATTTTTCTGTAGGATGAATTCCTTGAATCCAGTTACTGGGTCAGAGGTTAGGAACGATTTTTAACATTTAATACTAGCATATTATTTTCCAGAAAGATTATACCAATTTATATGTCCCATATAGAGTAGGATAATGTTTGTTTTCTTGCAACTTGGTCATCTTTGGATACTTTTATTCATATTTTAATTTTTTGCCAATTCTATAGGGTGAAGATTGTATCATATTATAGTTTTAAATCATATTCCTTTGAATGGTATTAAACATTTATTTTTCTAAATTCTTTTTAAAATTGTGTGTGTGTGTGTGTTGCTAGTGATTAAACCCACAGCCTTGTGCATGCTAAGCACATACACTATGACTGAACCTCTGTGCTTTGTCTCTGAATTATCTGTTTTATATTCTTTTCCCTATCAGTTTCTATCACTTGTGGGGAGAGAGCTGAACAATTTTTGTGTTGATTTGTTGAAGTTTTTTGTGAAATAAGGATATTAATCCCATGTTTAAGTGTTTGCTACAGCTAGTTTTCAAAAATACTAGTGTTACATTTATTTATATTTATTTATTTATTTATTTATAGATGAGCACAATACCTTTATTTTATTTATTGGTTTTTATGCAGTGTTGATTGAACCCAGTGCCTCACATGTGCTAGACAAGTGCTCTACCACTGAGATATAACCACAGCCCACTATTTTTTATTTTAGAAGTTCTTTTTGTGTGCTTTCTTGCCATCAGTATATTCTCTTTAGTGAAATACCTCTTCATAGATATTTGAAGTGAAATATCTTCTGGTATCCATTTTCTGATTGAATTTTTTTAAACTGTTGAGTTTTTAGAGTTCTTTATGTATGTTAGATATTAGTTCTTTGTTAAATGCACAGTTGGCAAATTATTTTCTTCCAGTCTCTGGTTTGTCTTTTCATCCTCATAGCATGGTCTTTTCCAGAGCAAAAGATTTTGATTTTGATGAATTCCTATTCATCAGTCTTTCCTTTTATGGATGATCTTCTGGGTTTCAGGTCTAAGAACTCTTTGTTAAGCACTATGTCCAGACAATTGCTCCTTGTTTTTTTTTTTTTTGTTGTTGTTTTTCTCCTAAAAGTTCAATAGTTTAACATTTCATTATTCTCATGATTCATTTCAAGTTAATTTTTGCCTGAAGTGTGAGGTTTCCTTTAGACTTTTTTTTAAATCCACAGATTCTCAGTTTCCCCAGTATCATGTTTTGAAAAGGCTGTTTCTCCTCCACAGAATGGATTTTGCACCTTTATCAAAAATCAACTGGGCATGTATAGGTAGATCTATTTCTGGGTTCTCTGTTCTGTTCTGTTGACCTACATGTCTGTTCCTGCACCAATAGCACACAGTCTTGATTACTATAGGTAAAAATAAGTCTTGAAATTGTGTAGGCTGATTGCTTGTATTTTATTATTATTTTTCAAAATTGTTCTAAATATTCTTGGGGTTTTTTTTGTATTTCCATATAAATTTTAGAAAAATCTTGCCTATAACAAAAAATCTTCCTGAGATTTTGAAAGAAATTGCACTAAACTTATACATAAATTTAGAGATAAGTGACATCCTTACTGTGTTGAATCTCTAAATCAGTTAACACAATTTCTATTTATTTATTTTCTTTTTTATAGTCTTTTTAATGAAATATCTTCTTGTATCCATTTTCTGATCAAAAATGTTTCATTGATTTATTTCTACTTTGTTTTTAATTTTACTTATTTCTCCTGTATTTATTATTTCTTTTCTTTTTCCTTTGAATTTATTTTGCTCATTTTCTAGTTGCTTAAAGTGAAAACTTAGATTGTTAAATTGGGGCTTTCCTTCTTTTCTAATGTATGCAACCAAGGCTAAAATTTCTCACTCAGTCCTGCTTTCACTGTAGTCACAAATTTTGATATCATTTTAATTCAATTTAATTTTTTGAGATGACCTCTTTGATCCAAGGATCACTTATCAGTATGCTGTTGAGTTTCCAATTGTTTGAAATATAACTGTTTTTGATATCTAATTTTTTGTTTTAAAAAACTATATAATTCTTTTTTTTTTTTTTTGGTGTTGGGGATTGAACCCAGGACCTCATGCATGCTAGGCAAGTAGTTCACAACTGAGCTACATCCCCAGCCCTGACTTAAATTTTTAAGTTTGTTGAGGCTTGTTTTATGGCCTAAGATACAGCTGATCTTGGTATATGCTATCTGAGTGCTCAAAAAAGAGTAAATGTTCTTTTTTTAGTAACAGGGATTAAACCCAGGGGCACTTAAGCACTGAGCCACCTCCCAGCCCTTTTTAATATTTTATTTAGAGATAGTGTCTCCCTGATTTTGTTAAGGCCTCACTAAATCACTGAGGCTGCCTTTGAACTTGAGATCCTCCTGCCTCAGCCTCCCAAGCTGCTATGATTACAGGCCTGCTCTACCACGCCTCACCTATTTTCCTTTGTTGTTGAATGAGTGTTCTAAAAGTATCAGACAGATCCTATTGGTTAGTGGCATTGTTGAATTCTTCTCTGTCATTGCTGATTTTCTGTTTAGTGCTATCTGTTGTAAGAGGAATACTGATGACTTTAACTATAATTGTGGATTTGTCAGTTTCTTCTTTCAGTTCTATTAATTTTTTCCTTCACTTATTTTGCAGTTTTGTTGCTAGTTGCACACAGATTTATGCACTGTCTTCTTGTTGGATAGGCCCATTGTCATTAGGTAATGCCCTCACTGTCCCTGGTAAAAATCTTCGCTGACATCTACTTTATTTGATATTAGTATAACCACTCCTACTTTCTTTTGATTGATATTTGCAGGGGAACAATATTGTCTAAAGATCTTCTTTAAACTGGAAGATGGATGATGAGAAACTAGTTTAAAAGTTTTTAAGATATAATAAATTCAGTTTCATAATAAAAAATAATCTAGAATGTGCAGAACAAGAAACATTGCTGAATTTACCTTATGTGCCTTCTTATGGAAGAACAAATAAGTAAAAATAGAGAAATAAAACCTAGTTCTTTGCCATGCCTGATTCAAGCTGGCTTGTACCAGAGCCTGCATTCTTATGCCAAGGAGCAGAGCTATGCCAGGGTCTTCCCCTGACCTGCATTCGCAAGAACAGCCTCTCCAGCCTCTGGTGTTTGCTGGGTACCCCCAGATCTCATGCTTTCAGAAAATCTTGTGGAATTTTAATCCTATTTCCAAATGAGATAGCCATTCACCCAGAGATCCACCAACAAAACTGAATGAAGATGTTTATGAAGCCACTTTAAAAAATTGTTATAAATTCTGTAATTATCTCCTGATTAGAACAACTAGAATGCATTTTATTTTGTTTTGTTTTTATTTAAATGACCAGTTTTTAAAAATGTAGATATTTGAAATATACCACAAGTTTTGTGACCCTATTTGGCATTTCTTCATTTTGCAACTTATCAGGAACTCTCAAAAGGTAGCATTAGCCACAGTCTCTCTGTGGCTTTCTCTTTTTTATTTATTTATTTACTTGTTTTGTTACCAGAGATTGAACCCAGGGGCTCTTAACTACTGAGCCACATCCTTAGCCCTTTTTATTGTATTTTTTGAGACAGGGTCTTGCTAAATTGTTTAGGGCCTTGCTAAGTTGCTGAGGCTGGCTTTGAATTTGCGATCCTCCTATCTCAGCCTACTAAGCTACTGGGATTTCATGTCCAGCAGTGGGGGTCTTTTTTGATGGCCCTAGAATGTTTGCAGTAGCTGTGAGCCTAGTGGGTCCAGTAAGCTCTGATCTCAGATGGCTGGATTCCCAGAGCTGACGATCTAGGCCTTGAAAATCTCTAGAAAGACAAGAATCCAGGTATTTCCCCCTTGTCCTGGAGCAGCACCCTGGGAAAATCCTCATTAGAAAGTTGTTGCACAAACTAAATGAAAATGAAAAGCAAAAATTTATGATCTTCTCTCGAAAGCTGAAAGAGATTTGCCTTTCTTAAATTCACTTGATGATTGAAGCCATGACTTATGTGCCTTCTTGTGGAAGAACAAATAAGTAAAAATATAAATACAGGTAGCCCAAACTCCAACCCAATAAGGTGGAATCTGGGGGGAATCTAGAGTCAGATGTCTCTGAATTATGAGGAAGATTCAATGGACTTACTAAACCAAGCTCTAGGGAGACAAAGGGCTTAAAAAGTAAATGCACCCCAGGTGCAGTGACACATGACTGTAATCCCAACTGCTTGGGAGACTGAGGCAGGAGGATGGTGAGTTCAAAGCCAGACTCAGCAACTTAGTGAGGCTCTATTTCTAAATAAAATATGAAAAAAGGCTGGGGATGCGGCTCAGTGGTTAAGCACCTTGGGTTCAATTCCCAATACAAAAAAAAAAAAGCACACAAAAGATTCCATTTTACAATATGAATATTTTATTATAAACTCCCCTTGGGCTGGGGTTATGGCTCAAGCGGTATCGTGCTTGCCTGGCATGCGTGCGGCCCGGGTTCAATCCTCAGCACCACATACAAACAAAGATGTTGTGTCCACCGAAAATTAAAAATAAATATTAAAAAAAATTAAACTACCCCCATTTTTTTTTACACAAAAGGTGGCAAAAAGAGCATTAAGAATGTGGACTCTGAAGCCAAACTAGCAACGCTCACACCCCAGTTCTGTGACCCTTTAGTTGTCTTTATGCAGATTTCATAATCTCTCAGTTTTCTTTTTTTAGCATGAGGATAGTAACAGCCTCTGTCTCATATTATTATTTGAGGATTAAGCAAGCTAATATATGGTGCATTTAGGACAGGGCCTGGTACACAGAGAGCCCTCTATAGCGGGCACTTTTATTATAGGAAGGTGGGGTGTGCTGAGACTAAGGCATGGGCTCTGGACCAAGACTGCCTAACCTCAAGTCTCGTGTCCTTATCTGTAGAACGGAGAGCAGTACCAATCCTCATAGGGGTGTTGTGTGATTGAAACTATATTTAGAGAGATATAGTCTATATACATCCACTATATATAATATATATGTGTGTTTGTGTATGGATGTGTATATGTCATTTCAGAAAGTGCCTTGCACTTGGTAAGCACTATTGTATTTCAGCAAATCCAAGATGGCATAGTTGAAAAATGCATCATTATTTTATGTACTAAGAAAGAAAAGCCATTGCAATTAAATTATGACATGCCTTTGACTGTAATTCATCCTCATTTCAAATATGATACAAAGTGAAAAAAATGCACATCTTGAATTGATGAAACGTGGGATTTAAGTGTTGGCCATTCCACTCTTGTTTTTGCTTAAAAATATATCTTGGATATTGTTCCATATTGGTACAAAGAGAGCTTTTTCTTTCTGTTTTAAATGGTTATATAGTAATCCATTGTGTGGATGAGCCATAAATTATTTAACCAGCCCCCTATTAGTTTCCACCCTGTCACAGTTACAAATGATACCACAATGAATAACCCTAGAGACATGTCATTTTGCAAGTTGGCTATGATATCTACAGGATCAATTCCCAGAACAGACATTGCTGGGTCGAAGAGTATATGTATTTGGAACTTTTGTAGCTATTTTTAAGATCACGTTTTAAATTTCCAGACTTCTTCAAGCCAAGGAAAGCATGCGTCAAAAAAGTTTGAAAAGAATCAGCCTAATGAAAGAGGAGTGCTCCACTGGGAATTCCACCAGGAATATGGGGGAGACAATATTTTCATACACTGCTTGGGGCCCCTTAAATTGGTCAGACATTTTGTGAGGAGGAGGAGGTACTGGGAATTGAACCCAGGGTGCTTTACCACTGAGCTACATCCCAAGCCCTTTTTATTTTTTATTTTGAGACAAAGTCTTGCTAAATTGCTAAGAGTCTCACTAAGATGTTGAGGCTGGCCCCAAACTTGGGATCCTCCTGTCTCAGCCTCCCAAGTCACTGGGTCTACAGGCATGAATCATAGCACCCCGCATGGCCAGACTTTTTGGAAAATATTTTGGCACTGTCTTTTCAGTTCTACTTCTAGAAAGCTGTCTTACAAAAATACTAGCACAAGCTGCAAACACAAATATAATCCTCATAGCATACAATGTAGCAGTCGTGGTGTTCAGAGCTTATGGATATTAATCCATCTAATTCCCATGCTCTATGAGGTAAGGGCTACTAGCCCAATTTTATAGAGATGGAGAATTGTAATACAGAAAGGATAAAACTAATAAGCTGCAGAGATAGGCTTGGACCCAGCCAACCTGGCACGAGTTTGAACTTGTAAGTATACATATATACTATTTTGAAATAGTAAAAAAAAAAAAAAAAAAGAGAGAGAGAGAGAGAGAGAGAGAGAGAGAGAGAGAGAGAGAGATGGCTAAATGTCACAAAATGAGTTAGCTAATATTATTATAAATTCATGCTGCAGAAAGCAATGCAACCATGATAAAGAATGAAGTAAGGGCTGGGGATGTGGTCAAGCGGTAGCGCGCTCGCCTGGCATGCGTGCGGCCCGGGTTCGACCCTCAGCACCACATACAAACAAAGATGTTGTGTCCGCCGAAAACTGAAAAATAAATATTAAAAAAAAATTCTCTCTCTCTCTCTCTCTTAAAAAAAAGAATGACGTAAATCTTTATATACCAACATCAACATATGTCCATAATGTAGTGCCTTGTTTGAAAACATCAAAAAGGACCAGGTGTTGCGGTGCATGCCCATAATCCCAGCTACTAGGAAGGCTGAGGCAGGAGGATCACAAGTTCAAGGCCAGCCTCAGCAACTTAGTGAGGCCCTAAGCTGCTTAGGGAAATCATGTCTCAAAATAAAAAATAAAAAAATCTGGGGATGTGACTCAGTGGTTAAGTACCCATGGGTTCAATCCCTGGTAGGACCCCCACCCCCCCCAAAAAAAAATCAATTAATTAAAAAGGAGAACTGGGAGTGTGGCTCAGTGGTAGCACACTTGCCTAGCATATACAAGGCCATATATTTGATCCCATAATACAATAAATAAATAAATACAAAAAGGAGAGTACAGGGCATCTTGGATAGCAAGAGTACATTTCACTACATGTGTGTATGTGATCTATCAAACAGAGATGGATGGATGGATGGAAAGATGGATGGATACATGCATATATAAATAAATAATAATAATAATGTTAAAGGAAAATGAAACAATAAAGGCTATTTACCACAATTACATCTGATTAAGAGAGAAAGTTAGAGAAGGAGGACTTTGTATACTTCCAAATTATTTGTCTCTTTACATAGATAATATAATAATAAACCTGAGATCATTAAGAGACAGCAGTCATGTGGACATTTAATTCCTGACTCCTTAGTTTTCACTTGGCCCTTGTACCAAATTTCATCAGAAACACCAAGAAAAAGAAATGGGGCAAAATCAAAAAGCAAACAACCCCCCCCCCACATTCAGAGATAAATAGCCCTAACCTAAACTATTATATTATTTGGAAATTTATTGAGCTTTATGACCTACAAAAGGCACCTATCAAAAATAAACCTTTTTTAAGTTATGAAAGCATAGTTGAGTTTTCTTTGGCACTTTTGGGTAATTCTTCCATTTCTAAGTTTTTTTCACTTCCTAGACTCTTCTCTTCTGACTTAAATTTCCCTCTAGATACTTACTGTCTTAATTCACGTATGCTGCTGTAATGAAATATTATAGACTGGGTGTTGTTTTGTTGTTTTTCCATCCTAGGGATTGAACCCAGGGATGCTCTACCACTGAGCTACATCCCCAGCCACGACTACTACCCTGCCTTTTTTTTTTTTTTTTTTTGTAAATTAAAAAAATTTGTTTTTCAGACAGATCCTGCTAAGTTGCCCAGGCAGGACTCCAACTTGCAATTCTTTGGCCTCTGCCCGCTAAGGCACTGGGATTCCAGGTTCGTGCCAGCATGACTGCCTGGGTCATTTATAAAGCGAGTTCTTGTAGTTCTAGAGGCTAGGTAGTCCAAGATCAAGGTGCTGGCATTTGGTGCCTTGTGAGGGCTGCTCTCTGCTTCCAGTACGGTGCTTGTTGCTGTGTTCACATATGGTGGAAGGCAGAAGAGCAAGAGAGCATTCCCTTCAACCTTGAGCTCTTCTTGAGGGTAAGGATCCCATTCACGGGGACAGGGTAGGGGGGTGGGGGGGGGGAAATTCCTCATGACTTAATCATCTTCCAAAGACCACATCTTAATAACTGTTAATACTTAATACTGGGAATTCAGTTCTCCAGGGCAAACCATCATTCAAACAATAGCACCTAGAGATGAAAGTTATTTTACACCAGGACCTTTCTAGGAGTGATCGTAAAGAAAGCATCTTTATTTATTTTTTAAAGGTCTAGGCTAGGTTGAGTTGGTGGGGTAGTCCTGAGCATACTGGTGAAAAGATGCAATGATGATCTCAGCTACCTAAAGAGGGAAGCATTCTCCAATGAAGAGGCCCACGGTGAACAAACACTGCCATACCCACTTGGCACCAGTGGGTCACACCCTCCACTGCTTCTCAGGAAGAGACCTGATCTCAAGAAAAGAGCATAATTGCCAGGTGCAGTGGTGCACACCTGTAATCCTAGCTGCTTGGGAGGTTGAGGCAGGTGGATCACAAATTCAAGGCCAAACATGACAACTTAGCCAGGCCCTGTCTCAAAATAAAAAATAAAAGGACTGGTGGTAGAGTGCCCCTGGGCTCCATCCCTCGCACTTAATTAATTTTTTTTTTTTTTTGGTGGGGGGACAGATCCTGCTAAGTTGCCCAGGTAGGACTCCAACTTGCAATCCTTTGGCCTCTGCCCCCTAAGGCACTGGGATTACAGGTGTGTGCCAGCATGACTGCCTGGGTCATTTATAGTTGTAGAAGCTGGTAGTCCAAATCAAGGTGCTAGCATTTGGTGTGTGAGGGTTCTCCAGAAGAATCACTGAAAACGACAGTTGGATCTTTGGAGGCAGTCATTTGAGATCATATACACGGCATTATTAAGGCATTGGTGCTTTACCAGGTAAACTGGGAGGAGAGGTTCTAAATGTCATCGTCTCATAGAGGACTTCCATGCTGCTAAAGCAGGAAGCTAGAAGCATCTATTTCAGTATACCTGACCCTCTAAGGATGAAGTTATTATACTTGTTAGTTTCAGGCTCTGGATAAACTTCCCATATAACTATTCTAGTTTTCCAAGACTATTTTTATACTTTTTGAGGTATTCATCCTAGATTAGCTTTTTCTTCCTCCCTCCCTCCCTCCCTCCCTCCCTCCCTCCCTCCCTCCCTTCCTTCCTTCCTTCCTTCCTTCCTTTCTCTGTTCTAATGAATACGGACAGTTTGGAAATCTTTTCTAGGAGAAGGATTCTTGGTGTGACTCCCTCTTTGCTGTTTATCTTCAGGTGCGATATCTGTTGTGTCTTGTGCTGATAATGCCAAGGTCGCGGGTTCGATCCCCGTACGGGCCACCAAATGCCACAGTCTGGCTGGGCACAATCAGGAGCCACTTGTCAAAAGAAACTAACTTTATTTTTAGAACCACACACGCCAAACAAAACAGCCTCTCAGGAAAAACCCTCAGAGCCTCAACTGCCACCACCGGCTTTCCACAAGCCTCTCTCTCCCACACAAGCTTCTCTCCACCTCCCACAATCCTCCTGCTCTTGAGGCCGATTGGCTGGGTCACGTGGGTGGAGCCAAAAAAGTCCCCCAATGAGCAGCTCCGTGGTCTGAAAGGGCAGGGAAACAGCCCAATGAGCATCACCGCAGAGGAGCCAATCAGCTAGATGTTGCTGGGGCCGCTGTGAGCCAATCATCAGCCGGCAGCTGGGAGTTTGCTGGCAGCTGGAAGTTTGCTGGGGCCCCTTCGGCTGTGGCTCCCCATAATACTCCCATTTTTGTCATCAAAAAGAAATCTGGTAAATGGAGATTATTGCAAGATTTAAGAGCCATTAATAATGAGATGGTTATTATGGGACCTGCTCAATCAGGGATTCCTCAGTTGTCTGCTTTGCCAAAAACCTGGTATGTTTTAGTTATAGATATTAAAGATTGCTTTTTTTCAATTCCAATTCATCCTGAGGATAGTCCACATTTTGCATTTACTATCTCTGCACTGAAACATGAAGATTTAAACACATATATTAAATTATGTAGAGACATTAATGAACAAGAGCAAGTCGTGGCAGCTGCAGTAAAACAGGCTTTAGATGCCAGAGACATTAATGAACAAGGGCAAATTGTGGCAGCTGCAGTAAAACAGGCTTTAGATGCCAGGCCAAGAACATGCTACAATTGTGAACAAACAGGACATTTTAAAAGGAATTGCCCCATTGGAGGAGGGTTTAACAAAAGTAGGTATCAAAGGAGTAGAATACCAGGTATTTGCCCACGATGCCGTAGAGGGAGATATTGGGCTAATGAATGCCGTTCTCAAACCACCATAGAGGGTACTCCATTATCAAAAAACGAACAAGGACCAGGTGTTTATCCACGATATCGTGGAGAAAGTCATCGGGCTCCATTGCCAAAAAATGGACAGGGGGGCCCAATGCTCCGGGGCCCAAAACCACAAATATACGGAGCACTGGAGGAACCCAGCAACCCCATCAGGGTAGTGCCCAGGACACATTGTCCATCAGATCCCTCATCAGACAAACCAGAGGGAGCGCAGGGTTGGACATCTGCGCCTCCGCCAGAGCAGTACTAACTCCAGAGATGGGAGTTCAAATCATTCCCACAGGGGTGAAAGGACCTCTTCCCAAAGGAACAGTAGGCTTATTATTGGGACGCAGCTCTTCTACTCTAAAAGGACTTATGATAAGTCCTGGGGTAATTGATCCCGATTATGAAGGTGAAATAAAAATTATAGCCAGTTCTCCAAATGGTATATCAGTAATTTCACCAGGAGATAGAATAGCAAAGTTGCTAATAATACCCAGCCTACATGATAAATTTTCCAGTCGTACTGTAGAAAGAGGTTCCAAGGGATTAGGCTCCACAGGTGTAGATTGGGCTATGCTTTCTTTAAATTTAGATTCTCGCCCCATGCTAAAACTAAATATTCAAGGACATGAATTTAATGGGCTACTGGATACAGGTGCAGACCTTAGCATCATCTCTCGTCAAGAATGGCCAAAACATTGGCCATTACAACAAGCCACTCAAACGCTTCGAGGCCTAGGAGTGGCGACTAATCCCCATAGAAGTGCAATGGTATTAGATTGGAAGGATCCTGAAGGATGTGAAGGAACTATACAGCCATATGTATTGGATCATCTTCCCGTAAATTTATGGGGACGAGATGTCCTAGATCAATTAGGTTTGACATTAACAAATAACATCAACCAAAATGCACCCACTATTATGACTAGACAAGGTTTTAGGAAAGGAAAAAGATTAGAAAAACAAGAACAAGGTATAACAGCACCAATACAAATAGATCAAGGAACAGACAGACATGGGTTGGATTTTCAGAAAGGGCCACTGAGACAATAAAAATTACTTGGAAATCAGAAAGACCAGTATGGGTTCCTCAGTGGCCCCTGACTAAAGAAAAGATACAAGCAGCCCATGACCTGGTCAAACAACAATTAGCAGAAGGACATATACAACCTTCTGTATCTCCCCATAATACTCCCATTTTTGTCATCAAAAAGAAATCTGGTAAATGGAGATTATTGCAAGATTTAAGAGCCATTAATAATGAGATGGTTATTATGGGACCTGCTCAATCAGGGATTCCTCGGTTGTCTGCTTTGCCAAAAACCTGGTATGTTTTAGTTATAGATATTAAAGATTGTTTTTTTTCAATTCCAATTCATCCTGAGGCTAGTCCACGTTTTGCATTTACTATCCCTGCACTGAATCATGAAGGTCCTGATCAGAGATATGAATGGAAAGTACTCCCTCAAGGGATGGCTAACAGTCCAACTATGTGTCAAATTTATGTTAACAAAGCAATCCAGCCACTTAGAAATCAAAATCCTGAACTACAAATATTTCACTATATGGATGATGTATTATTAGCACACAAAGATAAAAACACATTGCTAGAATGTTATGCCACACTTACAAACTTATTAAAAAAATATAATCTAGAGATAGCAATAGATAAAGTACAATTAAATTTTCCAATTAATTATTTAGGAGTTCTATTATCCTCAACCATGGTCCGTCCACCAAAAATTCAAATACGAGTAGATCAACTCAAATCGCTTAATGACTTTCAAAAGTTATTAGGAGACATAAATTGGATAAGGCCTTATTTAGGTATACCAACAGGAGAGTTGGGACCTTTATTTGATATCCTAAAAGGTCCATCAGATCCAAATTCACCCCGAATGTTAACGCCTGAAGCAAGAAAGGCATTAAAAATCATTGAAACATATATGGAAAATATGCATTTGGATAGAATTGATATAAGTTTGCCTTTATTATTTATTGTACTACCAACAAAAAATATTCCTACAGGAGTATTTTGGCAAGAAGGTCCATTATTATGGATACATTTATCTTATTCTCCTAACACTATTCTTACTAGGTATCCTGAGGCTGTAGGACAATTAATACTCAAAGGAATAAAAGCAGCGAAGGGAGTGTTTGGAATTTCTCCCAATAAAATTATTACTCCATATACTATGAATCAAATTGATGAGTTAGCTAATGAGTTAAATACTTGGGCAATAATCATGTGCAAATCTAATGTTTCATTTGATAACCACTTACCATCTAATCCTTTATTGTCTTTTTGGTCATTGCATCCTGTAATTTTTCCAAAAATGACAAGAAAAACCCCTATCATGAATGCTCCAAATATATTCACTGATGGGTCAAATAATGGTACAGCAGCAGTAGTTACCCCTGATCAAACTTTTACATTTTTAGTACCCAAACAATCAGCTCAAAAGGTAGAGCTTAATGCAGTTTTACAAGCTTTTGTGATGTTTAAAGATTCTGTATTTAATTTATTTTCTGATAGTCAGTATGTAGTTAATGCTATAGTATCTCTTGAAGGTGCTGGTAGGATTTCCCCTTCTTCTACTGTTTTCTCTTTGCTTTCCACTATACAAAGTCTAATCTGGGACAGAAAAGATCCATTCTTTATAGGACATATCAGGGCACATACAGGATTGCCTGGAGCCCTTAGTTTGGGCAATGATTTAGCAGATAAAACTACACATGACATACATATTTTCTCTACACTAGAAGAAGCTATAAATTTTCATAAAAAGTTCCATGTCAATGCTAATACTTTACAAAAGCGTTTTAAAATAACTAAGGAACAAGCTAGACAAATAATAAAACAATGTCAAAATTGTGTGACCTTTTTACCACAAGTTAATCTTGGAGTCAATCCTAGAGGACTGATACCTAACCATATTTGGCAGATGGACGTCACACACTTGCCAGAATTTGGAAAATTAAAATATTTGCATGTTACAGTCGATACTTCTTCTGGATTTTTGATGGGCTCCCTTCATGCCGGAGAAAAAACTAAAGATGTTATAGCTCATTGCTTACAAAATTTTGCCACTGTGGGTGTTCCAAAACAGTTAAAAACAGATAATGCCCCTGGTTATACTTCTACCTCTTTTAAACAATTTTGCTCAACATTTGGCATTACTCATATAACAGGAATCCCATACAATCCACAGGGACAAGGCATAGTTGAAAGAGCTCATCAAGGGCTGGGGATGTGGCTCAAGCGGTAGCGCGCTCGCCTGGCATGCGTGCGGCCCGGGTTCGATCCTCAGCACCACATACAAAACAAAGATGTTGTATCCGCCGATAACTAAAAAATAAATATTAAAATTCTCTTTCTCTCTCTCTCTCTCCTCTCTCACTCTCTCTTTAAAAAAAAAATAAAATAAAATAAACACTGGCTTGTAAAAAAAAAAAAAAAGAAAGAGCTCATCAAACTATTAAAATGTACTTATTAAAGCAAAAAGAAGGAATTGGGAAGGGGTATATATTCCCCAAAGATAAACTTAAAATAACCATTTTTACTCTAAACTTTTTAAATTTGGATTCATCAGGACTTAGTGCTGCGGAAAGGCATATGTGTCCAAAAAATGTACATAAGCCCAAGGTACTTTGGAAGGATATTCTAACAGGACAATGGAAAGGTCCTGACCCAGTAATTGTCTGGAGTTGGGGGTCTGTTTGTGTGTTTCCACAGGGAGAACAGCAGCCGATTTGGATTCCAGAGAGATTAACCAAGGTCCTGACCCAGTGATTGTCTGGAGTCGGGGGTCTGTTTATGTGTTTCCACAGGGAGAACAGCAGCCGATTTGGATTCCAGCAAGATTAACTAAAGCGATTTCTACAGACCAAAAAGAAGATGATTTGGCTCAAATCCATAACAACTGATATCCAAAACTCCAGTTTGGCTATTCTTACATCTGCAACAGAACCAGGATGCTTTTTTCAATATCTATTTTATTATTGCCCTTTGCCATATCATGAAGTTCTATTTTGTTTTTTGAGCTCTTACAGACCTAGGTTAATGTTTTGCTGATCAGTTCTATTTTTTTTTGACTATAGAGTTTTTAAACATTGCAATGGAGATTTCACCTGTAAAAAGTTATAAGGCCTTTACTATAATGTTATGTGTTGTATGTATTATATTATGTGTGCACACTTGTGTTTTGTGTTATATGTTTGAATGTATGTATGTCCATATATCATATATGATGAGCGCTCATGATAAAATGGATCCAAATATTTTTTTTCACGTGATTTATATGGTTTAATTTAAATTGGGTAAACAACTGTTGAGGATTGTTTTAATATGTAAACAAAAAAGAAGGTTAACAGATCTGTTTGTTTACTTTCACCTTTCCTTTTCATTATATTTAATAATTCTCTTAAAGATAATGTAAATTGTTAAGAAAATTGTTTTCTTTTAGTGCCTTCTGTAATGTTACATAATTTTTTCTTTAGCCATTATTGCCAGAATTCCTATCTTCATCCCAGTGCTGGTGAAGTCAAAGATAAAACCAATCTACAGCTTCTACAATAGCCATCACTGAACTGCTTGCAGAACTTGCCTGGACACATTGTGAGCTCACCTGTATGCATTGTGAACTATCTGTTGGTGCAGCGACTTGTGGTAGTGTTGGGGTATTTTTGCTGATGATGTCATTGGTGGTACAATTTTTCCAAAAGGAGCCGTCAATTGGCTTGGTGTATCTTCCTCCCTTCTGCTTGTCATGATCGTCCAGCTAAAATTTGGGGGCCAACAGAGGTGAGGCAAAGAACCTCACCCCCCCGCTGGTACAAAGACCTCTCCACAGGTGTGGCTGTATACTGGACCGATAGTCAGTGACGGGTAAGATCCAATTGCAATGGTACCAACCTAAGGACCATATGTACTATTGGACAACCTAAGGCAGGCACGGTCCCTAAGCCACATGCTTGTTGTTTAAACAGAGAGGGGGAGATGTTGAGAGCCACAGCCAAAGGGGCCCCAGCAAACTTCCAGCTGCCAGCAAACTCCCAGCTGCCAGCTGATGATTGGCTCACAGCGGCCCCAGCAACATCTAGGTGATTGGCTCCTCGGCCCCAGCAACATCTAGCTGATTGGCTCCTCTGCGGTGATGCTCATTGGGCTGTTTCCCTGCCCTTTCAGACCACGGAGCTGCTCATTGGGGGACTTTTTTGGCTCCGCCCACGTGACCCAGCCAATCGGCCTCAAGAGCAGGAGGATTGTGGGAGGTGGAGAGAAGCTTGTGTGGGAGAGAGAGGCTTGTGGAAAGCCGGTGGTGGCAGTTGAGGCTCTGAGGGTTTTTCCTGAGAGGCTGTTTTGTTTGGCGTGTGTGGTTCTAAAAATAAAGTTAGTTTCTTTTGACAAGTGGCTCCTGATTGTGCCCAGCCAGACTGCGGCAGTTTTACTGTCCTGTGACTCCCCCTTCCTGTTCATTATTCCTCCCTGGTGTCTTGTGGGTCTCTTGGAGAGCTTTCCTCCCAGTGGAAGATTCCTGAACTGATAAGGTCCCTTTTTGCCCAGAAACCAGAGGAATTTGCATTCTCTGGTCATGGTAGGAGTCCCCAAGCTATATAAACCATATCCAGGGCCCAACAGCTAAAGTGGCAGGATTTGTCTCCTTCTTTGAGCTCTTTCCTAGCAGGGCTCAGCCTCACTGTGAATATCTACATAACCTGTAATCCCAGCGATTTAAAAGTCTGAGACAAGAGGATCACAAGTCAGAGGCCAGCCTGGGCAACTTAGTGAGACCTTATCTATAAATAAATAAATAAATGGCCAGGATGTACCTCCATGGTAGTGCCTCCCTGGCTTCAATTCCCAGTACTGCTGTAAGGGTCCCACGAAACGTCGGAGAAAGAGACCACCAAGTGACCACTCAAGCAATTGGCAGAAGGGGGATTTATTGAACCAGCATGCTGGGGCTCCGTGCCCACTCAAGAAGGGAAAGCAGCCCAGAGCCCCGAGCAGGGGCTGAGCACTGCTTAGGTACACTTTTTGGGGAGGGCGGAGGGCTTTGTATACATCAGAACAAATCATCATGAGGCGCGGCAAAATTGAACAACAACTCCTAAACATGATTAGTTCATTCATTGGCGGGAACAGGTCAGGCTGGAGTGATAGGTCATTCCTAAGGAGAGTACACATTCAAACTGATTGGTTCAGGCCCTGCAAGGCCTATGTGCAACCACACAGAGCCCTTATTAAACAACCAAATAGTCAGGGGAAATATTTACTGGGCAGTTCCAAGCATTGTCTTAACAGCTACAGAAATTTCAGGTTTTGCAGGTAGCACAGAAACCTAACAATACCTAATCCTTTACATTTTAACTCAGACCTTGCAGCTTAGAAACTTTACAACACCCGGTCTTTTACCCTTTAACTTTTATGCTTTAACTTCAATTTCTTTTACCCTTACACTGCGAAAGAGAGAGAAAAGACACACTCTTGTACATGCTTCGTGGTACACATGTGTGAAGGGTTTGGGTAGATCAGACAATGAGGAATGGGTCCAGAATGGTTCTGAAAATTACCTGTGTATCAGAATCATCTGGAAAACCAATAGGAAACCCAAATAAATGACGAAGGGCTTCAACCTGGTTTTGTTTTGTTGGAATGGTGTTTTTTTGATTGTTTGATTTTGTTTGGGGGACCAGGGATTGAACTCAGGGGCATTTAACCACTGAGACACATCCCCAGCCCTTTTTAATTTTTACTTTGAGACAGGGTCTCATTAAATTTCTTCAGGTTTCCCTAAATTGCTAAGGCTTTGCCACAGTCTGGCTGGGCACAAAATCAGGAGCCACTCAAGCAGGAGCAAACTTTATTTCCAAAACTCCTGCGAATGCCACGCACGCAGCCTTCTCCAGGGACACACTCCACCATCCGGAACTCCCTCCTCCGGAATTCCCTCCTACCGCACTTCCCCAACCAATGGGAACTCTCCGGGAGTCCATTGAGAGCTCCAAAGTAGCAGGCCGAGGCAGACAGCAGGGGTATAATCTCCAATTGAATGCAGATCTCAACATAATCATTATCATCTCAAGGGCTTGCTGGCGTCACCTTTCAACCAAAAATGCCATGCCTCATTCCTACTTGGCTATGGCTCTCAGCAAGGCTTGCCTTGAACTTTCGATCCTCCTGCTTCAGCCTCCCGAGCCACTGGGATTACAAATCTATGCTATGACACCCCAGCATGTTGGGATTTTTTTTGGACCAAGTTTCCCAGGTGATTCTGAATCACATCAAAGTACTGAGTCACACTACTGCTGGGAGCCATTAGCCAAGTAGGTATGACAATTTCCTTGCCAGCGTACCCCATGTTACTGACATGTTGCAGTGACATTGAATGTAAGTGACCTTGCTCAAGGACCAAGGCAGATTAGGGTGTTCCCGGTTTTAAGATAATCTTGTTTAGGGCGTTCCCAGTTTAGGTTCCAGGTTTAAGGTTTAAGATTATTCCTGCTGGGAATAGGGCGTATCCTGCTGCCTGAGTTCCCCTTGAGTTCTCACGGGATTCAGACAGTATATTTTGGAGATAGAAGCCCAGTGGAGGTGAATTTGGGAGAGAAGGTGGATTTGGGAAGAGAACGAGGATTTCCCCAGAACGTGATTGTAGACGGCTGGTGTGAGTTCGGGAATAAAGAGTTGCTGTTTGAATCTACAAGCTGTGTGGTGGCTCGTGATTGTGTGCCCAGCCAGACTGCGGCATTTGGCGGCTCGTACGGGGAACTTCTGAAGCTTAGAGGTAAGTGAAATTGCTTGCCCCTGAGGAAGAGCGAAAGAATGAGTGACCAACTCAAAAAACAATGTGTTATTGTTTTGATTTATCTTGTTTTTGTTTCAAGCTGCCTATCCCTAGAAATTTCTCAGGCAAACTGGAAAAAATGGTTGACTAAAGGTTTGAAGTTTGTCGGCCCTGAGGAAGAGAAAATTGATACAACGATTTTTTATTCCGTTTTTGTTTCATTCAGTTTCGGCTTTGTTTTGTGCTATCTTATTGGGTTGCGTTATCTTTATAGTAGATTAGAAATTAGTAAAAAACAAACCGAAAAGATGTTAAGTAAATTGTTAGAGGTTCAGACCATGGAGAAAGACATTTTAGATCAAGCAAAAGAGAAGGTCTCTCGAGCTAGTCAGACAGAGGAAGAAAATTTAAAGGAAAAGGGGTTGTTAGGAAAAAGGCCACAACAGGAGGCTGTTACTAACTCCATTTTATCACAAGAGGGCGTAATTCAACCAACAGCCCCACCGATGGAGACAGCTGAGTGGCCCTCAAACCCCGTAGTTGATAAATGGGATCCTGAGACAGGACCTCAAAGATTAGCATGCCCTGTACTTGAACAGGCAGGAGGGCAGCGAATTCACCGTGCTTTAGATTTTAAAACAGTGAAGCAGTTGAAGGAGGCTGTAACAACCTACGGGCCACAAGCTCCCTTCACGGTAAGCATGGTTGAGTCCATTACTAACTTGGACATGACGCCAGCAGATTGGGCTAGCATGTGTAAATCTGTACTAAATGGAGGACAATATTTGTTATGGAAGGTTGCCAATGAGGAATTTTGCACGGAGACAGCTAGGCGAAATGCAGCAGCCGGTTACCCTCAAAGAAATCTAGATATGTTGTTAGGAAAAGGACCTTATGAGGGTCAACGGCAACAAATTGAATATGATCCTGCTATATATGCACAAATTGCTGCAGACGCAGTTAGGGCATGGAAGACTTTACAAGGACATGGAGATTTACAAGGTCAGCTATCTAAGGTAATACAGAGAGCTAATGAACCTTACGCTGACTTTGTAGATAGGCTAATTCAAACGGCTGCCAAAATTTTTGGGGATACAGAACAAGCAATGCCATTAATAAAACAACTGGCTTATGACCAAGCAAATCGTTGCTGCAGAGAGGTTATTAGACCATGGAGACATGAAGATTTAAACACATATATTAAATTATGTAGAGATATTAATGAACAAGGGCAAGTCTTGGCAGCTGCAGTACAACAGGCTTTAGATGCCAGGCCAAAAACATGCTATGATTGTGAACAAACAGGACATTTTAAAAGGAATTGCCCCATAGGAGGAGGGTTTAACAAAAGTAGGTATCAAAGGAATAGAATACCAGGTATTTTCCCACGATGCCGTAGAGGGAGACATTGGGCTAATGAATGCCGTTCTCAAACCACCATAGAAGGTACTCCCTTATCAAAAAACGGACAAAGACCAGGTATTTATCCAAGATATCGTGGAGAAAGGCATCAGGCTCCATTGCCAAAAAACGGACAGGGGGGCCCAATGCTCCGGGGCCCACAACCACAAATATACGGGGCAGTGGAGGATCCCAGCAACACCATCAGGGTAGTGCCCAGGACACATTGTCCATTAAATCCCTCATCAGACAAACCCGAGGGAGCGCAGGGTTGGACATCTGTGCCTCTGCCAGAGCAGTATTAACTCCAGAGATGGGAGTTCAAATCATTCCCACAGGAGTAAAAGGACCTCTTCCCCAAGGAACAGTAGGCTTATTACTGGGACGTAGTTCATCTACATTAAAAGGACTTATGATAAGTCCTGGGGTAATTGATCCCGATTATGTAGGTGAAATAAAAATTATAGCTAGTTCTCCAAGAGGTATATCAGTAATTTCACCTGGAGATAGAATAGCACAGTTGTTAATAATACCCAGCCTACATAATAAATTTCCTAGTCATAGTGTAGAAAGAGGTTCCAGGGGATTAGGCTCCACAGGTGTAGATTGGGCTATGTTGTCTTTAAATTTAGATTCTCGCCCAATGCTAAAACTAAATATTCAAGGTCATGAGTTTAATGGGCTACTGGACACAGGAGCTGACCTTAGCATCATATCTCGTCAAGAATGGCCAAAACATTGGCCATTACAACAAGCCACTCAAACGCTTCGAGGCCTAGGAGTGGCGACTAATCCCCATAGAAGTTCTATGATATCAGATTGGAAGGATCCTGAAGGATGTGAAGGAACTATACAGCCATATGTATTGGATCATCTTCCTATAAATTTATGGGGACGAGATGTCCTAGATCAATTAGGTTTGACGTTAACAAATAACATCAATCCTAATGCGCCCACTACTAGGGCTAGACAAGGCTTTAGGAAAGAAAAAAGATTAGGAAAACAAGGGCAAGGTATAGCAGCACCAGTACAAATAGATCAAGGAACAGACAGACATGGGTTGGATTTTCAGAAAGGGCCACTGAGACAATCAAAATTACTTGGAAATCAGAAAGACCAGTGTGGGTTCCTCAGTGGCCCCTGACAAAAGAAAAGACACAAGTAGCCCATGATCTGGTCAAACAACAATTAGCGGAAGGACATATACAACCTTCCATATCTCCCCATAATACTCCCATTTTTGTCATCAAAAAGAAGTCTGGTAAATGGAGATTATTGCAAGATTTAAGAGCCATTAATAATGAGATGGTTATTATGGGACCTGCTCAATCAGGGATTCCTCAATTGTCTGCTTTGCCAAAAACTTGGCATGTTTTAGCTATAGATATTAAAGATTGTTTTTTTTCAATTCCAATTCATCCCAAGGATAGTCCACGTTTTGCATTTACTATCCCTGCATTAAATCATGAAGGTCCTGATCAGAGATATGAATGGAAAGTACTCCCTCAAGGGATGGCTAACAGTCCAACTATGTGTCAAATATATGTTAACAAAGCAATCCAGCCACTTAGAAATCAAAATCCTGAACTACAAATATTTCACTATATGGATGATGTATTATTGGCACATAAAGATAAAAACATATTGCTGGAATGTTATGCCACACTTACAAATTTATTAAAAAATTATAATCTAGAGATAGCAATAGATAAAGTACAATTAAATTTTCCAATTAATTATTTAGGAGTTCTATTATCCTCAACCATGGTCCGTCCACCAAAAATTCAAATACGAGTAGATCAACTCAAATCACTTAATGACTTTCAAAAGTTATTGGGAGACATAAATTGGATAAGGCCTTATCTAGGTATACCAACAGGAGAGTTGGGACCTTTATTTGATATTCTAAAAGGTCCATCAGATCCAAATTCACCCCGCATGTTAACTCCTAAAGCAAGAAAGGCATTAAAAATTATTGAAACATATATGGAAAACATACACTTGGATAGAATTGATATAAGTTTGCCTTTATTATTTATTGTACTACCAACAAAAAATATTCCTACAGGAGTATTTTGGCAAGAAGGTCCATTATTGTGGATACATTTATCTTATTCTCCTAACACGATTCTTACTAGGTATCCTGAGGCTGTAGGACAATTAATACTCAAAGGAATAAAAGCAGCAAAGGGAGTGTTTGGAATTTCTCCCAATAAAATTATTACTCCATATACTATGGATCAAATTGATGAGTTAGCTAATGAGTTAAATACTTGGGCAATAATCATGTGTAAATCTAATGTTTCATTTGATAATCATTTACCATCTAATCCTTTGTTGTCTTTTTGGTCTAAGCATCCTGTAGTTTTTCCTAAAATGACAAGAAAAACACCTATCATGAATGCTCCAAATATATTCACTGATGGGTCAAATAATGGTACAGCAGCAGTAGTTACCCCTGATCAAACTTTTACATTTTTAGTACCCAAACAATCAGCTCAAAAGGTAGAGCTTAATGCAGTATTACAAGCTTTTTTGATGTTTAAAGATTCTGTATTTAATTTATTTTCTGATAGTCAGTATGTAGTTAATGCTATAGTATCTCTTGAAGATGCTGGTAGGATTTCCCCTTCTTCTACTGTTTTCTCTTTGTTTTCCACTATACAAAGTCTAATCTGGGACAGAAAAGATCCATTCTTCATAGGACATATTAGGGCACATACAGGATTGCCTGGAGCCCTTAGTTTAGGCAATGATTTAGCAGATAAAACTACACATGACATACATATTTTCTCTACATTTGAAGAAGCTACAAATTTTCATAAAAGGTTTCATGTTAATGCTAATACTTTACAAAAGCGTTTTAAAATAACTAAGGAACAAGCCAGACATATAATAAAACAATGTCAAAATTGTGTGACATTTTTACCACAAGTTAATCTTGGAGTCAATCCTAGAGGACTGATACCTAACCATATTTGGCAGATGGACGTCACACACTTGCCAGAATTTGGAAAATTAAAATATTTACATGTTACAGTCGATACTTCTTCTGGATTTTTGATGGGCTCCCTTCATGCCGGAGAAAAAACTAAAGATGTTATAGCTCATTGCTTACAAAATTTTGCCACTGTGGGCGTTCCTAAACAGTTAAAAACCGATAATGGTCCTGGCTATACCTCTACCTCTTTTAAACAATTTTGCACATCATTTGGTATTACTCATATAACAGGAATCCCATACAATCCACAGGGACAAGGCATAGTTGAAAGAGCTCATCAAACTATTAAAACATACTTATTAAAGCAAAAAGAGGGAATTGGAAGGGGGTATATATCCCCCAAAGATAAACTTAAAATAACGCTTTTTACTCTAAACTTTTTAAATTTGGATTCATCAGGACTTAGTGCTGCGGAAAGGCATATGTATCCAAAAAATGTACATAAGCCTAAAGTACTTTGGAAAGATATTCTAACAGGACAATGGAAAGGTCCTGACCCAGTGATTGTCTGGAGTCGGGGGTCTGTTTGTGTTTTTCCACAGGGAGAACAGCAGCCCATTTGGATTCCAGAGAGATTAACTAAAACAGTTTCTACAGATCGAAAAGAAGATGATTTGACTCAAATCCATAACAGCTGATATCCAGAGCTCCAGCTTGGCCATTCTTACATCTGCGACAGTGATTAACCAGGATGCTTTTTTCAATAGCTATTTTATTATTGCATTTTTCCACATCATAAGGTTCTATTTTTATTTTTTGAGCTCATACAAACCTAGGTTAATGTTTTTCTGATCAGTTTTATTTTTTGACTGTGGAGTTTTTAAACATTGCAATGGAGATTTCACCTAGGTAAAGCTACAAGGCCTTTACTATTTTCTTATGTGTTGTACGTTTGTGTACACTCTTGTGTTTTGTGTTGTATGTCTGTATGTGCGTATGTCCATATTTCTTGTATGAGGAGCGCTCATGAAAAAATGGATCCGAATTATTATTATTTTTTTATTCACGTGATTTAAATGGTTTAATTTAAATTAGGTAAACAGCTGTTAAGGATTGTTTTTAAAGGTGGTTAACAGATCTGTTTGTTTACTAATTTAAATTAGGTAAAAAGCTGTTAAGGATTGTTTTTAAAGTAGGTTAACAGATCTGTTTGTTTACTTTCACCTTTCCTTTTCATTATATTTAATAATTCTTTTCAGGATAATGTCTCTTTAGCATCATTGCCAGAATTCCTATCTCCATCCCAGTGCCGGTGCAGAACTCAACAAGTAATGCTCAATCATACAGTCAACTTACTTTGGGAGGAAACGGATTTTGGGGAGGAAATGGACATATTGATAGATTCCTCTGCTTTGAACTGCTTGCAGAACTTGCCTGGACTATGTAACTATCGTTTGGTGCAGCGAATTGTGGTAATGCTGGCATATCTTTGCTGATGGTGTCACTAGTGATGCAATTTTTCCAAGGAGCCGTCAATTGGCTTGGTGTCGTGGCATTTCTGTATCCTCCTCCCTTCTGCTAGTGATGGTCTAAAATTTGGGGGCCAATGGCTTATGCTGGACCGGTAGTCAGTGACGGGTATGATCCAATTGCAGTGGTATCAACCTAAGACAGGAGGCTGACGCCTAAAGGTCAGTTTTCCGATGACGGGTAAGAACCATATGTTGAATTGGACAACCTACCAGGCACGGTCCATAAGCCACATTAACCTCACTCCCCCACTGGCACCAAGGCCAAATTTGGGGGCCAACAGAGGTGAGGCAAAGAACCTCACCCCCCCACTGGTGCATAGACCTATCCACAAGTATGGCTGTATGCTGGATCGGTAGTCAGTGACGGGTATGATTCAATTGCAGTGGTATCAACCTAAGACAGGAGGCTGACGCCTAAAGGTCAGTTTTCCGATGACGGGTAAGAACCATATGTTGAATTGGACAACCTACCAGGCACGGTCCTTAAGCCACATTGCTTGTTGTTTAATTAATCAGAAGGGGGGAGATGCTGGGAGCCATTAGCCAAGTAGGTATGACAATTTCCTTGCCAGCGTACCCCATGTTACTGACATGTTGCAGTGACATTGAATGTAAGTGACCTTGCTCAAGGACCAAGGCAGATTAGGGTGTTCCCGGTTTTAAGATAATCTTGTTTAGGGCGTTCCCAGTTTAGGTTCCAGGTTTAAGGTTTAAGATTATTCCTGCTGGGAATAGGGCGTATCCTGCTGCCTGAGTTCCCCTTGAGTTCTCACGGGATTCAGACAGTATATTTTGGAGATAGAAGCCCAGTGGAGGTGAATTTGGGAGAAAAGGTGGATTTGGGAAGAGAACGTGGATTTCCCCAGAACGTGATTGTAGACGGCTGGTGTGAGTTCGGGAATAAAGAGTTGCTGTTTGAATCTACAAGCTGTGTGGTGGCTCGTGATTGTGTGCCCAGCCAGACTGCGGCACACTACAGTCTAGGGTTTGGAAATATCACTCTTTACATGAAAATGACTATTCATTTAGTAAATGATTGCACCAGTTTACATTCTTACCTTGGTGGAGGAGAGGTCCCATTCAACCACATTCCTTGCCACAGTGCATATTGTGAGATGTCTTTAATTTTACCAATCTTGAAAGTGTAAAATGATATCTCATATCTCACTGAGATCTTAATTTGCATTTCCCTGTTGCTAACAATAACTAGCATCCTTTCATGTATTTAATAACTTTCTTTCTGTATTATATTTACTTCTTGTAGCATTTTACTTTTCTAGTGAGGTGGTATTTCTTATTGATTTATACAGCCTTTTCATTTCACTAAGTATTTCTTTCATTCACTATTATATATATTGAAAGATCGCTTTTTTGGTCAGGTACTTAGTTAATGAAACAAGGATCCCTTTGCGAAGTTTACATCCTAACAGGAGACAAACAATAAATGATATGATAAGTAAGTAAATCACAATAATTTAGAAGGGGCTACATACACGGGAAAAGGAAATGTGAGAAATAGAAAGTCAGAATATAGCTTTTATTGGATGCAATTGTAGCCATATTAATTATAGCCCTTCCCTTTGCCCACCCCAATTAGCCAATTGTGTAGAGTGAAACCCCGAGCTCCTCCAATCAGGGTGAAGGACAGCGCTGCCTTAGGGATATTAGCAGGCAGACCACCGGCTCAGGTGCGCTCCCTAGCCAGGCGCCACAGCTTGCCCTTCGGGCAGGAGAAGCTTGCCTTGCACACCCACTTTGGAGCTCCTGTCTGATTTTGGGGGGCAACTCAGTATTTCTAACAGAAGTGTGCCACTTAGTAGCCTACTAAGCTGATGGTCTCCACTGTTAAAAGAAAACCTTTAGACAAAGTAAATTTCACAGGGCTTAATTAAGACTGATTTGTGAAATTGGGTAGCCCTGAGAACCAAGGCAGAACCTCGGGGCTGCCACATGGCTGGACAACATTGATGGACATAAAAAGGGAAGTGACATGCGGAAGGTGGAAGTGAAGTCTAGAGACAGCTCTGTGGATTAAAGCTTGGCGCTTGCCTTATTTGAAACTGGTTTGAATGGTTGGTCACCTGTAAGTGACTGAAGCTTGGTGCTATGACTCCACTACGAAGCAAAGGGGCTCCTGAATTAGGTTTTCAGTTTGTTTATGTACTGAGTTGGGTTGCAGTTTGTTACACAAGGACTAGGATATTCAAATATGGAGGCTTTCTCAGGCCAAATCTAACTTGATTTAACACAACTAATTGTTCTGTTTTTTGCTTCTTTCCTGTACCAGTAATTGAACCTAGGGCCTCACACATGATAGCACTACCACTGAGCTACATCCCCAGTCCTTTATTTTACTTTAATCTTGAGACAGGGTTTCCCTAAGTTGCCCAGACTGGCCTCAAAGGTAAGATCCTCCTGCCTCAGCCTACCCAGTAGCTGAGACTTTCAGGTGTGCCACTGAGCCTCACTTGTTCTGTTGTTTTTCACAGTATCCTAGGTCATAAATTGCTCTATTGTCTGACCCAGTTAAGGAGCCCCTTTGCCGTGGCAGGGTGTTTTATCAGGCCTTAAGGCTTACTGTTACCTGTTAGCCCAAAAGGACCCGGCCAGACGCAACTTCACGGATCAGCTCAGCATGATTTTTATTCGGGAATGGAGTTTTATTCAGAGTCATGCCTCTGATGGGCCCACTTTCCTGGTGGAAATTGAGCCACTGGACAAAAGGAGGGGAGTAGGCTTAGCTAGATTATACTGAGAGGTGACTTAATTAGTGAGTGTGTCAGCTTGAGCACTCAAGAATTTGGGGTCTGCTTTACAAATTAATGAATGTGTCAGTTTGGGTACTCAGGATTTGGGGTTTGTTTTACTGGACGAAATGGGAGGGGATCTGGGTCAGTGGACAGTATCTGAGATTTATCTTACTGGGTCAGTGGTTGGTATCTGGGAAAGGATTTCTTTAGGGAAGTATCAATGCTTTGGCTTCTTCCTAGAGACTGTCATTCCAGACTTGATGGATATCTCCTCCCTTGGGCCTGTCTTGTCTCTGGGAAGAATGTATTGGGGAAGGATCAATGAATTGGGGAAGGATCAATCATTGAATGGGTTTCTTTCTAACTCCCTTTCTCAGGCCTCACTGTTTGGGGGTTTGTCATTTTCCATGTTTAATACTACCTGTGAGGGTTCTTGGCTCTCTCTCACCTTGATTCTCTGTTAAATTTCTACTTGTACTTTAGCCCCCTCTTTTGTGGTGGGGGAACAGTAGTGGGGAATCCCTGGGTCTCGTGTATGCTGGCAGGCTCTCTCCCACAGAGCTATATCCCCAGCAAACTGCCCACCTCCTCGATTTCCTACTACCAAAATCTAAATTGTTTCCCACAATACTCTTAGGCACGAACTTCTCCAAACCTCATTCCAAATGAAGTCAGTCCTCTTCAGGAGAGTGGTTTAATTTTCTCTTCTTAGGGTCTTTCCTTTCCCTGGTAAGAACTTCTGTACCACTGCACTGGAACTGAGGGTGGGCACAGCAGTGCATTTCTTTCACATGGATGTCCATTAGTCCCAACAGCATCTGTTGAGAAGACTGTCCTTCTTGCCATTAAATGTATTACTTTGGCACCTTTGTCAAAACCCCTTGCTGGTATACTCTGTCTCTGGATCCTCCTTTGAGTTCCACTGATCTCAATAATGTCAATTATGTCAACACAGACTGTTGCATTGACTGTAAATTCATCCTGTCTTGAAATGAAGCAGTGTAAGTCCAGGTACTTTGTTCTTTCTTGATACTGTTTTACTTACTATAAGTTCTTTGCATGTGTAGGTATATTTTCCAAAAAAATTATATTTATAAATA
Organism: Marmota monax; assembly: GCF_021218885.2. NCBI lineage: Eukaryota > Metazoa > Chordata > Mammalia > Rodentia > Sciuridae > Marmota > Marmota monax. Next base: position 2,989,960 of record NW_026694865.1, read on the forward strand.
ATATGCAAAAATGAATCTTGTGAGTTAAGATGCTTTTGGAATGTTGATCCAGATTAGGTTAAATCTGTAAAATGCAGAAAATAGGCAAAAATATGTAGCTTTCTAATCCACAAACATAGTATATCTCTCTTTTTTTTATGTCCTCTGTAGTTTCTCTCAACAATGTTTTGTAGTTTTCAGTACATAGGTCTTGTACAGTTTTTATTAAAATATATCCCTAGTAATTGTAGTGATTCTTAACTTCTTTTTCTATTTTTTTGCATTCCATAAAAATATAATTGATATCTGTATGTTCACCTTGCACTCTGTAATTTTGCTAGACTTAATAGTTTGAGGAGTTTTCTAACACATTCTTCTTGATTTTCTTTTTATGTGTACTAGGATAATATCGGCACATAAAGGCAGATTTGCTTCTTTTTCAATCTACATGCCTTTATTCCTTGATATCTTGCATAGACTAGTGTTATCCACACAATTCTAAACAGAAGTTGTAAGAATGGATGTCTTACCTTGCTCCCAATCTTAGGGAGAAAACATTGTCTTTCACCATGAAATATAATGATAGCTGTAGATATTTTTTAAAGATACTCTTTACCAGAGAGAGTTTTTATTTTCAGTTTGATAAGAGTTATAATTGTGAATGAGTATTGAATTTTGCCATTTACTATTTTAGCATCTACTAAAGTGGCCATAGGATTTTATCCTTTATTTTGTCAAATTAACCTTGAATTCTTGGAATAAAGCCCACTTGGTCATGATGTATTTCCTTTTTATATATTACTGCATAGAATTTGCTACAATCTTAAGGCTATTTTTTTTTGCATCTATGTTCATGAAGTGTATTGGTATGTAATTTTTTTCTTGTAATGACTTTGTTCAATTTAGATATTGGGGCAAAGCTAGACTCAAAACTTGTGTTGAAAAATGCTCCCTTCATAATTTAAGATTATTTTTAATAATAATTTTGTAGAATTGAGGGGTTTTTGTTTTGTTTTGCTTTGTTTCCCTTCTTAAATGTTCTCTAAAATATACCAGTTAATTCTGGAAAGATTCTGGACTGTCCTTTGAGGAAAGACTTTTAAAGTATGGATTCAATGTTTTGAGTAATTGCTGGACTATTCAGATTTGCAGTGTTTTTTAGAGTAAGACTTGTATTCTGTGTCTTTTAAGGAATTTGTCCATTTTATCTAAGTTTTACAACATATGGGCATCAATTGTCTGTAATAGTCCCATATCCTTCTAACAGCTGCCATATCTCTGGTAATGTCCTCTTAATTTCCCTTTTGTTGTTAATTTGACTCTCTTTCTTGATCAGTTTAGCTTTTGTCATTTTTGTTCATCTTTCTTATTTTTGTTTGTTTGTTTTAATTAGTTACACATGACAGTACAATGATCTTGACATATCATACATTTGAATCAGATGGGATATAATTTCTCATTTTTCTGAGCGTACAGGTTGCAGAATTACATTGGTCATGCAGTCACGTATATACCCACAGCAATAATGATGTCTATTTTATTCTGCTGTCCTTCCATTCTCCCCTTCCCCTCCCCTCCCCTCCCATCTCTTCTCAAATCTAATGTGACCCACTTCTTTTTTTTCCCTCACATCTTCATAACTGTATTCTGTATAATGAAGGGGGGTCTCCTTCCCTCTTCCATGCAATTCCCATTCTCCCTCCCTTTCCCTCCCACCTTTCTTCCCTATCTAGAGGTAACTTTCTTCTCATGCTCTTCCTCCCTACCCCATTTTGGTAACCTCCCTTTTATCAGAGAAGACATTTGGCATTTGTTGCTGGGAGCCATTAGCCAAGTAGGTATGACAATTTCCTTGCCAGCGTACCCCATGTTGCTGACATGTTGCAGTGACATTGAATGTAGGTGACCTTGCTCAAGGACCAAGGCAGATTAGGGTGTTCCCGGTTTTAAGATAATCGTGTTTAGGGCGTTCCCAGTTTAGGTTCCAGGTTTAAGGTTTAAGATTATTCCTGCTGGGAATAGGGCATATCCTGCTGCCTGAGTTCCCCTTGAGTTCTCACGGGATTCAGACAGTATATTTTGGGAGATAGAAGCCCAGGGGATGTGGATTTGGGAAGAGAATGTGGATTTCCCCAGAACGTGATTGTAGACGGCTGGTGTGAGTTCGGGAATAAAGAGTTGCTGTTTGAATCTACAAGCTGTTTGGTGGCCCGTGCGGGGAACTTCTGAAGCTTGGAGGTAAGTGAAATTGCTCGCCCCTGAGGAAGAGCAAAAGAATGGGTGACCATTTCAAAAAAAAACAGTGCGTTCTTGATTTATCTTGTTTTTGTTTCAAGCTTCCTATCCCTAGAAATTTCTCAGGCAAACTGGAAAAAATGGTTGACTAAAGGTTTGAAGTTTGTCGGCCCTGAGGAAGAGAAAATTGATACAACGATTTTTTATTCCGTTTTTGTTTCATTCAGTTTCGGTTTTGTTTTGTGTTATCTTATTGGGTTGCGTTATCTTTATAGTAGATTAGAAATTAGTAAAAAACAAACCGAAAAGATGTTAAGTAAATTGTTAGAGGTTCAGACCATGGAGAAAGACATTTTAGATCAAGCAAAAGAGAAGGTCTCTCGAGCTAGTCAGACAGAGGAAGAAAATTTAAAGGAAAAGGGGTTGTTAGGAAAAAGGCCACAACAGGAGGCTGTTACTAACTCCATTTTATCACAAGAGGGCGTAATTCAACCAACAGCCCCACCGATGGAGACAGCTGAGTGGCCCTCAAACCCCGTAGTTGATAAATGGGATCCTGAGACAGGACCTCAAAGATTAGCATGCCCTGTACTTGAACAGGCAGGAGGGCAGCGAATTCACCGTGCTTTAGATTTTAAAACAGTGAAGCAGTTAAAGGAGGCTGTAACAACCTATGGCCCCCAAGCTCCCTTCACGGTAAGCATGGTCGAGTCCATTACTAACTTGGACATGACGCCAGCAGATTGGGCTAGCATGTGTAAATCTGTACTAAATGGAGGACAATATTTGTTATGGAAGGTTGCCAATGAGGAATTTTGCGCGGAGACAGCTAGGCGAAATGCAGCAGCTGGTTACCCTCAAAGAAATCTAGATATGTTGTTAGGAAAAGGACCTTATGAGGGTCAACGGCAACAAATTGAATATGATCCTGCTATATATGCACAAATTGCTGCAGACGCAGTTAGGGCATGGAAGACTTTACAAGGACATGGAGATTTACAAGGTCAGCTATCTAAGGTAATACAGAGAGCTAATGAACCTTACGCTGACTTTGTAGATAGGCTAATTCAAACGGCTGCCAAAATTTTTGGGGATACAGAACAAGCAATGCCATTAATAAAACAACTGGCTTATGACCAAGCAAATCGTTGCTGCAGAGAGGTTATTAGACCATGGAGACATGAAGATTTAAACACATATATTAAATTATGTAGAGATATTAATGAACAAGGGCAAGTCTTGGCAGCTGCAGTACAACAGGCTTTAGATGCCAGGCCAAAAACATGCTATGATTGTGAATAGGGCGTATCCTGCTGCCTGAGTTCCCCTTGAGTTCTCACGGGATTCAGACAGTATACTTTGGAGATAGAAGCCCAGTGGAGGGGGATTTGGGCAGAGAACGTGGATTTGGGCAGAGAACGTGGATTTCCCCAGAACGTGATTGTAGATGGCTGGTGTGAGTTCGGGAATAAAGAGTTGCTGTTTGAATCTACAAGCTGTGTGGTGGCTCGTGATTGTGTGCCCAGCCAGACTGTGGCAATTTGTTTTTTTGGGATTGGCTAACTTCACTTAGCATAATCTGCTCTAATGCCATCCATTTCCCTGCAAATGCCATGATCTTGTTATTTTTTAGTGCTGAGTAATATTCCATTGTGTATAAATGCCACATTTTTTTCTATTCATTCCTCCATTGAAGGGCATCTAGGTTGGCTCCGCAGTCTAGTATTGTGAATTGTGCTGCTGTGTGGTTGTGCTGATGTGGCTGTGTCCCTGTAGCATGCTGTTTTTAGGTCTTTTGAGTATAGTCTGTGAAGAGGAATAGCTGGGTCAAATGGTGGTTCCATTCTCAGTTTTCCAAGGAATCTCCATATGAGAAGGTACATATGAGTGTACCTTCCCCAGCCCCCATCCTCGCCAGCACTTGTTGTGTGACTTCATAATGGCTGCCATTCTTAGTGGAGTGAGATGGTATCTTAGAGTAGTTTTAATTTGCATTTCTCTGACTGCTAGAGATGATGAGCATTTTTTCGTGTATTTGTTGATTGATTGTATATCCTCTTCTGAGATGTGTCTGTTCAGGTACTTGGCCCATTTATTGATTGGGTTATTTGCTTTTTTTGTTGTTGTTGTTTAACTTTTTGAGTTCTTCACATATCCTTGAGATTAGAGCTCTATCTGATGTGTGAGGGGTAAAAATTTGATCCCAGGGGCTCCCTATTCACCTCACATATTATTTCTCTTGCTGAGAAAAAACTTTTTAGTTTGAATTTGTCCCATTTGTTGATTCTTGGTTTTAACTCATATGCTATAGGTGTTTTGTTAAGGAACTTGGGGCCTAACCCCACGTGATGGAGAATAGGGCCTACTTTTTCTTCTATTAGACGCAGAGTCTCTGGTTTGATTCCTAGATCCTTGATCTATTTTGAATTAACTTTTATGCATGGTGAGAGATAGGGATTCAATTTCATTTTGTTTTTTATTCATCTTTCTAAGATCAGTTTTGCAACAGTTTAATTGATATTCTCTATTGGTCCATTGGTCCATTTTCTATTTCATTGATTTTGCTCTGATTTTCTTCCTTCTGACTTTGGGCATAAATTGCTGGTTTTATTTTTTTCCTCCTAGCTTCTGGAAAAAGATACAGGCTTAGAATATTGTCTTTAGATATTTCTTTTTTAATGTAAGTGTTTCAAGCCTATAAGTTTCCTTCTACGCTCAATTGTAGATGTGTATTATAAACTTGTTTGTTGCATTTTTATTTTTATTCAGTAATATTTTCTTTCTTTATTTATTTTCTTCTCTCTCTCTCTCTCTCTCTCTCTCTCTCTCTCATGTGTGTTTGTGTGTGTGTGTGTTGCTGGGGATTGAACCCAGGGCTTTGTGCATGTGAGGCAAGCACTCTATCAACTGAGCCATATCCCCAGTCCAATATTTTCTATTTTTAATTGTAATTCCTTCATTAACTTGAGTTAAATAGACATGTGCTGTTTAATTTATCTTAGAGGATTATCCAGATAGTTTTTGTTTTTATTTATTTTTGCCATACTCAGATAACATAATTTTAATCCTTATAAATTTATGGAGATTATTTATATGTTAGTATATGGTCTGTACTTGTGAATATTCATGGGCACCTGAAAAGGACATGCATTCTGCTAATGTTGGGTATGTTTTATATCTACATATTAGGTGATGTTATTTAAAAGTAGTTCCAAGTTTTTATGTACTTACTAGTTTTATATATAATTGTTCTATCAATAAATGGGATAGGAACTGGGTGTGATGGAGCATATTCTTGATTCCAGCAAGAGAGGAAGGTTGAAATCTATAACTATAAGTGTACATTCTCTATTTTGTCTTTCAGTTACTTAGGTTTTTTTCCTGTCATCTGAAGCTCTGTCACCCAGCACATGTACATTTAGTTATTTCTTTTTGATGACATGGTTCTTTTCTCATTTGCTTATAATCTCCCTGAAGCTTACTTTGCATAGTAGTGATACACCCATTTCAGCTTTTTATGATTAATGTTTGCTTGGTATATCTTTTTTCTATCCTTTGATTTTTTTAACCAATCAGTGTATTTATATTTAGTTTGTTCTCATGGTCTTTTTATGTAGCCTGACACCTCTGCCTTTTAATTGGAGAGTTCAGGCCATTTATATTTAATGTAATAATGAATATAGTTGTATTTAAGCATACCATTTTGCTATTTGTTTTCTATTTGTTATATCTGTTCTTTATTCTGTTTTCTTTGTTTCTACTTTTTCAGTCATATATATATATATAGTGTGTGTGTGTTGTTATTGTTGCTGGAGATCAATTCCAGAGCCTGTGCATGCTAAGCAAGCACTCTATTACTGAGTTACACTCCCAGACCTTTAATTCGTTAAAGTCATTTAGTTAATTATTTTTTGGTACTGGAAATTGGACCCTGGGGTATTTTACCTCTAAGCTACAATCCCAGTGCTTTTTATTTTTTATTTATTTAATTTTTATTTATTTTTTGTACTGAGGATTTAACCCAGGGGTGCTTAACCACTGAGTCACATCCCAGCCCTTTTTAAATATTTTATTTAGAAACAGGTTCTTGCCTAGTTTCTTAGAGCCTCGCTAAGTTGCTGAATCTGACTTTGAACTTGCAATCTCCTGCTGCAGCTTTCTGAGCTGCAAGGATTATAGATTAAGCCACTGTGCCTGGCCTTATTTTTTTATTTTTATACAGGGTTTTGCTAAATTGTTGAGGATGTCCTTGAACTTGGGATTCTCCTGCCTCAGCTACTGAAGTAGCTATACAGGCATGTGCTACCATTCCTGGCTCCATTCAATATTTTAATGATTTCACTTTTTCTCTACATTTATCTTGTTAGCTATATTTCTGTTTTATTTTTCAACGGTTGCTCCTAAGTTAATCATATACATTTTTAAATTATCATAGTCTAGCTCCAAATAATGGTATAAAATTTCATGCAAGAACCATGAAGATTCTGAGAAAACACCCTGCTTGTAAACATACAATCTTAGCCTGCTAAGATTTCATGGAGATTAGCAGAAGACTCAGGACCAACAAACAACCTTGTAACTTGACACAGTAGTAGGTAGATGCTATGCACACAGTGGGATGTGTGTCACAGATGATGAACCCTGAGCTTGGGAAATCTCAACCTTTCATAATTGTCTGCAAGCAAACCTGGTCACCCTGGAAGGACAAATACAAATAGTTTTATGTTTTTTCTCCCAGAAGATGATTCTTGCTAAGGTTTTTGTTTCTTAACCAACTCTTCTATCTTGAATATTGTATGTGTGGGAAAATACATGCTCATTAGGAAAAACTGAAGTGTAATATCTGGTGAGCAAAGGCCACACTTCTCAGGCTCCTTGTGAAGGCTTGAGAGTAAAGCCAATAGATTCCAGCCCCACTGAGCTGGCATCCGTGGCAGGCCTGAGTCTGTCTGTTTCACTTCTCAGTTCTGCTCCCCGCTGCTGTAAAGCCTTGCCCAACTGTAAATGCCCTCTCGGTCTTGATTTCCCCAGAAGTGAGTAACCCTGTATTTGTCAGCACCTTTTTATCACTTCCAATTTTCTTTTAATTTCATACTTATCAAAGGGCTCTTCTAGACTTTTTTAGACCAAAAGTTTCTTTTTATCATATATCTCTCATTAAAAAAAAAATAAGCAAAGCAAATTGGTTGTGGCATCCCTAAAACTTCACCTCTGGCTCATCACCAGGGCTCAGCATTATCAACATCTGTGTTTTTTGACATAGGATTGCACTCTGGGTCCACAGGAGGTTGAAATGGCAGCACTTCTTCAGAGGAAACTTCACCATTGTCTTGGCAGTTTCCTCCTAACCACTGACACTGACTCTAGCAATAGAGGGCCTCAGGGCTGTTTCCTGGATGATCTGGCTAGGAGACCCTCACTAGCTAAGGTGTTTGAGCTGGGGAGATGAGGGTCTTTGACTTGGAGTATAGCGTGGGCTATAGTTCTGTTCGTGTGGCATGATGATCAATAACCTGCCCATTATTTCTTCGGAACCCTTTATATAAACTATCTATTTTTTAGTTTTGGAAACTGAACTGCAGAAAGGTAAAATAACTCATGCAAACAGTCAGAGCAAGGGATCGTACCCAGCTGCGTCTGACTCAAAACCATCCCTTCTGTTTCCCTTCCTAGTCCACCATGTTCCTCCTTTCTGACCCATTGCCCTGGGGCTACAGACTTTGAGCACTCTGTTTCTCCATGACATACCAGCTTGAGGGGGTAGGGCATCAGTACATTACCAATAATACGAATAAAGCACTATTTCTGTGACTCAGCCTCTCCCACTGAACTAAAGGTGTCTTGGAGTCTCTCAGATACCTCCAGCCAGTTCAGAGAATTGGGGGAGAAAGCAGGTCTCCCATGTACTTCCCAAAGAGTCCATCTGGCCCTTACTCAGTAGGTGTCTCTTCCCTCCCCTGTCCTTCTATAGGGCGAGGGCTGCTGACCAGAAGTTCCTGGGGGAAGGCCTTCCAGCCTGTGCCCCCATTATGTTCTGTGTGCCCTGCATGTGTGATGGGTGGTTCCTTCTGTTCCCCACCCTCAGGGCTGGATCCTTGTCCCAGGGTGGGTCTCTCTCCTGGGAGTAGCTCTTCTGACCTCCATGAAAAATGATTCCACCTCCTTCAGTCTTCCTGTCTCTGGCCTTCCCCTTGCCCCACCCCAATTCTCCAGTCCAGCTCAGATATACAAGAATTACAACTGTGGCAGCTGAGAGCTTAGGTCTGTGTTTACGGACCCCAATACATGGGCCTTATCTCCCCATATTAGTTTTCAGTTGCTGTAATAACAAGTTACTGTCTTAAAGCAACACTCTTTTTTAAAAATATTGTCTAGTTGTCAATGGATCTTTATTTTATTTATTTATATGTGGTGCTGAGAATTGATCCCAGTGCCTAACAGATACTAGGCAATAGCTCTACCACTGAGCCACAACCCCAGCCCCAACAATCACTTTTTATCTTTCAGTTCTGTAAGTCAGGCCAGGCAAGCCTGGGTCCTCTGCTGACAGGTCTTGTGGGATTCTTGCATAGAGAGACAAGGTACCCGGGCATCCAGCAGAAAGCAGCATTTATTAGTGCCAGCGCTGGCCCAGTGGATTTGTATCCTAAGGCTAGCCCCAAATTCAGGAGGTATTGCTTTATATGCCTTTTGTTAGTTCTTCCTCACTTGCTAGATCTTTGTCTTCCATATAGGGTAATACACATCTGGATTGGGCATTCTATTTCTATAGTCTAGAGTGCAACAGTGCTACAACAGAGGGGTGGAATGTTCACATTTATACTGATGGTGCCAGGTTATCTTTCCTTTGTTCTGAGAAAGTCCCTACCACACCCTCAGAAAGCTGAAATCACCATGTCAGCAGGAATAGGCTCTCCTCTGAAGGCTTTAGGGAAGAATCCACTTCCAAGTTCATTTGGGTTGTTGGTAGCATTCAGTTCCTTGGGGTTGCAGGACTGAGGTTCCTGCATTCTCACTGGTGCCTGTCAGGGGCCAGTCTTTGCTCCTAGAGGCTGCCCTTGTTCTGCCTCATGCTTTCCATGTTCCCTACTTTTAAGGGCTCATATATTTTAGGTGTCCTCCCACTTGGAAAGTTCAGGACAAAACCGTAACCATGTCTGCAAAGACCATTTTACAGTGTATCTTATATCTGTAAGAGCCAGATGTGGTGGCTGTAATCCAGCTAGGGAGGCTGAGGCAATAGGATTGCAAGTTCTAGGGCAGCCTTGGTAACCTAGAAAGACTCTCTCTCAAATAAAATGTAAATAAGGTAGTTCAGGGGACTAGCTCTTGAATAGCATGTGCAAAGCTGGAGAAGGGGGTTACTTAGCTGGGTTTGATCCCCAGTACTGGGGGGAAAAAGCACACATACATATATATTTATCCATAGGTTTCAGGGATAGTGCACAGCAGCTTTGGGGAGCCATTACTTGATCTGACACATCTGCCAGCTGATTCAAAATCTCCTTGAGGAGTTAGGGTGCTGGCTTAGCCATTGAAGGGAAACTGAGGAATGAGAGACAGGTAAGCGAGAAATGAAAGACAGAGACTAGGCAGAGATATACATGAGAGTTTATTTGTCAGAGCTGACAAATAAAGGCCATCTCTCTCTAGGAGAGAGAGGCAAAATAGGCTTGAGTTCTGGGACTTTTATGGGGCAGGCTCAGGAACCAGAGCCAGGTGGGTCCTAAGGCAGGCGGTTAGAGGTTGGGTTGGGATGAGGGAGTGGTGAGCCTTTCTCGGGAACGCCCTTGGGCGGGAAAGTGAAATCTTTTCCTTAAAGTGGGGGCTGTCACTTAAGATAGCCATCCAGATGCTAAGCAAGGACCTTATATTCCCCCCTTTTTTGTTTTTATTGGGCCCCTTAGGGAACAGGGACGTAGGTTGATCTTCTGTAACTGCTTCCTGCTGGGAAGGGGCAGCATTTGAATCCGGCCTGGGAGAAATGCAGCTTGAGAGGGCCTGTGGGTGTCACAATATAAAAGGACAGAAAAAAACATTTTAAATGGGAGTTTTGAACCCAATATGTGATCCCCTCAAGGCGGGCCACCGAGGGAGTGGTAAGAATGACCCAATAGGGTCCAGTCTATTTTGCGGAGAGAGGAGAAGGGAGGCCTGTTGGGGGGTTAAAAATTACCAGGACACCAGGAGACAGAGTGGGAGAAGGGGAAGAGGCAGAACCAGGCAGAAAAGCATTACTGTATTGCCAAAGAAGGTTCCTAATATATGCAAGAAGGGCCAGAAAAGATGAGGAGCAAGGGGTAGTGGAGAATCAGAGGGTGGTGAGCTGAGCAGGGAGATGGGCCGACCTTAGTCCACATAGAAGCTCAAAAGGTGAGATGTTGAGTGGCTTCTTTGGGAGGGCACGTAACCTAAGAAGAGCTAAGGAAAGGAGTTTAGTCCAATCTAAGTGTAATTCAAGGGATAGTTTAGTGAGACTGTTCTTCAAGGTCCAGTTGGTACATTCCACCTTGCCAGAGGACTGGGGATGGTAGGGGATATGAAAATGCCAGGAGATGTTGAGTGCTACAGACCGTGAAACATGGGAAGTAAATCCAGGACCATTATCAGACTGGAGCAAGGAGGAGAGGCCGAATCAGGAAAGAATGGGTTCAACGAGGATGTTGGCCACTGTAGGGGCACATGTATTGATGGTAGGAAAAACTTCGACCCATCTCAAGGTGGTATCAACAAGTACCAAGAGAAATTTGTACTGCTTGACCAGGGGCATGTGAAATCCAGCTGCTAATCAAGCAAGGGAGATGTCCTCTTCCCTGGTGTAAAGGGAAGGCAGGTGGAAGGAGACTGGAAGTGGGATTGGTTTTTTGGCAGATTTCACAGGAGGCAGAGAGGGTAGAAAAAAATTGTAGGTCCTCTAGAGTGAGTTTAAGGTAGGAAGTGAGAAATTATTTTAAAGATGTGGTGTTAGGGTCAAAGAGGTTGTGAAGGAAGGTAAGCATCTGTGCATGTCAGTGGGGGAAGAGTCCCCTCGGAGGACTAGCAAGGCAGAGGACCACAGGCCGAGTAGCCTGTTAGAGGGCGGCGGCCCTTGCCTCAGAGTCTGCCTTGTTGTTGCCCAGTGTCACAAAGGAGGTGTCTGTCTGATGGGATTTACAATGTGAGATTCCAATGGCAGTGGGAAGCTTTGAGGCCTGAAGGAGATCGGGGATAAAGGGGGCATTAGTAATTGAGGTTCCCTTGGTGGTAAGGAATCCGCGCTCCTTCCAAATAGCAAAGTGGGAGAGAAGTATGTGGAAAGCGTATTTAGAGTCAGTGTAGGTCCCCTTTGCCAAAGTGAAGGCTCTGATGAGGGCAACAAGTTCAGCCTGCTGATTGGATGTACTACTAGGGAGGGGAGCTGCAACCGAGGTTAGAGAGACTAGAGCATACCCTGCCCCATGAATTCCCTCCTGAAGGAAGGAGGAGCCATCTGTGAACCCTGTGTATGTCACCTGGAGCAAGGGGCCTTCCTATATGTGGGAGGGATGGAAGAAGCTCCTCCAGAGTTTCAATGCCTGAATGGGTAAGAGGAGAAGAGGTGGAAGAGTCCTGAGGAGCCGGGAGGAGAGTAGCAGGGTTTAAAGGTGAGCATGTGTGGAAAGTAAGACTGGGATCTTCCACCAGGGAAACCTGTAGAGATAAAAGGTGATGAAGGGTAAGTATGTAAGCCCTTGTAGATGAGGAGTTTCTTTAGGTGATGGGGAGCCAGGATGGTGAGTGGGACCCCAAAGGTGAGTTTGTTTGACTCAACTAATGAATAGTGAGACTACAGCCAACGTTGGTAGGCAAGGGGCCCATCCCTGAACGGTAGGGTCAAGACCCTTCAATAGATAAGCCACAGGGGCAAAGGTTGGCCCAGCATGTGTCTGAGGACCCCTAGAGTAAATCCCTAGTTTTCAGCCACGTAAGGGTGAAGTGGGTGTGTGAGATCAGGGAGATGGAGAGCAGGGGCCTGGAGGTGGGCCTTGTAACAGAGTGCAATAGGGGTTCAGAGAGTGAGCCCGGGCTGCATCGTACAGAGGGTTAGCCAATATAGAGTAGTTGGGAATCCAAGCTCTGAGGAATCCTGCCATACCTAGGAAAGAGAGAATTTCTTCCTTAGTAAAGGGCGTTGGTATATTAGCGATAAGGCCCTTTCTATCAACCGTGATGCCTTTGTGTGTAGGGGTCAGGAGGAGGCCTAGGTATGTTACCATTGCCAAGGAAAGCTGTACCTTGGATGGAGGAACCCTATAGCCATGAAGAGAAAGGAAGTGAAGAAGTTTACAGGTGTCCTGATGACTGACCTCAAAGGAGGGACTGCTAAGAAGGAGGTCATCAACATACTGTAGCACCATAGACAGAGTGAGATGTGTGGATGCTAGGTCCTTAGCCAATGCCTGTCTGAAGATATGAGGGCTGTCTCGGAACCCCTGGGGGAGAATTCTCCCCGTCAGCTGAGTGGAGTTATAAGACTCAGAGTCTGTCCAAGTAAAGGCGAAAATGTCTTGAGAGTCAGAATGGAGGGGAATAGAGAAGAAGGCATCTTTCAGGTCTAGCATTGAGAAGTAAGAGGTCCCGGAAGGAATGGTGGACAGAAGGGTATAAGCATTGGTGACCACGGGTTGGATTGGGACCGCAGAGTTGATGGAACGGAGGTCTTGGACCAGTAGGAACTATTGGGCTTTTTTTACCGCCAAGATGGGGGTGTTATAAGGGGAATAAGTGGTCTAAGGAATCCCTTTTGCAAGAGGTCTTGAATGATAGGCTGTAAGCCTAAGAGTTTTTGTCAGGAAAGCGGGTATTGTAATTGGGCCAGAAAATGGAGGGGGTCTTTGAGACAGATGTGAATGGGCTGGTGGTGTTAGGCGGTAGAAGGACTTGAAACATCCCAGACAGTAGGGTCCATCTTGGAAGGGGGTAGTGGGAAGGCACTGGCAGATGGGATAGGGGATGGTCCTTAGGTAAGGGTAAGGATCAGGGGAGCGGCAGGTGAATCTGGGTGGAAGCGTATAAGAGGGGAGAAAGGAAGCATAGCCCCCAACTTTGTGAGGATGTCCCTTCCCATAAGAGGAACAGGACACTGTGGAATGACCAAAAAGGAGTGGGTAAAAATTAGAGAGCCAAGTGTAAACAAGGCTAGGTGTCTGTAGGGGTTGGTAGGGTTGACCCTGTACCCCAACAATAGAGGTCATAGAAGGAGTAGTAGGCCCCCAGAACTCCTTGAGGACTGAATATGTAGCCTCAGTGTCCAGGAGGAAGGAGACAGGCCTACCTGAAATACGCAGAGTTACCCTGGGGATAGTAGTGGTCGGGTGATGGGGACCTGGGCCTCATCAGTCCTCTGCAGCCAGGCCTAAGAGTTGGAAAGGGGAACTGGAGGCCAGATGGCCAGGGACCTCTATGGGCTATGGGCTTGGGGACAGTCAATGGCCCAGTGTCCCTTCTGATGGCATTTAGGACAAGGGCCCAGAGGCTTGTGAGGCTTAGGACATGTATGAGCCCAGTGACCCTTCTGACCACATTTAAAACATGGTCCAGGAGGTCCCAAGAGACCCTTCCATGGACCAATGGAACCAGGAACAGATGCTAAGGACAGACAGATGGACAGCTTGAGCGAGCATCTGATATTTATCCTTCAGAGCCTTCTCATCTCTCCTGTTATACACCTTAAAGGCCATTCCCAGAACCACAGCTTGGGGAGTTAGGGGCTCCCTCTCAAGGTGCCTTAGTTTGGCCTTAATATCAGGGAAACTCTGGGAGAAAAAGTAGGTCCTTAGTAGTTGTCTCCCATCTGGAGTCTCAGGGTCAAGATTAGTATATTGTAATAAAGCCTTGGTCAGATAATCTAAAAATGCTGAAGGGGTTTCATTCTTACCTTGGAAGATTTCCTGGAGAATTTCATAATTGATAGCCTTATGGGCTGCCTTTCTAAGTCCTGCCATGAGGCAAGTAATGAATTGGCTACTACTAGTTACTCCTCCAGGAGAATTATAATCCCAGTTGGAGTCCCGATCAGGGACTGCTTCAGTGCCAATCAGATGGGCAGGGGAGGTCTGATGTACCTCATCAGCATAATTTCTAGCTTGCTCCCAAACTCGCCTGCATTCCTCAGGCAACAGGGTGTTAGACAAGATCATATGGACATCATGGAAGGTCAAAGCATATGATTGAGTCAGATACTGAAACTCTTTGATAAATGTGGTGGGACTTGAAGTATAGGACCCAAGCCTCTTTTCTTTCTGTGAAAGATCTGACAAAAAGAAAGACACATGAACCTGGATTACACCATCTACCCCAGCCACCTCGTGTAGAGGACACAGAGATGTGGGTTGGGCAGCAGCTGCCTGTGAGCATGTGGCAGGAGGAGAGAAGGGCAGAGGGGCTGAGGGGACTGTGGCTGCAGAGGCTTCATCAGAGAGGGAATTGTGATATGGTGGGGGCGCATCCTCTGGGTTGAAGGAGGAGGAGTCCTGGGTAGGATCTTCTATCCCTCAGGAAGCAGGTATAGGGGAGGTGAGAGCTAAGAGGATTTGTGTGGAAGAGCAAGAGTTGCAGAGAGAGGGGTTATAATGTAGAAGAGAAGGCCTGAACATATGATATCTCTTTGCATTTTCCCAAACGTTTACAATAGTTGAAAAGATCCCTTATAATATTGGGATCTAGAGTGCTGTTAAGCTGCCATTTAGAGTCATTCAAAGGATATTGAGGCCAGATCTGATTGCACTACTGATAAGTTTTTTTGGGGGTTAGGTCTAGGGTGAGAGAGAGAGAGAGAGAGAGAGAGAGAGAGAGAGAGACCCTAGGTTAGTCAGGAGGCAGCCTAGAGGACTGTGGGAGGGAATGGATGAGGAGCCACCCTCAGTGAGACATAGTAGACGAGTTTAGAGGTGAGTCTAGTATCACCTAGTTGAGAGGACGGTTACGCTCAGGGGGTCGTCACCACCACTGGGTAAGCGTTGGTACAGGAGCCTGTAGAGGCACTTGGGCACCTGGCCAGGACTATTTATGGGGCAGAAGCCTGTAGAGATTAACCCAGGGCTGAGAGGTAGTCTCACCAGGAGCAACTCCCAATCACCCTTGGTGTTTTTTTCTCAAAACCCAGGACTCAAATAAAAGACCACCAATAGACCCAGTCAATAGTAGGGGTCAGCTATAGCTCTGAAAGCTGTGGCTGGGGGTGCTCCTGACCACATGGTAACCCTGGGAGTGCCGAACAATCAATGGTCACTTCCTGGGACCCATAGGTCCTTTAGGTCAACCGGAGTCAGAGGTCTTACCTGGAATGTCCAGTGGTGGGTGCGGAGAGGGCGTTCTGCATAATGGAGGGGCTGGTCCCACAATGGAATCTGGATTGGGGCCCAGGGATACTCAGTGACCCTTGAAGAGGGGAACAGGCACACCAGGGAACCCGATCCCGGGTTTTCGCACCAAAATGAAGGGAAAGCAAGGAACAAGAGACGGGTAAGCGAGAAATGAAAGACGGAGACAAGGCAGAGGTAGATACACCCGAGTTTATTTGTCAGAGCTGACAAATAAAGACCATCTCTTTATAAGAAAGAGGCAAAGTAGGCTTGAGTTCTGGGGCTTTGATGGGGCAGGCTCAGGAATCAGAGCCGGGTGGGTCCTAACGCAGGCAGGCGGTTAGGAGTTGGGTTGGGATGAGGGAGTGGTGAGCCTTTCTCAGAAATGCCCTTGGGTGGGAAAGCGAAGCTGTTCCCGTAAAATGACTGCTGTCACTTAAAATGGCTGTCCAGATGCTAAGCAAGGACTTTATAGCCCTGACCCGACAGGTACCTAAAAAGTCCTGTTGCTGGGGAAATTTGAGGGTCTTGCTGTCTGACACAGAGGATTAAAGGGAAGAGTTAAAATTCCCAAGAATTGAATTTTAAAAATATTCATTTTTCAAAAATTGACAAGGGAAGAGATATTACCTCCTTGTGAGAGGTAAATGCCTTCATGTGGATGAGTCTGGCAGGAGGTACTCTTCAGAACTTGGTACCTCTAGGTGTGAGGAAGGCTGTGGGTGCTTCTGCTATTTTTGATGTTATGGTTTAGCTATGAGGTGTCCCCCCAAATCTCATGTGTGAGACAAACAAGAACATTCAGAGGTGAAATGATTAGACTATGAAAGTTATAACCTAATCAGTGCATTAGTCCACTGATAGGGATTAACTGGGTGGTGACTATAGGGTATGTCTGGAGGAGGTGGGCTCTGGGGCCATGTCTTTGGGGTTTATATTTTGTGCCTGGTGAGCAGGGCTCTCTCTGCTTCCTGGACCTGTGACCTGGCTGCTCTCCTCTTCAGCCATGATGTGCTGCCTCACCTCAGGACAGAGCAATGGAGTCGGCCATCTATGGGCTGAAACTGGGAGCCAAAATAAAGCTTTCCTCTACTATATTGTTCTTGTCAGGTCTTCTGATCACAGTGGTGAAAAAGATGACTAAAATGGCTGGGGTACTTGGACAACACGGCCCATGGAACTGGAAAGGGTGGGCTTGCTCAGGCCAGAGTGGGTTGAGAGCTGCAGGTTTTTCCCAGGCTGCCTTTCAGCCAATGCCCTGGAAACATACAAGGTGGTTGTTGTTTTTGGTGCTGGGAGTTGAACCTAGTGCCCCATGAAATCTAAGCACATGCTCTACCACTAAGCTACATCCTCAGTCCCTAGTTTTATATTCTACTTCTTCAATAATACTGTCTTTTCATGCATTTGTATTTTATCCCTCCCGTGTACCTCAACATCAGACATTGTCTCTCACAACTATCCATATTTGGTTTTTTGCTTCCTTGGGCCTCCATTTCCTCATCCCTAACATGAGAAATGCGCACCTTTCCTGCTTTGCAGGGTTATTGGAAGATCCAGTATCCAACGAGATGAGATGCTGAAGAAACTTTAAAATAGCAGGCAGATGCAATAGATTACCATTAAGGAGTCACCTGTCAGGTAAGCACTGCTTACACTGGCTGTTGGCCAGGAGACAGTCAGAAAGAGGGGGAAGGAAACATAAAAATAGAAAAGAAAAGCTGATGTCCTTTTTCTTATGTGGTTGATTTTTTTTTCTTTCCAGTACAGGGAATGGAACCCAGGGGTACGCCCCGACTGAACTATATCCCAGCTCTTTTTTATTTTTATTTTGAATTTGTAATCCTTCTGCCTCAGGCTCCCAAGTCACAGGTGTGTTCCATTGCAATTGGCTTTATATGGTTGGTTCTTAATTTATGACTGAAGTTCAATCACTAATAGCCAAAGAGTACTGACTTCACAGAGAAAAACTTGGAGAAAATGTTTACCCTGATGATAGATAAGAAGTGGACAGTCAGCACTTTTAGTGGTCTCCTGGGGTGATCCTACACTGTGACTCTACAGGTGATTGGTTTGAACTCCATCTTAAAGCTAGGGGAACCTCATGCTTTCCCTGAAGAATTCTGGGAATTCCCTGGAGTTGGGTTTCTCCAGGTCAACGCTGACTCTAAATTTCCTTCTTGGTTGTCTTGTGACCACACCTTTATTCCTATCTCAAAATTGCCTCAAATATTGAAGACATCCCCCTCTCTTTGATACTCCTTATAGTTCACCTACTATAGACAAACGCTCTACCTCTGAACCACAACCCAGCCCTAAAACAAAACCCTACAAAATTTTAAAACAAAATCTGTTCTTTAGAGCTTCCCCAATTTCCCACCTAATAGGGCGTTAGCTTCTGGCCTTATTGCTTAGAATTTTGGTTTCTTCTTTGTTCTTCTCCTCTCCAAATTCCTGATCATTTCTTAGAGATTTTTAGCAATCTTTGTTTTTTTCCTCCTAACCCATATCCTCTGGGCCTCACCTTCTACCCTCAGGGAGCCTATCAAGGTATTTGCCTAAACAAAGACACTTCCTTCCCTAAAAAGAACTCTTGTGCTACCAGATAAAAAATAGCTTCTCTTGTCTGCTACAACAATGACAAAATGGCCAAATTTTGCTTATTCTTTGGGAAATCTGACTGAGAAACTGATGTGACTCCATTTTTTAAAACAGCTTCTACCTCAAGGCCTGTCCAGAGGGAGGGGGCATGACCCTTGTCCTTGGAAAAATCCACAGAGCACTCCTAGGCAGATAGCCGCCCTGCTGAGTTGTTTGTCTGTAAATAACAGGAGAGATCCTCGGAGCCAGGTGTCCCTGACCCAATCAGGCTAGGTGAGGACCCATAGCAACCCCCTAGCACCCACCAATCAGCATGAGACAAGGAAAAATACCTGGGATGCCAGATGACCCTCCAGTAGTTTATGGTAGTTGATAACATGTTGGGAAACCACGTACTCCCCTCGTGGCAGTTCAAAGGAATCCCCCTCTTGTACTGACCAATCACCCCTACCCAACTTGTTCCCGCCAGTGAATGTGCTAATCAATGTTAAGAGTTATTGTTTGACTTTCCTGCGGTATGGAATGATTTGCTGTGTGATGTTGTGACGCATAGAGTATCCCCCCAAAACCTATAAAATCTCACTGGACAAAGGACCAGGACTCACTCCATGGGACCGCTGCATCGGAAACAGTTGTGAGTCCAGGCTCGAGCTTGCAATAGAGACTCTTGTGTGTGATTGCATCGGATTCGGCTCCTGGAGGTCTATTGGGGTCCCACGAATCTGGCATTACATGACAATATATGGGCCTTCTGGCCAACGGAAAAGTCAACAATTCTCCTGATGAGGGAGTGTTTTACCCAGGGTCTATCTGCACCTGATGCTCACAAGTTTGGGGGGGGAACCTAGGTGGTTCTATTTTATGATGAACAAAAGCAGAGTTAAGGAACTGGATCAAAGAAGTTCTGAGCTAGCACTTGAACCCAGATCCCAGGTCATTCAATAATCTCTGTTTGGGGAATTTTTACAAAAATGGGTAATGTGTTTTGAGCATGAATTTGGTGTCCCAGTATGGAAGGTCAAAAGAGACATGGGTTATTTGTTAGGTAGGTTTTACATAAGTGCTGGAGGAAAAGATAAGCTGTCAGCAGATGCTTTTCTGTGTTGAGACTGAAATGTTATCTCCCCAAGATAACCATCTTGAAGCTGTTAGGGAAGATCCAGCAGGGCAGCCTTGGAAGCTACCTCCTAAATCCCTTTCTCCCCAGTCATTCCCTCTCCCCTCCCCTCACCCACATCCTGTCCTCTCAGAGGCCCAGTTCCCATTCCCCACCGTCCTCTGGGAAGCCATCCGTGACAGCACACGCTGACTGAGTTCTCTCTCCTGGGAATCTCCTTGACAATTACTCTCTGCTTTGCACCATTAGTATGTTCTAGACCAGTGGCTTTCAGATGTTGTTGACTGCAGCCCACAGTCAGAAACATTTTACCTTGCCTCCCCACCCCACCATATTCTCTCTCTCTCTCTCTCTCCTTTTTCCTTTGGTACCAGTGATTGAACCCAGGGACACTTAACCACTGACCCTCATCCCCAGCCCATTTTTAATTTTTAATTTAGAGACAGGGTCTCGCTAAGTTGCTTAGGCCGTAAATTGCTGTGGCTAGCTTTAAACTCGTGATCCTCCTGCCTCAGCCTCCTGAGCTTCTGGGATTACAGGTGTGTGCCACCATGCTGAGCCACATTCTCTTCCTAAACACAGAAATATACATGTAATAAAAATGTCTCATTCTGATGCTTTCAAGCCCCACATTCCCAGCAGACAGCCAGACACAAGGCTCTGCACACTTACTGGCCCCTTCCCAGCCTCCTCTTGGCTTCTGCTGAAGCCCAAGGCCCTCTGTGCTCCCCCCACATCATACCAGCTGTTGCCCTTCTCCTTGACTTTGGACCTGCTGTTGTTCCCTCAAGGCCTTTCTCCCTCTGAGGGGGGAAACTGGATCCACTTCAGGACCTCAGAGGTCCTTCTTCTGCCCTGTGCAATTTGGGTTGCTCTGAGTCAGTACTCACCACACTGAGCTGGATTTCCTGACCCAGGCATCGTTTGCTTCCCTCACTCACCCAAGCTCCTGAGGCCAGTATCTCAATCGGTTTTATATCATTGGCATCTACAGTAGCATCATTGTCCAGTGAATGTTAATTGAAAATTAACAAAAGAATGATGTTCTCTAGTCTCATGTCATCATTAATTAAAATTCTTCCATTCCATATGCTCCTAATCTCTCTGGCTATTTTAATGATCCAGTTATATATGTGTGTGGTGGGGGGAGGTGGAGAAGGTGGACTTGGGAAATCATAACAGTTGTTCATCCAATAGTTCCTGATGTACCTCCTTTCCAATATAGTCAGTGGTATTCATTGTCGCGGGGAGGATGAGGATTCCGATAGCTGGAATGCATAAGTAAGCAAATAGTCAATGCTCAACTTATGAGTTTTGAGGCAGATTTTCAAAACTCCACAGTGGGTAAGGAGTGTAGCTTCGTGGTGGAGCACTGACTTAGCAAGTGCAACGCCTTGAGTTGGATCCCCAGCACCACAAAAAGATTAAATAAATAACAAATAAAACTTCATGGCAGAGATAATAGTCTTGAAAAACCAATGCATTTGATTTGAAGAGAAGAGCCTGATGCCCAAGAAAGTAGGCCCAAGGGGTTAGGTCTCAAGCTATGGGTTAGAATAGGGTGGGTGAGGAGCCAGCATATTCCCCAAAGACAAGATTAGAGATGGGGACACCAGGTGGAGCTGGATCAGGTCAGTGGGTGGGACCAAATCTGGACAGGTCAGGAAGGCAGAATCAGCATCAAGAAGACCCAGGAGAGGCTGAGGCAGCTCCCATTGAGCATCTGTGGTCACCTTGGCCTGTGTCCATATTCACACGAACTGTCAACTCACTGGGGGAGCAGGGCCCTCTCTGCCAAGGTCCAACAGAAGTGACGCCTGGCCAGCCCTGAGTTTGCTCTCTCCATCCACTACCCACGTGTTCTATAGCTCTTCTGGTCCAGAGGGCAGTGGTGATGTGGGAAGGAAGCCCCAGCATCTGCGCCTGGTGAATTAGACAGAATAAGCCCAGGATTCTGCCCCAAGGAAAGCAGTCATGGCAGGTCCTAAGGCTTTACATGGGTTTAGAGTCTTTTTAAAATCAAAGAATATGCCAGGCGGGGTGGTGCACACCTGTAATCCCAGCAGCTTGGGAGGCTGAGGCAGGAGGATCGAGAGTTTAAGGATAGCCTGGGCAACTTAACAAGAGCCTGTCTCAAAACATAAAAAAGGGCTGGAAATGTAGCTTCGTGATATAGCACTTGCCTAGCATGTGCAAGGCCCTGGTTTGAATTCCCAGTACATCAAAAAAAAAAAAAAAGCCCCATGGGGCAGGTAGGCAATATCATTTCAGTGATAAAAGGACACAAATTTTCTAAGACAGCCCTTCCTCCTTCAGGTAGCCCAAAGGGCATTTGCTAAATAAGGTGCAGCCAACATGGTTCCAAGTCCCCAGTTAGTGGTGATTTATAAGAAAAGTATAAAGTGCTATCCCTGCCTCTGTGGAGCACTCCTGGGTGTTCTCCTGATGTGTCCCTGCCCACTCCCTTTTCCCTGCTCTTTCCCTCCCTCCCCTGTCAAGGTCCAGTCCTTCACTCAATAAGTCTGCCCTGACCACTCCCAGGCACTTGCCATCTCCCCACAACAAGACCTAGTTTCCCTGCTTGACTCTTGCCCTCCAGTTCCCTTCAGTCAAATCAGCCAGAAGGAGGTGTCCATTTCTGCTTCAAGCCCTCCAGGGCTCCTTAACAGAGTCCAGCTTCCCTTGGGCAAGGATTCAGGGCTCCCCTGGGCTCCCCTAGGCTGGCTCCACCTTCGTCCTCTGTGCCCTGAGCCATACCAGTGCTTGGGAAGCAGAGAGCTGGGCAGGTTGCTCCTGGTTCTCTCATCAGTGGCTTCCTGAAGACTGTGTGGGCTGCAGCTGGTGAGCCCCAGGGCTGGGCTGCCCTGGGCTCTGACCACCAGCTGCAGACATCTGGCCGGGACCCCTGTCCCTTTCTTCCCCTTTGCTTTCCAGCTTTCTCTTCCCTCGCCTCCTCCTCAGTCCCCAACCTCATCAAATTTCAGACTCTCCAGGCAGAAAAGGCCCCTCCCTGTCATTGTCCCTGTGGGAAACTGGTCAAGGTCATGGAGCAGGTCAGCGTTGGTCTGAGACGGGAAGTCAGAGGAAGCCTCAGTCGCACATCCTGTCGTGTCTGCAGCCCCCTAGGGAAGGAGAGGCAAGCTGCCTCCTCTGGCTCCCTCCAATGCTCCCTGAGGACAAGTGACCTCCAGGCCAGCAGAAGGCTTGGTGCCTCCTTGAGAGCTTCCCTCCTCCTACACCTGGGGTGTTTTGGATCCTGGCTGCTCTGGGTGTCTGCTTTGTCATGAGGCCTGGTGCCTGTGGTTGGGTCATTAATTCTGGGGTGGGTGGGAGGTGGCAGAAGGGACTCAGCTCAGAACAAATAAGCTGGATAGAAAGGCCATAATCTGCCACCTGCTGGCTGGATTCAAGTTTCTAGCAAATTCTTCCTGATCTTTAAATCTTGCTGTAATTACGGTGACCTTGAAATCCAAGATCTCTGTCCTTAGTATCCCTTCCTCCATCCTCCCACCTGAGGCCCAGTCTGTTAACTTGGTGCACACCAGCAGCCTACCCACCCCAGGGGGTTTATCTATGAAGGTGGCTCTGGCAGGGGCAGTGCTTAATCCAAAGGGACTACATGCTAAGGGCGGGGAATTCCAGGCAGGGTCACAAGCCAGGTGTGGGGAGGGGACAGGGTGCTCCAGGACAGTAGTTTCCTAGAACCTCAGGCTCTACCCTGTAACTGCTCACCTTCTGTCTCTGAGTAAGGCTGACCCATTTGTGCTTGCTAACAAATTGAAATTCCAAGGAAAGACAGGCGGCAGGTTGATCCCAAATAGGAAACACACGTACATGAGGGAACAAGGAGGTTCTGCCAGCATCCCAGACAGCCCCTCTTCCTGCCCCTCACTGCAGGTGTGCCGGGCCTCCGAGGGATCAGCTAGCAGCCCCGTCACAGTCACCACCGATTTCGAGCTGGAGGACAGGGTGGAGCTTGGCGGGGGGGGGGGGGGGGGTTTTCAGTATGAAGTCATTTCCCACAGTGAAGGAGCAGCCACGTTCTACACGGTCCACTGGCAGTCTGGGATACTTGCCCAGTAGCAGGAGAGTCTAAAAATGCCCAAACCCATCTTGGGATCTCAGGAAACTGGCTGGAAGACAAGCAGGGAGTCAGCAAACTCCAAAAAACAACTGCCCATTCCAAGCTGAGCCCAGCCAAGAGCAAAGCTCATCCTAGCTCTCGGGTAACTCTGCCTGGAGATGTGATGGTGCCCACAGACAGACCACCGGCTGGAGCCGCTCAGGGGCAGGCCCAGCACCCAGTATTGAGTAGGTTCAGCTGCTTGGTATGAGTTAATAAACTAAGTTGGAAAACCAGTTGGGTATCAGGGGGCTGGATAAGGAATTCTAGGCATGCCCAGGAAGGCACCCTTGCTAATAGCAGGGGTAATAGGGGCCTCTCCATAGATGGGATGGGTCTGGAGTTGAGCCTACGATATCTTTACCTAGGGAAAAGAAGGAGCAAACACCTCGGGGGGAGCATGGCTACAGAGATGGTTCAAAAAGCCACAGAGGGCTTGCTTGCTTACATCTTTAAAGATATATGGTGGGCAAGGCCATCATTGGCAGAGGGATCAGTGTAACAGACCAGGCAAGGAATATATCCTACCATATGAAGAATTTAAGGACAAGGGGCAACCATTGGGAAACCAACGAATTTTTCAATAAATGCAGAAATGTAGTTGGGAAAATGAACTACTGAGGGGAGAGGGAGAACAAGTTGAACTCTGACCTTGGACAGTCTAATAAGTAATGATTATCTAGGTGCTGTGGTGCATGCCTTCAATCCCAGCAACTCAGGAGGCTGAGGCAGAGGATTGTAATTTCCAAGCCAGCCTCAGCAACTGATGGAGACCCTGTCTCAAATAAGAAGGGCTGCAATGTAGCTCAATGGTAAAGGGTCCCTGGGATAAATCCCCAGTAATAAAATTAAATAAATAAATGAGTTACCCAATTGGGCTCAGATTTGGGGAAAAGGTGGGATAGGTCAAGAAGACAGATTACCTGTCCATATATTCACTTGTTCCCCTGGGCCCAGATTGGGGGAAGCCTGTCAAGGGACTATCTCCATCCTCCCAACATCTAAGGAGAAGGAGCTTATGAGGGCCAGACTTCCACTGGACTCAAAATTGCTTTCAAATCCAGGTTTTGTCAATCAATCTCAAGCAGAACCTCTAGGAGTGTCTTTGTTCACATTTATGTTCAGCAGAAGTGCTTTCTGGCACCTAAGCCCGTGGGAATCTCCCCGTCTGCTTTCCTTTTCCTGATACAGTTGTTTGTACCACTTGATCCGGGCAATGGGTGTATTTGGGGATTTGTCCCATCCTCTCAACTGCTGGTATAATGGAAACGAGATGTAGACCAGGAAGGGACCCTAGGAATTGTCCACATCCCTTATTCTGTAGATGAAAAATAAATATTGCCCAGAAAGAAAGAGTGACTTAACATCACACAGCTAGTCAGGACCAGGACTGGGCCTGGACTTCTGCTTGGTGTCCTGCCCAGGACTCCTCTGCAGCCCTCTATCATCTCCTCCTTGACCCTCTTCTCTAAGACTGACACTGTTTTCTTCTGGCTCTTTTGAGTTTCCTGTGGTGGCTTTGCACCTGTCTTCTGTCAGACAACCCTGGCTTGGTGACGGAGTGTCACCTGTCTCATGATATGATGGCACGGGGTGGGGGTGGGGGCTCCAGAACAGCTGTATCCAGCTCTGGGCCTGACTGGGGACAAGGCATGTCTCCTTTGGTCCTGGACCCAGGAGATCCATGTCCCCAGGCCTCTCACCCCTTACAATGGCTGAATGACCTTGAACATGTCACTGCTCAGCCTGACTGTCCTTGAAAATGGGAATATATCCTGTTCCTCTGCTGTGAGAATAATGTGTGTCGAGTGTATGGAATTTGCTTTGTAAACTGTGAAGTGCTGTTCCAGTGTAAGACACTGGTCTCCCCAGAGCCCAAGACAGAGCAGAATAACTATGGAACTATTGAGTAACTCTAGGATGATAGTTCTCAACTTGGGGCGATTTTGACTCCTCTGGGGCCATTGGGCAGTTTCTGGGAACATTTAAATTATCACAACTGGGTGGGGGTTTCTGTGGCATCGATGGGTGGAGGTGGGGCTGACTGCTGAACCTTTTCCAATGTACAAGACAGCCCCATGGCCAGGGCTTGTGTGGCCCCCCAAACCTGTGAGGAATGAAGATGCAAAAGCACATCTGTGGTACGGAGCTGGGTTCTTATTCCAGAAGGGCAAAGGAACTGTGCGTGGGGAGTTGACCATTGAGGTACCACCTGATCAAGAGCAGGAACCACCCAGGGTTAAATGAGATGGCCATGCCCAGCTTTGATACATTGAAAACATTTTATTTCAACTCTATCCTTGGGAGGCAGCATAAATAATCACAGAAGACCACAAAGGTCGATGGGAGAGAAAAAAAAGCGCCAGAAGTGTGAGACGAGATGAGCTGATGCTGCCTGGCGGCGAGGAGGGACCAGGAGACCCTGCTTCAGCTCTGGGAGGGTGGGGGGTGTCAAGGAGAGGCCCAGGGCTGGGGGCTCACCCCTCCCAGCCCCCTGGAGGGCCAGTGGACAGGATGTCCTGCAGGGTGGCTGAGGAAAAGCAGGTGGAGTGTCCTGGATCTAGCAGATTCTAGCCAGTGGGAGAAGAGTGGACACCCATGTCTTGATCCCCAGATCTCACTCCCAAGCTGTGACTTTTCTGAGAACAGTGCTTTGGGGCTCTGTGGGTGGTGGACCATGAGAGGAGACAAGGAGGAGAAGGAAAAAAGAAAATGTGCAGAAGACCAAGTGAAATGTGGCATCCCAGAGTGGTGCGCCCTCGGGCCATCGCCCGGTTCCCACATCTGCACAATGGAGCCTGTGAGGATGGCGGGATCCTATGTGTGAAAGGATGGTGGCGACTTGAAACTGCGGCACTGATGTGAGCGGCTGTGGTCAGCTGTGGTCGTTCTACGTGCGTAAGGCTGAGAGTGGCTGAGAGAGCGGTGGGGAGAGACACAAGCAGAACATCCCCAGAAGCCATCGGACCCCTGCTCCGCCTGCCCCAGGACGAGCTCCACCCTTCTCAGCCTTGGCTTCCTCCAGGAAAGAGGCCTCATCTCAGATGGAGTCCCCTGAGGGCAGGGTGAGAGCAAGGGGGTCTGGGGCCCCCAGCATGGGGGGTCTCCACCAGGCAGTGTGGCACTTTGGCACTACTGGTGTGGGACAGACGTAGAAGTGGCTTCCGGTTCTCCTTCTGGAGAAGCCTACAATGGGATTGGCATTCGATGCAGTGGGAAGGGCCCTGGCCTTGGGGCCTGGACACCAAGGGTCCTGGTCCTGGGTACACTGTTGACCTGCTGGGTGATTTAGTAGGTCTTGTCCCCATTGCAACCCTCAGTGCTTTCTTTGACAAATGGGGACACTAATCCCTACCCTGGCTGGCTCACAAATTAACTGGGGAAAGGGTGTGCAAGAGCTTTGAAGAGACTCACAGGGCAGGCAAGGGGTCATTATGGCCTTGGAGAGCATCCTCTTCATTCCCTGAAGACAAGGGGCAGGGGGGAGGGGAGGAGACAGAGGGGAGCCTGCCGCGGCTGCCCATGTCAGGTGAGCCAGGGCTGCTGGGACTGCAGGAGGAGCCTGCAACCCAGCCCTCACTCTGTGTTTCCAGCCGTGATCCTGGGCAGGCCTCTGTTGAGTGCTGACATGTCCTGACAGCCCCCTTGGCAGGGGAAAAGTTCAAGTTCTAAGTCAATCAGGGATTCTGCTTCCCCCTCTGCTCTCTCGTCTGAGGAAGACACCTCTCAAGGAGTCTGTGGTCCTGACCCAGAGGAGAAGTTTGGCTCCCGGGTGGCAGGAAAAGGGGCTGTCAGCGGGGGAAGGGGTCTCCAGGAGAAGCTGGGGCTAGTGTTAGCGTGAGGTCAGGAGGTCAAGGGTCAGCTTCCAGTTCTTGAGGCAATAGATGGGGGTCTTCAGGCTGGCCCCCCAACTCCAGCCCTGGCTCTGTCTCTGGGGTCACTGGATAAAGGGAAGTTAAGGGATGAGTAGAAACAACGGAGAGATCGGCTTAGAAATCAGCCCTGCTGAGGAGCTAACAGTTTTTGGGGCTGTTGCGTAAGTTTTTCAGTTCCAGCTGTAGCTGCCGAATGCGGATGTCCTTCTGGGCCAGCTCCTCTTTCAATCGTCGAATCTCATCCTGTTGCCGGAAGAACATTCGGAGGAGCTGGGGTGGAAGAAGAAGAAACAGAAAGCCACGGAGGGCCCGGGAGAGAGCAGGTGAGAAGGTATTTGGCAAGTGGGTCTCCAGATCCCCTGCCTCCCAGGCTTCCATTGCTCTCAGTCCTGGGCAGCCTGGATCCATCCCCATCCACCTTTCACCCTCCAAGCTCAGCCATGGCTCCTAGCTTCCTTGTGACCTAAGAGAAAGGCAGGCGCTCACCGAGGAAGGTGTGGGTCCGGCCCAGCAGTCCAAAGGTGAACCTAATGCTTTTCTTTATCATCCTGGATGGAAACCTTTCTAAGATCTTTTTCATCCTTCTCTTCTTAAGGAGGCTCAGGGTTCAGAACGGAAACTAGTTTTTGGTTTGATTGTGGTGCTAGGGATGGAACCAGCTCCTGATGCATGCTAGGGAAGCTCACTACCACTGAGCTACACCCCAGCCTTGGAATTTTGCTTTTAAAATATGGGACTATGACAAGGTACCAAAGTTTTCACTGAGAGGTGATTCCTTCACTGGGTTGGCACGGGCCCAGCATCAGGTATGTTGGCAGACTTTCACTCAATTGACTCCCTGGATTGACCACTTTCTTCATTTCCTCTATAAAACATACTGACAGATGCCCACAAAACAATGAGCCCTGGAAAACAGCAGGCTACTCCTGACCCTGCACACTAGAGCTGAAGGTCATCCATGGTCACTTGTGTTTATCTAATTCTGATGTGAGTTACATTTACTATTGTACTTGCATACTTTAATTAAATGTGATATACACTGATGAAATGAGTATAAAAGATTTTTAAAAAGAACTTAGCTAAGTGCTTTATAAAATCTTGCTAAAGGTGATGCTAAAAAAGTACAGTTAAGGGCTGGGGTCATGGCTCAGCTGTGGAGCACTCACCTAGCATGTGAGAGGCACTGGGTTCGATCCGTAACACCACATAAAAACAAATAAATAAAATAAAGGTATTGTGTCCAACTACAAGTTTAAGAAAACGTTTTAAAAAATATATAGTTTGCTGGGTATGGTGATTCATACCTGTAATCCCAGCAACTTGGGAAACTGAGGCAGGAGGATCGAAAGTTTGAGGCTAACCTGGGCGATTTAGTGAGACTATTCCAAAATAAAAAGGGCTGGCGGTGGATGAGGATGTGTCTCAGTGGTAAAGTGCACCTGGGTTCAATCCCCAGTACTTAAAAAAAAAAAAATGTAGCTGAGTTAGGCATGGGTGATATAACCATAGAGATTGGGAGATAGGCTATCTCTTGCTGTGTAGCGGTGGCACAACTGTGTGTGTTTGTCAAACCTCATAGGGCTACACACTACAAATGAGGAATTTTATACCCTAATTCACCTGTCTCAAAATCAGATTAGTGAAAACAAGGGCTTTGCTTTCAGAATGACTTTAAATTTTTGTTCCACCCAAATGAAATTAAAACAGGAAATTGGAGGTAGGATGTGATTTATGTGAGAAAGACATGGCAGATTCCAGCCAGGGGAGAACTCATCAGATAAAACACCAAAATATGTTGAATATTTGTATATTTGTATGTTTTAAATGAAAATCAAAATTGATCAAATTATACTATTTTATTGTGTGCATGTATGAATGTAACAAATCTCACTGTTAATAATTATAATGAGCCAATAAAAAGAGGAAAAATTAAAGTCAATTATTTAAGCAATGTCTGCATTATTATTTTTTTTTAAAGAGAGAGAGAGAGAGAGAGAGAGAGAGAGAGAGAATTTTAATATTTATTTTTTAGTTATCAGCGGACACAACATCTTTGTTTTGTATGTGGTGCTGAGGATCGAACCCGGGCCGCACGCATGCCAGGCAAGCGCGCTACCGCTTGAGCCACATCCCCAGCCCCCTGCATTATTTTTGATTCCCTCCCTAACCTACTTTTTTCTTTTCTTTTTAAAATTTTATTAACCAACAAACCACTGGTCCTGAGTATACCTTCTCCAAGGGACAATATGCTATTTTTCTTTATAGTAAATGATTCTGCACAATGTTGCATCTTCCACATTCTCAAAACTTCTTTGCAGGGCTGGGGTTGTGGCTCAGTGGTAGAGCAATCGCCTTGCATGTGCGAGACCTGGGTTCGATCCTCAGCACCACATAAAAATAAATAAGTGAAATAAAGGTATAGTGTCCAACTACAACTAAAAAATAAATATTAAAAAAAACCCCAAAAAACCTGGGGCTGGGGATGTGGCTCAAGCGGTAGCGTGCTCGCCTGGCATGCGTGTGGCCCGGGTTCGATCCTCAGCACCACATACAAACAAAGATGGTGTGTCCGCCGAAAACTAAAAAAATAAATATTAAAAATTCTCTCTCTCTCTCTTTAAAAAAAAAAAAAAAAAAAAAAAACTTCTTTGCAGCCGGGCGTGGTAGCGCACACCTGTAATCCCAGCAGCTCTGGAGGCTGAGGCAGGAGGATTGTGAGTTCAAAGCCAGCCTCAGCAACTTAACAAGATCCTGTCTCAAAATAAAATATAAAGAAGGGCTGGGGATGTGGCTCAGTGGTTAAGTGCCCCTGAGTTCCATCCCTGCACCAAAAAGAAAACAAAACAAAAAACTTCCTTGCAGATATTAGGTCCATTTTTGTCAAAAACAGCTTTATTGAAGTATAATTCTCATACCATAAATTCGCCCATTTCAGGTGTATAATTCAGTGTTACTGAGTTGTACGACCTACGTCTCCTCTGCTGTGTCAAGCTATCAGTTGGTCTTTACGCTTAGATCCATGTGTCTATTGCAGTCCCACTTTCTCTTTGGTTGCTTCCAATCCTCTGTGACAATTAGAACTGTGAGGGGAACCAGAGTCTGCAGGCTCTGAGCAACTTCCTCCCAAGGAAGATGCACAGCTTTGGAACAGAGAGATCATGGCATCAGTTTGGTCTGCTCAGATACCCTTTGAAGTTTCCCTCCGTGTTCTCAGTTCTGATCACACAGGCAAGTCTATAGCTAAATGTTACTTGATTCGACACTACTCTACCCTGCCTGCTCCAGACCCAGGGCCAGACCTGAGTTCAGGCCCTTGCCACTGCCCACCTGGGCAAACTGCAGCCACCTGTGTATCACTACCTTTGAAAGTAGGGCACCTTTCCAAAAACCTTTTCTTAAAAGGGAAAATGTTAAATATTTACAAAAATAGGAAGAACAGCACCACAAACCCCCAAGTATGGATCACCCAGCTTTAACAAATAACACGTAATCATTCTTGCTTCATCTCTGCTCCCTACTTCCCTTCCACCACACCCCTCGGGAATTATTTTGAAGCAAATCCCATTTATCATAAGATTTCATCCAACCCTAGAAAACTGAAAATCCCTCTACAACGGCACACAAACATACGTCACAGCAAACATATTATCAGGGATCCTGTCCGTCTCCCCTTTTAAGACTGTGAGATCCCAGAGGTCAAAGATATTCTGATTTTTATTAATTATAGCAATAATGTAAGTTAGTGGGCCTCCTCTAAAATGTCCATGTCATCCTCCCCCCTCAAGAGTGGGCTGGATCTAATAGGTTGGTTCAAACAAACAGAATATGGAAGAATTGATGTAATGTCATTTCTTTCTTTTTTTTTTTTGCATCAGGGATTGAACTCAGGGGCACTCGACCACTGAGCCACATCCCCAGCCCTATGTTGTATTTTATTTAGAGACAGGGTCTCACTCAGTTGCTTAAGGCCTTGCTTTTGCTGAGGCTGGCTTTGAACTTGTGATCCTCCTGCCTCAGCCTCCTGAGCCACTGGGATTACAGGCAGGCACCACAGCTATTCTAAGAATAGATTAAAAGTCTGTAGCTTCTATCCTGGTGACTCTCTCTTGTACCCAGGCTCTGAGGAAAGCCAGCTGCCATGTGTGTGGCAAAATCCATATGGAAAGGACCTGAGGAAGCCTCTGGCCAACATCCCATGAGGAACTGGGGCCTTCAATCCAGTTGAAGTGAGTGAATGTGGAAGTAGATCCTTTCTCAGTCCAGCCTTTAGAAGTGACCACAGCCCCAGCGGACAGTGTAACCACAGCCTCACGAAAGCCACAGCACCCATAGAAACTGTGAGATGATCAACACTTGTAAGTCACTTAAGTTCTGGGGAAATTTGTTACACAGCGATAGATAGCTATTACAGTTGGCCTCTTTCCTTGAGCACTTAGTACAAACTGGAAAGAGCAGTACAGATTATCTCTTTAATGCTCATGGCATCGCATACCCCTATTTTTCCATGAAAAAATGGACTTAGATCAAGAAACTTGCTTAGTCACCCAGGAAATAGCAAGGCCAGGATTCAAATGCAGATGGTTCCATGCAACTACTTCAGCTGCACCAGGCCCAGTGCCTGGCACATGGCAGGCCCCTCTGACTGGTAGCTGAGCTGAGCTGTATTGACCCCTGGGTTGGGGGTGGGGAGTGCCTTCAGAGGGTATGGACAAAGCTCAGCTCTAGCTGTCCCTAAAGGAGCTTTCTCCCATTCCAAATGACACAAAGAGCACTTTCATAACTAGCCAGCCCTTTCCATGGGCCAGGAAGTGTCTAAGCCCATCACTGCCCTGCGCCCAGAGGGAGGCAGGGCTGCGATGCACCAGGCCAGGCTTGCTTCTTCCCTGTGACACCACATGACAGCAGCATCCTGAAATGGATTCAGGAGAAGATGCACACCTCCATGCATTAGTGAATTTGAGGCAGGGCAGGGGCAATTATCTCCCCACCATCCCAGCCTCTATTTATTGGGGTCAGAGGCAGTGGAAGCCACAGCAGGCTACTTATAGTGTTTGTCACAAGAAGAAAAATGCTTCCAAATGGAGCTGGCACATGGGGGCCTGAAGCCCATGATTGAAATGTAAAGGTCTTGCTCTTCCAGGACCCGTGTAGGTAATAACTTATATTCCTTACCTCGTTCTCTGTCCTGGGTGGGACATTTTCTAATAAATCTATTCCGTTGACCACAACACTCTTCTTTTCTCTGATGGGAGCCTTAAATACCACTTTTGAGGACTTCTTATAGCCTTCCTTCAGGGACATCAGCACAGGATCTAAGGAAGGCAGGGGAGGTGTCTCACTGACTGGTTGCTGTCAAGTGACGTGCATCTCACTGACATGCTTGACAGCAGGCAGGTGTGAGGGCAAGCAGGTGGAGGGTGTGCCAGGGGCTAGGCTGAAAATGGAGTTGCAGCCTCGTGGCCTCCTCTGAGAAGCCGACCCACAGCGGTACCTCTGTTGATGCCTCCCAGCCATTCATCCGGGGTCAGAGCTGGCTCCGTGCCCGGCGTCATGGGGTAAATGTCTTCCTGGTAGGAATCCGACTGTAGTGGAGGAAGCGCAGGGGAGTGGACAGCTGGGGACTGCTGAGGAAGCCCCTGCCTTGCAGCAGACTTCTCCTCTCAGACCTCCCGCCATGCTGACTGCTTTCCTGCTCCAGGTCTTGGCTCTTGCCATACCAGCTGCCTGGACCTGCCCTTGTACTTAGCAGGCCCAATTGTCCCCACCTGAGCATGTCTCTCTCTACTCTGTACCCGGAGTCTGAAGATCCCAACCCACTGTACCTCCTTCATCTGGGCTCTTCCAGGCTTATGGGCAGCGGTGAGCAAGCTAGGATTCAACACAGGGGCCCTCTGGTGCCCATCCCAGTCCCACTCACCCTGCGGGGCACGATCATGGAGATGGGCTCAATCAGGCCCTTGAGAGTCACCAGCTTGTAGAAGCGGAACACCTCACAGGCCGACACATCCAGCCCGTGCTTGGGCATAACCCCTGTGGAGAGGTGCACACCAGTCCATGGGGGCCCGGATATCCACCCCCCTCGGTGCATTTACCCCTGCCTAGTGTTCTCAGCCAGGGGCCAGGAAGAGGTTTGGAGACAACAACCCAAGCAGAGTGCAGCTGGGTCATTGCCTCAGGCTTGAATCAGGCTCTGATGGAATCCATCGTTCTCTCTTTTCTCTCTCTCTCTCTCTTTGTGCTGGGGATCCAGGGTCTCCAGGTTTACTATGAGTTACGTCTCCAGCCCTTTTTGTTTTGAGATAGGGTTTTGCTAGTTGCCCAAGCTGGCCTTGAACTTGTGATCCTCCTGCCTCAGCCTCCAGAATAGCTGGGATCACAGGCGTGTGCCACTGCACCCAGCGGAATCTGACTCTTGCTGGTCACTTTTCAAATAAGTCCCTTGGACCAGACATGTCTCATCATGTGCACACTTTAGAACCTGGGCCTTGTAGAACCCGAAGAGACTGCAGAAATATTTGAATCTAGTTGACTCCTTTATTTATGAGGCCCCGGAGGGGCAGAGGGGCAGGGTTTATCCAAGATAACAGGGTCCCAGAGCCCATCACCTTCTGAAATGAACTGTCTTCCCTAAGCCTCTGTGTCCTCCGAGAGTGAGGAGGGCAAAGCCACCCCCCTCTCCTAGAGGTTAAACACAGCCTCAGATGTTTTTCTGTTGTATGTCTTTCAGAACAAGCGGTGCTTGCAGGTGACATCTGTGTTTCCCAATGTCCCTAACAACCAAGTCTCCTGAATACCTACTAGGAGGGGACAGTGTGGTGTTAGCACAGATCAAGCCAGGTTTGATTCTGCCCCTCTATCTGCCTCTCTGAGCTCTCTTTCCTCGGACAGAAGCGGCCCCATGAGAGGTGGGGTAGGGATCAAGTGCAAAGATGCCCACTGCCAGCCTGGCACCCTGAGGAGCGTGGGTGGATGGCACTCCTGTCTTTCCCTGTGACGTAAGCGGGAGGTAGGCTCTAGGTCTACCTCCCCGCCCCTGGAACAGAAGCTCCTTTTCCAGATGGTGCAATTCCAGGAGGTAGAGGGGTTGGAGCACTGGGTACCCCCTTGGGATTTGGAGCTAGCAACCCTAAGTTTGAACATTTCTGCCACTTCACAGCTCCAGGACCTGCCTGCCAGGCATGAGTTAACGTAATGTCTTTCAGCCTGAGAAAAATACCTGGCTCATGGTCAATGCTCAGTGGTGGCCAAGGTGAGGAGGATGAGGACAAGGAGGCAGTTACTCTTAGCTCCTCCCCAGCCAGCACACCCCATGCCTTAGCCAGTGCTCCTGACCTTACGCCCAAACATCTCCAGGAATCTCCCCCTCCTCCTCATTTGCATACTATCCACCTAATTATCAGCCTCTCTTGCCTACAATCTACAACTGCTTGCTAACTGGTCTCCCTGCCTCCTAGTGGCCCTTCCCATGTTCTGCTCCCCCATAGAAGCTAGAGCAATCTTACACTAATATTCAAACCACAATGTTGCCCCACCCCTCACCCAAGAAAAAGAAAGTCCTCCAATGAGTTCCAATAAATTCCAAACTCCTTCTCCTAGTTAGTGCTTTCCCCCATCTCCTCTCCATCCCTGCTATATCATAGTCTATGCTGGGTTTAGCCATACGGATCCTCCTTCTGATCCTAGAACATGACAGGCTCCTTCTGGCCACAGGGCCTTTGCATTAACTATTT
Source organism: Marmota monax (assembly GCF_021218885.2). Taxonomy (NCBI): domain Eukaryota; kingdom Metazoa; phylum Chordata; class Mammalia; order Rodentia; family Sciuridae; genus Marmota; species Marmota monax. Next base: position 3,024,942 of record NW_026694865.1, read on the forward strand.
CTCCTCCTAGGACTACTCTGTTCCTTCCCACCAGGGTTAAGCGCTCAGGTGAGCCAGAATGTATGCTCAGGCCTGACTCCAAAGTCCAGGCTGCTTTCTGTGCTACTTGGTGAAGGGGTGTCCCTGAAGGAGGTAGGGATGACAGAGAGCTGGGGAAAGGTGGGGCAGGTGGAATGGTCATTAGGACTTCAGATATCTCTGGGCCTCCATTCTTCTGTTTGTCATTGAATTGGGCTCTTGGGCCCTTTTCAGCCCTGATGTTCCTGAAGCTGGTCCTCAGGCCCTGTCCATGATACAAGATCCTCTGAGGGAAAAAGCCGGACTCAGACCCCAAGAGGAGAGTCACCTACAGAGGCAGGATCCGGGACTCTGAAGAGATTTGTTCCACTGGATGATTCAGACCTCAGACACTGAATTGCTGGGTCATAAGCACTGGTGTTAGTTAACAGGGATGTCACCTTCAGACTTCCGTGGTAGGAGAATGTGGTGTCTGAGATCAGTTTGCCTGACTTTCACACCCTGCCAAGTCTGGGCCCTCTGAGACCCTGGGCAACTTGGGGCTGAGTGAGGGGACACACCTGGCATGACTTCCTGCCCTATCAGGCAGGGACAGACCGCTCCTGGGGTTGGGGTTCTGACTTCCCAGCACCTCAGGAAGGGGCTTGCGTCTAGTCCCTGCCTTGGACCTTAGTTACTGAACTACCTTCCATGCATGTCAGACCCACTTAGGGCTCCGTCTCCTCATCTGCAGTCGGGAATGAAGACACAGCAGCCCCTGAAGGCTGCTGCTCAGCATGGATGCCAGTGGACACAATGCCATGGAATGACCGAGCTGGTCGATGGAGCAGTGACCGGCTGGCTAAGGAAGGGCCAGCTGACCCTCCCAATTGCCAGCACTGCAAGTTCCACTCTGACTTGTCCATGATGGTGGCCTTCTGAGTCTGGTTTTTCCTTTTTAAGGAAGAGGGTGATCCATGAGGCAAATGTCCAGGCAGCCTCTGGGCCCTCTTACCTAGGCCTTTCTGTGGGGCTGGTGAGCGGAACTCCATGAGGTAACTCAGGTAGGGCTTCTCTGTGCTGATCTCATAGTACCGGATATTTCCGTCCCCCTGGGGGCAGGAGAGAGGGTGGTGAGCACGGTATGGCAGAGAGGGGGCTGAGCAGGCCCTGGTCCCAGGGTCTGCTGAAGAGAGCTGCCCTCGATGTGCATCAGAGCTCATCTAAGATCAGAGAGACCTGTGCTCTCCACTGGGCGGTCCTACCATGGGGACTGACTGGAGGTGGAGGCTGGAGGTGGGATGGGGTGGAGCGTGTGCGCGCAGGGGTGCGCGTGCGCGCAGGGCAGCATTTTTTTTTTTTTTTGACAAGTGAGACTATTGACTAGGGGCCTGTTGGTGTTTCGAATCCCACCGGTCCTCACCGTCTCTGCACTCCGGGCTCTGAGCTTGACTCCCACGTACAACCCGCACCCCTCACCTTCCAGGGAATTCTCACTCACTGCCAATTGGGTAGGAGCGAGTGTAGACTTAAGGGCAGTTGTAGGTGGGACACGATGAGACCCAGGACCTGGGATGATTCATGGGAAGTCAGAGAGGTGAGGGTGACTCTTCTTAGGAGGGTAAAGGTACCATGGGGGGAGGAGTATCCCACAGGTTGCCCCCCCCCACATTACCTTTCCAGCCAGGTAGAGCATGTGGGTGTCGGCATCATAGAAGGGGAACAGGAGGCCAGAGAGCCCATCAATTTCTTCCTCAGTCAGTGGCATGGACAGGTCCTCCTGTGGGGAGGCAGGGACAGGTCAGCCTATGTCCAGGCAAGACGGTACATCACTCCTTGAATCTCAGCAAAGCCCTCAGAGTCACAACCCTTTCATGCCAGGTCCCCCTCAGATGTTAAAAATCTTGTCCTGTGAGTGGGGGACAAGGCTGCACCTGTCATAAAAAGCAGCCAGGGCAGTAGGAAAGCCCAGCAGGAGGTAAGGACTTGTTCTCAGTGTCCCCTCTGCACACCCACTACTTGCTGTGTGCCCCCAGGCAGGCCTCCAGATCTCTCTGGAGCTCAACCCCAACTCAGGAGAAAGAAGTCAAGCATCTTGCAGTTGTGGGCAGGCATTGTCCCAAAGCCCTCTGAGCCCAGTGCCAGCTCCAAAGTCTCTGACTCGCTGGTGATGTTGTCAGAGCTGGCTGTGTGGGTACAGGCACCTGACTTCCTGAGGAAGTGGCCTCTGATGGAAGCCAAATGCTTCCTTTAGCCCAAACCCAGCTAGTTCTCATTCTCTGGCCTTCCTGCCCTCTGGCCCAGACCGCTCTGTCCTGCTGAGCCTTAGCAGCTTTTCTTAGCCTGAGACTTTATTTTATTTAAAAAAAAAATTGTTCTTTTTAGTTATACATGATAGTAGAGAGTATTTTGATACTTTATAAATACATGGAGTACGACTTCTCATTCTTCTGGTTGTACATGATGTAGAATCGCATTGGTCATGTGATCATATATGCGCATAGGATAGTAATGTCCGATTCATTCTACTGTCTTTCCTAGTCCCACTCCCCCCTCTCCCTCCCATTATCTTTTGTAATCGAGACAATAGGTCTTGTCTCAAGTGGCACAGAGAGTTGAAGCCACTCCCTTACTCCCTGCCCACCTCCGGGGCCTGCTTACTGGCCTGTGCCACTGCTCTGGGCCAGGAGGTAGTTGAGGAGAGGATATGCAAAAGGACTGGACACACAAGTCCCCATGACCCCGCAGACCCAGCTAGGAGACCGGCAAGGCCTGGCTAGAGGCCACAGTTGGACGTGGGCACACGTGCACACAGATGGAGGCAGCGCTGGGCAGGGGAGACATGCTCTGCTCCCACTCCCAGTGTGAAAATGCTGACCTGGCTCCCTGGAGGTTCTGCGGGCCTTGGCAAGGAGTTGCCTTGGCCCAGCGCACCCATGTCCCACTGCAGGGCGTAATCCCAGCACATGCTGGGGGTGCATGTGGAATGTGAGCCTGTGTCTGGGCTGATCAGTACCACATCCAGGCTCCAGCCAGGTGGCACTGCCTGATCCACTCTCCACCAGAGGATGGGCCACAGCCTTGGCCCTGTCCAGGTACCATCTATGGGTCCATCCCCCAGGACCACATGAGCCTCATCCAGCCCTTCCCTTCTCTTATATCTTGTCCCCCCTTCCACATGGAGCAGAGACCCTAGGAACCCAAGTCATAAACCTCTATTCTTGCCCCATCTGGGAAACAAGAGACCCCAGGTGCTCAGGCCTAGGTGACCTGCTCCCTTCCTGCCCACCACCTGGCCTCCCTGTACTGACCTGGTCCCAGAGGGCAATCTGTCTTGTGTTCCACCTGGAGACCCCTGTCGTGAGGAGCCGCTTCATGTTTCCTAGGAACACCACCCGGTTCACTCGGTGGTTTTTGCAGTTGGCCTCCTGGTGGGACAGGCAGAGAGTGAGCCAGGGACCCCAACTTTCAGGTACTATAGTGGCTGAATTGCGCCCACAGGAGATATCATCCTAATCCCAGGATACTATGGATGTTGGCTTATTTGGAGAAAGGATCTTCTTTTTAAAAAAATACGGGGGATTGAACTCAGGGGCACTTAACCGCTGAGCCACATCCCCAGCCCTTTTTTTATATTTTATTTAGAGACAGGGTCTTCCTGAGTTGCTTAGGGCCTCGCTAAATTGCTGAGGCTGGCTTTGAACTCACGATCTTCCTGTCTCAGCCTCCCAAGCCGCTGGGATTACAGGTGCGCGCCACCACGCCCAGCTGCAAAAAGGGTCCTTGCAGACGTAATTAGGTTAAGGATCCTGAGATGAGGGGTACCCCGGATTATATAGGTGGGCCCTAAATGACATCACAAGTGTCCTTGTAAGAGAAAGATGAGTATACAGACGCGAGGGGAGGCCAGGTGACCACGGCAACGGATACCAGAGTGCTGCAGCCACAGTCAAGGCAGCCAGCAGGCGCAGAAGCTGGAAGAGGTCAGAATGGATCCTCCCCCACAGCCTCTGGAGCGCGTTTGGCCCCGCTGACATCTCGATCTGGGGCATCTGGCCTCCAGAGCTGCGAAAGAGCACAGTTCTGTTGTTTTAAGCCACCTCATCTGTGGTGAGTTTTTGTAGCAGCGACAGGAAATAAACACAGGTGCTGTGGAGCAAGGGAGCCCCGGGAACCAGAAAGCCAGGCCTCTGTGGGCAGGAACAGGGCAGGGAGGGGTGAACTTCCACCAAGCCTCCTCCCCCAGGTGGGGGGGACACAGGTATCAGGTGCTCCCACCAGGGCATCTCTTAAACCTGACACTTGTTAGAAGGACTCATTATCCCCATTTTTTTTTTTTTTAAAGAGAGAGTGAGAGAGATAGAGGTAGAGAGAGAGAGAATTTTTTAATATTTATTTTTTAGTATTTGGCGGACACAACATCTTTGTTTGTATGTGGTGCTGAGGATCGAACCCGGGCCGCACGCATGCCAGGCGAGCGCGCTACCGCTTGAGCCACATCCCCAGCCCCTCATTATCCCCATTTTGAGGACAAGGAAACTGAGGCTCAGGAGGACACAGGACACTGCTGCTTCAATGTACAGTAACCTGGTTTCAACAGGAGGCTCCTTCTTAACTGAGCGCGCTCCTGCTCCTACCACACTGAGTTCCTCCTGACTCACCACAGTCCTTCGCCAGGTGAGTCAGCACCAGGTTGGAAAGGAGCAGGGGGCAGCCCAAAGGTCCAGGCTGGCTGCACTTGATTTGGGCTTTAGTCCCAGTTCTGCCAAAAAAAGAAAAAAAAAGCATACCCTGGGAGAAGCCTTCGGCCTCCCTGGGCTTGGATCCTCATCTGTGAGTTGGAGGCCGGTCCTCTGTGCTCCAGCACCCTTTCTGTTCGGTGTGGGTGCTGGGCTTGAATTCTAGCCCCGCCCCACGGACCGTGAAATTTGTTTCTCAACCTCCCTAAGGATCAGTGTTGTCATGTGTAAAACGGGAAGAGCAACAGTACCCACCTGGGAGGGCTGTCCTGAGGACAAACAGCAGTAACAATGCAGAGGCCTGGCAAGTGTCTGTCACTCAGCAACCCCCAGTAAATGTTGGTGAATACTGATGATACTAACAATGGGATTATTTTATCTGTAGTCCCAGTAGAAGATGACTTTCTGGTGTTGCAATTTTGGATTCTTCCAAGATTAACACACCCAGGTCAAGCACTGATCTCTCTTATATGGTAGGCAAACCTTCAATGGCTTCCATATTTTCCATGCTATGCAGCCCAGTGAATGGCATACAGTAGGTGCTCAAGAAATGTTCATTTGTTACTCTTGAATGGAACCTACCCCCTTCCTCACACTTCAGACTCAGGACATTCAAAGACCAAAAGTAGAGCTAAGGTCACCACCAACCTCCCCACTTGGAGCCTTCTGTGAGGATGGTTCCCTGAGCCATTTCCCCAGCTCATCCCAGGCAGGTGGCTGGGCAGTGAGTCCAAAGTCTCCTCCTTCTATGCCCATGATGGGAGTTGGTTGACACCTGGGGATTCATGTGCTTAAGATGTCATCCCAACAGGCCAGAAGAATCCCATCTGGAGGAGGCAGGTGAAGTGGGAACAGGAAAAGGTACTGGGTCCCTTCCCACCCAGAACAAGGCAGGACTCCTACAAGCAGAGAAGCTGCCAGAGCAGATGGGCTGGAACAGGTGACCACCAGAGTGTGAGAGGAGGGCCCCAGCACGACCTCTTCCTCCAGGCCTGGTAGAAAGCGGAGCCCCAGGCCCAACACCTTCTCCCCCCACCTCAAAAAAATGTGGGGTTCCACCTGCAGAACGCGGCCAGAGCGGGGCTCGATCACGCGCAGCTTCTTGTCCTTGCAGGTGGTGGTGAGCAGGCTGCCGTCGGTGTTGAAGGACATGCAGAGGATCACATCAGTGTGGCAGTCGATCATCTTCACCGGCTCGCCCACGTCCAGGTTCCAGATGAGGACCTGAGAAGGCAGAAACGCAGCAGGGGGGTCAGCTGCTGCTCTAGTGTGGGCGTCTGTCCTCGATCCACCCCTGGTTGCCCTGGGAGAAACACCTCGTGCAAAGGCTGCTGTGTGCTGGGCTGCAGCCTGGTGACATTGAGTTCTATTCAGAAAAGCTGACGCGTCTGGTTATACAGATGCACTAATATTCCTTGCCTGGTCCCAGGTGGCTGGCACCCCTCTGTGGAGGACATGCTTGGAGTCAGGGGATGGGGCTCTATTTTCTTCCCTCCAGTTCATCAACCACCAGAGAAGGCAGGGAAGATGCCTCTAGCCCCTGTGGACCCCAGGAACAATGGGGTGCATGTGAGATGCTCAGTCGTGTGTAGTAAATGAATGAGAGAATGAATGAATGAATGAGACCACAGTAGTGAACATGCTTAGGAAAAGGCCTCCCTATAGATCCCCAAACATCCCCTTCTCTCTCCCTACCCCTTCCCACTGATTGACTCTGCCCCACTGCCCCGCCCTGCTGTGCACCTTGTAGTCGTAGCCTGCGCTGAACAGGATGTTGTTGGTGGTGGGGTGCCACTCGACCAGCCCCACGCGTCGGCTGTGTCCATGGAGCTCCAGGAGCGCCTCCGTCATGTTCCGCTTCAGCCCACCCTCAGGGATCTCCCAGATCCGCACCTGCAGAGGGGAACCAAGGGCTTTGGCTGGGCGGACAGGGAGAGGAGTTGATAATGAGGGTTCTTTTCCTGGGATACCCAGCTTTCAAAGGCTTGCCAAGTGAGGCACCTCCTGGTTCCGGGCAATAGGTGAAGCCTGACCAGAGGCCTCTGGGAAGGTGCCAAGAGTGGCCAGAGAGGAGATCAGCTCCCCTTTGCCTTTGGGAGTTTTACTCTAAGAAGTCTCTGCAGACCTAAGAAGATGATTCCTGGCATGCAGATGTTGCTGGGGTCAGCCAGGTTCAGGACCATGTGCATGCAGCTTTTAGCAAGCGCTGGAGTAGAAAGCCTATCTTCACCTCCACTTCACAGCCTTCCATGAGAATCTGCCTTCCTTCTTCTCTCCTCAGCCCCAGCTCCTGATGGTTCCTCATGGCCTGGGCCCCCACTCTGTGCCCAACCCAGTAGGGACACTTGAGTTGGGGGAAATGCATCTGGGAGGCTGGGAGGTCCCAGTCTGTCCTGAGAGGTGATGGACTCGGGGGAGTGACTTGGCTTGGAGTCACTGAGCCTAAAACATGGGCAGAGCCTAGAATGGAGTTGCTATTTTCAGTCTTGTGGATGCTGAAAAGAGGCAGAAAAAGGTGATCTGCTAAGAGGAGGTTGGGACATGCAGAGAACAGTGGAGAAGAGAGTCCACGTAGCCACAGAGAGACGAGTTAAGCCCCTTCTCTGCAAATAACCCCCTGCACCCTGGGACTCCTGACATTACCCTGGTGGGCTTCTGTCACTCACTGTGTCATCTATATAGCGGGGGTGGGGAGGGTGGGTGCCCCTGGCTCTGCCTTGTGTACTGGTGGTATAACATGAGACAAGGTTGCAACTATTTGTGAAGGTGCTCTGAACAGACCTGTGGACAGTTCTTGTTATTATCATCATAAATTTTATGTATTAGAATCTAACCAAGTGGAAAGGAAAGAGCAGGTGGGATTACAATTTGGACATCTTTAAAGCAACTCTTTTGAAAACCTGAACTCTACCCTTGCTAGTAAAGAGAAAACAGGAAAACTGGCTTTGAGATACCATTTGAAATCCACTAAAATAGCCAACTGGGTGGGGGAGGGGGAGTCAGTGTTGGCAAGATTATGCTGGAACTTGTAGATACCATTGGGGTTGGCAGTATTATAAATCAGAGGAGCTCTTTTGGATGCAATTTGGCAAACTTTAGGAGGAACCATAAAGACATTTATAGTAGACTCTTTGACTCCATAACTTCACTCTAAAAATTCAATGTGCACATGAAGATGTTCATTGCAACATCATCTAAACAGAAAATGTAGAAACACTCTAGGTAACTGACAATTTAATATGCTCTGTCAGTATGTCCTAGTAGCCATTGGTTATAATCGTGAAGGCTGCAGATAATCACAAAGAGCATGATAAGGACAGCCAAAGGCCGACTCTGGGCCTGAGGAGTAAGACCAGGAATGAGCACCTCCAGGGAATTCCTTTAAGTCTCCTATGCAAAAAGGCACTTCCTCCTGAGTCCTCAGAGGTGAGGTTTCCGGACACTTGTGTCCCCCAGGACTCACGCACCAGTTGACTGGGAGGTTTTCAGATAAGAAAGTCAGGTTCAAGCAAGGACTGGGGGTCACCCCATATGCACCCTTCTCAGTTTCAGAAAATCATCTTCAAATGCACACTGCAGAAAAAGTTGATAATTAGGGGACAGTTGCAAATGTTCTTTTGTCCCCATTTCCCCACTGTCATCCCTTTTGGTGGCTCCAACCCTCCAGTAAAGCCTGACATTTCTGTTGGGGAGGGAAGTAAACTTGAAGAGGGACCTGCCATGCCCCACAGTCTTCCTTGACAGTTGCTACGCAAGGGTGTGCAGGCATGAGGGCAGATCTGGGTGTGGCGGGAAGAGGGCTGGGGACGAGCTGCTAGGTACAACCACCTGGCTGTCAACTGGTACGCATGTTTCTTTGTCCCTAAGATGTAACACAGGAAAGTGACTCTTGAAACAGGAAGACTAATGCTTGTATTAGACACATGTACAACACACACACACACACACACACTTACTTCTTTCCTTTTTACCAAAAAGAAACTGTATCATATGTTCTTCAGCTTGATTTTTTCATGTAACTATAGCCACTCAGCCACGTCCCCAGCCTGTTTTTAATTTTAGTTTTTCAGTTTTGAGATAGGACCTTGCTAAGTTGCTGAGGCTGGCTTTGAATTTGGGATCTGCCTGTCTCAGCCTCCTGAGTTGCTGGGATTACAGGTGTGCACCACTGTGCCCAGTTTACCTTATCTTTTTAAATGGCCAGAGTGACATCTGTTATATGACTGTCCCAAGGTGAATTTGCTCAGTCTCTATTAACTGACATCTGGGTTCTGAGCATTACTTTTTCACGATTGCAATTCATTGTATGATGATGAACACACAAGTGTGTTCATGGTGTGAATATTCTTGAAGGACAAATGCCTAGGTATGCATCATCTTTTTAAAATAGTTATGGTAAAATTGTTCCCCAAAGTCACCCTTACTTCTACCCTCAGAGTCTGAGGACACTTCTTCACCTATTCCTCTAAATAGTACTTTCTTTGCAGGTGTGGCACTGGTGTCAAACTCCATGGCAGGGCATGTTACCACTCAGCTACACCTAGGACCTTTATTTTTTATTTTTTTGAGACAGGATTTTGCTAAGTTGATGAGGCTGACCTTGAACTTCTGATCTTTTCACCCTCCCAAGTTGCTGATTTTGCAGGCTAGTAATGTTTGGGGTCAGCGGTAGAGAGTGCCTAGCACCTAGTACTGCAGACAAAAAATTTTAAAAGACTGATTTTTACCCATCTGGAAGGTCAAAAATACCATCTGGTTGTTGTTTGGCTTTTCGTTTCCTTGACTCTTAGAAATACCAGGCATTCTTCCTGGTGTTATTGGCCACACTTGTCTGTGCTTGGGTTGGAAGGTCTCAAAAGCTTTTGGACTCAGATTGATGAGACTTTGAGAGGTGGAATCACAGGGGTGTTGGGGTAAGGACTCCGTCTAGGGACTTGCCTTACTTGAGCATGGTAGGCAGTCTGTGCACATGGTGATGCGGGCAGGAAATTGTCCCTCGCCAATGTGAGGGATCTTTGAAGACTCCCATAAGTCAACAGGACCCATGTTGAGCTTATCCCATGCTGCTCTTGATGTTAGGGGACAGACAGATGATGATATGGGAACATGAAGTTAAGAGAATAATTCTATAAAATGGCCATAGTGCTGACCCCCACATGTTTTCTTTTCCAAGAAGCAATTTACCTGCAGCCCTGCCCCGCCTAAGTGGACAGGATATCTCACATTCCTTAGCAAATTACCTGTTCACTGCCCGAGAAATGCAGGCCCAAAATAATGTCGATGGGTAGAACCCAAGAGATTTTTGTGACCAGATCTGAAACTCTGAGAGATAAGGATAGTTCCTCCCAACCATGAAATTCATAAGAATGTATGGTTAAGAATCCAGTTAGAACCAGGCCTAAAGATGCTCTGCTTGAGCCTGGAGTCTCAGGAAAAGAACGCTTGCTCAGGACAACCTCACTTATGAGCAGCCAACTGAGGTGAGCCTGGGTTGTCCCTGCGTGCTGGCCCAAGGCAGGGACGTCAGGACAGGTGCGATGCTCCTTCCACCGGGTGCCAATCCCACACACTAGGAGAGTGACAGGATGAGCCAGTTACCTCTGCTGCTCTGGCTCTTGGTTTAGGAAGTAGAGACCTGAGTGCTGGTACATGCATGGGTTATCTACACTGCATTTCTGGGTCACAAGAGCTGATTTGTTGGGGTGACAGCTCTGCTTGGGAGCCTGGGGATGGAGGAGGGGCTGCAGCAGGGCAGGTGGTGCCCAGGTGGCAGGCCCTGCCTGGATCCAAGTCTCATGGATCAAAGGGCTACAGGTAGAAGCCAACAGAGTTGTTTTCACTGACAGTTGTTAGATGTAGGATCCCAGACGGGAGTTGGGGGACCAGGATGAATAAATATAACTGAAAGAGGTACTTTGCCTTGTCACCATTTGATACCAGCCACTTCCCTTCCTGGGCCCTGGTTTCCTCATCCACCCATTGAGACGTTATTAGTTCATCCCCCAAACTTTTCTGCTTTTGACACCACTGAATGCGTTCGTGGGAAGGAGGCTGTTCTACTTGAACTACAGCGACCGCAAACAGTTGGTGCCAGATGCTCTTAAAGCTCAGAGGTTGCGCTGGAGTTCCCAGTGGGCCTGAGTCACTGAGAAAGGACCTCCTAGCCTTGCCTTTAGTATTTAAGGGATTCTCTAGAAACTAAGAACGGGTCGGATGTGGGAGGAGCACTGTGAATCTGACCTCTGGGAGGTCACTTGGATTGGACAGGAAAGTCAATAGTCTGCCAAACAGGATTTCAGGGAGGAAGGGGTGGGGAGGAGAAGTGGCAAAACAACCAATCTCTGCTGCAGGCCAGCGGTGCCCGGGGCTGCCCCTTGGTGAGCGCCTGGGTCAGAGCCGGTTTAACTGTTCTGTTCCATCCAAGAGAATATTCCACCCTGCCCTGTGCCCCCAGGGGACAGTCCAGGGTCTCTGGGAGCCCAGGTTCTTTTGAGGAGACAGTAGACGTGTGCAGACGCAGTAAAGGCAGCTGACAGGGTGGCCTAGAGACCAAACACCCACACGTGGGGAGTGGGGGTGGGGCAGAGCTGCTGGTCAACAAAGTAAGAGCTCTGTGCTCTCCCGCGCTTGTTCCAGACCAGGCTCTGACCTTACTGGCAGGAGACTTTGGCCAAGTCACTTAGCCTGAGTGTCAGTCTTTTCACTGAAGGATAATTATACCCATTCGACAAAGTTGCCATGGAGACCTAATAAAGACAAAATATATGCACTACCAGATTACCAAGGACTTGATAATTCCGAAGGATGCTTACTTAATATTAATTAAGGATTACATACAACTTTTCATATGGGTCAAACTTAGATGTGATTTTTATTTTTCATGTGCATTTTTTTTGCCCCCTGTATGGTCAGTACATTTGGTATAAAGTTTCTTTCTTCCCTTCCTTCCTTCCCTCCTTCCTTCCTTCCTTCCTTCCTTCCTTTCTTCCTTCCTTCCTTTTTTCTGTCCTTTCTTTCAGTAGTGGGGATTGAACTCTATCTTGCCCAAGATATGCAGATCCTCTATCACTGAGCTACACCCCCACCCCCTTTCAAGTTTATTTTGGGAAAAATGTTGCTAAATTGCCCAGGTTGGCCTCGAACTACCCAAGTAGCTGGGATTACAGGAGTGCTCCACCAGGCCTGGCTATAAATTGCATCTTTAAAATGTTAGGCCAGGGGCTGGGACTGGGGCTCAGTGGTAGATCACTTGCCTGCCATATGTAAGGCACTAGGTTCGATCCTCAGCACCACATATAAATAAATAAATAAATAAATAAAGGTATTGTGTCCATCTACAACTAAAAATATTTAAAAAAAAAAAAAAAGTTAGGCCAAGGGCATTGTTCTGTGGTGGAGTGCTTATTTAACATGTGTGAGATCCTAGATTCAATCCTCAGCACCACAAAAACAAAAAACAACAACAACAACAAAACTTTCATGATTTCAGATTGGAGGTATTTGGTTGTATCTCTGTTTTCTGACACTTTAGGGGAGATGACTTAGGGCCAGGACCTAGTGAGGGCCTCCAAAAGACAGTGTTCCTAAGGGAAACCATGCTCCATTTAAGACTGCAGCAAACAGTTACTATTTACCATACTGTATTTACTATACACTATTTACACTTATATTGTAAATGCAGCATAGGAGCTCAGAAGAAAAGTTGGAGTTCACAGAGGGCCAAAGTACGTGGAGTAAGATTTAAATTTAAACTTATTATCAACTTTTATGGAAAAACAATAATGACAACAACAAAACCCCTCTGTAGTGTTGGGAGGAACAAGAAAGTGAAAAACCCTCTGTAAACATCCAGTTAAGCTGTACTATATAGTATGCAGACATTGATCCCAGGTTTTGCAACTAACCACTACTGGGGTTTAACCTTGCCTGGGGTCAAGAGCATAGCAGCAGTCCCACATCCCGCAGGGAGAAGAGAGCAGCTGGAGGATCTTGCTCAGAGCCAAGAGGGCCCTGGAATTCTGACCTACTCAGTTCTTGTCCACTGTTCTGCTTAGTACTAGAGACTGAGTTCATTGTCGCTCACGTAAACCAGGGGTTGAATCGCAAAGTCTACCTTGATGCTTCCGTGTTCTGACCACCTCACTGTTTCCCAACAACGTGAGACAAATCACATCAAACTCCTGGAGGCAGGAGACACTAACTGGGACCTGGAGAAAGAAGCATGCTTGAACATCTGCTGCCAGAGTCCTGGGAGGGGGTTGCTACAAGTCCCTGCTGCCCTGGATCAGATCCAACCACCTCAAGAGGGACGGATCTGTCCTTCTGCTTATCTATCCCAGGAAATGGAGCAGCTGCCCAGCCCCAATTCAATCACGTCTCACTCGTGAGACCTGCATTGTTAGGCGATTTCCTCATCATGCAAACATCGCAGAGTGCCCTTACACACCCTTGGATGGGGGGCACTACTTCACACTGTGGGCCCTGTGGGGAAGCTGCTGTTCCCCGGCCAGCCTGTGCGGCATGCTCCTGTACCGAATGCCCTGGGCAATCAGAGCACAAGTATCTGTGTATCTGAACATATCTAAATATAGAAAAGGCAAGGTAAAAATATGGTATAAAAGATTAAAAACCAGTGCGCCTGCACAGGGCCCTCACTATGGCAGGAGCGTGTAGTTGGAGTTGCTGGGGTAGGGGTGGGGTGGGGGTGGGGTGGGGGAGTCAGGGAGCCAGTGGTGAGAGTCAAGGCCTTGGCTTTGCTCTACCGTGGACATTGCCAACGCTGCACACTGGGGCTGCACTCAGTTCACTGAAAGGTGATTTCCTAGCCTAGCACAGTGACGCACACCTGTGATCCCAAGGGCTCTGGAGGTGGAGGCAGGAGGATTGCAGGTTCACAATTAGCCTCAGCAATTTAGAGAGGCCCCGAGCAATCCAATGAGACCCTGTCTTTAAGTAAAATATTTTAAAACAGCTGGGGATGTGGGTTGGTGGTTTAGCACCCCTGGGTTCAATCCCCAGTACCAAAAACAGAAAAAAAGAAAAAGAAAAGATAATTTCCTCTTTTCAATAATAAACTAGAAGATAGGCTTAAGTGAGCCTCATATCAATTATAAGCTTTTCTATTTTTAAAGTTCTCTCTCTTTTTTTAATTTTTTTAATTTCTAAACTTTTTGTGTTGAAAAGTAAGACAGGACACAGGCACCAGCCTCAGTCCACACAGGGGCAGGATCATCACAACCACTGACTTCCACTCCAGATCTCCATCCCCCCACCGAGGGTCTCCAGGGGAAGGGACACCAGGGAGCTGTCACCTCCTGTGGTGACAATGCCTCTTCAGGAATCCCTGCTGAATGATCTGCCCCGGGCTGTTTTACAGGGAACTTTTAATTTCATTAGTAGAAGGAGTACACGCTGAAATAACATGTGCAATTGAGTAAATATGTAAACTAGTACTACAGTTGTCTGCTGTCATATCAAGTATCATGTCCGGTGCTAATAGCAGGTGCTGTACTTTCCACATGACTGGCAGTGCAGTAGGTTTGTTTACACCACAGACACGTGAGGAATGCTTTGACATTATGACAGCATTGCTGGCCAATCAGCATTTTCCAGTCCAATTATAATTTTATGGGACCAGGGCTGCAAATGTGATCCTTCATCAATGGAAATGTCATTACGCACGCAGCGCATGACTGTATCTCAAAATCACCCTTCCTGTATGAACTTGGGATGGTCAGCTTCACCCTATGGGGTAAGTTCTTTTGATTCATGCTGTCTGAGCCACATGCAGTGGCACATGCCTGTGATCCCAGGGACTCAGGAGGCTGAGGCAGGGGGATCACAAGTTCAAGGTCAGCCTCAGCAACTTGGTGAGACCTGGTCTCAAAATAAACAATAAAAAAGGGATGTAGCACTGTGGTAAAGTGCTCCTGGGTTAAATCCCCAGTACCAAAAATAAAATAAAATAAAATTCATGTGTGTCCTGGCACTTCCAAGATAGACTTGCAGAATGAGTGAAAAAATGGAAGAATCCAGGGGTCCAGAAGGCTACTGAAAAACCAGCCTCTACCTCAGAGCAAAGCCTGTCCAAGGAAGGGGGCATGACCCTTGTCCTTGGAAAGACCTACAGAGCACTCCTAGGCACATACCCGACCTACTGAGTTGTTTATCTACAAATAACAGGAGAGATCTGCTGCGCCAAGTGTCCCTGACTCAGGCTAGGTGGGGATCCATAGCAGCTCCCTAGCAGCCACCAATCAGCATGAGACAGGGAAATACCTGGGATGCCAGATGACCCTCCCAGTAGTTTATGGTGGTTGATAACATGTTGGGAAACCATGTAGTTCAGCAGTACTCCCCTCGTGGCCTAAACCAATCAGTTCAAAGGAAACCCTTCTTGTAGTAACCAATCACCCTTACCAACTTGTTCCAGTGATTGTGCTAATCAATGTTAAGAGTTGTTTTATGATTTTCCTGCGGTGTGTGATGATTTGCTAAGAGATGCTATGATGTATGTGAAGTCCCTGCCCTCCCCAAAGAGTGTATAAAACTGCTGCAAACCCTGGGCTCGGGGCCTCTCAGAGTCACCAGTTGCGGTGTGTGTGCAGAGGACCAAGCTAGCTCGCAGTAAACACCTCTTTGCTGTTTACATCGATCTTGGTCTCTGGTGGTCTTTTGGGGGTCCCGAATTCGAGCATAACACTACCTATGATCACTAAGTCCAGCAGTAGATCACCCCCAACCTGGGGGAGCAGGCGATGGTGGGCTGGGTAGATGGATCACCCCTTTAATCCTGAGTTGGGAGGGAGACTTGGTGGGGGCTTCTCTCCTGAATTGCAAGACTCAGCATTCCGTTGGTCTTTTTGGGAAACTAGCAAAGAAAGCTCCACAAATAAGAATGAGGTGTGTGGGGCACAGTGCTGGCCTGGGAGCCCGGATCTCTGACTCCCACCCAGCCTTCTGGCCACCCATGACTGGGGTGAGTTATTTAAATTTTTATGTCCCTACTTGAGGAGAAGAGAGTCACAGTTATTATTGATGAGACTCTTAGTAGCCGAGAATCACATTCACATTTATTTAGTTTTCCCTGTGAGCCCAGTATGAGCCCTCTTTATAGTAGGGCAGCTGGTGCCCAGAGGGGTTAAAAAAAAAAAAAAACTAGTCCAAGGTCATAGACCTGGGAAGTGGCAGAGCCAGGGTATGAACCTGTGGACTCCTGAGCCTGCTTAACCAGGGCCACACTGCTGCTTTCTCTGAGGCTATCAGAGTTCCCCTCTCATCTCTGAGTCTCCCTCGCCCCTCTCTCTCTGTCACTCTGGTGGCAGGAGGCAGGATGGGTGGCTTCCTGTAGGACTGACATGCTGCCCCATCCCATCAAGCTCCTGGGGAGGGGCGGTCTCCACTGGATGGAGGAGCTTGAAGACAAGGCAAAAGAAAGATGCTGAGCTGGGCCCACAAGGAAGACCCTCCCTCTCCCTATTCCCCCCTTCTCCTTGAGATGTCAGAAACCTTTCTCTCTCTCTCTCTCTCTCTCTCTCTCTCTCTCTCTCTCTCTCTCTCCCCTCCTGCTGCTGGCCCCCCAGAGAAGAGGGAGCACGAGGCTTGGAAAGCGATAGCGCCTTTCCCTGCCGCCTGCCAGCCGCCCTCCCTAGCTGCAGCAGAAGCTATAAAAAGCACAGCCCTTCAACAATAGGTGACATCACCCAGCGGCAGAAAGAACTGGATTCTGCCAGATGCCAGGGAGAGTTATGGCTCCCATCCTTCCCTCAGGACGTGGCCCCCTGAGAAGGGGCTCAGCTATGTGCCACGCATCCCGCAGGGATGGAGGTTAGATTCCAAGGCCCTCCTCCTGCCCTGGTGGACATGGGGACCCATGCCATAGGCGATTTCTCAGGGCTGGGAGAGGAGCTAGGGAGCAGGGGGGCTGGCTGGAACCCTTCATTGTCCTCTGAATGTTCAGTGTTGAGGTGCAAGAGGAGTTGAGGGCTGGGAGCAGCTCCTGGCTCTCCTGGGGGAGGCTGTGGCTGCTGCAAGGGTTTTTCTGGCCCCGTTGGGCCGGAGCCTCCCCAGCCCTGGTTCGGGGCCCAGTGCCTTGCTGACTGGCCTCCCGACCCTGGCTCTGGATGTTGTGTTTGGTGCACAGTGAGTTGACCATCCTGGCAAGAATGGGTCACAGGAGGTGTCTCAGGGACCCATCAAAGGATCCCAGCCAGGAGCACAGCTTGGCTCCCCCACTGCGCCCAGGCCTGGGGCAGGGAGACCTCCCCTGCATGAGTCCCCAGTGGCCAGCGCGGCCCTGCACAGAGGCGAGGCTGTGCTTAAATCCTGGGTGTGTGCTGGAGCTGAGCTCTCAGTCTGCTGTGGCTCGGAGCCTCAGTTTCCTCCCCTGTAAAACCAGGGCTGTTGGTGACGTGGTAGGAGGGCAGGTTGGGGACCTGCGTGGCAAAGACCCTGTCCTTCTTCAGGAGCCGCTGGGCTCCAGCCTCAGGGCTACCATGACAAGACCCTTGCCTGAGGCTCCGGAGCAGACACCTGAGGGGTAAGGGGGGCTCTGAGCCTGGCTCTGGGAGCAGCTGGCCTGGCAGCTGGAGTGAAAGCCCAGCTCCTCTGGCTCAGAGGACCTCATCTCCTAGTCGGCATCAGCAGCCCCCGCGAGCCCCTCCCTGCCTGGCCGCTCCCCTCTGGTCCACAGATCCTAATCCCAGTCTGCAGGGGCTCCTCCACAGAGCCACCAAGACCCCGCCCTCCTCCTAACTCCCCTCCTCTGGTCCCTGGGCCCTGGTTTGTGCTCAGATGGCTTGAGAAGCACAGGCGTCCCTTCCAAGTTCAGCTGATCGCTGCGTCCACATCTTCTCTTCAGTCCCTGTGTCCCCTTCCATCCTGCTGTCTGACCACTCTCTTCACTGTGTGCCGCCCCAGGGCTCCAGCCACGCCAGGTGACTTTTGTTTTCCAAGCCACCATATACATTCCCTCCAGGCCTTCTCCTGTGCCAAATCTCTGCCTGGGACACCTTTAACCTGTTTCCTGCTTGTGAAAGTCCCGCTTCTCCCAGGTCTACCTCTCTAGATCTACTTTCCTCCCTGCACCTTGGTCAAGATTAATCCTCTACCTTGCCAGTGTGTTTGGCCCCAGGGACACAGTGCCCTCCTTTTGTATTGCATTTCGGCGAGCGGGGTGAATGGCAGCAGAGGGCTCCCCAGTGTCTCTGAAGCAACCTGAGATTAGCAGAAATTTATGAGGTGCTAGGCAGAGTGCTGGGTGCAGACACCCTTGTACCCTTTTCCCACGTGCTCAAGGTGAGGGTGGCTATTATGATTACAGTTTCAGAGATGAGCAAAACCAAGGCCCAGAGAGGTTAAATCACATGCCCTACCTAGGCCACCCAGCTGGTAAGTGGTAAAACTGAGATCTAAGCCCAGGTCCATCAGATTCCACAGTTAAGCTCTCTTTGGACCCCAGTAACCAGGAGGGTGTCGGGTACAGTGTGATCTATAGGTGTATGCAAAACTGAAGAGGTGTTGTGGCTCCTATGGCCAGGGCGGAGCCTCATGCATGTTTGAACACACACCCTGGGTATTCTGTTCATTAGCTGGGATCTCTGCATGGGAGGTAGGTGCTGAGCTAGAACCAGGCAGGTCCATGTTGTCCTGATTCAGGCAAAAGAAGTGGTAACCTGTGGGCAAGGTGATGCATGACTGTAATCCCAGAGACTAGGAGGCTGAGGCAGGAGAATCATAAGTTCAAAGCCAGCCTTAGCAATTCAATGAGGCCCTATCTCAAAATAAAAAATAAAAAGGGCTAGGGATGTATCTCAATGGTTAAGTGGGTTAAGTGCCCTTGGTTTCAATTTCCAGTATCAAAAAGAAGGAGGGGGGGAGGAGGAGGAGGGGGAGGAGGAGGAGGGAGAGGAGGAGGAGGGGGAGAGGTAACCTGGGAAGAGCCAGGGGAGGAGCAATTCTAAGAGCTGAGGCTGAATCTGCCCCTCTCCTGCACCAAGGTGGTCACTGCTCTTCTCTTACGCAGCTGGATCCCTTGGGGAGACTCACTGAGCTCCCAGCAAGCATGCTCTGCTGAATCCTGTGGCAAAGGAACTCGGTGGAGCAGGAAGAACACAGCTGGAGGTGGCGGCCCAGGGGAATACAGGCTCCTCCACTCCCTAGCTAGGTGCTCTATCTGCCCTCAGACCCTCAGTTTGAGGGTGGCAGAGACTGTCTCATTTGTCAAGTGCTCAGCCAACAGTGGGTGGGGAGCCCAGAGGTTTAGGAAAGTCTGCTCCCTGCTGGCTGGTGACAGTCACTCAATACCCCAGTGCAGTCACTGCACTCCATCTAGGCACTGCAGCTTCCCGTATCCAGGAGAGAAGGGGGGACAGTGCCTTTGCCTGCCCTCTCCAGCTGAGCCTTGCTCTTTCTTGCACTGACCACTGAGCCCTCCAGCCCCAACCAGGTTTTCTGCCTCCTTCCTAGCCAGGAAGCAACCAGTGTCCCCCTGGCTTCATCACCTTTCCTGGGCTCTATCACCTCATGCCTGCCCTTCGGTAGCTCTGTCTTTCTCTGGTCTGGCCTCTGGTTGATGTCCCATAACCCCCATGGTTCTGAGGCTGCTAAAGACAGTAATAAAACCTGACAATCTTCAAACCTCCTTCTTCTGTCCATCCACAGAGACCTTGCCCTCACTGCTGCTGCTTTCAGGGATCTTCTCCAGCTGACTTAGGCTTTGACATCAGGAGCTGCTCAAGCCCACTCACCCAGCCCCCTTCCCACCATTCTCCCATGTCCAGCTATGTCAGCTGACCACAGCCCCACTTTATGGACAGATGGAGACTCTTTACTGTGAATCAATCTCTCCCTCTCTCTCTCTCTCTCTCTCTCTCTCTCTCTCTCTCTCCCTCCCTCCCTCCCTCCCTCCCTCCCTCTTTTTTCCCTCTGGTTCTGGGGATTGAAGGGGGGGATAGCAGGGTGCTCTACCACTGAGCCACATCCCCAGCCCTATTTTGTATTTTATTTAGAGACAGGGTCTCACTGAGCTGCTTAGAGCCTTGCTTTTGCTGAGGCTGGCTTTGAACTCGCTTTGAACTTTGAACTGTCTCAGCCTCCCAAACTGCTGAGATCATAGGCATGTGCCACCATGACTGGCATGAAACTCTCTTTCTTTATTTGGATGATTAATTATTTAAACCATATCCATTCATTTATTCTTTTATCTTTCCATTCATCCATCTCTCCATTACCCATTATCCTTCCTTTTATGCATTCATTTATCTATCCATCATCCATCCATTCAATCATCTCTTTATCCATCAGTGAGTGAAGTCACCCATCCAACCATCCATCCATCCATGCATCCATGCATCATGCATCCATCCATCCACCCATCCATCGAATACACAATAAGCATTTATTAGGTCCCGGGCCCTAGGCTGGTCTCTACCTTCAGGAGCTCACAGTCCAACCTATAAAGATAGAAAGACAAAAGCTCCAAAGTTCCTTCCAGTTCCAGTATCCTGGGGATGTGGTCCCCGTCCTGCCAATGAGCACCAGGTAGATGCTTGTGGCCTGGCTGGGAGGCTGCTCCTTCATTGGGAGCCCCGGCTCCACTGGGGCTATGGAATCCCCTCCTGCTTGCCTCTTGAGGATGCTGCTCAGAGGCAGCGTGGGGACAGCAGAATCCCCTCTCCAGGAACCTGGAGGCCACACCAGCCTCTCTGACTCTACCCTACCTGTGAGAGGCAACAGAGTCTGAGCCAAGGGTAGACACAGGCAGTTGTGACTGTCACTCTCTCTGGTTCCTTGCCTCCCCAATGATCTCCTCCTCCCTTCCCTCCCATCTCCACCTCTGACCCACCCTCCCCTGGGCTCTACCCTGCTCCCTTCCTAATTTCTTTCTCTTATTTCTTCTCTCTTCCCATGAGTGGGGGGACACATGGAGTGGGTCTCACCAGGGTGGGTCCTAGGATAAGTCACAATAGTCCCCACCCAGTGTCCTTGCCTAGACACCAAGGTTCCCAGAGCACTAACCAGGGCACATGCCATGCCAGGCCCAGAGACCAGAGCTCTTCTCCTGGACACTCAGCATTTCCATCCCCCGCTTCCTAGCGCTCAGCCCAGGGCTGAAGCCCACACCTAATTTTTTTTGTTGTTCTAATTCTCACCTACAAAATCAACACCTCCAAACTCGATCACACTAAAGCCACGAGATCAGTCCCAAGTGCCCTGGACTCACTCCCTCAGCCTTTTTGACTTCCTCCCCACACTGTGGTTCCTGAGAAGGCAGGAGAGCAAGGAGGGGCTTCAGGGGCCCTCCTGGGAGCACCCTCCTGGGGAGCACCCTCCTGGGGAGCACCCTCCCGCTCACCGAAGTGTCCTCAGAGCAGGAGGCGATGATGTTGTCGATGAACGGGTTCCACTTGATGTCCAGCACGTTGCCCTGGTGGCCGCACACCTTGGGGTAGTTGGGCTCAATCCTTCCTGTCTGCAGAGGAGAAAGACCAAGGAAAGGGGTTAGTTGGGTGGCCCCAGGGTGGCCCTGAGAGGAAAGCCTTTTTTCTGGGTTTCTCAAATGAGGGAGCCCCCCAGGGCTCCCTACTTCCTTCCTGACCCTGAATCAAAGCTCTTTGACAGCCGCAGGTTCTCCCAGCAGCTTGAACCTGCACCAGGGCTTTTGACATTCCCAGGCATGAAGAAGGTCGCCTGGCACTTATTGCCTCTTTCTTTGGAATCCCAATGGCCCCATCTCCAGGTGGTTTGGGACACTCCCTTGTGGGATTCTCCTGCTGCTCTTCTCAGGGCAACTTTACTGGTGGGTTTGATGAGACTGGAAGGTCTTTGAGGACCCACCATCCACATTCTGTCTCTTTGGTCCTTGCTGGGCATCGCCCTGAGGCTGTGTCCTCCCTGACAGACGCTCTCAATGGTGGTGGAGGCTACAGAGCAGGATAGGACACCCCTGTGCAAGTCACCCCTTCCTCAAGTGAAAGCACCTGAAGATCAGATCACGACCCCCTGGGACCACCAAGTCCAGCAGCCCTGGCTCCTCACTCACTCACACACCTGGACACCTACTGTTCCCGCGGCACCAGGGAAGCTGACACGCTCAGGTTGGGATCAGGAGGAGGCTCCTTCTGACTGCTCCGGGACCCGGCAGAGAGGCCCAATCTCGGGGTCCACCCATACACTCATTGGTATAAGTTATTCCATCTTCACTGTCAACGGGCCCCCTGTGCAGTATGCACCCTGAGCACCTGTGCACAGTGCCCTGTGGCTGAAGGCACAGTCTTTGGAGTAAACAGGCCTGTGTTGAATCTCAGTTCTGATACATTTTAAATGTGCATCCTTGGGAAAGCCAATGAGTTTCTCTCCATTTAGAACTTCATTTCTAAAATGAGGGTTGGCAGCAACCTACTTCTTCGCATTGCCACGCAGATGAGATAAACTAATGTGCTTAGCAAAGAGCTTGGTGCAGTGCTAATCACCATAGCAAATGTTCAGTACATGGTAGTGGTCTTTCTTGTGCAGGTGAGATGACACCTCCTCCAGGAAGTCCCCCTGACTCCTCAGTGGGTAACAAGCTTCCTGCCATGCTCTCTCAGTGCCTCCCTGCAACATAACACAGGGGCATCTTGTTTGCAGTCTGTCTGTCTTTGTCTCTGGATCTGCAGCTCCCTATAGGGCTCACACACAGTAGGTGCCCAGTAGGTGACTGAAAGACATCCTGGGGGGCAGGAGGAGTCCCCAGAAGGATGGAACAAGGGATGGGAAGATCTGGTCTCCCAAGAAAGACTGTCAGGGTGGCAGAGAAAGAGGCGGAGGCCGCCTCCATTCCCTAGGTCTTCCAGACATGATGTCTTGGGAGGATTCAGAGGGGAGAAGACAAAGTTTCTCCTCTCACTGCCCCACTGCTAATAGGGGTGGGGCCTCACCCTCCTGTAGTCTTCTTGTCTGAAAAACTAAGAGGAAGACAATAGTCTGGCTACTCCAAGGTGCTCAGCCAAGAGTGGTTTCAGAGTGAGGGCCCTGCGGAACCACCCTCTTCCTGCCTGTGTTATCAGGTCTAGGTATGATCTTCTGGGACACAGCAGTGGCAGGATCCGTAGACCAAAGCGGTTGGAGCAGAGCATTGAGGCCCACACCTGTAATCCCAGTAACTTGGGAGGCTGAGGCAGGAGGATCTCAAGTTCCAGGCTAGCCTCAACAACTTAGCAAGACCCTGTCTCAAAATGAAAACTAAAAAGGGCTGGGGATGTGGCTCAGGGGTAAAGTGCCCCTGGGTTAAATTCCAGTGCAAAGAAACAAAACAAAACAAAATAAACCATGTCTGGAGTGGTATGAGAGAGAGGAGAAACCTCCTGAATTGGGCCAGGAGGACATTATTATACTGTATGTTTTGGGAAAATTCAAGAATGGAAGAAAGATGTAGGGGAATTTTACCCTCCATTATGATGAGATCCTTTTCCATATTCCATAAGGGATGCATGCAGTTAGGATTGGAATATTTTTCCAAATACTTGTTGGGCTGTTAGACAATGACTATTTTTTTTTTTGTACTGGGGATTGAACCCAAGGGCACTTAACCACTGAGTCACATCTCCAGCCCTTTTTTATATTTTATTTAGAGATTAGAGATAGGGTCTTGCTGAGTTGCTTAGGGCCTAGCTAAATTGTTGAGGCTGGCTTTGAACTCCCAATCTTCCTGCCTCAGCCTTCTAAGCTGCTGGTATTATAGGCATGTGCTACCACACCTGGCAGACCAAGACTTTTTAAATGTGACTTGAAGCAGAGACAGAGCCACATGTGACGCTGGGATTTATTAGAATAGTGCATTTTCTTTAACTCTCACAACAAACCTGTGAATTAGGCACAAGGAAAGTTAAGGCCCAGAGAGGTTCAGTAACTTTCCCAAGATCCACCAGCTGAAAGCAAAGTTGGGACTCCCACACAGGTGTGATTTCCCAAAGTGAGCTTTTCAAACTCCACTGCTCATATCGGCCAGCTCCTCTCCTCCAGCTCTGACTTGCCACGGCCAGACAGATATTGCATCATCTCCTTCCAGAGCTTACTTACTTTCGCAGAGCCATTCCTTATGCCTTTGAGTGCTCTCCGAGCTAAACTGTCTGCAATAAGCTTTTGGCACCCAGCCCAGCCCAGACAAATCTGAGGGGCACCGACTCAGTCGATAGGTGGCCATCAGCTAACAGGAGTGTCAAGCCAGCAGCCTGCGGGTGATGCACTGGAGAGGCAGACTCAGCAACGTTACTGGGACCAATGCAGAAGCAGGAGCAGAGACCAGAGCCCCACGCTGGGGGGGGGGGGAGGAGAGCATCTAAAGCAGAGCATGAGACTGGCACCGTGCTACTTTACACAGTGGACGTATTCCCTAATGAGGCGGTGCAGGGGACTCTCACGCGGGAACCACATTCTTGCTCAGGGGAGCAGCATCCCTAAGAGTTCTGCAGCACTGTCTGCTTGGCTATAACTGGCAGCCTGAAGGGAAGGACCCCCTTTCCACCTGGCGGCTCTGAATTTCCTATTTATTACAGCAGGTAATACATTTTGTTTGGAAGATGAGTTCTACTGCTGAAAAGAAAAGAAAAGTTAGAAAACCATTTTTTTTTCATAAAGAAACGAAGCAAATTTAAAAATGTAATTATTAACTTCAGGGGGAAAATGTTGTCTACAAAAGCTAATGTAATCATAGAGCATAATGATTCATGTACAATATTTACATAATTGAAATAATGTAAATCCTGAATATTTATTTAAACAAGAGTTGTGCTCTACTGTGCTGGGAACACAGCAGCAGGAGGGTGAGCCTGTGTACGGTAGAGGGTGGCCGGTGGAGGGTGGCCGAGCAGGAGAAGACCAGGTCTCATTTCCCATAATAGGAAGTCAATAAGCAATGCTTAAGTTAAAAAAAAAAAAAATCTACACACAGGGGTAAAGGTAAAGGCACCTAATCAAGAAATAGGGGAGCTGGGCGTGGTAGCGCATGCCTATAATCCTGGTGGCTCTGGAGCCTGAGGCAGGAGGATCAGGAGTTCAAACCCAGCCTCAGCAATTTAGGAAAGCCCTAAGCAACTCAGCAAGACCCTGTCTCTCATTTCTAAATAAAATATAAAAATGTTTGGAGATGTGGCTCAGTGGTTAAGTGCCCCTGAGTTCAATCCCCAGTACCAAGAAAAAGAAAGAAATAGAGGAGTAATAAAAAAGGAATAGTTAAGGCAAATGAAAGCCACTATCTTTAAGAAATAGGGATTGTGGGTTCAGCACAGTGAACAGGAGATGAGGCTCCAGGCAGGGGTGACAGAAATGTTTAACAACTCCGTTTCCAGGGGAAAGACCTGAATTTGTAGGGGTCACCATTTTCAGTAGTGTAAATATTCCCACCCTCACTAATCTCAGGCTAAAGAACTGATGTCAGGAAATACAGAGTTAGAAGAGACTCTTAGCAGTAAGCACACCATTATATAATATTTCCACTCTACAGACATCATTGACATAAATAACTGCAAGGACACAGACTGTATCAAAACAATTAGGAAGTGATGACTTTTTAATACTTAGTACCTCTGTTTTTACTCTATTTAATTTAATGCAATTGAATTTTTAATAAAGGTGGTCTTTAACAACTGGCTCTCAAAATTCCTAAAAATTTAACAGTAGGCTCTCACAAGCCAGTACAAGCCAACTCTAGCACATCACCTGCAGAACCACAGGCCTTGGAATGCCAGCAGATGTCCTGAATGCTGCATGTTTGAAACTTTGATTGACGTAAAAATTAAAAAGCAATCAAATAAAACATCTGGGCCAGATGTTCCAAAGGAAGCTCATTCTTAATTATTCAAAAAACGTGGACAGTGCTCTCCCTGGACTCCACAAATCTCTCTGTTGTATGATTCCTACTCTGTACAGGGGCTGTGAAGAAAGGCCACCCCCAGTCTGGCTCTTGCTCACTATCCGACCCTGCCTCCTCACACTCACTACTACAGGAATCACTATCCTCAATACACAAATTTATTTTGATTTATATGATCAAATGTCATCCTCATGACAATCCCATTTTACAGCTGAGAAAGAGGCTCAGGAGCTTCTGAGTGCAGTCTTGTTTTCCACTGTGACAGAACATTAGAAGGGCTGTCCAGATGGTCAGCTCATGAACCACCCCAGGGGCAGGTCCGCCTGGGTCAGGGCCTAACCTGCCCTCTGATCTCCAGCCTCAGCTACTCTGGCTCCGCAGGGCTGGGCAAGGACTTAGCTATGTGGGCGGGGTGGGGAGGCCTGTTCCTTGGCCTCGGGGATCTCAGGGAGCCCTTCACACTGCTGATGTGGGCGGGAGCCTGGAGGGCTAGAAACACAAGGCCAGTCCTCCTTCCGTGTCAAATGTTGGCTGGTAGCTGCCGCCACTTTTCCAGAGGTCTGCTTGACAAGCTCTCTCCAAAACTTTCACAAGGTCATGGCTGCTTGGGGAATTTACCCCAGGGCAATCAACAGAGAAGCACACTAAGACACTCACTGCTGTGTAACAGGGAGCAATGCAATAAATGCCTAACTAAAGGCACCACCTGAAGGAATTGCAGCATGCCGATATAGCAGAATACTAAGAGGTCACTTAAAACCACGTTCAAAGCACGTTTAGTGGCATGGGAATTGCTAAAGACTCAACATCCAACATTTAGTAAAACAGAAACAAATCATATATATACACACACACATGTATATGTGTATATGCATATATATTACATATATGATTCCTATATATGAGATACATATTATTAAAAATACACCATCTGCAAGAAAATACATCAAAATGTTAATAGTGGTAACCTTGGCTAGTTGAAAATTATTGGTGGCTTCCAATTCTTTTATAATGAACATTTAACCTTTTATTTCCCCATTGATGCTAGGGACGAAATTCAGGGCCTTGAAATGTTAGGCAAGCTCTCTACCATTGAGACACAGCCCCAGCATCAATATTTAACATTTTATTCTAAAAAAGAAACCCAATCACCTTGATTGGTTTCAGGCAAACAGGTCTCAAAGAAATGAGATGCAGACGGCTGTTTCCCAGGGTCCCTGTCCTACAGAGTTTCGATGGAGCATAGGTGTACTGGTTTGTACAGGTTTCTCTACTCCCTTGTTGCCCCCTGCATGGTCTGGAGGGAAAAAGCTCCTTGAAACTGAATACAACTAAATAATTAATTGCAAGTGGGTTTCACAGTGTGTATGGATGTGCACGGGCAGTGCGGGCCAGGCCTCCCCCGGGAAGGCTGGCGGTGCGGTGATGCCCTGATGCCCTGGGAGCAGGTCGCCCGGCAGACTGCCCGGGGAGCAGCATGGGCTCTGGGCCCCTGCCCAGGCTTTATCTGAACTCAGTGAACTGACCAATGATGAGACGCTTCCAAAACAACCCGCACTGCAGCTTCAGCTTCCTGGAACCTCCCATGGCTGCAGAGTTGAATTTTGTACACAGAAGCAAAATGTTTTCTTACCTGCAGAATCAGCTTAGCATGGCAGAAAACACTGGGCAGGAGGTAGTGTTTCCATGCGTGGTTCTGGCACTCACCAGCTAGGTGACCTTGAACATCGCCCCTGGTCACTCCAAACCTCCAAGGTCTCTAGACCCTGGCCTATGCCCTTCCTGATTCTCTGCAGCTGCCCTCTCTACTCTATGGAGCAGGACACCTGAACAACACAGAGCACCTTGCTTTGAGCATACCAGGACAGAATGCAGGGTCTGCCTCAAGTTCACTGTCAATGATCAAAGACCTGAGTGCTTACCAGGTGCCAAGCCTGCGCTGAGCAATTCATAGATATTATTTTATTTACTCTTTGTTAACAACTCTATAAAGTTTTATTAAGTCTTTATAGCCCTCCTGTATCAACCCATTTTTTGGATGAGAAAACTGAGCTCTGGGAAGAGTCTTGTAGGAGGTGATACCGGTGGGAATTGAACAGCTGCCACCTCAACTTGACCTGTAAGTCTCCCTGCTATGCTGGTGCCTGTTTCAGGATCGAGTGAGACAGCAGGTAACTCAGGGGAAGAGTCAGAAATCAGAAGTAGAACCTCAACATTTCCAGTGTGGTTCTCCACAGGGGCTGGTGGCAACTCAGTTGTAAAGTCCCTTAAATTCTTCTTGGAGACCCTCCCTCCTTCACTCCTCTCTCTCCTGGTCCCTCTGCGCTAACCTTAGGGTTCCCAAACCTTTCCAGAGTTTAGTGGGAAGTTTGAAAACCCCAGTACCCAGGTTGCATCCCATATCAATTAGATCACCATTTTGAGAGGCAGGAGTTAGACACCAGCAGGTTTTAAAGATTCCCCAAGTAATTCCAGCGGCTAGCAGTGTTTAATAAAGCACTCTCCTAGAGACTCCATATTCTGCCAAGGGCTAGGTCTCCAGTTCAGGGAGATCTACATGTGGGGACAGGACCAGCAGCAAATCAGTCTTACCCGAGGGGGAGGGGGAGCAGCTAACAAGCATAATCACACATTATCACGCATAACAGCATAACATTGGTCTTATTTTAGAAACCACAGATAAAGCAAACAGGAAGGTAAAAGTCATATGAAGTGATGGCGTTTGAAGTAGAACTCAGGGCAGAGGAGAATGCAGAGCCCAGGAGATGGAGGGTCGAATGGTGGGACCCCAGGCCCCAGTGGGAGATGTCTAAAGATGGGCCACCCGTCTGTCATCACATCCCCCCTGAGTGCTGCCCCTGCATCTCAGACCATCCCCTCAGGCCGCCTGCAGACTTCTCAGCTCTCTCCATAGCTGGAAGTTCACATTGAAAGACAGAGTCATACAACGGGTACTGCCATCCGTCTCTCTAAAGCTCTTAGCACAGGTCAGGCCCCCTGTATGTCACGCACTGGGCCCAAAGGAAGCTGTGCCCCAATTTAGATTAATACAGCCCTCGACACTCCAAATATGTAACTTTTCTTAGTATTACCTAGGAAGGAGATTTACAAACGAGGAAACTGGTCCCTGGTTGCAGCACCAGCAGCGAAAACCTGAGGGAGCTCTGGGTGTCACCATGGGAAGCATCTCGAACCACCTGAGTCACCACTAAGGTGTCTGTCATCCAGTGCTGGCTGCCCACCCCAGGTGTGCCCTGCTGTGGTTCCTGGAGAAATGCCCTCTTCCACGTCCAGGAGGAGATGTGTAGGGGCCACCTTAGTCCTTGGTCCTGGGCAGTGTCTGTTCACAGACGCCAGAAGGGAGAAGAGGCTTCTGAGCCTAGAAATGGAAGATGCTGAGCGATTGCGAGGGAGTTCGCATGTGTTGGAAGGGGCTACCTAGGTCTCTGGGACTGGGGACTCTGGCCACCCTGCAGACCTCAGAGTTCAAGCTTGCCTCTGCAGTGTCCTAATTACTGGCCCTGCTAAAACAGAGATGATAAGAAGTCTCCAAACTGCCTGAACCTGACAAATCTACAGGAGGGTTCTTTATGGGTGTAGGGAAAGCTACGGCTCCCTCCTGGCTGCTCACAGCCAACTGGGTAAGAAAGACGAAGAGTGAGACATGCCGGCCCGGGGGTGGGGCTGGGTTCTGATGGAGGCAATGCTGAGGGCTGTGCGAGGACAGAGGGGCAGGCGTGGGGACAGGGAGGTCAGGAGGGCCTTTGCAGAGGAGGAGGAGGCCTATAGACAGGGAACAGGGGAGGCACAGCGGGTGCCTGGGGTGCTGAAGTACCCACACCTACGAAGGCCCAGATCTTGAATAGGTAGAGATGGACAAGACCACAGCGGAAGGCCCAGAGCAGACTGCTGAGGAAGCTGCAGGCCAAATGTAGGAATCGGAACTTGACCCCACGGGCAATGGGGAGCCATTCTGGAACGCACTGGACCCAGAAGTGTGCCGGGCAATTGCTGCCCAGCAAGGACTGTGATGCGTGGTGAGCCTAGAGACGGCAGGGAGGGCAGGAGTCAGCGCAGGGAACATGTCCTTGAGGGAGGGAGGCGTGCTGGGCAAGGCTTCCCCGGGCAAAGCCTTTGTGTCCCTTGCCATGGATGATGGCTCCCTCATCCACCCATTTAGCCAAATCTCTCCTGCGCTCTTTCTTCAGGAGCCACAGATCAGCAGTATGGTTCTCCAATAAACCCCAGGCAGCTTTTGCAGACATCTTCTTTGGTCCCATTTATACAGTGGAAACAGGCTCAGAGAAGTTGAGGTTTTGTTTGGAATCACAAGGCCAGGAAGCTCTCCAAGACCTCAGCTCCAGAACCCATTCTCTCTCCACCACCCCTGGCAGGGCTTGAGGACAATGTTTCCATTGCTCCATGTCTTTTTCCATTGACCTGACCAGAGGGAGGCCCTTATCAGCCCTGCTCCATTAGGACAGGTGGGGCGGTGAGGTTAAACACCTCTTCCCTATTTTACATTTTACAGATAAGAAACCCTGAGACTGAGAAGCAGCAGCTACCTTGTCCAAGGTCATGTGATAACACAGGTTGTGGCATGGTGACCAGGTCCTGCCTGGGGCCTTAAAGCCACTCTGCATCCCTGGGAGATGAAACAAGTTCTACAAAAAGGGGTGTGAGGCCATGTCTTGAGACACTGAACTGCACTCCAGGCCTTTGGTGTGATAGTGCAGGGGGACCACAGAGGAAAGCAAGTCTCCTGACGTCCCAGCCCTGCCATTACGTCCCAGAGGCCCACGGT
This sequence comes from Marmota monax, assembly GCF_021218885.2. Lineage (NCBI taxonomy): Eukaryota > Metazoa > Chordata > Mammalia > Rodentia > Sciuridae > Marmota > Marmota monax. Next base: position 3,055,333 of record NW_026694865.1, read on the forward strand.
GGAGCAGGAGGGTGCACAAAACTCTGAAAAGTGTTTAAGAAGTGACTGTAAAGAACTGACAGCCTCTATGCCAATTGTGGGGGTGAAAGCCCTTGAGTTGTTTGTTTTACAACAAACAGGAAAGGACATTTCTGGCTCAGGCAGAAAAATCACACGAAAAAAGTGCTGGCATCATCTGCAGTCTGTCATCACAAGCGAACTCCAAGCAGGCAGGGCATACTGGGAACTTGTGGTCTGGACCGCTAGGGAGTGAACTTAGGGTCTTTAGGGTCTTCTCATTTCTTGGACACAAGCTGCCTTCCTCCTCAGGCTCCTCAGTGCAGCCCAGGGCAAGCCTCCCCACGTGGGAACTGCCTGGAGGGATGTGGACATGGAGGATCCTGTGCAGGTGAAACCTTGTCAAGGTCAGGAGCCAGTCCCCAAGTCTCTGTTTCCAGCCCAGAAGCCTGGCCGTCTGCTGTACAGGGGCCATCCCAAGACAGGATCCCTCAGACCGTTCCAGGTTGCCAAAAGTATAAAAATTTCTTCTTCCATTACTCCTCTGGCCCAGGGAAGGAGAAGGAGAAGACGGTTCCTCTGTCTGAAGCCCTTCCTGAGACACCCCAACTCTACACACAACTCCCGCAGGATGGGAGGAAACTCATTTAGGATTATCTTTGCTGGCCCACCTGGGATTTTCAGAGCAGTAGCAATCCATGTTCAGTGGAAAGAGATGCTCACTGGCTGTACCTCCCTGGACAAGTCTGCCTCTCCGGGTCTCAGTTTGAAAAGTGGAGACAGCATTGAGGGAAAGAGGTAACACACACCTGGTATACTGGTTGCCCCTGGGGGCTTCTGTGTCTCTAGCAGGCATTGATAATCGCTCACTGAGCTCTGCCTGAGTCTTGCAACCCGGGAACTCCCGGCCAGTCGATCAGAGTGGGCAAAAGAGATGAAGTCTGACTGTCAGCCTGGCGCCTTGTGATCCCTGGGGCTCTGACAGCTGTTAACATCTGAGCCCCTTGCTAAGCCTCTGAGATGCCCGGTACCTCTCTGTATTCAGAGAGGATCCCTAGAGGCCTCTGAGAACATAATCCCCACAAATGCCCTTACATCTGCCCCTTCCTCCAGGCCCACAGCCCCGGGAGGGGCTCCAGCTGCCTTCTAATTGGTCTCCATGGAGCCAGTCTCCCCTTAAACCCTAGTGTGTGAGGCTGACCTTCTATAATTACTAATTCCATTCTGCAGCTTCTCCAGAATCTTCCATGGTAGGTGTAACCACTTGTAGGATTTTTTTTAACAGGTTGGGCATCCAAGCCTCCTTCTGGATTTGGAGGACTCTTCACAGTATCCAGGACTGGCGGGACACCCGGCCTTCCACACAGGAGCCGCAGTGGGGCTCCTCCTACCCAGAGTCCTTTGCGGCCTGAGTTGGGCACATGACTGGGTTGGGCCAATCAGACTCTCCCACCCCTGGGCAGCCCAGTGCCGGTGCTCACTCAGGCTGGTTCCCCACCACTCCCTGCCTTGGCCCCTTAAATCTGTGAATGCTCCAAATCCTATCCTACAGAGAGGGCTCAGGGGTGATTTCTGTCATTAGCAGTCAGGACTCCTGAGGGAGCTCGCTCTTCTCTGCCTCAGCCGACCCAGATGATTCGCCTGGCCTTTGAGGGACCACACACCTCATTTCCACCCCACAGCCCCCTAACCTTGCCATTCGGTTTGCGCCACCCTATAGGGGTCACACTTAAAGACACAGTTTTCAATGTTATGTTTCAGGGCCTAATAAAATATTGAAATTTCCACAAGTCCCAAGATTTTGCTCGGACCGTTTCTCAAATGTGGAAGAAACACAGACCTTTGCCAGATCGTGGGCCTCAAAACTCTGTTTGGAAAAATACGGTCCCCAAATTAGGGTCTTCACTGGACCAAAATGATCTCACCTTACCACCACCGCCATGCCACCCATCCTGCTCCTGCAGGCTTCTGCAAACTTAGCTGTCCTTCAAGGCCACTGCAGCTCCTGCTTATGCTGGGCCACCTCTGGCTCCTCCATGTCTCCTGATCCCTCTTCTCCCTCAACATTTACCAGCCTTTCTCCCTGTAGCTTGCTGTGTCTTATTGAGGAGCCTTCCATGTGTCAGACTTGAAACCAAGTGTTGCTTTAGTCATTCTTCACAATAATCCCGAAGCACACATTGTTGTGTCCATTTTATAGATGGGGAGACTGAAGCTTAGTGAGATTAATTAACACTGTAGCAAAGCCAAGTCTCATGTCTTTCTTCCCAACTGGAATATAAGCAATATACAATGGATAGTACTTTGTCTTGTCCTCTGCTGTAACCCCCGCATCTGGAATTGTGCTTGACACATGGTAATGTCTCAGTAGAATTTTGTTGCATTAACCACACCACAAACTGTGAACCTAATCAGGATCCTCTATACAGTTGTATGAACTGTGCACTGTACAACGTGGAGGGTACCATTCACCTGGTGTGCAGCCTTCTGTGATTCTCAGGACTTCACTGTGCTGCCGCTCTAATTCTTCATTTAGCACAGTCTTGTCTTGTCTGCTTTATTTCACTGGTGTTGGTTGCTTTCCCCGAGAGATTTATCAGCACTTTCATCTTAAATGAGATAGTCATGGAAGGCTTCCAGCGGAGTAGGGGACACAGATGAAACCTGAGAGGGCTAAGACATGCTTCTTTTGCCCTCTGGCCCCAGACACAATGTCAGTCTATCTTCAGGATCAGATGATTCCCACATCTGCCAGAAGCACAGGTGTTGTTTGGGCGACTGTGGGAGAGGGTCCCAGGGCACCATGTGCACCCTTCAAGCTGGACCACCGCTCTGTCTTGCCTCTTTGGGACATCACCAGGAACACGCCCATCCACGGGGTGTGAGGACTCCCAGAGGCCCTGGGCCCACACCATGGAGACTCAGCCCTGGGCCATCGCTGCTCCTGCAGAAGCCATGGGAGCTGTGATTACAACATTCAGGGACCTCTGAGAGGCCAGAGAAGGGGCCGGCCACCATGGAGGTGATGGCCTTGACAATCTCCTTCACACTGCAGGTGAACAGCCCACGACTGGGCCGCCCTCCCACCCATCTCTCTGCTGAAGCTGCTGAGACTGACTTGCGCTTCAGGGTAGGGGGGTAGGAGAAGGAATGCCATGTGCTTCTAGAACTCCCAGTCTAGTTCTGGCTTTGCTCATGCTGATGAGGAACTGTGCCAGCTCCCTCCTCTACGGGCTTCAGTTTCCTCATGTGCCAACAAATATAAGGTCACTGGGCACAGGGCCTGGCACGGAATAAGTACTCAACGAGCATTAGCCATTACTGTGTCACCGGCCCGGAAATGCGGGTTAGCTGCCCCTGCACTGCGTCTGCACCCGTCCCGGCTCTCAGCCCGCTCTGCGCCTGCCTGCTGTCTCGTGGGCTGTCTCCCTCACTGGCAGTGACGCTCCAAGGCTGGGGCATGTATCCAGCCCGATTTAGGATTTCAGACCTAGCTCGGCCACTGGAACATGGACCCAGAAAGTGCCAGATCGGCACCAGCAGGGTTCCAGCACCCAGACGCCCGGCTTCTGACTGAGCCATATCCACGTGCTCATTCAGCACAGTTAGGGACCCGCCCTCCCACCAGCCCCTGGCTTGGCCACCAAGAGACCAGTCAGGTGGGACACTTCCCTTAAACATCAGCTCTGCGACACTGTGTCTGTTTGGCCACTACTGAATGCCCAACCCTGAGTGCAGGGCCAGGCTCAGTACTTCTGGGATGAATGCACGACCGAGGGGCAGGGCCGTTTTCAGGAGGCCCTCACTCTCCTCCCCAGCCCAGCACGCGGCCAGCACAGGCACTGTCCTGTTGTCAAGCAGAGCTGGGCGGCAGGAGGGGGCAGGGAGGTGAACCCAGCCCCTGGTACGGCTGCCACCTGGCCTCTAGCCAGATCTATTATCTTTCCAGTGACCTGTGGCTACATTTTCTACTCTAATTGTCAAACGATAAATGGGACGTGTGGCCTGCCTGCCCTGTTTGAGCACAGGGATGCAGTCACGAAGGCTGGGGGCTGGGCACACAGTGTCTGTGTGTCTGGGAGGCCCTCGGGGACATCGTGTGGGCAGCTCCTCTGAGTTGGGCCCTGGCTGCTCCACCTGCCAGTTCCAAGGACAGCCAGCTGCTGTCTTTCTTCATTATTGTCCAATGGCCCTGCAGCTATCTCCCGGGGGCTCCCACTGGTGCAGAAATTGAGGGATTCTTCGTCCTCCAGAGCACCCCCTCCGCACTGCGGAGCCCTAGAAAGTCCTGCCAATGGCTCCCTGGGCAGCCCCTGGCCCAAGGTCTTCCCAGAGTGGGTGGGAAGGCCCTGTAAAGGGAGCACTCACAGTGGGCGGAGAAGGCAGCGCTGCCTCCTGGACTGAGGCTGGACTGCACTGGCCCCGAGGCAGGGTTTTCAGAGGCTGACTGTTTGGTAAGAACAGGAAATGCACAGCCCCACCCAGTCGCTCTTCTCCCACAGCTGCAGACAACCTGGGGCCTGTAGGGCCAAGGGGATCTGAATTCTCTCTGGATATGCCACTGGAGGGGACCTGGCTGCCCAGCCATGGCAGGATTCACAGAAAACTGGGCTGGACTGCGGGAGAGGGGCCCCTCAGACCCAGCAGAGCTCCTCATCAGCAGAGGGGCAGAGGCTGGCCCAGGGTGATCAATCCCCCAACAGGGCCACCGGTGCCTACAGCAAGCACTGCTATCTCCTTTCTGCCCAGGGGAGACTTTGAAGATCGATTTCAAGTTAGCACTGCCTCAGCAAGCAAAGCCAGACAGCCCTGGGGTGGAGCCTGGCATCTCCCCCAGAGGACCTCCCTGGCCTGAAGAGACGTTTCCTGAGGCAGTGGGGACTTTGCTCCTCAGCCCCATCCACTGTCACCTGGCCTTGAGCCAGCGCCCCCTCTGAGCCTCACTGGTGCCATCTGTACAGTGGGGCTTTGTGCCCGGTGACCTCTGTGGTTTGTCATCTTCTGACCTGTGTTCTCCTCGCTGGGCTCTGTGGGGAGGGGCGGCAGCACAGCCTCGAGGTACAGATTGGGAGGGGTTCTGTTGGGAGTGAGGACCCTGAAGCCCGGCTGTGTGAGAGCAGAGGTGGGGTGCCAGCAGATGGCCTGGGAGCCGGAGGGAGTCTGCAGGGCTGCCATCCTGGAGGCTCTGTTCAAAACAGATCCCTGCCTCCTCTAAGCCTCTGACTCAGGGCCCGGGGGAGAAGCGTGTTCAGCACATCCTTAGGTGGTGCCCGTGCACTGCGGCAGCAGAGGTGGCAGGGAGGGCCTGAGCACCCACTGGACGTCTCAGGGACCTGGACTCAAGTTGGCCTCTGAGGCTTGCTAGGAACAGCAGCCCCATGTCACAGGAACAGGGGCACTGAGGAGGAGTCCAGCCCCGGGTGGGCTTCTCCATGTGGTTATCCTTGCTAACAAAGGAGACCCCCACCCCCTAGCCCCCCAGTCCTGACAGACAGCTGAGGGAAATGACCTTCAGCTAGTTGGGCCTAGGAAGTCCAAGGCCACGGTGAGCCTGATAGAGGAGGAAGAAGAGGAGAGGAGGAAGAGGAAGAGGTCCTGCTTGAATTCACAGTTCCCTGGCGTTTCAGTTCACAAATGGCCCCCAAACTAGGCCCTGCCAGATGCCCAGGCTAGCAGCTGTTGGCACCACAAGCAGAGGCCACCCCAACACGCATGTGCGCACACACACACTCACACACACACACACACGCACGCGCACACTCTCACACACACTCACACTCACACACACATACACCACACACACTCCCCCACCCATGCTAACCAGATCAGGATGTGCATCCAATTCAAGCTTCGTCAGATCTTGAGCCGCCCCACCCCTCCCTCTCTCATAGCCTCAGAGCTGATTGGACCAGGGTGAACATCTAAAGCAGAGACAACCAATCAGATCCCCTCCACCCTGTTTAAAGTTCTAACTGCCCTCATCCTCTTCCCTAATTAATTTCTCTTCCTAGCATTCTTTGCCTTCTGATGTGCCCTGCGATCTACTTACTTTATTATCTGCCTCTCACATTAGCATTGTAGGCCTGACAAAGGCTGTGATTATTGGGTTTTTGTTTACTGCTGGGTCCTTAGTGCCTGACACATAGTAGGTGTTCAGTGAAAATCAGATGAATGAATAAGTTCTCTCTTCCTGGAGATGCAGTAACAGCTAACATTTACATCCAGTATGCATTCGTAAGCTGAGGAGTCTCACAGGGCCAGGGTAGGCACATTATTCTACCAATGACCTTGGTTTTATGGCTCACAAGCATGTTTATAATCATCTTATTCAAGTCTTCCCATTCTTCTGGGGGAGGTGTAATTTCCCTAATTTCAGGGATTAGGCTCAGAAGGGCTAATGGGATTGCTCAAGTTCACACAGCAGGGAAATGCCAGAACTAACAGCAAAACCTATGACACCACCTGCCACCTGCCCAAGTCCCCAGCTCTCTCCAGGCCCCTGGAGGCCCCTGCTCTGTGTGGAGTTGGTGCACTGGCCCTTCCTTTCTCTGGGGAGGTGAGCTGGAGGAAGGGCAGTCTGGGGGCCCCAGGAGGCTGACCTGACTGAGAAAGGGAAATCCTCACCAATGATTGACAGCAGAGCCAGAGGCTCTGCTGAGAGCGGACCCAAACACTCCAATGCATGCTAGACTAGAAGTATTTCCGCCATCATGGCTGTCTTCTTCAGATTACCTTCTGCTCTATTTCCCAATTAAAGTGTGGCTCACGGAGCTGAGAACAATACTGTACTTCCAGCCTGTGCTCTGGCTGGCTTCAAAAAGGGAGAGGGAAGATTTTTCCTCCTTCTTCCCTGACCTCGAGGTCTTGCTGCCTTATGAAAGGATCCCTGAGTCTATAATTGACTGTCACCTGAAGTCCCACCATTAGAGATTCATTCCTTTGGTGTTTCATTTTGCTGCTTTTAACACACAAATGCTGCTGAGGAGAGCCTAGTGGGAGATGTTATTTGTTACTGTCAACTCGTTCTAAATGATGGAAACTTTCCTGATGCTGTGTTCCAGGAGGATCCCCTTGGATCAGAACCCCTCACCCTTCAGTACCCCACCATCAGCACAAGGCCCCAGCAGGGCAGGTGCTGCCGCAGGGTCACCTAGTGAATAAGTGGGAGATGGCTATGCCAGGGCCACACTAAGGTCCTGGCCACATCTGTGCAGGGGACACCCCACAGCCTTTCCCCAGTCCTCCAGTGGGAAGCTCTTAGACCGCAGACCCCAAGGTTTGCCATCTTTCAGGGAAGCCCTGCCTGGCCAGACGGCACTGCGCCAAGAGGGAAGCTGTGCTACTGACATGCCACCAGCAGAGGGCAGTGGCCGCACTGCTCTCAGCCACATCCTGAATTCTGGAGCAGGAGGGAGTTTTGCAGACCAGCCCTCCGGAGGCTGGGGTTCCTGTGGCCCTCACAGCAGCCAGCCACTGCTTGAACGCTCCCAGTTAAATGAAGCTCACAACTGTGCCCAACTCACTCAGAAAATTCTTCTGTATGTTGAGACGGTAATCTGCTTCCTGGTGACTTGGGCCACGGGCGCCTGTGCCCGGTCCTGCTGTCTCGTCACTCCCTCTTTCTTATTGCCCCCTCTCTCCTGCTTCTGGGGCCACAGGAAAAAGTCAGTCAGGTTTCTATTGCCAGCTCTCAGAAGCTGCAGTCCCTCTTCTGAGTGGGCACCCGCAGTGGTGTGTGACAGAGGCGGTCATTCTTATTTTTCCTATAAGAGGTTTTATTTCTTATCTCTAAGAGGATGCCATGAATCCTGATAAAGTCTGAGGCTCCACCAACCAGGGCTTTCCATACAGCTCCCTTTCACAGCAGCCGTGAGAGAATGGGGGAGATGCTGCGGCCCCACCCCACTCCCCAGCTTGGGTTTCTGCAGCCACAGGGGCTCCCCGGCGCTGTTTACGTCCCTTCAAGCCACTGCCTTTCCTAGGGGTGTGGGCTGTCCTGGTGGCAGGATCCTCCATCCACCCCAACTGCCAAACACACACACCTGGCCCTAGCTATCTCACCTTCAGCCCCTGGCCATGTGGTAGGGACAGGTTCCTAGGGAGGTAGGTCCCTGCCTCACGACTTGGAGGGCCTGGTTTGTTGCCTTGATTTAATTGGTTACCCCTCCACCTCTTCTCAGGCCTCTCCAGCCTAGACCAGGATTCTCCCTGATTCTCACGGCACCAGCATGGTTTTTTCTCGCTTCCAAGGCTGGGCCAGTACATCACTGTGAGTTCTTTTGAGAGTCAGATTCAATCGTGGGTACGGGGGCGGGGGGGATATGCATGCTCAAAGAAGATAATTTGAAACACACACACACACACACACAATACACAACTCTAAATTATTAAATCATACTACCATCCCTGGGGATAATCACTATAATTTGGTGCAAGTCTTCCCCAACCTGTACTCAGTGAACGAGTGGAATAGGGTCCTTTTGTCCCTGTTCACTATCCTGGTGGTCCTCATCACACTCTCCAGGGTTTCCAAGAGTCAGGTGCAATTAGAATGTTGTAGGTGGACACACAGCCCCTCCCCACACTGCCTGCCTTTCCTTGCTGGCATTTTGACCCTGGGATCCCCCCTCCTGCTATGGACACCCCTGAGCCATCCTGCCCACGGGGTGCCAGGACTGGGCTGTTACCAGTAAGGCATGGTGTGGGCTATGAGTGAGCCTGGTCTCTGCTCTACCCGCGGTCAGCACTTGGACCCCAGCTGCCAGAAATGAGGACATGTGGCCTGTGGGGAGGCCCAGTGGTGAGGAGTTGGGTGTCAGTTGAGGTCTCCTGCCAACAGCCACAGGGCAGTGGGGAAGCCTGTGTGCCCCTGAGTTTAGGTTTCAGATGATCGCAGCCCCAGCATGGCTGTAAGTGCAACCTCGTGAAAGACCCTCAGCCAGAACCGCCCAGCTGCATTGGGAATACTTGTTATTTAAATAGTGGAGAACGAGCCGACTTTCCATTCTTTGTGAGAGAGGGGGAGCAGGTGCCATCATCTAAGATTCTGAGATGGGAAACTGAGGCTGGGAGCAGGCAAGGCTGTCCCCCTTGTGGGTCCACAGCCCACAAGGAATGGGTGGGTTGTATCAGTTATCCTGGGTCCCAAACTGCGAGCACAATCCCTGATATTTCAGAGGGTCCCTCCACACTTTTTAAAAAAGAACCAAGAAAATGGGAAAAAAAAAAAAAGCAAAACAGGAAAATTGGGAAATACAGATGAGGGATAAGTACTATTCTGTCCTGGTGAAAACCAACTCCATTTTATGCCTAGCTAGAGAGAACCATTGTTTGGCTTTCCTTTCGACAGAACCATTTTTATGCCTATATTGTATTCCACAGTGGGGCTGTACTGATAAATTGTGCAATCTCTACTTTTGGATCCATAAGTAGTTTACAATTTTCAGTGCTCTAAAAGGCTGCAGTAAATGTCACAGCTGAATCTTTGCATATACTTGTGCATTCTTTAAAAGATAGATTCTTATAAGTGAAAAGGCTGGGATTAGCAGGCCCACTTTAAAGACAGGCTTTTGTTCTGAATTTTAAAATGTCCTTCATAAAAGTTGTACTGATTTGTACTCCCATCAGCACATCAAGAGAATGATCCTTTCCCCACACTCCTGGCAGCACAGGATATTATCATGTTTTGTTTATTTTTAGATGAAAAATAACATCTCTTTGTTTTCCTATGCAAGCCTTGAATACCTAGTAAGGCTGATCCTGTGTTCATTTGCTAGTTGTACATATGCATTTATTTGCTTGTGAATTTTCTGATTATATGAAATACTCGAGTTCTTTCTGTTGGGGTAACATTATGGTCTGGATCTGGAGGGTCCCCCAGAGGCACATGTGTTGAGGGCTTGGTCCCCAGTGCAGCAGTGTTCAGAGGCGGGGCTTTGGGAAGTGACTGGATCCCAGGGCTTGGACCTCACGGGTGGGTTGACAACTTGATGGCATGATGGGAGGTGGCAGACACTGCAGGGCATGGATCTGGTTGTAGGCCCTTGGAGGTGTGCCTTGAGGACAGTATCTCGTCCCCAGCCACTTCTTCCCCTGCTTCCCAGCTGCCAAGAGCTGAGCAGCTCTCCTCCAAATAGCCAGGGACTGAGACTTCTGAAACCTGGAGCCAGAATAGACCCTTCCACCTTTAAGTTGCTATTTTGATGAACAGCTGCGTAACACAAAGGTTTATCTTTCAACAATTTATAGGTACTTTTTGTAATTAGAGATATTAACTCTGTACGTTAATTCTTCATCACATTTATTGACCCTTTCCACTCTTTTTTTTTAATGCTGGAGATTGAACTCAGGGGCACTTGACCACTGAGCCACATCCCCAGGCCTATTTTGCATTTTATTTAGAGACAAGGTCTCATGGAGTTGCTTAGGGCCTCACTAAGTTGCTGAGGCTGGCTTTAAACTCGCAATCCTCCTGCCTCAGCCTCCCAAGTTCCTGGGATTACAGTGTGCCTCACCATGCCTGGCTCCCTTCCCCTCTTGATCCATCTACAAAAACTAACGATTGTAAATATCCCTCCTTTTCCTTCTTCTTGGTCCTCTATCTAGTTGGTTATCTATAAACATTGTTTTATTAGCAGGAAACTCAGGGATTACTTTGTTGAGAACAAAACCCACCTCTAGAATAATCTCTACAGTCGATGCAGATTTATTTCTGAAGCTCAGGGACATACATCACAGCTAATTCAGAGATGCTTCACCTATTTCTCTTGAAGAAAATGGGCCCCAAGTTCAGGGTCAGTTGCAGGAATGGATTCCTTGAGTTGGCTCCCCCAGTCTTCGCCTGCACCCCCACACGCCTGAAAATCTACCACACTCCATGCCCACTTCCGCATTTTCCCTGGACAGAGAGAGGGCCTATGTGGGTCCCACTAGGGAACCCGGCCATCTGCAGATCGTCTTAGGATAAAGGCCTGAGCTAGACTGTTCTACAACACAGGGGATGAGCTCGGGTCTCAGGTTGAAGGACGGCTGCCTCGGGCTTTCTGAGGGATGTTATTATGCGTATTTCTTTGTTTAGCTCAAGTAAGGCTTAGAAGAAAATCTGCTCAGATTTTCTTAGCCTGGAAGAAAATCCACACCTCAGCGTGGTCTCTCCCTGGGGCTCTGAGTGATGTGGCCCTGACCCTGCTCCCTGCTCCCCTTGCAAGCTCCACCTTCTTGGGCCTCCTTCAGGCCCTGGGCCCTGGCACACGTGACCTCTCTTCCTGAGACTTTTCACAAGTCGGTCCATGGCTGGCTCCTTCCCACTCAGGATCTCAGAGAGGCCCCTTCTGACGGTCTTCCCTCATCTGTCCCCCACGACTCTCTCATTACAAGTTGATTTCCACAGCATTTATTACTGTCAGAAGGGTCTCCTGACTGGCCCACACAGCTCCCCAGAACAGGGGCCTTGTCTGGATAGTCCATCTATGCTGTCTGCCTGATCCAGAAGCTTCCCTGGTCTCCGCATTCTCCCCACTGGCCCGAGGTATGTGCTAGGTGTGAGAGATGGCCGTCCTCATAAGGACTCTGCCAGTTAGGACTGATTGATCTCTAGTTGACAAGTAAGAAGGCCAGGCTACGGGTCCTCACTTAGCTGGAAAGTGGGGGCATCTGGATTCTAAGCCCTCAGCCGGTGATCTTCACAGCCATATTCCATTTACAGACATGGGCTCAAGTCTCTCCCTTTCCGGCAACTCCTTCCCCACAAATAAAGAACAAGCCTCTTCCTCATTCCTTCAGTCACCCCAGTCTTCAGTGCTGCCCTCACCCACCCACCTATATCACAGATGGGGCCAACAGGCTGAGCAGGGCCTGGATTTGGAGGAAGCCCAGTGCAAACCTGGCTGCTAGACCCCGAGTTTGCAGGGTGCTGGTCACAGACACCCAATCAGGCTGCCTGGCTGCGGGGGCCTAGCAGGGTCTGCAGGCCTTGCCCTGACCCAGGTCTTAAATCCAAAGCTCTCTCATCAAGCAGACCTGGGGCTTGACCAAGACTCATCTGCACCCAGAGCCTCCAGTTCTCCTATCCAGTGTCCCAATGAAACCTGACTGTTGAGAAGGGAAAGATGGATGGGCATGCTTATCGGGTGTGGAAAGAGAACTGAACCGCTCTCCAAACACGGAGGGGTGCTGTGGGAGCAGAACCTGGTGGCAGAGCAGAGGAAGAAACGGGGAACAGGCCAGAGGGCAGGGAGGGGAGAAAGTCCAGGATAGCTCAGGTCTGAGCAGAGGCCCTGGGAGAGGGAGGTGGATCCAGCTGGAGTGCACTCCGTTTGGAAGGGAGCAGAAGCCTTGGGGGCTTTCTTGGGACCCCATGAGAGTGACGGGAGACCCAGGAGGGGCCAGGCTGGGGAGAGGAAAACTGAGGCTCTCCTCCAACAGGGGCAGTGCCTGTGCTTCTGCTGAGACTGTGCACCTCTGGCTGCCCTGAGGGGCAGTGGAGAGCCTGTAACTCACCAAGGTGCTGCTTGGCTTCGGGCAGTGCCGACTTCTAACCCAAATCTGCCTATGAACCTGGGGGCTTTCTTTTCTACCTTTTTTCCCCCCAACTCAACATGGTGACTCATAGTACAGATAAAACTGACACCACTGAGGCCCCCTGCAGAGTCGAGAGAGGCACAGAGCTCCCTTGGTACCTTCCATATCCATCCTCCAAAACCAATATCCTAAACCCCAGGCTGCACCACTTTCCACGGCCCCCAGCTGGAAGGAAGCACCTTCTCCTGTCATTTTTTATCTTTGGTGGCTCTGCCAGGAGGAGGAGACAGAGAAAGAAAAGGAGAAGGGCAATCCCTAGTATTTGTTAAGGAAGAGCTCCTCCCTGGACCCCACAGGAGCTGGGAACACTGTGGGATGGGGCTGCTATCCTTTGCCTCTTCTCCTCTGAGCATCACCCCACCTTCCTCACGTCCTAAACCTGGGCTCCTCTTTACTTCTGATACCATGGGGTCCCTTGGGCAAGGCATGACATTTCCTAGGGCCTCATTCTCAGTTGTACATTTGAGCATCATCTGATGATTTAGCCATAAATCATTGCTGCATAGCATTGTACACAGAATGTCTCCAAGGAATTTTCTGTTTGAAGACCCTTCTTCACCTCCAACAACGGGACTTCCAACATTGCCAAGAGGAGTGAGCTGTTCCTAGTAGAATCTAGGTGGTGTTCAGTGCAAAATCGTTTAACTTTTGAAGTATGTTTAAAAAGTTTAATAATAAAATGTTGGGGGGATCTATCTTTCTCAGCTTCAAGTATTTAATAAGTTAATACTTGATGCATTGCTATCAAAGTTAGGAACAAGACACCACTATCATTGAACACTTTACTGGAGGTACTAGCCAATGCAATTAGAAAAGAAAAAGTATTGGGTATGTGGATTGATGATAAATCTCCTGCCTAGCATTCATAAGGCCCCAGAGTTGATCGCCAGCACTGCTAAAAACCAAAACAATATAACAACAGCACCAACAACAAAATTGGAGGTCTAAAATATATAAATGAAAAGGTACAAATATTGGGGCTGGGGTTGTGGCTCAGTGGTAGTGCACTTGCCTATCATGCGTGAGGCACTGAGTTCGATTCTCAGCACCACATACAAATAAATAAAATAAAGGTCCATCAACAACTTTAAAAAATAAGTTAAGAAAAAAAGAAAAGGTACAAGTATCACTATTTGCAAATGTCAATATCCCTAGAAAACGCAAAAGAAACAACAGAAAAACAACTACAAACAATTGGTAAATTTAGAAACATGGTGATTATTATTAACATATAGAAATCTGTGGCTTTCAAGTACACAATCACCAACTAGTGTATATTAGGGAAGAAGAGTTTTATGCAACAATGCAACAAAAACGGTAAATGTGTGTAACAAGAAGTGTATAAGAGCTAAGTGAAAAAAATAATTTTACAAAAGGAAAAGACTAGAAAAAGTAAACTATGTTCATAGATAGACTCAACATCATACAATCTCCATTCTCTAAATCTATAGATTTAACTTAATCTCAACAAAAATATCAAGAAAGCCAGGCCTGGTGGTGCATTCCTGTAATCTCAGCAACTCAAGAGGGGGAGGCAAGAGGAACACAAGCTTGGGACCAGCATGGGCAATTTAGTGAGACCTTGTTTCAAAGTAAAAAAAAATTTAAAGAAGGGCTGAGGGTGTAGCTCAGTGGTGGAACACCTCTGGTTTAAATCCCCACTACCCCACCACACACACAAAACTCAAAGATTGAAACATAAAAAATGGTATTATAAATGTACTGAAAGGCCTGGTGGAAAATTTGCTTTATAACCTCAGAGAAAAGATCTTTCTACCGATGACCCAAGACAGAGCCATAAAAGAAAAGACTAAAAAACTAAACTACTTGAAATTTATTTTTTTTTTGCTTTTTGGTGTTAAGGACTGAACCCAGGGTTTCTCACATGCTTGGCAGGAGATTTACCACTGGGCTACTCCCCAATCCTTGAAATTTAAACGAAGAAATCTGCATTGCAAAAGTCACCATTTGAAAGGTATATCTATAATTCAGACTCTACACAAAAGGCAAATTTCATTAATACATAAAGGACTTAAATCAAGGAAAAAAGCACAGGCCTTACAGAACAATGAGCAAAGGACATGGACGGACAGTTCACATAAATAGGAGAGGCAAATAGATTTTAAGCATATAAAAATACTTTTGACCTCATTTAAAAATATAAACTATCCTGAGAAAGTTTTCCAATCTATCAGTACGACAAAAATAAAAGCATGGGGCTGGGGATGTAGCTCAGTGGTAGAACACTTGATGAGCACACGCTAGGAACCCCGGTTCCTACAGTACCGCAGCGGGGGGAAAAGTATAACATTCAATTTTCAAGGGAGTAAGGAAATGGGCATACTTCTATTTTGCTGGTGAGAATGTAACTTGTTATACTTATTTTTGTTTTTGTTGGTACCGGAGATTGAACCCAGGGGTACTTACCCACTGGACCACATCCCCTTCCCTTTTTATTTTTTATTTTGAGACAATTTGAGGGAGAGTCTCACTAAGTTGCTTAGAGCCTCACTACTGGCCTTGAACTTGTGATCCTACCTCAACTTCCTGGGTCACTGGAATTACAGGCATGTGCCACTGCACTGGGAAACAATTGCATTAATATCTATCAACATCTCAGAAGCATGCCTTGTGCAGTGGTGCATGCCTGTAATCCCAGCGATTCAGGAGGATGAAGCAGGAGGACAACAAGTTCAAGGTCAACTTCAGCAATTTAGTGACAGTGTGTCAAGAAAAAGAAAAAAAAAAAGAAAAAGAAAAAAAAATTCTATTCTGGAAATTTGAACTGAGGTCTATTTGTATTCACTAAAATTCAGAGATCTTAGTTGTTAGCCTCATTGAATTTTTACATGTGTGTACAACACCACCACGATCAGGACACAGACCATTTCTGTTATCCTAAATGAAGTTTCCTTATGCTCTCACACCCACTATGCTGACCTCCATCACTGTAGATCAATTTTGCCAGCTCTTGAACTACAAATGAGTGGACTGATACAGTGAATACTGCTTGGTCTCTGGCATCTGTTGCTCAACAGGACTTAAAGATTCATCAGGCTGCTGTGTGTATTGGTAGTTATTCTTTTCTATTGATGCATACCAGTCCATTTTATAAATCTACCACAATTTGTATATTCTGTTGATACACATTTGGGTTATTTCTGGTTTGGATCTATTGTAAATAAAGCTGCTGGCAACCATTCTCCTGTAGTCTTGAATATGTGTGTGTGTGTGTGTGTGTGCATGTGTGTGTGTGTATGCATTTTTATTGGGTGTAAATCTACAAGTGGAGTTGCTTGATCACATTGGGGTACATATTTGTTTAACTTTATTAGACACACCCAGTTTTCTAAAATGGTTATAACATTGTACATTCCCACCAGCTGGGTGTGGGCTTTCTAGTTGTTCCTCATCCTCAACAACCGCTCAATACTGTCAGTCTTAAATCTTAGCCATTCGGGTGGGTATGACTAGTGATTTTAATTTGCATTTTCCTGGTAAATAATGCTGTGCGAAGGACATGAACAATACGCACACACAAGAAATGCAAATAGATCTGAGACGCGCTAATGAAAATGCTAGTTGAAACTCCTCTGAGGAAGCAGCACCCTTCCACGGGCTCACTGGCTACCCGGACATTTGCTTGCATGCGAAGCACGTCCTGCCCCCTCACTCCCCATCTTTAAATGCAGTCCTATGTTAGGGATTACAGTCCTTTTCAGCTATGGGCTATGCAAACACCGCCCCCTGCCTGTGGCTTGCTTTCTTCCTCATTAGATCTTTGGGTGTGCAAAAGTTTTCAAATTTGATCAATTTATCAATTGTTTTTATGGTCATTGTTCTCTGTGTCTTGCTAGCAATCTTTACCTATGACAAGTCAGAAAGAAATCCTGCTCTGAGCGTGTTTCCTGGTAGGAAGCACATTCCCCTGGAACTATCATTTCAACCTGTAGAAGTCTAGCCTGCAGATGCCCCTGCCACAAAGGCCAGTCACCAACCATTCTCTGCCACATCTTTTATAATAGAGAAAGTTGGGAGACAATATAAATGCCCATCTACAGATAATACGTGGCTCAGTGAATGACGGCACCATACAGACCTGGCAATACTGTGAGGAAACTCCGTACTGATGATGTTGAAGATATATAATTACATTAAAAAGGCAAGATGCAGAGAGAACGATGCAGGTGGGAGGCTGTCTCTGTATAATACACACATGGTCCTCAGCATCCCCTGGGCGGGGTTATGTCCCAAGAAACTCATCTTAAGTTGCAATTGTGGACGCAACCTCCTGACCGTTCAGAGCCCAGCAGCCCAGCACCCCTCAGAGTGGATGCTGGTGATCGCTGGGCTGCCTGGAGCGCGGCCCTGCAGCAAGCATCACAAAGAAGTATCAGAACAAAGTGGTAGCCTGGGAAGAGTCGAGATCAAAATTTGAAAATTCAGTTTCTCCTGAATGTGCACCACTTTCTCATCCTTCTGAAGTTGAAAAGGTGCAACTTGAACTACCCTAAATTGGGGACCGTCTGTGTGCACGCCACATATGTGTGTGTGTGTGTGTGTGTGTGTAAGAACTTGGGGAGGACACTGAGAGCTCTGGTTGCCTCCTAGTGGAGGAAGGGAGCAACTGGAAGCTGGGTGTGACAGGCGGGCTTTTCACTTGCGTCCTTAGTGAACATAAGTTTTGAAGTTCAAGTGCCTGAAGGCTTTGCCTGTCTGGAACAAGCACTTGTTTGTAAATAGGTGAGTAACTCTAGTTGGGTGGGAGTGTCTGTGTGGGAGTACTGGTGGGTAAGGGCAGCAAGAGGGAGGGAAGAGTGGGAGCAAAGGCCGGAGGGCAAGGCGGCTGGACTGTTCACAAACCGGGGTGCACAGGACTCTCCACTGCACCCCAACCAGCAGGGGCATTTACAGCTCACAGGAAACACCCACTGCTGTCAGCACGCTGGGGGAGTTTATCTCCTCCGTGTCATTTAAACCTTGATCTGGTCCAAGGAGTAGGCCTTAGGAATGATGTCTGTTAAACAGAAGAGGAGAGGGAACTGTGGAGAGGTTCAAGGTAGCACAGCCGTGAAGTACCTAACTGGACCTAGGGCTGTGCGTCTTTCCTCTGCCTCGCTCTCTAAGATCAGGGTGGGAAAGCGAGGGTGGAGGGAGCTAAGCACCCAGGAGTGAGCACGCAGCTCTTCCCTGGCTCTCTGGCCAGCCCTTCCCCACTCCATCCAGGTTCCTGCTGGCCCCAGCCCCATGGCCACTCCCACCAGCAACCCCCACCAGCGTCCCTGGCAGGAAGGAGGCACAGATGGCAGGCGAGGCCCAGGCCCCCAGCCAGGATCCCCCAGCTGTCGCTCTAGAGAGCACCCTGCGCCTCGTCCTCCTCTAGCTCCCTTGAACAATTGGGAGCCTGCCAGCCTGGCCCCAGCTGTTCCCTCTCCCTGGTCCAGGGCGCTGCAGACCCAGATTCCTGGGCCTTTGTCTTCAGGGAGGCAGGAACACAGACTCCCAGAGTATCGGCTGGCAAGATCTCTAATGACAACGGGACCAACATCTCATTTTATAGATGGGGAAACTGAGGCCCAAAGGGCCAGCAGATTTGCCTGAGGTCACAAAGAGCCAACAGAAGCCAGGCCTCCTGACTTCCAGGGAGGCTGGGGATGTGGGTGGGGTGCACCCAGGGGCAAGGGGTGCAGGCAGGTTGCCTCGCCTCTCCCCACCAGCCTCAGCCAGGGCAGCTCAGCTCATTGGGATTTTGAACAATGATTTTCCCTTGTTCTTGGGGTCTTTAACCTGATGGTCCACAGACCATTTCCAGGAGGCCTGTGAACCTGGATGGGAGAAAGGTTGGGTCTCTGTTTTCCCTCTCATCTACCTGAGATTTCACCCTGTGTTCCTGCATCAGTGCAGTCAGCGAATCCCCTTAGGATCAGCCAAACCTGTCATGTTCTCATCCCCGAACATCACAGATGTTCTCAGATCACATCTGTTACTTCAGAATGCTGTTCACGCTCATCACTATTTGGAGATTAGAGTCGTTATTAGGCCCCCACTGGATCCTGTTATTTAGTGCAGAGATATAAAGCCTTTCCACTCCCTTACCCCATCCTGCCACGCTTATTGACAGCTAGAGTTCCACAGAGTCAGTTTCTTTGTAATTCTTTGCATTTCATCTATGTACCTAAAAACTTTATCCCATGAAGGGATCCCTGGGCTTTTCTGGACTTCAAAGGGGTCTCCCTACCCCCAAAAGTTAAGGAGCCTGTTTGACGTGAACAAGTCTCCAGTATTAGAAACGAAAGTGTGAAATCTTTTGTACCACACCTGTGGCCTAGTTAAACTGAGGCTGAATCCCACCAGAGGGATGGTGTGCTGGGCTGGGGGTGGCGCCCTGCAGGGCTGTACCTGGGTCACGGGAGCAGGAGGGTCCCCAGGCTCCAGCACCTTCCAGGCCATGTACCTCCTCATCCGACCTCAGAACAGTCTTGGAATCTGCAATAGCATTTCTCCCACTTTGTCACCAAGGAAACTGCGAGGTACAAGCCAGTTTAGGCAATGGGCCCACAGCACATGGTCAGTAAGTGGTGGAGCTGGGATTTGAACCCAGGACATCCGATGCCAGATCCTGCCCGCCTAATCACCAGACACACTGCCTCCCTGCCTGGCTGGATGGCTGCCTCTCGTGGATTGTTCCTAAGGTGTTGCTGCTTCCTGGGTGCTTCTCTTGGTAACAGTGGGGGGTTGAGGGGATGGAATCCTGGAGAGTTCACTGTCCTGACAAATGGGGACTGATGAGCTATGCAGCCTTGACCAAGTCCCTTGCCCCTCTCTGGGCCCCTGTGCCTCCATCTATAAATCACATAGTTCAAAGCATTGCCACTCCCTATCTTTCCCCTCCCATGTTCACCTGATGACCCACTTGGAGACATAGGCACAGGTTGCTTAGCAACTAAAATCAAGGTCGCAACTGAGTGGAAGGAAAAGTGGGGAAGACGGATGAGAAGCAGAGCGCTCTGTGAGCCGGATGCGGCAGAGCTGGCTCTTGTTCTAAGAGGCCGGGAATGCCACGACCAACACGCCCCATCATGATGACCTATAAGAGCCCTGGGAGGGACAGGGAGCGGGGAGACACTCCAGAGGTGGAAACTGCCCTCGGACCACGCCAGGCCTGGAGCCTGCCAGGCGATGCCAACAGCAGGTGTTGTTCTGGAAGCTGTGATGAGAAGTTCAGGGCAGGAGTCTCGGTCAAGGCCTCCAGGCCCGTGGGCCCCTGGGGATGGTCTGCCTCAAGCCGGGTCACTCCAGTCCTCATCCCCACAGACTCACGCACCCTCTGTCCCTTCTGTTCCCTGAAGGGGTGGCATCACAGGCCTGTGCAGTGGAGCTTCCAGAGCTGGGCTCGACCTGGTGAGGCGGTGGGTCTCCCTCCACCTGGTCCCTCTTGAGCGGCTTGAAGGTGGCTGCCCTGTGTGGCAGGTCTCGCTGCCCACTGAAATCCCCTAGCAACACACTCCTTTGGGTCACCATAACCTTCGCCATGTACACATTGGGAGGGACGAGCCACTGTCAAGTGGCTGAGTGCAAGGACCCTGGGAAGAGGCCGCGGGTGCAACCTGGGACAGGACACTTCTCCACTTCCTGGGGCCAGGATCTGTCACGGCACAGTGAGGTGCTTAGAGGATGTGGGTGCCAGGGCACTGGCTTCAAAGGGGCTCAGAGCATAGAATCGCAGACCCACGCCCATCAATGGCCTTGTGATAACATCTGAGTCAGCCAGACCCCAGAAAGCCCCTGTCCCCGGTTCCTAGCATCCCTTTCCTCCCATCCTGGAGCTTACTAGAGTAATAATCATGGAAACAGCACAGCTCTCATCTATTGAGCACTTGCTGTATGCCACCGGCTGCAGCGAAGCTTTCACACGCCTTATTTCATTTTACCTGGCAGAAGCCCAACCTCAGGAAGCAGGCAGGCCCTGCTTCAGGGGCCTCGGAAGAGCCCAGCCTCCTCCCCACACTCTCCCACCTCCAGGCACTCAGCACGGAGCAGCTCAGCACAGAGCAGCCCAATTAGTCACGGCTCCCGGGAGGCCTTGGGCCACCCTCTCTGTTCCTTTTAGGCAAAAATGGCTTTACTTTGCAGGCCCTCCCTCTAGGCAGGGTGAGGCTCATTGCCAAGGACACAGACAGCTGCACACAGGCCAGAGACAAGCTTGGTCCTTACAAATGCAGGTTCCAAAGCCCACAGGCCCATCCTGGGATGGGGGGAAATGGGGGAGAGGGTGGGCAAAAGTCCTGGGTGTCACCATAGCTCCCAGTACAGAGCACATGATCTGTGCCAGGCTGCGAGCTCGGTGTTCTCAACAGCACCCCATTGAATCATCACAGCACCCCGAGACATGAGTCCCGTCAGAGTTTCATAAGAGGGACACTGAGGCGCGGAGTGGTTGTGAGCCTGGAACGGTGCCACTAAGGGATACACTATTAGTCCCCAACTCTGTGGGGCTGCGGGCCTTGGAAGGAAAATGGGGAGCAGATCAAGTGACTGGCAGGCTGCTTCGGAGTCCCAACCGGTGCTGCTGGCTGGAGTTAGGACCTAAATTCAGAGTCCTGAAGCAGGTGCCACTGTCCCCAGCCTCTGGTTCTGTGAGGAAGGAGGGTAATGGAGGCAGGGGACAGCTCAGTTGAGGCCAGACCCAGGCAGAGGGATGGATTCTCCTACCTCCCACGATGCCTACCAACCAGGCATCCCTGGCCTCCGGGACCCCAAATCTGGACAACAGCCCATCCCATAAGCTTGAAATAAATTAAGGGAGTGACATTGCATTTCTGCTGAAGACTTGCCTTTGCTCTTCTCAAAAATAAGCAGCCATTCTTCCAAAAATGGGAAAGACACAAAGCGAGGCTGTCAATCTCAGGCCTCAGACAAATGGAATAAAGTTGCGACTTTCCTCTCTCTCTGAGCACAATTCTTCCCTTCCCAAAGTCACTTACTGTACATTCAGGCTGTCACTGGCTTTGAGATGCAAATTGCACCCGTGGAAGGCAGAACAAAGAGCAATTGAGGAAGGAGCTGAAAAATGGATTTGGAAAAGGCTCTCTGAACCCCGAGCAGAGGGGGACCTCATGGCAGACGGGCAACGACAAGATTCAGGGCTTTTCTATGAGGAGATGAGGCTTGAGAAGCTCCATGCTGAGGGCAGGGCAGGGATTAGAGGTTGGAATGGAAGCAAAGTCTTTGGACCAGCAAGGAAGCCTGACTTTACCGCAGTCCCCTGCACTGGGCTGGGCACCTTCCTCCCCACTCTTCTGTTAATATTAGGCCTCAAACATCCCGCAAGCCATGAAGCTAACTAGTCACCAATTTCTGGAGTAAGAGCAGCTGGGGCAGCAGGTGGGACTGCTGGAAGGGCTTTCAGGGGAGGGTGCAGCCCCCACAGGACACACATTCCCCCCAAGCCCAGGAGAGAGGGGCTGCCAGGACCAGCAAAAAGAAGACCCCAACTACGGGAGATGGGACTGGGACTCTGGGAATTGGCTCAAGTCTGCCTGATGCTCCCCTGCTGAGCACCCCCCTCCCACTACCTGCCTTTTGACAGTCACCCCACTCCTGGGCTCTCAGTCCAAGAGAGGCAGCTTGCCAAGCATGGTAATGAATGCCTGTAATCCTGGTGGCTCAGGAGGCTGAGGCAGGAGGATAGTGAGTTCAAAGCTAGCCTCAGCAATGGCGAGGCCCTAAGCAACTCAGTGAGACCCTGTCTCTAAATAAAATACAAAATAGGGCTGGGGATGTGGCTCAGTGGTGGAGTGCCCTGAGTTCAATCCCTGGTACCAAACAAACAAATGAACAAAAAATACAAGGAGGTAGGGCTCACTGGAATGTAAACTCCATGTGGACAAGGACTTGGTCTTGTTTCCTGTTGCATCCCTGGTCCAGGAGCGCTGAGTGAAATAGTAGGTGCTTAATAAACCTTATGTTGTATGGATGGGTAGGTGAGTGGGTGGGTGGATGGGTGGAAGGATGGACTAACCACTGAGAAAATAAGGGAGCATGTAGGAAGGGCTTTAACCGTGGCAGACACAAGCTACCTCCAGATGGGCCCTGGAATGGGAAGGCGTCACGGAGCTGGCAGCATTTGAGATGGGCCTTGAGGGAGGAGGAGAAGGAGCCATTCTTGTGTCCTACACAGTGCCTACCCGCACACTCGTGAGGACACATTTGAATAAAATGGCATTAGAAGGGAACAGAATGTGAGAGCTAAAATGAGCCTTAGAAATCATGTGCTCCAACCTCGTCATCTTGCAGAAGGGAAAACTGGGACACAGGAGGGTAAAGTGACTCATGCAAAGTCACACAGCACCTGAGTGGCAGTGCAGAGATTCACTGGAGGTCTGTCTGTTCCTGGACGCTGTGTTCCTAGTCACTGTCCTGAGCTGCTCTCCTGACCCACGCTCTGCTCTCCTGAGACTGCCTTGCCGAGTTCGGCTTCCAATCTTGCCCCAGTGAGGCTCCACCGACCCCAGAAGTGCAGCGACCGCCCAGGCCTGGTTAGGTCTCCCGCCCCAGAGATAACGGAGATGACAGAGAAGGCAAGAGGGGGCCACTGGTTGGGTGGAGGAGGAGGATGTGTCTCCTCATCCCAGAGACCAGGGGAAATGTTCTGTCTCCAGGCTGAGACTAGACAAGATCGGGGAAGGCGGGGAGCTGCAGGGATGACCCCCACCTGGAGGCCGAACCCAGCATCCCAACCCCAGGACTGGGCTGCTGCGTTAAAGCAGAGGTACCAGCTACCTGTGTCCTAGGTGGCTACATCTAAGCATAAAGTAAGTGGGACCCCAGCTTCCAGGGAAGGCGGGAGTGGCCCGTCAGTTGTCATTGCTGGCAGGGTGCATGGAGGACGCATGTGTTCAAAAGCTCGCCTGCCCAACACGGAGCTGGTTCCTGGAGCAAGACACAGGACCAACCTTTGCAGGGAACACCCACCAGCCCAACCCACGATAGGAAGACTACGGGTCCCTCAGAGACCAGCCCAATGGCACTGGGGGCCGGGCCCTTGTCCCCTAACTGAAGGAATGATGTTCTCTCGTGGGTCTCTCGGTGCAGAACCTCTCCCCTGCCTGTTCTGCTGACGAGGACTGCTGCCTCCGTTCTTCAGAGAGGAAGTGTCCCTACAACCTGCCACACCTGTTGGAGTTTAGGAAACACCTGTTCTCCTGGCTGCCAGGAGACACGTCCACATGCTGGCACATGGGAGGAGGTCACCAAGGTATCCCTGTTCAAGGCACATTGGTGGAAATGCTGCTCCTTAACTCTTTGTGAGGTGGGCAGGCATGTGGCTGAGAGAGCCCTGGTCTTAAACTCTGGCTCTGCCACTTGTATGTAGTGCAGTCAAGTGACTTCTCTGAGCCTCTGTTTCTTCATCTGTAAAACGGGGAGAATAGCTACTTTTGCTGTGGGGCTTAGTGAGAGTCCAAAAGAGCAGGCGTGTTAGACCCTTGAAAGCTCTCCAGGTGACTCAAGCCTACAGCCTAGGCTGGGTTTTGGGAGAAGCCAGACACCTGACATCCACACCATGATTCCTCTTTCCTGCCAGGTGCCCGTTGGGGTACCAGTAGCAGTGACTCCAGCCCTGGTCTTGTAGCCTCGCTCTGGAGGTGGCAGGCAGTGCTGATAGTGTGCAGCAGGAAAGTGGGTGCACCTGGGGAGGCCCCTGTGGATAAAGGCTGCTGGAACATTCATAAGGCCCCTCCAGCTGTGCCAGGCAATCAGGGTGCCGACTGCACCCCGCTGGAGTCTAACATTCTACTCCAGAGGCGAGAGCTCATAGCTGCATGTTAACTACGGGAAAAACGGGCTCTGGCCTTCACAGCAGCGGCCTGAACAAGAGCCCCGAGGAAGACACATCCGCTCCTTCAGGATCTGAACAGATATGCTCCTTGGGGACCTGCCGACCCCCAGGACTGCCCCGTCCACCAGTGTCCAGGCAGTGGAAAAAGCCACAGACTGGGAAACAAGCAAGTGGGCTTTGGGTGCAGCTCCTGCACTGACCAGTGAGCTGCCCAGGTGTGGCTCCTGCCTGTCTCTGCAGCCTCAGTTTCCCCAAGTGTGAGATGAGGACAGACGGCTCTACCCACCTGCTGAGAGCATCAATTAAGAGAGTCTGCTGCCCTTGGGGTTCGTTCACAGGCCCAGCATTGTTAGAGCTGTTTGTGCTCATTGTAGACAGAGCTTCCTACCCCTGAGGAAGATTGTTGATGAGACATATTGAAACCTCAAGTGAGCTGGCTGTAAGGGAGTCTCAACAAAAGCAGAAAGGCTTTCTAGAAGATTCTGAGCCTCCCTCACAAGGCTTGGCTTCGGGGCAGAGATGTGGAAGTCCTGGGCAAGTTCTACCCTCTTCTGCTCAAACCTCTCAGAGAAGCAAGAAAGGGATGGAAGAGACCCCTGAGGGCGGGGGAGGAGGTGGTCAGAACTGCTAATGCAGACAACCCATGGCCTGCTGGTGGCTCAGGACAATGACCTGGAGCCATTCAGTACAGGGACAGGCGTGCACCACTGTGTCCATAGCTCATAAGGACCATGCAAAGCCACGACCAGTAGTCACCGAGAAATGGCCAAAGTCTTTTCTGTGTTTATGTACTGAGTAATATACAAACTGTTTTAGGAGATATTTCTACCAAACTGGGAGAAAGAAAACTGAAGTTAAAATAATTGGCCTTCTCTTTCCTAAAGTTGACTGACAGGAGCAGCTCTGCCCGATACACAGGGGCCTGTATTTGCCATTGTTGTGACGGTTCGTAGCCCTGCCTTCTCTGGCTCCCCCAGCACCAGCCAGGCAGTCCTGTGCCTCAGGAGTCCCACTGAGCCATATCCCCTTCATGCCTGAAGGCCCAGCCCTAACCAAAGGGGACTGCAGGTGTGGCCCAGGCCGTGGGGCCAGGGCTGCCCTGATTTCTGAGCAGCCCTTTTGTTGGGGGTGCCACCCTGCTCCATATAGTTCCCAGACCCCAGGTCCTGCTTCAAACTAAATAAAGCCCCCTGATCCTTGGTCAGGACCCCCATCATGCCCTCACCCTGGCCATTCAGCTCTGTGTGAACTTTCTACAGTGAGCAGGTCATCACGTGTGACTAGAGAAAACATTGCTGCACACACATCCATCCATGTCGGAGCACGGGGGGTGCTCATGTTCCAGGTAGAGGAAGACGTCCCTTGGAACAGGAGTGGGCAGCTGGCAAAGCCAAGGGTGGCCTCATGGTGCCCAGATGAGGATGTTGGGGGGCTCTGAAACCCCAGCCCCTCCCCCAACCAGGTACACAGGCCACATTCATAACTTTTTCCTAAAGCCCATGATATTAAGTATTCCCTGTTAAAAAAAAATTTAGAATATATGCTAAACAAAAAGAAGAAAGAGAGCACTGTGCTTCCCAGGGTGGAGAGAACCAACCACCTTTAACATTTGAAACGTCTTTTTCCAGACAAATCAGATAGATATTTTTTAATGTGATTAAGCATATATTTTCCCTCCCTTATTTTTTTATTTTATTTTTTTGCTTGACAGTATATCATCGTTTCTCATTGAATACGCCTCTGTGTCAGCAGTTCTCAAATGAGTCTGGGGACCTCGACAGATCTTCAAGACCTTTTCAGGGAATCCATTGAGTTGAAACATTCTCATAATGACATTAAAGACCTTGGTAGCCTTTCCACTCATTCTCTCCCAAGTGGGTTTTCCAGAGGCTGCCTGATGTGCCGCAGGGCAACAGCTGGATGCAGAAGCAGATGCAGAATCTGGCATCCTTATCAAGCCAGACTCTCATTAAAGAGATTTGCAAAAGCATGAAATTGTGCTAGTTTTCTTGTTAATTTCTTTTTTTTTTTCTTTTTTTGGTTTGGGAAAGTATAGTTATTTTTCATGAAAGTATGTCCTCCAGGACAATATAAAATAGGCTATCTTTTTTTTTTTTTTTTTTAAGTACCAGAGATTGAGCCTGGGAGTACTTTACCACTGAGCCATATCCCCCACCTTTTTTTTTTAGAGACAGGGTCTCACTGAGTTGCTTAGGGCCTCACGAAGTTCCTGAGGCTGAGTTTGAACTCACGATCCCCTGCCTCAGCCTCCCAAGTCACTGGGATTATAAGTGTGCACCACCTCATCTGACTGTTATTGTTATTTTAAGTGAATTAATAAATACATATTTTATGATTCTTTCATTTTTATTCTGAATATGCTAAAAATTGATAGTTATATTAAAAAAAAAAAACTCTTCAAACCCCTTAATAATTTTTAAGACTTGAAAAGTGATCCTGAGACTGAGTGTTGGAGAAGTGTCCCCAGCCCTTTTAATTTTTTATTTTGAGACAGGGTCTCGCTAAGTTGCTTAGGGCCTCTCTAAGTTGCTGAGGCTGGCCTTGAACTAGCAATCTTCCTGCTTCAGCCTCATGAGTTGCTGGGATTATAGGCATGCGCCTCTTCTTGGTCACAAGATCAGTTTTGATGACTGCATAGAGTCCACACAAAGAGAAATTTGTTTACCTGCTTCCTTATGGATGGACTTGCAATTTTTCTCTATTATAAAATGTTGCACAAATTATTGAATACTTACATAAAGTGAAAACTTTTTGAAATGAGGGAAAATAAAAGGAATCAACTGGTAGTAGGAGCCATCATTATCATGATTGATCAAGTTACACAAACTGCATCACAGAACGTGAACAAATAAAGGAAAATGTACATATAAAAATACATGCATAGGTACATATTTCTAAATTAGGCAACTTATCCTTGTAAAGAATACTATGCTGTCTTTTCTGTTTTCTGCAAAGTGCTTACAATGTCTGATTGTACTCTAGACCAGGGTTACCAACAATATAAAATGTTTTGTTACCATTACAGAAATTAGGGAGAAGAGTTGAGAAATTAATCAATCTGACAGAAATTTTATTTCTATTGGAAAGAATTTTAAATTGAGGTTTGCTTTTAAAAAATCAAATACTACAAAATGCTGCAAACATTTTTCTTTTTTAAATACACTTGAGAATAGCTCTGCAGGACAAACTCCTAATGTGGCATTGCTGGGCCAGTGGACATGAACCTTTAAATGCAATGGACACTGCCAGTTGCCTCATCGATATCTCCCCAAGAGCATACTGGAGCACCCCTGGAGCACCGGCTCTCTCACACCTTTGGCAACATTGAGGATCCTGATTCTTCAACCTTTTCTAATTAGCAGCTAAAAGATGTATTTTGTCTTCTGTGAATTGCTTATGAATCTCTCATGTTCACTTTTGAATTTTTTCTTATTGATTTTTCTGGAGCTCTTTATATACTCTGGACATAAATCTTTGGTCTATGATACACTGCACAGATTGTACCCAAGTGTGTAGCTTTTCTTTTTCTGTAATCAATATTTTTATTTAAAAAAAATTCTAATTTATATAGGAGGACATTAGTGGCTTTTAAAAAAAATAAGTGAATATTCTTTTGTTTGCTTTTTTTTTCCCCTCGATACTGGGGATTGAACCCAGGGGCACTTAACCAGTGAACCCCATTCCCCAGCCCTTTTTAACATTTTATTTAGAGACAGGGTCTCTCTGAGTTACTTAGGGCCTCCATAATTTGCAGAAGCTGACTTTGAACTCACAAGCCTCCTGCCCCAGCCTCTGGAGCTGCTGGGATTACAGGCATGTGCCACCACACCTGGCTACAAGTGAGCATTTTTGACCTTTAGTCATAGCTGTATTATTGAATGTCTCATCCAATTCCTAATACATGCAAAAAATGTCCTCAGGTTTAATGCAAAATACAAGATAAGCAGATGTTGGGTATTTCTACAATGTGAATTCAATGTTATCTTTTATTGTGTGTTAAAAACTGTGTACTAGACTGAGAGGATGTTTATATAAAAAATACAGCTGCCTTGATTTTAAAAACACTCTAAATATTTAAGAGCACTATGGCTTTTTATTTTTTAACTCATAGTAAAACATTTTGAGAGAGGTCACAGTTTTCTGTGACCTCTGCTTTTTATAAGGAGCTAGGACTTCCCTAATTACTTATTTTTTATTGAGACATGATATTTGGACATCTTTTTTCAGGGGCTTTCCTTTTAATTTTGTTTAGGAATATTGTAGTACAGAAACTATTATTTACAAAGTTTATTCTAATTATTTACAAAGTTTATTCTAATCTATTAATCATTTCTTTAATGATTCGGGGATCTTGTCTTGCTTCAGAAGCCTTTTCACTTTGCATGATTTAAAAAGTAGTCCCCATTTTTCTCTAACATACTAACAGTCTCCTCCCTCCCTCCCTCCCTCCCTCCCTTCCTTCCTTCTTTTCTAATGTTTAGATCTTTAATCCACCTGGAATTCATTTCTGTTATGGGGGGAGGGGTTGACTTGACCCTTGCCAGCCATAATAAAGTGGAGAGTGGCAGAATGTCTGCAATGGGCTTGTGTCCCAATAAAAACCAGCTGGGAGCCAGTTGTGGTGGCGCATGCCTATAATCCCAGCAGCTTGGGAGGCTGAGGCAGGAGGATTACAAGCGCAAAGCCAGCCTCAGTAATTTAGCAAGGCCCTGAGCAACTTAGCAAGACCCTGTCTCTAAATAAAATATTAAAAAGGCTGGGGATGTGGCTCAGTGGTTTAGCACCCCTGGGTTCAATCCCCTGTACACACACACACACACACACACAAACAGACCCAGCCAGGTTCCTGGAGCTGTGCTGTCCCAAGGTAGACAGAGAGCCGAGGCCATCTGTCCCAGGAGGGGAGGCAGACTACATCTCAGAAGCCCACCAGAAGAGCTGACAAGTTTCCCAAGAAAGTAACAAAACATCTTTAGCCTGGCATGTGGCTCACGAGCAGCTTTCCTGTCCTGTCCTACTTGAGGCCAAGGCAGATGCAGACAGGGGAGGCCTTAGGATCCCTGCTAGACCATCACAGGGAACAAGGGCAGAGGTCGAGAAACACCCAAGCCTGCGGCCAGCAAAGCGGCAGGACCCAGGCTCCCGCCTCCAAGCGCACTCATGCTCCAGGGACATCTCTGTGTATCAGGCCCTGTCCTCGGGATCCTCAGAGCTGCCTCCTCACTGGGAAAGAGGATCTGAGGCTTTTCTAGAACTTTGATACCCCACTGTGGGTAGGAGAGACTAAAAAAATCCATCCCCCGGCACCAGCCAGCAGAGGCAAGGCTTCCTTCCTTCCACAGGGGAGCGGTTTGGTGGGAGTGGGGATGAGTCAGGCCAGGAAGGGGCGCTCAGCCATAAACAAGCAGGACTGACAGAGAGCACTTTCCCTGAGTGACCTCCCACAGCCCCCCAGGGCCTCCGCCCAAATGGCTGCAACTTAAAAATTTCATGATCTAGGCTTTGCAGACTTAACCTGCTGTATCCACATCAACATCCACGGAAGGCAGAGGACCTTTAGCTGGCGGTGGAGATGAGGGAGAGGTACGCAATGGCCAGGCTCTTGGTGGAGGGCCATGATTTTTTAAAGAGTGGGATATTTTTGCAGATGCCCATGCACCTGTGGCTGGGTCTTCATCCGCTCCAGCTCCAAACCCAAAGGATGCCCAGGGAGCTGATCTGAGAGCCGGGCTGGTCTTGGAGACAGTGTTCCAGTCCCTCAGGAAGGGAACCCCGTGGACACCGAGGGCAGTGGCTTGTCCAAGTGCACACCTCTGGGAAAGTTCTGGAAAGAAATCTCAGGTCTCCTGGCTCCCCGGCCTGCACTTGTTCTGTTGTGTCTCATGAAAACCCTATGGCCACCTACCTGTTCCAGGGGGATGACAAGGAAGGAGCCACCTCCGGCGCTCTCGGTGACAATGGCCAGGAAGCGGGCATTGACGGCACAAAAGTGGTTGTCGTGCACATTCTTGGTGATGGGGATCCCATCGAAGCAGTGCTCCCGGTTGGCCACCTTCCCGTAGACGTTCCGGAACTTGGAGCTGCGGTACTGCGGACGCCAGGACATCTGTGAGGGGCCAGGAGAGATGAGGGTCAGGCAGGTCCCTGCTCTGTGAAGGGTCTGGGCTGGGCACCAGGGAGTTAGGGGTGCAGGAGGTGAGCAAGCCCTGGGGCCTGCGCTCAGGGAGTTGGGGGGCAGGGTAGAGCCTCCACCAATTCTGGGCCCACGATGTGCCAGCCCTGTGCCTACCAAAGTCCTGTGGGAGCAGAGACTGGCATGGGGCGTTCACACACTTCCTGCTTTAGGTTCCCATGCCCATCCCACCTTCCAGAAAGATGGTAGGGTTCTTTCATTACCAAGGACCATGCCAAGTGAGGGAGCAAACCAAGCACACGTGGACTGCCGCCCGCCTAGGGTCCAAATTCAGTATGGGAAGACAGGCGGGGGGCTGGGTGATCACAGAGATTGAAACAATGCTGATGGCCAGGGGTCAGGGGGGTGTTCATTTATGCACACCCCCCTGACCCCCTCCTCTTGTTAGAGCTTCTAGATTCTTTCTAAAGTTTCTAATCCACAAGGGCCTCCTCAGAAACCTCTTAGTCCTACATGTCATCAACATTGCCATCATTACCATTATCATCATCATCAGGCACAGAGAGGTTAAGTGACTGTCCAAGGCCACAGAGCAGAGTAGAGGCCTAAACATAGGTTTCTCCTATGCAGGACTACCTTTTGGAGCAAGATTCTTAATGTGAGGCCCAAGAATCACTGTATCAAACTCACTCGGGGTGGAGGAGATCTCTGAGCCTCCCACGCCACCTACTACAAACACAAACTCCTCGGTCCCAGTGCAGGCCTGCAGAATCCAATATTTTATAGATGGGGCCCAGAAATCAGCACTTGGATCCGTTTTCCTTGCCCTCCCCACTCTCCCCCAGCAAGACAGACACACACACTGAAATTCCCCAGGGGAGGAAAAACAAAAGGGAACACCCCCACAGGACCAGGAAGCCAACTCTGGGAATTTGCCTTTTGCACTTGGTTTAAGCAAAGCCAGGAGCTGGGCCACAAGGGCCTCCGGGAGGAAGGGGAAGCTCAGAATCCAAGGGCAGTCCCAGGGAGGACTCCTCACTGCGGGCAAGCTGCTGTGGGCAAGCTGCTTCCCCAGCTCTCGGCCCCCTCCTCCCTGCCTCTCCACTTCCCCAGGGCCCTCATCCCAGCAGGCTGTCTCCCACTGTCCATGGCTCCCCACCTCCGGCCTTGGCTGCGCTGGACCCTCTCCCACCTCCTGCTCTCTCTGCTGGCCATATGAACGTGGCCATCTGAACAGTCATGCTGGAGAGCCCAGGACGGGGGCCTGTGGGCCACTGCTGCCCTGAGGCCTTCCCCTCTCTGGCAAACCCTTCCCCTCTCTGGTGTCCAGTTCCTGGGTGACATCATCCATTCCCAAAGTGGAATCCCAGGTGGTCCCTCAAGGTCCCTTCACATGGCACAGAGATGAAGTTTCTAATTTTAATAGTTGTGTGTTTATTTTCTTTTGCATTAAAATAAAACATAACATACATGCCAATTCCATGGTGTCACAGATACTATTGTTAATGAGATTTTTTTTATTATTATTTTTTTAAGTCCTTGACGGACCTTTATTTTATTCACTTATTTATTTGTGGTGCTGAGAATCGAGCCCAGTGCCTCCCACATATGAGGCAAGTGCTCGACCACTGAGCCACAACCCCAGCCCTATGAGGTTAATTTTTAAGAATCGATTCAAAGAAAAATGAAGTATGAAAAATATAGGATGGGTGGTTTGTGGATCTGGTAAAAGTTCAACGGGAGGGGAAAAAGCTGGGACTCACTCTGTCTCTTCCAGGTAGAACATTCTAGATTCCACAGTTCCCATGGAAGAGAGGTGTTGAGCTTGCTCCGACCAACCCCCAGCCCCTTGCTGGAGCCTTTTGCCCTGCAAAGCCTTTTCCTCCCCGTCTGCCCAGCCCAACCTCGGCCTTCAGGACCTGACTCAGATCGGACTCTGGCCCCCAGAGGCCTCCTCAGAGCCCAAGACAGTCAGGGCCTCTCCTGGGCTCCTGGCCCCAAGTTCTCCCTCCCTGCTCTGTGACGTCAGGAGGTGACACCAGGGTCTTCTCAGCAGAACTGAACTCTGGTTTGTGCTCTTTCTGGACAGTTAGTCCCTCTCTGGAGGGAGCCCACCCTAGTGAGGGACAACACCTCAGCTTCCACCAGAACACAAAGAGTCCAGGTGTGGCAGTTGGGGACTTTGACAAGTTCTCCTTTAGTCCAGCATAGCCACAGCTGGGCCCTGGGCAGCGGGCAAGTGGCCTCATTAGAGGCAGAGTGGCCCAGCTCTGTGCTCCTTCCTCCCACAGGGTCTCCAGAGGACTGTGAGGAAATCGTCACAGGCAAAGGACTGGGAGCCACCCGGAGCTGAGTTCAACTTCCATCTCTGCTACAGACTAGCTGTGCGACATGGGGAGGCTACTTAACCTCTCTGTGCCACCTCCATCTGCTCCTATATAAAGGAGGCTAATATCTGCACCACCTCTGAGGGCTTGGGAGGAGTCGATGCCAAGCTGCCACCATGTGCCCAGGACAGGGCACACTGACCTGATGGGATCTCCTGGGCTCTCCTGACAACACCCACATTTACCCTGATGCCCTGGGGGAGCCCTCAGCTGCCCTGTCCCTGTGTCTGTTATTGTGTCTGACATCACTCCTCCTCCTCCTCCTCTTCCTCCACTCTCCCTCTTCCTCTCCAACCCCTGCTCTCTCTCTGTCTCCCACTTCCTGCCCTTTTCCCTCCCTCCCACTGCCCCAGTTTAGCTGTGGCAGAGGCTCCTGGTGGGCACCTCATATGCTTCTTGATGATCCCTTGGCCAGTTCTGATGGTTGCCCCTGTGCCCAGCTGGTGCTTCTGAACTGGACCCTGTGTCATGGGAGACCTCAGTCCCCAGCCTGGGGGCTGCACTCTGCAGGCAATTCTTCCACTGAGCATGTCCTCCAGAATGGGCCTGGGAGGTTCTAGACAGAGGACGGCCTGCTTCCCGGGATGTTGGTGTGGGGGGTCTTTCCAGGGCTGGTTCACAGCACGTCCTGCTGGACTCTTGCCAGTGGCCGGTAGACTGAGAGCCATCTCACCTGGGCTTTGGGAGGGCCCTTCCTGACCCTCGGGCCACCTCATTGGGCCTGCAGGTGTAGTGCACATGCGCCCAGGCCAAGTGTTTACGGCAGAGCCCTGGACTGGAGCCTGCGGAGCCCAGGCTCTCCCACCAACTTCCAGCAAAGAGACCCTTTGCCTCCCGAGCACCAGCTGCTTCTCTCCCCCTCGCTCCCCCCAAGTCCCTTTCTTTCTTCTTTTGTGGAATTACTGGAAAGGAATTTGTATAAATCATGACTCCTGCCTCCTTATTACTGCTGCACGCATTTCCCACAGAGGAGGGCAATATCCTCCTCAATCCCAGCACCACTGTCACATCAAAGGAACTGAAAATCCCTCCGTGCCACCTAATATACAGTCCATATTCAAATTTCCCTCAAAATGTCTTTTGCAGCTATTTTATTTTGTGAATTCAACAAAAGTCCACGGAACCAGGCATGGTGGCACACGCCTGTGATCCCAGCGGCTCTGGAGGCTGAGGCATGTTCAAGGCCAGCCTCAGCAACTAAGGGAGGACCTAAGCAACTTGGCAAGACCCTGTCTCAAAATGAAAAACAAAAAGAGTATAGACTAAGGAACAGGATAGCTGGGTCTAATGGTGGTTCCATTCCAAGTTTTTAAATGAATCTCCATACTACTTTCCAGATTGGCTGCACCAATTTGCAGTCCTACCAGCAATGTATGAGTGTACCTTTCCTCCCACATTCTTGTGAACACTTATTGTTTTTTATATTTTTTATAACTGCCATTCTGACAGTGATGCAGCTACATCAATGTTCATAGCAGCTCAATTCACAATAGCCAAACTGTGGAGCCAACCTAGATGCCCTTCAGTAGATGAATGGATAAATAAACTGTGGTATACATACACAATGGAACATTACTCAGCAATACAAGAGCATAAAATGATGGCATTTGCAGGAAAATGGATAGAGTTGGAGAATGTCATGCTAAGTGAAGATAGCCAATCCCAAACAAATCAAAGGCTGAATGTTTTCTCTGATAAGTAGATGCTAATCCATAATGGGGGGCAGACATGGGATGAGTGGAGGAACTCTGGATTAGGCAAAGAGGAGGGAGGGGAGGGGAGCAGGGCATGGGGGCAGGAAAGATGGTGGAATGAGATGGACATCATTACCCTAGGTGCATGTATGACTGCACATATGGAGTGATGCTACTTTGTGTACAACCAGAGAAGTAAAAAATTGTGCTCCATTTGTGTACAATGAATCGAAGAACAATCTGCTGTCATTTATAACTGATTAGAACAAATAAATAAAATTTTAAAAAAGGGCTGGGGAAGTGGCTCTGTGGTGAAGTGCCGGGTTCCATCCCTGGTACCAAACAACAATAAGAAAAGGGCATGGGCTGTGTTTGGTTGTGACCTTGCCTTTGCCTCTTTAATCTAGAACACTCACATCCCCTGGTTTTTTAAGTGTCGTTGACTGTTTCAGGACACCAGGTCAGCGTTGCATAAAAATGTCCCAGCAATTTGTCACATGTTGCCTCATGGCATCCTCAAAGTTGTTCCTTCACCCACTGTAAACTTGTGTCCCCACTGTCTCCGGACTATATAGCAGGTAAGAAAAGAGAAGAGGGAAGGGATGGGGGACGGCAGGGGAGGAGAGGACAGGCCACAGGGGAGGTGTGAGCAGGTAGTACCTGGCTGGGGCCAGCGAGGGGCCAGCTGGCCAGTGCCAAAGGTTTATTCTGGAGGGTGCAGGCCAGAGGCTGAAGGCCTGGCAGTTGGCTTAGGCCCAGCACGCACTGCGGAGGTCTGCACTTTACACACACACACACACACACACTCACCCGCCCCCATTCCTAAGGGGCTGAGCTCACTCTGAGATCAGAGGCCTGGGTGTGCAGGCAGCAGGCAGAGGAGCCTCCTCCCTGTGCTGGGGAGGCGGCAGCCACGCAGGGCTGCAGCTGGAGCAGCTACGGGGCCTCAAAGGGAAATCATGGGGCAGTGAAGAAGGGATCTGAGAATGGGCCCTTCGCCTCTGATGCCCAAAGCCAGATCCCGGGGTCCCGGCTAGTTCCAGTGAGGGCAAGCCATCACTCTCTTCCGATCCCTGGGAGGGGACTTTCAAGATTTAAGGGGATGACCTCTGGTCAAGGGCAATGGGGAACAGTGGCTGGGACTAGTTGGCCTCTCCTCCACTTTATTAAAGCCTTGGTATCATAGCAGACAGGAGCTTCCGGGTCATCCTGGTCCTTCTTTAATAACCCTCCCTCAATTGGGCTGCTGTGACCCTGAGTGACAATGGCTCTCCCAAGGCAGTTGCCACCTCCTCCAGGGCGTCCCACAGAGATGATTAATGCCTTAGGTCTGTAGGCTTCCTCTCTCCAGTTACTAGCTGTCAGTTCCCAGCTCATCCAACTTTTGGCCCCTGCAAGTCCCAGCCCACCCCATGCCTGGCCCAGGGCTCCCTGAGGAGGGGACTCTGTGATGCTGGGGGGAGGGGAAGATCTCTCAGCTTAGTGGGAAGGCAAGAGCCAAGGCCAGGCCCAGGAGGCTCCCCTTCTGGGACTGCAGCCAGAACTGGGCCTTCAGCCTGCTGAGGTTCTGAGTTCTGCTATCCGGCAGGATGGGCGTCTGGCCACTGCCCTCCTGCCAGGACCTGCTCCTCTGGGTTCTTGCTTCAGACATGAAGCCCTGGCTTCTCTGGGCTCCTCGTTACCAGGATGTCAGGGCCTCTAAACCAGTGTTGCTCTTGGGCTGGGGACTAGTGAGTCCTGTGCTGCTGGTAGCATATACCAGCAAGGGACCAGGAATCCACAGAACCACCCCAAAGTTTGGCCATGACCCACCTACACCCTAGTTCTCTCTGAGACCACCTTGCTCAGCCCTCCAGCTGTTCAGTGGGCAGAGCTGGGCAGATACTGCCATCCCATTTACAATCTATGGTATACAAGTGACGAATTAGAGCTCAGAGAGGTTTGCCCCAAATCACAGGTGGGCAAAGTGGCAGAGCCAGCATGTCAGCCAAGAGCTTCTCTTAGTCTCCTTCTTTCCAGTAACATATGCATCTTGTCCTTTTTCAGCCTCTCCATCCAATCTCTTTCCCTCTCTACTTGCTCCATAAATGTAA
Source organism: Marmota monax (assembly GCF_021218885.2). Taxonomy (NCBI): domain Eukaryota; kingdom Metazoa; phylum Chordata; class Mammalia; order Rodentia; family Sciuridae; genus Marmota; species Marmota monax. Next base: position 3,092,076 of record NW_026694865.1, read on the forward strand.
AGTACTACACAAATGTATAAAGAGATCATAGTAGTCAGGGTTTGTAGAGTTAGAAAAAAGTCCAATAGATTCTACCTCATCTCTGCTACTTGTTAGCTCTGAGACTTTAGACTAATTACTCAACCTCTCTGAGTATGTGTCTCCTTATCGATAAAATGAAAATAAGTCACCCTGCTCACTGGATACAATGAAACAACCAAATGCAAGGTCCTGGCAAGGTGTCTGGCACAGGATGGGTGCTTTCCAAACACTAGTTCTACCCTCTTCCCTTCTCCTGTAAGGGAGGGGCTCTGACCTCAGGAAACCCGGTGTTTACCTGGTGAGGCCAGACTCTGCCAGGAGGAAGAGGAGGAGGCTGGACTAGGCTGGCCCAAGGTCAGGAAGAGGCAGAGAAAGGCTCTGGCCTCCAGATGTTCATATCTGTTGGGCCTGCTCCCTGGCAGCCTCCCCTGGGCCCAGGACCATACTGGTCTCCCTCTGAGAGGGGAAGGCCTGGAAGGAAAACGCTCTCATTTCGCAGATGAGTGGCCCTTAAAGCCTCTCAAGAAATGGAAGCTGGCCCCCTTCCTCTGAGATAATCACTGTGTACACCCCACATGGAAGCAAATTGTATCCTGTCCTTGGCTCTCAAAAATGATTTATTGTGGCCAGCGGGTGCATTTTCTTGATGACGATGATGAAAATTTAGTTCTTTAACTGGAACACAAAAATTTGTCTGGTGGCTTTGTTTTTTCCCTGTCTTTGGCTCAGGTGGGGCAAGCTCAGGGCTCCATCCATAGCAAAGGGCCGGGAGGAAGCCCCACGGGCCGCTTGATCTGCCAGGGTGGCTGCCGGGCACTTGTTCCCACAGGCAGCCCATCCAGAAAGAGTGGCATTTTTCTGTGGTTTGGTCACTGCTGTGTCACCTGGGACAAGTCACCTTCCTTCTCCAGCTCAGGGCCATCATCTGTGAAACGTGAAAATCAAGGCACCAGGGTCCTGGAAACGGTAGGAGGTGGAGCACTGAGCCCAGGGACGGAGGGGTGAACGGAAGGCGCTGTCATGCACGGCTCCATCTCTGTCACCCACAGCTCCATCTCCGTCACCCACGGCTCCATCTCCGTCACCCATGGCTCCATCTCTGTCACCCATGGCATTCTGGGGCCATGGATGAGAGCTGCTTACCTGGTCCTCCTCCATCTGAGTCTGCTCTGCTTTCCCGAGTCCAGGAAGATTGGACACATAGGAGGGACACAGGGAAACGTGGAGGAAACACAGGGTACTAAGATGCATGCCAGGCTGAACTCGTCCCCAAGGGGACGCTAAGCTTCAACTTCCTTCTCTGTGAAATGAAGAAGTGAGAACCTATTGTGTTTTTTGGCTTCTCACTGACTTCCAGGATTTTTGAGGAGACGCTATGGCTGTTCAAGAAATTCCCAGCAGAGAAGCCGGACCACACATCTTCCTGGAGTGCTCTGAGATCAGTGTACGGCACTTGGCCTTGGGGGGGTCAGGGCGCGCTGGGAGCGGCTGCCTGGATTCTCTGCCCCCTACAGCACAGCCGATGGCAGCAGGCTGCAGGGCACAGGGCAGAGTCAAAGACCCCAGCCCACCTCCAGCTGGGCACTGCAGTGGCGCAGAGGGTAGGCTCTGCTGCCAGGTGACCCTTATCTGAATCTAGACTCCACATCCCCCTGGTAGAGTCCCCAGACCTCTCTGAGGCAGCACCCTTGTCTATAATATGATGCTCTTCTCCACGGTGTGTGTATGTATGTGTGTGTGTGTGTGTGTGTGTGTGTGGTGCTGGGGATTGAACCCAGGGCCTTGTGCATGTGAGGCAAGCTCTCTACCACCTGAGCGATATCCCGTCCCCCCATGATGCACCACGTTCTTAACTCTCATCCTTCAGGTCTCAGTCACCTCCCCACCACCCTGAGTAAGCACAGGCCACCAGGGATTTCTGTCTCTTGTTCACGGCTGGCTCCACAATGCCTAAAATAGAGCCTGTGCACAGTGAACGCTCGAAGAATGTACAGGCCAGTGAATGTTGAGGTGGGTGGGTGGCCCAGGGGGTGTTTTTTTCTCCTATAAGGGAGTATATGCTCCCACCATGAGCATTTCAAGGAATCACGTGATGTCCCTGAATGAGTAGTTGATCTAAACAGTAATGGTAATAAGAAAAAGAGGGAGAGGCCCTTCAGACAGACAGATAATGAGAGGCTGCACCAATGGGGTGGGGTTTGCTACCTCCCTCAGCATGGCATCTGCCAGACCCCTGGCCCAGTCACTCCCAAAGCTGCCCATGCACCCACATCATCTGAGGAGCGTGCCAGGAAGGCACAAATCAGTGGACACCAACGTTGGAGAATGCCTGCCCCCCCCCCACAGCCCATGTGCTGAGAGCAGGCTAAGCTGCATTGCCCCCTACAGCACCCCCTAGCCACAGGTGACCATTTCAATTCAGGTGAATTCCATTTCAATCAAATTAAAAATGAATTCCTTGGTTAGACGCACATTTCAAGTGCTTGACGGCCACAGGTGTGTAGCGGTTATCACAGTGGACAGATCCCAGAGCATGTCCATCATGCTCTGCCTGGGCCCCCCAGAGTCACCTCCTAGGAAAAAAGAACCAAACCACACCTCCACACCTGGCAGCTCCTGGATGGGACGAACAGGGACAAAGGAAGGCTGTGATATGGAGTCACCCCAGAAGACTCCTCTCCACCCCAACAAACATGCAATTCCTGACCAGGCCAGCTCGGCTACCAGCCCAGAGGGACTCTTCTCATTTCCTCCTTCTTCTCAGCCACGGATGGGGTGCCTCCCCTCTGCCCAGCCCCATTCTGCTGCCCTCAGGGGCCCAAGTCCAGGGGGCATGCGTATGCTGGGAGGCACCTTCTCAGCAGTCTGCGGATGGGAGGAGACAGATCCGTCCACCAAAGACGCTGGGTGCCCAGCGAGACAAGGCCAGCCAGACAAAATCTATTCCTGGACCAGGCTTCTGCCCTGAATCCTGTGGCCCTTGCTGCTCTGCTGCACTGGGCTGTACATGGGAGGAGAAGGCTTCGGGCCTCCTCGCCTCAGGCTCAGGAGGAGAGCTGCCCACCTCCCCCAAGGAGGCCTACGTGGGGAACCCAGGCCCTGGGTTCTGCGCTGGGCTCCTGGCTCGTCCAGCAGCCAAGGTACATTCGGTGCTTTCTGTGAGTGAAGCACTCCGCACTCATTCCATCCTGGAACTGGGTTTGTCCCGGGTCACCAGTGCAGGAGTGGGATTCCAGAGCTCAGCTTGGATCTGACACTGGAGTTTCATTTTCTTTGTCGGCTCCCTAGCTGCGCTGGGTGCCACGGAGGGCAGGGCCTGTGCTTCTTCCTATCTTCCCAGGGCTTCGCTTTGGGCTCTAAACTGTGCTGATAAATGTTTACTCGATGCACAAGAGAGTGAAGGGACAGGAGGGCAGGGAAAAGGGACAGTGACCAGCCTCCTCCCCTCAAAGCCTTCCAACACCCTAGGTGCTCCCCATCACAAGTCTTGTCCACCCCATACCTGCATCCCAGGACCTCCGACCTGGGCAGAGAGCTGGCGGGGGCAATGTCTGCCTCCCCCCCAGCCCCACTTCCCTATGTGGTCCTGACACTAAAAGGCTTTCAAGGAGCCAGAAACTGCCAGAACAGAAAAGGACGCACCTGCCTTGAAAATCCAGCCTCTCATAGGACAGACTGAGGCCCTGAGCAGGGAAGTGACTTCCCCAGGGTCACACAGCAAGACCACCTGGCAACCAGTCCGTACTGCAGGCCTCCTTTCCTGGGACCGTAGGAGCTGATGCTGCCCCCTTGCCTCTACAGGGGGCCCAGTGGAGGTGTCAGGGCAGACAGTAGCAGGGCAGGCTCATCCAGGGAACCCCCAACCCCTTCACTGGGGTTCTGAGCCCTGTGTTCCTCTTGCTGGGGGAGGGGCAATGGTGTTCAAAGCACAGGGCCCACAGATGGTTTCTATTTGCAGCCATGGAGCCTGGTGTGTGCCAGGCTCCTGACCTATTTTGAGGAACTGAGGGCCCCGCTGGCTCAGAGATGGCCTCCCACTCACACCCCCTTCACCCTCCGTCTGGCAGGAAATCAGATGAGTGGTTCAAGGCCAAAAGGGAAAACCTTTGAAAATGAGACTGGGTGGCCGGTCTGCAAGCTTGAACAACCTGGATAAGGAATCCTCAGATTGAGTCGCCTGCTTCAGAATCACCTGAGATGTTTGTGGAATGCAGGTTTCTAGGCCCCACCTCCAGCCTGCAGAGCGCAGTGTTTGGGAGTGGGCAGGGAGTGTGCATTGTAACCAAGCCCCCAGACAGGTCCTGGTTTGAGATCTTTGCTATTCTACCCATTGTCTATGGACTAAGCACCCACATCCCCCAGAGCTGCTTAGAAATGCAGAATCCCAGGCCCCGCCCTGACCTGGTCCCTCTATCAAGATCCCAGGTGAAGTGCATACCCTGCTCCAGTCCAGCGCTTCTCCAGCTCATGTACACCCGCCTCCTCCAGCAGTCCTAGTCCTGTTAGAACACAGGTAGCTGGGCCCCACCTGCAGCTTGCGGATGCAGGCATCTGGGGTGGGGCCTGAGAATTCGCATCCCAAACACTGTGTTCTGCAACAGAAGCCACTGGCCCCAGAACCAGACTCTGGTCCCTGAGCTGCGGGGTGAGGAACCCTGTGCCTCTGAACCTTTAGCCCTGCAGCCTTGAAGATGCCCCTAACTTCTCTGAGTCTCAGTTTCTCCACCTGTAAAATAGACATGAGTCATGCTTTATTCTTAGGATAGTTTGAGGATCCAGTGAAATAATTAATCATTTGTGTGAAAGAGCTTCCTGAGTGGTCACTACCCCATAAAAATCTGTACATAAATTTATTTGTATCTTTTAGTGTGTTCTAGGTGATTCCATCAGCCTGGACACCCACCCAGAGTACAAGTGCTGATCCACAACACTGCCTTACATTGCCATGCACATGACTGCACCCAGTAGGTGCTCAATAAGGGCTGTGATTCAACCCAGTCTCTTGTTCTCAGTCCAATTTTCTTTCTACTCTAGTCCCTATTTCTCACACCCTCTTCCCTGGCCCCCAGTCTCTTGGTAATGAGGTTAAGCAAGTTTTTTAAAAAGGCTGTGTCAGAGTCAAAGGCTGAGCTGGGGAAAGGCCAGATCCCAGCTGGTGCCACCACCTCCAAAGGGTTGCCAGCTGTGAAATGCCCTCCTGACTCTCAGCATGATTTGGGATCCCACGCTCAGAGAGCCCCCAATGCCCAGGTCATTCCCCTGAGGGATGTCATCGCAAGCCAGGGCACAGCAGGGTTATGTGTTCACCATCATGCAGACCTAGCCAGGGTGGACGCTGCTATGTTAAGTGTGCGTACTGAGGAAGGGGACATCTGAGATGCCGGGGTAGAGTCCCTGGGCCTCCCTCTGGGAAGGTTGCTGACTCCCTCTGGCCCTCAGATTCTGCAGAGAGGTCCTTCTATTTGTTGCTCCTTGTAGCCAAGGGACCTTCAAGCTGCTGTCTCTCAAAGATCTTGGCTTCCCTTGGCTGCTACGCTGTCCCTGTGGTAATATAGTTTAGGCCTCCCTTTGCCCTTCCCAAGAGATAAGAGGTCTAAATTACCAAGGGGACAGGGAGGTGGGGGGATGGGCAAGGAAGAGAAGGCTGGGTTGCTGACTGAGTCCTTTCGTCTCTGTTGAAGAAATGAGGAAGCCTATCGATCAGTGCCCCAAAATAAGAAAGGAAAAGTTGAAATTCTTTATGTAACTGTCACTTTGGGTATAAAAGAGGGCAGCACATTGACTTCCCTGCAGAGCAGCCGATGCCAGGCCACAGGCGCAGAGCTTATTTGGAGATAAACTCTTTGTATCGTCATCCCCTTCTGTCCTCCAGGGGCTCTCGTAGGAGGAACAATTTCCTCCTGGACTTTAGAGACAATTCAAGGGGCCTCACCAGCTGAGGGCCTAGAAACTAGAGCAGGAACTTTTTGATTAAACTTCACGTTACTGAGGAAATAAAAGGGTTTTTGTTTGAACACCCCTCTGACGACTGTCTCTTGACGCTCTCCATTTGGCACTGTCTGCCTTACAAAAAGGATCTGCGAGTCCCTGTAGGTCCCAGCAAAGAAAGGGGCTCTTCCTGGATCTTCAGCCATCAAGTCCCCTGCACATCCTCTGCTCCCAAAACTCACAAGGGACACAACTCCCTTCTAGTGGCTGCATGGGGTCCTGCCGTGCTCCTCCAGCCTGAGCCCTGCTCAGGAGGAGCGACCCGGCCCTGCTCTCCAAGGTGACAGCAAACTAGCCCTCTCCCCAGGAGGAAGGTCCACTTGTGAGAGACCGAGCAAGTTAACGGGAAGAGGCTGGAGCCACCCTATGGGAAGGGGCCAGGAGGAGGGGGTCAGGGAGGGTCATAAAGGGCCTGACTTGTTTTACTGTGCTTTGCTCTTTTGCATTTACTAACTGCGACCTTCTCTCTAAATAGCATCCATTTACCCAGAAAAGGTTAGGACTACTAAAGTCGGATTCAAAACAATTCAGGTTCTGACATCTTTTACAGCAACACAACAGTCTTAGGAGCCAGGCATGTTAAGAAAAGGCTTTTTTTCTCAATTAGGTGTCCCTGTGTGAATTGATGAGGACTCCCACCTGGACAACACCATCCTGCAGGAGTCCTGGTCAGGCACCAGGGCCAGGGAAGGCCACCCAGTACAGCCTGAAGGACTGAGAAGCAGAGACAGGGAAGTGAGGGTCCTTCCAAAGATGTGCCTGGATTCTCTGTAGTTTGAGCCAGAATCTAAAGGGAAGGGAGGCTGTGAAGGTTGAAGGTGGTCTGAGAATATAGGAGTCTCTCTCTAACTTCCTGGTTGGGATTCTGGAAGGAAAGAGGACACTGCTCTGAACAGTGGGCCAAAGAAAAGATGGCTCTTCCAGTGAGGATGCCAAGGGGCGTGGCCAGGGAGGGGCGTGATCAGAGGAGTGTGTCTAGACGGGGGCGTGGTCAGACGGGGCGTGGTCAGACGGGGCGTGGCCAGACGGGGGCGTGGAGCACACTCCAGAGCCTGCTTCAGCTCCTGCCTGCTGGGGAGGACACGGCACACACCCCTGAGGAAGGGCCTGGAAGGTCTGAGCGATGCAGTTGCCTCCTGAGTGACAGGCGACTGCATCAGAGGCTGTTGGGGAGCCAGTCTGGTACTGGGGCAAGATGGCGAGTGAGACTTGGATTCATAACTTGCAAGACTGGCCATGGCCCAACTAGGTATGGAATCCATCAACAGGGCCAAGAAAAACACGGACCATGAGTTTGTTAGTTGCACATGCCCAGAGAATGCTCTGAGATAGGACCCACCAGACACACCTCTGTACATGTCAGCCAGAACATTTAGAACCAGTGCAGAGCCAGGGTCCCTTTCCCCTGCAACACTAGAGGCCACATCAGCCAGGTCGTCTATACCCCAGATTCCAGAGAAGGAGCTCTGAAAGATGAGGCTTTGGGACTCATTCTAGCAGAAGCCAAATCACCCCAAAGAGACCGAGCTTTGATGTCATAATTGTGGAATCAGACCTGCCAGCTGGGGCTCTGGAATGAGAGCCATCAGGTCTGTACCTTCTCTGCACATCCAAGTTGTGAGGGCTGCCAGGTAAGGCCGTGAAGGCAGTGCACTGCAGAGACAGACCAGGTAAGAGGCACCCCTGGAGTCACGCAGCCTGGGAGCACAGGTGCAGGGGGCAGGGTGAGGGCATCATCATCATCCCAGAGGCCTGGCTTGAGCAGACAAGATAACCAGGGGGTTGGGCACTTTCTATCTCTGAAACATTATTTCAGGCTTCTGGGGCTCAGGGGACCTGGCTGCCTGTCATTCTCAGGCCATCCATTACTAAAGATCAACAGAAAGTATGCTCCTAGCAATATCTGAGAGCCCACCCCAGTGATGTTGAGGGACATGTGGGGCCTTCCCTGGCAGCCACCCCAAGCCATTCCAGTAGCTTGTCTCTACTGGCCCATGAAGTGTCTCATTCCTGGCAGTTTAAGGGGCAGGCTCTCCTTGCCCAGGTGTGGGAGCACTTTCTTCTATGCGGTTGCTGGTGTTAATAGAGGTTAATGAATGGGTCCCCTGGGTCTCTGACCATCCCGTGCCTGAGACCTACCCTCCCTGAGCCCCTGCAGTATTGCCTGGCTGCAGGCTGCAGCCGGCACGTGGTGTACACTGCCTGGTCTGATTGGTACTCTTCACATGAGCAGGGCTTAGCTTCTCTAGCAGTCTGTAAGCTGGATCCATCTGTCAGTTTCGAGAATAGCAAAGAGCAGGGGATCTAAAGCCAAAACCATTTACTAACTAGGTACACACCGTACAAACCTTTCAGAGCTGGGTTCTCATCTATAAAGATGGGGTATAACAGAGCCCACTGCTCAGGGCATTTCCATCCTCTTGGTGTCCCTTAGGGTGCCCTGCACAGGCAGACAGTCCAGAACCAAGTGACTGACTTTTGGGGAGGTGAGAAGTCACGCACAGCTTCAGAACTCTGTCATCTAGGTGTTCTTTGGGAGCAGTGGGACAAACTCCTGGAGAAGGGAGGTGTGCCAGGTGCTTTTGACTGGCCCCAGAGCAGCCATCCCCACTTCTGCCTGCCCATCTCTGCCACAGGAGGGGTACTCACTGTGCCAACATCCCTCACTTTTAGAAAAGGTTCCATGACCCAGGGTTGGCCAGTGAGACATAAGAGGAAATCTGCTGAGGTAGGGGTGCTTCTGGGAAAGATTTTTCTTTTTTCTTCTTAAAGAAAAGAGATGAACACGAGAAAAATTCTTTCTTGGCACATTATCTAATGCACAGCTTTCTGTCTTTGCTTGTATTTGAGGATAGAAAGTCTGGAGCTGTGGCAGCTTTCTTGAAGCCGGGAAGTAACAAGCCCCAAATCAAAAAGCCAACATGATGAGAGGGCAGACCAAAAGGATGGAAAAATCATGGGTCTTTGAGGACACTGTTAAACCACCACACCAAACCCAGGACCCCTTTCCTCCAAATGGTTATGGTTCAATAAACCATAAATATTCCCAGAGCTTGAGTCATTCTTGTTTGGCTTCTTTGTTGTTGTTACTTGCATCCAAAAGCATCCTAACTGATAGAAATAAAGAAGAAAGGGAAGAGGGTGGCAGATGGCTAAGTCCTTGGACATAGCCTGTGATGGGTACCCATGAGATCTCTCTGCTTTCACAGTCAAGAAACTAGAGAGAATGTGGAGGCCCTAGGACCACACAGCCCAGCCCCAGGCCTAGCAGACCTACCCTGCAGGGGTGAACAAAACCAAGGGCCTCTGTTTCCCTTCCAGGTTTTCTCTTATCCCTCAGAAGAGTCCTCAGGCTGGGCTGCTGCAGGGGCCCATGCAGCTGGGAAAGTCGCACAGCTCAGGGGATAATGATGACCAGGGAGGGGAAAGCAACAATCAGATGTGCCCAGCCCGTGGGTGCCCAGCCACCCTCCCTGCACCTCCTAGTGCAGCAACATTGCTGAACCTTAAAAGATTTCCCCCTTTTCCCTTTATTCTACTGAAAGCTGTCATTATTACAGAACCCATGAGCAAGAGGGTGGAGGTGGAAATGTGGTTGTGTAGGCAAAATACCTGGCACAGCGCCTGGTGGGCACTGAGCAAACCCCACCACCCTCCTTCCCTTTCATCACAATGGCAACGCCCGGGAACGGAGCAGGGCCATCGGGCAACTCTTAAGGGCGGCGGTGCCTCTGGCAGGGTGGCACCTGTCTTCTTTGCATTCCTGGTTTGAGACACGCTCTTGCTCCCGGGTGCTCTGCCCTCACAAGGTCTGCTCAGGTCTGCAGGAGGGCACGTGCCACATGCGGAGGTTCAGGAGCCCAATCTCCTGGCTCCGCAGGGTGGGGCCCCTGGTCGCGGGGTCAGGGTTCTCAATTCGCTTCTTCCTCTGCCTCCTCTGCATCCTCCTGGTCTGAGCCTCTGTGGGGTTGACCCTTCCTCTGGTCCCCTGTCCATTTTGTAAGCCCACTAACAAGCGCAGAGAGTTGTCCTGCTCAGTTTTTCCACGCACAGCATTTCATCCCTGGCCTGGTCCCAGGCTGTGCTCTTTGCTTCAGGACCTCCTGGTCACTATGGAAACCAAGTATGTAGTTGTCCAAGTGCCAAACCCTTGGCGTTGCCTGCCTCTGCAGACTCACCTCTGCAAATAAAGTCTCTCCGCTCACCCTTCCGTGGAGTCAGGACCACCCCATTCTTTAGGGCACTTTTGTGAGAACAGAAAAAGAGCCACTTCCTCTGGCAGCTGCAGGCCATGGCCTACAGCTCAGTGAGTGGAACATGGATTTCAGCCCTTACCTGCTCCCCTGTCCGGTGGCCCTGGTGCAGCACACAACTTGCACAACCGTACTTAGCAGACCTACGTGGAGTCTTTCCATTTACCCTCCTGTGTTTCTGACTGAGGAGCTTTTCTCAGGCATTGACTACTCCAGAGCTTCCAAGGTGGAGCAGCCCAGCTTGGGAGCAGCTATCTAAGCAGACATCACAAGGGAAATTCCAAGACCCCCTCAGAGGTCCCCTGAGGCTTCCCCAGCATCTCCTTGCTGCTCTCATCTCTGGGCTCTTTGCTGTTAACACTGGGTCCAGTCAGAACATCTCTGCTGTCCACTCACAATTCATTCCCCACTGTCCCCAGAGCATGGCGGCCCCTCCCTCTCCCATTCACATCTTGCCCTTTTCCAGCCTCCCTATCCTCGGGCCTCTTCTCTCGGAGCCATGTCTCCTGGACCCAGCATCTCTCAGGTAAGGCTGGGGATGTACGGAGAGACCAAGGGACTGGGTGGCGTGGGGTGGGCAGGAGGAAGTGTGTGAACTCTGGAGGAGGATGGATGGACCCTGGTTAGCGACCTCTCTCGACCACTAGTCAGCTACTGTCCCGAGCAGGTTGCTTCACTTCTTGGGCCTCAGCTGTCTGTCCAATGAGGACAACAATGGTGTTCCCTCATTGCAGTGACATGGGGATCCAGGGAGAAATGCACGTAAAAGAATCGTAACATTACGTAACATCACATGGCTTAATCCAGTTGTTATGTCCTTCACTCTGTGATTTCTGTCTCCTTGTTGACGGTCCGGCCTGCAGCTTTCCCTTCCCTTTCCCTCCCCCTGCCCCCTCCGCATCCTAGGGTGGCCATGGGTGGAGACTTTTCACTTGGCTGAAGAGACCCAGCCCTTAAATTTGGCCCCTAAATTTTGCTGGACCAACCTGATAACAGTAGTCACAATTTAGTTGGCCTAGGCCCTCCTGCCTCTAGTGACCTATATAGGCATTGTTCTCGCCCGGGGCAAGCAGACTTTCTTGGACCCGTGGACCTCACCCGGGAGCACCCCTCCTTCCCAATAATGAGAAACTGATGTGACTCCATTTTTTAAAATAAATAAATAACAGCAGCTTCTACCTCAAGGCCTGTCCTAAGGAAGGGGGCGTGACACTTGTCCTTGGGAAAACCCACAGAGCACTCCTAGGCAGATAGCCACCCTGCTGAGTTGTTTGTCTGTAAATAACAGGAGAGATCTGCAGTGCTAGGTGTCCCTGACTCAGTCAGGCTAGGTAAGGACCCATAGCAACGCCACTAGCAACCTCCAATCAGCATGAAACAGGGAAAATACTTGGGATGCCAGATGACCCCCCAGTAGTTTATGGTGGTTGATAACATGTTGGGAAAGCATGTAGTTTAGAACGTACACCCCTCGTGGCCTAAACCAATCAGTTCAAAGGAATCCCCCTCTTGTACTAACCAATCACCCTTACCCAACTTGTTCCCGCCAGTGAATGTGCTAATCAATGTTAAAAGTTGTTGTTTGACTTTCTCGCAGTATGGAATGATTTGTTGTGTGATGCTGTGACGTTTAGAGTATCCCCCCAAACCTATAAAATCTCACTGGAAAAAGGACCAGGACTCACTCCCTGGGACCACTGCGTTGGGAATGGTTGTGAGTCCAGGCTCGAGCTTGGAATAAAGATTCTTGTGTGATTGCATCGGATTCGGCTCCTGGAGGTCTATTGGGGTCCCACAAATCTGGCATTACAATAAAACTCCTTTTGGTGCCTTACTCCTGTTCCATGGTTCCTGGCCTCCTGCACCCTGTTCTGCTTTACATGGATAAAATGAATAACGCAATATGTTGCAAGTTTCAATGTATTTGATACTTACTGTTGTACTTGCTACATATCAGGTACTAGGCTAAGCACTTTGCCAATGTTGACTGACTACATCTTCATAGCAACCTGGTGAAGTAGGTGCCATTACCTTTCCCTTATTATAGGTAAAGAAACTGAGGCACAGATTGCTACCAGGGAAAAACTTAAATAAACACTTGCTCTTCACTGACTTGCAAATCACAGACTTTGGAGGTCACACAGGCTGTCACATAGCCAGGTGATGTGTTCTCAGTCTCCCACTAGTTTTGCTGTAGATCACACCTCTGGCATATGGGTTATGATGATAACTGTTGCCTAGGTAACTCTTCAGGGACCCGAGGTCACTTTGGCTGAAGATACTAATTCTTCACTGTGGGTGTGCCATGGTGTTGGGGTTGGGATGAAAGGCTTGGCCTCTCTATCTTCACATTATGTATGTCTCCTTTGCTGCCTTAACCTCTGGGTCAGATTCCCCTCAGCACGGTGCATACATAAGTTAATCATTTGAAAATGTTTTGTCCAAAACTATCATATGGAGCTAACTTGACCTAGACCTGCCTAGTCTCCCTCCCTCCCTCTCCATCCCATGCTTTAAGGTTAAAGACATGAGCAGCTGCCATGATCAGAAATGCCCGACCACAAAAGGAGTGAAAGGGGGTGGCATCCAAGTTCCTGAGAGATCTCCAACTACCCCCAGGAAAGACATGGCATTCCTCCCCTTTATTAGCCCTTTCCTATCCCCCATCATTCCCACCCTGTACCTGCAACCCTCAGCACCCTGGGTTGAGAAGCTGACCTGTAAGCAAGTTGTGAGACACTGTTTTTCCTGTAGGGTGGATTTTGAAACCTGGTGGATTTTGAAACACCTTAACAAGGTGTTAAGTAACTTGCCCGAGATCACCAGGGAAGTTGCAGAGGAAGGATCCTAATCCAGGCCTAGCAGCTCCAGTGGATATGTGCGTAACAGTGGGCGATGCAGCCTCTCCACGGCTATTGTGAGAGATGAGATCACAGGGTGCAATGTGCTTGGCTCCTAGAAGGCACTCAATATACAGTGCTTATGTTAATGTCCCCTGATGGTTGAACGTTTGTCATTGTCATGACTAATACATGCAAAGCACTCAGCAAAGCTAAGCTGGCCTTTCTTCCCTTTGCTCTCTCCCTCCAGCACTGATGTCACTGGGTTTGATGGTGGTGGGAGGGGGTCTCTGCCCTCTGTAGAAGCTTCCTGCTGGGCTTCCAGCTTGCAAGCAGGAAGGGTGGGTGATCTGGGGTACTAAGGGAGAGTAAATAAATCCCTCAGCATGGAGCCTTAAGAAACTGGTGCCCCTGAAGTTCAGCAAGCCAAGTTGGCTATAATAGGGGAAAGGCAAGAGATGGGGGAATGCAAGATGTGGGGCAGGGAGGGGGCTGAGCCCTGCGCCCAGGGGTCCATGGTGGAGAAGCAGCTGGAGGGAGGAGAGGCTGCCCCTGCAAGGTTCAACTCCACAAATGATAACTGAGCCACCTAACACAATCCCCAAGGCCCAATGCAAATGCCACTTCTTGTTGCCATCATCCCATTTCCTTATCCTGCAGATACACACCAGACTTGGGGCAGTGCCTCTCACCAACCATGACTCTGGGGCTTGTTGTCAGACTCTCCTCACTGTCCCAGGCAGGAGGGACCTCTAGCACCCCAGCCCCAAGACAACACAAAGAGATGTAGCCTCCTTCTCTGTCCTGGAATCCCACCCATGTCTACCCCGGCACACATCTTCGTGGGCCACCCCCACCAACATATTCTTTCTTCTCGGGACCCACCTGCACTTGAAGGCCACCACCCCACTCTGGGCACTTAGGTTAAGGTGCCTGTCTGGTGCATTACCAGCCCTGCATTAAGACCTTACCTGGAAGATTATCCCCCATGAAATGCCCACAGGGTAAAGAGAATAGTGAATACACAAAAATAAAGCAAATAATACACAAGAGGGGCTGAGGATGTAGCTCAGTGGTAGAGCACTTCTCTAGCACCATGAGGCCTTGGATTCCATTCCCAGTACAACAGGAAGGAAGGAAGAAATTTTATAAGTAATGCACAAATCACATGTATTCTGCATTCGATGTGCCAGGAAGTACTGGAAGCAGGTTATAGGAATTAACTCTTCTAGTCTTTATCATCCCTAAGAAGCCAACATTACAGTGTTCCTTTGCAGATGCAGGAAGAAGGCAGACAGACGGTGAGTATCCTGCTAAGTCCATGGTTAGCTCTTAGTGGTGGTGGGCCTGGAAGTCTCCCAGGAACTGGGCCCCAGGGCCTGTGCTCAGAGCTGCTCACTGCAGTCTCCTCAGCAATTGCTGAGTGACTCAATGACAGACCTGTGGTCTGCTCTTCCAACTCCTGACTTGCCTTGTGAGACTGGCAGTGAGGTGCCGTTGGGGAGCTGGGCCCCCACAACCTCCGACCAGATCTCCTGCTCCTCTCCACAGCACTTAAAATCCACAGGGGGTTGGGGGGATTTTTTTTTTTTTGCATAAGTACTGACACCTGCCAGCCCCCGCCCCCAGGAAATGGAGTCCTGATGATAGGCCTGGCCATGGGCATTCCGGAGAGCTCCCCACTGAAGAACCCCGAGCCTCTGAGCTGAAAGCAGCGATTCCCTGACTCCTCTTACTGCCTCCTCCCCTCCCTAGGAGGCTGGCAGTTCCGCAGCTTCTCCTCCAGGCCCCTGCTCCTCTCTCTGGTCCACATCACTTCCCCAGAGGGCGCACAGGAGCAAGCAGAGAGCGCTGACCCAGCCCACCTCACACAGGCTGCAGGGTCCCCGCCAGGGATCCGGAGCAGGCCTTGGCAGACCGCGTGGCTCCGGAGCAGGCCTGTCAATCTCTCCCCTCCCTAGGCCCCTGAACATCCCCCCAAAGTGTCCACCCCAGGCTTGGCTGAGTAACTCCCCCCCCCCCCCCCCCCCCCCCCCCCCCGCCACTGCTGCTGTCCTGCCGCTCACACACAGTGCAGTGGCCTTCGCTTCCAGGCACTCACTGAGGAGATGACTTGCAGGGCCCCTGTGACCTTCACGTCTGCCAAGTGTCTGGTGGGGAGGGGCAGAGAGTCCAGGGCTCCCAGACACAGGAAGGAGCCGCTTGAGGCAAGGTCAAAACTGAGTCACCAAAGGGTGCAGCGGGACTTCCAAGACAGTGGACACTTAGGCCTTTGGAAGAGCAGAAGAGCAAAACAAGCCCCGATTCTCTCAGGGGCCAGGCCATGAAAGAAATGTGTCACAAATCAACACATGTGCCAAAGTGCCCAGCACGCCCACAGGTCTCCCATTTGCAGAGGCTGGACCCTCCTCATCCACATCCCCTGTCCATGCTGAACCTTCTGGATGTCCCTCAGGGTGTGCAAAGTCCTCCTTACTCAGCAAGGCCCAATGTCATGGTTGGGATATTCAGTGGTAAAATGATGAGATCCTGAGAGCTGTGGCCTCATCAGTCCATCCTACTTTGAATGGGCTGACTCGGTGGTAACTATAAGCAGGTGGGGTGTGACTAGAGGGGGGTGGGTCTCAGGAAGGATGCATCTTCCTTTCAGCCCCTCTCTTTCCCTCCCTCCCTCCCTCCCTCCCTCCCTCCCTTCCTCCTTCTGGGCTGCCAGGAGGGGAGCAGCACTTCCCCACCAGGCCGCTCCACCATGATGTTCTGCCTCATCTTAGGCCCAGAGCAATGGATTCTGCAATCTATGGACTGAGACCTGTGAAACCATAAGCCCCCCCAAAAAACTTGCCTCTTCTGAGTTGTCCTTGTGGGGTATTTTGATCACAGTGACAGGAAACTAACACACCCACGCCAAGCCCCCTCATCTGCGAGCCTTTCCCAGTAGCTGCAGACACAGCTCTGTCTGCTCAGAACATCTCTGCATAGCTCACGGAGCCCTCACCCCGTGTGACGCGTTGGTTTCTCTCATCAGAGTGTGATTCCCTGGGCAAGACAGCCGCCTGTCTGCAGGTACAGAACTCAGTACCACATAAACCTGAAGTCATGAGACAGACGTCCCAGGACCCAATCTTGCCAGCAGGTGCAGGTTTTGAGGGACTGAAAAATGTTCTGATGGAGTTGCCCACTTTAAGGAAATCAGGGCACCAACATACAGACCCAGATTTCTTTCCCCTTGAAAAATCAGAACCAGAAACTCCAGCCCCTGTGGGCTCACCCACCCACTGCTGCCCTTTCTGTTCTGCCCAAATCACCTCCTTCATTAGGACTCTTGTCCCACCCCTGTAATCCCTGGAGCTGGGTGTCCTGGTAGTGGCATGTAATGTTTTTTTTTTTTCAATTGTTGAAGAATGAGTCTTTTGACTTCTGAAGCAGCCAGTGCAGAGAGATCTACATGTAAATCAAACAAACTGCATTTCTCGCTAGATATCATTTGTGGATGAAAGCTGGGGGCGTTACATTACCCCAGGAAAATGAGCTGAGGCATGTCCACGTGATAAAATCCTGCTCAATAACACAAGGACCAAAGTTCTGATCCCCCCAACACCTTGGACGGTGTCAAATACGTGAAGCTGAGTGAAGCAGGCAGACCCGAAGGCTGCACTATAAATGGCCCCGTTTATGTGATATTCTGGGAAAGACTGAAGACAGATCACAGATTAGTGGCAAGGCCTGGGGTAGGAGGAGGGGCCTGGTGGGGAAGTGCTGCTCCCCTCTTGGCAGCCAGGAAGGAGGAAGGGAGGGAGGGAGGAGAAGGTGGGGGGAGAAGAGAGAGAGAAGGGGCTGAAAGGAAGATGCATCCTTCCGGGGCACACCCCCAGAGACCACCCCCTCCAGCCACACCCCACCTGCCTACAGTTACCACCCAGTCAGCCCACTGGGCATTTCTGGGGTGATGGAGACGTTTTCTATCCTGATGGAGATGGTGGTTACAAAGTTGTACACATTTGTGAAACACATACAACTGGACACTAAAAAGGGTGACTTTTACTGCCTGTGAATTATACCTCAATAAACCTAACTTTAAAAGAGAATTACCTGGACTGTGCAAGGCCCTGGGTTTTATCTCCAGCACCGCAAAAAAAAAAAAAAAACCCAAAAAACAAAAAAACAACAACAAAAAAACAACCACCCTTATCCTGTATCCTGGCTCTTGATAAAGAAAGCTGCATTATAAACACTGTGGACAGCTGGGTGCGATGGTGTATGCATGTAATCTCAGTGGCATGGGAGGCTGAGGCAGGAGGATCACAAGTTCAAAGCCAGCCTCAGCAACTTAGCAAGGCCCTAAGCAACTCAGTGAGACCCTGTCTCTAAATAAAATACAAAATAGGGCTGGGGATGTGGCTCAGTGGTTGAGTGCCCCTGAGGTCAATCACCAGTACAAAAAAAAAAAGCCACTGTAGACAAACTTCAGGTTTATAGATTCCTAATCCCACCTGGCAGACTCAGGAGACCTGGGTCCCTTCACCATTGATAGAATATTCTGGACACTCCCAGCAAAGAGCCTAGTAATAGATGAGCACAGCGCAGAGGAAAGGTCCCTGGTCACACTGGGTGGCCTTCAACCACTAACATTGGGGTCAAAAATAGTGGCACATGTCTGTAATCCCAATGACTCAGGGGGCTAAGGCAGGAGGATTGCAAGTTTGAGGTCAGCCTGGGAAGCTTAGCAAGAGCCTGTCTCAAAATAAAAATGTCTGGGACTATAGCTCAGTGTTAAAGGGTCCCTGAGTTCAATCCCAGTTACTATAAAAACATAAATAAATAAATTAGAGTCTCTTGGCTGTATCCCATACCCACTGAACTAGAATCTCTGGGAGTAAACCCCAGGAACCTGGGGTCTGATGTTCAAATAGCCCCTCAGGTAATTTGAACACACAACTAATATATCACATACTGGTTTTAGGTCTTAGGGACAATGACAGTTCCGGATACCAGCTCCAGGCTGGGGACACATTGCAACAGCACCTCTCAAAGTCAGCCTTCCATGTTCTGCACGTCATTATCATTTTTGCTAGTAGCTGTGCTGTGTTCACTGTTGATCCCAGTATCTGACGTTGGCAGGGTGCTTGAAGCTTTCAAGCCACCTGGACATGAGTTATTTCATTCAAGCTGGGCAGTCGGCCTCATTTTGTCCTCATTCATGGGGGGAGGAACTGGAGTTGAAGAGGTCAGGTCACCTACTCCAGTTGGCGCCCCGGTCCTCTGAGTTCATCTCTGACTCTCTCATCACCCTCTTTGCTCTCAGTGGCTGAGCTGAGGAGGGTTGTGCAGAGGGCAGGGGGACACAGACAGTGCTCCCTCTCAATACAGTGGTCCAGGCACCTGTTCGTGTTCCCTGCTCCCTGGTGTGAAGGACGGAGGGACCAAGTGCTCACACACACCCTTCTAATTGCATGTTTGGAGGTGGCACAAGTGAGGGCCAACCGGGAGTTGAGGTCCAGTATAAGCACTCCCCATCCAGCCTGCCTGCCTGCCACTACCATATCCTGGAAGCACCAGGGTCTTTGGTGGTAGGGCGAAGAGGTCTGGCAGGATTTCTGGACTCTGTTGGCTTCCCCAGCCAGGAGTCCACCCCGCTGCCCTGAGATGACTCCTGGTTCTCCTGCCGTGCCTCAGTGCACCTGGAGGCTGGGAGAGGCTGGCCACACCCACTCTGTCCCTTTGGGATGGGATGGGGTGGGGTGGGGTGAGGCGGTGGAGTAAGCACAGCTGTGGGTGGAGTGGGTGGACTGGAGGTTACTCGTGTCTGGCTTCTGCCTGTGTGGACACTGCCAAGTTCCCCACACGAGCTTCTGATGGTGGTGCAAGGGACAGATCCGGCAGATTCAGTTTGGCCCCTGCTCTGCCGTTCTGGCAAGTCTCTGTGCCTTGACTCAAAAGGCAATCCAGGACGGGGTCTGTATTGCTCCTTCCTTGCTGTGTGGCGCTAAGCAGCGTCACTTCTCTGAGCCTCCACTCTTGCTGTGAAGATTGGATTTCCTGAGACATCTAAAGCACCTGACATATCTTAAGCGTCTAAAATAAAAAGCCATCACCATGATCACCCACAACCTGTTTCTGCTAAAGGGAAGCAGTTCTAAGCCCTGTCCTGCCACCTCACAGGGGAATTGTGAGTCGTGATAAGGTTAGTAAGACTGGAGACTCCCTGAGGACAGGCTTGTGTCTGCCTTCTTCCTTCCACATCCCCAGGATTCAGAACAGTATCTGCCAAGAGAGGTGCTCAGCAAATACCCGTGAATGAAGGGAGGGAGGGTGTGGCTGCATCGGGGGACTCTGAAGCACTGTGCAGGGTGAGCTGTGACATCCAACGGCAGGATGGGCTGTGTGGGGAAGTGATGAGTTCCCCGTCGCTGAAAGCAATTAAAAACACTGGAGGGACCCTCAGGGTAGGTGTCAGAGATGGGGTGCACAGAGCAGGTTCAGGATGACATTCAAGAGTCCTTTCCACCTCAGGGTGAAGACAGGCTGCATCACCCCACCCCAAATCCCCGAGCCACCACCAGCCCTCAAGTTCTTCTGGCCCAGGCGGCCCACACTCAAGCCAATGTAAAATCAGCCCTCGCATCCTCATGCTGCAGTCACAGACGCCACCTGGGACAGTCTCAAGACACATTCACATCCACCTCCCACAGGTGGCCACTTGCGTTGCCATCCTCATCCCTGAGGACCTGAGTGCTCTCTACAAACCAGACTCCGGGTTATGACCATGTCTACCGTGGTCCTGCCCACTTTATGTGGACTCCTCAGAGGAAGGGGTCATTATCCTCATTTTAAAGATGGCCCATCAAGGCTCAGGAGGTGGAGATTCTTCCTGAGGTTACATGGCTGCAAGGAGAAGAGCAGGGCCTGGAACACAGGTGGGTCTGCCTCCAGAGCCTGTCCCCTGGAGTCACACTGTTTCCCTGGCACAAACCAACAACCAAACCAAAATGGCCCAGCTGCTTCCAGCCCAGCCATCACCCCAACCTCAATGGAGAGCCCACCAAGTGGCCGGCCCACCTGGAAAGGCAGAACCGTGAAGCCAGAGGCACCCGGGTGGGGGGCACAGGTGGTGTCTTGGGTTCTTGCAAATGTGGGGCTTTGGGCGCGTGCCCCTGTCAGGAAGGCTGGCTCCTCTCCTCCTCCAGTGAATCCGTCCAACAGAGCAAGCACGGCTCCAATGTCCCTGCTCTGCGGAGCCTCTGAACCCCAAGAAAGAACTCAGTGCTCCCTGGTCTCTCTGGTCCAGCCCTCCATCCTAGCACCTACGGCATCCACCTCGTTCTCTGGTCACTGTTTATGGGTCTGCCTCCCCTGCAGGACTGAGTGCCCTGGGGCTGGAGGCCAGGTCTGATTCACCTGAGCCTGCATCCCACAGGGGCCTGGCAGCTCCCAGATACCCAGGTGCTCAATGAACCCTGCAGCTCGACTGCTGATAGCCCCAGGGTCCCTGCACAGGCCCCAGCGGGGTGCATGGTGGTCACAGAGTCAAGAGTGTTCACTGATGGCCTCATCTGTCCACACCAAACCGAGGCACGCAGCTCATTAAGCAGGGAGGGGCCGCGTTTGTCTGTCTTAACTTAGTCCTAACTTCCTGGACGTGGAGAGACAGGTCACTGGCCAAGGATGGTTTGCTACGGCTCCCCAGTGGAGCACGGCCAATGGCTCCCTGCATTCCTCGCAGCACACTGTCTACTGCCATTTTCGGGGAGTTTCATCACAGAGACTGGCTCCCCACCCAAGCCTGCCTGACACGCACAGTGAGGGGGCCTGGAACATTCTATGGCTGTGCCCGGGCTGGCTGAGTCACAGCAGCCCCACCCCTCTCTGCCCCTCAGTTTGGTTATCTTCAAAAGGGACCAGTAATCACCCAGTCGTGTCTGCCTGACGAGGCTCGGGCAAAAAGGGAAAGACTGAGTAAAGGAGAGGAGACATTTTAGAAATACCAAAGTGATTCCAAAGTAAGATCCAGGACAAGTGACCCCGGTGCCTAGGCTCTCAAACCAGGTCGGAAGGGGAAGGCCCTCTTCACCACTGTGGCTTCAGATAACCCACAAGACTCACGGGAAAGCGTTCTGTCCCTCCTGGGCCTCGTTTTGGCATGTTCCAGATGAGGGGTCAACATAGTTAGTGTCGGGCTGGGGATGTGGCTCAAGCGGTAGCGCGCTCGCCTGGCATGCGTGCGGCCCGGGTTCGATCCTCAGCACCACATACAAACAAAGATGTTGTGTCCGCTGAAAACTTAGAAATAAATATTTTTTAAAAAAATTTCTTTCTCTCTCTCTCTCTCTCTTTAAAAAAAAAAAACATAGTTAGTGTCTTTCAAACTGCATTATTTGTCTACCACTGTCAATATGTTCTTGCCATTTCTAGAAATCATACAAATCATATTAATTCAATTGTTTTCTTTTGTTTTTTGCAGTGCTGGGGATTGAACCTAGGGCTTTGTTGTTACAAGGCAAATGCTCTACCCGTGAGCAACACCCCAACCCTTAAATTTTTCTTTAAATTGACTCTTGCTAAAATGTAAATGTTTCTATGAGCTGCATTCTAAGCAAGTTTAGACAAGACACTGTCACATGCTAGCTGCCTTTTCCTCTAAGACATGTTTAAAAAATAGACAATTACACCAGACCAGGTTCACTCAGGCCCCATGAGACCATCCTGTGCTTCACCGGACACTTTGGGACAAGGACCACATCTACATGATGCACTCACCTGACACCCAGCCCTGGAACAGAAGCCCCCAGAGGTGGTGAGACAATCCCACCCTCCAAGGCCTTCTGATCTTTCCTGGGGAAAAATGCTTTCCAATTGTTTACAGGTGTTTATTTATATTGTATTTGCAGCTTCTTCTAAGGCATGATGCTAAAATGTACATTACAGCAGGATGAAAACTAAGTGATGCGATTCAGACTAAAGGAAGGTGGAGGTAGGAGAACTCAGGAAAAGCAAAACAAGAATATCAAAGGCCTACTTTCTCTACTGCTCCCCGGAATAGCAACAAGATTGGGGATCTGAGCTTCCTAGCAGTCAAAGTGAAAAAGGAAATATGATTCGCCCTCCTTTCATTCTCATCAGCATGTGATATATGATCCCTGTGATAAATAAGATCTCTGGTCTGTAGGCCTGGCCAGCAAGATGCTGCTCCCGTCTCCAACAGGTGGCCTGCTTTCCTTGAGCCCATCTCCTATGGCAATGCCATGGTGATCAGCCCCCAAAGCGAGCTTTGATTGTGGGATGGCAGGCACCCAGTGGGATGGCAGGCACCCAGTGTGGATTTCAAAATGTTCAAAGTTTCTAGAAGTAAATGGAAGAATAAAGCTCAGTCCTTGCTTATCCCAGATCCACTCTTGAGACTCCACTTTCATTGCCTGTAAGATGGGAGTGACCATGACTCCATGTCCACCCCACAGGGAGAGAAAACAGTGAGGAGAGGCCTGGGGCTCTTCTAGTTACACTCTGCACACTGGATGCTGAGAATGAGCCCAACACTCACACCCGTGTGTAGGTGTGCACACACACCCTCTCACACATGTGCACCACTATTCTCTTTGGAGGTGGGATCCTGGAGGCCCAGCATGGGCCAGTGAGTTGCTCAAGAGCTGGGGCAGGTTGGGAGTGAACTGGGACTAGAACCAAGTGCCTGGGTTCCTAGATAAAGAGGACAGAGGAAAGGGAGGGTGAACGAAACATTAAACAGGAACGTGCTCAGTGTGCAGGGCCCTTGCAAGACTTCAGGCGAGGCCAGTGCCGGCCCCAGGGTCTGCACACACAAGGGGCTGCAGTGTTGGCATGCGGTCCCCGGCCACCACTCTCAGCTGCCCCAGTGCCAGACATCACCCATCCTGCTCCATGGAGTTGGAGAGAGCCAGTGTCACTGGAAAGCATGGTGGGCGAGAAGGTAGATGAACTGATGGCCACAGATCAGTCCCAAAAAATTCCTGGGCCATTTTTCCCCTCCCCAACCTAGTCTCCCAGTGCCTCATCTGGTAACCAGGGTTACTTTTCTGCACTCACATGGCTCTGGGGAGGATTTAATGAGACAAGGACAAGTTAAATACCAGCTGGGCACAGTGGTACAAGCCTGTAATCCCAGCTACTCAGGAAGCTGAAGCAGGAGGATCTCAAGTTGGAGGCCAGACTCAGCAACTTAGCAAGAACCTGCCTCAGAATAAAAGTAAAAAGGGCTGGGGAGCCAGGCTTGGTGGCACACACCTGTAATCCTAGCAACTTGGGAGCCTGAGGCAGGAGGATCACAAATTCAAGACCAGCCTCAGCAATTTAGTGAGGCCCTAAGCCCCAGCCCTTTTTGTTTTATTTTATCTTGCTAAATTGCTTAGCTGGGGCTCAGTGGTTAAATGACCCTGGGTGCAATCCCTGGTACAAAAAGAGAAAAGGAAGTCAAATACCTAGTAAGTGTTTGTACACGTGAGTCCTGCCGTCCCTCCTCCTTTTCCTTGAAATCCTTTTATTTTTTCTCAGAAATTTCTTCCCAATAAAAACAAAACACCTCTGACCATACCCTCTTCTGCTCTAACACCTTCAACATCTCCACACTGAAAGAATTAAGTTCAGCTCCCCAAATCCTTCATCTATTAATTAGATCTTACCTCCCTCTTTAACTCTTTTGTCCACTTGTGATGAACCAGTCACCTGGGATCACTGAGCTAGCTGACAATGAGCGCATGCACATGTGTGCGCACATACACACACACACACACGCTCA
Source organism: Marmota monax (assembly GCF_021218885.2). Classification (NCBI taxonomy): domain Eukaryota; kingdom Metazoa; phylum Chordata; class Mammalia; order Rodentia; family Sciuridae; genus Marmota; species Marmota monax. The sequence continues at coordinate 3,115,943 of NW_026694865.1, forward strand.
CGTGCCCTCAGACCTGCCTTGCCCACATCCCACGTCCTCCCTTTCAAAACCTCGATTCTGACAGGCTTCTCAGATCCGTGCAGTGGGGGGTTAGTCTGGCTGTGAGTCAGTTCCAGGCCCCAGGCGGTTAGGCACGCTGCGGAACTGCCCCCGCATGCCTCCTCCCAGAGTGTCCACCTGTCCCCGCCATGGAACCACGAGTGCTCAGAGTCCAGACCTAGCTCCCTGGCCCTTGGGTAAGGACAGGCCTCTCCTGTGGGATATGTCACAGATGTCGGCAGCCTGGGAGTCCCTGCACATGCTGACACTCAGGTGCTGACGGCACACTGGTCTGTCAGAACCAGTGGACAGCAGTGGACCACGGCCTGGAAGACTCGCTGCCCTCATCGGCACCAGCAGGCGGGCTGAATCTGGCTCCCACAGAGCTCCTGCTTGAAGGGAGTGTAGTGCCGCAGAGAGGCCACCAGGACAGGCAGCAAGAGACCCTGGGAGGCCAAGTGACCTTGAGCAAGATCTTCCCCTTCTGTGGGAGTCAAAGAAAAGTTTGAAATCTATAAATAAGACAATTAGCTCTCTGAGAAGAAATTAGGATGAGTGGCTGGAATTCTTTTCTAGTTATAGACACCCTGCCTGAGATCCTTGACCCTCCTTCCCACAATAAGGGCATATAAGAATCTGGGATGGTGGAGAACAGGCAGAGGTATTGTTTTGAAAAGGAGCCTGAGGTAATTCTGATGGGCCGTGTCCCCAGCAGCAACCCAATTATGTCCATCTTACACCGTTGCCCACGAACACTCGGGCTATAGGGTCAGTCCCCAGGGAACTACATCTGAGTGGGGCTCTTCCCCACCCCGGAATGGAGGAGAGGCCTCAGGTGGACAGGTTCCACTGACAGGAAGGAATGAGCCCTGCATGTAAACCATCCAGCAGCTGGCCTCGCGGGGCTCTGTCACCCACGGGGCTCTGTCACCCGCAGCCTCCTGCACCCTCCTCCTCTGGAGTAGTTCACATCTTCTGTCAAGTGGAACACATCTAGCAGGAGGGCTACCATATTCCTTCTCGCCCTCCTCCACGCAGGTGTTTAGCACAGACCCATACACCAGGTGGCTTATCAACCACAGAAATTTGCTCCTCACAGTGTGTCAGCTGGGAAGCCCAAGGTCAAGGTGCTGGATACTCAGTGTCTAGCAGGCCCACTTTCTGCTGCACACGTGGAACTTGTAACTCCATCCTCATCCTCACATGATGGAAGGAACAAGGGTCTCCTCCAGCCTCTTATAAGGGAGCTAATGCCATTAGAAGGCTCCACCCTCATCATGCGATCCTGAAAGTCCTACCTCCTAATACCATTTCTTTGGGGGTGGAGTTTTCAACATAAGAATTTGCGGGGGGAAACACCCAGATCATAGCACAGTTGCTTCTCATTTGAGTCGGAGCCACTAGCTAAGCCACCGGCACAGGGCAAAGGTTTGGAAACCTTTTCACCTTCCACAAACATGCACTATGTGGATGCTCTGCACTAGGCCCCAGGGCTAGGGGTTCAGAGGATCAAGACCCTGCTGTACCCCTCAAGGGGCTCCTACTAGAGAGGGAATAACTGATTCTCTGGCCACTCTGATTAGGGACGTCAGCATGAGTCTTGTCCTCAGTTGAGGCTCCCAGGACATACTGCGAGTGCCGCAGGGAGTAACTGGCTCCTTGGGATCAGGAGCCACAGAGTATTCCCTGTTAATGACCAAACAGTGTGTCCTGCGCAGGCCTTGGAGCCCTGGGAGGTGAAGGGAATGTTTCCAGGCTTCCCTGAGCTTGAACCCAGCTACCCTTCACCACCAGGAAGGCCTGCTGCAGTGCCCACCATGCCCTGTCTCTCCTCTCAGGGACCCCATCAAAAAGTTCTGTGCCCAGAACCCCATCCCACCCTCTTCCTCCCAGTGCCTGGTAAACAGGACTGTGGGGGGGATGGGCCTCCACTCCCCCGACTCCCACACACAGCAGCTTTGTCTGGGCTGCTGCTGCATAATACATGGGCGCAGGCCCGGGCTAGCCTCAGGCCCATCTTGGACAACAGACCCGTCACTAAGAGGCTGTGAGGGGCACAGTCAGGACACAATGCGCTCCAGTCACAGCTGAGAGGACTGGACAAAGGGCCCCTCCCCCAGCACACAGTGCAGGGATGGAAAAGAGGCCAGTCTCCAGAGGGCCCTGGGGAGTTCTGAAACCCTCCTATTTCACAGCACAGCTTCCAGCCACATCCTTGACCTCCAGGGCTTCGATGCTTTCTGTTCTCCATCCTGAGGACAGCCATCCAGGACCCCCTCCTTGCCTTAGCCCTCACATTCCCTCTTTGAGAATTTTTCCAGCAGGTGTGCTGCCCAGGGAGGCTGGTGCGCTCCTTGGTGTCTAAGTAGTTTCTGATCTTACCTGGTCCACAGGCTCCTCGCCCACCCCCACCCACGAATCACTGCAAAAACCAAGTGGGGATAAAGAGTAAGGCAGCAGTGCCATGAATCACCTATTATGTTCTTCCTAAAAGAAGCTATGCACAATCTTACATGTTAATATTACACCAGTTCTCTGGCAAGAAATTTGAGCAGAACAAATGACATGCAACCCGCCCCTACATAAGCAGGATTGGGGATTATGTGTACATCTGCTTTAGCAATAAGGGCCTGGGAGATGTGTTTTCAACCACTCTGCAAACACATTAAAAGATGTGTTCAGAGGTTCTCACTGGCACACAGACACTTATTCTGGGGCCCACTCCCAAAGATTCTGATTCAGGAGGTTGAGAGCCAGGAATCTTCATTTTAACAAGCATTTGAGAGATTCCTATGCAGGTGGTAGCCAGATGACACCTTCAGCACACAGTGGTTATTGAAAAATCACAGGTTTCAACTGTGCAAAGAGGTTCTACACACTGGTGGTTAACTAAACAACCCACGACACATTAAATCTGTGGTGACGAAAAGAAACTCACAGTAATTTATAATTAAAAAGCAGGGATGTCATGGAGGGCAGAGTGTTCACTCTGAGAATTTTAGGAGTTCCAACCATCTATATAGGGACAGTAGGAGTTTTGCCAGCGCCTGGAAAAGCACTGTATGTCTTAGTGGAATACTGACTTCAAAGCCCCAATGAGCTCTCTAGAGATCTGCTCATTTTGAGTGTCATGGTTTGGTAACCCCCGTTTAATTCAGAAAGACATTTATAAATAGCTTTTGGGTGGATATTAAAATATAAATTTACGGCACTGTGCATCATTGGCTTTGTTTGTTTGTTTTTCTTGTGATACTGGGGATTAAATCCACAGGCAATCCACCACTGAGCTATATCCCTTGCCCTACTTATTGATTTTCTTACTTAGAGACAAGACACTCCCCAGTCACTGGATTACAGGTATGTACCACCATGCTCAGAGAATCACTGGCTTTTAAGAAGCCAAAACAGAGCTTGTGATTCCAAATCTGTTCTCAGCCTTCAGAGAGAACCTTGCCACCCACAAACGGGCTGCAGATTGGTTCTTCAAGATTTGCTGCATAGAAAAAAGGAAAGGCTTGAGGGGTTGAGATGGGGAAGGACTCTGGCTGCATCTATTCTGACAAACCTCAATCTGGTAAGCCATTTTAATAAGCTGTTGCTATCATCACACCGCTATTTGGAGCCCTGAAGTGCTGAGTATGAAGGTTTCATTCTTGAGGAGATTGCTCATTTCCCTCACTTTTGTTCTATTCTTTCTCACAGAAAGAGCCTTAGGTCTTTAGCTGAAAGGAAGACTATGTTTCCCAAGAGCCTTTGCAACCTAGCTTGTGGTCATGTGATAAGGTTCTGGCCAATCAGATAAGCAGTAGTAACTTGTGGCAACTCCTGGTCATTGTTGAAGGGGAGCCATCTCCTCCTTCCCTTCTTCCCTTCTCACAGGAAGGCTTAGATGCCATCTTAGATACACAGCAATAAGAAAGAAGGGACCTGGGCCCCTAACAACTTTGAAAAGGAATGTCACATCCCAGACACTTGCATCTAGATTGTGATGTGAGAGAAAAATAGTCCTCATTTTGTTTATGCCACTTTGTGTCTTTATTAGAACAACCAAAATCATATCCTCACCAAAGCACCGTTTCTAATTCCTTTTTCTCATGCTTTCCCGACCCTGGCATGAGGGGTAGAGATGAGGAGTGCATCTGGCCCCTGATTTTGCGAGGAGCCAGTTAAGATAAAAAGCACACAAGCGAAGACTAAAATCTGCTTCCATCACCTGACTCCTCTTGCAGCAGGTATCTCTGAAGGGCCCTCAGGGCCCCGAAGTTAGTGGGGGAAGTCCCATATCAAGCTAAACAGCCATACCGATTACCTGTGCCATCCAGGGAATTGATGGCTCTGACATTCTGGACCTGGATAAGAGATTTGAGGAAGTTGTTCCAAGCACCAAAGAACAATGAGCCACAAAAGGGAGGGGAGCTGGGGTCAGTAATAAACCAGGTACATCACGTCTCTCCCCAGATGCTGGGAACTCCAAAGCTGCAGACCTGCAGAGCTGGAGGAAACCTAAATGCCATTTAATCCTACTCTCATTTATGGAGGAGGAAACAGGTGTGAGGATGTGAAGCCATACATTCAAGGTCAGTTATAGGGCAAGTGTCAGGCCAAGGCTTAAACCCAAATGGCCTGCCCTGCCCAGTTCAGTGCTCTTTCTAGACTTTGCAGTCCAACTGCTGCAAGAGCCCAGCTCCCAGGAACTAGAGAGTTTGCAAATCTCACCAAACAATTCCTCTCAGCCTCAACAGTTCCCGGCCTCCTGCTCCAACCCAGACCTCAGAGCACTCGTTTCCACATCACCCATTCCAGCATTCCAAGGCTCCCCGCGGTACTGGGTGTATCTCAATCTAGACCTTTGTTAGAGTTTAGATCAGGAATGTCCTCCACAGCCTCATGTGTTGAACTCCTAGTCCCCAGTACAGCAATATTTGGAGGTGTAGCTTTAGGGAAGTGATTAGATGATGAGGGCTCTGACCTCGTTAATGGATTTATCTACTGATAGGTTCATAATTGAATGGACTAAAAGGGAGGTGGTAGAAGCTTCAGGAGATAGGGCTGAAACGGAGGAAGCAGATCACTAGGGACATGTCCCCAGCCCTTTCCTCACACACACACATACTCTCTATATGTCTGTTTCCTTGTTGCTAAGAGGTGAGCAGCTCTCCTCTGCCATGCCCTTCCGCCATGTCTCTGCCTCCCCGGAGGCCTAAAAGCAATGGAGCTGGCTGAGCATGGATTGAAACTTCTGGAACCAGAAGCCAAGATAAATATTTCCCCATTTGAGAGCACAATGTGACAAAATGCACTCTACTGTCATGTATAACTAATTAGAACAAATTAAAATTTTAAAAAAATACATCTTTCCTCCCTTAAGTTTTTTTCCTTAGGTATTTTGTCACAATGACAAAAAGCTAACACACACAGTCCCCGTCGACACACTCTTACAAATAAATGGTGTTCTATCTACTACTGACTGTCCTTTTGATCATCATTTCAAAGTCAATACATAAAACAAGGAGTTGACGAATGTAATGCCCATCTTCACCCCTCTGTATTCACATTGTTATGGGCCAGGCTATATGGACAATGACCAAACAGACTCCATTTTGCCCTGAGATGCCACGTCATGTAAGAAACACTTCTCCCATGGGAAAACTCCGCCTCTGCCATCCTGACCCTGCTTAGCACCACAAATGTTTCTGTTCTTCTTATACAGTGTAAAATTGTTCTCTTTTTGGTTCTCATTTTTCTTGGGCAATATACTGTCAAAGAATGTTTGTCTAGATGTTAATAACCATTAAGTTACTTTTGGTCTTGTCAACATATACATACATTTGCATCCAGACCCTTAAGATGCATTTTGTCTCGTTATACCTATATATCTCATTTTATCTATTCCTGGGACTCTCACCCAATAAACAATGAGAAGTGTGGACACATTTCATATATAGGGATGTTTCTTATGAACAGAAAGTTGAGGCAGGCGTGGTGGCATACCCCTGTTATTCCAGCGGCTTTGGAGGCTGAGGTAGGGGGATCACCAAGTTCAAGCAATTTAGCAAGACCCAGCCTCAAAAAACCCAGTGGTTAAATTTTCCAGGTTTAATCCCCAGTACCAAAAGAAAGGGGGGGGGGCGGGGAGTTGAAACCATTAAATGTTCAATAATAAGAGGCCCATAAAATAACATTTGTCTGTGCTCATATGATAACATCTTATACAGAACTTAAACGGATGCTTTTGAAGCACACACCATAATTAATCCAATCTAATTCAACTATAGAACTGACCATTATTTTATGTTCCCCTGGGAAAGAAAAAAAAAATGTAATAATTTATGACATGCTACTGATGGAAGATACAATCCAATTTCAGAGATCACAAAATGTGAAATATTATAACCAATGAAAGGTGGTATAAATACCACCATGGGGAAATGCTCCTGATACAAGGTTATAATAGTAAATGCAAAAGATAGAGAGTATTCACACCTCCTCATGGGAAAAAAAAAGTAGAAAGGAAAGTGTCCAATGCAGAGGGTGGCATTTGGGGAGAAGAGCCCACAGGGCAACTTTTTAATTTTATCTTTGCATTTTTCTGATTTTCCAAGTTTTCTAGAATGAACATATTTCATTTTTATAACCTGAAAAAGACATTGCTATTTGAGAAGTAAATAAAAAAATGGAAACAGTGGAACAGGTGAAATCACAGGAAGCACATTACTCGGGACTTGGTTGGAGTTCTTTCCCATCATCCCTAAGGGGCATGTCCTCATTGAGAGCCACTCCTACCAGTCACCCTGAGGGGTGGGGCACTTTCCTCCTGATGATGAACCGAGGCTGACTCAGCCTAATTGGTCAATATGTGGCCTGTTTCCTGATTTCTTATTAACACAAATAAAGCTTTGTGCAGAGAGCTTCTTTTCTCTTCCCCCTTGGATTCTTTCCTTGGCTGCCTCCAGGCTATGATAAGGAAGGTACTACCTGACATCTCTGGGTGTCCACTGACGACTCTGTGAGCTGGAGTCAAGGGACGGTGTGGTGTCTCAGGGCAATGTCCACTCTGATAGTCTATTTTTATATATGAACATTATAGGCTTGCCTGATGCTGTGTTAGCCTCCCAAACCTGCCTCATAGAAGCTGAAATTCATCAGAGAATTTGATTCTGTGAGGTGATAAACTATTTTAATAAGTGAAATAAACACATCAATTCCTTAGGAGATGAGACTGTGGGAGAAACAGCCACTTAGGTATAGAAGATGGACATAGGATTTAGTCCTATTGGCCTGTTTTTTTCTTTATTGCTGTAACAAAATACCTGAAGCTGGGTAACTATGAAGAAAAGAGATTTATTTAAGCTCACAGTTCTGGAGACTCGAGGTTGAGGCCCTGCATCTGGAGATGGCTTCTTCTTACTGGCAGTTCCAAAGTAGTGCAGGCATTACACAGCAGGAGACAGGAAGTACATACACTCTTGGGTCCTGGTCTCTCTCCCTTTTCTTTTAAAGTCACCAATATCAATCATGGGGACTCCACCCTGATGACCTTACCTACTCTGAATCACCTTTCAATGGCCACACCTCTGAACACCATAGTCTCTAAAAATGGCAGCAAGGGGTCTTAGCTGTCCAATGAGGGTGTCAGTGAAGGGACCAGCCCCAGCCCTCCCCACCCTGAAGGAAAATGCCGAACTTCAGGATGGGAGGTGGCTCAGCCACTTGCTTCATAAACCAGGCACTGGGGACGTGGTCCCATGCGTCCCAGGAAGTCCTGCCTCCTCCTCTAGGCTGCACCCATCAGCTTGGAGTGAGAGCTGCTAGCATTGGGGCCTGAGGACTGCAGGATCCCTGGGGCAGGACCTATTTCCCACAGATCTCTGCACCCTTCAATGCCCCCACCCCAGGAGGTGCTCCCTCCCGAAAAACAAATGGCATCATTGCCTTGTCCTCTCCCTGTGCCTGAGTCTGGGGCCAGGTTTCACCAAGAAAACTGAGGCGGGGGGGAGGTTGGGGGGTCTGATTGCACAGTTGCAGGGTTCCCTGGGGACAGGCTAGCGGCCAATCTGGATGATTCAGGCAGATTCTAGGTCATGCTACGGTACTAAGTGGCTCACACTCTCCCATCCCTTCCCGCCCGTCTGCCATCATAGCCAGTGACGGGGTCCCAGAGGCCCGACACGCTGCGTAGTGGAGAGCAGCCCTCCAGCCCAGCCTACTGACTGACCCCGGCTGGCCCAGGCAGCCAGGGCAGCAGCTTTCCTCCTGTAGCTTTGTGCCTCTGGTTAAGTCACAGGACATTCTGGGAACAGAATAATAGGGAGCCGAAGGGAGTTCAGTGGGCCTAGTCCTGGAGTCCCCGGAGGTGCTGGGAGACCCACAGCAAAGAGGAAAGGGAAAGCCACTGCTCCCCGACTCCAGGGAAGAAGCTAATGTGGGGGGCCGCTGAGGCCCTGCCCCCAGCTCAGAGATTTCCTTCCTTTACCTCGCCATTGGCCCAAGTCTGACCCAGACCCTCATGACCGCACACTGTCCCCAAGCTTACACAGCTATGGACCTCTTCTTAAATAGGGACCCCACCAGGAGAAGGGCAGTTCCCAGCAGCCCCATGTGGTCACTTCACCACCCTCTTTTCCTCTTCCAGAAAAGGCTCAGAGAGGGAGTAACAGGGAGTTACGGAGGATGAGGGCCAATTCTCTTGACCTTGCAAATGTGCTCCATGGGGGCTTCTGCAGCCTCAGACCCTCACAAGGTCCCAGGGTGCTGTGGACCTCCCTGTCCCATCTGTGGAATGGATGGATGGAGGGCTAAATCAGGGACACAGGGAGGGAAATGCTGAAGAATGTCATATCCCCCTCCTGGAGTCCCCTAACTCTTCCCAAGCCAGCTGTGAGTGGCCAGAGAAAGGGGATTCCAGGAGAGCCTGAGAGCAAAGCCACGAGGCTCCAGCCACGCAGGATTCAGGAATTCTGGTTGGGGGAGTCCCTTCCTGGGAGAGGGGAAGACGGGAGGAGAAGGGAGCAAGATCCCTGACCCCCGGGGCCTCACATCGTTCTCCAACAAATCCCTTCACCGCATAGAGCCAAGTCCTTGAAGAACAAAAACCTCCCCTAACACACACGCACTCACACACGTGTGCACACACCCACTGAGCAATTCCAGGAAGTGGCTGGGGGCTCCCGGGGGAGAGAGCGGGGCTCCCAGCCAACTGTAGGTCAGCCCGTGCTGACTGGCCTAGCCCAGGAGAGGCCGAACACAGTCCTCCAGAGGACTGCAGTGTCTGGGAGGGAGGATCTGCAAACTGGCGCTCCTCCCAGGAAGCCTGGAGACAGCGAACACCAATGCACAGGTCTGGCTGTGTGCAGCCCAGCCCTTCACAAAGGAAGACTCAGGCCTGCAGGAGCCCTAGTCAACCACCAGTTCTGGTTTGAGTTGCCTGGGTCCACAGGAAGGAAACCTGGCCTAGAGGTGGGTTGCAGGAAAAGTGTGATCAGTCCTCTCTCACGGGTATCATTTCATAATCTGCAGAGGCCTTTGCAAAGCTGTGTCTGGCAGCTGCGGTTGAGCCCTGGAGTGCACGCAGCCCGCACTCCCAGGCCTCTATTCAGGAGGTGCTATGCCCGAGAGCAGCTGATTTGACTGAAAGATGATAAAGAGCCTGGGGTCTGGGGAGAGCCAGGGGCAGGAACTCCAGACGCCATCTGTTCCCAGAGGCCCATCTTCACCAGAGAGAGGAGCAGGAAGTGAGAGGCCAGGCAGCCCCTTCTGAGAAGGACTCTGAGGTGACTTCCCTGTCTCCCCTCTGGGATCTGGGTGGAGAAGTGGCAGTTACTTGACTTGGGAGGCTAGGTCGTAAGAAGTCCCCCACCCTCCACCTTGGTTGGTGACTCGTTTGCTCTGGAGCCCTGAGACCTCACACAGACCATGACGGAGCTTCTCAGGGACTGCTGTGCCTCGAAGAAACCCACACCCCCGAGACGCCCCGGGTGGAGGCTCCAGTTGCAGTGCCAGCCATGTCCAGCTTAGAATCCTCCCAGTCCAGTCCAGGCATCAGTATGAAAAGACTTCCAGATGATTCCAGCCCCTGAGAGGTCAGCCTTAGACACCTCAGCCTTCCTAGCTGAGACCCCCAACACCGTGGATCACATTTAATCTATTATTCCCTCTTTGCCTGATGCACAGAATACATGAGGCCCTTTAGAAGCCAAGGATCTGTCCTGACTCCCCAGGGACAAAGCCAGAGAGATCTGAGATGACTGGGAAAGGCTCCTAATCATGGTGGCTGGTGCGTGGGACACCAAGGCACTGCCTGGTACCAAGTCAATGGAGGACACATTGAGCACCTCCAAAGTGACTGCCCCGTGCACAGCTCCAGGAGCTGACCACCTCTCTGTGCCCAAGAAGCTTACCCTCTATCTGCAGCCATCAGAGGCTGGCCCGAGAACCATCACGTTACAAACTTTTCGGTATCTGTTTCAGGTCTGAACATTCTGCCCACTGTATCCATGAGCTATCAAAACACCCTCATCAATTCAGGGTTTCTGTGCCCAAACTGCATTTTCTACATGGCCTCCTTCACTAGAAACAGCTCAAAAATCCTGTTAGACTCTGTGCCAGAATGTGGGGTATGGAAAATGTTTACTTTAAGGAGAGAAATTACCAACAAGGATCCATTCAGTCCCATATAACAGACGCAGCCTGCTGCCTACGCGTTAAGCCCTACGCCAGGCACCACGGGGCCATCAGTGCAGCTCTAGATTCATCCAGTCCCTGTGCTGGAAGGGCCTGACCCATCCATGCTGCTAAATCCAGAGTCCTTCTCATGCTTGCCCGCTGGACCTGCAGATGACCACTCCCTCCTCCTTAACCTTCCCATGGCCATGCCTTCTTGGTCACCTGGATGGCTCTTTCCCTCAAACCCAGCTGATCCCCTTCACTCTAACCCAATACTCCAATACTCCCCTTCATGGTGCTGGAATTACCTGGGGACCCTCGAGTACATGCTGATGCCCAACCACACCCCAGGGGTTCTCATCCCGCTGCCTGGACTCTCCTTGTGGGAGGCCATCCACACTCAGGGATTCAAACACCATCTCCAAGCTGAGGGCTCCAGAATTCCCCACCCAGGCCTGGGCTTTCCTGAGCTCCACACCCATCCAGCTGGATTCAGGCAGACACCTTTGACCTGATGTGCCAATCTGTTTCTCTCTCCTGCCTTCACTCCCAGGACGTGGGACTTTCACTCTCAGTCACCTCTAGATCCTGTCATCCTTTCTTTACTTTCCGGTCTTGGCCCCTCTGAACTTCCCAAGAAATTTCCACACAGTTATAAACACGGTGCGCATAAACCTTTGCATAACGCCTTTTGTGCTCAGCATGAACATTTTTCCACCTCACCACATCATTTTGGCATTATGATTTTTAATAGCTGCAGAATGTTCCACTGAATAACTGCTGCCTAGTTTATTTAGCCCGTCTCGTTTTTGTTAGGTCCTTATTTTGCTTCCAATTATTTGTTGTATGTGCTGAGCATCTTGATGTACAGCATCTTTTCTGCCTTTGGATCACTTCCTTTGGACAGATTCCCAGAAGTGGGATCACCAGGTCACAGGATATAGACATTTTTATGGCTTGTGACAGACACATGTTGCCAAACGGCTCTCCAAAAGAATGACACTACTTGACTTTATGTGTCTTTGATAATAGCTTATACAAACTTGGATTGTGCTGCCCCAAGACCCTGGAGGGTGGAGGGAGGCTGAGAGTTAGTAGTTTTGTTCTCTTTTTTAGAAACTTCTTAAAAGTCTGCTTAGTTTTCTCCTAGTTATCAAGGTGATCACTGCACAATATAGAAAGACAATAGAGAAGTAGATAATACCAAAGCCTGCATAATCAGGCTTCATCTTTCTATAAGTTTTCAAAAGGTGAGATTTCTAATGTTGGAAGCTAGGCTGAGGCATTTGGGCTGAATTCCACCTAACAGAGGTGAAGTAGTTGTTTTCAATCACAGTGCACAGAGAGGACCCCTGCCTTGCCAAGTAGTCCCTGGGAAGGACAGGCACATACTCTGGCCACACTGCTGACATCAGATCAGTTTTTTTTTTTTAGAATAATTTTTTTTTTAATATTTATATTTTTTAGTTATCGGCGGACACAACATCTTTGTTGGTATGTGGTGCTGAGGATCGAACCCGGGCCGCATGCATGCCAGGCGAGCGTGCTACCGCTTGAGCCACATCCCCAGCCCCTAGAATAATTTTTAAACTGCTGGTGTGAAACCCTGCTGAGGACTGGCAAGGTCTAGGGACCTCTTCGGTACAAATGTGTCTTCGCCCCTCATTAACCACACTAAGAATAGCCATGATGCAGACTTAGCCACAAGCCTGGTCACTCATGGTGGGTCAGATGGTTTGGAAGTGGGGGGCACGAAAACCCAAATCTATTTCCTGACCTTAAAGGCTGGTAATGAAATGATGTCCCAGAACATCCTGAGCATGCTGGAAACCTGTGATGACCTATGTTGAGAGAAAGGGATCCCCAAAAGTGACAAAGTTGACATGTAAATATCAAAAGGAGGAGGAGGGTCAGCTCTGTGCTGAGGGCTTTGTGTATTTAAGCACATATAGTGCACACAACACTTCTGTGGGGTGAGTTTCATTATTCTCCCCATCGACAGATGAGGAAACTGATGGCTCAAGGTATGTCCAGGACCTCAGAGCTAGAGGATGGGAAGAGCTAGGATCTGGACCCACAGTCTGACCCCACATCCTGGGCTCTTGGGTGCAGGAGCTTGAGGATTAGCCTTGGGGAAACCAGCTGCCCTTCTGTGTTCTGTGACGCGGCACATCTGCAGCCCCCTATTCTGTCACCTGGAACTCCCAACTCAGACCAGAGTCCCCCCTGCCTCAGTCTGATCCAGCTGCGGTAACAGAATGTCCTTCACTGGGTGGCTTGAACAACAGATCTGCATTTTCTCACAGTTCTGGAGGCCAGAGTCTAAGGTCATGGTCCAGCATGGGTGGTGCCTGGTGAGGCCTCTCTTCCTGGCGTGATGACAGCCACCTTCTCACTATGTCCTCACATGGCCTCTTCTCTGTGCACACATCTTTTTCTTCTCTCCCCTTGGGTTAGGGCTCCATTTTTATGACCTTGTTTAACCCTAATTACCTCATTAAATGCATGATCTCCAAACATGCTGGAGGTTAGGGCTTCCACATATGAACCTGGGAGACACACTTAAGTCCATAGCACATGTCAACCTAACTCTGTCCTGAAAAACACAGGGGTGCAGTGGTGTTCACCTTAATCCTAGTGACTCAGGAGGCTGAGACAGGACGATTGCAAGCTCGAGGCCAACCTTGGCAACTCAGCAAGGCCCTAAGCAACTCAGTGAGACCCTGTCTCAAAATAAAATGAAAAGGGCTGGGGATGTGGCTCAGTGGTGGAGCGCACATGCATGGGCCCTGCGTTCAATCCCCAGAACTATTCAACAAATAACCAAAAACAAAAACCCAAAGACTCCCTGACCTCTGCCGATGACCTGGCACTATTACTGCAGCTTGCCCCCCCCCCAGCCCCCCCATGAAGGCTCTTCTGTCGTCACGCCTCAGATTAATGTCATGGAAAAGCATGCTTTTTCTTTTTCACTAGGTTATGATTATTTGGAGGTTACAGGCTAACTTTTGCTGTAACCTCAATTCATCCATTCACTTTGTGGCCACCGGGCTATCCAGCAACTAGCTCAGTAAGCAACTTCTAGGAGGGAGCCACTGTATGGGTCCTTGACGTCAACAATGCACAGCTACAGCAGATCATGAGCATCCTGACCCCAGCCAGCCTGCCCACTTCTCCCTCCCCTCTGTCCTCCCTAACCCCACCTACCGACGTCCCTCAACATCCCAACAGACCCTTGACAACCCTGTGCTGGAGCAGAGGGCTCTCTGACACCTTCCTGCTCAGGGGAAATGGATGGTGCTAATCCAAGGTGGCGGCTGTTTCTAGCAAGGGGATGCACATCTCCCAGAAAATAAAATGACACAGGTGCCAAGAAGGGAGAGCAATGTGCTTGCAAGACTCGTACAAGCAGTCCCTCTTTGCCCAGGAAACCGGCATGCTTCCATCAAACACTGCCATTCCAACAGAAGGGGACAGTGTGGGCCCTGCTTGTCCCAGGGAGCCTCCTATCCTGCAGGAGAGAATATGATACTGGCTGTCATACCTCGTATCCACCACTCCACCTCGGAGGGGCACTAAAAGGAGGGGAGACCCCAGAGCAGACAGAGCCACCTGGCTCCCACCAGTGAGGCCCACTGGAGTCCTGGGAACCATGGAAGTTACAACTGGAGCCTGTTTAGCCTGGACATGATAAGGGAGGAGCACAGCAAGACCCTTTTTTACCATCCCTCTTTGTGGGAGAAATGTTCCATTATTGAGGTGAATCAGAGCATCTCAGTAATATGTGTGTGTGTGTGTGTGTGTGTGTGTCCAAGGCCAATCCACAATCTGGGCAGATCTAAATATCCCAATCCTAAATCCTTCCTGCCCCTCATCTGTTCCCAACAAGAGTGACTACAAAGAACACTTAGAATGTTCTTATATTAAGTATCATTAAAAAACATAGATCAGAGTGTTCTTTTATTATGTTTGTTATGTATTTATTAATTGCGGTAATGGAGACTGAACCCGGGGGGCACTCTACCATTCAATTGCATCCCCAGCCCTTCTTGTTTTTTATTTTGAGCCAGGATCTCACAAAGTTGTCCAAGCTGGCCTGAAACTTGTGATCCTCCTGCCTCAGCCTCTAGAGGCAGAGTGGTCTTCTTAAACATATTGGAGGCCCTCCCTTGCATTCAGCCAGCAAGCAGTTTCCTGCAGGATAGGTCCATGGTCCCTGTGAGTTAGAGTACGGTGGCCCTCCCTGGCCTGAGCCCTGTCACCACACAAGTAGGCTGGCTGCATTCAGCTCTTTCCATTCCTCAGAGCCCCTGGTTCTCTTCCCGGGTCTTTGCACAATCTGCTGTTCCTCTATGTTGGTCACCTGTCCTCCTTCAGGTCTCTGTCAATGCCACCACCTCAGACAAGCCTTCCGGTTCCTCTAGACAGCTGCAGCTGCTCCTCCTGCACCGTCCACGCCACCTGCCTGTTCCCCCAGCATTCCTCGCACAGTGCGGAGCTGGGGTCCTGGTCAGACCTGCCTGACCCACCCCATGCGGTCCTTCACTGTGAGCTCCTCACCGGTGGAGACCTCTGCCGCACTCACTGTGTGATCCCCAGTGTCTACCCAAAGCCGTGGCATGGGCCATCCAGGGAGGCTGACCGCATGACCCACAGGCCCCTCCACCTCACAGTCTCCCACCCCACATCACCCCACCTGCCCAGCAGCCCTGGGGCCAAGGCCACATCTCGTCCACCCCTGCACCCCCAGGGCCTGGCTCTGCGCTTGCCTAGCTGGCACTCAGGAAATGCTGGCTGCACCAAAGGGTGTGGAGGAGCCTCGGTCTCTGGATAGACAGCCCAGCCTCCGCCCTGGCCTGTTGGCCACCCTCGCCCACACACCAGCACACTGTCCGGTGCCCCTCACTGGAGACACACACACCACAGGAATGCCAGTCGGGAGGTGTCCTGTCCCTTTTAATTAAAAGTCAGACAGACGGCCTCCTCCCTGCCCTTTCTCTCTCCAGGCCATTTCTAGAAGCCAAATCAGCAGGACAGCCAAGAGGGCGGAGTGGCGGCCTTGGGGAATGGCTGGGTGTGTGCCTCTCGTGCCCACCTGCTCCCACTCTGCAGGGTCTTCCTGCAGCTCCGCAGGCTAAGGACTGAAGGGCAGGGGCCTGAAGGGCAGGGCTGGGGCCCAGCAAGCAGGAGGGGAGGCTGGGCCAGGTCCATCCCCACTGACTGCCAGCATGTCCCTGGGTCCTTGTCTTCTCCACTCCTTCCCCAGAGGCCTGGTTTTAGGGCACCCCTTTATCTTCCAGCAGCCACCTCCTGCCATCACCATGTCGTGGGAGGCAGCAGGGTCCCTGGGGGCCTCAGGAGCCACATCAACAAGGAGGCATCCATGCCTGGACCCAGGGATGAGGCTGAGGTCTGAGAGGGGCTGCTGGCAAAGACCCCTTTCTCCTGCAGACTGAGCACCAGGGGAGCCAGTCTGACTCTCCAGAAAGGACGCGGGGGTGTGGGGCTTACCTGTGCGGGGGAGTCTGTGACCTGGTGGGAAGGAAGCACAGTGTGTACCAGTGGAGTCCACACCTGGACAGACTGTGCTGAAAAATCTCCTTGGGGCATGAACCAGCCAAACATGGACCCAGGAGGGGCTGGCAGAGAGACAGGCATTCCAGGAAGGCTTCCTGGAGAAAGGGGCACTGAAGCCAGCCTCCAAGGAAGTCTGCAACTTGCGCAGTTTAGGAAGAGTGGCCAAACAAGCAGAGCTTCAGCTCCTAGAATTTGGTGTGTGTGTATGTGTGTGTGTATGTGAGTGTGTTTGTGTGTGAGTGTGTGTGTGTGTGTTTGTGTGTGTGTGTGAGAGTCTGAGTGTTTGTGTGTGTGTGTGTGTGTTGGCTAAAGGGCTGTTTGTTTTGTTTATTGAGGAAACCCATGGCGAGTGAAGAGGCTGTGGATCCTCTGTGAATATCTTCCCCTCCTCATGCTGGGGCCACATGCTGGGGCAGCCTGCATGCCCTCTCTTCAGTCGAAGTCCCCCTCTGGAGAGGACCTTGCTCAATAGCAGGGACCACAAAAGCAGTCCTTATGAAGACAGGCGGGAGGACCCCCCTAGAGAGTCTCCAAGGAGGCAGTTCATTAGGAGGCTTCCTCGGTTGCCATGGCGATTCAGAGCCCAGGGAGCCTGGCTAACAGTGCCTGAATTCACTCAGGCCTCCAGCACAATTAGACAAGATGAATTTTTGAGTCAGAGCATAATGAAACCCGGACATCCGGAAAGCGTATGGCAGTCTCCCAGGGGAGGGCAGAGCCTGGGAGGGCACATGGCTGTCACAGGGTCACCAGGGTGAGTCTCTCCAGGGCAGGAGGTCTGGGAGCCCTGGGGAGCATTTGTCCTCCTTTAGAATTCTTCCAGGCAGCCCAGCCTCTGTGCAGCTGGAGGAGGGTGGGGGTGGGGAGATGGAAGCCCAAGCTTGCCAAGGCTGTCCCAGGCCCTTCCGCCACAGGGTGGGGAGGCTCCTCTGCACCCTCTGATGAATGTGCCAACAAATGCACGTCACATGACTGAAACTCTGCTGCACACACAGAACACACTCCTCTACCCAGGCAAAGTCGTCACGCAACATCCTGACGGAACAACCGCAGGGCCAGGCACTGAGGGGCAGCACTGGATCTGGGGCAACCCACACTGGCATGTCCTTGGGTCCTTGTCTTCTCCACTCCTTCCCCAGAGGCCTGGTTTTAGGGCACCCCTTTATCTCCCCCCAGGGCACAGGCTCACCCTCTGGCAGGGGAGACAAGGCATGTGTGGACATAATGATGTCATCCCAGCAGTGACACGAGAAGGACAGAGTTCAGGGAGGAAGAGACCAGAGAAGGACCCTGGATGGGGTGGTGTTTTGACTTGGTCTTGAAAGTACGGATCAAGTCAAAGGGCACCGAAAAGCACAGGCTGAGTGTGGAGGCAGCAAGCAGACCAGGTCTGGTGTGGCCAGAGAGGGGAGGCCTCCAGTGTCCCGCTGAGTGGCCTGGGGCAGTAGGAAGCCAAAGAACAGGGCAACCAGCTCCAGGAGTACTGGCCGGCAGCTCCCCACTGCTCCCGGCCCCCCAGGCAGCCTGGCCCAGCTGGGACCTGTACCCACCGCAGGGCCACAACACAGCCCATCCCACCAGCTCCCTCCAGCAGAATCCCCCTCCCAGGCTTCCCGAGGCGCTGATCAGAAGGACTCTTTCTTTAGCCAAGGCTCCTGCGTGGCCACCACCCCCACCTCTCCACACAGACCAGCTCAGCCTGTGGCACCCAGAAAAGAGCACAGCAGGAGATGGGAAGGGGCGGAGGAGCAGGAAGTTTGCTCTTGAGTTAAAGAATGGGGAGAGAGGACCGCCACCCAGGGCCTTGCTGACAGCCTATGGGTTCCAGGACAGAATGGGGCCTGGAGACAAGTGGTCCTTGCTCAGGGACTGTCCTCCCTGGGCCACTGAGGTTCCCATGGTGGCTCTGAGGCTGGCCTTTTCAGAAAGCAGACCTACTGTGCAGAGAAAATCAGACTGCTGTCCTTGAATTAGCTGCTTTCCAGGAGGCCGCTATAAGCAAAGCTCACTCACCACCGCGCAAGGTAGGGGAGCCGAGGGGGTGACTTGGCCACTGCCCTCCCACACACACACACTTGGCAGTTCCAGGAGGGCTTAATGTTGTTAACACCCTGGAATCAACCTTGTT
This sequence comes from Marmota monax, assembly GCF_021218885.2. Lineage (NCBI taxonomy): Eukaryota > Metazoa > Chordata > Mammalia > Rodentia > Sciuridae > Marmota > Marmota monax. Next base: position 3,134,349 of record NW_026694865.1, read on the forward strand.
TGGGCCAGGACAGGCCTGCTCTGTCCCTGGGAGCCATGACACTCCACTGGCCCAGGGGCCACTCCTTCCCTCCCAGAGCTGCCTGCAGACCAGCAGGCACCCAGTTAGTTCTCTCCTCTGCGGGATCTGATTTTCTGAGGCAGCCCAAACCTGTGGAGCAAGGAAGGTGAGGGGTTCGGGGAGGGGCCTGGAGCAGCGCAAGGTCACCTGGGTCACCTGGCCTCCTCCCCCAGGCTCACTCCAGGACTCCCCAACTTCCAAAGCGTCACACCCCCACCATCCTCTCCAGCCCTCCCTGCTTCTGCCTGGCCAGCTCGGACCACCACAGGACCCTGGAACTGCCTGCAGGGCTGCCAAGGGCCAGGGGTCCAACGGTGCAGGCCCGGGTGGCCGACAGGGAGGCAGCCACAGACTGGACGTTTGCCGGTGCCCTCCCTCTGTCCTGGTTCACCACAGCGGCTCTGGCGATGCCTCTGAGTTCCATAGCAACAGGGTTTGTTTGTCAGGCCTTTCCTCTCCCGGCTCCCTCTTTTTCTTTCTGAGGGGAGGGAAACAAAAATGGGATGTGATTGGCTAAAAGCAACACTTTCTAGAACAAAATGTCAGGTACTCAAGGGCACAGGCTCTGGAGAACATCAGGGACGTGACAGACGCGGTGCCCTCTTGGTCCACTAGTTGTGTGACCTGGGGCCTGTTACCTAGCCCCTCTGAACCTCGGTTTCCTCGTTCTCAAAATGAACATGAACTCCTCATGCTTCCGGGGCCACAGGAAGGGTGGCAGCAGGTGTGCGGGGCTCTGGGCACGGTCCCTGGGCGTGGGAAGCGCTGGCGAGTGTAGCCTTAGCATCGGTGCTTTGTTACTGGTGGGTTGAAACCCCTCAGCGTCTCCCCCTCTTCTCCCCAGAACCAGGCCAGACTGGAAAAAGCCGTGCCCAGCGGCCAGGCAGGAGGCACAGCCACGGCTCTGTGTCATTTCTCCTTGACCGAGAAGGCTGCGCCTCTTAATTGCTCTTTGGTTTTACTCAATTTGAAACGAGCAGGGCACCAATTCCCTGAAGGAAAAAAATAAATATGCTTCTGCTCAAAATACTAATGAGGTGAGGCTGGCAGGGGAAGGCGGCCCCCGAGGACTTCCCCGAACCCCACTGGCCCTGCAGCGAGACGCGGCCCAGTTTGGAGCATCCTCAAGAGGGCAGGCAGCCTGTGAGGATCTGGATTTGCTCCTTGGGCCCAGGCCAGGTGGCTGGGTTGGCTCTGATGACCCATGGGAGAGGAGGGGTGTCCCTCTGTGGTAATGCCCAGCCAACCAGTCCCATAGATTGGTGGACCCAGTTCTTCTCCCAAGAGCTCAGGGGAAATCCTAGCTGTTCTGTGGTATCCCTCTCCTCTCACTCCTGTATCTTCTCCCCCTGCACACAGCCCTCTACCCTGGCCCAGACCCTCATCAGCTCAACATGGCTGCGGGCTCCAGCCATCCTCCTCCTAATACTCCTTCCCACAGCTCCTGGAGCAGTCATTCAGTCACTCAACAAACAGCAGTGAGCAGCTGGTATGTGCCAGCCTCCTGGGAGGCAGGACCCAGCTTCCTCTTCAACCTCCTTTCGGACCCTCTCGGCACATGGCCCCTAACGAGGGCCTCCTGGCAGGCAGGCTCCTCCCAGGCTCTCAGCCAAAAAGCTCTTCCCAGATTCCACGTGGCTCCACTCCTCCCCTCGGTCCACGCCAGCCGCACGTCCCCTCACCCCCGATCAGAACCGCCCATCCGCCTGCCCTCTGCCCCCACCAGCTGCATTTTTCATAATGGCATCTGCCCCCGCCTGATGTCACCGTGTGTGTGCTCAGTGCTGTCTCCCCACCCTCCCGGGCCTGCTGGGGGAGGGACTTGTTCTGTTTTGTCCACTGACGTGGACGTGTCCATCACCTAGAATCATCACCACAGGGTGCAGACTCTAACACCTTGGTCCCGTCTCTCCCACCCACAGCTCTTTGCTGATGTGACCCACTGTCCTGAGCAGCACCCACCACAACCACGGCCCACCCAGCTCCTCTGCAGCCTGGGTCCTGCCTGCTCCAACCTCCTGGTTCAGGGTCACCCCAGAAGCCCTCACCTGCACATGAACCACTCCCCCAGCCCTAGCCTGTCCCCAAGGCCATCGTACCATCCAAAGTCCCACCACCTCAGCCCCTCCCAGGAGCCTGTCGACCTCCCCATGTACCCATGGGGCACAGGCAATCCCCCCACCCAGTCACCAGCTCCCAGGCAGAAGAACCCCCTCAAAGGCTGGGGAAATCCCCCCCTCTCGGGATCCCTGACTCAGAGCCGCGCCTGGCACGGAGCAGGTGCTTAATGGGTGGTAGTGTGCATCGAGGTTCGGATTGTTCTAATGAAACCAACTGTTATTAACCTGACCACGTGCAAGTCGCACCCTGGGAAACGGAACAGCAGGCCCGTCATGGAGTTGAGAACAGAACTCTGGCCCTGGGAGAAGCCCCGGTGGCTGGGTGGGATCCCAGTGCCTTACGTGGGGACAGCAGGTGATCTGCAGCCTGGCCAGGGCTCAGGGAGTGGAGCCACAGCTTCACATCTGAAGACAAGGCCGTCCCACCGTCAGGAGGAAGCACTGCATTGCTGAGACTCCCAGGGGACGAAACCGGACACCATGTTCCCTTCCCGGGAGGAAATCCTGCCAGCATTCTCAGGGACATGGGACACCAAGGCTTAGCTAAAGGAGGAAGGAGGGAAGGGGCCCTTCTGTCCAACCCCTGAGGCAGGGTAGGGCCTGGGTGGAGGACGGACTCCCTTGGTCTGGACCCAAGTGCCATCAGGGGCACTTAGCTCACCTGGCTCTCCTAACACTATGAAGGGGCAGACAGAACTGGGTCGATGACTTTGTACTTTCAGAGTTCGCAATAAAGACCCTGAAAGGTTAAGCAACTTGCCCAAGGTCACACAGCATGTCAGAGGCAGAGCCCAGGATAGAAGCCAGGCTGAGATTTCAGGAAAGCATCAAGTTTTCCCAGGACTGGAGGCAGGAGGGTGAAAGGACCTTCTGACCTCTCCAGAAATCCCACCCGCTTCCTCCTGCAAAGCACACTTCAAACCCAGAGAAATCCCCCCCACACACACACTGGCTCTGAGGCACGGGAAGTGGCCTGTTCCCTCTGGCGTCCTCCCTGGAGGATGAGTTCAGTAAACAGAGCAACTTTCTCATCTTCCTGCATGAATATTTCAGGAGACACAAACAAACAGATTTGCTTTTGATCTGTTGCTGGTGATTCAGAAATGGGGCTCCTCTATCCCAGGACACCTCCACCCGGCCCCGCAGCAGTGTCCACCAGACCGTGCAGGAACTCGACAGCAGGGATGGCGTGCTGCCCTGGGGGACCTGGAGAGCTGCGCTCGGTTCCTGCCAGAAGCACCCCCACCTACCAACCCGCCCACGGCCTGCGTTCCTAGAAGTGGAAGGAAATGGTCTGCCCCAGGTCTGCTATTCCTGGGGACACTTCAGTCGCTGCTGCCCAAGACCACACTCCGGGGACACTAGGCTCCTGCTCCTGCACAGACAGGCACTGCCTACGGGGAGAGGCACAGAGCCTCCAGGACAAGCCCGTCGGAGGTCTCGCTGCAAACCACAGCAACATGGAGAGCAGCCCTTGGAGACGCCCCAAACACCCCTCTTGTTTATTCGTTCAACCAGTTACATGTACATGTATCTGTACATGTTCTTGGATCCAGAACATTCAACAGTTCCCCTTGGCTATCAGGATTCCAATTCCCAGCCGGTCATTTCCTGTGCTTCCCAATCTAGCCCCACCCCACCTTCCCAGCCACATGGCTCTCTGCTGAGGTTCCTCCCTCCACAAATGAGTCCCTCCCTTTCCAAAAGGCTCTTCTTCCCTTCTCCTCTCTCGTCCTTCTCAGAATGGCTCTTGCGCCATCTCCTCCAGGAAGACTTCTTTCACCGCCCCGTGGTGCAGGATCCTCCTTCTCCCTGAGGTCCCTCCTGGCTCTCTGCCCCTTGCCACCTAGGCACCAGGTCTTATCGCTCCAATGAGAGCCAGGCTCTAGGTTCTGTTTCAGCAGCTGTCCAAGGATCAGGGCCAACTCTGGACCTGCCTGTTCCAAGAAGGGAGCTTTGAGAAATAAACATGCTCCTTAGGACGACCACAAGTTCAAGGCCAGCCTCAGCCTCAGCAACTTGATGAGACCCTGTCTCAAAAATAAATGAGAAGGGCTGGGGGTGTAGCTCAGTGGTAAAGCACCCCTGAGTTCAATCCCCAGTCCCGAGAAAGAAAGGAATACAGATGCATTGGCCCCACCTCCAGAGATTCTCCCTCTATTGTATGGACCAAAGGAGACAAGAGGGACCACCTATATAATCTTCAGGAGCCCTTTTTCAAAAACCACAAGGAACTTCAAAACAGTGATAGTAGAACCAAGCTCCACGCAGGCCTCCTGCACATGATCCAGCCCTGGAGACAGGCATTTAAACCTCACCGGGTATTTGCATGCAGCAAATTACCATGGGCAATGGGGAGCCACTGAAGGTTCTATACTTCTGAGTTCCCATGACAGTATCCAAACCTATATCACCTTATCCTGCATACACCTGAGCAGCCTGGAGTACAAACAAATATTTATAGAGGGAATGGATACATGAAAGCTGGGAAGGAGCTCTGTCCCATTTATGTTTTTAATCAAGGTGTAAAAACACATACTACGTGCTGACAGTGCACCACCCTACACAGTCAGCCTGATAAGTTTCTACACACATAACCGTTAATGAAGCCACTCTGGAGTTGCTCTGTCCTACACCCCGCCCCCACAGAATGGGATAGAATTTCATCAAGAAGGTCTCCTCCACTGAAGGAGGCAGAGGCAGCACAGAGACGCAGCCTGAGAGGATCCTCCTGGGTGTCAGCGGCCGGTACTTAGGCCAAAGGCACCAGAGCACACAGGAAGCCTGAGAGAGGCCACAAAGCCCCCTTCAGTCACAGGACAGGCTGGCGCAGGACTGCAGCCCGGGCCCACCACCTGCAAGCCTCAGGAACTCTTCATGGGCCTCAGCAATCTGGATACACCAGGGTCGGAGGTCACTGCTCAGAGCCCCTGACTGCAGGTGTGGGACGAGGTGGGGGAGGAGGCTGGGCCGCCACAGGGTGTCAGATCAGCCCTGCACCCAGCCTCTGACCAGGTGATGTTACCCTAAGACGGTTTGGGAGACCCAATTCCATCCGGAAGGGGAAAGGGGCCAACCTGAGATCACAGAGACAGGGAATGTGAAGGCTGGATTTAGGAATTTCTGGAATCACACTCGAGTGCTCTTGTTACAGGCTCTAAGGAGCATCCCTAGAAGGAGCCTCCTGGCCCTCTGCCCACCCACCCCTCTCCCGCCACCCCAGCTCAATCCCTGGATCCACCATTCCAGCAACCCAGGCAGCTGGGAACGGCTGGTACCAGGGAATGGGCCTGGCCAGGGACATCTCCTTCTGGGAGAGGGGCTTGTGCAGCATTCAGTGCCTGCACACAAGGAGATGCTTTTTGTAAACATGGACGTGGAAGGGGGCCTGGAGACCCTCCCCCACCTCACTACCCGCAGCCCTGTGAGTGTCCATCACCTCCCGGCCTCGAGGGCAATGTGAGCCGGGGTGTGCTTCCCAAGTGCAGAGAGGACCATGATATTTGCTTAGAACTCCTCTCAGGACCCCCAACACAACCACAGGATGCGGCTCAAGTGTCCTGGCTTGGATCCTCAGGTTCCCAGGCCCCTGCCCGGCTCTCCGGCCCTGTGTCCCCCACCTGCCCACTCCCTCCAGCCCAGCAGCATCCAGCTCTGCTCTCACCTAGAACGGCCCACCAACCACACTGCCGCTCGGGGCCCTCGCTCACGCAGGCCCAACCCAGCCAGTGACAGCCTCCTAAGGCATTACCCCCTCCAGGGGGGTTATATGGTAACAACATGCAAAAGGCACACGGGAACTGAATTCTCCAGTGGGTTCCAGACCGGCAGACTGGGAGGACATTCTGGAAAAAAATCAACCACACAGACCATCTGCCACCACCACCCCTGGCCCGTGGGTCACTCAGCTTCTGCATGTCCAGGCAGCTGTCCACCCAGACAAACCAGGGTCAGGTCCCCCCTCCTCCCATCCCATCCTCCTTGCGGCTCGGCTTTCCCACCTGAAAAGTGGGTACGACAGCAGAGTTGGGGGCCATCATGTGAGATAACAATGGTGCTGAGCCTCCTGCTTTTTGTAAAGTGGGGTCTGCACAGCCTGCAGCTCCCCGCTCCTTCTCCGTCCCGGTTCTTCGAGGCCCCTCCAGGGGCGGCTTCGTTTATGGCTCCTGACCGCCCCCCTTTCCCACCACAGCTCTCTCTTCCTCCCTCCAGGCCAGAGCTCCAGGGAAGACTTGGCCAGGAGGTTCTGAAGCGCACGGTGAGGGCCGGCCAGGGGAAAGCTCTCAGCAACCCAGGCTCCCAACCCAGCCGTCCTTCTCAGGGTTTCAGAAACAAAAGAGGCAGCCCCGTGTGCCAGTAGGCTGGCGTCCAGGAGGGAGGGCTGGGGCACGGGTCACTGCAGAGGCCACGGTGGCATCCTGGTGCATAGACTGGTGGCTGCCAGACCTCGGTCAGTAATCACAGCCTGGTGACCGAATGGGAAGAACTCAGGAGTTACTCCTCCGCTCTCTGCCTCTGCCAGCACCAGACTTCAGGCAGGGCACAGCTGGCCACTCAGAGCCTTCTCCTATCTAAGTTTTCCAAGTCTCCTTTCTGGAACTTTCCTCCACTCTCCACTTTCCAATCCGTCCTGGGCCTGCCAACATCAGGCCTAGAAAAACCCACTGAGCTCAAACCCACTCAACCCAAGCCCACCGTTCACATGGGAGAGGGGAGCCCCGGTCCCCACTGAACCACACCTCCCTGTCCCCTCCCCAGCAAAGTTTCTGGGCTTCCATGGTCTCCTCTGCAGGATGCAGGAGTCCATGATACGTCTTTAGGGATCCTCTGGCTCAAGCAGTCCATGGATCGATTAAATTAAGGATTTAGCTCAAGCATCTGGCCGGTATTTTAGGTTTGCCCCAAATCCTGGTGAATCTTGTATGTATGGTCCTCGAGGTCTATAACAGGCCCCGTGGTGGGCACTATGAGAGGCACCGAGAAGGAATCAGACACAAGCCCCGACCTCAGCAAGCTCACAGCTCGGGGGCCATGGATCACGCTCAGGAATTAATCAGCCAACAACATAACGAGCAAGGCCGCTTCCTGCTGGCTGGGGACACTGGACACTGGGCCTCCCAGGAGCTCCCAGGACTGAAAAACTCACACGGACCAGATGGTGGAAGGGCCCGCTGAGCAGAACGAGTCGAACCCTGACCAGCCTCAAGCCACACCAATGTGAGTTTGCGCCTGGACATGATGACTGAACCAAGGCCTTCCGAAGAGAGATTTGTGATAATGAAAAGTTATGAGATGGCCCCTCAGGTAGAGAACTCCCCTTCCCCACAACTCCAGAATTCTCGGAATCCCAAATTTCCCCGTACATTCCTGCAAATTGATCTTTCACCAGGAGGTCAGCCGGGTGGCAAGATGGCATTTTCTTCCTGAGCTTGAAAAAAAAAATGCAGGAATTAAATCCCTTTGTTTTCTTCTACTATCAATCACCTTCTTTTCTGTCCTGGAAATTCCACCAGCTTCCGGAACATAAAGCTATTAGTTAAAAAATCAAATGCAAGGTGTATAAGTGCTGCTCATGCCTTAGGCTACTAGAGGATATTCCTTTCCCTAAACCCAAAAGAAAAGCATGTCTGAGCCCTGGGGCCTTGAGATGGACCTGCAACAAAGGTCAAGGTCAAGTGACCACTGGGCTGCAGACCTCAGCACGTGCCCTGGGACCCATCTTCCCGCCCTCCACGGCGAGCTGGGACCCATCCACGTTTCATTGCTTTATTGGGCTACTTTTCAAATAAAAGCAGGACACCAAATTTTTATAGTCAGATTATTTGTCTCAAACATACTGAAACAGCCAAAAGAGACAGAACAGGAAGAGAAGAACAGCAACTCTCATCTGTAGCAAGCTGGCTTGACAGAGTAAAAGCAGAAGAGGCTGTTGGAAGAGACGAACTTTTCCACCCACAGAATATGAATCAATTCAATTAAAGTCAGGCCTACAGCAGGGGAGAAGTGGGCTAGCTACAGGAGGGAACCGCCTAAATCTGAAGGCCAGGAAGCACGGGCAGCGGGAAGGGGAAGAGCAAGGCACAAATGGGACATGACAATAAACTCTCCCCTTCCACGACATCTATAAGTGCCTTACTTTCCATATTACTGACACACTATAGCGCCTAGTAAGATTGAGCCCTACAAGAAAACGGACTCAGAGATGTTCAGTAACTAACCCAAGGTCACACAGGAAAGAGTGAAGACAAGGGTAGGACCTCCGACTCTGACTCCAAGTCCCCTGCCCTGACCATGACAGAGCAGCAAGACACAGAGCCTGGGAGGCAGCTGCGTGACTGGTAAGTTAGTCACCTCCCTCCCTTCTCCTGGCCTGTATTTCTGCCACTGTGGAAAGGGGACTGATAATAGCAGCAACCTCACGGGTTCTCATGAAGATTCAATAAATTAATAATAGGAAACACTTTTTTTAAGTATTGGAAGTTGAATCCAAGGCCCCACATTATCTAGGCAAGCTCTCTACCACTGAGTTATGTCCCCAGCCCATAAAACACTTTTTATATGCATGACATAAGCTGAGTGCCCTGAAATCATCAGCTGCTTCTACTATTGTTACTGTTACTTTTCTTTTCTTTGGTACTGGGATTGATGCTGGCGTACAGGGGCCCCACATGTGCTAGGAAAGCACTGAGCTACTTCCCGACGAGCCCTCCAGGGTGATCGGTATCGTCTGCCAGGCCCCCAGCGCCTGGTAAAGGTCTGGGAACTGCCCAGTGAGACATTTGTATTTAACGAGCTCATCTAAATGAAGATTGGAGCCGTTCTCACATTTCCAGAGTGTGAAGTGCTATGGACAGATGCGCAGGCCTGGACCCCAGGGACCTCTGCAGTTAGCACTGACTCTGGGCCCTGCCTAAAACAGCTGCCTCCTCTGAGCTCTCTAGGGCGGAAGGCCTTTTAACATCACACACAGGCACACGCACACGCACACACACGAATATTCCTATAGTTTCACTGTAAAGGCCAAGGCCTAGTTGAGCTAAGAAGAAAGATTCAGAAAAAAAAATGGTCGTGACTGAAGCCACTAAAAATATAAGGTGGAAGTTTTCCTGCCAGAGCAGTTTTCCTTTTGGAAAAATTAACAACCTCTTCCCACTGCCCAAGAGCCAGGAAGGCCCCGGGCATCCCTGTTCAGTCCAGGAGGCTGGGAGAGGCAGAGAGCCGGGCCATGGTGTCTGGCACATCCACAGCCCCCTTGCCTGGTTTTGAAGAAGCAGCCCAGGCTCCAGCCACCGAGCATCGGGCCGGGGATGGAAAGGGTGCTGGAGAGAGGAGGCCCACTTGTGGGCCAGCCTCCATTCTGCCTTACTGGGTGACTTTGTGCAGGTTACTTGGCCTCTCTGTGCCTGTTTCCTCATTGGTAAAGTGGAGATGATAATGGTGACCGAGGCCGTGATGCTGCCTGAGGGTCACGTGAGCTCACACATGTGGCACACACCCTTCACTGCCTGGCATGCAGGAAGTCATTGCGGTAAGTTGATTTTTGACTCCAGACATCTGTGCACCCCATGGCCTACCTGTTACCCTCCTTGGTGCCCCTTCTTTCACCTGCCACCTCCTCCTCCTTCATGACTCAGCTTAAAAGCCACTCTGAGTGCCCCCGACTAGGTCGGCCCCTCCCCGTCCCCATCCATCATTGGAGGCTGGTCTGGACCCAGGCCTCTTTGAACTATTCATTTGTAGCCCCCTGACACCCATTAGACCTGCCTTCCCGCTCTATTAACAGTTAGCCCTGCCTGCAGGCCTGTGGTGAATGCCTCCTGTGGATCAGCTCCAGAGTCTTAATGATAATCCTTTTAAGTGCTCCCATTACCAATCTCCAACTAATAGATGGGGAAATAGATGTTCAGAGAGGTTAGGCAACTTGCCCAGGAACACAGAGCAAGTAAACGATGACGCGCCATCTGTCTGACTCCAAAGCCTGCATTCTTAGCCATGGCACCCTTTCATCATCGGGGTCACTGGAGAGACCAGGCTGCTTCTGGTAAGGACCACAGGCCTGGGTCCGAGACCTGCATTCTCTCCACAAAGCCCGCTTCACGGAAATGGGGAAGGTGGCCCTGCCTCTGTGACACATTGTTTTGTGGGGGTAGGGTGGGGGCTGGCTGCCCTGCCTGACAGCTCAAGGTCACACCCCCCCCCCCATGCAGGACACTCCCCACCCTGCCCAGTACTATTCCTCTGGTCGCTTCGGTGGTTCCCCGCTTCAGCAAGGGGACAGGCAAGTCTGAGCAAGACATCCACGGTCGTCACCCCTATAGGCCACCAACCTATGACCAGCACAGGCTCGCTGGCAGGGATGCAGACACCGGGACACCTCAGGGTGGGAGAAACAGAGTGCACCTAACTGTCACTACTGTGGGCCTCAGAATCCGACTTCCTGGGAGAGGGACCTTGATGAAGGGATTGAAACAGTTCTGGCTCCAGGTCAGAAGATCCGGGGTACATCCCACCTTTGACCCACGTCAGCTCTGCAACTAGGGTGCAGTCATCTCTCCCTCAGTGGAGGCTCTGTTTATTCATCAGCAGAGAGGGCACGGTCCCCCTCACACTGAAAGATTTGGTGCACCCCGGCGGGTACTCTGTAAATGGAGGGGCTGGGCAAACCTGAGAGCCTCCCAGGGCTTCCTTAATTAATTGGAAGGGGGTGCCAGCCAGAAAGCAATTACAAAGTCCCTCCAGGGGCCTCTGCAGGGGCGAGGGGGAGGGGAAGGGGAAGGGGAAGGGGGAGGGAGAGGAAGGGCCGGGTGGCAGCCACTCCCCCGCTTGCCCCCCACTCCTCCTCCCCCCTCCTGCCTCCTTAGCAGCTGGTCCCACACTCCAGGCCCACAAAGGAAAGGCTCATTCTGAACAGCTTCTTTTCATGTGGAAGCCACTGGATTTGCATCTGTCCTTCCCTGGCAGGGCCTGCCTCGCGACAGCTGCTCCAAGCTTCCCAAGCTGCAGGCTGCTCAGGGGCCTGGGCCTGAGCCACGGGGTCCAGGGGCAAGGACAGGGAACTCAAGGAGCTGCTCGCAGAGGGAAGGAGGCAGGCTGGGCACACAGGGATCTGCATATTCTCTCTTCTCCTGGACACCAGACAAGTCCCGTGGCCAGGCATATCCAAACCCAACTCTGCACTGTTCCTAGGCCAGGAGCTGAGACACTGCCCGGTGCTGGCTCGGGCGGCGTCTGCTCCAGCTAGCCAGCCCCCAAAGCAGTGGAAAAACTCACTCCACGTGGAGCCGCCAGGACTAAGGCTGCCAACCACTGGTCCCGCCAGCGTGGTCCCCACCAGCCAAGTTCAAGTCTGCACAATCCTCCCAGATGCCTCTGAGAGCTGTCATAGGTGCCCGGGAACAATGTCTCAGGTGGAGGGAGACACAGGACCTCTGGTCACCATCAGGAGCAAAGTGACAGCTTTTCAGGACAGTGGGTCTCATGGTGGAGAGGGACAGACAGAAAGGCAGGAGGAGCCTGCGTTGACCCAGCAGGACAGCACCTGGGCGAGGCAGGCCACGGCTGGCTTGGACTCCCTGGACCTTGAGACTCCTGGCTCAGGGCTCTGGCACCTCCCCATCATCTCCTTCTCCTTTAAGGCCCCAGATGGCAGAATCTGTGGCTTGAGTTCTTGTCCCTAATGCCCAACACAGGACCTGGCCCCACACAGGTGTTCCAAGAGGGCTGGCTGAACCAAGGAATGACCGCCAGCCACGCATTTCCAGCACCAGAATCCCAGATCCTTGAGAGAAGAACTGAGAAGAAGGAGGAGGCATGGGGAGCCCGTGAGCAGGGGTGGCAGAGACCCTCCCAGCCCCAGTCTGGGAGCTGAGTCTGGGAGCTGGTACCTCTGTGCCATTGATCCAAGGCTCTGTGACCCGCTGGCTCTTCCCCTCCTCTCCCAGTGAGAGCCAGACAGGAACGAAGACTGGGAAGTGGAACTGGGAGTCCAGGCATCTCCACACAGAGTAGAATGTGGGTCAGGGAATTGGAGGCAGGGGCCTTGCGATCCCCCTTCACCCTCCCGATGCTGGGTGCAGCAAGGGCACCTCTGTCCCCTTGCCCACTCCCTGATGCTTCTCCAGGGAAGAAGTCTGGATCAGCAGCCTGGCAGAGGGGACACCCAGGGGTAACTGGAGTGGACCTCAAACACCTGTGCCTGCTCAGGCTTCCTGCTCAGGTTCCCTTCATGGGGCAACCAGGCAGACAGAGTGCCAACTGGGGGTCCAGGATCCAGTTCTGGCCCCTTCAGCCTCAAACCTGCTGGGTGACTATACGCAACGAGCGATGTCCACTCCCAGGATCTCAGTTCCCTCATTTCCCAGGGAAAGGGCTGGACAGTTTGACTTCTCCAACATTCTATTCCCCTGTGGGTGATTCTACAGGTGCCCTGGGGACATGTGGTCTTTGCTAAACTCAGGCTGGACAGGACAACACCATCCTTGACCCATTCACTTTCAGTAGGAGCCAGGATCCCAACAGCATGCTGAGCCTGCAGGACAGGGAAGAAGACTGACCTGCAGAGGGGGGGCTGGGGGCAGTTGGAATCAACTGCTTGGTGGGGAGGAGGAGGCTGGCATCTAAGGTCTTCTCCATGCCCACATGCCTTCTCCTGTCCCTTCAGGGCACTTTGCTCCTGGACTAGCACTTAGCTCACTAGCATCTAACCTATCATGGCACAACCTGAGAAGAGGAGCACCTGTTTGCTGTAAGCCACCTTCCTTACCTAGAAGCCCCACCCCTGGTCACATCACAGTCAACAGCCAGGAAACCACTCCAAAGGAACTCTGAGCAGCAAACAAGGGTACAAAGTCCTGCATCCCAGCTCGCGGGCTGGTCCTACAGCCTGGTAACCTGCACTTTACACACAAAAATCCTAGTGCGCGCCGGTCTCTGCTTTTCCAGTGGACAGTAGTTTAGAAACATATTTCAAAGTTGGGAAGCATGGTTCGTCTGGCATGTGACTGAGATGGAAGAGATAAAAAAAAAAAAACTGTAAAAAATGCAGGCACGAGCAAAATCACCAGGAGCTGCTAGTCACCGGAAGCATCCTTCATTCCTCATCCCTGACTTGCCCCCCGGAAGCACCATGGACCAAAATGGGGAGGGGGTGTACCCTTGACCTCCTGTGGTGGAGGTCTGTGGCCTGGGAAACTACATCTGCTTCTTCCCTCTGCTCTTCCTTCTTTTTGCTTCCATTCTTCTTCTCCTTCCATAAGGAAATGAAGGAAGCTGACTAAAATCCAGACCAAAAAAAAGAGTTTCAAACATCATGACCAGGAAAATGTCATCAGGGTAGAAGGCCACAGTCCAGAGACCAGCATGGCTGCATTCCTAACGCTAGTCAAGGCAGAAATCCCTCCAGGACAGCGTCCCTCCAGGTTTTCCGTGTCTTTCACAAGGAAGGGCACTAAGTGTGCTTAGAAGAGACAGGTGCTGCTGAAGATCTAGCCACTTCTCCTGTTTTCGTCTTCTCTGCTTTCCAGGCCTCTCAGAGCTCTTCGCTGCTGCAATCTGCACTGCGATCTGACACAAAGGGGCAGAGGGACCCTGCACCGCCTACCTACCACCTCCACGCTCCTTTTAGGGTTCTCCTCCATACCTGCCAGGGGATCAGATCACCCCAGACAACAACAAACCCTGATCTCCGTGGGAGATGACATCACCAGAGCCGAAGCCATTCCAAAGCTCAGCCCAGGGGCCTAGAGGTCACCAGAGCCCGTTCCTGCATCTACAGATGGCCAAGGGCAGAAGTGACTGATCCACGGTTGCACAGCCTGTAGGTGGCAGATTCAGGACTAGAGGCCAGGCCTTCTAGCTTGAGGGGCTGGTGAACTCTCCTAGCCCAAGGGGGAGGAGTCCTTCCAGCAGGGCTGGCAGGCAGCAGGAGGTCCCCAGGTCCTCACCTGTGTGGCTCCTGCCCTCTCTGTGCCCCACAGGAGCACTGCTGGTCTGTGAAGGGTCGGCACCGGGGGAGAAGACAGGGTTAATCGGTGGTGGGGATTTTCATTAATCCTCTGAGCAGGCTTAATCTCAGGCCACACTGGTTGGAGAGCAGAGGTGAGAGACTGGGAAGGCTTGCTGGGGGCTGGGCACAGGGTGGTTAGTGAATAATCCCTGGAGGCAAAGAAGCCAGGTCTGCCAGTGGCTTATCAGGCAACTGAGCCACCTTCATGGACTCCTGTCCCATTCCTGCCTAGGGTTCAGGCCTCCAAGCAGTGCCCCTCCACTGTGAAAGTCCCCCAATCCCCGGGTGCTCAACAGTGCAGAGCAATGGGAAGATCACTGGCTATAGATTGAGACAGGCCTAAGAGCAAACCCTACTTGCTGGGTGACTTAGGCAAGTCACTTCACCTCTCTGAGCTTCACCTTCTTCCTCAGCTAAAGGGAGCTGAGCACACCTTTGTTGCAAGCCTTCTAGGAAGGAAGGCTGTGTGAATTCAAGTACGTGAAGAGACACAAGGAGTGCCAAACCAACCCTCTGTATTATTATTACAATTCTCACATCTGTTATTTCTCTATCCAGGCCCATTCTTTACTCTTCTGCCCTAGTCCTCTAGCATCTTTGGCATTAATAACATTGATGACAATAATCTAGTCCAGCTGAACAACATTTGTATCGTTTCAAAACACTAAGCATCCTATCCCCTGTGGGTTACAAAAGTGCCACCAGAAGCAGCCAGAGCTGAAGTAGCCCCTTGGCCTTCAAGTGTATCTTCCTACAATGCTCCCAAGTCTCAGAACCAGGGACAATGGCAAAGTCTGGAGTTGAGCCCAAGCACCCTGAGCAAGCATACTGTCCCATGATAGATATCATGAGAGCCTGGGTAGCCTCTGGCTTATAAGAAGGAGCAGAACTGCCCCTCCCCATTGCCTGTACCCCTGGCCTGCAATCTGGCCCCACTGCTCTGGCCACAAGCAGACTGCCTGCCTGGCTTTACTCTTGGACTCCCCAGTGGCCAAGGCCAGCTAAACAGCTGGAAAAGATGGAGTCTGGCCTTGGTGCATGGATCACTAAACCCAAGGCCGAGCCCAAGACCAAAGCCAAACTGTGAGCTCTGTACTCTGACAGAACCTTTTGGAAAGTGTGGGTTCACACCCTGATCTCTCTGGTTCTCCAACTGCCTGTCACACCCCTAGGACTCATCATTCTCACATTACACAAGAGGAAACTGAGGCCCAAAGTAGAACCCCCCCCCCAAGGTAACCCAAAGGATCTGGGGTAGAGCTGAGCTGGGGTCTCCCCTGATGGCTTAACCCTGGGCACTTTTCACTGCCCCAGCTGCTTTGTCCTCCCTGCACCAGGAAGCCCCCAAAGTTCTCCAATAAACCTGGGTCCCATGCAAGTCCTGAGAATCCTCTTCAAACATGGGGGCTGCCAGGGTACCCACTTTCCCCTTCCCTGACACACTCCCTCCCTGCATCGTCCAGCTGCCCACAGCCTGAGCTTCCCCGCCACTGGTAGTTACTGGGGGGACAGGGCAGCAGCGCCTTGGTCAGAGGATGGCCTTGGAGTGGGGCAGGCCTCCTGGGATGGGGGCAGAGGCCGGCAGGTGGGGTGGGGCTTCCTCTCCACGGGCCACTCAGGGTGGCAAGACCATTCCTACACCACTTTTCACCCCAGTCTCTGCCAGCGACGCTCCTGTCGGCGGGCTCCACTGAGGGACATCAGGGAGCCGGCAGCTCCACAAGGCTCTCCAGGGGTTAAAAATGCAGCATCCTAAACAAGGGTTAAAAATGCAGTCCCGGGGCTGGGCCGGGAGCTGAGGGATGTTGTCCAAATCACAAGGGCTGCCAAAGCGGCATCCTCCCCCTACCTCCGCAGTCCTCGGGCTGAGCGACTCGAGCGACTACTGGGGGAGCAAGTGAGGCGCGCGCCGCACCTTCCCGGCCCCGCCGCCCACTCCCCACGCCTACACCCGCGCCCCGCGCAGCCCTTGCCTGGGGGCTGCAGCGCCTGCGGGTCCCGGGCGCGGCAGGCGATCTGCGCTTACCTTTGTGACAGTCATGCAGAAAGTCGGCGGCAGTGCGGGCGCGGGCGCGGCGTGCGGGGGCGGCGGCGGGAAGGGTCCCGCGCTGCCAGGCAGCTCTCAGCGCGCTCCCCGCACCCCGCCGGCGGTCCGCCGAGCTGGGGCCCGAGCTCCGGGCTGGCAGCGCGCAGGGACCGCTCGTCCGCGCTCAGCTGCCGCTCGTCGCTGATGTCAGCCCCGACTGTGCATTTATAATAGATGAGCCTCCTTCGCCGCAGGAAGGCGAGGCAGGAAGAAAGGCGGCGAGGGAGAGGGCCCGGGTTGGGGGCGGGGAGGAAGAGGGGCCGGGAACTCGCTACAAAGGAGGAGGCGGAGGGAGAGGCGGAGGAAGCGCAGCCCGCTGCCGTCGGCCCCGCGCTTCCCGGCTCGGTCGCCCGCCGCCGGGCACTGGTGATCCCGGGGCAGGCGTCCAGGCCCGCGGCTTAACCCCTTAGGGCCCGCGACACAGCGCGGTTGGCGAGGGCGGCTCCTGGCACCTGCCAGCTAGGGGAGTGGGCGGCGACCCGGCTCTCGGGTGCCCCGTTGGCTCGGGGACGCTGGTGAAGTCACAAGCTGGACGGCCGAGGCGCCGCGCGCGGGCCGCGAAGACAGTCGGGCTCGCCCCTTGCAGGTCCGAAAAGTCTGCCCCGGGCCGGGAGCTAGGCGCGGCGGGTGAGGGGCGTGGCGGCCGCCAGCCCCGACCCTGCCAGCACCCTGCAGCGTGCAGACCCCCGCGCGCACGGTCGCACACGGTCACCAGACGGACCGTGTAAGCAGATCTTTGAATCTAATTCCTGCAGCAGTTAGCTCGTTCCAAGGCAATCGCGGTCAATTTTACAAAGGACCAGAGTGGGAAGTGACACATGACCGTGCCAGCCCAAGCCGACTCTCTTGGCGCCCTCTCTCAACTTCGTCGCAAGTTCCCTAAGGAACCCTGGTAATAAAAGCTGAATTTTAGGGACTGGACGGGCCCTGCCCAGGGGAGTCTGCAGTACTCTGGAGGGCCGCGCTTCTCGGGGCACCCACAGGTGAGTCTGTAGAGAGGGAATCCTGACCCAGTCACCCGTACCCTGGAGCTGCTGCAGGGATTTGAGGGGCAGTCACCAACCGGAGGGTGACCTCGCCAAGTCTTGAGGAAGAAATCTCCCTCCTGAGTACCTGGGCAGAATCGGTTTGGGCAGATAGGGAGTCCGCTGGCAGTGAGGAGGGAAGGAGTGGGCAGCGTGAGGCAGGGGGCGTCCACCTCGCCTATCTCCCCTCCCCCTGGCAAGCCAAAGCTCTGCCCCTCGCTATTCTACCCAGCAGTTCACAGGGACCTCGATGGCCACATTATGTGAGCACGTGCTGTGAGGAGGGTGCTGGGAAGGCGAGGAGAGCGGGGCCTGCCTTCCCTGAGACCAAGTCCATACTAGAGCAACTGTAATAGAAGATAATAGAGTGATGTCATCTGCAAAGAGCTTTGTAGATCCGCTGATTTCTTTTACATTTGCTTGGGTAGCTCCAAATGCAATAATGTGAGGAGGGGCCATCCCCTCTTGGCTGACCAGGAAACAGATTTGCAGAGGGGAGAGACTTGGTCACCCTCATACAGAGACAGACCCAGGACTTGAACCAAACTCTTCCTAGATCCATCCTAGGGTTGTGCTTTGAGCCTCTGAATGCCAGGGCCCTTGTACACCCACTGCCTTATTTGAGCTTCCCAGGTGTCTGGGGAGGTAGGTGGGCAACTGCTAGTCCTCAGCTAAGTCTCAGGGACTTATTAAATCTCTGTAGCAGCTGTGGCCATAGGCCTTAGTCATCTCCTCTGGGCCAGACCCTTCCTGGGCTATTTCCATGTTGAATCTCATGCCTTTGACCACAGTTAGCCCCTGCCTGGAATGCCCTCTTTATTCTCTGCACCAACCAGATGCCCTCACCTCGGATAGCCCCACCTCCTTGCCACCTCACCTGACAACTCTAGCCCCCACACCTCTGTGCTGCTCCATTTAGTTCTGAGGGTCTGGTCTAGTTTCCAGGAGCTTCCTGTCAGTATCCATAGTGAGCCCCTAGCCTCTGGACACAAGGGCCAGCCTTCTCTTACAGTGTACCCCTGGGCATACATTAAGTACTAAGCAAATATTTAATGCCACCAAGAACAAAATTAACCTTCAACCAGCAGAAGAAATGTAAATTAGGTCCACAAAAGCATTTCCCATCCGGCAGCTGTGCAGCATTTGGAAGTGGTCAGTTTCCGTGTCTAGATTGGGATAATCTTGGATAGGTCGGCCTCAGGACAGGACACTTCAACCCCAGGACCCCATTGGAAACCATTAAAGGGCAACTCAAGAACACCAGTCACTCTGCACCCACGGCTGTGGCTTGTCCACTTTTATCTCATGGATATTTCAAATTCCAGTTTGTCATCCTTGGCTACCCAGCATGCCTCTTGGCACCATCCCCGCCATCCGCTGTTGCTGTGGGCTCTGGGAATGAGACAGATACTTAATATCAGCTTGAGCCAAATGTAATTAGGAACATCAATCTGCTGCCCCCAGTCCACGTGACACGCTCCGAGACGAAATGTTTCTTTATCTCTTATGTGCTGCCGGTTTGCCCCTTCTGTCACATTTCCCCAGTGAGCATTGAGGTCTGGATGAGGAAGGGCCTTCCCAAAGAACTCTGGTCCCCTTGTGTCAGGTCAAGGGTTCAGCCCAAAGTGGAAACTCAAATGTGTGCCATTTCCATGGTGCCTCCTTCCATGGGCGTCCAGCATACAGCCCATCACAGCTGGGTCACCCAAAACAGAGTCTGAGAAAGGAGATGGATACAGGGGATCTAACTGGAAGGTGATCCCAGGAGTTGAAAAGGGGTGGGGTGGGGTGGGCGGTGAGATTGGAAAAAAGCGAAAGCCAGCATGAAGCTGTGTTCTCAAGGTCACTTGTGGGGGGGCCCCAGGGTAGAGGGCTCAGTTCCCCCGAGACCTCCAGGACAGGTGCAGAATAGCCTGGCAGGCGTGGGTCATGGAGAGCAGCGTGTTCCTCTGTGCTCCTCTCGCCCTTTGTTTGAGAGCTGTCCTTGAGAGCACTCCCTCATACTGCAGGGCTGTGCTGTGAGGTGGGCAGTGCTGGCCCCTCAGCTTCAGAGACTGCCCTGGGGAAGGAAGGGAGGAGTTCCCAGCTCTTACTTGAGGTGGATGCTGTCAGCTGTCAGCTCTCAGATCATCCACTGGGCTTCAGGAGGAATCAGAAGTAGGCTACGCTGAGGGCATTTGTTACATATTGTGGAGTAAATAAGCCCCTGCAATGCCAGCTTTGATCTCTTCTAGATGCTGTCATGCCTCAATGCTTTGCCATGCTTTTTCTTCAGCCTCCAGTCCTTTACCCCTTGTTAGCTCTGCAAACTCCTTCTCATCCTTCAAAGCCCAACACAAACGTTACCTTCTTTATGTAGCTCTCCTGGTGCTACCTCCACAGAAGTCTGATTGACACTATATTATATATCCTGATGAAACATTTCTTCTTTTTATGGGCTGTGATCATATGTGCCCCCCCTCCAGCTACTAGATTGACACAGAGGAAATGCTGGATAACTGCCCAACAGATCCAACAAGGCTGCCATGAGCACCTTTAGTATCTTCCTTTATGAATGACCCTCTGGTCCCAGCTCTGCACAGCCAGGCACCAGGGCCTCTCCACAAGAGCCTCTGCCCTGCCTTGTGTGTTCATTTGCCCAGGCCTCCTACTAGGTGCCACTGTACAGAGTGAGGAGGGCTTGGTCTTTGTCTGCAAGAAGCTCACAATCTCTTAGGAAAGACCCACAGATGTGGGCACCCATCCCATATTATGGGTAGGCACTACTTTGCTGCAGGGACTGAGGGAGATTCCAAAAGCCATGGAACCATAGGGGGAGGTGCTTCTCTAGCCCTGGCTGGCTGCCTGGTGCATGCCACTCATGATGCAGGTGCACATGCTGGCCACCCTCAGTTACAGGGTCTTCCAAGCCCCACAGGCCTCAGTCCCTGGAGTCCTCGAATCCTTCCCCTCCTGTCCATCTCCACTGTTACCACGCAGGCTTTTCTCTTGCTTGGGCCGCTGGATCAACCCTCCTGCCTCCTACCTTTTTTTTTTTTTAAAGAGAGAGGTGAGAAAGAGAGAGAGAGAGAGAATTTTTACTATTTATTTTTTTAGTTTTCGGTGGACACAACATCTCTGTTTGTATGTGGTGCTGAGGATCGAACCTGGGCTGCACGCAAGCCAGGCGAGCGCGCTACCCCTTGAGCCACACCCCTGCCCCTGCCTCCTACCTTGTGCTGACCTCTCACTCCCCACCCAGCCACTCCTGAGCTCCTGCTCAGAACGCACAGATCTGCCCACAGGAAACCGGCCTAGGGCTCTCCACTGTCCTCACAAAGAGGCGCCACCCCTTGTGTCTAGGTTCCCCGTCTCCCCTTGCCCTTCTCCCCCACGCCTCGCCGGCCCTTCATTCTTCCCTCCACATCATCTCCTCAGCCGCCTTCCTGCACAGGGCCAGGGGTTTGGTTGCCTGGCCTCTGAGCTCCTCTCCGCAGCTCCCTGGGCCTCCATCCCTCTGCGCCTGTGCAGGGCTGTAACATTTCCTGTTGTGTGCTTGACATGCTCCTGGGGAATGTGCTGCTTGAGGGTGACTGGCTCTTCCTCTTGGGAATGAGGCACACGCGGGTGCCTGCCCTGTCAGCTCTGGTCCCTGTCCTTCCCTGTCTTCCAGCCTCTCTCCCCCAGCACACGTCTCTGCTCCCACCCACCCCTGTTTCTCTGGGGATGTCGCCTTTCTGACTTCAGATCTGCATGTCTGTGTCTTCCTCACTGTGGCTCACTGACCCCCCACCCCCACCCCGCTGTGCTTTCCTGTTGTACCCTTCCCACTCACAGCCACTGCTGTCAGGCTGGGTACCGGGCTGTCCTCTCTCCACCTTCACATCAGGGTGTCAGGGTTCCTCTCTTCCTCCTGGCTCCCCTCTGGCTCTGTCCCCTCCACCATACCAGCTTATTTGCACTCCTACCCTCTCCGTGTGTTTCTGTCTCCATCTCCCTGTCTCTGTGGCTGTGTCTGTCTCTCTTCTTTGTCTTGTCTGTGGTCTGTCTTTGTCTTTCTCCACTGTCTCTATACCACATGCACAATGCTGACTTTGGCATGGGGAGCACTGAGACAGGTGGGGGCCCTCCCTGGGGTGTCATCTTTTCTTCACCCCATATCTGAGGGATGATGAGTGATGGGCCCCTGGCAGAGGCACATGTGGGGCCTCTGGGGCTGCATCGTTGACTGTGGGACACCCTCACCTGAGCAGCAAGGTCTTCTCCTTGACCCATTCTGTGAGCTTGTTGAACAGTGTGAGTACGTGTGTGTGCATGTGTGTGTGTGTGCATGTGCGTATGTGTGCGCATGTGTGCGCAGATGTATATGCACCCACGATATTGAAAATGGACTAGGGAGGGAGGAATCACAGAACTGGGCTCATGAAGGGAAGCTCTGAGCTAGTTCCTTCCAGAGGTCTGCTCTCCCAAGCTGTCCCTGGGTCCTGATGGCAAACAGGCACATGGAGCTATAGGGAGCAGAAGGGGGCCCTAGAGGGATCCTCTCAGCCATCACTCATGCAGCCCAGGGGCTGGCTGCTCCCAGAGCCTCCTCCACTCTTACATGGTTAGCAGCGTGCTCTGCAGCCATGCACCTGGGCTCAGTCATTCATCTCCACTGTCACATGGGTGATGGGGCAGTCACTGAGCCTCCTTGTGCCTGAACTTCCTGAGGCTTCACTCTTTTCTGCACAGTGAAGCTGGCAGCTGCACTGGCCCCAGAGAGTTGTCACTAGATCCAGCAGAGAGAAAGCAGCGTATCCAGTCCTTCCACGCTGCTAGGACCACACTCTCCAGCCATGTGCCCCCATCATTCAATCTTCTGTTCTCTGTTCAGACTCATAATCTTCTAACCAGAGCTGAATGAGCAACTGTTATCACCTGGTTTCTCAGAGGAGGAAACAAAGGCTCAGAGAGAACACTGCCCCCAGCTACATGTGCCAAAGTGGGACAGGGCCCAGGTCTTACTGCACCTTCCCTGCGTGGCTACCACCCAGTCACCTTCTCGAGTCTCTGACTCTGAAAGCAACCCACCTGTCTGGGTCCAGGATTCTGTTTCCATCACACCTTATGTCCCTTGTGCTCCACTACCTGCAAACCCCAAACTTCCCTATGCTGTGGATTAGGGCTCTTCAAGAGCAAGGGGAGGGAATTGGGAGAACTGAGTTCTAGCACCTATGAGCCTGGGACTCGAAATCCCTGTAGCCTAGAAATCCCTGTCACTGCATGTAGAGTCACAGAAGCCATCAGCTTAGAACTGAGGGAACAGGGAGCTTCCCCTTCCCTTCCACAGGTTCAACAATTGAGCCTTTGAAATACACAGGCAACAGACAAATCAACAGTGATGACAGTGATGTAAAAACTGACTATCTTGAATGACAGTGATGTAAAAACTGACTATCTTGAATGGGGGCATCACATGAAGGAAAGTAAACACTCAACACCTCATGCAGCCTAAAGGCTTAACTCTCCTCTGTAGCAGGGAGAGAAGGTGCCCAGCAAAGGCTGCCTGAAGATGCAGACCTAGTCTCCCAGGCACAGCACGTATGCATCTCTGTCTGGTGTGGGTGTCAGAGCCCCAGTCCCTCCTTCTTATGAGAAATCTCTCTGCTGGGCAGAAAGGGGGTGTCATAGAGAAGCCCTGGCCTGCATTGTTGTCTACTACTGTAAAGAGATGTCATTTTCTTTTTATAGAGGGACAGCTTTTTACAGCCGTCCCAGTGTCTGAAGAGGTGTGCCGCACCTCTCAATAACCAACTTGCTAAGGAAATAGATTTGGGGTCTCCCACCCAGCAGCTGGGGTCATTCCATGTAACATTGCCTCCACCTGCAGAGAAAAGCCTGCCACGCCACCAACTACCAGCAGAGGGCCAGAGCAGCGCTGTCCACTAGTCCATTGGTTAGATTTCCAGCCTTGAGGTCCTTTGGGCAACATTGAGACAGTTCTCCAAGCCAGCATCACCTTCAACCAGAAGCTTATTAAAAATGCAAATTCCCACCAGGTGTGATGGTACACACCAGTGATCCCAGTGGCTCAGGAGGCTGAGGCAGAAGGATCTCAAGTTCAAAGGCAGCCTTAGTAGCAAGGCCCTAAGCAACTCAGATAGATGCTGTCTCTCAATAAAATATAAAAAAATGGCTGGGGTTGTGGCTCCGTGGTTAAGTAACCCTGGGTTCAATCCCCAGTACAAAAATGAAAAACAAAAACAAACAAACATACAACAACAACAAAAACCAGAAATGCAAATTCTCGGGCTCCACACCAGGTCTATTGAAGCAGGAACTCCGCTCCCCCCAGGTGGGGCCCTCCAGAGGATCCTGACATCTGTTCAGTCTGAAACCATGAATTTGCATCATTCGGTGTGGTGAGCACCCTGGGAGCTAAACATGCAAAACAGATGGGAAGCAGTTGTTCTCACCATCCATCTCCCAGGTAGCAGAGTTGAATTTTAACCTGGACTTCAACATCTGAACCGGAGGTTTGTCAGATTTTCCATTAAAGATAAGGGGGTCACAAGCACATTTGGGCACAGAGGCAAGGTGAGGGATGGGAGCTTTGATGGTTCAGGCATGCAGATTTTGTGGCTTCAGGTACCTCACTTGTCCCTCTGAGGCTGGACCTGAAGATGCCCCCAGTGATGGGAATGGCAAGGGTCCTGATGGCCTCATAGGAGAGATGCCTCTCCATTTGGAGAGGCTGGGAGGGAGAGCTTGGAGACCCACTTACAGCCCAGCAGCCCCTTCCCAGGCGCCTGCTCCACCAGAT
Source organism: Marmota monax (assembly GCF_021218885.2). NCBI lineage: Eukaryota > Metazoa > Chordata > Mammalia > Rodentia > Sciuridae > Marmota > Marmota monax. The sequence continues at coordinate 3,158,428 of NW_026694865.1, forward strand.
CAGTCTCCAGCAATGGCCCCCAGATTCTGCTCACTTCTGTGCCTCTGTGCCAGTTCCCACAGGTTTGCTATCTCCCAGAGTTCAGCAAGAGCAGTTTTATTAGGTAGGACCCCCTTCTACCACCCCAGCCACACTGTCTCTCCCTCCACTGAGCTCCCAGCCCTCCCCACCGTCTCAGCACTGAAGACCTCAAGGCATTCTCATTGCTAAATTTCCATCCTCATTTGCCAAGGGCAGGCTTTGGATCAGTCAGTTGCCAAGGTCTCTTCCTGCTCCAGGAGATTCCATACTCTGGCTCACAAGGACAAAGCTTACCTCCCCTGTTACGACTCCTACCCTTAGCTAAGTGTGTAGGGCCTTTAGTATGGGACCCACTTTTATATGAACAATTGGATTCTAGAACGTAATGTAAAATCTGTGGTCCATAATAAAGTATGGTGATTTATAGATGAAAGTGTATAATAAGGGGAGAGAAGAGGTACTAGCATTTTTGTTTATTGGGTAGTCAGTGCACGTGAAGATTCTTTGCAGGATTCAAGAGCCATCTTTTCCTGTTCAATTCAAGAAACTATATCTTGGTGTTCTTCATTGTCAAATATGCCATCCAGGTTAATTTCTTATCTCCCACTATGAGAAAAAGGTAATGAGACTATTATTATTATTATTATTATTATTATTATTATTATTATTATTAGTTTTTGCAGTACTGGGGATTGAACACAGGGATGCTTTACCACTGAGCTGTATTTCTTCCCTTTTTTATTTTGAGACAGGGTTTCAACAACTGCTGAGGCTGACCTTGAACTTCCAATCCTCCTGCCTCAGCCTCCCAAATTGCTGAGCTCACAGCTACGCACCACCAAGCCTAGCAATGCTGTTATTCATGTGCCATGGGTCTCAGGAACCTATTTTTAATGAAACAATATGAATCTTCTTATCTCTGCAGTTCCCTTGTTGGGGCTCAGGATACTCTGCCCCAAAATATGACTGTAGGAGACCAGAATATGCCACCCCAAAATATACTTCCTTGACGTATTTTGAGCTGGCTATTCTGAGAAACTGCAGACACAGGAGCAGCTCTGAAAAACTGTCATTTTGTAAAAGAAATTTACATCCAAGAAGGAAGTCTACATTAGTAAAGTATATGAGGAAGAGGAAACTGCTCCAAACAGCTTTCATCACCTGAAAGAATATCTGCACAACAAGACAATCTATATCCACCAAGCATTTCCTGCCTCTCCCTGTATCACCCGTCTCTTTCTCCAACATCCCCAGAAGCCCCAAGCCCCTATTCCCTTCTGTAGCCCAGGAAGCTATGTAAGTGCCAATTATCCAATCCATCTTTGGGTCTTGTGTGGGATTCCCCTGCCTACAAACATAATTACATATGGTTTTGCTCCTGTTAATCTGTCTAAGGTCAATTTAATTCATAGCCCAGCCAAAGACCCTGAGAAAGGAGGGGGAGCCATATTTTTGCTCACTACACCCTACTACTGTGACCAGACCCAACTCTGTCTATTCACTACTTGAAAGCCAATACTTCAGAGGCAAGAGTTGATGGAAAGGAAACCAGAGTTATTCAAGGGCTAGTACCCTGAGAAGATGCGGAGTTATCATTCCCCTAAAAAATACCATCTTAGGGAAGTGAGTTGTGAAAGAGCTTTTCTAAGGAGGGAAATGAGGTGCAGAGGCACTAGGTAGGAAGTGCCCTTGGATGGTCTCTGTCTTCCAGGGTGTGTTTCTCCTCTTTTTTTTTTTTAAGCCTTTGGTCTGAACATTGCATTTGACCTTGACCTCCAGGAGCTAATTCCTATAATTCTTTAGATAGTTGTATCACTTTTCTGCAAAATTTTTCTGCAAGTAAGTTGCTCATAGCAACTCCAATGCTTTGTGTTAGTTGGTGCACAGAACTAAAGAGGAAGGAGGGATGTTTCATATTCTGATATTATCCGAAGGCTGCCAGATGTTCTGGGTCCTGTAAGACTCAAGAAAGATGATTTAGCAGTTAACATCTCAATTACTGAGCTGCAGCTTTTCTTTAGAATTTAGAATGCTGGCAAAGGGAGGCGACGCAAAAGTAACTTTGCCGAGGACAAATCAAAAAGGGCAGCCAGGTCTGGTCTACACTGTGTTGTAGTCAACACTAGCTGCATTGGTACTCACACCAGCAGGCCCCCTTCCGACTGGAGACTGACCCAAGGGCCTTCCAGGTCTGGGAAGGGTCTAGGATGCTGCAGGGCAATTCATCAGGATTTTATAAAGAAACTGTTTAAATGTTCCTGGACTATGCTTTAAAGAGCAAAAACAATACACCAGAGTATGGCACTTGACAGCCGAGTGCTTCGAACTAAAGCAGCAACTTCAAGGTCACTCTGACCTTACCTCTACCACCACCCCAGTTTCCTGATCCTCCTTTCTCTCCCAAAGGATAGGAAGGGGCTTTCTCCGAGTTTCCTTACCTATCTTAGGACTGGATCTGCCAAAGAGGAACATAATTGCTTCATTTTTCTTACTGAAATGTCATTAACCAGGGAAGATTAAACTCACACCACAGGAGACTGAAAATTAGAGCCCAGAGAAATTTTGTCCCAGGACATTTTCTGTTCTCTGGGCCCACTTATTTCCTCTACAAATGATTTCTTCCTCCTTTAAAAATGCCAGTAGCCTCCCACTTCCCTCACCCCGGGGGGTACTTAAGCCTCAATCCTCCGCCAGCCTTTGAGTTTCATATTTGGCGTAGCTCCCGTGCACAGGTGCCTGGTAATACATTTGTGTATCTTTTTGCCTTTTAATCCACCTATTGGTAGTTTTTTATCAAACCATTAGAGAGAAAAGTTTGAACTTACCCAAATTTCCAAGAGGACAAAATACTGACGGTTTTCTGCCATCCTTAGAAATGGAGAACAGAGCAAGACTTAAACAGGTGGCCAGGTCTCAGCCACTCTGTACTGGGAGCTTTAGGTCCATTGTCCTAATCATCTGCACACCCGTGCATGCCAGTCCTAGAAGAGGTTTTATTTCCATTTCACAGATGAGGAAATTGAGGCTTAAAGAGTTGAAGCCCAAGGTCATCCTAGGAGACAGTGACAGGGACGAGATTCCATTCTGAGTCTGCCTGGCTCCAGCCTGAACTCTTAGTGCTGCACTGTAGGAGTCTTCCGACTGGAGACTGACCCAGTTTCCAAGGCTTCAGTGAACCCCAGGGAGAACAAAAGGAAGCTTAAGAGTACATTCTCCACTTTTCCTATTTGGGGTTCCAAGGCTGGCCCTCTGACCAGCCCACCTGCGGTGCCTGGCTTCTTGCCAACATCTTAGCCCCTCAGCTCACCCGCCAGCTCACACCTCACCTCGCAGGAGTTGCCCTCGATGTCTTATAGCTCCATGAACAAGAGCCACCATGGCCCTGTCTTGGGCTATTTTCTGATACTGTAACAGAATACCTGACTGGGTACTTTATAAAGAAGAGAGTTTTATTTAGCTCACTGTTCTGGAGGATGGGAGGTCCAAGAGCGTGGCACCAGCATGTGCCTTCAGGGAGGGCTTCGTATTGCTTCAACTCATGTCGGAAAGCAGAAGGGATAATAGGGGCTGAGGATATAGCTCAGTTGGTGGGGTGCTTGCCTTGCATGCACAAGGCCCTGGATTCAATCCCCAGCACCATGGGGGGGGGAGTTGGGGGGGTTGGGGGGGGGAAGGATCCTATGGCTAGAGAGGAAGACAAAGAATACAGAGTAAGACATACTCACCTGTATGACAACTCCCTCTTGTGGTGACTTATCCAGTCCAGTGGGAGTGGGCAGCATTAACCCATCCACAAGGGCTCCACCTGTGACTCAAACATCCCCCAAGTGGCCACAAACCACACCGGGGAATTAAGGTTCCAACATACAGACTTTGGGGGATACAGCAAGCCCCAAACTCATTCTACAAGTCCAGAATCACTCTTATAACAAACCCAAATGAAGACATCACAAGAAAGAAAACCACAGGTCAGTGTCTCTGGTGAGTATTGAGCTGTAGACAGCTGTGCCTATGTGCAGGCTCATTGCCTAAGCACCCTTCAACCCTCCTAGCAACTGTGGAGCTGTGCTGATTGAGGTGTGGAGGGGCTCAGGGACTGGTGTGCAGCCACACAGCAGTAAGTGGCAGAGCTAGAATCCAAGCCATGTCCAGATCCAAGCTCAGCCCTTCCCATGACCACCACAGAGGGCCAGAGGAACAACCAAGCCTGTAAATTGGCACCGTGAACCAGCCTTACCTCTGGAAGGCCTCTTGCCTGGATGACACACCAGAGTAGTCTCCTCTCTCTGAGGTAGACCTTCTGCAAAGCCTGCTAGGAAGGTCACAGACCCCCTGCAAAACAACTCCTCAGCCAAAGAACACGCAGCAGTGGGGACACAGAAAGGGCCATGTGTGTGGGAAGCAGGTGTGTGTCCCTCCTGGGCAAGGCCTCTTCCTCTCTGCATCTCAGTCTCCTCATCTGCGCAATGGGGCAAAACTCTAAAACACTGACAAAATCAAATGCCAGCAAGGATGTGAAGCACCAGGAACTCTCATCCATTGCTGGCAGGAACGCAAAGTGGTACAGTCACTCGGGAAGACAGTTTGGCGGTTTCCTATAAAACGAAGCATATTTTACCATATGATCCAGCAGTTGCACTCCTTGGTATTTACCCAAATGAGTTGAAATCGTATGTCCACACAAAAATCTGCACACGGATGTTTATAACAGCTTTATTCAGAATTGCTACGACTTGGAAGCAAGTAAGATGTCCTTCTGGGAGTGGATAAATAAACTGTGCATCAGACAATGGACTGCCACTCAGTGCTGGAGAGAAATGAGCTATCAAGCCATGAAAAGACATGACAGGACATGAAATGCACATTACTAAGTGAAAGCAGCCAATCTGAAAAGGCTCCAGGCCATACCATTCCAACTGTATGGCATTCTGGAAAAAGTAAAACTGGAGACAGTGAAAAGATCAGTGATCACCAGGGGCTGGGGAGGGGGCAGGATGAAGAGCAGGAGCCCAGAGGACTTACAGGGCATGAAACTATTCCACAAGCTATGAGAGGTCGTGTTATCCTACACGTGTCAGAACACACAGAATGTACGATGCCGAGAGAGCCCTAAAGTGAAGGATGTATGCTGGCGGTAGTGATGCGTCTGTGGTTGGTGGATAGCAACAGTGTACCACTCTGGTGCTGGAGGTCCATAGTCGGGGAGCGGGTACCTGTGCTGGCAGCAAATGGGCAATTACTGTGCTTTCTGTTCAGTTTTACTGTGAACTTAAAACTCCTCTAAAAACGAAGTGTTTTGAAAAATGGGGACCAAAGCACCCAGGTCTTAAGCTGGGTTAAAGGAATGGTTTGTGGATGGCAAGTCAGTTCATCCACGAAAGCGCCTGGGGCTCTTCTGTTTTCCATCCAAGCTGTGCCAGAATCTGCAGTGGGATCCCAGGCTGATCCCTTTGACTTTTTCCAGTCCCAGTGTCCTTAGCTACAGAGTAAGATGAAAGCACTCGTTCCCCATTCCCACAGCAAGCTCTCAGAGGGTAAGTGGTGGTAAAGTGACTGTGATAATGACAGGCACCGTTAACGTCTAAGTTCTGTGTTAAGCACTCTATGCACAGTATCTCACTTCATCCTTGAAAAGACTCTGACTTTGCAGATGAGAACTGAAGCAGGGGAGGATGGAGGGAAAGGAGGGGAGAAGTAACTTGGGTCACAACAGATGGTCAGTGTCCAACAAGGTTCTAGAAGACTCAGTGGCCTGTTCTTAACCTTCCACCTCACCCCCATGCCTCCCAGGCTGACCATAGAAGGCACCCCAGGGGGTGCCCCCCTTGCCCAAACCCTGGGGACTGGTTTTGGTACGGCCAGTTATTGGTGACGAGTCCTGCTCCCCCACATGTTGAAGTCTGAACATTAGAGAAGCACGCCAAGGCAAGACATAAAGCAGGGCTTATTTTTAAAGGGGTAACATAGACTTCTCCCGGGAGGGAGAAGGGGGCCACAGCTGGTATCCTGGCATCCCAAGAAGGGAGGGATCTGCCCTTTTTATATGTCCCATGCTTCCTTTGCTCTCCTGCCCTCTTCCCCTTATCTTTCTCCTTCCTGCCTACTGTGGCTAGGCCCTGGAATGCTGGTGGGCTGGCCAAAAGGTGGGAAACAGGAACAGGTGGGCTGAAGGGGGAAGGCAGGATGGAGCAGCCCAGGACACATTAATTAACAACCTTATGCTCCCTGTAGGAGGGGCAATTCCTGGGACAGGTTACCCTGGCAACAGGCTGGAACAGGGGCAGGTTTTGATAAGGGTGGAGGAAGGGCTCTGAAGGAATTTCAATCCCTCAGGGGAGAGCCTGGCCTCCTTGATCTGACCTGACTCGATTTACCTATCTATACTGACTGCCTAATTCTGGCTTCGATTTCATAATAACAAATGATAACCACGGCCAACATTTCTACAGACTGACTATGAGCCAGGGTGATTCTAAAGCATGTGGCATGCTCTGTTTCTTTTAGTTCTTGCATTAATTCCCCCAGATAGGGGATATCTTGGCATTTTACAGATGAAAAAACTGACACAGAACTCAAGCAAGGGAGTACTTCAGACCCAAGAGGGAATGCGTGGATCAGCACATCTGAGGCCCTGTGCAGCCTCCTCACATCTGAGCCCCTATGTGACCTCCCACTACACTGTGCTGCTGTTGTGACATTTCCCTGTGGACCCTACCAAGTTGCTAGCTGAGAAAGGCTGCACTTGGGTCTCCATCTCATGCCAAGTTCATGTAAGGCTGCCTGGCAGTACAGGCTCCTGCCCCACCCAGGATGCCGATTTTGTCTCCCATTCCAGGCCAGGGAAGGAAAGTCAGGAGCAGGGAGCCCCACTGCCCCTCCATAGCACAGGAGACCTGTGGGACAGGAACACCACAGATGGGGGAAGCCCAGGCCAGGGGAGCAAAGCATCTGTGCTCCCAGGAGTTCCCTGGTGTTGGGACTGCAGAAAAGGTGGTGGCAGCACCCCTGCAGGCCCTCCTCCTTGGTTCCCACAGGACAGAGGATGGATTTTAAGGTGTGAGTTTGGGGGGGGGGCTTTCAGAGAGGATGTTTTGCATGGTGAACAGGAAGACTTGAAGCAAGGATGTAGCTCAGTGGTAGAGTGCTTGCTTATCAGGTGAAGCTGTCGGTTCAATGCCCAGCATCACCAGGAAGAAGGAAAGCTAGAGGGAGAAGATGCACTTTAGAACCAGCCAACCTGAGTCTACATCCTGCTGTCTAGGCCCTGGCTGTGTGACCTTGGTTGAATTATTTAGCCTCTCTGAGCCCCTATTTCCTTCTCTGTCAAATGTGGACAATGATAGCAGCCATCCCACAGGGAAAAAAATCTGCCCATGACCTTGTACAGAGGACTCAAAACACAGTGGCTCCATCTCAGCTGTGAAATGGGTGCAAATAGAACCTACCGTGTTATGAAGGTCAATGAGTAAGATGCACCAATGTACTAAGGCAGGGTCCCAGCCTGGAAAAAGTGCGGACTGCTTAGTTATCATGACATCCTCTGTCTCCTGCCACTTCTCCTCATTCAGGCATAGGACCCAGTTGTGTTTTGTCTCCCATTCCAGGCCAGGGAAGGAAAGGGGAGGGGAACTGTTTGGCTTCAGCCTACAAAGTGCAGAGCCAGCTTGGTTCTGAGCTGCCTTCCTTCAGAGGTACAGAAGGGGCTGTGGGAATTCCTGAGCCCTAATTAACACCACAAGGCTCCCTTCTTTGCCCCAGTGGCCTTCCTGATGCCTGGGACCCACACAGGTGAGGGACAGCCAAGCCCCAGGCAAGGGAGCCATCATCAAAGACTGGGATGCCCCATGGAGGTTATACCTCGCTTGGCTGGAAGGTTCCAGAAGGGAGCAAGACAGGTGTGGGGACCATAGACAAATACCCTCAGGAGTCAGTGGCCTTTCTGGTACATCTGACAACAGGATCAGGGACTATTTTTTCCTCTGCACTACAAACTCACTTTTATTATAATCTTGCAGTGAAAGAAATAGTACAAATGGCTGGAAAAGAAATGCAGACAGAAAAAAAAAGTTTTGTTGAATTCTATATACATGTCAATATGAAATTGAAATGTAAAAGTTACAAAATAGAAAATAGTAGAGAATTAATACTTTTAATTAATGTGCTTTTGAAAGGGGAAATTTCTCTACGTATTAGTCATAGCACTAAATAATAGTACAACTTCTGCAAATCTCTGAATGACAATATCAAAAGAGATCTCAAATTCACGTTCAACAGGTAGTAAAGTCATATCTGTCCATCTCTCTTTTCTCATAGCTGATTAAAGAATGCTTCAACATTGAAAAGTTACTTCCCTATGAAGCAACGGATGTACAAATAGGAAAATCTGAACCTTAAGGGCAGGTTTGACAGAGATTCTGGGGATTTCCTTTCTCAGTAAATTCCAGAAATTCAAATACTTTCTCTGTCTTTGTTTCTGCAGGATTGGTGATATTGTTTTTCAACTGTTTCCTTAGTCAAAATTTACAATTCCTTTTTTGAACCAGAAAAAAAAAAATTCACTCTACTTGGAAAACGTTTCTGACATTTTCTTCTGCAAAAAATCAGAGAAAGTGGCTGAGAGATGAACAATGATGTGACCTGACCTGCTGCTTTAGAGGGCACCCCAGCACCTCACGCCTTCTTTCTTCATCCCTTACAACAACTGTCATCACTGATAATTTTGAATCTACTGAGACAAAAAACTATGCCAGAAGAAAACTTGAAAGATTTCACTGCTATGGAATTACTCTCTAAAAATGGTATACAACAGCTGAGTCTAAGAGTGTTGGGCTATGTTGACCAATAAAAAGAGATTAGAGTCAAATTACTAAAATTGGAAATGAAATTGGGGACATTATTGCTAACCTTACAGAAATAAAGATTAAAAGAGAATGTGAACAAGTATATGTGGAAAAACTAGATAAGCTAGCAGAAATGGACAGATTCCTAGAAAGACATGAACTACCAAAACTGACTCAGGAAGAAATAGAAAATCTAAAAGACCCATCAAAAGTCAAGGGGTTCAATAAATACTAATACTAATGCTACTAATAATATCATCCCCCCAAACAAAGAAAAGCAGAGGATAAGATGGTTTCCCTGGTGAATTCCACTAATCATTAAAGAGGAATCAATACCAATCCTTCCGAGAAAGAGGAGAGAACTTCCTAATACATACTGCGAAGCCAGCTTTATCCCAACACCAAATCCAAAGACATCAAGAGAAAAGGAAACTGTAGGTGGCTATCTCTTATGAACATTGCCTGACCTATATGCTAAATAATCATATATTTATCATTGAAAACTAGGGATACTGCAAATTAACACTTTTCATTAATTATTATTTAATAAGCATTGTTTTCAATATTTGATATTGGAGCCAACCCAGTAACTATGAGTAATCAGCTAAGGTATGTCAATCTTTTCAAAGAGCCAACTTTTGGGTTCATTAGCTTTATTGTTTTTATATTCTCTACTTTAATCTTTATTATTTCCCTCCCTTGAGTTGCCTTACATTTAGTTTGCTCTTTTTATTCTACTCCTGTGAGGTGAAGACTTTCTTTCTATTTAATATTGGCATTTACAGCTATAAATTCCCTTCTAAGCACTGTTTTCACTGTGTCTTAGAAGTATTAGTATGTTGTGGTTTTGTTTTTATTGATTCAAAGTATTTTATAATTTTTTCCATTTCCCTGGTGATTTCTTGACACAATGGTTAGGAGGATTTGTTTAATTTCCACATATTTGTGAATTTTCCAGTTTTCTTCCTGCTATTGGTTCCTGGTTTTATTCCACCATGGTCAGAGAAGATACTTTGAATGATTTAAATTTTTGAAATCCATTGAGACTTGTTTTGTGGCCCAACATGTGGCCTATCTTGGAGAATGTTCCATTGAGGAGAACGTGCAGTAGTAGGGTGGAATGTTCTGTCTGTGAGGTCTTACCTTAGTCCAGTTTTTATTGCTATACCTAAATACCACAGACTGAGTAATTTAAAAGGAAAAGGAGTTTATCAGGCTCATAGTTCTGAAGGCTGGGAAGTTCAGGATGAGGTGGCTGCATCTATTGAGATCCTTCTGCAGAGTCCTGAGGTAGCACAAGTCATTACCACATGGAAAGAAGGACTGAGTGCCAGCTCAGGTCTCTTCCTATAAAACCATAGCCATTGGACTATACCCACAACCTTCTGGCCTCATTCAACCTTAATTATCTTCCAAAGGTCCCAACTCAAATCCTACAGTCAAATTAAATTTCTATCCTCTTAATTAATATTGCATAATGGGGATTAAATTTGAACATGAGTTTACAGGTCTACTAGGTTTATAATGTTTAAATTCTCTATTTCCTCACTGATTTTTCCATCTAGTTGTTTCATGCATTATTGAAAGTGGGGGCATTGAAATCTCCAACTATTATTGTAGAACTGTCTTATTCTTTCAACTCTGTCAGTATTTGCTTTATATATTTTGAGATTCTGTTGTTAGGTACATATATGTTTATAAATGATGTATTTACTGGAAGAATTGGCCCTCTTATGAATGTATTATGTTCTTCTTATCTCTTGTAATAATTTTTTACTTAAAGTCTGATTCTCATATTAGTAGAGCTATCTTAGCTCTATTATGGTTACTATTTGCATAGAATATCATTATTCATTAGTTCGCTTTTAACCTATTTTTGTCTTGAGGGGCTTCCACTATAGGGTTACCAGATTTATCAAATAAAAACATTAGATGTCCTGTTGTATTTGCATTTCAGAGAACAATGAGCATTTTTTTTTTTTAGTATTAGCATTTTCCATATAACATTTAGGAATCTTTTATACTAATTTTTTAAAATATCAAATTCAATTTTAACTGGGCTTCTATATTTTATCTGGAAATCCTATTCCAATAAAGAGGTAGACAAAGGCCCTATACTCTCAGAATTTCTGATTTAAGGGGGACCAACTCTGGAGGGCCTCCTGGTTCAGAGGGAAATATAATCTTTGCACAAGGAACTGTAGGCTCAGGAGAAGAGGAATGGGGAAGGGCAGCTCAGTCTTACCAGGAAGCAGAGGGGGGGGGGGGGTCATCCAGGCTTTTCAACCAAGTACTCTGCTCTTTCCTGGGTTTCCCAAGACTCCCCACTCCCACCCTGGGTCTACCCAGGGCCCAGCACCTTAGGCAGTCCTGGGAATCAGCCAGCTGGTTTTTCCAGACTGTCCTGCTAGCCAGACATGAGGGCATGGGAAGGGGCAGCAGGAGGCAAAATCATCTAGACTTTGTCCTGGGTCCCTGAGCCCCAGTACCCAGTGGTACCGCCTTTGGGGTAGGGAGGGGCTAAAGCCTGTGGGGGAACAGGGCACTCATGCACCCCTATTCACATTTGTATGTATGTGCACACCCTCCCATGCACCTCTTTACTAAATACACTTTTCCATGCACTACTATACACCAAACTAGCAGTACAGACAAGGCCTCAAATACTCAGACCCAATGAAACATGCTCTATTCAGACACATGGCCCTGCACACACTTGCATACTTGTTTACATTCTTTCAGTCCTGTACACAATAATAAATCACTGTCACAGCAAGCCTGGTACACTCTGCTCACCCTCTCCTGTGCTTTCCATGTGCATGTGCATTTGCCCATATATGTGGGTTTCTTTGCATGTTCTCCTGCTCTCTATATCTTGATATCTGTCTGCCCCTCCCACCCCGCACTTCCCGCCCAAGAAGGCTGAGGAGGTTTGGCAGGCCAGGTCTCCATGACAACCATGGGTACCTGTCCCATTGGGTGCCAGTTAGCTGGAAAGAAAAGAGGCTGGGGGCAGGGAAGCCATTGGGATTTCGTCCAGGCCTTTTCTCTGAGTGGAGTTGTGGGTGAGGGCAGAGGGGAGAGTGGGGAGGTAGGCATGGGGTGACCATCTGGACCTGAGAGAGCAGAGCTGCAGGCACTGTCCAAGTACTCCAAAATGGCAGATGGGCATCATGGTGCCTAAGAGGCCCTGGGAGGAGGGGGACAGCCCAGTGTGGCATATGCAGGAGCTTCCCCACTCCTCCCAGCCCAGGCCTTCTCCATCCCCACCTTATCACCCTGGGCCTTCTGACTGATTCTGGAAAATCCGCCTTCAAATTCCCTTTCAAGAGACCTGATAAACACTGAGGGGAGGAGTTGTGCTTGGGGATAAAGGAGACTTGATCTTCCTAAAAACCACCAGAGCTCCTGTATCTTCCCCTCTGGGGTAAGTGTGGTCCGTCCCACATTCCCTTTTTAGCCCCTAACCCTGGGGGCTGGTGAGGAAGAGTGCTCCGAAGTGCTATGGAAAAGTCAGATCCCACAACACGGTGGGGGTCAGGAACCGAGTTCCCGGGGTGCCCCAGGTTGTCAGCATGCTTCCCTTCTGTGAACCTAGAACAAGGGCTACTTATGGCAGCACCCGCCCTCCAGGTCCTAGAAGGTCCAGGGAGGACACCTAAATTGGGGCCCTGATCGCCCCAACCAGAGAGAGGGTGATAGGCTGTTTGTGGGGGACAGAGCTGAGGCATCCCGGCCGCACGGGGCTGGCTGCAGTCTTCTGTAGAGCACTTGCACATCGGCGGCCAGGAGCCCAGTTAGGGGACAGCCTCCAGCACCTTCAGCCTTCCGCTTTTGACGTGGGGATCTTCCCAGGAGTCTCCCAGCATGGTAAGAGAACCAGGACCCGGCCGCGTCGACCCACGGCGGGACTCTTCAGAGGGCTGCCCGGGCTCCCGATCTCCCCGTTGGGTTGGGGGACTGCAGACCACCGAGGCTCGTCTTGCCCCCTTTCCTCTTCCCTCCCCAGCTTTCACAGGTGGAAACTCCCAATTAAATCCTTGAGCTCCTAACTGCATCTCAACACCTGCTTCCCGCAGGGCCCAAAACGGCACAGATGCCACAAGCCGCAGTCCTCCGAGCGTGAGTGAGCACGGGCGTGCGCGTTTTGGGGGACAGGTTTCTCTTGGAGCCCGGGAGTTGGTAAGAAGGATGCGGACCGCGCTGCCCTCTGGTGGACATTCCGTGGAACTACAGCTCCAGGACGTGAGGTTGGTGGAGAACGTGGACGGTCTTAGCCGACTGCTCCCTCTGGTCACGCAGAGATCACAGCACGAACTGGGAAACCGAGAGGGCAAGGATTACACAGAAAAGGCCTTGCGCCATCCTACCATCATCAGGGTTGTCTTTTCTGCTCCCCATCTGTCCCTTCGGCTCTTCCCGTGGGCCCTGGTTGGCACTATCACTCTGCCCTCCGCTCCTCTCTCATCCCCGCTGGGATCTGGCTTCCGAGGACTAGGAGTGGGGCTAGGAATCGGCTTAAGTGCTCTGAACCGCTCAGACGTGGGCGGACTCGAGGTTTTTAAATCTTGTAGGGCCAAGAGAGCCCTAAACTCCTCCAGAAGCCGCTGCCCTTCCTGCGGGGGGCCGGGGAAATTCGCTTGTTTATTATTTATTTTTATGCAAATGCTCTAGACCAAACAAAGCACAGGGAACCGTGTCTGGCAAGAAGCACATGCTCAGTAAACATTTGCTGAATAAAATTGAAGAGGATCTGGCGGCAAAAGGTGCATTATCTCAATGAGGAAAGGCCTTGGAGAGCAGATGAGAAGCCGACAGGTGAAACTGATTCTTCTGGGAGCGTTCCTGCTTGCCAAAAGCGGTTCAGGGGCTGGGGATATAGCTCAGTTGGTAGAGTGCTTGCCTCATATGCACAAGGCCCTGGGTTCAATACCCAGCACCAAAAAAAAAGAGTGCTTCTGGACACTGGCTCATTCTCTGGGTTCCTCTGCTCATTTTCAAGAGATCTGGATTGGAAGCTTCTCCAGCTCTGTGGAGAGCAGACCTATGGGGCACAAGGTGACAAGCAGGCTGCCTCCATGGACACTCACTTTTTCTAGCCTCCTGGGCAGGAGGTTTGATTACAGCACCTGCCCTGTCCCCCACAGCACAGGAGAAGAAACTGAGGGTCCATAGTTCACCCTGCATAGAGGTAATACAACGAGGTCAAGCTGAGGCTGTGTGGCAGTACCTGCAGGCTGAGTTGCTAGTCTATTCTCTAAGCAACTTCCTTTTGCAAAGCTCTCTCATACTGTTCTGACAACCTGGGGAGGGCAAAGGGATGGCCACAGGACCCTGGGTCACAGTCAGTGGGCTGAGGCTTGGGAACTGGATGGCTAACCCAGAGTGACTGACCTGTCTATGCTGTGGATGAGAAGCCAAGGGGCAGGAGCTGAGTGGGGACTGCCTGCAGGTGCAGCGACTAGCAGGGGCCACCCCTAGGGGAAAAGTGCACCCCATTACACAGCCTCCAGCTCCTTACTCTGGGTCAGCACACCCACTCTGCTACTCTCCACACAGTGTCTCAGGGCCTCCTGAGACGGTCTTCAGAGACCTGAAGAAAGAGGAATGGCGGGGATAGAGGCACTGCCCTTTGCAGGTATCCTTCCCACCTTGCAAAGGACTCCCGCTGTGCAACCCACTCCTTTCCGTGAGCTGCACCCTTGGGTTGTCATGTATTATGGAGTCACAGGCCTGGCTTCAAGTCCCAGCCCCACCTTTTACTGACTGCTGAGGGTGACCTTATCTGACCTTGGTGGCCTCTTCTGCACCCTAGAGTCAGACTATCTGGAGATGAACCCTGGCTTCTTAGTTATGGGACTTGGAGCCACTTACCTATCTGCTTACCAGTCTCTCTGAGCCTCAGAGTCCTCACTTACAGAGTGAGAACAGCAACTCTTCCATGGAGTAGAGAAGTCAGAGCCAGTGTGCAGTGAAGTGTGGGCTGGCCAGAGGAGTGGGTGGGTCCTGCCTCAAGGGTGAGGAGAATGAGATGAGGAGGGTACTGCTCTCTCCCTCCCAGAACTGACCTCCCAGCGGGGCCAGGAGCCCCAGGTGACCTCACCTGGGTCACCTCCCCTACAGTGCTCACTGTCACTCCCCTCCTTCCCCACTTTGGGCCTCAGGGGTTGGGGGTGAGACCAGATTCTCAACTGTTTTTAAAAACCCCGGGCTTATGAATGGAGCAGCTCTGATTACAAAAGATTTTTTGTTTGGTTAAACTCTTTTCCTGCTCTATCTGCTTATGGGACAAAATGTGAAACAAAATAGAGAGGCAAAAATGAAAACAAAACCAAAATCAGACCAAAAAAACCCCTGAAACATCAAGTTTATAGTAATTGAGGATTCATTGTGACATATTGCCTTTAGATTTCTTTGCGATTTTCTTGGCAGAGTAAAGTTTATATACTGTGTAGACAATTTTGCATGATAATTTATATGATGGGTATTTTGCCACCTTTAAAAAAATTGTTTTTGTAGATATTTTTAAGGCCTTATAATTCTTCTTCTTCTTCTTCTTCTTCTTCTTTTAAATATTTTTTCAGTTGTAGATGGACACAATACCTTTATTTTATTTGTCTATTTTTATTTAGTGCTGGGGATCGAACTCAGTGTCTCATGCATGCTAGGCAAGTGCTCTACCACTGAGCCACAGTCCCGTCCCAATACTCCATCTTTTAAGGGGCCCTAAATTCCACAGCTATTGCCTTGTTTGGGGGCAGTTTGGTTGTCTCCATTTTTTTCAATAACAAACACTGCCACAATATATATTTTTGGGCATAAATTCTTTATTTCACATCTCGGCTTATCTCCTCAGGACATGTCTCTAGAGCAGATATTACCGGTAACAGGACTGAGCACTTTTTTGGCTGCAGATTACACTCTGGACACATATGACCATCAACACCACAATATCTTTCCAAACACGCACCATCATTGACTGAGGATGTTTTATAGGTAACTGTCATTTCTCTGATTTCTCATAATGCTGAGCACCCTTTCTCCATCCGTTTCTTTGTCATTTGCTAATGGAGGCTTCATAGCCCCCGACCAAGACCAGGTTCCACAGTTACCCCCAGATCCGCCCCCCCCCCCTGCAGCGGGCAACACAGGAGATGTGGAAAGTCAACAGGTCAACAGCTTTCCCAGCCCCAAGTCCAGGGTGGATTCTGCCCGTGTTTCAAAAGGAAATTTGGAATAAGAAGTTGAAGGGGTTTCCCCAGGACTTAGACAAATGCCCCAGCCTTAGCAAGGGCAGTCGTGGGCTCTCAGAAGGGGCACATTCCTGGTGGCTTCCTCTGTCTAGGTCTGTGAGGGGAAGGCGCCTGGGCTGGTGAGAGGCTGGGGGTGGACTGGAGGGTGGGTTGAGGCTGGTTGCACAGGTTCTCTGGGTGGGCTTCCCTCTTTCAGGTAAGTACCTTCCTGCCTCTTGAGGGTTAGGACCTGTGGCAGAACTCAGCTGGCATTTCGCTGAGTGCTTCTCCCACCTGCACTAAATCCAGAGGCAGGAACTCCAGGGTGGCCCTTCTCAGTTGCCTCTGAGATAGTCCCTGGGCTTCCTCCAGTCTCCAATTCCAGCTCCCTAAAAATGGCCAATGGCGCCACCTAACGCGTGTCGCTGGACTCTGCTGGGCCTGCCCACTTTCCTGTAGTACGTGCGCAGCCCACTCCTCCTTCTGAGCTCTCCCCTGCCTCTTCTGCAGCCTGTCACTGCTGTGCATGTCACTCTCATCCATGCTTGGCTTCTGCAATTCCTTCTTCCTTCCCAAGTTGACCTTTCTAAGATTCCAATATGGTTCAACCACCTTTTGCTTATGACCTTGAACTCCCCTCCTCCATTGCTCCCAGGGACACACTCAAACTCCTCACCCTGGCTGGTAGGGCCCTGTGTGATCTGGCTCTCTCCTTCCTCACCTGACAATGTCACCTTCCCCTTTCCTGGAAAAAAATATCTTCACTGTACAACGTCTGGGAATAAAAGTGCCAGGAGCAGTCCTGCTTCTGGCCTTGGCCCAAGAGGACTCCTCTGTCCTTTGCTGGAGTCACTCCTTATTCTCTAAAACTGCCAGAGATCAGCTCCTCCCCGAGGTCTTCCAACTCCTATTACTTTTCTGCGACTCCTCTAACAGATTACCACAAATATGGTGATGTGCACAACTTTGTTCTCTCACAGTTCTGAAGTCCAAAATGAATCTTGTGGGGCAAGAACCAAGGTGTGAGCCACCTGTGTGCCTTGCTTTGTGACCCTTCCCTACTACTCCCACCTCTCTGACCTCATTCTTCCCTCTTCCAAAATCTTGTGATTACATTGAAGACCACCCAGATAAGCCAGGATACGCTCCCCTTCTCAAGATCCTTAATCATGTCTGCAGTGTTCCTTCTGCCACTTAATGTGCAGCTCATGGTTCTGGGGACTAGGACCTGGCCTCTTGGGGGTATTACTAATGCAGACGGCTCCCTCCCCCAGATATGGATGAGGTGGATGCCTCTTGTTGCTTCCCGGCTATCTGAGCTCTCTTCTTCATTGGACACATCCACCTGTGTATACCTGTCTGTTTACTTGTCGACTCCCCTGCTAGTCCCAGCAGCAGAGACTGAGCCCTGTGCCCGGTGTTCCTGGGGCATGGCAGAGTGGGCATAAGCAGTGCCAGCTGAATGCTTGTTGAGTGAATGGATGTCTATCTCTCAGGCTTCTTCAGTCACCCAAAAGGCAGGCAGCAGAAAGCCTCGCTCTGGGTGGGGGGCAGCTTCTGCAACCGCCAAGCATCCTTGGTGCACCCCCTCTTCCTTTCTCTTTGTCCCAAGGAACCAGTGATGCCAGCAATCCACTGGGTGGAGGGAATTGCTTGAGTGGAGGTCTGGAGGAAGGCTCAAGGCTGTTGTGACCAGAGAGGCTGGCCACTGGGCAGCTGAAGCGTGCAACTCTGTGACGGAGAATAAGGAAGCGAGGCAGGAAAGGGCCTTAGTCATCCCATTTGGGGGGCCTCACATGTGTGCAGGAGTCGGTCTGCAGTGGAGGAGGTGGCTCCAGTCAGCTGGTGCTAAAGAGACAGGAGACTTCACAGGCACATGCAGAGCTGCCCATGGCCTCCTCTGATGGGGCTGTCACTGAGGCAACAGAGGGAGCTGGTTGCCCAGCAACGGGGCCCTGCACCACCCAACTATCCCTCCCATGGCCATTTCTGCCCCTTGGGCACTTGTGCCCTTTCTAGATTGTGCCAACATTTAGATAAAACCAGATGTCCTCTGAGTCCAAATGCCAAGGGCAACAGATGAAAGGAGTCTTGTGTGATTGTCATGGTCAGGGGTCATAGGTTAAGCATTAGAAAAAAAGGAGGGTAGAGGTGGCCTCGGTGAGCAGAGGGGATCAAGGAAATGTTTTGGTGTAAATCTTTCCTGGGTATTTTCCCTTTTTCATTGGTACGGGGAGGGCAGCAGCCTGGCAGTCAGAAGACCTGGTTCCTTGGCCTGGACCTGCTTCTCACTGAGCGGTTTCATCAAGTGACTTCCCCTCCCTGGTCCTCAGTATCTGCATCTGTGAGAGGAGAGCCTGAGCAGGCTGATGAGAAGGCCCTTCCTGAGCCTGATGTTCTGTGGTTCCAGAACTTCGAGGGCAGAGACAGCCCCAGGTTCCCCGCCATGACATTGTCCTGCAATCACCCACCATGTGGCATCTAGGTCTTGATCTGTGTTGTGGGGGAAGAAGGTCTCACCTTCATGAAGGGCCCCCCAATCTATATTTTAGATGTTATCACCAAGGTTTTAAGAGGCCACCGTCATGTTTTATAAACATCACATATTAATCTGCCATCGTAAACATTTAAAATAAGCTGCAGATGAGTGAAGGTCAAGGCCGGGCCTGGAGCCTGTAGGGAGAACCCTTGGGAGACCATTTCTTAGTTTTCTGTCCCTGAGAGTTGGGGCCTGGGCTAGTCAGGCTTGAAGGGGGACACACATGCACAGAAGCAGTTCCCGTGGTCTAGGAGCTGCCTCTCTTTTGGGTCACACCTTAGGTTCTCCCCACTGAACCCCTCTCCACTTTCCTCAGAAAGTAAGTGTTGGGAAGGCTAAGTGAGGACCTTCCCTCAGATCACCCAGGGGTGGGCAGCCTGGGCCTCCTTCCCCCAGAGAAACAGGACACTGCCCCTCCACCCAGACACACTGAGCATGCCGGGGTGTGGCGGGGGGAAGCTGGTTTCCCACCTCTTGGAGCAGGCCCAGCTCGCCAAAGAGCCCATGACCATCTGAGGGCAGGCAGCCCTTAGGTGGGAAGGAGCTGGGAACATGGCGAGAGTTGAGTGTCCCCCTCTGGGTTTGAGCCCTGGTTCTCACAGCTGCGGTACATCTTTTTAGTCCTTAGGACTCCCCTCTGAAAAATGAGAGTGGGGACTCTCTAGAGCCCCTTTCATCCCAGATGTGCTGGGACTCTGAAGGGACCCACTGGCTCTTGGAGAAAAACTTCCCCAAGTGGCTGAGAGATTTGTTCTGAGACACCCCCACCTGCTGGCCATTCTGGGTGGTACGCTTAGCTCTTCTCAGAGGACTTTCTGAGGTGGTAACGACCTTGTTAATATGTACCTGTGGAGCCTTAGTTGGCACCTGGGTCGTTTTGTTAATTTTTTTGTAAAAAGTTATGGTGTTCCAAATTTATAGATTGTGAAACTGAGCCTCGGAGAGGTCATGTAACTTGCTTGATTGGCCAAGGGTGGGGCTGAAATTCAGTGCTGTCATTCTGACTCCAGAGCCTCTCCTATCACTCATTCGCTCCTGGCTCTCAGAAAGAGGTTCAGAGGCCCAAGATGAGTGACTCACCAAGACTCCATGGCAAGCTAGAGACAAAACTGAGAAAGACCGTAAATCAACTAGCAGCAGCCGCACACGTGGGCTCCTCCTCACTTTCAGGGGCTCCTCTGAGCTGCTCTGCATTTTCGCTTTAGTATAGAAGCAGCTCCACTCTGTCCAGACAAGCAGCTTTCTTCATGGAGAACCTGGAGCTCAAAGCACACCCGGAACCCGGCGTCTCTCTTTTCCACCTTTAGTCTCCTCTGCCTTTTCCCAGGTCTGGAAAACCCACTAAGTGTAGTTTTTTTGTTTTGTTTCTGGGGTACCAGGGATTGAACTCAGGGGCACTTGACCATTGAGCCACATCCCCAGCTTTATCTTGTGTTTTATTTGGAGACAGCCTCATTGAGTGGCTTAGCATCTCACCTTTTTGCTGAGGCTGGCTTTGAACTCGTGACCTCCTGCCTCAACCTCTTAAGCTGCTGGGATTTCAGGTGTCACTGCTGCGCCCAGCCAGGTGTAATTTTTGCTACCCAGGAAGCAGGAAGTTGAGGGGCTTGCCGAGACTATGAGAGACCGAGTAGTTTGTCCATGGCCACACACAAGCAGCCTTTTGGAGAAGCTGGGACTACATTGGAGAGACCCAAGGCCCAGCCCAGAGCTTTCTCCTCATCTGACAGCAAAAGTTAGGAGGAGACAATGACAGGCCCTGGGCATGAAGACAGGCCAGCAGCAGGCCCTGGGGCCATCCAGACAGCTCAGGCCCCACAGCTACCAAAACCCAGTGAGGGAAAAACAATCCAGCACAGCCAGATGACCCTAGCCAGAGGTGGCTGGTGGTTCCTACTAGGACAGGACTCCCCCGCAAATCCCTAGAAACCTTGGGGCAGTTAAGTCAGGAATCAATTTACATAAACTCATTCCATGCACACTTCAAATCAGCACGTGGCTTTGGAGAGGTGAGGAAACAACATATCGCAGTGGATGGTAGAATCTTAAACCAACTCCTGGGAAATCTTGGAGCAAATCCCTCAATGTCTCTGAGATACATTTCTTCATTTGCAAAATAGACACTACAATTCCTTGCCTGGTCAGCCTCCTGAGGGGGCGGGGAGGAAGGGGGGAAGAGGACTGGAATATAATAGACAATTAACAAGGGAGCAGTTTTATGTTCAAAAAAGAGCACTGACTCTTTCCTACTCAAGGAACTAGGGGTGGCAAGTGCAATCCACTGTTGGTATTTTGTTCAAAAAATGAATGACATGAGTTAGTAAAAGAGGGAAGCAGAGCCGGGTGGGATTTGGGGGTTCAAGGGAACTGGCATTGAGGAAACGAGTCCTTTCTAGAGGAAATGCCAAGTCCCTGGGTGGTATTGGGCTTGACAGCCCTTCTGGAATTGGCAGGCTCTCTGCCACTTTCTTACAACCACACCCTCAGGGCTGGGGGCTGGGGGCTGGGGACTCTTGGCCTGAGCTCTGGAGGAATCCATCAGCACCCCCAGGGGACACCCAGGGCCTCTCAGGCATGCCTCTGTTACCAAGCTCTTTGCCCTCATTGAATTGGACAATTGCATTTTTCTTTCTGCAGTGACCTAGGGAAGAAGAAGCCTCTGACTCTTCGCAATGCTGCCCTGGTCATTGCTCAGATCCCCTAGTGTTACCACCCCTGCTCCAGCAGGGCCCCAAGGGGAGGGTTGTGCTAAGTCTGGCTGGGAGCATCCAGCCGTGGCCTCAGAACTTCCAGGATGGTGGGGGAAGTCAATGGGAAAACCTTTTCTCTATCTCAAGAGCTTTAAAATTGGAACGCAGCCACGGCCACACGGGAGCTGTCAGACAACGCTCAACTCAAATGCAAATTGAATTTACCAACTCTGTCAGCTAGGGTTGGAGCAACCACAAATTTTGAAGTCAAACAAGCCTGAGTCCTAATACATATAGTACCAAATGTCTTTCCACATCAGTACGAATAAGCAGTGAAAATAAAATGAATTAAACACCCATGTTGAAAAGCTAGGGGCAAAAAGCCATGAAGGCCCAGAGACAGGGACTTCCGAGGAGGGGAGGCTGCCATAACCCAGTCTTCTCTCCAGCAAGCCCTGCTATGCAGGCTTCCCATGGGGCTGTGGGACCCAGCCTTGCAGACTCCAGATCCAGAGCTGATGGAGTCTCTGAAGCCATTGTGCTGTTACGGTCAGAGAATAATAAGACCTCCAGCTCACGACTGCGGCCACTAATAGACGAATAGGTCTTCTCCATTCCACCTAGAAGGATCAGAAACAGTTCACATTCCAATGAGAAAGGTTCAACTCTTCACTTAGGATTCTGCTTCAGGATGGTAGGGACTGTCCTGCTCTCTGTCATGAGTCCTGGAGAGATTGGTGAGACACTTGCACTCCCAAGGGTGGGGACAAACCCTACAAAGCTCAGGGGCCAGCCACTTCAGAGAAGTTGGAGGGGTTTGGTGGTCAGGAGGTGTGCTGAGATGACCCCTCCAAAATAAAAGACATGTCTTGCATCCTGATGTACCTCTGATCCCCAAGGCAATACATTTCACATCAAGGAATGTTGCTCCAGCCCATATGGGAGGAGGTCCAGAGAAGAGAAGTCCTGCAGCAGGTCCAGGTGTGGTAGGATGAACCCTCCCTCTTGGGCCATGTGATCCAGCAGGTCCTACGTGTGGAGGTGTCAGGGTGGTAAAGGTGAAGCAGCGGGAGTTTGGCAGGCTCCAGTTTAGAGAACCAGTGTGCAGACCTCTGGCCTTCTGGAAGAAGGTCAAGCACAGCAGAGCATACTTATCCTTTAGTGAAACAGCTCCTGACTGGCCTGTTACTGAGTCCTGGTCAAGATGGTACACTTGATTATTGGACATCAAGTGACCATTTATCTGGGACTGCTCATTAGGGTCCAGAGTCTCTTCAACCCCAAAACCATAAAGTCAGACCTGGAGCGGTCGGTCGCCAGGGGGAAAGGTACATTTACACCACGCTTGAGCAGGACCCTAGGCATGAACAAGCTGCAGGAGTGGGTGGTCCAGATACCCTTGTCACCTTCCAGCCTTGGGCCAAAGCCTTTCCCCCAGGTGACTTCTATGACCGTGTGTGTGTGTGTGTGTGTGTGTGTTCTTGTATGACTAGCTAAAAAGGGAGAAAAAAGCTTGAGCAAGGATGTGTTAGTATTTTTTTTTAAATTTTTAATTTGGTCTTTTTAGTTGTACATGACAGTAGAATGTATTTTGACATATCATAATACATGGAGTATAGCTCCCCACTCTTGTGGTTGTACATGATGTGGAGCTACACTGGTCGAAGTATTCGTGTATGAACAAAGGAAAGTATGTCCGATTCATTCCACTGTCTTTCCCATCCCCATCCCCATCCCCCTCCCTCCCCTGCCCCATGTATGTTAGCATATCAGAGAGAACATTCGGCTTTAGTTTTGGGGGATTGGCTTATTTCACTTAGAATGATACTCTCCAGTTAGGGATGGGTTGGTTTAATGTGTGAAAAGAGATAATGTATGAAAAGAGATAGTGGGTGCCCTAGGGTTACCTTCAAGGTGACCCCGAAAGACAGTGAGTGGGAGGGGAGAAGCTTTTCCATGGATGGAGCTGTGTTCAGTGAACCTGGTCCCCTCTGTGAAGTAGGAAAAGCAGCCCGGAGTGAGAGTACATAGAGAGTGTTGGGAAGAAGCCAATGGCCAGGCCATCTGGTCAGGGCTTGGACGGTCACAGACAAGGAAGTACGTGGCAGTGGCATATGGATAGGCATATGGGAGTGGGCACATAGCATGAAGATTTTTATATGAAATGTTAACCCCACCAGGAAACCATGCAAGAGGCACAAAATGACCAAGTGGACAAAATGATTCAGCCAGTCAACATTAGCTGTCCCTGTCATTAGCCACCCCAGAATTAGCATGATAGGCCCATTCATGGAGTGGCCATGGTGGCCAAAACCTGGAGCACCCGCAACATGGACTTTCACTCACCAAGGCTCATCTAGCTTCTGCTGCCAATCAACGTCCACTTGTCAGCAGTAGAGACCAACACCAAACCACTGATTTGGCACACTCCCTGGAGAAGAACAATTGTCTACCTGGTGGTCAGTGGACTGCATCAGGACCCTCTTATCCTGGAAGATCCTATGGTTTGTGCTCACAGGGCTTGACACCTATTCTGGGTGTGGGTTTATCTTTCTTTCCTAAAGAGCCCCAACCTGCACCACTGTCTGGGAGCTGAGAGAATGTCTACTTCATACACATGGATTTCCATCCAACGTGGCATGTGACCAGGGGACCTCAACACCACAAAGGAGGTGTAGGTAGGAGTGGTCTATGATTGAGCGTCCATTGGTCACACCTTGCATTTCTGCATGAAGGGTGCTGGGCTGGGGAAATGTGGGAATGTCCTCCTGAAGGGCAGAGAAAGTAGCAGCTTGGAGAGACACCCTGAAGAACAGGCAGCCTCCTTCAGGATGCATGTATTTATTAAACTGCAAACCTCTATGTGGTCCTTGTTCTCAGCAGGAAAGATACACAGACCCAGGAGCCCAAGGGGGGCAGTGAGAATTGATTCCATCAGGGCTTGGACAGATCCCAAGTCCCTAAGTTTCCTTTATCGAGCCGGTGAGTGACAACTGAGGAAGGGACATATATGTGAGAATTCATGCATATATTTGCTAAGCACTCGATTGTGCCAGCATAATGACTCCTGAACTTGTCATGGCATCATGAGAAGGAGCCATTATTGCCACCATCTTATAGATGCAGAAAATGAGGCACAGAAAGGTCATAAAACTAGAGGTTGATCAACGTCTCGGCACATTATCAACTGTGATGAATATCACTAACTCCTGCAGTGTGCAGGGCCCCGTGCCAGGCACTAGAGGGAGCACAGAGAAGTCTAAGATGCTCTCCCCGTCCTCACAGGGTTTGGGAAGGAGCTGGCATGTGATGTCCTCCCTCTTGTCCACCTGGGGAACTCGGCCTGGATGACCCAGCTCTGGGGTTCTCCCCAGGCAGCAGGACCCCTCCCGGTTCTCTGCTCCCACTTCATGGACTCAGTTCTGTATGCTCGTGTCACATACCATCCAAACTTTGGCTTCCCTGTTTCCACGGCTGAAGGAGGTCTCCTTGAGGACACAGATGGAGTTCTAGTCATCCTGGGTTCCGGGTTCCAGCAACTAGCCCAGGGCCTGGCAAAAATGCATGCTCCATTGAGCATGGTGGATGGGCCAATCGATGGCTTAAATGATGACTTGCTTTTCACACACACAATATATAATGTTGTATCTTGTTTCTCAGTTACTCCTCTCAGTCACCTTCTGAGGAGGGCATCATCAGCATCCCCCTTTCATGGGTGGGGAAAATGAGTCACCAAGGGATTAAACCACTTGCTCAGGAAAGGCAGAGCCAGGGTATGGATTCTGCCATGGGATGTCAGCACCTCTATTCTCAACCACTACACGAGGCTGATCTGGCCTCAGAGCTTCTCCAAGACTTGAGAGTCACTGCAAGGGAGGCCCTTTGGAAGGGAGCAGGGGAGTCTCTATGGGAATTCTTCATGCCAGGGCTGGTCTGAAGGTGGGACCTGATCAGAGAAAGGGAGGGGGGGGTATTCCAGTTAAAAGGAGAGTGGGGAGACCTCATCCTGACACCTGGGCAGCCATGGAGGGCTGCTGGTGGGGACTGGGAAGGGTGCAGCCCCCCTGAGAAGCTTAGCTTGGCAGTCACGAGCAGGAAAGGGGAGGAGTGGAGGGAGACCCTGGGACAGGAAGAATGGATGGGAGATGTCTGCAGTCACCTCGAGGGGCGAGGGGAAGCCTTGAGCTCAGAGGGGGCTGAAAGGAGGCGATTGATTCAAGAGTCACTACAAGGGAGGCCCCTTGGAAGGGAGCAGGAGGATCTCCATGGGAATCCTGGATTCTGCCCCTGGGAAGTTGGCCTCCCTGGCCTTAGAGTCACATTTTTAGTCATTCCCACAAGCCCCTGGGGTGAAGGGAGGAAGGATAGGAAAGGGTAGAAAGATGGGCTAGGGGTCCACTGGCCCCTCAAGCTCTTAATCTGTGTCTCTGCAATGTCAGGAATGGGCTCAGACACCAAGATAAACAAGTTGTTGACCTGGCCCAGGCTGAGAATGGCGCTGATAGTGACTGTGAATCAGCCCCAGGCATTGGTCCAGAGCAGAGAGACACTTCCCAGCCAGGGGGAAGGGAACAGCCAAGCACTATTCTGGAAAATTCCATTCACATCATTCATCTTTTCAAGGGAGAAAGCTGCAGACCAGGGAGGGGACATGACTTGTTCAAGGTCACAGCAACTGGGAGCTGGCATTGGAGTGTGTGTGGCTGACTGTGCTTTGTGGGCACTTCTGGCCACAGGACACCTTCCCCTGCTGGAAGCCTTCCAGAGCCATCTCCACCAGGCCAATCTGACACTTCTTGGATTCACGCTGCTTTGGCAGTTAAAAGTTTCCTTTTTTCTACCATAAAATCTGACACCCCTGGAGAACTTCAGAACAAGGTTTCTCTTGTTAAATATGTGCCCAGCCGCACTCAACAATCCCATATTGATTGCTGATTATCAGCAAGGAAGCAGAGATGACATTTGGGTAGACATTAGGGTTGGTCAACAGTACTTCACTTCCCTCCGTCTTGGCGTGTGGCATCACTGCACACCAATGCTTTATGGGGGTTAAGTGAAGCCATATGACTTGCTCTGGATTTATAAAATGTGAGCAGAGGTAACAAATGACCCTTCTGAGAAGAAGCTTTATGAGCCAGTGCACAGTTGGCTGTGTCCCCTCCTGCCTGCAACTATGAAAGTGGTGAGATGGAGCTTCAGGTGGTCTCAGGACTGAGGGAGTCCCCTTCCCTCTAGTCCACAGTGGACAGGTAATGTGGGCCAGACAGTAATTCTTGTTGGTGTGGGGATTGTTGTTTTCACAGCTGGACCTCACCCATCCTGACTGACATGGAAATCTGTACTTTCTGTCGAAACAAATAAACCAGAAAATTAAAAGATGTGGAGTCCTCTTAGGGTGGCAGTGAGGAAATTGATAGCAGAGGCTGAGAAGACGGCCATAAGTGAAATGGAGAAACATTTGGGAAGCTGTCACTTGTGATTCCCTGGAAGAGACTCTAGGGAAAGAAGTTGGGAGACAGAAATGTGCTAGTGTGATTTGCTTGGTGTTGGCTGCCTTTGGAAAGGTACCACAAAACAGATGAGCTTAGTGATTAAGTGGTGGAGGCTCATGTTTGTTGGTCCATATGGTAAAATAAGATTTGGTTCATTTGAGGTCTTCTACTTCCAACCAAGAAAAAAAAAAAAGACTGAATTTACTGGTCCATTTGAAACAACTAAAAGCATGAAACAATGATTTTGAAGACAATCAGACATCAAGAAACAAATGACAGTGATTGCTAAGACATCACAGACAAATGTGAGGAGTCCCAGGACTGTTCCAGCCTGCTGCCTTGTGAGAGATTCCAGCCCACAGTTCAGGAGAAGGGATCCAGGCAGCTCCCAGCAGACTCCTCGAATTGAGAAGGAACTGATCTAGGAGAAGGGATCTAGGCAGCTCACAGGGCACAGTGCTGGAGAAGAGAGAGCCATGCAGAGAAAGAGCTCCAAAGACACAGAGAGGGTCTCTTCTGTATTCAGCAGAGCACTGATCTGCACCTGCATGTGAGGAAGCTGCACAAGCCAGGAAAGAACCACCTGATAGGATTAAAGGGACCAGCACCAGAAGCTCATTCAGGATCAGGAATGATGCTTCTCCCCCAGCTGGACTAAGAAATCTGATTCAGGGAGCCTAGAGCAAGTGCTCAGAAGGTCTTGTTTTAATGGTGGGGGGTTGATTCACTCTAGATGATGTTATTTTGCTGAAACTAGATCTCCAATGGCAGGTGAATTGTGATACTGACTGCAATGAGGTGGATTCCTTTGGGCTCAGCACACGATCATCTTGTGTTGCAGGATAACCTAAATCCCATCACCTTCTCCGTTATCCAGGCTACTACAAAGACCTTTGTTCGTTTAGTAGGTGATGTCGCTTGGTATGAACTCATCGTTTCTATGTGATGTCTCCTTCTGTGCTAGTCTCACTGGCCCTTAAAAATAAAATAGTATACTTGGTGAAAACAGGACTCTTAATTCAAATGAAAATGAGGGCCCTGAAATCATATAATGGTCCTTACTTATAAAGTGTTTAGGTAGATCAGTGCTTTTTCACAGCGTGGTCCAAAGAACACTGAAGCTCCTAAGAGCTTTCAGGGGGTACAAAAAGTCAGAGCTATTTTGATAATAATCCTAAGATGTCAACTTCCCTTTTTACCATGTTGAAATTTACACCCATGGTGCAAAAACAAAGGTGGGAACAACTGCTGGTGACCGAGCACGAGAGGGGCTGTGACATCAGACGTCCTAGAAGATTTTGATCGTGTTTTTCAGCACCACACATGCATAGTTCATCATTTTTACTTAAGAATGTCCTGAATGAGGCTGGGCATGGTTGAGCACACCTGTAATCCCAGCAGCTCAGGAGGCTGGGGCAGGAGGATCACCAGTTCAAAGCCAGCCTCAGCCACTTAGGAAGGCCCTAAGCAACTCAGCAGGACCCTGTCTCTAAAATATGAAAAAGGGCTGGGGATCTAGCTCACTGGTTAAGCACCCCTGGGTTCAGTCCCAGTATTAAAAAAAAATGTCATGGATGAAACAGTAAGAATTATTCATTAAAAAAATATTGACCCTTGGATAAATGCCTTTCTAATATTCTTATCTATTGTGACAAATGGCAGAAAGGTATCCAGCAGGTGTCCTGCATACAGGGATCTGTTGATTACTCGGGGGAAAGGACAACTTCTTACTAATTATTTGAATTGTGAACTAAACCAGATACTTTTTTCATAGAACTCCATTTTTACTTGAAAGACAAAGTACAGTTTTCAGGGTTGGGTATTTGGCAGACTTTATGAAAATAAACGAAGCAAGCCTACCACTTCAAGGAAAACAACCAGCAACAATTGTTGCCAATTATAAAATAGTACAAATTAGAATTTGGGAAAACTTGTATTTTGCCTCCTTAAGATTGACAGCTTCCCGATACATTGTGATGGTCAGGAATGTTATTTTTTTAGATTATGTAATGAGATGTTTCAACATTTGGAAGGACTACTTAACTCAGTGAACCAATATTTTCCAAATGATCAATGCATGATGTTTCAAAATCAAGAATAGGCAAAGATCCACTTAAAGTGCAAGGTTGACAAACAGATTTTAATGTAATAGGGTTTGAAAAGTTCATTGCTATGGTTTCAGATTCCACATTGCAACTAACCTTTAAGAAACTACTGCTTGTTGAGCTTTGGTGCACATAAAAGAATATCCACAATCATCTTTAAAAGCTACTAAAATACTTCTTCCAAGGCTGGTGGGGGGTGGCGGGGTTTGTTTCAGGGGCAGAATAAATTATTAGTATGAACAAGGCTCTTGGTTCAACTCCCAAAACTGTGAAACCAAACAAAACAACTCCTTTTCCAGTTACTTATCTGCGTGAAAGCAGATTTTCTGAATATACTTCAGCCAAAACAACACATCACAATAGATTGACTTCAAAAGAAGATAGGAGGATGCAGCTATCTTTTATTAAGCCCAACATCAAAGAGGTTTCAACAAATGTAATACAATGCCGTTCTTTTTGCTAATTTGTTTTGGAAAACACAGTTATTTTTATGAAAATATATTACAGATGATTCCCAACTTATGATGATTTGACTTACAATTTATTTTACTTTATAATGCTGCAAAAGTAATGCACATTCAGTAGAAACTTTAAATTTTGAGTTTGGGTCTTCCTCTGGGCACTCAATGTAATCCTCTCCTGCAATACTGGACAGTGGCATCAAGCTACAGCTCCCATCAGCCAGAAGATCCGCAGGGTGGACAACGGCTACTCTACAGTGTACTTTGTTCCTAGCACTTTGGAGAATACAGTAAGGTTCCTGAGATAGTCGATATTCTGATAGGCTTGGTGTTAGATGACCTTGCCCAAGGGCAGACTAACTGTTTTGAGCTTGTTTAAGTTAGGATAGGTTAAACTATAACGTCAGGGGTATTAAATGCATACTTGGCTTATTATATTTAACGATGATTTAACAATGGATTAATGAATTTAACAGTGAATTTAACGGTGTGTTAGTCAACTTTTTGTCACTGTGAACAAAATACCTTACAACAATGACTTATAGGAGGAAAGGTTCATTTTGGCTCATGGTTCCAGAGGTTTAGTCCATGGTCAGCCACGTCCAGGGCTCTGGGTCCAAGGGGAGGGAGTACATCACAGTGGAAGGGCCTGGCAGAGGATTGCTGCTCCATTCATGACAACCAGGAAACAATAGGAAGAAGGGGCATAGGAAGAAGAACCCTTCAGAGCTAGTGCCCCTAGTGACCCATGTTTTCCAGTCATGTCCCTTCTGCCTACAGTGACCACCCAGTCTATTCAAACTAGGATGAACTGAGTAAGTTACAACTATCACAACCCAATCACATCACCTCTGAACATCCTGCATCAAAACAGGAGCTTCTGAGGGACATTTCCTATCCAAATCATAACATTCCACCCTAGCCCTCCAAAGCTCATGTTCATCCGAAAAGGTAAAATGCATTCAGTTCATCTCCAAGAGTCCCATAGTCTTAACAGTTTCGTATTGCTCAAAAGTCCAAGCCCAAAGTCTCACCTGAGACTCAAGGAAAACTCTTGGCTGTTGAGCCCCTGTAAAGATCAAAAGCAAGTTACACACACTCAATATGCAGGGGCCTAGAGCAAGAATCCCTTGGGAATGAACAGGGATATAGAAAGAAGGGCTGGGGGCTAGGTTGTGGCTATCCCTAGCATGCATGAGGCCCTGGGTTCGATTCTCAGCACCACATATAAGTAAATATGAAATAAAGGTCCATCAACAATTAAAAAAAAAAAAGAAAGAGGGGATGGGACCAAAACAATACCCAAAACCCAGCCAGGCAAATAGGTTCTGTAACTCTGCATAGAGCATCAAGGGCACATAGTGGCAAGATGGTCTCTCCAAAGTGCTCAGGCAGCCTGGCCCTTTTGGCCACGTTGGCTGCAGCATACATAGGCTCTCTTTAGCCTGGCTCCGTCTGCAGCAGCAGCTCTTTGTGGCAGACGGTCCATGTTCCTGGCATTTCTTAATTCCTGTGGTCTCCATTTCAGCTTTGGCTTCACCTTCACAGTTTCACACATCACCCTCTCAGTGGCAGCCCACAGAGATTCCAACCCTGTTACCCTTTGCTAGCCTCCCAGGCCATCCTTTCAAATCTCAGTGGAAGCCTCCATGACCCTTCTACTCCAGCATCCTGCATTCCCACAGAACCAGCACCATGTGGAGGATGCCAAGGTCTGCTCCCAGCTCATGCAAGATCTGGGCCCTCAGAAACAAAGGCTGTGGTAGTTTCTGGGTGACTTCATTTTCTGAGAAAGGTGAAGCAACTTTCTAGGCACCCCTGTGCAAGCAGGGAGTCCTCCAAGATGTTTCTCAAAGGAATTTTCACTTTTATATTCTTGACCCTGCAATGAGTATAGTCTACAAATTTCTGAGTTGCCCTCAAGATACCTTTCCTATTGTGCTGTACAAAGTACTAAGCATCTCTTTAGGGTTGCAATCTCTTCAGCAAGCCCAACTTTCTTGGCCCCAGTTTTACATGCTTTTTTTTTTGTAGCATAAAAGCTTCCATAGGCAATATGTGAACATGGTGGTGTTCCAATAAAACTTTATTTGCACTTCTTATTCATAGCCCTTTAATTTCCTTTCCTTGCCTGATTGCTCTGGCTAGAGTTTCAGAGACTATGTTAAAAAGGAGTGGTGAAAGTGGGCATCCTTATCTTATTCCTGTTTTTAGAGAAATGCTTTCAGTTTTTCTCCATTCAGTATAATGTTGGTCTTGTGTTTGTCATAGCTGGCCTTTACCATGTTGAGATAAGTTTCTTGTATTCCTAGTTTTTCTAGAGTTTTAAGCATGCATTGATGCTGTACTTTGTCAAATGCTTTTTCTATATCTATTGAGATAATCACATGATTCTTGTCCTTAAGTCTATTTATGTGATGAATTCCACTTATTGATTTCCATGTGTTGAACCAACCTGCATCCCTGGGATGAAACGCACTTGATCATGGCGCACTACCGTTTAAATCTGTTTTTGTATGTGCTTTGCCACTATTTTATTAAGAATTTTTTTTAAACCAGGCATTTCTCAAACTGAAAAAAAATTTTTTTTGCATCTGTGTTCATCAAGGATATTGGTCTGAGGTTTTCTTTCCTTGATGTGTCTTTTTCTGGTTTTGGTATCAGGATGATGCTAGCTTCATAGAATGAGTTTGGCAGTGTTTCCTCCTTTTCTATTTTATGGAATAATTTGAGGAGGATTGGTGTTAGTTCTTCTTTAAAGGACTAGTAGAACTTGGCTGAGAATCCATCTGGTGCTGGGCTTTTCTTGTTGAAAGACTTTTGAAGGGTGCTTCAGTTTCATTTACTTGATATTGATCTGTTTAAGTTTTCTATATACTTTCTATATTCTATGGTTCAATTTGGGTAGGTCCTATGTCTCTAAGAAGTTGTCAATATCATCAAGATTTTCTGGCTTTTTAGAGTGATTTTCAAAATAGTTTCTGATGATCCTCTAGATTTCAGTAGTGTCTGTAGTGATATTTCTTTTTTTATTCCAAACTTTGTTAATTTGAGTTCTTTTCTCTCTTTCTTTGGGTTAATTTGATTAAGAGTTTATAAACTTTACTTATCCTTTGCAAAAACCAACTCTTTGTTTCATTAATCTTTTGTATTTTTTACTCTTAATTTCATTGATTTTTTTGGCTCTGATTTTAATTATTTTCTGTCATCTATTGATTTTGGTGTGATTTGTTCAACATCTCTAGCCATCAGGGAAATGCAAATTAAAACAACATTGAGATTTCATCTCACTCCAATTAGAATAGCAATTATCAAAAACACACAACAAAAAATAATAAATGTTGGTGAGGATGTGGGGGAAAAGATATACTCATACATTGCTGGTGGGATTGTAAATTGGTGCAACCACTGTGGAAGGCCATATGGAGATTCCTCAAAACATTAGTAAGGGAACCACCATGATCCAGGTATTCCATATATCCAAAAGATGTAAAAGCAGCATACTACAGTAACGAAGGCATATCAATTTTTAAAGCAACACAAGTCTCAATAACCAAGCTATGAAACCAACCCTTTGACAGATGGATATATAAAGAAAATGTGGTCTATATACACAATGGAGTATTACTCAGCCATAAACTGGAATGACATTATGACATTTGCTGATAAATGAATAGAACTGGAGACTGTCATGCTAAGTGAAATAAGCCAATCCCCAAAAGTCAAAGATTGAATGTTTTCTCTAATATGCCAAAGCCAATCAATCAAAAAAAAAGGAGAGAGGATGTAAAAAAATAGAAGAAATATCAGTGGAGTAGATGAAGGGGATTGAAGGGGAGGGAGGAGGGATGGGAAAAAGGAAAAACAGTGGAATGCCTCTGACCTAATTTTCCTGTGTGTATATATATATGAATATACCACAGTGAATGCCATCTACATCCACAAGACACCAATTTAAAAAGCTATAAGTAAATGGCAGAAAGATCAGTAGAGTAGAGGGAAGAGAATGGGGGAAGGCAGGAGCCAGAAGAAAGGGAGGAGTACTGGGGACTGAATTACAGCAAATTATATTCCATGCTTTTATAATTTTGTCAAAATGAATCCTAATGTTATGTATAACTATAAAGAACCAATCAAACTATTACAAAAACCCTTTAATTGCAAACCCAAGTAGTGGGCCAGTTGATCTATAGTCTGCTAACTTCTGCTTTCTGGCACAGCAGGCAGAGGCTGTCAATGCTATTGCCTGTTACTGTCTCCAGAGAATAAGGGCCTCTCCTCTTATACCTGCCAAATCTCACATGAATGCTTGACATGAGCAAACTCAGATCCAGAACCATCTGAGGGAACTCTGGGAACCGTAGTTCTTGAATTCCCTTCTTCAAGAGGATGGAAGTAGTACTAAGTTGAATACAGGTAAGCAGCACATGCAGGTGTCTGAGCCACCAAGATGCCTAGGTCAGGATGTCGGAAGGATGGGAACCAAGTCTTCAGAATCACACTTGCCTGTGAGGATGCAAGATCCAAAACTAAAGAGCTAAATGGGTCGCTTTGGTTCTCTCGTATCAGCTGGGTGCGCTGGTGTTCATGGTATGAGAGCTCAGCCTCTGACCTTGAAGTTCCACCCCTCATGGCTTCCCTGTCTGTGTCATTTTATGCTTCATGGTGGCTGCTGAGCAGGTCCCCATTCCAGCCAACAGGAAGGAGGATGGGTGGGAAAGGGACATACCTCCTCCATATAGGGGTATTTTCCAGAAAGTGTCTGCCACTTCTGTTTATATGTTGGCCAGAGCTTAGTCACAAGGACAAATTTAACGAAAGGATAAAAATTTTGGGATTATGGATCCAAGATGGAGGGCTAGAGGGAGGCTGCATTCCATGTCACTCCATGACCTGAGATTCAAGCAGCAGGAATACTGTTTCTCTGTAAGTACCCAGAGGGCCCCCGACAGCTGCTCTTGCGCAGGAATCACGGCTTCAGCATCAGTGCAGAACTCCCAGCTGCTGGCCTACGCAGGACCTCCAGCTGCCACTCCCATGTGGACCCCCATCTACCAACGTGGGGCTCCCCTGGTCACCTCCATCTTGGGACACTGCAATCGTTGCCATAGTCCCCTACACACAGTAGCCTGCACCTGGGACACAAGACAGGGTCTGGAGACAGCCGCCAGCCACAACATTGCATACCATAGAGCTGCAGCTCTGAACACACAGCCCGATACCACCACCTGGCCCAACCCGACCCCCACCCCCACCCCCGAAAGCAGCTGCCTCCATTTGGGACACCTTTGTCGCCATCTTTAGTTGGAAAAATTTCCAGCTTGGGACACTGGCTGGGGCCTAGAAGCAATATCAAGGTACTTATAGTCCCCAACTCCCCCCTCTCCCCTGCAGCCACTAACCTAGCACAGTGCTTGTGGCTACTCGGCCAGTCCACAGCTTGCAGAGCCTTTTCCTGAACTGCCCAATACAAAACAGCTCTCTGCAACAGAGGCACAGCCCCCAGTGCATGGCCCATAAGACATCTGGAGAGAGAGATTCCTGATTGGGAAGTAGAAAGGGAGGGGGTGAGTGAGATACAGTTTAGAGACTAAATTAGAGACCAGGAATTGTGAGGTCTAGAAGCTATATAAGGAGCCTCACAGGAGCAGGCCCCAAAGGAGATCCTTGGGATGCAGTCTCCCATCGGGGACCAGTAAGTGCTATATCCCGTTTCCAGGAGCTCTGCCCCAAGACCAACCCTCCCACCCTAATAACCTTCACCATCCTGAGGGTGGAGATACCAGACAACAATAGACAACCCCACCCATTGGATGAGAAGGAAAGCAGGAAAGATACTGATCTCCAATAGAAACAATCCGAGTATCTTCCTTAGAGATTTTTTTCCCCTCTTTTCTCTATGTCTCTCTTCTCTTGCCCTCACACCCCCAACATTTGTGAAACCAAGTACTTTTCCTGGATTAGGCTACTGAGGACTGGGATGTCTGGATAGTATATTACAGTTGTGTTGTATATTCTTTTATCTTCTATTTTTACATTTTTCGTTTTTCTTAATTTTTATGTTTGTTGGTTTGTTGTACTCTCTTTATTTTATTCCCATTTACTTGTCTCCCCAAAAATCACTTTCTCTTTTCTCCTGCTACTAGCCAACTTCTTTAGATCCCTCTTTCACACTTCCTAAGATATAATAACTCTATATGGTCATCTTCTACCTCCTTAACATCTCATCCTACATCCCACCCCTGGTTCTCTTTGTCCACCATCAGAAACTGTAGACCCTTTTACAAACCTACTGATTTTATTGTAGATAATAGTTGAACTCACCATTTCTGTATATTGTGACAAAATCATCAATGTCTTAATAGGAGCTATTGGTTTAAGGCCTTATATTGTCCGTATTGAGATCTGTTAATATTGATCTCCCCCTTAAAAGAGAGGTATTGGAACCCTGCAGGGACACTATAAGCCTATAGGGTAAAACCTGTAACACCTCAGATCCACAGTGCTAGAAGGAAAGAGAACATGAACAACATGAAGAAAACTAGAGAAGAAAGCACCCCAAGCAAACGAAGATGCTCCTTTATTAGAGTCCATAGTATCACAGCAGAAGAAATTACAGAGAAGGAGTTCAAGATGTACGTAATTAAAATGTTCTGTGAAATAAAGAATGATATGAGACAGCAAATGCAGGCAGCAAAAGATCATTTTAATAAAGAGCTAATAAGCAAATACATGAAGCAAATGAATACTTTAATAAGGAGTTAGAGGTTCTGGAAAAAAAAAGAAATCCTTGAAATGAAAGAAACAATAAACCAAATTAAAAACTCAATAGAAAGCATCACCAACAGATTAAATCACTTGGAAGACAGAAGCTCAGACAACAAAGACAAAATATACAAACTTGACAACACAGTTGGCCACACAGTGAACATGGTAAGAAATCATGAGCAGAACATTCAAGAATTATGGGATAACATGAAAAGACCAAATTTAAGAAGTATTGGGGCAGAGGAAGGCATAGAGTTACAAACCAAAGGAATAAACATTCTATTCAATGAAATAATCTCAGAAAATTTTCCAAATATTAAGAATAAATTAGAGAATCAAATACAACAGGCTTACAGGACACCAAATGTACAAAATCACAACAGATTCACACCAAGGCACATTATAAGGAGAGAATTTTAAAAGCCACAATAGAAAGGAATCTGAATACATATGGGGGAAACTAATTGGGATCTCTGCAGATTTTTCAACCCAGACCCTAAAAGCTAGAAGATCCTGGAATAACATATACCAAGCTCTGAAAGAAAATAGATGCCAACCAAGAATCTTATATGAAGAAAAATTAAGCTTTAGATTTGATGACAAAATAAAAACCTTCCATGATAAACAAAAGTTAAAACAACTTACAACTAGAAAGCCTGCACTAGAGAACATTTTAAGCAAAATATTCCATGAAGAGGAAATGAAAACAACAATGAAAATCAGCAAAGGGAGGTATTACACTAAAGGAAAAACCAATCAAAGGAGAAACCAAGTCAAGTTAAATACCAAAAATAAACAAAAATGATCGGGAATACAAATCATGTCTCAATAATAAGCCTGAATGTTAATGAACTAAATTCATCAATTGAAAGACATAGACTGGTAGATTGAATTTTTAACAAAAACCCAACAATATGCTGCCTTCAAGATACTCATCTCACAGGAAAAGACATGCACAGACTGAAGGTGAAAGGTTGGGAAAAAACATACCACTTCCATCTTGGGTTACTGCAGCCATCGCCATAGTTTTCCCACACAGTAGCCTCTACCTTGCGACAACAGACGGGGCCTAGAAGCAGCTGCATCTGGGAGCAGGCATCCAAAAGCCAGTGTAAGGACCACCCTTCAGCCCCATCTCTGAAAGATGTTGCATCCATCTTGGGGCTGTCCCGAGTTATCTCCGCAAGTGCCACCACCACCTTTAGTGCAGTAGCATCCGTTATGGGACACTGGCAGGGTCTGGAAGCCCAACACCAAGGTAAGGTACAGATAATCTGCAAGATACTACAAGATTATAGGGTAGAAACTCTAGTACCTCAGATCCATACTGCAAGACACACAGACAACATGAAAAAACAAGGGAAGAAAGTGCCCCAAACAAACCAGGATAATACAATAACAGAACCCATGGACAGAGCCAGAAGGAGTTCAGAAGGTTCATTAATTAAAACCTCTGGGACACTTTGAAAAAATCGGCAAAACAAAAAATTGATTCTTTGAAAAAGTTAATAAAATTGATAAACCCTTAGCCATGCTAACAAAGAGAAGGAAAGAGAAAGCTCAAATTACTAAAATCCGTGATGAAAAAGGAAATATCACGATGAACACTATAAAATACAGAAAATAATTAGAAATTATTTTGAACATTTGTACTCCAATAAAATAGAAAATATCAAAGACAGTGACAAATTTCTAGAATCATATGATTTACCCAAACTGAATCAGGATGATATAAACAACTGAAGCCGATCAATTTCAAGCAATGAAATAGCAGACGTCACCAGAAGCCTACCAACTAAGAAAAGCCCAGGACCAGATGGATACACAGCTGAGCTCTACAAGACCTTCAAAGAAGAACTAATACCAATACTCCTCAAATTATTCCATGAATTAGAAAAAGAGAAAACACTTCAAAACTCATGATGAGGCCAATATCACCCTGATTCCAAAACTAGACAAAGACACATCAAAGAAAGAAAGTCACCAGAAGCCTACCAACTAAGAAAAGTCCAGGACCAGATGGATACACAGCTGAACTCTACAAGACCTTCAAAGAAGAACTAATACCAATACTCCTCAAATTATTCCATGAATTAGAAAAAGAGAAAACACTTCAAAACTCATGATGAGGCCAATATCACCCTGATTCCAAAACTAGACAAAGACACATCAAAGAAAGAAAATGTCAGACCAATATCTCTAATGAACATAGGTACAAAAATTCTCAATAAAATTCTAGAAAATCACATACAAAAACATATTTAAAAAATAGTGCACCATGATCAAGTGGGGTTCATCCCAGGAATGCAAGGTTGGTTCAACATATGGAAATCAATAAATGTAACTCATTACATCAACAGGCTCAAAGAATCATATGATCATCTCAATAGATGCATCTCGAACAGATGCAGAAAAAGCATTCAACAAAATACAGCACCCATTTATGTTCAAAAGATTAGAAAAACTAGGGATAATAGGAATATATCACAACATTGTAAAAGCTATCTATGCTAAGCCCAAGGCCAACATCATTCTAAATGGCAAAAAATTGAAAGCATTCCCTCTAAAAACTGAAACAAGACAAAGATGCTCTGTTTCACCACTTCTATTTAACATAGTTCTTGAAACACTGGCCAGAGCAATCAGACAGATGAAAGAAATTAAAGTGATACACATAGGAAAATAAGAACTCAAACTATCACTATTTCCTAACAACATGATTCTATACCTAGAGGATCCAAAAAAATTCCACCAGAAAACTTCTAGAACTAATAAACAAATTCAGCAAAGTAGCAGGATGTAAAATCAACACCCATAAATCAAAGGCTTTCTGTACACCAGTGATAAATCCTCTGAAAGAGAAACTAGGAAAACTACCCCATTTACAATAGTCTCATTAAAAAAAAAAAAAACCCTGGGAATCAACTTAATGAAAGAGGCGAAAGACCTCTACAATGCAAACTACAGAATGCTAAAGAAAAAAATGACTTTAGAAGATGGAAAGATCTCCATTGTTCTTGGATAAGCAGAATTAATTGTCAAAATGACCATACTACCAAAAGCATTATACAGATTTAATGCAATTCCAATCAAAATCTCAATGACATTTCTCATAGAAGTAGAAAAAGCAATCATGAAATTCATCTGGAAAAATAAGAGATCCAGAATAGCCAAAGCAATCCTAGCAAGAAGAGTGAAGCAGGTGGCATCACTATCCCAGACCTTAAACTATACTACAGAGCAATAGTAACAAAGACAGTATGGTATTGACACCAAAATAGACTTGTAGACCAATGGTACAGAATAAAGGACACAGAGACAAACCCACATCAATACAGTTTTCTCGTACTATACAAAAGTGCCAAAACGTTCATTTATCGGAGAAAAGATAACCTCTTTAACAAATGGTGCTGGGAAAACTGGAAATTAATATGCAACAAAATGAAACTAAGCCCCTATCTCTCGCCATACACAAAACTCAACTCAAAGTGGATCAAGGACCTAGGATTTAGACCAGAGACCCTGTGCCTAGTAGAAGAAAAAGTAGGCCCAAATCTTCATTATGTCAGATTAGGCCCCAATTTCCTTAACGAGACTCCTATAGTGCAGGAAAAATCAAGAATCAATAAATGAATTCAAATGGGACAGATTCAAACTGAAAAGCTTCTTCTCAGCAAAAGAAACAGTGAGGTGAAGAGGGA
Source organism: Marmota monax (assembly GCF_021218885.2). Classification (NCBI taxonomy): domain Eukaryota; kingdom Metazoa; phylum Chordata; class Mammalia; order Rodentia; family Sciuridae; genus Marmota; species Marmota monax. The sequence goes on from NW_026694865.1 coordinate 3,198,277, forward strand.
GCCTACATATTGGGAGCAAATTTTTACAACACACAGGTGAAATAGAGCACTAATCTCTAAGATATATAAAGAACTCAAAAAACTTAACACCTAAAAAACAAATAACCCAATCAATAAAAGGGCTAAGGAACTGAACAGAAGCTTCTCAGAAGATTATATGTAGTTGATCAACAAATTTATGAAAAAATGTTCAACATCTCTAGCAATTAGAGAAATGCAAATCAAAACTACTCACTTTTATCTCTCTCCAGTCAGAATGGCAGCTATTAAGAATACAATTGGTATGAATATACTTTGTATACAACCAGAGATATGAAAAATTGTGCTCTATGTGTGTAATAAGAATTATAATGCATTACATTGTCATATATAAATTTTAAAAGTTAATAAAAAAGAATACAAACAACAATAAGTGTTGGCAATGATGTGGGGAAAGGGCACACTCATACATTGCTGGTGGGACTGCAAATTGGTGCAAGCAATCTGGAAAGCAGTATGGAAATTCCTTGGAAAACTTGGAATAGAACCACCATTTGACCCAGCTATCCCACTCCTTGGTTTGTACCCAGAAAACTTAAAAACAGCATACTATAGTGACGCAACCACATCAGTGTTTATAGCAGCACAATTCAAAATAGCTAAACTGTAGAACCAACCTAGATGCCCTTTGATAGATGCATGGATAAGGAAACTGTAGTATATATAGTCAATGGAATATTACTCAGCAATAAAAGAGAATAAAATCATGACATTTGCAGGTAAATGGATGGAGTTGGAGAATATTGCTAAGTGAAGTTAGCCAATCCCAAAAAACTAAAGGCTGAGTTTTTTCTCTAATAAGTGGATGTGATCCATAATGGTGGTGGTGGTAGTGGTAGTGGGGAGCATGGGAGGAATGGAGGAACTTTGGATAGGGCAAAGAGGAGGGAGGGGCAGGGAGGGGGCATGGGGGTAGGAAAGATGGTGGAATGAGATGGACATCATTACCCTAGGTACACGTATGAAGACACAAATGGTGTGACTACTTTGTGTGCAACCAGAAAAATGAAAAATTGTGCTCCATACATGTACTATGAACTGAAATGCATTCTGCTGTCATGTATAAAAAATTAGAATAAATAAAAATTTTAAAAATTAGGAATTTAGTTTTTATTTCAGGTGGTCATGCATACAGCACAAAACAACTAAAAAAAAAAAGTGAAACAACCCAGGTGGTCTATAACAGAGGAAGCAAAAAAGAACAGATACTAAAAGTCAATTTGTGTTGAGGGGGAGGGAAGAATAAAAGTTCACCAGATTAGACAAAGGGGAACAAAGGGAAAGGAGCAGGGATGGGAATAGGAAGACAGTAGAATAAATAGGACATAACTTTCCTCTGTTTATATGTGCATACACGACCTGTGAAACTCCACATCATGTACAACCACAAGAATACGATCCTAGTTAGAATAAGTTATACTCCACGTATGTATGTGTCAAAGTATATTTTATTGTCACTTATATAAAAAAATTAAAAAAAATAGGACAACTCATGACCTTTGACACACCAAGGTTTTGCAATCACGGCTCATAAAAGTTCTGAAACCACAGCACATTCTTACAGGCCAGTGTTACATACTCACATCATACTTTTACTGGCCAAAGTTCTGAAAAGCTGCATTTTTACAGACCAAGGGTTCTGATTCACATAAAATTTTCACTGGCCAAGATTCTAGAATTAGATAAAATTACTTCAGGCCAAGTTTCTGGATTCACATAAGATTCTTACAAGCTAAGATTCAGAATCACAAAATCCAGTAAACCAAGATTCCCAACTCATAAAAAATGCTTTTGATCAAGGATCCAGAAATATATGAGATCCCTATTGACTGCATTTTCAGACTCATGCAAGGTTACTAGGGGCCAAGGTACATGGAGATTAACATTCCAGAATTATACTAAACTTCTTGTAGACCAGGCTTCTAAAATTACACACAATTCTTGTAGAACAGATTTCTGAAACCATGCAATGTTATTATAGTACTATTATGACAGCCAAAATACTGGAATTAAACATATTTATTTCAGGCCAAATTTTCAGAACCACATAATGTTTTAATAAACCAACTTTACAGGATTACAAAGTTTATTACAGGTCAAGTTTTCAGAAATATACAAGGTTAAGGTTACCAAATAGTATAACATTATCAAAAGGAAAAAATAAATAATATATTGCAGGCCAATGTTCCAGAATTACCTGTCCTTTTAAACCATTGGATCTAGATTCACAAAGCATTCCCCCTACATTCCCCCCTGGACGTAAGAAGACACAAATGGTGTCGCACGCCCCCACCCCTCCGCCTCTGTTCCCCCTGCCTCCTTCCTTTCTTGAACCTAGGGCCTTGTGTTTGCTAGGCAATCACTCTACCACTGAGCTACATCCTCAGCAACACATAATTTTTGTAGATAATATTCCCAGTCTCTGCCTCCTGAGTCTCCCAACTCAGCTGACAATTAAAGTTGAGTATGTCTACTTCGTCTACTTCCAAGTTAGGTAGTACTCACAAAATATCACCCTTTCCAATGCCGGTGCAGGCCTGCACTTGCTCTCTCTCTCTCTTTACCGCCTACTATTTCATAGACCAGAATGCATTATACAAGTGCTTAGATATTTATGAGCTGGAGGAGAACAAGAGAGAGAAGTGATATTATCAATGTGTAATAGTAATAATGATAATAAGAACGATATTTATTGAATGCCTACTGTTTGGATCAGCTTTTTCACTGCTGTGATCAAAAGACCTGACGAGATCCATTTTAGAGGAGGAAAAGCTTATTTGTCACTCACAGTGTCAGAGGCCTCAGTCCTTAGATGGCCAACTCCATTGCTCTGTGCCCAAAGTGAGGCAGACCATCATGGTAAAAAGTGTGGCAGAGGAATGCAGCTCAGAACATCACACCAGGAAGGGGAGAGGGAGAGGGAGAGGGAGAGGGAGAGGGAGAGGGAGAGGGAGAGGGAGTGAGAGGAGAGAGCTTTCCTCACCATGGACAAACAAATCCAAAGGCACACCCCCAGTAACCCAGCAGGGGATTAATGCACTGATGATTAAGTTAAGGCTCTCACAATCCAATCATTTCACCTCTAAGCTTTCTTGCCTTGCTTCACACGTGAATCTTCAGGGGACACCTCATACTTAAACCATAACACCTACCACATGCATCATACTAATTTCTTGACACCCAATAAACCTATGATTGACTCATCATTATAATCAATATGTTGATACCTGTTTTCTTTTTTAAAAATTTTTATTTATTTATTTTTTTAGTCATACATGACAGTAGAATGCATTTTGATATACAATACATACATGGAATGTACATACACCAATCATATTGTCTATTCTATTCTGCTGCCCTTCCTGTCCTCCCTATTCCTCCCCTACTCTCCCATCCTTTCTCTCTATCCAATCTAATGTGACACACTTCTTTTTTTTTCTTTTTCTCATTACAACATCATATATGTATTCTGTATAACAATGAGGTTCTCCTTCTATCTTCTGTGCAACTCCCCTTCTCCCTCTTTTTCCCTCCCACCTCTCTTCCCTATTTAGTGGTAGTCTTCTTCTCATGCTCTTCCTCCCTATCCCATTTTGAGTCACCCCCCTTATATCAGAGAAGACATTTCGCATTTGTTTATTAGGGATTGGCTAACTTCACTTAGCATAATCTGCTCTAATGTCATCCATTTGCCTGCAAATGCCATGATTTTATTATTTTTTAGTGCTGAGTAATACTCCATTGTGTATAAATGCCACATTTTTTTAATCCATTCATCTATTGAAGGGCATCTAGGTTGGTTCCACATTCTAGCTATTGTGAATTGTGCTGCTATAAACATCGATGAGGCTGTATCCCTGTAGTATGCTCTTCTTAGGTCTTTTGGGTATAGTCCAAGAAGGGGAATAGCTGGGTCAAATGGTGGTTCCATTCCCAGCTTTCCAAGGAATCTCCATGCTGCTTTCCATATTGGCTGCACCAATTTGCAGTCCCACCAGCAATGTATGAGTGTACCTTTTTCCCTGCATCCTCACCAGCACTTATTGTTGTTTGACTTCATAATGGCTGCCATTCTTATTGGAGTGAGATGGTTTTAATACCTGTTTTTAATATTCTCATATTATAGATGGAAAAACAGCCTCAGAAAGCTTAGGTAAGTTGATTAATCTCACACAATTGCAAAATAACAACTTAAAGTTGGTAAACCTGATTGTTGATTCTAGGGCTAAAACCCTAGAATTGTTGATTCTGCCTCAGCAATGGGGAGGAGCATGGGGAAAAGTTACCCCCCTCTTTGGGATCAAAAATACTAAATTCCAGCAGAAAAATAAGGATTCATCCACCTGCAAATATGATTCTTCCCAAAAGTGGGCAAAATGTGAAGCACAAAGGAGACTTGAAGAGGCATAAATCAAAATAAGATGGTCAGAAAGAAACTTCAAGAACATTCCCATGTAACTAAGAACCACGTATCATGCCTCATCATGTCAGAACACATAGGGGGAAAAAAACCGAGATATATTGTCAAAGGGCTTGTAACTTCCAATAAATTTTCAAAGGGTAATTTAGTAGTCTTTAATTAGCAATAAGTAGGGAAAGGGATACCTGGATTTTCTACTGTATTCTTCGGCCTGAATACAAACTACTATAAAAATGGATAAAGCAATATCCTTGCCTTTAAGAAATCCCACTTTACCAGGAGAAACAGATGGACAAAGACCAAACATAAATGTGGTTGTGGTTAGCTGCATGTACATGTAAGCATGTATGTGGGCACGGGGGTGTACATGTGTGTGTGCATACATGTGTTCGTGTGTATATGTGCTTCCTGGAGGTAAAGATGATAGGCTGGATCTAGAGGGACAAGAAAGACAGTGTGTAAAGTGTGTGCTGGAAGCAGAGGTGCTGGGAGGCCTTCCCAGCTAGCAGAGTTGACAGCAGGCAAGCCCAGGGGACAGGGCACCAGTGTGCGTGGAGGACCAAGGAACACGCCTGCCTTGGACATAGAGCTGTGTTAGGAAGCTGTGGAGGAGGTTTAGGCCACACTGGACTTTGGATCAACCTGTTGGCTGTAGAAAACCACTGAACATGAGGTGGGTGTGAGATGGCAGGCTATGCACGAATACATGCAGAATGTGTTGGGGGAAAGTTCACAGAAAGGTTTCCACCCTTTGATCACTTTCTCTGGGCTTGTATTTTGGGCAATGACCTTCCTTCCTTCCTTCCTTCCTTCCTTCCTTCCTTCCTTTTCTTTCTTTTTCTTTTTTTTTTTTGTGCTGGGGATCAAACCAGGGCCTCATGTATACTACACAAGTGCTCGACATCTGAGCTACATCCCCAGCCCAGGGAACTGATATTTCAATACACTATTTCATGTTTTTAACTCTAACCCATCATCATTATTATTTTATCAACTGTTTCATGCTAAATGAAACCTTTGAAAATGTTGAAAAAATGCTATTCTTTGAAAGAGTGGTTGGGGAGGCACTGCTACTCATCTCTCTGACCTCATTCTGTCAAGGTTCCTGGGAGAGGAGGCTCACCCCAGGTTCAGCTTCTCCCTTCTTACCACAAGGGAGAACATTTATCACCAGTCAGCTGATATGCAGTGATCGAGCTGCACTATCTCTATCTCCAGACTCATCTATTGGAGAGTCCATTTTGACCAGATTTATCTGTTTATTTGTTTATGCTTTCAGGAGATATCTTTGCACACTTATTCCATGTCTGTTTAACAGCAGACGTGTTAATCTACTTCGGCTCTCCCCAGATTAGCTGAGAGTTTCTGGGTTAAGATTTAGTGCACAGAATCCTGGCTGTGATAGAGCCAGTGTACATACTCACCTGCCCACAAAAAAAAAAAAAAACTAGTAGACTGATCAAAACACATTAAGCAGCTATATCCAGACATTGGTTAATAGGTAGCTTGGAAGTATGATTCCCAAGAAAGGGAGCAAAAAGATGAGCCAAATCATCCTGGTGGATTGTGTCTAGTGGCACATTATGGACTGTGATGTAAGAACAATGATCCAGCTGAGGTGAAGAAACCGAGAACACTCAGGGATGCTGAGGTAGCTGGAAATATGACTAGAGTTCTAGAGAAGAGGGCACTATGCAGAAAACTATAATCAGTCGAGGAAAAGGAACATGGGGAGAGGGGAGGGGAGGGAAAGGGGAAGTACCAGGGACTGAATTGGAGCAAATTATATTTCATGCTTGTATAATTATGTCAAAATGAACCTCAACAATATGTACATCCATAATGAACTGATTTTAAAAGGAGCTAAACTTTTTATAAAAAAACAAATAAATTAGTTTTTTTTTGTAATTTTGGTCAATATGTTCAAAGACTTTAAGGAAAATGTAAACACAAACAGGAAAAATAGGATCACAAAATAACCATTAAAAAAGATGAGATTTCTAGAGATTAAAAAAAAATAGAATATGTAAAATAAAAATTCTCCAGATGGGGTTAAGAGCATATTTTTTAGAAATCAGTGAACCTGAAGAACTAGCGTTAAGAACTATCTAAACTGTAATGTGGGGTGGGGTAGGGACTGAACAATAAATAAACAAAACTAAAATGACTAACTGAGCAACATTGAGCAGTATGATGTGTACATAGGTAAAGTCCTAGAGGAGAAGAGAAGAGACAGGAAAATAATTAAAGAAATACTGGACAAAATTTTTCCAAATTTCAATGAATAATGTAAACCTATAGTTCCAAGAAATTCAACAAATCCTAACCAGAATGAAAGCAAAGAAAATCATACACAGAGACATCAGTTATGAAATCAGTGATGAAACTATTGAAAGTAGCTAGAGAAAAATAAAAAACACCCTATGATGGGGCAGAAAAAAATCATAACAGAACTGAAGACTTTTGGTCATAAACTATGCACATCAGAAAACAATAGGAAACAGGTTTAAAATACAGAAAGGACAAAAAAATCCTGCCAACCTAAATTTTATATCCAGTGAAAATGTCTTTCAAAACCAAAGACAAACCAAAGGCCTTTTCAGACCAACACAAGAAGATGGAATGCAATCCTGGCAGACCTGCACTTCAAGAAGACTAAAGGAAATTATCCAGGCAGAAATAAAATGATACTCAATGGAAACTCGGATCTCATGAAAGGAATAAAGAACATCAAAATAAGCAGATATGTCAGTAAACGTTTTTCTCACTTTGTAAGTAATTTAAAAGATAGTTGAACAAATATATAATAACAACATAAAGCATGGGAAGGGGGAAGTAAAGTATAGTGTTCTAAAGATTATAGTCTGTATATAAAAGTATGTGATTTTATTTAAAGGTAGACTATGATGAGTGAAAGAAATACATTGTAAGCCGTGGAACAACCACCAAAAATCTTTTTTAAAAAGTGATCAAAGAGTGGAAGGCAAAAATAGGAAGCAAATAAGTGTTGAGGGCCACAGCCAAGTCGGGATGACGCATGGCATTTTTGCCAGAAGTAGTGGTTGAGAGGTGACGCCAGCGAGTTCTCGCGGAGTTCCCGTTTAGTTCTCGCGGGGATTCCCGGAGAGTTCCCATTGGTTGGGGAAGTGCCGGAGGAGGGATATTTCCAGTTGCTGGTTCCTGGCGTTTGGGAGAAATTCCCAGGGAGCGTGTGTGGAGTGTGCTGGCGGAGTTCAGAAATAAAGTTTGTTCCTGCTTCAGTGGCTCGTGATTTGTGCCCAGCCAAACTGCAGCAAATAAGATGGTGGATTCATGCCAAAAGTTACACTGTTATAAATGCTCTAATCAGGGGCTGGAGTTGTGGCTCAGTGGTAGAACAATTGCCTAGCATGTGTGAGACCCTGGTTTCGATTCTCAGCACCACATATAAATAAATGAATAAAATAAAGGTCCATCAACATCTTAAATAAATAAATAAATGCTCTAATCACTCCAATACAAAAATCATAGATTGTCATATAGAATAAGAAGATCCAACCACATTGTGTTTAGAAGAAACCTACCATACACATAAAGTTACACAAAGCTTGCAAGTAAAAAATGGAAACAGCTAATCTATAAAAATAATAATCATAAGAAAATTGGTGTGACTGTATTAGTATCAGAAAAAGTAGCATTTAGAAAAAAGGATTACAACCAGAAATTAAAATGAATATTTAATGAGAAAGCATACAATTCATCAAGAAAAGTCAAAACTCCTAAATATGTATACTGTTTCTAATAACTTCAAAGTATATAAAGGAAATTTGTAGATCTGCAAGGATAAATAGACAGGTCTACAATTATTGTTGGAGATTTCAACACTCACCTCAATTATTGACAGAAGAGGTAGTTAGTAAACTAGTGAGGATAAAGAAGCCTTGAGCAGTACTTTGATCCAATTTAGCCTTATTGACATTTATTGAGCATCCATTCAACCCCAGCCAAATGCACATTATTTCCAAGTGCACATAGAACATTATCAAGATGAGCTATTTTCTATACCATAAAAATGTCTCAGTATATTTTTGAAGAAATGAAAACAAGGCATGTTTTTTAACCAAAATTAAATTAAATCACAAATCAATAATAGAAAGATAAAGAAAACCCCCAAATACATGGAAATTAGTAACACTCTTCTAAATAACCCTTGATTTAAAGAGTAAATTACAAGAGTTTTAAAGAATTTTTTAGGGCTGGGGATGTGGTTCAAGTGGTAGTGCACTTTCCTTGCATGCGCGGGGCTCTGGGATCGATCCTCAGCACCACATAAAAATAAAATAAAGACGCTGTGTCCACCAAAAACTAAAATAAATAAATAAATATTAAAAAATTCTCTCTCTCTCTCTCTCTCTTAAAAAAAGAGATATTTTTAGAAAATAAAAGTCAACATAGAAAAACTTGTGGGATACTGGTAAAGTTACTTGGTGAAAAATGTCTGTTTTGCTTATTTCAGGAACAGCGAAAGATTTTCATCAATATTCTAATCTTCTATCTTAAGAAACTAGAAAGAGAAGAGTGATTTTTGCCCAAAGTAAGTAGAAAGAAAAAAATAATACAGAGAAGTCACTAAAATAGAAAAACTATTGAGAAACAAGAAAACTAAAAGCTTACTTTTGAAAATATTAATATATTAAAAAATCTGTGAAAGGTTTGTGTGTGTATGTGTGAAGGAGTGGGGTGGGAGAAGGTACATAACATAATGGATAAAAGAGGAGACATAACTACAGGTTCTAGAGACAAAAGCAGCATAGAAAGGGAGGGTAATGAACAACTTTATGCCAGTTAAAATCAACTTGGATAAAGTGGCCAACTGTTAAATGACATAACTCACTGAAAAAGAAATAGAAAACCTAAGTAGCCTTATACATGTTATGACTATGTCTCTTGAATTTTGTAAATGATACCACTTCATTAGTTATTTTTGCTGCCTATTGGTCTACTTTTACTGATAACCCTTTCAAAGAACATAAGCAAATAAAAAGCTTTATCAAGTCACTCCTAAATCAGTGAGCACATAGGAAGCAAAAAGTGGTAGTTATGCTTTTAACACATTAAATATGAAAGAACACTGATGTAAAAAACTGTCTCCCAATCAGTCATGATAAGGGCACACTCACAGAAAGTCAGGAAATAAAATCTTAGCCTACCACATCACAGTCAAGCTGTTTCCCATTGAATAACCATGTATTTGGCTCCCCGTGTCTCTCCAAGAAACACTGGAATTTCAGGGACCAGAGAACATCTGGCAGAGGTTGAAGAAAAGCAAAACATTGATTAGTTTAGAAATTCAGGTTGTCTACTCCATTTCCACTTTTAAAGTTTGCTTTGGCCAGTTAGCTTTTAAAGAAAATAATTGAATGGATTCATAAATGCTTAATTAAGTCATTGTTGTGGTTTCTTAGCTCTGTTTTTGTGTGTAATTTTTGCTAAAATTTGAGTACAATAGAAATTGAAACTGAAATTGCAAACTCAAACACAACACATATTCATTAAAGAAATTGAATTCATAATTTAAGTTTCCCCCATAAACAAAATACTCCAGATGCAGATGTCTTTAATAGAGAATTCCAACAAGCATTTAAGAAAGAAATGCACCAATTCTAAAACACAAAAACAAACTCTTTAAGAAAAAGGAGAAGGAGGAAATATATCCCAGCTATTTACAAGACTATCTAAGACAAAAGCTACATAAATACATTACAAAAAGTAAAACAAAACAAAAGTCATAGACCAATATCACTCATGAAAATCCTTACAAAATATAAACAAATGAAATAAACAATATTTTAAGGGACAATATATCATGCAAAGATAAGGATTATCTCAGGAATGGTAGGTTGCTTTAATATTCAACAGTCAAGTGCTGGAGGTGTAGCTTAGTAGTAGAGCACTTGCCTAGTATGTGTGAGCCCTGGGTTCTATGAGATTTGAGCCATTAATTAATTAATTTGATTTATTTAATTCAACCATCAACGTAATTAATCACACTAACAGATAGAGGATAAAACCCATAGAATCATCTCACTAGTTGTCAAGGAAGTATTTGAGAAAATTCATCAGTAAATTGTTATTCAAATTACCAATAACTAGGAATAGAAAGAAACTTCTTCAACATAATAAAGAGGATCTCTGAGAAATCTTCAATCTGACGATGAGGTTAGTGATGAAAAGTTGCATGCTTTCCTTTTAATGTCAGAAGACAAAATGTCTGTTTTTATTGCCTCTATTCAACAAGGTCCTGAAGCTTCTATCTAGTGCAGCGAGGAAAGACAAAGAAGTAACAGGAATTGCAAAGGAAGAAGTAAAACTGTCTTCATGCACAGACAGCATGATTGTGTACCTAGGAAACCCTAGGAATATATTTGTTAAAAGGTACAAAAACTAGCAAGTGATTTTTGCAAGGTCACAGGATGAAAGGCCAATAAGCAAACATCAGTTTTTCTCTGCTAGCAACAAAAGTTAGAAATAAAAAATTAACAAGATACCATCTGCAATATCATTAAATAATAGGAAATGCTTAGGGTTAAGTTTCACAAACTATATGTAAGACTTATTCTTTTAAAACTACAAAACAATGCTGAGAGAAATGAAAGAAGATCTAAATAAATGGAGAGTTATACTATGTTCATGGATAGGAAAATTTCTAAAATGTGAATTCACTCCCTATTTACCAATAGATTTTAAACAATACAAATGAAATCCCAGAAGGATTTTTAAAAGTAATTGTCAAGTTTATTCTAAAATATATATGAAAATGCAAAAGACTTTGAAAGCTAAAGCAAATTTAAAAGATAAAAAAAGAAAAGCTAGAAGATCATATTACCTGATTTCAATAATTCCTATAGAGCTACAATAACCAAGAGAATGTGGTACTGGAATCAAAGTTGTCATATAGATTAATGGCATAGAATAGACCCAAAGCTACATGGTCAACTGATTTTCAATATATTTCAATGATGGAAATGACAGTATTAAAAATGGAACTGAAATAACTAGATATTCATATGGGGAAAGAGGAACCTCAATTCCTACTGACATCATATTTAAAAATTAACTCAAAGTAGTTAAGAAATAAAAAAAATAGAAGATAAAACTATAATGACTATAGAGGAAGAAAAAAAACAAGGGAAAAATTGTGACATAGTGGGTTAAGGGATTTTTGTCTGGAAAAGAAAAATGAAAAACTACAAAAGTAAAAAAAAAAAAAACTGATAACTTGGTTCTATTAGACTGCTAGGGTTGCCATAGCAGAATACCATAGACTGGGAGACTTGAAGCACAGGAATTTATTTTCTCATGGTTCTGGAAGTTGGAAGTCCAAGATCAAGGTGCTAGCAGGGTTGGTTTTTCCTGAGGCCTCTCTTGCACACTGAAGCCTTCTCATTGTTCTGTCTGTACATGCACATCGTGGTGTAGCTTTCTCTTTTATAAGGACTGTAATCCTAGTGGATCAGAGACCCAACCTTATGACCTCAGCTAATCCATACTACGACCTTGAAAGTCTTATCTTGAAGTGCAGCTGCATTGGAGGTTAGTGCTTCAATGTATGAATTTGTGAATTCTGAAACAATCTTCATTAATTAAAAACTTGTGTTCTTTGGAAAATATCTTTAACAAATGAGAGACAAACAAGAGACTAGGAGAAAATATTCACTTTACACATATATGACAAAAGACACTATGAATATCTAAAAAAATCTTAGAATTTGATAAAACCCAATTAAAAATATGTTGGTGTAGCTCAGTGGTAAAGCACTTGCTTAGCACAACAAAAACTAAAAATATTCAATGTTCGATAGATTCAGAGAGACACTTCACACAAAAAAGATGTAAACATGTGAAAAGATGCTCAACATTGTTAGTTATTATGAAAAGAAATATTTAATAGCACACTGTGCTATAACTGGATACCCATTAGAATGGTTAATATTTAAAAACCGACAACCAAGAATTGGAAGGATTTGGAACATTGCTGGTGTTAGTATAAAATTGTGTAACCTCTTTTGAAAATTTTAACAGGGCTGGGATTGTGGCTCAGTGGCAGAGCACTTGCCTAACATGTGTAAGGCCCTGGGTTCGATCCTCAGCACCACATAAAAATAAATAAACAAACTAAAGATATTGTGTCCAACTACAACTAAAAAATAAATGTTAAAAAAAGAAAATTTTAACAGTTTCTTATGAAGTTAAATACACATTTATCATGTGATCCTGTAATTTCTTCCTCTGTGAATTTACCCAAGAGATTTGAAAACATATACCTACATGAAGACCCATACATACACATTCATAGCAGCTTACTAAAAACTATAAATTACCCAAATGTGCATAAACTGGCAAATTGTGATGCTCCATAAAAGAAGTTGGGTACATGGGGCTGGGGCTCAATGGTAGAGCACTTGCCTAGCACATGCGAGGCCCTAGGTTGGATCCTCAGCACCACATAAAAATAAATAAATAAATGAAGGTATTGTGTCCAACTAGAACTAAAAAATATAAATTACAAAAAAGAAGTTGGGTACAAAAGAGAATATACTTGTGTTTCCATTCATTTCAAGCTCTAGAAACTCTGGAAATAATATATCTATGCCGTAGTGACAAAAACGCTGATGAGCACTTGTCTAGAGCTGTTCTAAGAGTGACTGGGATGGAGCACAAGCAAGTTTGGAGATGAAGACGGGTTCTGTGAGATTTGAGCCATTCTGTTGAAAGGGCTTCAATTCACATTTGTCAAAACTCATTGCACTGTACACTTCAGATGGGGGCACTTTTACTGCCCCCCACACACTATATCTCAGCAAAGTTAATAGAGGTGATTAGAACACTTTTTTAAAGAATCCAGCAAATCAAGTTTGACTCTGCCCAGCAGCCCCTTCTAAAAACAAAGTTGGCAATTTTAACTATCTTGTAGGGGTCTTGGTTTCTGAGTGAGAGACAGATGTGAACTTGAGACACGAGTTTGGATGTTTGTATTGAGTTAGAAAGTAACAGAAATTCTGTTTCTACTTTTTAACAAATGAAAAATGTTTTCCCTGAACCTTGCAAAAATCTGTGTCAAGAACTGAGTTAGTCTTAGCTGGAAGCCCTGTTGAATCCTCCCATGACCCGGATGAGGGGAAGCTCTCCTTTTCCAAAATTTGACAAATTCTCCAATAATTTGCTTCAAAACATCTGTAGTCCATCCTGTTTCAGCAATGTTTCAAAAGACAACTCTGTACAAAATGCTTCAGAATTTACTTTGAAAAGGAAGGTTGTATTCATCTTACCCCTGGAATTTTGAGAGACTTATTTCAGAAAAGGCTTCAATTTACATGCCTATCATTTTAGAACATAATGGGTCCCATTAACTGTTACATGATGTCAGTTTGCTTTGTTTTTTTGTTTTCTGGGGTTTTGTGGGGGTGGGAGGAGCAAGGGTTAGTTAAGCTGCTTGTCTGACAGGGGCAGATGAGTCTGATTTAGTTAGACCCAGATGTACCTAAATATAAGACAGACGAGAATAAATACTGAATAAGAGTTTTAGTGAATTTATGGTGTATTTCTCATTAATTCCTGTGGGTTCCTTTTGGCCCCAGAATTTGATTTATAATTCTCCATTCCTTTTTAAATAACTTCTGATGCAACAGTTCAGAGCCAGTGCCAGTTGGGAGCTTCAACCTGCCATCAGCTGCTTCAGTGCAGCATAAATAAGTTCAGCAAATGTTCCGAGAGCACCTACTGTATACCTAGACCTCTGGTGGGTCCTGTGGAGTAGTCAGGAGAAGGTTGTGGCTCAGGGAGACGAGGATCAAAAAGAAGCATGAATGGAAGCTTCTTCTGGCTTCTTGAGCCAGAAGATCTAAATTTTAATTAGGATTCCTCTACATAATTAGCAGCATTAAGAAGAATTCATTTAATTTCTTTATTTATTACATTTTAATGAGCTTCACTATCTTCATGTGCAAAGTGGAAAAAATGATACCTATTTACACCCCTGGGCTTGGTTGAAATTCAAAGATAATGCTTAGGATGGCACTTTTAAAAATAAAAGTGCAATAACATGTTAAGTTGATCATTAGGATGTGATGGGGAGATAAGCCTAATCGCCTCAGCAAAAAGTACACAAAAAAGTACTTATGATTTATTTTTTTTATTCCTTCATAGAACAGCAGAAGGATTTAGGGGAAATAATAGGTTCTATTATCTTGAAAATCACTAAAGAAAGATTTTAAATGATAAAGAGTTATGCTTTCACTCTGGTTATGATAGAGTAGCTTGTGTCAGATCAAAAAAATCCTCTTAAAAAAACTAAATAAACTGTTTTTTAAAATATCTTTCAAGAGGCTTTAGTGCTCCCATGGCAAACACTATTCAACAGGGCCAAGATTTGGGGGGGGGGGTGGAAAAAAGAGAGAGAAAGTTCTTTGAAAGATCCTAGTACTTGGATGTCACTTTTCCCCATGGGACATTTTTTGTGGGGTGAGGGCTGAGACCCTAGCAGAGGTTACCTAGGAGGAGGCAGAAAAACTGCAGAGCTCTGGGCTGTCACTCAGAGCAGAAACAGAGGTGCCAAGTCCAGGCTTCCAGGGCAGCCACGGCTGCAGGAGCCAAGATGCAGGGGACAACCAGCTCACAGAATTTGCCCATTCTTAGCTATAAGGTGAGAAGCTAAGAACTTTTTAAAAAGGTGACTGAAAAACTTACATGTTCCCTGTGTTGCCATCTAGGGGGTGCTGGGTTCCTTGTCTCCATTCAGCAAAGAATTGAAGAACAGGACACAGAGAAAGCAAGCAATAGACAGACCTCTCTGAAGAGAAGGGCCCCAGAGCTAGGAATCCAGTGGGGGAGTTCTGGCCTGTTTTTTTCATGGTCTCTGGAGTTTCCTCCTCTCCTTTTCTCCTCCACGCACGCCTCACTATTATTTTTTGGTGCCCCCTCTGCCCACATGTCTGCTTTAGTTTTTCTATTGGGTCCTCTGCTTAGGAGCATGGGTACAGAAATGTCTGTCTAATTGAGTCCCCGGCTTGTGTCCACAAGCCCTTTCCTTAACCAGGGAGTTGGCCTCATCAGAAGACCCTCTCCACACTCCTTTGTCCAGGCCCTGCCCCCAACCTCCTCACTCGCCATCTTGCCCTGGCTGCCTAAGCCCCTCTACAGCTCCCTCACCTGGGAGGCAGAAATTTAAATTTAGGATTTTTTTAATTATTATTATTAAATTAAGTCCACCCCCAGACATGTCTTTTTGTTGTTGTTGTTAATTTAGGTTTTCTTTAATGTTTTCCAATAACTTCTAGATTTTCTCTATTCAAGTGCTGTACATATCTTTTTAGAATTTTCTTAATAGGTTCATACTTTGATGTGATTAAAAATCACTTTTTTTGCTTTTATCTCTTATTTTTTAAATTTATATATAACAGTGGAATGCATTACAATTCTTATTATATAGAGAGAGCTCGATTTTTCATATCTCTGGTTGTATAATAGTATATTCACACCAATTCATGACTTCATACCTATACTTTGGATAATAATGATAATCACATTCCACCATCATTAATTACCCATGCCCCCTCCCTTCCCTTCCCACCACTCTGCCCTATCTAGAGTTCATTTATTCCTCCCATGCTCCCTCTCCCTGTTCCACTATGAATCAGCCTCCTTATTTCAAAGAAAACATTCGGCATTTGTTTTTTTGGGATTGGCTTACTTCACTTAGTATTATCTTCTCTAACTCCATCCATTTACCTGAAAATGCCATGATTTTATTCTCTTTTATTGCTAAGTAATATTTCATTGTGTATATATGCCACATTTTTTATCCATTCATCTATTGAAGGGCATCTATGTTGATTCCACAATTTAGCTATTATGAATTGTGCTGCTAAAAACATTGATGTGGTTGTGTCCCTGTAGTATGCTGTTTTTAAGTCCTTTGAGTATAGAACGAGGAGAGGGAGGGTCAAATGGTGGCTCCATTCCCAATTTTCCTAGAAATCTCCATACTGCTTTCCATATTGGCTGCACCAATTTGCAGTCCCACAAGCAGTGTATAAGTGTACCTTTTCCCCCACATCCTTGCCAGCACTTACTGTTGTTTGTCTTCATAATAGCTGCCATTCTGACTGGAGTGAGATGAAATCTTAGAGTGGTTTTGATTTGCATTTCTCTAGTTGCTAGTGATGATGAACATTTTTTCATGTGTTTGTTGATTGATTGTACATCATCTTCTGAGAAGTGTCTCTTTAGGTCCTTGGCCCATTTATTGATTGGGTTATTTGGGGATTTTTTTGGTGTTTAGCTTTTTGAGTTTTTTATATACCCTAGTATTAGTGCTCTATCTGATGTGTGAGGGGTAAAGATTTGCTCCCAAGATATAGGCTCTCTATTCACCTCACAGATTGTTTCTTTTGCTGAGAAGAAACTTTTTAGTTTGACTCCATCCCATTAATTGATTCTTGATTTTAATTCTTGTGCCACAGGAGCCTTATTAAGGAAGTTGGGGCCTAATCCCACATGATGGAGATTAGGGCCTAATTTTTCTTCTATTAGATGCAGGGTCTCTGGTTGTATTCCTAAGTCCTTGATCCATTTTGAGTTGAATTTTTGTGTATGATGAGAGATAGGGATTTAATTTCATTTTGTTGCATATGGATTCCCAGTTTTTCTAGCACCATTTGTTGAAGAGTCTATCTTTTCTCCAATGCATGTTCTTGGCACTGTTGTCTGATATAAGATAATTGTAATTTTATGGGTTAGTCTCTGTGTCCTCTATTCTGTACCATTGGTTTACCAGTCTGTTTTGGTGCCAATACCATGCTGTTTTTGTTACTATTGCTCTGTAGTATAGTTTAAGTTCTGGTATAGTGATGCCACCTGCTTCACTCTTCCTGCTAAGGATTACTTTAGCTATTATGGGTCTCTTATTTTTCCAGATGAAATTGGGATGAAGAATCTGAAAAAAATCCCTGAATCTGGGACCACAAAAGTGCTACACCCTAGTAGGCAAGAACCACAAAACAAATATCAAGACTGAAACCAAACTTCAAGTCAATTCCGCCCTGGATTGAATTGAGATGGACAGACAGCCTCCACTCTAGTTACTTGCTGGAGGTAGGGTCCTTTATAGAAGAAGACAACATCATCAAAAGCTTCCGCAGGTTTCCATATGGAACATTCCACTATTTAGTCAAAAATACTAACATATTGAGTTACAGGACCAAGAGAAAAAATGGGAAAAACAAACACACAAGTAACCTAGATATTAGGATTATCAAATACTAACTTTAAAATAATTGTGACTAATGTGTTCATAAAAAGATAAAATAAGATGGATACTTTTACTTGAGAACTCTGTTTATAAAACAATCAAATTCTAAAATGGAAAAATAAGTTATTCATGAAATTAAGAATTGAATATCTGGAAAGCGGGGTTGTATCTCAGTGGTAGAAAGCTTGCATAGCATGCATAAGGCACTGGGTTTGATTCTCAGCAATGCATATTTTTAATATGCATTTATTAATAAATATAATTATTATAAATATTTATTTATTATAAATAATAAATAAAGGTCCACCAACAACTTAAAAATTTTTTAAAAAAGAATATACGGTTCAACAGCAGATTGGCACAGCTGGAGAGGATTACTTATATTGTATTTTTTTTTTTGAGTTTATATTTATCACATATATTTTTATATCCTATAAACCACTTAAATATGGAACAAAGTAAGAAGACAAAAAAAAAAGTTATAAAGAAATAAATAGAGCTAGTGTGGCAATGCATGCCCTCAGTTCCCAGCTACTCAGGAGTCTGAGGCAGGAGGATCACATGTTCAAGGCCAGTCTGAGCAATTTAGCAAAACCCTGTCTCAAAATAAGAAGAATAAAAAAAAGGTGTGGAGGGACTGCAGATATAGCTCAGTGGTAGAGTGCCTCTGGGTTCAATCTCTAGTACTGCCAAGAAAAAGAGGAGGAGGAGGAGGTGGGGAGGATAAAGATGAAAAGGAGGAGAAAACATGAGAAAATCAGAAAGTTTCCAGAAAGTTCCAAGTGTGTTATTTTTCCTGACCCCTAACCCATGCTTTCTGACTTCCTTTCTTTTTTTTTTTAATTTTTTATTGTGGGTTGTTCAAAACATTACAAATTTCTTGATATATCATATTCCACACTGTGATTCAAGTGGGTTATGAACTCCCACCTTCACCCCATACACAGATTGCAGAATCACATCAGTTACACATCCATTGATTTACAAATTGCCATACTAGTGTCTGTTGTGCTCCGCTGCCTTTCCCATCCTCCACCCTCCCCCCTCCCCACCTCTCCCCTCCCCTCCCCTCCTCTCTCTCTACCCCCTCCGCTTTATAACCCTGAGGGTCTCCTTCCATTACCGTGCAATTTCCCTTCTCTCTCCCTTTCCCTCCCACCTCTCATCCCTGTTAAATGTTAATCTTCTTCTCCTGCTCTTCGTCCCTACTCTGTTCTTAGTTACTCTCCTTATATCAAAGAAGACATTTGGCATTTGTTTTTTAGGGATTGGCTAGCTTCACTTAGCATAATCTGCTCTAATGCCATCCATTTCCCTGTAAATTCTATGATTTTGTCATTTTTTAATGCAGAGTAATACTCCATTGTGTATAAATGCCACATTTTTTTTATCCATTCATCTATTGAAGGGCATCTAGGTTGGTTCCACAGTTTTGCTATTGTGAACTGTGCTGCTATGAACATCGATGTAGCAGTGTCCCTGTAGCATGCTCTTTTTAGGTCTTTAGGGAATAGACTAAGAAGGGGAATAGCTGGGTCAAATGGTGGCTCCATTCCCAGCTTTCCAAGAAATCTCCATACTGCTTTCCAAATTGGCTGCACCAATCTGCAGTCCCACCAGCAATGTACAAGTGTACCCTTTTCCCCACATCCTCGCCAGCACTTGTTGTTGTTTGACTTCATAATGGCTGCCAATCTAACTGGAGTGAGATGGTAACTTAGGGTGGTTTTGATTTGCATTTCTCTGACAGCTAGAGATGTTGAGCATTTTTTCATGTACTTGTTGATTGACTGTATGTCCTCCTCTGAGAAGTGTCTGTTCAGGTCCTTGGCCCATTTGTTGATTGGGTTGTTTGTTCTCTTATTGTCTAATTTTTTGAGTTCTTTGTATACTCTGGATATTAGGGCTCTATCTGAAGTGTGAGGAGTAAAGATTTGTTCCCAGGGTGTAGGCTCCCTATTTACCTCTCTTATTGTTTCTTTTGCTGAGAAAAAACTTTTTAGTTTGAGTAAGTCCCATTTGTTGATTCTAGTTATTAACTTTTGTGCTATGGGTGTCCTATTGAGGAATTTGAAGCCCGACCCCACCGACTGTAGATCGTAGCCAACTTTTTCTTCTATCAGACGGCGCGTCTCTGATTTGATATCAAGCTCCTTGATCCATTTTGAATTCACTTTTGTGCATGGCGAGAGAAAGGGATTCAGTTTCATTTTGTTGCATATGGATTTCCAGTTTTCCCAGCACCATTTGTTGAAGATGCTATCCTTCCTCCATTGCATGCTTTTAGCCCCTTTATCAAATATAAGATAGTTGTAGTTTTGTGGATTGGTTTCTGTGTCCTCTATTCTGTACCATTTGTCCACCCACCTGTTTTGGTACCAGTACCATGCTGTTTTTGTTACTATTGCTCTGTAGTATAGTTTGAAGTCTGGTATCGCTATACCGCCTGATTCACACTTCCTGCTTAGCATTGTTTTTGCTATTCTGGGTCTTTTATTTTTCCATATGAATTTCATGATTGCTTTCTCTATTTCTACAAGAAATGCCGTTGGGATTTTGATTGGCATTGCATTAAACCTATAGAGAACTTTTGGTAATATCGCCATTTTGATGATGTTAGTTCTGCCTATCCATGAACAGGGTATATTTTTCCATCTTCTAAGATCTTCTTATATTTCTCTCTTTAGGGTTCTGTAGTTTTCATTGTATAAGTCTTTCACCTCTTTTGTTAGGTTGATTCCCAAGTATTTTATTTTTTTTGAAGATATTTTGAATGGAGTGGTTGTCCTCATTTCCATTTCAGAGGATTTGTCGCTGATATACAGGAATGCCTTTGATTTATGCGTGTTGATTTTAAATCCTGCCACTTTGCTGAATTCATTTATTAGCTCTAATAGTTTCTTTGTAGAGCCTTTTGGGTCTGCTAGGTATAGAATCATATCATCTGCAAATAGTGATAATTTAAGTTCTTCTTTTCCTATTTTTATGCCTTTAATTTCTTTCGTCTGTCTAATTGCTCTGGCCAGTGTTTCGAGAACTATGTTGAAGAGAAGTGGAGAGAGAGGGCATCCCTGTCTTGTTCCAGATTTTAGAGGGAATGCCTTCAGTTTTTCTCCATTCAGAATGATGCTAGCCTGAGGCTTAGCATAGATTGCTTTTACAATATTGAGGTATGTTCCTGTTATCCCTAGTTTTTCTAGAGTTTTGAACATAAAGGGATGCTGTACTTTGTCGAATGCTTTTTCCGCATCTATCGAGATGATCATATGGTTCTTATTTTTAAGTCTATTGATGTGGTGAATAACATTTATTGATTTCCGTATATTGAACCAGCCTTGCATCCCAGGGATGAATCCTACTTGATCATGGTGTACAATTTTTTTGATATGTTTTTGTATCCGATTCGCCAGAATTTTATTGAGGATTTTTGCATCTAGGTTCATTAGAGATATTGGTCTGTAGTTTTCTTTCTTTGAAGTGTCTTTGTCTGGTTTAGGTATCAGGGTGATGTTGGCCTCATAGAATGAATTTGGAAGTTCTCCCTCCTTTTCTATTTCCTGAAGTAGCTTGAAAAGTATTGGTATTAGTTCTTCTTTAAAGGTTTTGTAAAATTCTGCTGTATACCCATCCGGACCTGGGCTTTTCTTAGTTGGTAGTCTTTTTATGGTTTCTTCTATTTCCTCAATTGATATTGGTCTGTTTAGGTTTTCTATATCCTCCTGACTCAATCTGGGCAGATCATATGACTTAAGAAATTTATCTATGCCTTCACTATCTTCTAATTTATTGGAGTATAAGGATTCAAAATAGTTTTTGATTATCTTCTGTATTTCTGAAGTGTCTGTTGTGATATTGCCTTTTTCATCCCGTAAGCTAGTAATTTGAGTTCTCTCTCTTCTTCTCTTCGCTAGCATCGCTAAGGGTCTGTCGATTTTGTTTATTTTTTCAAAGAACCCACTTTTAGTTTTGTCAATTTTTTCAATTGTTTCTTTTGTTTCGATTTCATTAATTTCAGCTCTGATTTTAATTATTTCTTGCCTTCTACTTCTTTTGCTGTTGTTTTGCTCTTCTTTTTCAAGGATTTTGAGATGAAGTATGAGATCATTTATTTGTTGTTTTTTTCTTTTTTTAAGGAATGAACTCCAAGCAATGAATTTTCCTCTTAGAACTGCTTTCAATGTGTCCCATAGATTCCGATATGTTGTGTCTGTGTTTTCATTTATCTCTAAGAATTTTTTAATTTCCTCCTTGATGTCTTCTATAACCCATTGATCATTCAGTAACCTATTGTTCATTCTCCAGTTGATGTATGCTTTTTCCTTCCTTCTTTTATCGTTGATTTTCAGTTCCATTCCATTATGATCAGATAAGATGCATGGTATTATCTCTACTCCTTTATATTGTCTAAGAGTTGCCCTGTGACATAATATATGATCTATTTTTGAGAAGGATCCATGTGCTGCTGAGAAAAAAGTGTAACTGCTTGATGTTGGGTGGTATACTCTATATATGTCAATTAGGTCTAGGTTATTAATAGTGTTATTGAGTTCTATAGTTTCCTTATTCAACTTTTGTTTGGAAGATCTGTCCAGTGGCGAGAGAGGTGTGTTGAAGTCTCCCATGATTATGGTGTGGTGGTCTATTAGACTCTTGAACTTGAGAAGAGTTTGTTTGACGAACATAGCTGCACCATTGTTTGGGGCATAAATATTTATGATTGTTATGTCTTGTTGGTGTATGGTTCCCTTAAGCAGTATGTAGTGTCCCTCTTTATCTCTTTTGATTAACTTTGGCTTGAAATCTATTTTATTTGATATGAGTATGGACACGCCTGCTTGTTTCCGAAGTCCATATGAGTGATATGATTTTTCCCAACCTTTCACCTTCAGCCTATGTATGTCTTTTCCTATCAAATGCGTCTCCTGTAGGCAGCATATTGTTGGGTCTTGTTTTGTGATCCATTCTACTAGCCTGTGTCTCTTAATTGGTGAGTTTAAGCCATTAACATTTAGGGTTATTATTGAGATATGGGTTGTTCTTCCAGCCATATTTGTTTATTTCTATTACTAAACATTGTTTGTTTTCCTCTTTGATTATTTCCCCCCCCCTTTACTGTCCTACCTCCCACTGTTGGTTTTCATTGTTATTTTCCATTTCCTCTTCCTGTAATGCTTTGGCGAGGATGTTTTGAAGAGATGGTTTTCTAGCTGCGAATTCTTTAAACTTTTGTTTATCGTGGAAGGTTTTAATTTCATCCTCCATCCTGAAGCTTAATTTCGCTGGATACACAATTCTTGGTTGGAACCCATTTTCTTTCAGTGTTTGAAATATGTTATTCCAGGATCTTCTAGCTTTCAGAGTCTGTGTTGAAAGATCAGCTGTTATCCTGATTGGCTTACCCCTAAATGTAATCTGCTTCCTTTCTCTTGTAGCTTTTAAAATTCTCTCCTTATTCTGTATGTTGGGCATCTTCATTATAATGTGTCTAGGTGTGGATCTCTTATGATTTTGCACATTCGGCGTCCTGTAGGCTTCTAGGATTTGGGATTCTGTCTCATTCTTCAAGTCTGGGAAGTTTTCTTGTATTATTTCATTGAATAGACTGCTCATTCCTTTGGTTTGGAGCTCTGTACCTTCCTGTATCCCAATGACTCTTAAGTTTGGTCTCTTAATGTTATCCCATATTTCTTGGATGTTCTGCTCATGGTTTCTTAACAGTCTTGCTGAGCTGTCTATGTTCTTTTCCAGTTGAAATACTTTGTCTTCATTGTCTGATGTTCTATCTTGTAAGTGTTCTACTCTGCTGGTAGTATTCTCCATTGAGTTTTTAAGTTGGTTTATTGCTTCCTGCATTTCTAGGATTTCTGATTGCTTGTTTTTTATAACCTCTATCTCCCTGTATAGTTGATCCTTTGCTTCCTGGATTTGTTTGTGTAATTCGTTGTCGAAGTGATCTTTCATTGTCTGATTTTGCTGTTTAATGTCTTCCTTGATACTCCAGATCATCTGAAGCATGTATATCCTGAATTCTTTATCTGACATTACATCTGCTGCAGCTGTTACCTCTTCTAAAGTTGCGTTGACCTGCATTGCTTGTGGTCCTTTCTTTCCTTGTCTTTTCATACTGCTTGTGTATCTTTCCTGCAGGCGCGGGCGGCGGCTCTGCTCTCTCCTTATTCCAATTGGGGTGTCGTGGCTACCACGCCGGCAGGTCACTGGGCCTGTTCTGGGTGCTGGCGGCGGCTCTGTTCTGCCCCTACTCCAATTGGGGTGACGAGTGTACCACGCCGGCAGGCCACCGGGCCTGATCCGCCGGTCGGTTGCAGGTTTGCCTACCCTGCAGGCGCGGGCGGCAGCTCTACTCTGCCCCTACTCCAAATGGGGTGACGTGTCTGTCGTACCGGCAGGCCACTGGGCCTGTCCCGCTGGTCGGTCGCAGATCTGCCCACCTTTCGGGCACGGGTGGAGGCTCTGCTCTGCCCCTACTCCAATTGGGGTGTCGTGACTACCCCACCTGCAGGACGCTGGGCCTGTTCCTGGCACGGGAGGCGACTCTGCTCTGTCACTACTCCAATTAGGGTGGTGTTTGTACCACGCCGGCAGGCTCCTGGGCCTGATCTGCCGGTCTGTTGTAGGTCTGCCTACCTTGAAGGCGCGGGCGGCGGATCTGCCCTGCCCCTCCTACCATGCCTGCGGACCCCTGGGCCTGATCTGCAGGTTGATCACTGGTCTGCTCACCCTGCGGGCACGGGTGGTGGTTCTGCTCCGCCCCCACTCCAATTGGGGTCACGTGACCACCACACCGGCAGGGCCTGATCCGGGCGTGGGAGAAGGATCTGCTCTGCCCCTACTCCAGTTGGGGTGACGTGTGTACCACACTGGCAGGCCACTGGGCCTGACCCGCCAGGCTGTCACAGGTCTGTTTACCTTGCAAGCGCGAAGGGCGGCTCTGCCCTGCCCCTCCTACCACACCCATGTACTACTGGGTAGCGGGTCTGCCCACCTGGCGGGTGTGGGTGGCGGCTGCGCTCCGCCCCCTCTCCAATTGGGGTCACGCGGTCACCACGCTGGCGAGCCGCTGGGCCTGCTCCGGGTGCTGGCGGCGGCCTGGCTCCTTCCCTCTGGCTCGAGGACAAATTGAGGAGACTCGGGTGACTGTGCCTCACCCCCCCTACCAGAGACCAACTGCTTATGTCACCGCTGGTATTGATGAAGATCTCTCCTCCACCGCTTTCTGCTGACATCAGATCTCTGCCATGTTGGTATCCTATGCGAATGGCAGCATTTCGTTCCCCTTGCCGGGCAACCCAAGCAACGGGTGAGTCCTGACCGGCCCTCAGCAGGACCCGGACCGAGACGCAGTTTCCGCGGGCTCCTAGCCCCGGTCCAGGGAAGTTCCGGGAGCCGGAACTTGGCCGCTCCGTGCTCGGTGTAAGCTCCTATAAGTGTAAGCTCCAAGAAGCAGTCCCCGCGGGCTCAGTTCCGGGAGCCGGAATTCGGCTGCTTAGTGCTTGGTGTATGCTCTGATAGTAGCAGGGTCCAAGAAGCAGCCTCAGCAGGCTCCGCAGCCCTGAGCCAGGGCGGTTCCGGGACGGTTCCGGGAGCCGGAACTCGGCCGCTCCGTGCTCGGTGTAAGCTCCTATAAGTGTCTTATATTGTATTTTTTAAAGCATATTAAAAACATAAGGAAATGGTGGAAAGTCTAAATATATGTGCAATTGTAGTTCTAGAAGAAGAAAAGAATGGAGAAGTGATATTTAAACAAATACAGAAACAGTCACCAAAAATTTTCCACAATGATAAGACATAAGGTCAGAGATGCAAGAAGAGCTATGAAGTCCAAGTAGGATAAAGAGAAAGAAAACCACACTCAGAATATCATAACAAACTGAACACCAGAGATAAAGAGAGCATTCATAAAAGGAGTCCAGGGTAAAAAGACACACACCTTAAAACACACACACACACACACTAAAAAGATGAAAAGCCAGAAGACAATGGGGTGATATCCTCAAGTTTCTAAAACAAAAGCAATTGGCAACCTAGAATTCTACACCCAGAAAAATATCTTCCAAAACCATAGGCAAAATAAAATTATCTCCAGGTTGGATGTAGTAGTGCACACCTATAATCCCAGCAGCTCAGGAGACTGAGGCAGGAGGATCATAGGTTCAAAGCCAACCTCAGTAATTTAGTGAGACCCTGTTTCAAAATAAAATAAAGAATGGATGAAAACTTTTAGAAGCTTTTGATGATGTTGCCAGGGATGTAGCTTAGTGGCTGAACATATTTGGATTCAATCCCCGGTACAAAAAAAAAAAGAAAGAAAAAGAAAAAAAGAATAAAATTATTTCCAGACAGTTAAGAATCAATAGAATTCAACACCAGCAGACTTGCACTAACAGAAAAGGTAAGTATGTGGGCAATTAAGTGAATATCAGTATCACAAGTCATTAATGTTAACTTAAAATATATAAATAAAATTAAAATGCATGCAAATAATAACCTCCCCCCCAAAAAAAGATGATTAGATGGGAGTAAAAATGTTCTAGCATTGTCTAAGAATTTATAAAATTAATGACTTATAATAAGTTGAATAATCTAGGGCAAGCTCTAAAATAATAGTAAAAGAACATAAAACTGACAAGCTAATGGCAGAGATGTAATAATGAAAACTATTTTATTAACTCAAAAGAAGGCAAGAAAAAGGAACATGAAATAGGTAGGAAAAATAGAAAATAGTTAAGATGGTAGATATAAAAGCAAACATGACAGCCAAAGAAATAAATTAAATAACAATGGACCAAATATTTCATCTAAAAAACAAAGATTTTCAAACTAGATTTAGACAAGTATGCTGCCTACAGGAGACTGGCTTTAAATGTGAAGTTGAATAGTACAAAAGAACACTGAATCAATATTCCATCACTGTTTACTTCCAGGCAGTAGTTCCTGCCAGGCATGGTGATGCACACCTATATAAAAGAGGCTGAGGCAGGAGGATTGCGAATTCAAAGCCAGCCTCAGCAAATTAGCAAGGCTCTAAACAAATTAGCGTGACCCTGTCACAAAATAAAAAAGTACTGAGGATTAAATGCCCTTGGGCTCAATCCCTGGTAGCTACTGCCACTACTACTACTACTAATGACGATAATAATAGCAGCTCCACATGGTTCAGTCTAAAATGAGGGCATAGTGAAGCTAAAAGTAAAGGGATGGAACAAATATCCTGTGTCAACAGTAAGCAAGAGAAAGTGGAGTTAAGGCAAGAAGCATTTTTAGAATCCAAGAGAGACATTTCATACTGACTACCATGTTCATCTATCAGGAAGGTATCACTCTTCTAATTTTTTTATGTATCTAATGCCATACCTCTAAATTATATAAAGCAAAAATTAACAGAATAGGAGAAGCAAACAAAAATTAAAATTATAATTACAGGTTCTAATATGCCTCTTTCAATAACTGATGGAACAAGAAAAAAAAAAACCCAAAATAAAAAAAAAACCTCAAACAGATCTGAACAGTGTAACAAACCCACTGAATTGCATATGCAGAACCTGTACCTAACATCAGTAGAAAGCACTTTCAAGTGCACATGAAACACATCAACACTAGCCACACACTAGGCCATAAAGTACATCTCAACAAATTTCAAATAGCAGAAATGATTCAAAGTATGTGCTTTGGCCACTTTGGAATGGACCAATAAATAACTAAATCTAGGCACTAACAAGGACAAAATAACTAGAATATTCCAAAATATTTGAAAATTTAAAAATTATGCTTCATATAATACATGGATTTTTAAAAGCCACAATAGAAATTAGAAACCAGTTGAACTGATAACCCTGATGTATAGAGAAACTTATGTAGCTAAATATGTGCTTGGTGGGAAATTTAGAACATTATGTGCTTATGTTAGAAAAGAAAAAAGGCTGAAATCAAAATTTCTATTACTCATCTCAAGTGTGTCAGCAAAAGCTATATTTAGAAACATGTATGGCCTTAAATTCATGTATTAGAAAAAACCCCTGAAAATCAGTAAGTATCTATCTCAAGAAAATAGTGCAAAGAATAGCAATCATATCCCTCAAAAAATAATAAGAAAGAAGAGCAGATACTAATGAAATATAATATAAAAAATAAAGAAAAATTAATAGAGTCAAAAGTTGGTTGTTTGAAAAACTCATAAAACTGGTATTCTTCTAGAAAGATTTTCAATGTTAGTAATGAAAAGATAAATATTCATAATGAACTTAGCATTTAATAAGCCATATAGCAGCATGGTAAGAGTGAAGTCTCTGAAATCAGACCACCTAGGATGTTGGGGTTTAAGAATTAATAATGTAGAATTAATCTGCCTGGCAGTTTGGGTAAATTCTTGGCCATTGTCTTTTCAAACATGACTTCTGTTTCATTTTCTCTTTTTTTTTCCCTCCTTCTGGGACTAGACACACATACACACACACACATATACTTGCAAACGTGTTCACTAGTGCACTTTCTGAAGCGTCATGTCTCCTTAGAGCTTGTCTGTCTTGGCCACGTTCTCTGCAGGCTACTGACTGGGTTTCTCCTGAGGTTCCCTGCAGGATACTGCAGTCATGAGGTGTGGCTTGGCTTCGCAGTTCAGCTCTGCAGCCATGGGCCCTTTGCACACATTCACATACACACCTTCAGGTCAGAGAGTCCCTGTGCGGTGCTGCCCAGTGTCCTGCATGCTCTCCCTTTGCTCCTGTGTATGCAGGCTTAGACCTAGAGCTGGGCAGCTGGGGCATGTTGTCCAAAATCAGTGGCCCAGCCTCCTCCTCAGCTGGAGGCCCAGCATTGGGAGGCTCAAGCACTGCACACGTGCTTAATGTCTTGCTCAGTGTTTATATAAAGAAGCTTTCCTCCAGCTACCTTTGCTTACAGAAAGAAACAGAGAGGTTGTCACAGAGTGACCAGAGAACTCCAGGGGAACCCTAGGGGGGAAATCAGCCTGAAGCAATGCCCAGATGGCCCCAGTTCTAGCAGCAAGACTGTAATGCCGTGGACTGGACCCACTTAGAAGAAAGAGAATAGCTGTTTCCTGGGGAACAAGGAAATCCCAAAGAGAGAGGAGGCTAGGAGAAGAGAGAAGGGCTGAGGAGAAAATGAGAGGGAGCAGGCAAGACAGAGCAGGAGGGAATGCGGACAGAGGAGGGGAGGAGAGAGTGGAGGGGAGTCAGAGGAGGGCAGAGAGGAGAGGGAAACAGAAAGAGAAAAGATGGTTCTCCATCACTGCCACCCACACCTTCCAAGTACCAGCTAAAAATGATTTGCATTTCACCAGGAATGGTGCCTAGCATCTTAAAGCATGAAGTGCTAATGGCAGAATTTTTTAGGTTCAGGACTCTCAAATGCAGGAGACTCCATTTACGTCTTGGAAACTTTTAGTTTCTCTGCCTGAAGTCAGGATTCATTCCAGGAAGCCTGAGCCTGTACCCTGGCAGCTGAGATCTGGAAAGGAGAGAAACTTTTCGTGTGTGTGTGTGTGTGTGTGTATGTGTGTGTGTGTGTGTGTTTATTTTTTTTTAAACTGATCTTTGAAATCAACTTCTTTACAATGAGAAACTTTAAAACCAAAATCAACCCCTAAACTAAGACTGCCTCCCCCAAATTCTAGATCATAAAATCGTCTCTCTCACCCTGGAGTCTTAGGCTCACCCTTCCCATGTCCTTATGAGGACTTCTGCAGTTTGAGAAATATTATTTCAAAGTCGAGACAGCCAGATTGATAATAAATCACCATCCAACATGTATGGTTTGGCCCCTTGGCCATGCTGGGAATGAGGATTCAGGGCAAAGGAATCCACCTTAATAGTTTTTCCAATTGTTCCAGTCCTGTTTTTGTGATTCTGGCCTTCAGAGGCCCCATTTCTCCCCCTCATTCTACCAGACCTGTAACCAGGACCCTCTTCTTCTCCTTGGGCCCTTAAACTCTGGCGTATAAGATAGTCTGTGGCCTGAGAGGCCGGCCCTCAGCTGTCTGAGCCATGGATGGAGGAGGCAGTTCATCCTGTCAGGAGGAGGAGCAGTGAGCACTAGCCAGCTGCAGAGCAGAGGCCACCCGGCAGGCAACAAGAGGAGGCTGCCTTCCAAGTGGAAAGCAGCAAGAAATATGTTGGAATCCGCCTCAAGAGTCATGGAATTTTTTTCAATATCCTTTTCAAACACATACTTTGAAAAAAAATATTTAAAGGCAGGGGAAATTAATTAGGGCCCTTTGTGCTGGAATTGCCTGCCACAGAGTTCCTCCAGCAAGAGAAGTAAAAATAGAACCTGTGAGGGCTTGAAAATGCACTGCAAACAAAGATCATATTTAAGAGCTCAATGAGGCATGACTATCCAAATAGGAAGAATGAAGCTAATCGTTTCCATCGCTGCAGAGGGAAACAGTGGCAGTCTTCTCTGGGTCCTTGGAACAGCCTAAAAACTGGAAGAACCCCCAGGAGGCTGGGAGGAGAGGACTTTCCAGGGGACAGACCCCTGTTCGTGCCCCTTGGAATAATCATCACTTTTGTGTGAACTCTGTTACTGATGGGCAGTGAGGAAATTGGGAAGAAGGAGTGGAGAAAAGCAAAAAGTTTTAAGGATATTAAAAATCCCTTCCATTCATGCAACAATTTGATCTTTTTAATATATTCTTCTAAGCATTTGATCCTCAGCTACCCCTGGGAAGAAGGCTTGGTAAGATGTTTCATTTTCTACCAATGAGAATGCTAGACAAGTCCAAAGTGACAACAGCCTTCGGCAGGCTGGGTAAGGCCCAGAGGTGAGGTGATTTGAGTCCTCCCAGCACAGTTTTAGTATTACACAATGGTACAATGTGGTCTTTGAAGCAAGAAAAGTCTTAAAAGGATTAAGTCCTGGATGGGCCACACCAGCAAGTCACTCCCACTCCCAGCCTCGGTGCTATCATCTGTAATATTTTATCCTGGAATCTTTAGGCCTAAATAGATCCCACTTTGAAATAAAATGGTATCTAAAGAACAGCATAGTGGCATTGGCAGAAAGTCCTCTGTTGTTATTATCTTTATTGTTGCACTGTAATTTGGACAAGAGCAGGGTTTTTTGTTTGTTTGTTTTTGTTTTTGTTTTCCAGAGAAGGAAACGATGAAGAAACCATCACAAACCCTTCACACGAAGTCACCTGGTGTCATGGCCCAACTCCTAGAACAGGACTCAAAGAAACTCGGATTCATGCAGCCTTGAGTAAATCATATAATCTTTAAATCTCAATATTCTCATATATAAATGGGGATAATGGCATTTTCTTACATCGAGACAAGGCCATGTATTTATCATACCATTTCATCTTCCTGTATTCACAGTGGAACAGCATTTCCCAGCATGTTTCTAAGATTGAGAGCCCTGTTAATAATCACTCTTTGTCATTATTGTCACTATCACCACTGTTCCCTACTATGTTATAGAACTTTATAGTTTCCACAGTGAACTTCAACATTTTATCACATTTCACCCTCACAGAAATTCTGGTTCCATTTTGCTGACCAGAACACTGAAGTTTGAAGAGGGCAAATGACTCACCCATGATTGTTCACTCCATGGTGAGAGAAACAGAACATGAACCCAGGACCCTAGCTGCCACATAGCTGTGCCAACCAGATAGCACATTTGGGCAACCTTTGAACTTGCCCTACACAGAACATTTTCCTCCATGCCATGCCTCTCTTCCTAGGTGACTCTTCCACTCTGGGGAGGTAGGTAGTGCTGACTCTCAGCACAGATACCTTGCTATGTTGGGACAGAGAGGTAGGCTGCCCAGATCCCTGAGCAGAGCCCCTGTGAGGGCCAGTGCCAAAGTTTACCATGACCAAGGGTGCCAAAAAAGATCTGGCCAGAGTATATGCTGTGTAGATGCCCAAGCAGGTAGGCTGTCTGGCAAAAAGCATCACACCTGGGGCTCCCTACTATGTATAGGAGTGATGTGCCTAAAAGCCAGGAGCCTCAAGAACTGGCAGCAATACCAGAAGCAAAAAGAAAGGCATGGAAAAGCTCTTTCCTAGAGCCATCTGAGAGACCAGGCCCTGTGGAGATCTTGGCCTCGGACTGCAGCCTCCATGGCTGTGGGGAGTAGGTTTCTGGTCTTTATCCCCCAACCCCGTGTGGCACAGCAGCCCTGGGAATCTATCACAGGCCAAGGCCAGTGTTCTCTGGTTCACAGCTCCAATCACACATTGACCCTAAACATGCACTGACTTCAAACGTAGCCATGCAAAGATCCATGAAGCCCTACACTAATCAGCTCCAAACCTCTGTCATGGGCTGACCAGGAACCCAGAGTTACCTCACCTAGAGAATGACTCCGAGCATGAAAGACACCTGAATGTTGACACCAGCCTTCAATGGCTTCCCCAACTGCTATGAACTAACTACTCACTGATTGCAGACTGGCTTCTAAGCCCAGCCTCAGGCTTGCACCAGGCCAGGCTGATCCTAGACCAGGCAGAGTGTGAGCCTCCGTAACCGCTCACACAAGCAGGGGGCACAGGTGGGTTAGCATGGTGCCCCCTCACCTCAGGGCACTCAGAGCCCCTTGAAGTTGGGGAGGGATTCGGGTCATCTCTGTAAACACATCTGTAACTTGGATTGCAGAATTGCCACTTCAAGTAGAGGAGGAATGGGAAAGAAGAGGAACTGCCAAATGAAATTTTACCAAATTGTGCTATAAGCATGTATGAATATATCACCATGAATTCCACTTCTACGTATAACTGCAATGCACCACGAAAACAAATAAACATGTAGAAAGAAGACCAGTAGAGTAGAAGGTGGTCAAGGGGAGGAGGATAGGTGAGGGGGGTAGCACTGAGGACTGAAATGGAGCAAATTATGCTGTATGCATTTATGAATATGTCAAAATGACCCCCCGTTATGTGTGACTATAACACACTAATGAAAAATGCCAAAATATAATTTGCCACTTCATTTCTGTTTGATCATAATTAGCACCTTCCTTACATTACAGTATTTCACCAATTCTAAGAAGCATATTTTAACATCTCTGAAGTCAAAGTGTGTCCATAATCAGTGGATCCTCAGGGGTGGAGAGGCATGGCAAGAGGGTAGCAGATGGCAATTTGATATTAATGGAAGAAGTTGGGAAAATGATCACAATTTTCCTATTTTCTTTCATAGTAACAACCAAATGTTTTATAAGACCCAAGAAGACATCCATGTGTCGTGAAGCTGGGTTGGGTTTCTTTACTGAGCTGTGTGGTGAATCATTGCCTATCTCATGCGAGGCAAAGCGAGCAAGGCAGGAGAAGTCGCTACACACCCCAGAATAGATGAGATTGCATAACCAATGCATATGTGTTGCAGGACTATCATTTGGGCATCATGCCAGCCCCTAAAGGCATTTGGTTCTCAAGAATAATCATCAGTTTGCAATAAAACACACTATTATTAGTTATTATTCATATTAGTCACTAACTCAACCCAGGAAAGCCTGGTTTTTTATCGTGACTTGATTTTTTAAAAATTTCCTTTGATCTTTGTATCTTATGCTACCTTTTCCCAAGGGGCTGATCCCTTAATTAGTGACAAATATAGCTAGAAAGGACCTCAAATCATCTCTAATCCATTTCATAGACTTTAGAGACACAAGCTCAGAGAAGGACATACTTTACCCAAGGCCACATAGGCCTTGAGTGGAGGAACTGAACTCGAAGCCTGATCCTGATGTCTGGCTCTGTGCTGGATTCCCTTTTGCTCAGTTCTGGATTCTGCTCCTCACAGAGGCCTGCCCTGGACAGCACACAGTTGCCTGTTTGGTGACTCACCTCTCCATATGGCTAGACCCTCATTGGCACCCCTAGTTCCTGGTGTAGCCTATGCCCACTCACTCTGACAAATGGAAGACAGGCTCATAAGTCTATGAAAACCCAAATCCTCGAGTAGGAAATTCTTCAAGTGAGGAAAACCCTTCACTTGAGGACATGGTGACGTAGTGAGATTGTCAGCTGCCTCTTCCAGACCAATCCTAATAATGAGAGAGAAACCTGTCTGACTCTCTTGATGAGGCCATTGTAACCTTGCTCTCAACACTTTGTAAGGGCAACCATAGGAAAGAAAATTGCAGATGATTTCATTTATTACTCTAGTTGTTATTCTGCATAAAATATAAGCAAATTTTTATTTTGAAAATAACACATCAGGAATTTCAGAATAGTTCAGTATCATCTATAAAATCTATATGCATTTTCACCACATTTATAGGCTAAGGGATTAAAAAGTCACATGATATTTCAACAGATAAAAATCTGTTTTTGAAAAGTTCAACATCTCTTTGTGATAAAAAAAAAATTCTCAGATATCAAAAATAAGAGGACTCGAGAATGTCTCCCTTCTAAGATTCTACAGTGAGTACAATTCTAGATGCATTCTTCTTAGGTACAAGACACGGATGAGGACAGCTATGGTCTGGATGTGGTCGCAGTGTGTCCTTGGGTGCGTGTGTTGGAGGCTCACTCTCCAACGTGACAGTGTTGAGAGGTGGTGGAACTTTCTGGAGGTGGGGGCCTAGTGGAGTTAGGCTGTTGGGGGGTTCTGCCCTTGGAAGGGCTTAAGGTCATTCTCATGGGATGCTGAGTTAGTTCCTGAGAGAGCTAGTTGTTATGAAGAAGTGAACCTGACCTCTGGCTTCCCTTCTGGACATGTGATCTCTCCCTCTCGCACGTACCTCCCACCTGGATGCCACCATCATGATGTGATGTAGCCAAAGTTTGTGCCATGATGTTTGGACTCTCAGCCTCTAGAACTGTGAGCTAAATAAATCTCTTCTCTTTTTAAATACCTGACTTCAGGTATTTTTAAATAACAATGGAAAATTGATTAATACAACTATTATTTCTCCACATAGTACTGGAGGGTCTGACCAAAGCAGTAGGACAAGAAAAAGCAATGAGCATTGTGATTATTTCAATTGAAGAGATGAAACTATCCATTGTGGAAAATATGATCATCTTCGTACAAAAGCTATCAGTGCACAAACTAATAGAATTAAAATATATTGTGCTTCAAGGTAGCTGGAACAAGATCAACCAATAAAATTCTCTGAAATAGCAATAAATTAGGAAAAAGAGTAGGAAATAAATTTCTGTTCACAACAACAACACATTTACAAATCATCTAGAAAAGTGTAAAAATAAGAAGAGATTTGTGGATCAAACTGTACAACTTTATTTTTAAAAAGGTAAATACAAGCTGGATGTAAAAGGTAACTATAAAAAACTTAGAAGAGAAATAATAAGAATAGTCAGACCGTCTAAGAATAACCGTGACTAGGGGACAGGGAATGATTTTGTATGTAAGGCTCCATGTGTACAACACTTAAAAGGGGAAAGTGATGATTTGTCTGTCAGAATTAACAGATTTTGTTCAATAAATAACACAATGTGCAAAGCTAAATGATACCCTGGGAGAAAATAGTTCCAATGATTAAAACAGACTAGATATAGAAAGAGACATAAGGAACTTCTGCAAATTCAACGCCTTAAGACACAACCCTCAACGCATTGGCAAACGAGACAGATATTCAATTCACAGAAGAAAAATGCAAAATGGCTAAGACGTACGTGAAGAGGTACGTGAGCTTATGGCCTTAGGGGAATGAAATTCAGACATATAGACATGCTAACTTATGCCCGTAATACTGGCAAAAATTCAAGTCAGACATCAGACAGTGGAGAAGGGAGGGAACAGAGCCACTGTCCACTGTGGGGGCAGTTGTCAATGGAAAGCATCAGTTCTGAAGACTGACCTGCCAGTACTTAGTGAATGAATTTCGTGCAGTGCTCACAGGTAACTGGCCACCCCTGGGTATCCCAGCTGGGGAAAGTCTCTCCTGCCTCCATGAACATGATGTACGAGGACGTTCACCCCAGCAATGTTGGTGGCAGCAGAACTTTGGCAGAAACCTTATTGTTCTAAGCCAACGGTAGTTGATGTGTACCAGGGAATTTTGTGTAATAGACAGGTGCAAGAGAAATAGATTTCTTTAAAGTTAGCTTTGAGAGAAAATGTGAGGAAGTGGGAGAGCTAAGGCCCAATAACATTTATGCAATTAAAAAACTTACATAAGAAAGTGCAGCATATATTTCCCCAAGTTACAGACATACCTAGATGTGTATGTGTCCTATATACGTATTATATATTAATTACATATGAGTGGGGTCAATGGTGGGGGGTGTAACCAGAGTAATTTGGGTGAGGACAACATAACACAAAACAAGAGATAGGGCTTATATTAGTTTGCTATTGCTGTCATAACAAATTTCCACAAATTTAATGCCTTAAAACAAAACAAATGTGTTATGTTTTGGTGCCAGAGGCCAGAAATCCAAAATCAGTCTCAATGAGGTAAAATTAAGGTGCCATCAGAGCTGTGTCCTCCTGGAGCCATGAGGAAGAGCCTACCCCATCGCCTCTCTTTCCTTGGAGAGGCCACCTGCATTACTGGACAGGCAGCCTCTCCTCCACCTTTTCAGCAGAGTGGGCATGTCTCCTCTGCCTCCTGCCTCCTCTTCCAAGGCCCATATGATGACATTGGCCCTTCAGGTAATCTAGTGTAATTCCCCCATCTTGGCATCCTTGTGTCAGTCACGTGGGCAAAGCCTATTTATCCAAGTAAAATAACACATTCTCGGGTTCCTGGGAAGGAGACATGGACATGCTTTTGGCAGCCATTCTTCTGCTCACCCCAGGGAGAGGTGATGATGGAATCCTGTCAATCAAAGAAAATCAGAGAACGGGAGAGGGAGAGCGATCTAGGTTTTATGGAGAAGTGCTCCAGGGGGTGGTGAGGGGTACAGGAAGAATGCATGTATGTCATGGGCCCAGGTGTCTCTTGCAAGGCTCAGAGTGGCTTTCCTGGGGATGTGTTGGTCCATGATCAGGACCCAGAGGCTTCTGCCATGGAGCCTACTTCAAGTCTTCTCTCCTCCCCCAGCCTTCTGTCCCACCCTGGGCTGCTTTGGTGGGACATTGGCTTGTGGGTCTGTCCCTGTGGACTCTTCCCAGAAGAGCTGCCTCGCCCGCCTCTCCTCTTTCCCTTCTTCTTCCACGGGCATCCCCTCTCTGCAGGCTCTGCGCCCCGGCCCTCCTACCTTCCCAAGGGCTGTCACTTCTGTCTCTCCCTCTCTTCTGTGTTTTCAGCCTGATCCTTCTCTTCTATTCTCTGTGCTACAAGAAGTTCACAGCAGACCATCTCAAGGACAAGCAAGCCAGCTTCCCTCCATCTCTCCTTCTCCCCCATTTTTACACCCTTTTCTCTCCTTCCCTCTCTGGCATAATTTCTGGGAAGAGTTAGTTGTCACACACACACACACACACACACACACACACACACACACCACTGCAACCTGACACATGACTTTTGCTCTCACCTCTCATGATGAAAATGTTTTTTTATTTTTGTTTTAAACTATGATTATCAATGACCTCCATGTCAATAAATTCCATGGATATGTGCTGGGAGCCATTAGCCAAGTAGGTATGACAATTTCCTTGCCAGCGTACCCCATGTTGCAGTGACATTGAATGTAGGTGACCTTGCTCAAGGACCAAGGCAGATTAGGGTGTTCCCGGTTTTAAGATAATCGTGTTTAGGGCGTTCCCAGTTTAGGTTCCAGGTTTAAGGTTTAAGATTATTCCTGCTGGGAATAGGGCGTATCCTGCTGCCTGAGTTCCCCTTGAGTTCTCACGGGATTCAGACAGTATATTTTGGGAGATAGAAGCCCAGGGGATGTGGATTTGGGAAGAGAACGTGGATTTCCCCAGAACGTGATTGTAGACGGCTGGTGTGAGTTCGGGAATAAAGAGTTGCTGTTTGAATCTACAAGCTGTTTGGCGGCCCGTGCGGGGAACTTCTGAAGCTTGGAGGTAAGTGAAATTGCTCGCCCCTGAGGAAGAGCAAAAGAATGGGTGACCATTTCAAAAAAAAACAGTGCGTTCTTGATTTATCTTGTTTTTGTTTCAAGCTGCCTATCCCTAGAAATTTCTCAGGCAAACTGGAAAAAATGGTTGACTAAAGGTTTGAAGTTTGTCGGCCCTGAGGAAGAGAAAATTGATACAACGATTTTTTTATTCCGTTTTTGTTTCATTCAGTTTCGGTTTTGTTTTGTGTTATCTTATTGGGTTGCGTTATCTTTACAGTAGATTAGAAATTAGTAAAAAACAAACCGAAAAGATGTTAAGTAAATTGTTAGAGGTTCAGACCATGGAGAAAGACATTTTAGATCAAGCAAAAGAGAAGGTCTCTCGAGCTAGTCAGACAGAGGAAGAAAATTTAAAGGAAAAGGGGTTGTTAGGAAAAAGGCCACAACAGGAGGCTGTTACTAACTCCATTTTATCACAAGAGGGCGTAATTCAACCAACAGCCCCACCGATGGAGACAGCTGAGTGGCCCTCAAACCCCGTAGTTGATAAATGGGATCCTGAGACAGGACCTCAAAGATTAGCATGCCCTGTACTTGAACAGGCAGGAGGGCAGCGAATTCACCGTGCTTTAGATTTTAAAACAGTGAAGCAGTTAAAGGAGGCTGTAACAACCTATGGCCCCCAAGCTCCCTTCACGGTAAGCATGGTCGAGTCCATTACTAACTTGGACATGACGCCAGCAGATTGGGCTAGCATGTGTAAATCTGTACTAAATGGAGGACAATATTTGTTATGGAAGGTTGCCAATGAGGAATTTTGCACGGAGACAGCTAGGCGAAATGCAGCAGCCGGTTACCCTCAAAGAAATCTAGATATGTTGTTAGGAAAAGGACCTTATGAGGGTCAACGGCAACAAATTGAATATGATCCTGCTATATATGCACAAATTGCTGCAGACGCAGTTAGGGCATGGAAGACTTTACAAGGACATGGAGATTTACAAGGTCAGCTATCTAAGGTAATACAGAGAGCTAATGAACCTTACGCTGACTTTGTAGATAGGCTAATTCAAACGGCTGCCAAAATTTTTGGGGATACAGAACAAGCAATGCCATTAATAAAACAACTGGCTTATGACCAAGCAAATCGTTGCTGCAGAGAGGTTATTAGACCATGGAGACATGAAGATTTAAACACATATATTAAGTTATGTAGAGATATTAATGAACAAGGGCAAGTCTTGGCAGCTGCAGTACAACAGGCTTTAGATGCCAGGCCAAAAACATGCTATGATTGTGAACAAACAGGACATTTTAAAAGGAATTGCCCCATAGGAGGAGGGTTTAACAAAACTAGGTATCAAAGGAATAGAATACCGGGTATTTGCCCACAATGCCGTAGAGGGAGACATTGGGCTAATGAATGCCATTCTCAAACCACCATTGAGGGTACTCCTTTATCAAAAAACGGACAAATACCAGGTATTTATCCACGATATCGTGGAGAAAGGCATCAGGCTCCATTGCCAAAAAACGGACAGGGGGGCCCAATGCTCCGGGGCCCACAACCACAAATATACGGGGCAGTGGAGGATCCCAGCAACACCATCAGGGTAGTGCCCAGGACACATTGTCCATTAAATCCCTCATCAGACAAACCCGAGGGAGTGCAGGGTTGGACATCTGTGCCTCTGCCAGAGCAGTATTAACTCCAGAGATGGGAGTGCAAATCATTCCCACAGGAGTAAAAGGACCTCTTCCCCAAGGAACAGTAGGCTTATTACTGGGACGTAGTTCATCTACATTAAAAGGACTTATGATAAGTCCTGGGGTAATTGATCCTGATTATGTAGGTGAAATAAAAATTATAGCTAGTTCTCCAAGAGGTATATCAGTAATTTCACCTGGAGATAGAATAGCACAGTTGTTAATAATACCCAGCCTACATAATAAATTTCCTAGTCATAGTGTAGAAAGAGGTTCCAGGGTATTAGGCTCCACAGGTGTAGATTGGGCTATGTTGTCTTTAAATTTAGATTCTCGCCCAATGCTAAAACTAAATATTCAAGGTCATGAGTTTAATGGGCTACTGGACACAGGAGCTGACCTTAGCATCATATCTCGTCAAGAATGGCCAAAACATTGGCCATTACAACAAGCCACTCAAACGCTTCGAGGCCTAGGAGTGGCGACTAATCCCCATAGAAGTGCAATGGTATTAGATTGGAAGGATCCTGAAGGATGTGAAGGAACTATACAGCCATATGTATTGGATCATCTTCCTATAAATTTATGGGGACGAGATGTCCTAGATCAATTAGGTTTGACGTTAACAAATAACATCAATCCTAATGCGCCCACTACTAGGGCTAGACAAGGCTTTAGGAAAGAAAAAAGATTAGGAAAACAAGGGCAAGGTATAGCAGCACCAGTACAAATAGATCAAGGAACAGACAGACATGGGTTGGATTTTCAGAAAGGGCCACTGAGACAATCAAAATTACTTGGAAATCAGAAAGACCAGTGTGGGTTCCTCAGTGGCCCCTGACTAAAGAAAAGACACAAGTAGCCCATGATCTGGTCAAACAACAATTAGCGGAAGGACATATACAACCTTCCATATCTCCCCATAATACTCCCATTTTTGTCATCAAAAAGAAATCTGGTAAATGGAGATTGTTGCAAGATTTAAGAGCCATTAATAATGAGATGGTTATTATGGGACCTGCTCAATCAGGGATTCCTCAATTGTCTGCTTTGCCAAAAACCTGGCATGTTTTAGCTATAGATATTAAAGATTGTTTTTTTTCAATTCCAATTCATCCCGAGGATAGTCCACGTTTTGCATTTACTATCCCTGCATTAAATCATGAAGGTCCTGATCAGAGATATGAATGGAAAGTACTCCCTCAAGGGATGGCTAACAGTCCAACTATGTGTCAAATATATGTTAACAAAGCAATCCAGCCACTTAGAAATCAAAATCCTGAACTACAAATATTTCACTATATGGATGATGTATTATTGGCACATAAAGATAAAAACATATTGCTGGAATGTTATGCCACACTTACAAACTTATTAAAAAATTATAATCTAGAGATAGCAATAGACAAAGTACAATTAAATTTTCCAATTAATTATTTAGGAGTTCTATTATCCTCAACCATGATCCGTCCACCAAAAATTCAAATACGAGTAGATCAACTCAAATCACTTAATGACTTTCAAAAGTTATTGGGAGACATAAATTGGATAAGGCCTTATCTAGGTATACCAACAGGAGAATTGGGACCTTTATTTGATATTCTAAAAGGTCCATCAGATCCAAATTCACCCCGCATGTTAACTCCTAAAGCAAGAAAGGCATTAAAAATTATTGAAACATATATGGAAAATATGCATTTGGATAGAATTGATATAAGTTTGCCTTTATTATTTATTGTACTACCAACAAAAAATATTCCTACAGGAGTATTTTGGCAAGAAGGTCCATTATTGTGGATACATTTATCTTATTCTCCTAACACTATTCTTACTAGGTATCCTGAGGCTGTAGGACAATTAATACTCAAAGGAATAAAAGCAGAGAAGGGAGTGTTTGGAATTTCTCCCAATAAAATTATTACTCCATATACTATGGATCAAATTGATGAGTTAGCTAATGAGTTAAATACTTGGGCAATAATCATGTGTAAATCTAATGTTTCATTTGATAATCATTTACCATCTAATCCTTTGTTGTCTTTTTGGTCTAAGCATCCTGTAGTTTTTCCTAAAATGACAAGAAAAACACCTATCATGAATGCTCCAAATATATTCACTGATGGGTCTAATAATGGTACAGCAGCAGTAGTTACCCCAGATCGAACTTTTACATTTTTAGTACCAAAACAATCAGCTCAAAAGGTAGAGCTTAATGCAGTTTTACAAGCTTTTTTGATGTTTAAAGATTCTGTATTTAATTTATTTTCTGATAGTCAGTATGTAGTTAATGCTATAGTATCTCTTGAAGATGCTGGTAGGATTTCCCCTTCTTCTACTGTTTTCTCTTTGTTTTCCACTATACAAAGTCTAATCTGGGACAGAAAAGATCCATTCTTTATAGGACATATCAGGGCACATACAGGATTGCCTGGAGCCCTTAGTTTGGGCAATGATTTAGCAGATAAAACTATACATGACATACATATTTTCTCTACATTTGAAGAAGCTACAAATTTTCATAAAAGGTTTCATGTTAATGCTAATACTTTACAAAAGCGTTTTAAAATAACTAAGGAACAAGCCAGATATATAATAAAACAATGTCAAAATTGTGTGACATTTTTACCACAAGTTAATCTTGGAGTCAATCCTAGAGGACTGATACCTAACCATATTTGGCAGATGGACGTCACACACTTGCCAGAATTTGGAAAATTAAAATATTTACACGTTACAGTTGATACTTCTTCTGGATTTTTGATGGGCTCCCTTCATGCCGGAGAAAAAAACTAAAGATGTCATAGCTCATTGCTTACAAAATTTTGCCACTGTGGGCGTTCCTAAACAGTTAAAAACCGATAATGGTCCTGGCTATACCTCTACCTCTTTTAAACAATTTTGCTCATCATTTGGTATTACTCATATAACAGGAATCCCATACAATCCACAGGGACAAGGCATAGTTGAAAGAGCTCATCAAACTATTAAAACATACTTATTAAAGCAAAAAGAGGGAATTGGAAGGGGGTATATATCCCCCAAAGATAAACTTAAAATAACGCTTTTTACTCTAAACTTTTTAAATTTGGATTCATCAGTGCTGCGGAAAGGCATATGTATCCAAAAAATGTACATAAGCCTAAAGTACTTTGGAAAGATATTCTAACAGGACAATGGAAAGGTCCTGACCCAGTGATTGTCTGGAGTCGGGGGTCTGTTTGTGTTTTTCCACAGGGAGAATAGCAGCCCATTTGGATTCCAGAGAGATTAACTAAAACAGTTTCTACAGATCGAAAAGAAGATGATTTGACTCAAATCCATAACAGCTGATATCCAGAACTCCAGCTTGGCCATTCTTACATCTGCGACAGTGATTAACCAGGATGCTTTTTTCAATAGCTATTTTATTATTGCATTTTTCTACATCATAAGGTTCTATTTTTATTTTTTGAGCTCATACAAACCTAGGTTAATGTTTTTCTGATCAGTTTTATTTTTTGACTGTGGAGTTTTTAAACATTGCAATGGAGATTTCACCCAGGTAAAGCTACAAGGCCTTTACTATTTTCTTATGTGTTGTACGTTTGTGTACACTTTTGTGTTTTGTGTTGTATGTCTGTATGTGCGTATGTCCATATTTCTTATATGAGGAGCGCTAATGAAAAAATGGATCCGAATTATTATTATTATTTTTTATTCACGTGATTTAAATGGTTTAATTTAAATTAGGTAAACAGCTGTTAAGGATTGTTTTTAAAGTAGGTTAACAGATCTGTTTGTTTACTTTCACCTTTCTTTTTCATTATATTTAATAATTCTTTTCAGGATAATGTCTCTTTAGCATCATTGCCAGAATTCCTATCTTCATCCCAGTGCCGGTGAAGACAAAGATACAACCAGACTACAGCTTCCATGATAGCTATCACAGTAAACTGTATAAACTGATGCATCAATGAATATAACTCAACAAGTAATGCTCAATCAAGGAGTTAACTTACTTTGGGAGGAAACGGATTTTGGGAGGAAATGGACATATTGATAGATTCCTCCGCTTTGAACTGCTTGCAGAACTTGCCCAGACTATGTAACTATTGTTTGGTGCAGTGAATTGTGGTAATGCTGGCATATCTTTGCTGATGGTGTCACTAGTGATGCAATTTTTATTTCCTTGCCAGCACACCCCATGTTAATTGTGGTAGTGCTGACATATCTTTGCTGATGGTGTCACCAGTGATGCAATTTTTCCCAAGGAGCCGTCAATTGGCTTGGTGTCGTGGCATTTCTGTATCCTCCTCCCTTCTGCTAGTGATGGTCTAAAATTTGGGGGCCAATGGCTTATGCTGGACCGGTAGTCAGTGACGGGTATGATCCAATTGCAGTGGTATCAACCTAAGACAGGAGGCTGACGCC
This sequence comes from Marmota monax, assembly GCF_021218885.2. Classification (NCBI taxonomy): domain Eukaryota; kingdom Metazoa; phylum Chordata; class Mammalia; order Rodentia; family Sciuridae; genus Marmota; species Marmota monax. The sequence continues at coordinate 3,242,069 of NW_026694865.1, forward strand.
TAAAGGTCAGTTTTCCGATGACGGGTAAGAACCATATGTTGAATTGGACAACCTACCAGGCACGGTCCTTAAGCCACATTAACCTCACTCCCCCACTGGCACCAAGGCCAAATCTGGGGGCCAACAGAGGTGAGGCAAAGAACCTCACCCCCCCACTGGTGCATAGACCTATCCACAAGTATGGCTGTATGCTGGACCGGTAGTCAGTGACGGGTATGATTCAATTGCAGTGGTATCAACCTAAGACAGGAGGCTGACGCCTAAAGGTCAGTTTTCCCATGACGGGTAAGAACCATATGTTGAATTGGACAACCTACCAGGCACGGTCCTTAAGCCACATTGCTTGTTGTTTAATTAATCAGAAGGGGGGAGATGCTGGGAGCCATTAGCCAAGTAGGTATGACAATTTCCTTGCCAGCGTACCCCATGTTGCAGTGACATTGAATGTAGGTGACCTTGCTCAAGGACCAAGGCAGATTAGGGTGTTCCCGGTTTTAAGATAATCATGTTTAGGGCGTTCCCAGTTTAGGTTCCAGGTTTAAGGTTTAAGATTATTCCTGCTGGGAATAGGGCGTATCCTGCTGCCTGAGTTCCCCTTGAGTTCTCACGGGATTCAGACAGTATATTTTGGGAGATAGAAGCCCAGGGGATGTGGATTTGGGAAGAGAACGTGGATTTCCCCAGAACGTGATTGTAGACGGCTGGTGTGAGTTCGGGAATAAAGAGTTGCTGTTTGAATCTACAAGCTGTGTGGTGGCTCGTGATTGTGTGCCCAGCCAGACTGCGGCATTTGTGCCCAGCCAGACTGCGGCAGATATGGTATTCCTTTTCTCACTTTACTTGTCCTAGAGACAAAATTGGACACCACTGGCCATGTCCACCTTGTCAAATGCTCTGCTTGGCTTCCTGCAGCCTCCTGTGGACTCCCTCCTGCCTCTCTAGCCAGGGCCCTCCAGTCTCCCCTGCAAGCTTCTCTTCTCTCTCCAGCCCCGACATGGATGTTCCCCAGGGTTCTACAAGGACCGCTTTCTCATTTCCCCTTTGCTGAAGCCCCCTTGATCGTCTCCATGCCTCCTTTACTCTTTCTAGGTGCAGGACTCTCAGCTCAGCCGCTCCAGGCAGCCCCTGAATTCCCCTCTGACCTCCAGGGCGTGTGTGCAGATGCTCACCAGCCTGTCCACTTCGGTTCCCTCAGCAGCCTGTCCAGGCAGGCGGTCCCTGCCACCGTGCTCACTTCCCCATTGATCTATCATCAACCCCGGAGTCCTTGCTCTGTCCTCTCCTTCTCCCCCACATCTGATCAGGCACTGCCTCACCTCCGTTCTTCTCCCTAGGTGTCTCAGGAGCCACCTGCTTCTCTCCACCTCCCTGCGGTGGCATCACCCAGGCCACCATCCACCCTCGAGCAGACTCCTTGATGGCTTCTGGTGCTGCTCTCATGGCTCTCACCTGTGGGCATTCGCTAGGTGCCAGGCCTTGCGTGAGGTCCTGCCCCACCCATTCTCCACCTGCAGCTTCTGGATCTTCAGAAAACACCACCTGGCCTAGGTCACCCCTCCTTACTCTTAGTGCGGTATGATTCTAATTTTGTGAGAAAAGCAGATGAAAAACAAATTAGCAAATAAGTCAACACAAGAATTGTGGCTGGGCTGTTACACATAAACCAAACAGGACATGAGATGCAGTGATGGAAGACCACTTGGCTAGTGTGGCTACGCAGGCCTCCTGCAGGGTGACTGTGCACCGAGACCGGAGAGTAAGTAAGAAGCTACCTGGGAGTGGGAGAGGAAAAGGAGCACATGGCAGAGAGAAACGGAGAGGTTGCCCCAGCCAAGGAAGCCATGCTGCCGCGGCCTTGGCCAGAATTCCTACCCCCAGGCTCCAAGGCCATGAGCTCCAGCCACTCTCTCCATTGGCCTCCATGAGCTGCCTATGTCCGCTAAAGCCCCCCCCCCCCCCATCATGGCCTTTCATTGACTTTTTTTGAGGAACTCTGCTCCTCTACATAAAGCAACCCTGACTGAACGCAGCCCCTAGGTCTCAGCTTGCCGGGCTCTTCTTCGGGAAGCTTTTGGACATCTGCTCCGGGTACAGGGCCTGTGATAGTTTCCAGGGCTGCTGTGCCACACAAGGTTGGGGGATAAAGACCAGAAACCTACTCCCCACAGCCGTGGAGGCTGCAGTCCGAGGCCAAGATCTCCACAGGGCCTGGTCTCTCAGATGGCTCTAGGAAAGAGCTTTCCCATGCCTTTCTCTTTGCTTCTGGTCTTGCTGCCAGTTCTTGGGGCTCCTGGCTTTTAGGCACGTCACTCCTATCCCTGTGTCCCTCACCATACAGCGTTCTTGCCAAGTATCCCTCTGTCTGTGTCTCTTCTCCTGGTTCTTTAAAGACACCGGTCATAGAGGATCAGGGCCCTTCCTGACAGCCTCATCCTAATGTGTAAATTTGTGAAGATTCTATTTCTAATAAGGTCACACTCACTCACAGGGCCTGGGGGTTAGGGCTTCAACAAATCTTCTTCATATTCAGCTACAATGGTGCCCTGTCATAGGCTCCCCAGCACAGCCACATTTGTCGTGGAAATTCCTCAGCAGCTTCAGAGGTGGGTGGGCAGAGACGGTGGGTGAGAAGAGTGGGGGAAACAAATCCCTCCTACCTGGTTCACATTTTGAAACCATGAGTTGTCCTCATGGAAGTCACCTCCCGGGAGTGAAAGGGACATTTAAAACAAGGGGAAGCCAGCCTGTCCCCAGGTTTGCATGAGGACATCTCTTTCATGACACTACAGATGTGAATGCAAGTACCTACAGGTCACAGTTGTTATTCCTCCAGAAGCATCATTCCCTTTGAACTACTTGGTGGGAGGTGCTGAGGGGGTGGTCTGAACTGAATTTGCACAAATACTCGTGTCATGTTGTGGGTAACCTTGCACCAAAGACACACAAACCTCTACATATAGTGGGCATAGTGATGGCTAATGTTCGCTCAGCTACACAATCTCATCAACTCATTTTCTTGTGAGGTGAGGAAGGGCAGGGACTGTGCCCAGAGGTCCCCAAGGGCAGAGAGGTGACCCAACTTTCTAAAAGTGACCCACAAGTTGAATGTAGAGTCAAACTCTGATCTCAAGGATCCCGTTTATTTGTCTTCTAACAGCACTGGATTGGGGTTCTCTAGCAAAACGGAACCCATGGAATATGTATGTGGAATTGGCTTACATGATTATGGAAGCTGAAGAATCCCAAGATCTACTGTCTACAAGTCAGATACCCAGGACAGCCATGGTGTCAATTCCAGTCCACATCAGAAGGAGAGAGAGAGAGAGAGAGAGAGAGAGAGAGAGAGAGAGAGAATGAATTTAACTTTTCTCATATTTTTGTTTCTCAATGGACTTGATGATGCTCACCCACACTGGGAAGGGCCACTACTTTATTTAGTTCATAATTCAAATGCCACGCTTTCCTGGAACCACTCTTACAAACATACCCCAGAAATAATTTTCAATCAGATACCTGGATATCCCATTGCCCAGTCAAGTTGACACATAAAATCAAGCATCCCTGGAATCAAGGAGGAGAATTTGCTGAGTAGCTTGGCAGGAGAGGAGGCTGTGGGTGCACCATCATGGGGACCAGAATGTGAAGGGGGGTGCTGGCCATGCCTGGAGAGTCAGGCCTGGGGCTTGGCTGTGATGACTTAGAGCTCAAGCCTAGAGACCTCCACTGCCTCCTGGCTATATTGCCTGGTTTATGGGAGTTGGATTTTGTCCTATCCAGTCAGACTCCAGGTCCTGGAGGTTTCTAGAAGGGAGGAGAATGCCTCAGGGATATTGGCCTGGGGATTTGGGGACTTGGAGGTGGCAGCTTTGGGAGGCAGAGAGCTTCCATGCACAGGAGCTGGAAAGCAGGCATTAAGGCCTGCAAATGTCATTATCCCAAAGAGACACGTCTGGCTGTCCAGAACTTTCAAATCTTTTGATGAAAACCAACCTGTTCATGCTTCAGGAATTTGCTGGCTCTGCTCCCCCCAGGGATGAAGTTTCCAGCAGAACCAGGCCAGATATGGGGCAGCTGGAGATGAATTTGGGGAGTGGGGCGGGCAGGAGTCTAAAGAAAAGGGGGGTTGGTTCAAAACCTCTGCGGTTTGCACAGGCTCCAGAGCCCAGGGTAGACATTCACATCTACCTGAAAAAGATGAGCTGAAATCCCTGCTAGAAATGTGCAGAACCTAGGTGTGGTGGTGCAAAATGAGAAGGAAATGTGCCAGGAGATGGGACAGGAGGCCTGTAGCCGGCACCCTGGAGATGGTGTCCTGAAAGCTGCCCACCTGCTGTTTCTCTCTCTCTAAGCACAGGCTTCCCTGGTTCCTTCTACTCCAGTGTCCTGGCGGCCTCTGTCTGAACAAAGCCTTCCCTTCCTGCAGCCTCGCCTCCCTCTCCCCACAGCACACCTTCACAGGTCACCATGCTAGCAGGCAGACAGGACCTGACAGATGCGTGGGGGTCTCCGGGGCATGACCCCTTCTTTCTCGGGTCTACAGTCTGCTCATCCCCAATGCCCCCACCTGCTCAGAGCAGAGCCACTTCCTCATCCTGCTCCTCTAGGGCTCTGGGCACTCTGTGTCTGATGGGTTATGTGTCCAAGTCTCTCAGGTGAGTGTCTGGTTGGATTGAAGCATGACTGTCGCCATTCACATTTCTAACTTCTCTCAACTCCAGCCTTCCCCTGCCCCATTTCCTGGCTCCAACCCTGCAGCTGCCAGCCTCCAACATGGCCCTACCGGCCCCCACCTGCCCTCCTCATGTCCAGCACTGTCTCCTCCTGCTCAGTACCAGAGTTGTTCTGTGTTAATAACACAATAGGGCAGAAGTGAGGGGGTATCACTTCCAAGATTTAATTATCAAGGACATTAATGGTAACTTGGAGGCTCCTCTCTCTGGGGGAAGCTGCTGCCACATCACAAGGAACCCTATGGAGTGGAGGAGGAGAAGCTGCAGTTGCAGCTGTAGTCCCTGGAGAACTGCAGCCCTGGCAGACAGCCTGACCTCCCGAGAGGTCCTAGATTCCCACCTTGCAGAGCTTCTGAGACAATAAGCACTAGTTGTCTTCAGCTGCTAAGCTGGGGCAATTTGTTAGGCAGCAGTCGGTAGCCAATACAAAGGCTTCAGGTTCATTGTGATGCTCACGTTCAGCTGCGGCTAGCAGCCATCCAGGGGACCAGGGAGGGAGGAGAATTTATGCTCAAGGCTGATGTGACTGGAAAGAAAGTACCCCAGATCTGGGCTTGTTTCTGTCCCATGGCAGCAGCTGCTATAGCCGGAAGGTCCTGAATGGCTTGGGGGGCATTTTCCTGACCAGGCCCCAGCTTCATGTCACCCTTCTGTGGTCAAGTAGCCCTGTCCCAGGTTCAGTAAATGGCATTGTAACTATAACTGTGATGTCCTTGGCCTGGGCCCTGCTGGGCATTTCCTTTGGTTGGAAGGTGTCAGGTTTTTGTGGGTTCCAGAGGGTCCAGCCATTTGCAGCAAGCTCAGCCTGCTGGGCAGAGGCCACTGTTGGGCTGAGGCTGCCACGGGATGAGCAGGACAGCTGTTAGCTGCCCAGAGCACCACAAGCCAGCCAGAACAGGACTCATTGCTTATCTTTCAAGGGAAACTAATGGGTTAGGGAGAAAGAGAGTGTGGCAGGGTCAGTGGGCACAGGTGTCCAGCCTCACTGGACCTCTGAATCCTCCCGGGCATCTAGTTCTAGTTCTTTCCTGGTGGGGTTAAGAATGCCAGAAGGCACGCTGGTCAGAACTGGCCCATCTTATGTGTCTAAGGGGAGGTGACTGGGTAAAGAGGGGACTGGGAACCAGTCTGTGGCCCTGTGGGCAGTTCCATGCAGGCAGGGCCAGGTGCCAGCCTTCCTCCGTGCCAGCCTTAGAAGACATTCCCATGCAGGACTCTTTCTGTTGCCAGTGAAAGAAACCCAGGTCAGTATGCCCAGGTCAGGAGCCATACTCAGCACTGAGGGTAGCTGACACCTAATGGCTGTGTTGGCCTCGTTGGCTCACTTTATCTTCACGATGGCCTAGACATAGGTATTCCTATCCACATTTTAAAGACAAGGAACACAAGGAGCAGATGGACTCATACAACACCCCCGGCTGGCAAGTAAGTGGGAGAGCCACAATCTGACCTGGGCAGCCTGGCCCCAAAGCCCAATCCTTAACCCCCAACAGGAGGCAAATCCAGAATAGATGTGGCTGCAGGTACACTTACATCCAGAGGCTCAAATACCACACACACATACTCCCACACGCACACCCACATGCACGTACACCTTTCTATGCCACCGACCTCACACAGCTCTGTTCTTGCTGGCACCCCCAGGTCTCTTCCTCACACATACATCTTTTGAAGCAGTTTTATGTCAGTACAAGTCTCTTGCCTGTGGGGAAGCCCTGGGGACAGTGCATCAATGCCTTTCATGAAAGACACAGAGGATCTCGGCTCTCTGGGCCTCTGACTGCAACCCCGGGGTGTTTGGGATTTGTCTTCTAATGCTGGGATCCTGCCCTGGTGGCTTGATGACAGTGAGAGTGGCTTATTTCTGGGTGTTGGGATGGGTGGAATTGGGAGGTGTCAGATGGCAATACTGGCCCTGACCTCATCCGGCCCCAACACATAGACAGACCCTGCCGGAATCCTGGGCAGGGGTGGCTCTTGCATTTGGGAGTCACACAGTGTGACGCTGCCAAGAATTTCCCTGGGAGTGGCGCTCAATGCCTGGTCCTCAAGCCAGGGGCTGGGAAAGTCCTGAGATGGGATGCCCCAGGAGGAGGATAAGCAGTGCGCTTGCTTGAGTGCTCTTTTTTTTTTTTGTAATATTTATTTATTTTTTTTTAATTTTTTATTGTTGGTTGTTCAAAACATTACATAATTCTTGATATGTCATATTTCACAATTTGATTCAAGTGGGTTATGAGCTCCCATTTTTACCCCAAATACACATTGCAGAATCACATCAGTTACACATCCATTGATTTACATATTGCCATACTAGTGTCTGTTGTGTTCTGCTGCCTTTCCTATCCTCTATTATCCCCCCTCCCCTCCCCTCCCCTCGCCTCTTCTCTCTCTGCCCCCTCTACTGACATTCATTTGTCCCCCTTGTATTATTTTTCCCTTTCCCCTCACTTCCTCTCGTATGTACTTTTGTATAACTCTGAGGGTCTCCTTCCATTTCCATGCAATTTCCCTTCTCTCTCCCTTTCCCTCCCACCTCTCATCCCTGTTTAATGTTAATCTTCTTCTCATGCTCTTCGACCCTATTCTGTTCTTAGTTACTCTCCTTATATCAAAGAAGACATTTGGCATTTGTTTTTTAGGGATTGGCTAGCTTCACTTAGCATAATCTGCTCTAATGCCATCCATTTCCCTGTAAATTCTATGATTTTGTCATTTTTTAATGCAGAGTAATACTCCATTGTGTATAAATGCCACATTTTTTAATCCATTCATCTATTGAAGGGCACTAGGTTGGTTCCACAGTCTTGCTATTGTGAATTGTGCTGCTATGAACATCGATGTAGCAGTGTCCCTGTAGCATGCTCTTTTTAGGTCTTTAGGGAATAGACCAAGAAGGGGAATAGCTGGGTCAAATGGTGGCTCCATTCCCAGCTTTCCAAGAAATCTCCATACTGCTTTCCAAATTGGCTGCACCAATTTGCAGTCCCACCAGCAATATACAAGTGTACCCTTTTCCCCACATCCTCGCCAGCACTTGTTGTTGTTTGACTTCATAATGGCTGCCAATCTAACTGGAGTGAGATGGTATCTTAGGGTGGTTTTGATTTGCATTTCTCTGACAGCTAGAGATGGTGAGCATTTTTTCATGTACTTGTTGATTGATTGTATGTCCTCCTCTGAGAAGTGTCTGTTCAGGTCCTTGGCCCACTTGTTGATTGGGTTGTTTGTTCTCTTATTGTCTAATTTTTTGAGTTCTTTGTATACTCTGGATATTAGGACTCTATCTGAAGTGTGAGGAGTAAAGATTTGTTCCCAGGGTGTAGGCTCCCTATTTACCTCTCTTATTGTTTCTTTTGCTGAGAAAAAACTTTTTAGTTTGAGTAAGTCCCATTTGTTGATTCTAGTTATTAACTTTTGTGCTATGGGTGTCCTATTGAGGAATTTGGAGCCCGACCCCACAGTATGTAGATCATAGCCAACTTTTTCTTCTATAAGACGGCGTGTCTCTGATTTGATATCAAGCTCCTTGATCCATTTTGAATTAACTTTTGTGCATGGCGAGAGAAAGGGATTAGCAAAGAGCACTTCCCCTCCCCCTTCCTCTTCTCCCTCTTCACCACTCCAGTGACTAAATTCAGGACTATCCCTAGCTCCAAGAGCTGGATTAACAAGGGTCACTCTCAGAAGACAGTTCTTTCTAAAAACTAACAAAAGGACATTTGTATAGGGATTATTTTGCTATTGTTAACAAACTTTGGGCATTAGGACTTATCCTTTAATACCCAGCAATATTAACTAAAATGCACATATAACAATGGCTAGACAATCTGAACTAATCTAAAGGGCACCCATTGCTTCTCTATGCATACTTTCTCCTTCCCCTACCCCCAACCCAGTGAACCTTCAACCTACCCTCCAAGACATCAAGTTCAACAATTCCATTCCCCTAAATGGCAACCATTCCTAAGTAGCAACAAAACATACTTAAAGGGCATTACTTTAGCTCTCTACTTTTCCCATGTGTTGTGCACTTTTCAACATCTAGAAACACTAGATGTTCCCAACAAGGACTTAAGTTTCCAACTCTACATACAGTAGCACTGAACAAACTGCAACACTTACTTAACAAAGGCTATACTTTCAAGCAAAACTCCCCCCCACCCCTTTTTTTAAAGGCTAGAATTTGAAAGTGTCTTCCAAACAGTAACATTCTGGCCTAGAACCCTTCCCCTTCTAGTCTTATCAACCAATGGGTCAGTATATGCATCTGTAATGCTTAGAGATGACTTTTAACAAATTTCACTTTCTAACTGGTTTTAATTATAGTCTTTCCTATGAATATAACAACATGTACTCGGTGTGTTTACTAACTCTACTTTTGTTATACACTGGCAACCTCTTTAGCATCTAGATAGACTAGATGTAAATTAGGACTCATTTGTCCTTTATATACACTATTTACACAGAATAGTAAAACAAAACCCACAAATATAAGGGACAATGGTCAATTCTGCTTCACAGAAAATACACTGGTATAAAGCCCTTTATATTTTCTTTTCCTTCTTCCTCCCTGAACCAGCACAGATATAATATGTACTGTTCAGAGAAGTGTTTTGATCATTCCATTCCCAAAAGACAGTTATTTCCTCATGAATTTTAAAAAAAGATATATAACAAAATGTTTTATTTACTACCTCTACTTTTAACATACTTTGTGCACTTCTAAACATCTAGAAAGAGTAGATGTTTCAAATAAGGACTTAAGTTTGTCCACTATGTACATAGTAGTGTTAAATAAACTACACACATGTAACAATGGTTATATCTGAAAGTGTCTTCTAAGTAGGATCATTCTGGCCTAGAATCCTTCATTTCTTCTACTTCTTTCTCCTTTTGTCACATGTGTCACATCTGAGTGTCACATGATATGATGTTACAATTTCATTTCCAAAAGTCCTTTTCAGAAGACTGCCTTTCTATGAATTTTAACACAAAGTGTACAAAATGTGTGAGTTTACTAACTCTACTTTTGTCATACATTGGCAACCTCTTTAATATCTAGAGACTAGATATTATAAAATTAGGACTCCTTTGTCCAATATATATACAATATATACAGTACAGCAAAGTTAAATGAAATGCATGGTACAAGGCAATGGGTAAGCTGAAGTTTTCTAGCACACTCTAACAATGTTAAACACCTTTTGCAACTTCTTCCCTCCCACCTCCCTCAACCCAATCAACAAGTACAACAGACAGTATTCTGTTAAGAGGTGGTTTAACAATTCCAAACACAAAATTTCTCATCAGTTTTTAAAAGCTATTTACAAAAAGTTTCAATTCTACTACTTTTACTTTTAAATATATCAAGCACGTCTAAATATATAGAAGGACTAGATATTCCACATAAGACCCTGTCCACTATTCACACAGCACTGGTAAATAAAATTGCACGCGTAGCAATGGTTAAATATGAGGTATCTTCTAATATGACCATTTTGTCCTTGAACCTCTCCCTCCTCATTTCCTTCTATTTTCAGTCCAGTGGACAAGTACAGGCATATGTAACACTTAGAGATGGTCGAACAAATCCATATCCAAAAGTCTTTTTACAGAGGACAAGCTTTCCTATGAATTTCAACAAAAAAATGTACAAAATGTTCTAATTTTACTAACTACTTGGTCATACACTGGCAACCTCTTTAACATCTAGAGACTAGATGTTACAAAATTGGGACTTATTTGTCCATTATATACACTATATACACAGCAAAAACAAAATGCACAAAACATAGAAAACTGATGTCTGAAAATGTCCAAATATGAACACACTAACCTTTTGCAATTGCTTCCCTCCCACCTCCTCCACATCACTGAGCAAATACAGACAGTAGTTTACCGCTCACAGAGGTGGTTTAATAGTTCCATTCCCAAAAGACTATTTCATATGAATTTTAGCAAAAAGATATTTACAAAGTGATATTTTACTACCTCTACGTTTAACATACATCGGGCACTTCTAAACATCTAGACCAAGACTAGATGTTTCAAGTAAGGACTCAATTTGTCCACTATGTACATGACAGTCTTGAATACACTGCACACATGTAACAATAGTTCTAATTTGAAAATGTCTTCAAAATATGAGCATTCTGGCCCTTCACCAACCCAGTGGGCTATAATGCTCAAAATTTTCAGAAGACAATCTTTCCTAGGAATTTTAACACAAAATATTCAAAACTGGTTTACTAATTCTACTTTTGTCATACACTGGCAACCTCTTTAACATCTAGAAAGGCTAGATGTAGATTAGGAGGACTCATTTGTCCTTTACATACACTATGTACACAGCAAAGTAAAACAAAACCCAGACAACTCTTGGCTCTCGGTAAGCACACTGGCACGGTGCTCCCCAGGACCAGCACACAACTGTACTATTCAACAGGGGTTTGGCTATTGCACCCCCCACCCAAAAAAAAAAAAGAAACCATTTCATAAGAATTTTAACAAAATAAATTTACAAAATGTGTCATATATTTTACCACTTCTACTTTTAACATATATCAGGCACTTTAGAACATCTAGAAAACCTGGATATTTAAAAAAATATATATTTAGCATTTTCAACTATATATACACTAATGAGTAATAAAATGCACACGCAAAACAATGGTTATTATATGAAAAAAATGTCTTTTACGTAAAACCAGTCTGGCACAGGACCTCCTTCTCATGGTCAGTCTTCTCCATGTCCAACAACCCACTGAACAAACGTGGACAAGTGTCGCTCCTAGAGGTGGTCTAACAAACTCATTTCAGTCACTTCCAGAAAACATTTCTGATTTTTTCAAACAAACGGACATTTACAAGACGTTATTTTCTAACTCTATCATGCGCCAGGCGTCCTCTTTGCATTTAGAATGTCCAGATGCAGCACAAGTTTTAAAAGGCTGGGGGGCAAGTTGAGAGCAGCTTTTTCATATTATATACACAGACCTTTTACAAAGGGCCAGGAAATCTCCCCAAAGGGTGGCGGGGTTTCCAACCGGGCAGATGCGGCTTGTGACTACGCCGCCCGAGGCCGCTAACCGTTCCACCCGTCGTCGTCTTCCGGGGCTTCGCTCACCTTCCAGGACGGTTCCGGTCTTTGTTGGTCTCGAGGAGCCGGCACTGAGCGCTCACGGAGAGCCCTGGTCTGTGCGGCTCCGCTGTCCAATGCGTGGTCGAGCTTTCAGGCGTCCATCCTCCTTCTTGGGACCTTGAAGCCCCTGCCGGCCTCCGCGGCGTTTGGGCGGCCGCCATTCTTCTCGCCATGGCACGCCCGCCGCCACCCAAAGGCGCCACGTCCCAGGTGGCGGCTTCAGCTGGGACGGGCACGATTGAGCCAGGTTCACCGGTCCTTCACAGCCAGGGCCAGCCAGTGGGCACTCGCAGCAGGAGCTCCGGGGCTCTGCAGGAGAGGCCGCGTCCTGTCCTCGGGGCCCCCCAGCGCACCCGCCGGCCTGGGGCCAGGGGTCCCAGAGGGCCCCGGGGAGCAGGCCGCACTCCCGTTTCTCACCACGCTCTCTGCTCTTGAGTGCTCTTTGTACGCGCCAAGTTCCGTGCAAAGACATCTCTCACACATTTTTTCACTGAATTCTGTGACGTAGTTACTATTATTGCCTCTATTCATACCTGAGGAAACTCGGGCACAAACACACCAGGTGACACTGTCAAGCTCACACAGGTAGGGAAGGTAGGGCCCTGATTCAAGCCCCAACAGTCAGACCCTGTGCTCCCACTCACTCTGAGACAGGGAGCAGAGGCTAAAGGCCACAGTTAAATCTAGGCTTTGCCACTTACTGTGTGGCTCTGAGCAGTTTGCCTAACATCTCTGTGCCTTAGTTTCCCCACATGAATCAGTGCCCACACCATACTTTGACTCTGATCAGACACCTAGGAAGTTCTCAATAAACACTAGCTATTAGCTAACTAATATTGGTTTCACACAGATGGAGTGCTTAAAAGAGAGTGAGTCTTCATCAACAGGGCTGAGGACCCCGTTCCTGCAGGATGCTGCACCTGGCACTGAGCGGGGGATGCCGGAAGGAGAGGCGGACCCAGAGTTACACAGGTGGGATAACAGGCGTGCACAGGGAACAGGGGAAACTGCGCAATTCTGACTGGACACCTGGGAGGACTTCAGGAAGAGGCAGTTTTTGGCGAGGAACATGGCAGAACCGTGTGCATGGATGAGGTGGATGTATTTCAGCAGAGGCAAGGGTGGGTAGGGATCCTGCCATGTACCAGATGGTGCTGGCTGTGGAGGGAGGAAGGGGAGGAGCTCGGCAGAGACCCCAGGCAGAGACCCCAGGCCCCGAGCAGTGCTTGCTCAGAGGGGTGGTCTGCCTGGTAGCAGAACCAGGGTGTTTATGATGAAGCCCTTCAGCTGGGGCCATGCTCCCGGCCCCGCCCTGTCTCAGTGCGTGGGGCCCACGGGAGTTCACAGCACCATCCGTTGCCACCCGGGTGGCTGTGCTGCTTGGCACGGGATCACTGGTTCCCCGGCCCAGGCAGAGCCCAGGAGGGAAAGCCATCACCATGCTGGAGACCTGGAGACCTGGAGACCTGGAGACCTGGAGACCTGGTGGCTCTCCAGGCCCCTTCCCTGAACAAAGGCAGCATTTAGGGCTCCTGGCTGGGTGGGTGAGGTTCCCAGGCCCTGGAGGACTGGGATAGAGGTTTTCCTGGAGAGCAGAAGCCCCTTTCTGTCCTGTTGGAAAGCCACACAGAGGTTTAGAAAGGGTCTGGGTGATGGCATTTTGCCCTCAAAAATATAGCAAGGACTAGAAGCTGGAAAGAATGTGGATGAAGTCACTCCTTCTCCCCCAGAGTCGCGGCAGCCCTGACAGGCTCCCAGGCCTCAGGAATTTGGGGAACCTTCAGAGAGCAGCAAGTTCATGTCAGGGGCAGCTGCCTTCCAGGACAGGGGCATCCCAGTGCCAGGCCAGCCTGCTGGACTCAGGGAGGAGGCCACCAGTGCCTGTTGCCTGTGCCCGGGGCTGGCCTAGTGCCTCTGGGGCCAGGCGCTCCAACTGGGAAGATGAGGCACATGCACCAGCCCAGCTCCAAGACCCTCCTGGAACTCCACGCTTCAGACCAGGGCAGGGGGTGCGGGCAATTCCAGGAGCTTCCATCCACCTTCATGTTCCTTTGGCGAAGGCCAGAGCCCTCTTGTTATTTCCCAAATAGTCCGTTCCTCCAAGCCCTGCACGGGCTTACTCTGGAGGCCAGGAATTTCTATGGTCAGGCTCATAACTTGGGGTCCAGGGACTGTGTCTCCAGAAGACTCCCCTTCCAAGTAGGTATCCCACACCAGGAAAGGGCAGGAGCGAATTCTAGGCAGCCCGGGAAGGCTTGTCAAACTCGGGAAAGAGAAGGGGTTTGAAGAAACTTTTTGACCTGAGCTTAAAGTCTGGCAGGAAGATGATAAGTGAGGAAGAGAGGAGCAGGACTAGGAAGGGAGCAGGAAGGAAGGACTGGAGAGGTGGAGGGCAGGAGGGAAGAAAGGCAGAGGGGCTGAGAACAAGGGGGGGTGCAGAACCAGGAGAGAGGTGAGAAGGGCAGGGCTCGGTGGGAGGGCTCAGGAGGAGCCAATGGAGAGGGAGAGGAGGGACAGGACCTCTTGGGCTGCAGGCTGCCTGCTCTCCTGGGCTCACTATGGTGGGTCCTTGGGCGGCAGCCTCTGTGGGGGCTTCTGAGCATAGCCTACTAGGTTTGTCTGTCTGTCTGTTTCGGCATCCTCCCCTGTATCGAACCCAGGGTAGACGCTGACAAAGCTCAAGTCAGTCTCGGTTCCAACGCTGGCCCATGACATGGCTGTGGCCAGAGAGACGTGAAGGGGGTTCTGCGGGCGGGGAGGGGGGGGCTCCTGGGAAAGCTCTCTCACTTGTTAATCAGAAGCCACATAGGGCAGGAAAGGCCCCCTTCTCTGAACTCATCCACCTGTGTGAGTCCCCCGAATTGCCACATCCACCCTGTCACTCAGGGACAGCCACACTGAGCCCTGAACTCACCAAGTCTGAGTCACCAGATAGCTTCTCGTGAGATGTCACGTATTTCCCTCATGGTTTAGTCATGAATTGTTACTTGCAGCCACAAGCATTTTAAGACATTTAAGTTTTAATTTTTTCATATTTATTTATTGTGGTGGTGAGGATGGAACCCAGGGCCTAGGCTTGCTACGCAAGTGTGGTGCCACTGAGTCACATCCCTGGCCTGACGTTTATGTCTTCAGTAAAGAATTTACCAGCCACTTTCTGAAGTCCGAGAGACAGGGACTGGCCCGGGCACTGAAGGATGGGTACGTGACAGGCAGACATCGATGTCCCCGGCATGGGCCAATTAGGGACTGGGAATAGGCCGAGTTATGACCTAGGCCTGAACTTTCCACCAACCCACTGTGTGGCTTTGGACAAGTCAGCTGTTGTTCCTGAGTGTCGATATTCTCACCTGTGAAGTGGGGCAGATGGTGGGTGTGGCTGAGGCCAGTGGACTCTGGTGGATATTAGTGGTCCCTTTCCCTTGTAGAGTTGGCGAGTCGTTCTGGTTATCTGATCTATCAAGACCCCACTGCGTGGAATGATCGCCCTCACTTCAAACAGGACGAGGAAGCCCAGACCCCTTCAGGTTTTGCCCAAGGCCACAGCCATCAAGTTGCAGAGCAGGGATTTAGACTTAACATCAAGTCTATGGCCCGGTCTACATTGGCCTGGGAGGGACTGGGGGGCACTTAGTCACGCTTCAGAGTGGACTAACTTCAGACTCTGCCAACTGATGGTTACAGCCCAAACTCAAGTCCTGAGAAGGAGGGTAGGGATGAGGAAGGGCAGGAGCCGGACAGGCCAGGAGGCCAAGTGCCACCTAAGAAGAGCAGGCAGGTGAGGTGTGCCTGGGCCACTGCCTCAGAGACAGGGGCTGGCACTTTCAGATGTCTTGTGTTGACACTAGCCAAGACCTTGGAAACCTGGGTTCCATTTCCAACTCCACACCTTCTAGCTGTGTGATCATGTGTAGGTCCCTTAACCTCTCTGAACCTCATTTTCCCCATCTATAAAGTGGAAGCACTACTCCTTCCTATTTGACATTCTACAGGTGGCATGGTGAGGTGCTCTGTCAACTGAAAAGCATCAGAGAAATCAATACCATTGCTCCAGAGGGGGAAAGAATGTAGAGAAAAATGAGCCACCTATGGTAACAAGATCTTTTGTATGGTGGGGCTTGGGTCCTGCTTTGGGGTCACTGGGAACTTACCCCAGTTCTAGGATAAACAGCGATTCGCCTGCAAGATGTTACAAAGAGCCAGAGCACACCAAGGGCAGCTTGTTGAAAACCAAGCCGGCGGGGCGCAGCGGGCCGTTAACGAGGTGTGAGCCTGAAAGTGCAAGACCTGGTGGATTCCGCAGAGAGCCTGCGGGCTTTGATCCCCCTTTTCCTATAAAATGTTATTTCTGCTCTTGGCCCCTCAAATTCCTAGACGGACGACTCAGTCTGGGCTGCCCATGGAATTTGCAGAGAATAAGTTTTTGAAAAACCACACTTGGGAACAATGGTTACCAGAAGTGCCTGAGTCTCAGAGGAAAAACAAACCCCCCACTCCGGCTTGCGAGGGAGGGCTTCCCAAGCACCCCGCCACCCAACACCAGACAGGCTGGAGTGGAGAGCTGTCTCCCTGGGCTTCTGGCCATGAGATAGGCCACCACCAGACCCCCCAGCTGTGGTGGAGCAGATGCCTCAGAGACCCTTCTGCGGGGAAGAAATGTCCCCGGCACCGAGGGCTGGCTCTCCTCGGTCCCTGCCACTCTTCCCCAGGAGGAGCAGGGTAGGGTACAGAAGAGCTTGGCAGGGACAGCCCTTGACACGTCATTGCCTTACCTTAAGTTCTTTAAATTGTAATTCTAATCGTGGCAATATTGTGCTTAGTTTTAAAAAGTCAAATAACACTGTAAAATTTGTTTTGGTACCAGGGACGGAGCCCAGGGACATTCAACCACAGAGCCACACCCCCAGCCCCTTTTTTATATTTTATTGAGACAGGGTCTCACTGAGTTGCTTAGCACCTCGCCCTTTTTGCTGAGGTTGGCTTTGAACTTTCGATCCTTCTGCCTCAGCCTCCTGAGCCGCCGGGTTTACAGGTGTGCACTACCATGCCCAGCCACAATACTGTAAAATTTACAACAAAAACAAAGTCTCTGAAACAACCTCCCATACACCAGAAGCATCAATTTTTAGAGTGTATTTACCTGCACGTTTCTACTTAACCAACTTTTCTGTTTTTTTTTAAACTTTCTTTTAATTTATTTTCTGATAAGTAAAAATTGTATATATTGGTGGTGCACAACATGACATTTTAGTATATGAACACATTGTGGACTGGCTAAATCAAGCTGTTGAAAATAGCACTTTCTCACTTAAATTTTGCTCCCACAAGGTGTATGTACTGTATCTCTGCTGTAATGGAGGATATTCCAAACTGAGCTTCAAGGTTTGAACAAGAGAGTCCTGCTGTGAAACACAACAGGCGAGCGGAGGCTGGAACGGGAGGATTCCAGGAAAGGAGGTCTGTGTAGGAGCTAAGGATGGCTGTGCTCTCTGAAATGGAGTGGGAAGTGTGTGCTGTGTCACTGTGTCCCCAGAGCCAACACAGTTGTCTGTATCCAGTGGGGCTTTGTGATCATTTGATGACTAGATGAAAGAGCCCTGGAAGAGACCAGGAGCCTCCCAAGTCACCAGCGCAGCCTCTGTGTCACCCCAGGGGAGGGTCCCCACAGCTCAGAGACCCACAGAGCCATAGATGTCCAGCCCCTTCACCGAGGGCTGCGGAGTGCTGTGCTGCCTGTGGCCATCTCACCTGCCCCTTCCTCTGGCACCACCAAGCTTAGGCTTTCTAAGAAACCTGGAAAGGAGACGCAGATTGCCACCAGCCCCGCCCCTTTGAGCCTTGTGCATGGGCCTGAGGAGTTAGCAGCGCCAGAGCCCACTCTGTCTCAGAGGGAGAGAACTCTGATTCTCCCACGGAGCAAGTCACCGATTCATCACCAATTAATATCTCTGCACTCTGTTTTTTATGCTGATATTTTTGCATGTTTCTTTGTTCATTGCAGCACTGGGGATTGAATCTAGGGACATTCTACCAATGAGTCCTCTTTTTGTTTTTTTGTTTTTGGTTCTGGAGATTGAATCCAGGGTGCTTAACTTCTGAGCCACATCCCTCCCTTTTTATTTTTTATTTTGAGATAGGGTAACACAAAGTTTCTTAGGGCATTGCTAAGCTGTTGAGTCTGGCCTCCAACTTGCAATCCTCATGCCTCAGCCTCCCTAGTTGCTAGGATTACAGGCGTGTGCAACCACACCCGGCTATCCCCAGTACTTTTAATTTTTATTTTGAGACAGGATCTCCCTAAATCGCCCAGGCTGCCCTCAAACTCGTGATCCTCCTGCCTCAGCCTCCCAAGTAGCTGGATTATAGGTGTGTGCCACCACGCTGGCTCCACTGTCATTTTTAGTAGCTGCTAAAAATGCTGCCTGGGTTCAATAAAGGGGAGATCCTCGGACAGGACACTGTGTGACTCTCCCTCCCTTCTCAGTCTGTCAGAGGTGGAGACCTGGGAGCAACACCAGTGTCAGGGTCAGTAGTGTTGACCACTCTCTTGAGGTCGCCTCTGCCCTGATCTCTCTGCCAGCTTTGGTCACGGGGTCCCAGTGAGACAGGCTGTGAGGTCACCCTGTGAGGGCTTTTCCAGGCACATACCTCCACTTTCTCCTTTTCTTGAACCAATGCAACCCATAATCCAGCGTCCAGGGAGGAGGACTGGAGAGAAGCTTCCAAACTGACATGAAGGACACAAGGACAAGAGGTCAGGTGACAGGCTGCCTGAGTGTTGACAGGGCCTTGTGAACTGGACGGGGTATTGCTTCCAGACAGACTGACCACAGAGGAAATCCTGGCTCTCTGCAATCCTCCAGGTTCATGTGACCTCAGACTACTTATGAACCTCTTTTTTTTTATTAAAGAGAGAGAAAGAGAAAGAATTTTTTAATATTTATTTTTAAGTTTTCAGTGGACACAACATCTTTATTTTATTTGTATGTGGTGCTGAGGATCGAACCCAGTGCCCCATGCATGCCAGGCGAGCACGTTACCGCTTGAGCCACATCCCCAGCCCATTTATGAACCTCTTTGAGTCATGACTTCCTCATCTATAAATTGAGGCCCCCAGCCTCTAATTCTGGGGTAGATGCAGGGCCAAAGTAGAGCAGTGCTGCGCCGTGAACTATGCGGTTACTGGTCGGCAGTGAGATGAAAACAGGAATGGAAGGCAAAGGTTCAGAAACTTTTAGAACATCTTGAAAATGTCTAAATTCAGCTGGGTGCAGTGGCATACTCCTAATCCCAGCAGGTTGCTTGGGAGGCTGAGGCAGGAGGAAGGCAATTTCAAGGCCAGCCTCAGCAACTTAGCAAGGTCCTAAACAACTCAGTGAGACCCTGTCTCTAAATTTAAAAAAATAATAAGGGTTGGGGATGTGGCTCAGTGATTAAGCATCCCTGGTTTTCAAGCACACGCTCAGTGCACTTGTCTCCTCCAACAGGGTGTAGACCAAATACTGATCTTCGTTGAAGTGGAAATACACTCAAAAATTAAAAACAGGCCTTTTCCACCAATAATTTGGAAGGCATCCTTGTGAAGAATCTAGCTCCTCAATAAATAAGTTCAGCAGCAGAATGTGGTAATGCCCAGAGGTCACTGGGACTGGTGTGTATCCCCTCCCCCCAAACTGCCCAGGCTGGTCGATGGTAACCCAACCCTTTCTTTTGGGAGGTCTCCTCCTCGCCTGGCACTGGGCTAGGGACAGAACCACACCTTGGACTCAAGCGTCCATCTCAGCCTTCATATCCAGTTGCCAAATTCTGTCTTACCCGCTCCTAGTCATTTCTGTCCCCTTCCCTCTGACCCCTCTGCCACCCGCAAAGCCCTATTCTCACTGTCAGTAGGATGGTGGCAGCTCGTACACCCTCTCTCCGCATCCTGACCCTCCTAGCTCAGCTCCATCTCCATGCTGCCTGCAGGAGGAGTAACATTTTTAAATTAAATGAGACTTGCATCCGGGAAGCTTTAGATTTACAAGAAAGTTGCAAACATATTCCAGAGTTCCCATACACGGTTCACTCGGCTTCCCTATTGCTGACAAGCGTCGATCCAACTGTCCCAGTGAAGGAGCCGACATGGGTGGGTTACTATTAACTAAGCTGCAGGCCTATTGGGATGTCACTAGTCTTTCCCCAATGTCCTTTTCCATTCCAGAATCCCATCTAGTATGCCTCTCTACATCCTGCCTCCTTAGCCCTCTCTGATCTGTGACAGTTTTTCAGAAGGGGAGTATTTGAAAACAGACAGCATGGATTTTTCTCTCTCCAATACTTTCAATGGCTCCCCATCGTCAAATCCTGTGGGTGCCATCGCCAGGCCCATGGTCCTCATGACTGCTCCTCTATTCTCCGTGTTCTCCACCCAGCCCCCTCCAAGTGGCTTGACTTCTATAACTTTCTAAACCTGAGGTACCCTCCTCCCTCCTCAAGATATGAAAATTCTTCTTATCCTTCCAGAATTAACTAGAACACGATCTTCCAGGCCTTCCTGATCACCCCCGCATGGCCCACGGCTGATGCCTGCCCTCAGCCTCTGTCCTGTTCACTGCCCTGACTTTCTCCCCACCGGAGGTGGCTGTAGTGCGGTGGTCATGTGGGCGGGAGACATCAGTTATGTCACATTGGGTGAGTGTCTCAGCCTCTCTGACTTAATTTCCCCACCTGTAAAATGAGGCCAAACTTGCATATCCCCCAGGGTTGGGGTAAGGGCCAAAGCAAGGGATGTGTGTGGTCTCTGTCACATGGCACCTGCTGGACACCCAGTCGTGGTGTTACTGTCAACCACCGCCGCCTCTCCATCTACCCCAGCACCTCGGTGCAGAGGCTGGCGCTCGAGAGGCTTCAGGAACTGAATTTTATCCAGATGTTCCATTACTCGGCCAAGATTGGCAGCATTTACCAAGCAGACCCATAAAAGAAAAGGGTAGTGCTGACCCCAGTGGAATAAATCACGAACGGTGGAATCCCAGGGACACGCAGAAGAGGTAACTGGGAAAAGGCACTTCCGTCAGTGCTCCTAGGGTCTCGCCCGTCTGCCTCTGATGCGAACTCTGGCCCCAGAGTCCCAGAACACGGCTTCCCACCAACCCCACAACGAGGCTGCTGGAGCCGAGAGCCATACTGGCGGAGGGAGCAATCGTCTCTGGGCTGAAACCACCCAGACAATCCAGAAGCCAGCTCTGGGGACTGACACACGGTTCTTTGGGGATGACATGGCAACAGGCTTTCCAACCCTACAGGCATGCTGCTGTCACATTAGTCATCACATGTTGAGGGAAGGGGTCCTGAGACATCGGCTCAGCCGACAGATGAGGAAACTGAGGTCCAAAGAGCAGAGGGGCACTGCCCACCACCAGTCTTCATCCATGTGTTCATTTACTCATTAACTCATTCATCTCATAAACATTGCTGGAACATTCTGAACCGGATCCCATGCTTTTGGAGACTAAATGATGAATGTGTGGAGTCACATTCATCATTTTAAAAAAATGCGGCCTGGGCTCAGTGGTGCCATGAAGTCTCCAAAACCCCTTTCAGAGAGCCCCAGCCCTGCCTTGGAGGCAGGTGGCTTGGTCTGGTGTGAAAGGCTCAGGAGTCGTTCTGGCTAATTCGTTCTGTGGAGCCTGGATCCCCACCAGGCACCGGGCCTCCTGGTTAAAACCTTGTTCCTTCCCAGTCACTGGTTCCATGATTCTCATCTCGCAGCCCCCAATCTGTTCTCTTTCTTTCCCTGTACTCTGTGCCCAAGCATCAGAACCATTCCCAGCACATGGAGAGTGCTCAGCAAATATTTGCCAAATGAATGGAAATGCTATGTAAACTCAGAAGCCCAAACCAATGACTAGAACTATAGCAATGATGGAAAGATTACATGTGATTGGGTTCATTCCTCCAGCCACTGGGATGGGCTTGGGTTGAAATCTCAGTCCAGCTTCTGACTGGACAACTAGCCAGGGGACTTAGGACAGTGGATTCCCCTCTGGGAGCCTCAATTTCCTCCTCTGCCTCACAAGAGCACATAAGAGCACTTCATAAAACACTTGGATCTTAGTGTGCCACCACACACAGGATAATCAAATCAAGCAATTTGGTGTATTTGTCTACTGTTGTTTAGTTTGTCCTTTCATAGTTGGGCAGTTGAATATTAGGGAAGAGGAACAGGGACAAAAACTAGACTCCAGTCAATGGTTCTCTGAATATTCATTATTGGTCTCACCCACTGAGAATGGGGGATTGCTTGTTATCACAGCATCACTTGGTCCATCCTGACTAATACAAGACCCCATCAGGACTCTGATGAAAGCTCCCACAAGAAAATGGTACAATTCATGCAAAAGTCAGAGTTTCTCAACTTTATTGACCTGGAATTCATATGTGTTCCTAAGATCCTTGATGCCCAATGGTGGCCTCCTCTGAGTCTTGGAATCTGAGGGTTCCTAGATTGAGTGGTGCTGTGTCAGAGTTCACAGAGATTCCCAAGACTGCAATGTGGCAGAAGGGGGCAGACCTGACACCACAAAGCAAGGCCTAGGTTTGTGCCAATGAGTCATCACCGGGAAGGAGCTTGAGCCTGACATTTTTTTTTTTTGTTCTTGTTCATTTAAAATTTTTTAAATATTTTCTTGAGACTGAGTTTGTTTTGCAGAGTTTCGATGAACCTAAGATTGTGTTTTGGGTGTTTTTGCTGCCAGCTACTTTGCGGCCCCTCCTAGTTGACAGCATCTTGCCTTCAGAGGCTGCAGAAGAGGGGTACTTGTTGCTATTGTGAACAAAACACTGCAAAAACAATCGGCTCACATGTGTGCCCCGAGCAGATGACCCAGGGCCCGGAGGGGATCAGGCTACGGGTGGAGAGGGGGTCACTCTGAGGTCAGCTGAAGCCTCGCTCAGAGGCACCTCCATAGGTGGGAACAGGGCCACATGACCCAGGACAGAGGTCATGACCAAACACAGTGAGAACAGCGGAAATCTCACCCCAAGGAGTCCACACGCACAGCTGGGGTCCTACTTGGCTCCACTCTGGGTCACGTGTTCCCCTGACTGAAAGACCCAGCTGCTCCAAGGCCAACTGATGAGGTTAGCTGTCCAAGGATGTCTCCAGTCACTCAAGGGTGGACGCTTCATAGTAGACAGTGGTGGGTGAAGAAGGATGCTGGCCTGAGGAGTCAGGATGCTTGGTTCCAACCAAAGGGGAGGAAGGAAATTTGGGTGTGTGGAGTAAGGGAGCAAACGTGTGTAATAATACTGTCATAGCTAACCTGTGCACACCTGGGCCAGGCGCTCATCCAGGCATTGGTTAGACTGAGATGATAGGGAGAGGACAGATAGCGAATCGATCTAATCAATTAATTCTGACGGTAGCCTATGCTGTGGGTGCTGTTACTGTCACTTTTTTAACATGGGGAACGAGGCACAGGAGGTCTTTACCCTCCAGAGACACCTCTCCCCTTCCTGCCCTGTGCTCTGGGGGCTGATCTCTATCCTCAGCCTATTCTGTTTCCCCTCCTGGGTTCTGCTTGGATTTGGCCATGGCACTCTGGCAGGAGAACTGAAAGGCCAAAGGGGTGACCCCACTTCCTCCCTACCAGCCCTGGCTTATTGTATTTATTTATTTATTTATTTTTGGTGCCTCTCCTCCCAAAGGCCAGCCCCACCAGGGCCTTCCATACCTCCGGGTCTCTGTGCATTGCACTGTAGAACAGAATCAGTGGGGCCTGGGCCCTGAGGTCAGTGTCACAGTGAACATGTAACTGTGACATTACACACCAGGTGTACTGAGCTCAGTCAGATGGCCTCTCTAGACAAGGTTCATAGGCAGAGGCTGACTGAGGGTGCAGAAGATTCCTGCCACTCCTCCTGCTCTCAGTGCTGACTGAGTGTTCTTTGAGTGACATGAATATGGCTGCCATGTTCCTACTGTCCATTGTTGGAGGACGTGTACTTCAATTCTTGGAGCAATGAAGCTTGTCCTTCATAGAGAAAGGGCATGTAGCAAGGTGGTGGGGATGCAGCCATTGGGGGAATTTGCTACCAAACTTATACCAAAGTCATGGCTGGGACTGGGAACTTGCTGCAGGGTGGCTGCCTTCTAGACCATCCCCCTGCATCTGGACTCCGTCTCCTGCACCAGCCCAAGCAGTCAACAGAATCAGGGTCCAGGCTTGGAGGGACCTCCTCAAGAAGCCTCCAGCCTTGTCCTTCCCTTAGAGTCTCTCCTTCCCATTGGCATAGCTAAAACTCTAGCCATCTCTGGATGTGCATGGCTGCCGGGACTCAGTGTTCTCTCTCTAGACTGCAGACAGAAGAACACACCCCTGCAACACAGCCAACGGTCAGGCACCAGGGAATGGCCATAGCAACCTCTGACGCTTTCCCCACACTAAAGCACAACAAATGATGTCAGAGCCCTCAGGGACCTTGAGACCACACAGGCCAGCACCTCACTTTCCAGAGAGGGGAACTGAGGGCCCAGGAGGGTGTGGCTTGGGCCAGTCTCCTGGCTCCCTGTGCCGGTGGGGACACAGAGCTCTGGGCAGCCAGAGTAACTCTTTCCATGGAAAGAGCCAAACATAGAGTTGGGAGGAAGGTGAGCTGGGCATCCTCACCACCACTGACATCCCCAGGCTCCCCTGTTTGGAGCCTGAAAACTGGTAACTGGAAGAAGTCAGTGTGACTCACGATCCAAACACTGTTTTTGATTTTTCCTCTTTCCTAAAAACTCAGCTATTGGATTTTTTTTTCTTTTTATTTCAGGGTCAGATTCAATTGAATGGTTTTCTTTCTCCCTTCCTCAGATTCTTTTTTTTCCCTGTTGCCATGGGAACACCCAAGTCCCTTCTCCAGGTGTCATAAAGCTACCTGAGTGACAGAGAGAAGATGGAGAGGCTTGCTTGGCCACTGTAGCAGATGCAGCCAGCATGGGACCGAGTGGCCACACCCCACATCGGACTCACAGCCAGCCTAGGACACCTGCCTTGATGGCCATGTGGTATTGCTGTCCTTAGATGACCCTACTGGTCCCCAACTTTTGAACCTTCTGAGGATTCAGACCTGCAGTTCCTTACTTAGGAACTTAGTTCCTGTCTCAACAGCCCTCTCTACAAAGAGCTTCCTCCAGAGGCTCTGGCCTGCTGACCCTCCTGCAAGACCACTCCATCCTTCCCTGGTCTCCCTTGGCCTCCCTGCTTCTCATCACCCAGGCTCTTCCTTCCTGTGTTCATCTTTTATTGTTTCATTTTTATTTAATCAAAGTATATGTGCATATTATTTTCAAAAATCTATGAATGCAAAGTAGAAATAGAGGGAAATTTGCTTAGTCAGATAAAAGAATACATACCTACAAAACATCCTACAGCTTAGCCTTGGGCCTGGCAGATTTTTCTTCTCTTCTTTTGAACCAGAGACCTCTGCTAGATCCTCCGTCAGGCCAAGAAGCATCTGAGCCTGATTCCCCTCTTCCCACTTACTGGAGCTGGAGGTGTGGAGCGGCACTGGATTCTTGTATCTGGCATCGTTTAATCCAGGTATCAGTGGGGATAGGAAGAATAACCCAGAACTCTGGGATGCTTTAGGTCCCAACGATCAGCACAAGTCCTACTCGGTGACTGTGTATTACAGCAAAACTGAAGCAAGAAGGTCCCGGCTTCCAAATGACATACTTCAACATAAAGCTGCCTAGAATGAAGTCTTCCAGAAGCCAACCACAAGATTCCCACTCAGCCAGGACATGCTTCTCCTCTAAGTGCTTGAAAGCGTGATGGCTGGTTGGAGTTTATTAAGTTGATTAATAATATGTGACATGAAAAAAATCCACAGCAGACATGATATGGAAAGTGCAATGTTGAACACTCTCTAAAATCAAGAATGAGACCAGAACGTTTACACCACTAGTTTTACTTAACAGGACTTGGGAAGTCTTTTATTATTATCATTGTTTTTATTTGACAGCAGAATGCATTTCAATTCATTGTACACAAATGGAGCACAACTTCTCATCTCTCTGGCTGTACATGGGGCAGAGTCACACCATTCGTGCAATCATACATGTACACAGGGTGATAATATCCATCCCATTCCACCATCGTTCCCACCCCCACACCCCCTCCCCTCACTGCCCTCTGCCCAATCCAAAGTTTCCCTCTCCCTTACTGTGGATCAACATCAGAGAAAAGAAAGTCAGAGAAAACATTTGGCCTTTGGTTTTTTGGAATTGGCTTATTTCACTTAACATGATATCCTCCTACTCCATCCATTTACCTGTAATTTCATTCCATTACCATAATTTCATTCATCTTTATCAGTGACAAACAGAAACAGTCAAAAAATGTAGGTAGGGGGTGTGACTGAGGATGTAGCTCAGTGGAAAAGTGTGTGCTTAGCATGATCGAGGCCCTGGGTTCCATCCCCACACCAAGAAAAATGTTCAAAATAGCGCAGGCCAGATCATATTTCCTAAGGTCCTGATTTTAAAGAAACACCTTTAAATATTTTTATCATTTTAAAAAAGTATAAGCTCCTCAAATTTTAAAGAGGAACAAGATAGTTTCAGGAAATTAAAGAAGGACCCCAACTCTTTGCTGCTTCCCTGAGTCTAATTCCTGTCTGCTGGATTCCGGGATACCTGTAGTGACTTGCTTGACTAGAGCAATGGAGAGTCCTCAGAAAACTTGGATGGAACCACCATTTGGCCCAGTCATCCCACTCCTAGGTTTATACCCAAAAGACTTAAAATCAGCATACTACAGTGATGCAAATTTCACAAGAAATCTGAAGAACCTCTCCATGACCTCTTGGAATGCTGTGTCTGGGACCCTGAATCGCAATGTAAGAAATCCTTGCACCAGAAGTCCCTGAGACCTTCCGTACAGTGAGGTCTTCTGTTGAGAGCCACAGCCGAAGGGGCCCCAGCAAACTTCCAGCTGCCAGCAAACTTCCAGCTGCCGGCTGATGATTGGCTTACAGTGGCCCCAGCAACATCTAGCTGATTGGCTCCTCTGCGGTGATGCTCATTGGGCTGTTTCCCTGCCCTTTCAGACCATGGAGCTGCTCATTGGGGGACTTTTTTGGCTCCGCCCACGTGACCCAGCCAATCGGCCTCAAGAGCAGGAGGATTGTGGGAGGTGGAGAGAAGCTTGGGTGGGAGAGAGAGGCTTGTGGAAAGCCGGTGGTGGCAATTCAGGCTCTGAGGATTTTTCCTGAGAGGCTGTTTTGTTTGGCGTGTGTGGTTCTAAAAATAAAGTTAGTTTCTTTTGACAAGTGGCTCCTGATTGTGCCCAGCCAGACTGCGGCATTTGGTGGCTCACACGGGGAGCGACTGAGGGTAAGTGAAACTGCTCGCCCCTGAGGGCAGGGCGAGAGGATGGGTAGCCATTTTAAGATTCCTCTTTTATTTTGCTTCACTTTTGTTTTAAGTTGCCTGTCCCTGGAGATGAGTGAGACGGAAGAAAAACCGCTCACATCTGAGGAAAAACTATTTACGTCTGAGGAACAGATAGGGAGAAAGGACGGATGCACATGTCAGGAGGATAGAAAGGCTATAATGACTTTTTGTTGTTCCCTTTTTATTTGATTCTGTCTCGGTTTTGTTTGGCGTCATCTTGTTGGGTTGTATTATAGTAGAAATACGGGATCAGAAATTAGTAAAAAACAAACTGCAAGAGTGTTAAGTAAATTGTTAGAGGAAGGAGGCATCTCAGTAAAATCAAGAACAATCAGGGCATACGTTGATACAATACAAAAATGTAGCCCATGGCTTTTTAAGGAGGAGTTGCTAAATATATCACAATGGAACCATCATGGTGAAGATTTAAAAAGAATAGAAAAGAAAAGCCCAGGGACTCTGCCAGTTGGCACATTGCCATTGTGGACGTTCATATCTTGTTTGCTTAGTCCAAAGCCTTAAGTTCAGACAATGGTAGAGGAAGAAGAAGACATAATGATTCAAGTAAAAGAGAAGGTCTCTCAAGTTAGTCAGACAGAGGAAAAGATTCAAGTAAAAGAGAAGGCCTCTCAAGCTAGTCAGACAGAGAAAGAAAGTGTAAAACAGAAAAAGCCATCAGGGGGAAAGTTACAACAGGAGACTGCTACTAACACCTTTCTATCACCATAGGGTGTAAGTGTCCAACCAACAGCACCACCTCTACAGGAGACTGCTACTAACACCTTTCTATCACCAGAGGACGTAAGTGTCCAACTAACAAGGCCACCTCCATATGCTGGGAGGTCCCCAACCCCCGCAGTTGATAGTTGGGATCCTGAGACAAGATCTCAAATATTAACATGCCCTGTATTTGAGGCAGGAGGGCAGCGATTTTACCAAGTTTTAAATTTCAAAACAGTGAAGCAGCTAAAAGAGGCTGTAACAACCTATGGTCCTCAAGCACCCTTCACTGTAAGCATGGTCGAATCCATTAACTACTTGAACATGACGCCAGCAGATTGGGCTAATATGTGTAAAGCTGTGCTAAATGGAGGACAATACCTGTTATGGAAGGTTGCCAATGAGGAATTTTGCAAGGAGACGGCTAGGCGAAATGCAGCAGCTGGTTATCCTCAGAGAAATCTAGATATGTTGTTAGGAAAGGGACCTTATGAGGATCAGCAGCAACAAATTGCATATGATCCTGGTGTATATGCACAAATTGCTGTAGATGCAATTAAGGCATGGAAGACTTTACAAAGACATGGAGGTTTACAAGGTCAATTATCTAAGGTAATACAAGGAGCTAATGAACCTTATGCTGAATTTGTAGATAGGCTTATTCAAACAGCTACCAGAGTTTTTGGGAATACAGAACAAGCAATGCCATTACTAAAACACCTGGCTTATGAGCAAGCGAATCATTGGTGCAGAGATATCATTAGACCATGGAAACATGAAGATTTAAACACATATATTAAATTATGTAGAGACATTAATGAACAAGAGCAAGTCGTGGCAGCTGCAGTAAAACAGGCTTTAGATGCCAGAGACATTAATGAACAAGGGCAAATTGTGGCAGCTGCAGTAAAACAGGCTTTAGATGCCAGGCCAAGAACATGCTACAATTGTGAACAAACAGGACATTTTAAAAGGAATTGCCCCATTGGAGGAGGGTTTAACAAAACTAGGTATCAAAGGAGTAGAATACCAGGTATTTGCCCACGATGCCGTAGAGGGAGACATTGGGCTAATGAATGCCGTTCTCAAACCACCATAGAGGGTACTCCATTATCAAAAAACGAACAAGGACCAGGTGTTTATCCACGATATCGTGGAGAAAGGCATCGGGCTCCATTGCCAAAAAATGGACAGGGGGGCCCAATGCTCCGGGGCCCAAAACCACAAATATACGGAGCACTGGAGGAACCCAGCAACCCCATCAGGGTAGTGCCCAGGACACATTGTCCATCAGATCCCTCATCAGACAAACCAGAGGGAGCGCAGGGTTGGACATCTGCGCCTCCGCCAGAGCAGTACTAACTCCAGAGATGGGAGTTCAAATCATTCCCACAGGGGTGAAAGGACCTCTTCCCAAAGGAACAGTAGGCTTATTATTGGGACGCAGCTCTTCTACTCTAAAAGGACTTATGATAAGTCCTGGGGTAATTGATCCCGATTATGAAGGTGAAATAAAAATTATAGCCAGTTCTCCAAAGGGTATATCAGTAATTTCACCAGGAGATAGAATAGCACAGTTACTAATAATACCCAGCCTACATGATAAATTTGCCAGTCGTACTGTAGAAAGAGGTTCCAAGGGATTAGGCTCCACAGGTGTAGATTGGGCGATGCTTTCTTTAAATTTAGATTCTCGCCCCATGCTAAAACTAAATATTCAAGGACATGAATTTAATGGGCTACTGGATACAGGTGCAGACCTTAGCATCATCTCTCGTCAAGAATGGCCAAAACATTGGCCATTACAACAAGCCACTCAAACGCTTCGAGGCCTAGGAGTGGCAACTAATCCCCATAGAAGTGCAATGGTATTAGATTGGAAGGATCCTGAAGGATGTGAAGGAACTATACAGCCATATGTATTGGATCATTTTCCCCGTAAATTTATGGGGACGAGATGTCCTAGATCAATTAGGTTTGACATTAACAAATAACATCAACCAAAATGCACCCACTATTATGACTAGACAAGGTTTTAGGATTAGAAAAAACAAGAACAAGGTATAACAGCACCAATACAAATAGATCAAGGAACAGACAGACATGGGTTGGATTTTCAGAAAGGGCCACTGAGACAATAAAAATTACTTGGAAATCAGAAAGACCAGTATGGGTTCCTCAGTGGCCCCTGACTAAAGAAAAGATACAAGCAGCCCATGACCTGGTCAAACAACAATTAGCAGAAGGACATATACAACCTTCTGTATCTCCCCATAATACTCCCATTTTTGTCATCAAAAAGAAATCTGGTAAATGGAGATTATTGCAAGATTTAAGAGCCATTAATAATGAGATGGTTATTATGGGACCTGCTCAATCAGGGATTCCTCAGTTGTCTGCTTTGCCAAAAACCTGGTATGTTTTAGTTATAGATATTAAAGATTGTTTTTTTTCAATTCCAATTCATCCTGAGGATAGTCCACGTTTTGCATTTACTATCCCTGCACTGAATCATGAAGGTCCTGATCAGAGATATGAATGGAAAGTACTCCCTCAAGGGATGGCTAACAGCCCAACTATGAGTCAAATTTATGTTAACAAAGTAATCCAGCCACTTAGAAATCAAAATCCTGAACTACAAATATTTCACTATATGGATGATGTATTATTAGCACACAAAGATAAAAACACATTGCTAGAATGTTATGCCACACTTACAAACTTATTAAAAAATTATAATCTAGAGATAGCAATGGATAAAGTACAATTAAATTTTCCAATTAATTATTTAGGAGTTCTATTATCCTCAACCATGATCCGTCCACCAAAAATTCAAATACGAGTAGATCAACTCAAATCACTTAATGACTTTCAAAAGTTATTAGGAGACATAAATTGGATAAAGCCTTATTTAGGTATACCAACAGGAGAGTTGGGACCTTTATTTGATATCCTAAAAGGTCCATCAGATCCAAATTCACCCCGAATGTTAACGCCTGAAGCAAGAAAGGCATTAAAAATCATTGAAACATATATGGAAAATATGCATTTGGATAGAATTGATATAAGTTTGCCTTTATTATTTATTGTACTACCAACAAAAAATATTCCTACAGGAGTATTTTGGCAAGAAGGTCCATTATTATGGATACATTTATCTTATTCTCCTAACACTATTCTTACTAGGTATCCTGAGGCTGTAGGACAATTAATACTCAAAGGAATAAAAGCAGCAAAGGGAGTGTTTGGAATTTCTCCCAATAAAATTATTACTCCATATACTATGAATCAAATTGATGAGTTAGCTAATGAGTTAAATACTTGGGCAATAATCATGTGCAAATCTAATGTTTCATTTGATAACCACTTACCATCTAATCCTTTATTGTCTTTTTGGTCATCGCATCCTGTAATTTTTCCAAAAATGACAAGAAAAACACCTATCATGAATGCTCCAAATATATTCACTGATGGGTCAAATAATGGTACAGCAGCAGTAGTTACCCCTGATCAAACTTTTACATTTTTAGTACCCAAACAATCAGCTCAAAAGGTAGAGCTTAATGCAGTTTTACAAGCTTTTGTGATGTTTAAAGATTCTGTATTTAATTTATTTTCTGATAGTCAGTATGTAGTTAATGCTATAGTATCTCTTGAAGATGCTGGTAGGATTTCCCCTTCTTCTACTGTTTTCTCTTTGCTTTCCACTATACAAAGTCTAATCTGGGACAGAAAAGATCCATTCTTTATAGGACATATCAGGGCACATACAGGATTGCCTGGAGCCCTTAGTTTGGGCAATGATTTAGCAGATAAAACTACACATGACATACATATTTTCTCTACACTAGAAGAAGCTATAAATTTTCATAAAAAGTTCCATGTTAATGCTAATACTTTACAAAAGCATTTTAAAATAACTAAGGAACAAGCTAGACAAATAATAAAACAATGTCAAAATTGTGTGACCTTTTTACCACAAGTTAATCTTGGAGTCAATCCTAGAGGATTGATACCTAACCATATTTGGCAGATGGACGTCACACACTTGCCAGAATTTGGAAAATTAAAATATTTGCATGTTACAGTTGATACTTCTTCTGGATTTTTGATGGGCTCCCTTCATGCCGGAGAAAAAACTAAAGATGTTATAGCTCATTGCTTACAAAATTTTGCCACTGTGGGTGTTCCAAAACAGTTAAAAACAGATAATGCCCCTGGTTATACTTCTACCTCTTTTAAACAATTTTGCTCAACATTTGGCATTACTCATATAACAGGAATCCCATACAATCCACAGGGACAAGGCATAGTTGAAAGAGCTCATCAAACTATTAAAATGTACTTATTAAAGCAAAAAGAAGGAATTGGGAAGGGGTATATATTCCCCAAAGATAAACTTAAAATAACCCTTTTTACTCTAAACTTTTTAAATTTGGATTCATCAGGACTTAGTGCTGCGGAAAGGCATATGTCTCCAAAAAATGTACATAAGCCCAAGGTACTTTGGAAGGATATTCTAACAGGACAATGGAAAGGTCCTGACCCAGTAATTGTCTGGAGTCGGGGGTCTGTTTGTGTGTTTCCACAGGGAGAACAGCAGCCGATTTGGATTCCAGAAAGATTAACTAAAGCGATTTCTACAGACCAAAAAGAAGATGATTTGGCTCAAATCCATAACAACTGATATCCAAAACTCCAGTTTGGCTATTCTTACATCTGCAACAGAACCAGGATGCTTTTTTCAATATCTATTTTATTATTGCCCTTTGCCATATCATGAAGTTCTATTTTGTTTTTTGAGCTCATACAGACCTAGGTTAATGTTTTGCTGATCAGTTCTATTTTTTGACTATAGAGTTTTTAAACATTGCAATGGAGATTTCACCTGTAAAAAGTTATAAGGCCTTTACTATAATGTTATGTGTTGTATGTATTATATTATGTGTGCACACTTGTGTTTTGTGTTATATGTTTGAATGTATGTATGTCCATATATCATATATGATGAGCGCTCATGATAAAATGGATCCAAATTTTTTTTTTCACGTGATTTATATGGTTTAATTTAAATTGGGTAAACAACTGTTGAGGATTGTTTTAATATGTAAACAAAAAAGAAGGTTAACAGATCTGTTTGTTTACTTTCACCTTTCCTTTTCATTATATTTAATAATTCTCTAAAAGACAATGTAAATTGTTAAGAAAATTGTTTTCTTTTAGTGCCTTCTGTAATGTTACATAATTTTTTCTTTAGCCATTATTGCCAGAATTCCTATCTTCATCCCAGTGCTGGTGAAGTCAAAGATAAAACCAATCTACAGCTTCTACAATAGCCATCACTGAACTGCTTGCAGAACTTGCCTGGACACATTGTGAGCTCACCTGTATGCATTGTGAACTATTTGTTGGTGCAGCGACTTGTGGTAGTGTTGGGGTATTTTTGCTGATGATGTCATTGGTGGTACAATTTTTCCAAAAGGAGCCGTCAATTGGCTTGGTGTATCTTCCTCCCTTCTGCTTGTCATGATCGTCCAGCTAAAATTTGGGGGCCAACAGAGGTGAGGCAAAGAACCTCACCCCCCTCCCCCGGTACAAAGACCTCTCCACAGGTGTGGCTGTATACTGGACCGGTAGTCAGTGACGGGTAAGATCCAATTGCAATGGTACCAACCTAAGGACCACATGTACTATTGGACAACCTAAGGCAGGCACGGTCCCTAAGCCACATGCTTGTTGTTTAAACAGAGAGGGGGAGATGTTGAGAGCCACAGCCGAAGGGGCCCCAGCAAACTTCCAGCTGCCAGCAAACTTCCAGCTGCCGGCTGATGATTGGCTCACAGTGGCCCCAGCAACATCTAGCTGATTGGCTCCTCTGCGGTGATGCTCATTGGGCTGTTTCCCTGCCCTTTCAGACCACGGAGCTGCTCATTGGGGGACTTTTTTGGCTCCGCCCACGTGACCCAGCCAATCGGCCTCAAGAGCAGGAGGATTGTGGGAGGTGGAGAGAAGCTTGGGTGGGAGAGAGAGGCTTGTGGAAAGCCGGTGGTGGCAGTTGAGGCTCTGAGGATTTTTCCTGAGAGGCTGTTTTGTTTGGCGTGTGTGGTTCTAAAAATAAAGTTAGTTTCTTTTGACAAGTGGCTCCTGATTGTGCCCAGCCAGACTGTGGCAGTCTTCAGTCAGCCATTCCCGATGAGCCCAGTCTTCACCTCTCCCTGCCAAGGTGCCAGGCACATGTCTGAGTGTGTTTCCATCACCTCCCAATAGTGCCACCACCTTGGGACCAAGCCTTCAACATGCGAGATTTTAGGGAACATTCCACATCCAGACAAACACTCATCTTTTGGGGGAGCACAGCCTGTCAGAGCTCTCTGTTAGGTATTTGGGGCTACAGCAGTGAGCCTGATACCTATTTGGGGGTCAGTAAAGGAGATAAGGCATGCACCCTGAGGGAAATGCCAGTCGAGTTTCATAGGAGCTCAGAGGTAGGAGAAATCTCTACCAGTTAAAGGAATCAGGGTGGGCTCCTTAGGGGAGAGGACTCGCAGGCTCAGCCTTGAAGGCTGGTGGGCCCTAAATATGGGAAATTGGAGGGAGCCCATTTCAGATCAAGGTCCTGGATGGAAGGCACGAGGAGTAGCTCCTTTCAGTCGACCATAGGAGAGATGGCAGAAGGGGGTGAAATACCTCACACCATCCCCCACAAAGCTGCTTTGAGCCCAGCCCAACTGGACAAAAGAAGCTCATACGTGTGTCTGTGTCATTTGGGGCCGTTAGTGACATTTTCCATGTTTACATTTTCTTCTTTTTTTCTTTAATAAAGAAAATTTCTTGTTCATCCTGAAAACTTCAGAGACACATGGTGATTGGTACATGGAGAGTTGATTCAGAATCCCATACAATGTGACTTGGACATGGTTCCTTTCTTTCTTTCAATTTCTTATAGCTGCTTCATTGATGTTGACTCTGTTTTGGACAAATCTCACCCAATTAATAATCCCTAAATTTCCAAGAGGTCTGAGAGTTATATACATCCTCATTCAAGAAACAGAAAATTCAAACTCAGGAAAAAGGTCTTTAAGAGTTACTGATTGAATCAGTTTAAATAATTACCATTTCCCAACTGGTCATTATTATCAACAGAGATGGTGCATTCAGATTGGGTCACCTCTAAGGCAGGTGAGGTTGATTCCATCTAAATCACAAAGCTGAGAATTGAGGGAGGAGGTAGGTTTTGAAAAGAAATTCAGGCTACTTCTCCAAGCAGGAAGAGAAATGGACGCAGGGCAGTCAATAGCAGGAATTCATTACAGGTGCTTCCAGAGTCCGTTTCCTATTTACTCTCTTAGAAAGAAGTTCAAGACTTTAATCCAAAACTCAGGTGCACATCATCTATCAACTCAAAAGCAAGCACTTCAAGGGCCAGGACTATTTCTCGGTGCGATAAATCACTACACAGTAAGTTCTTGCTTTGCTTGACTTGTCATCCAATAGATGTTTTTTGTACATCTACTGTGTGTCAGGTAGGCCCTGTTCTAGTCAATGGTATTGACCAATGAACAGACGAGATGGTGTCCACCCCTGGGGCCCTGACACTTCAGTGGAAGCTGCAGGCCTGGGCTCCTTTGTGGCTGGCTGGAAAGTCATTCTCTGATTCACCCTGAAGATTGAGAAAACACACTAGGGTACTAGCTGGGCACCCCCGGGCCTGGGTTCTAACCTCAGTTCCTTCCTGAGTGTTTGACTTAGAGAAGAAGCTCTGTTACCTCCAAGAGCTCGAATCCTGTTTATAAAATGGCATCATCAACCCACCCCACAGTGCCACGGAGGGGCTAAAATGGAACCATTTGGAAAAAGTGCCTGGCATGGCACCTGAGATTGATTGTGCCTCTGCTTCACAATATTCTTCCCTTTCCCCTCCCCACCTGGAGGCCTCAGGTCCTCATCTTTTTACAGTGACCAGTGCAGTCCAGCTGATCTGCTGTCCAAGCCCTTCTCCCAGCTATGACATTTTGTGATTCCAAAACTCCAAAATGGCAGGGGCAGTGGGAGGGCTCAGGAGTCGTTCCTCACCATGTGAAGTCACCTTGCCTCGCTGGCATCCATCAGGTTTTCCCTTTGTGTGCCAGGAGGTCTGGGGCC
The DNA here is from genome assembly GCF_021218885.2 of Marmota monax. Taxonomy (NCBI): domain Eukaryota; kingdom Metazoa; phylum Chordata; class Mammalia; order Rodentia; family Sciuridae; genus Marmota; species Marmota monax. Next base: position 3,278,229 of record NW_026694865.1, read on the forward strand.
TGCCAACTCCCCTAAGCCACACTGGCTGCTCTTCTAAGTGTAAATGGATTTACCATCCGTGAGTGCAGCTTCCCCGTCCCCCAGAAAACCCTGTTATGCAACCCTGTCTGGGGAGACAGCAAATGAGCACAGCTAAAAATACCTCATTTTTTTGTTTGTGGGGAGGGAGGGGTTGTGGGAAGGTGGGTGACATTCCAGAGTGTTCTGGATGTTTGTCTGTGCTTTGCTAGGAATACAGGAAATAAGAACACAGGAGCTGCAGCTCTGGCCACGGTGTCCCCACCCCCACCCCCAAGGCCCTTTCCATCCAGGACTCTGAAATGCCCTTCTGCTCCTTCCTAGGTAATGCACCAACCTCACCGTGCAAACCATGCTTCTGTAGTGGACACTCTGGTCCCCGCCCAGACTCTCAGATCCCATCCTCCAGCTTCTTGGAGTTTTGCTGCTAAAATGGCCAGCACCTGTGACCCTCAGAGCACTGTTGTCTGATGATGCAGGTGGGAGATAGAGAGCCCCACTCACCCCACCCCATAGCCAGTGCCTGCTGGGTGTCGGGTACTGGGAAGCGTTGCTTGCCCTTCAGAGCTGCCAGGAAGAGTTGAGTGGCGGACTTCACCCACCACGGTGCCCTTGGTTGGCTCCTTCTCCTGCACCCTGCCTCTCTCGTTTCTGTGGCAGTGTTCAGAAGGTGCTCCATCAACCCGTCACACCTGAACTTGCCTTGACTCCAGGTCTGCTTCCAGGAGAATTCCACCTGGGAAGCCGCTGACCAGGAGCCCGAGGTGACCCCGCAATAACTTCCTTCCCACACACTCCTGGTGACTGCCTGCAGCCTCTTCTCTGATGGTCAGCAGCGAGCATCACAGCACCCACTTTCCACATCTTCTTGCCCTCTCCATAGTCACCGATTCCCAGAGTGTGGCACCGGAGCGACCTGGGTGTTTATAAAAAGGAAGACATCTGCAATGTAAGTAGCCTGCCCTATTCATCCTCATATTTTTACTTTTTCTTGTTTTTGAATCAGAGTCCGTCTGTGTTGACCAGGCTGGACTTGAACTTCTGGACTCAAGCAGCCCCCATCTCAGCCTCCTGAGCAGCTGGAGCCAAAGACGTGCACCCCTACAACCATCTTCCCATGTGCACTGTATTTTAAGAATATTTGCCTGGAGGATTCTTGGACTATTCCTTATCCCTGTCGCCAGACCTCAAGCTATTTGTAAAAGAGCTGTTTTCTTACATTTTGTGCAAAATGCTTTGATATGCATCAAGCCATTTGGTTCTCCCAACCACATCATGTATTTTTTTAAGTTGTTATTATATCCACCATAAATAACAAGACTCAAGAAAGTATTGGATAGGTGGCCTAGGTGACCTTTAAGTATCCCCCTCCTTTGCATCTATTCTGTTTTAATCTTCTCCATGACTCTACCCAAGTTAACAAGTGGTTAAGCAGAAGGGAAGGATCAGATTTACCTGCATGATCTATTTAAGTACAATAATCCGGTGAAATTGGTATTATTATTATTATTACACCTATTTTAGAGGTAATAAAACAGACTAAATGTGGTTAAAGGAAATAATAATCACTACTTTTTCAGGTGCCAGCGACAGACGCCTCTTTCCAATCAACAAATAAAAAAGGATATTTATCACAGTAGTTGACTTCAGGCCAGCCGGTCCTTCTGGGGTTTCAAGTTACTTCTTCTTCCAGGTGGTTGGGGAAGAAGATTCCAGAGAGCTCCCAGGCATTCTTAAGATCTGTAGTCCCAGAAGAAGCCGGTGCCCCTTCTGATAGCTCTTGGGGAAGATGGAAGAGGAGGAGGAAGAAGAGGAGGAAGGAGGCCGAATGAAGACCCTCAGGAACCCTGCCTTGATGGCAGCCTGACATCTGAACCAATCTTTTTAGCTAGGTTGATGAGCTCCTGAACAGCCAGACGTGGGCCTGTGTGCGCACTGGTTAGCAGGACAGGTCAGCCCCATTAGAGCAGCCGGGAGTAAAAAGGAACAGGAAGCACCAAGAGACTGTGCCACAAGTGGCTTGTCAAAGGACAAGGGCTTAGTAAGTGGCAAAGTTGAGATCTGAGCCAAGGTCTTCGGCCTGGATGCCGAGGATTGGTTCCATGACAACACAGCTGTGGTCCACAGCACCTTGCCCATACCAGAGGTACGTCAAGGTCAATATCGGCAGCCATGCAGCCATATTTAGATTGCTTTAACTGACTCTTCTTCCTCATCCCTAGAAAACTGTAAGACATGTAGAGTAATTGTTGATTCATGTGCAGTTATGGGGGAAAAATGCTGAGACATCCTATGTACCTTTTTTTTTCCAATTTTTTTTTATTTATTTTTTTAATTATTAGTTGTTCAAAACATTACAAAGCTCTTGACATATCATATTTCATACATTTGATTCAAGTGAACCTATGTACCTTTACCCAGTTTTTAACACCTTGTAAAATCAAACACAGAATCACAACCAGGATATTGGCATTGATGTAGCCAAGACACAGGACATCTCCAACCACAAGGAGCTCACGTGATGCTCTTTAATAACCACACCCATTTTTTTTCCTGTTCCTACTTCCTCCTTAACTCCTGGCAGCCATTTAAATAGTTACATGTTCTCTATAATTTTGTTGTTCCAAGGGTGTACTATTAGCAGAACTGTACAGCGTGTCACCTTTGAGGACTGGCTTTTTTCACTCAGCATGGTTCTCGGGGATCCAGCCAGTTGTTTTATGTCTCACTAGCCCATTCCTTTTCACTGCTGAGTAGTATTCCAGGATGTGGCTGTGCCACAGTTTAACCATTCATCTGTTAGAGGATTTGGGGCTGTTACAAATAAAATTGCTACAAACATTCACATTTGGTTCTTAAGTGACTAGAAGTTTTCATTTCTCTGGGATAAGTACCCAGGAGTGCAATCAAATGCTAGGTCATGTGGTTGTTGCATAGTTAGTTTTTAAAGAAACTATATGTTGTGTTCCAGAACAGCCACACCCTTTTTTATTCTCATCAGCTAGGTGTGCCCTGAGAGTCTCTTGGCACTGCCACTGTGTTCTGATTTTAACCATTCTGATGGTTGTGTAGCACTGAACTTTTAACCTTGCATTGCCTTAATGGCTAATGCTGGTCAACATTTCTTCATGCTAACTTGCCGTCTGTGTGTCCCCCTCGGTGAAATGTCTGTGCCCTTTTTCTAATTGGATGTTTTTGTTATTGCATTTTTTAGCTCTAGATGGTCTAGATTCCAATCCTTTGTGGGGTATGTGGTATGCTCATATTTTTTCCCAGTCTCAATTTGTTTTGCATCCACTTAAACAGGGAATTTTTCAGAGCAAAAGTTTTCAATTGTAATGAGGTCAAATTCACATCTCCTCCCCCGCCCCTTTTTTTTCAGTACTGGGTTGAACCCAGGGGTGCTCTACCACTGAGCTATATCCCTAGTCCTTTTTATTTTGTATTTTGAGACAAGATCTTGCTACATGCCCAGGCTGGCCTTGAACTTGTGATCCTCCTGCCTCAGTCTCCCAGGTTGCTGGTATCACAGGAGTGCAGTACCACATTGGGCCACACCTTTCTATTTTATGGGTCATGCTTTTTATTTATTTTTTTTCTTTAAGAGGGTACGTGGTTCAGTGGTAGGACCCTTGCCTGGCATATTCTAGAACACTCTGCCTGGCATAGCCAAAAAAAAAAAAAAAACAGAAAGAAAATAAAAAAGAAAAAACTGATTTTGTGTTGACACACTCCTTGCCTAGCTATAGCTCACCAAGTGTGATATTAGCTGTGGGTTTTTGTTTTTGTTTTTGTTTTTGTTTTGTAGAGGCTCTTTATCAAGTTCAGGGAATTCCTCTCTATTCTGAGATTTGTTTTTTTAATGATGAATGAGGATTGAATTTTGTCAGGTGTTTTTTTCTTCATCAAATGATATAATCATGTGTATTTCTTCTGTATCTGTTAATATGGGGATCATATTGATTGATCTTCAAGTATTGAACAAGGCTTACATCCTTGGGGAATAAATCCCATTTGGTATATCATTCTTTTGGTATGCTACTTAATCTTATCTATACTTTGAGGATATTTTTGTCTATATTCATGAGGAATATTGATTTAACTTTTCCTTTTTGTTCTGTCTTTGTCTGGTTTTGGCATCAGGAAAAATTCCTTTCATAAGATGAATTGAGAAGACTTGGTGTTAATTCTTTAAATTTTTTTTTTTGTAGAATTCTCCAGTAAAACCATCTGACCCTGGAGATCACTTCCTGGAAAGTTTTAAAATTATAAATTTAATATTTATACATGATGTCTGAATTATATAGTAATTTATAAAAAATGGTAGTGATTTCTAAGTACAGCATTTTAAAATTTCTATTGGGGAATTTATTTGTGAATCCATGAAGCTGAAAACTAATGAGCAGAGTGTCCAAATTTATAACTGAAATAACAACAAAAGAATAAACCCTGAGAAATTAAAAGCAAGGAGATGCCAGTAAGAGTGGAAATTCATGACCAGGCACGGTGTCCCATGCCTGTATTCCCAGCAGCTCAGGAGAGTGAGGCAGAGGGTTGCAAGTTCAAAGCCAGCCTTAGAGAGGCCCTGTCTCAAAATAAAACATAAAAAGGACTGGGGATGTAGGTCAGAGATTAAGCTTCCCCTGGATGTTCTGGAATCCAAGAAGGCCAAAGTCAATGTTTTAAAATGACTAATAAAATGGAAAAGTCTCTAGTCAAAGAGAAAGACAGAGACAGAGACAGAAAGAGGGTAGAGAAGGAGGAGAAGGAGGAGAGGACAAATGAGTGAGGGAAAGGGGGTGTCTGATGCCTCTTCCCCATTAGATCCAAGTTATGCATTTCTGGCTGGAATATCACGTAAGTGATATTAGGTCCCTCTCAGAACCACATCTGGAGATACATGGAGAAAATGATGTCACCTGCCCCTTACCAATGATGTTAATTTTTGATCCATTCAAGACACTGTAAAATTCCTGCACTGGAAATTATTAATTTTCCTTGCAACTAATAATAAACCTATGGAGAAATACTGTTGGATGATGAAATATCTTACTGCCATTGATGAAGCTTTTGTGATCCAACCTTTACCCTAGCATTCCCTCCACACAGAATTCAACATGGCGGCAATTGCCCTCCCTTCTTTCCCATGCACATCTGGGTGCATTTACTTGGTTGCCTATTTGTCATAGTTATGGGCTCTAACATTACTACTTTTTCTTTCTTTATTTCTTCCTTTCTTTTTTTCTTTTCTTTTCTTTTCTTTTTTTTTTTTTTTGGTACCTGGTGTAAGTTCATGATACATGAATGATGGAGGTGGAGACAAGAAGCGAACCTCAGATAAGCAAGCTTTCCTTTATTCTGCAGCGAAGTCAATCCATCAGGCACGGGAGGACTCATTTTCTGGTATGGAAATGGCCCTGGGGTTACAGAAGGAGGAGTCTGGGTTTTATAGTTTACATTGGGGGTGAATTAATCATTGGAGACTGTAGCTATACTATTCAGACAGTCAGGGGCCTAGTCGTGCAGGTTAAAATTTTAACTCAGGAAGGCAGTTGTAAAATGTTTTGAAACTCATTGTCCCTGAGAAAAGCTCACAAGTCGGTGTTCACTGCTTATCTTCTTTCTTCTGGGATCCATTGTTACCTACAGCATCTCTATTTGCTTTTCTCTTTCCAGGACTCTTCTGCAATGGAAAAGGATAAAAGTCCAGGGCCCAGGGTTTCTGTATTTGCCTCCTTCCTTCAGGACCCACTGGGGTGGGGAAGGGGTGACATTTGCTTTTGGTGGAGATGCTGGGGATGAATCCGGGAAGGGATGAAAGTTTGCTTTTTCCCTCAGGGGCCATTGTTACTGGGAAAGGAGGTACTGGGAGAGGTTTAATGTTTGACTAATTTCCTCTCCCTCCTCCTGAGCCACATTGCCCCTCTGCTTTTCTTGGGGGGCTGTCTTATAGGAATATTATTTTCCATAACACTTCTTCCCTGGGGTTGAACTTGGGCGCTCAACCACTGAACCCTGTCCCAGCCCTGTGTTGTGTTTTATTTAGAGACAGGATCTCACTGAGTTGCTTAGCTCCTCACTTCTGCTGAGGCTGGCTTTGAACTCACGATCCTCCTGCATCAGCCTCCCAAACTGCTGGGATTACAGGCGTGCCCCACAGTGCCTGGTTCATTCCTTCTTTTTCCATAGTTTATGGTTGATTGATATTCCAAAGTACTTCTGTTCAAAATATCCTAGGTTTGCCTGTCGGGGGTTCCTGGAGTTGATTTTGTCCTGGCGCTGTGCTCCCACATTTTTCTAGCACTGCTCTCCTTTGTGACACAGAAAGGTGAATCGGATTTATCTTGTACCGACCCTGAGCCAGCCCTGGAATGTGTTGTGTCTGTGGTCCTGGTATCGCTGGAGAAAGGTGGCGATGGAGACCTCGCTGGGCTCCCTGCGGCTGGTGTCTTTATTTCTGGTGCATCCAGCAGGCAGGCAGGGAGGTGCGTGCGCATCACCACCCGCAGCGCTTACCCGCAGGTGGGCTCGGAGACGGGGCATGTAAATATTTCAGAAATCGTGAGTTCACTCTGCCACGTCACCATTCCTGTAACCCTTCCTTCATTCCATGTTTATCTCTCCCTCCCTCCACAGTGGAACCCGTGCTCCCCATAACAGACCACTCCCTCATCGATCGAACCAACAACCCATCCAAAATGGTATCAGAGTCGCTTCCCCCACCACTACTAACCCAACTGCACTTCTCCCCTGCCACATCCTACCCAAGCGTGAGGTCACATAGTCAAATACTGTATTCATCAGCGATTTGCATTTATTTATTTTTTTTTCATTTTCCCTTTCCATGTGGTTATGATATTGGTTTGAAATCCCGCTGGGCTTTCTACTTTAGTATGTTAAAAAGGATGGGAAAGGGAGATTTTATTTATTTATCTTTTTTGAATGTGCAGAAAATGTACATGCCTCCAGAAGTCAAATCTAAAGGAAAATGTGTGCCCATCAATCTGGGCATTCACCTACCCTCCAGAACCCAGTGACAGGATTTGGGAGAGAGAAGACCCTCTAAGAAAAAATATATATATACAAATTACAAATACAAAATCAGGTGGAGCAGTGATTATTTATTTAGGATGAAAAGTAACAAATTGTGAATTCTGAGGCCCAGATGTCTGTAATCCCAGCGGCTCAGGATTTGCAAGTTCAAAGCCATCCTCAGAAATTTAGTGAGACCTTAAGCAATTTAGTGAGACCCTCTCTCTAAACAAAATAAGAAAAAAAAAAGAGAGAGAGAGAATGCTGGGGATGGGGCTCAGTGATGAAGTACCCCCCAGTTCAATCGCCGGTACCAAAAAAAATTTGTAAATTCTGAAAGTATCACAAATAACACAAACATCACAAAACCCAGAAGAAATCGTATAATATTTTCTTCTGCAAACAGCATGCTGTGTTATCACCTCTCCACATCATAATCATTTTATAGAATCATCATCTTTCCAAAGAGTGGGAAGGAAGGTGATGCAGCCCTCCCTCTGATGTGGGTTCTCAAAAGTATTTGTGCAGATCTCCTGGAAAAGGTGGCCACAGGCCTTGTTACTCATATTGCACCCTGGACCTTCCCTGCAGTTTCCAGCTCAGCCTGTGCCAAATGCACATGTCCCCCATCACCACCACCTGCTGTACCCCAGGAACCAGGTGACCAGGAAGCCTGGATCAAAGAGGTATTGCCCATACTCACCTCCATGGGCTTCAAAATCAGGGCCCATGTTCTCGATGTGTCCCCAAGGGTGGGTGCTGGGGAGCCCTGTGGAGGTGGGGTCACACCGGTACCACCAGGGCAGGGCTTCCAGCCACCCTGCATGACTGGACTGCAGCTTCCTTACTGCACACACAGCAGAGGCACCTCAGCCTTGGCAGGGTCTGTGCAGGAGGTGGGCTGTGCATGAGCTTTCCTGTTCTCGCCTCTGAAATCAAGACTTGTAATGACCTACAGCTCCTCTGAGGTCACTAATAGTGACATCTTCATGGATTGCATGGGTGGTGGTTGCTCTGTCTCCACGGAGCACCCTTGGAAGGGGAAACTACAGCTTGGTCATGTCCCCAAGAGCATAAGAGAAGGGCAGATCCAGTGAATTCCACCTTGCTTTATTTAGTCACTTATTGAACAGATATTTAATGAGCATCTACTAAGGGATAGGCCCTGTGCTAGGACCTGGGGTACTGCAGATGGCCTTGTCTGGCTATTGGGAGCAGACAGAATTAGATTTAGATCTCTGCTAATGACTCACTACCCCAGGGACCTCCCTGGACCCAGCATGGTTACCATGGGGTTCTCCATAAGTGACTATAATGTCAGGCCCTCCAGTGTCTCCTGCAGCGTTATCTGCTCAGGATGCAGCCCCAGCTCTATGGGTCATGCAAAGCCCCCCTGCTCCCCAGGCTTGAACTTACATGCAGGGTCAGACCATGACAGCCGGGCTCTTCTACAGTCCCACTGGGTCCTCAGCATGAAGAACAGTGCCTGGTAGGGAGCCAGTGCAACATAAATATTTCCCTGAGTATGGAAAGGTCACACTGCAGAAATACAACGCACATCCAGTGTCATCATCAAAAATGACACATTGCTGGGCTCATTGCTTGGGTTAAATGACTTCCTGGCTATAGAAAAATCTAGCCTCAAAAATGTGTTTTCTTCCCTTCAGGAGGCCAAATGCCAGTTCAGTGCCATTTGAAGTGCTCTCTCCTAGGCCAGCGTGGTTATGACTAGTTCCCAGGGGCAAATTCAACGGCAGGCTAGAGGCAGAGAACTGGGCTGCACAGAGGCTGTCAGATCTGCTCAGATGTCAGCGAGCAGCAGATGCTCCTCCCTCCTCCCCTCCCAGCTCCAGAGGTCCCAGCCCACCCTGGCCTTTGTCACCCTGCCCTGACCCTCACACCACACTGAGCAGTCTCAGCATACAGAAGGAAAGAGCTCAGCTGCACGTGTGCGTGTAGGTGTGCACATGTTGGACTGTGAGTGAAGGTGTGTATATGTGTGTGTGACATCCCTTCCCCAGGAAAGCGTACAGAACCCAGCTTCTCCTGTGCAGCCAGGGAGCCCTGGAGCCAGGCGCTGCACTCTGTCGTGTGCCATTTGTCAGGAGAGGGGCCAGCCAGTGTGCATCTTCAGGAACACAGAACTGCATAAGGATGAGCCAGACTTACAAATTATCTTCACCCCTGTCCAGGTGGCCTGGACCCACACTGAAATCTCATCTCCCTGTACATCCACATTGATAGCTCACTTTCCTTTGTATCAGGGTCCTCCTCTTCCTTCTGACTTTCTCTTCTCCTCCAGATTCCCACCTATCTTCCCCAGTGATAGCTACTACCAGTCGATAGCCTGCCAGTCTACTGCACAGGTCCTTGATCCAGCCTCTCCTCAGCACAGTTTTAATCACCTTTAGAGTCTTTTGTATCCCTCATCCCTCCTTCAACCTTGAGTCCTTTATATATATATTTTAGTTGTTGATGGACTTTTATTTCATTTATGTATTTATATGCAGTGCTGAGAATTGAACCCAGGGCCTCACACATGTGAGGCAAGAGCTCTACCACTGAGCCACAACCCCAGCCCTTGAGTCTTCTATTATGACTTTCTCATGAGCTGTCTCTCTCTGTCCTGCCTCAACTCCATAACTCATTGCATTTTACCCCTCTCCAATACCCCCCAGCAAAGAGAGCTAACATCTCTCATCCGCTGGGGTCACCTTTCTTCTTCTTTGTTCCTTTCCTACTAGAAAGTAAGCTCCACGAGGGCAGGATGTTTGTTTTGTTTACTGAAATGTCCCCAGCATCTGGCAAGAGGCAGGCCTTCAATAAAGACTACTTAACAAATAAATGCTTAGTACGGTTGAGCAACTGGCCAGTGGGTTTGGAATTAACCCAGTTCACCAGCATCTGGAGCATTTTTGGAAACCCCAGTAGCGCCAGAAATGATGATACTAAAGCCCTACAAAAGGAACATTCTATTACGTGCTAAACAACTTCCTCTCATTAAAGGGGAAAAATATGAAAATACACTCTTCTACCCAACCACCGACCCCATAAGTATGTCACCCCTGTTTACCCAATTCATCCGGAGTGTAAGAGCAAAGAATGTGCAAGGGGTCCTGACTTTACTAGGTGCAGCTCTGGTTTGAAATTTTAATTGCTTTCTAATTCCTAAGGAGTTTGTTTATTCCTGGCCCCGTCCCCTAGAGGCTTGGTTAGGGGCCAGGGATGAAGCCCAGAATCTACATTTTTAATACTCTCCCAAGGCAAATAAGAAGCAAGAGCCTCTTGCATCTCATTCTGAGAGAGTGGATCTTAAAATCCATAATAGCAAATGAAGGGCCAGCCGAGTGTGGCCAGACGCCACCTGACCTGGAGGTGATGAAGGGGAGGGGGCTGGTGAAGTCGGTGTGGCATCAGGCCACCACATGAGCCTCAACTGGAAAAATGCAGAGAGGAAAGAGAAAGGACAGAAGGACACCCAGCCAAGGACGAAGGCAAAGGCATGGATTCTCGAGAAGGCTGAAGCCCAGAATAAACTGAGGGCTGTTTTTAAAAGAAATTGATGTATTTCAGGAGAATATGACCTCCCTGGCTGTTTCTCTGGGAGGAAGGAGTGACAGTGAGACCGATTTCAGCTCCATCTCAGAAGAACTTTATCACAGACTCCCCCACCGTGGAGGGGACTTCAGGGTTTGCTGAGCAAGTGGAGGACATGGTATTTGCCATCTTTTCTTCTCCAAGGTAGCCTTCATAGGACCAGAAAGAGTAGTGCTCGACTGCTGGGCCGAGTGGGGCAAGAAGCCCCCACAGGAAATCTTGCAGAACAAAAATGGGACCATCACTGTGAAGTCACTGCGGGGAGAGGGAAGCGTGGAAATGGTGAGCTTTGTTTCCCCGTGGAGAATGGGAATTGGGGCTGGAGCTGAACTGGGGGATGGAGTAGCCCCGAGCTGTGTGGGGAGCTTGGGAGAGCACCCTGAGGAGGAAGACCCGTGGCTTTTAGGGTTGTGCTGAGGAACGTGAAGAATCTCCCCTTTATCCCACCTCGAAATCCTCGTGAAGCTTTGTGGTCTCACTAATGCTTTGAGAAGTGAATTTGCTTTTCAAGGACTTGATGAAGTTCTGGTTTCTGATCAAGTTGGACCTGACACAAAAATGAAAGACTGCTCATGGTAGACGAGCCAAGTATGAATTGCAGCAACGTTCATCGCTACTAGCCATTGAACTCTGTGTGCCGCACATGGGGACGAAGACATTAAGTGAAATCTTACATTTAATTTTGCCATAATCCTATGAGGAGGGAAAACTGAGGCTCCAAAGTCAAGCTGTTGATGAAGTTGGGGTTCCAACCCAGATCCATCTAACCTCAGGGTCTGTGTTTTCTAGCCTCCCCAGGAGGTTGCTCCCTGGGCATTCGAATGTCCAGGTCTGAGCTGTGATCCGCTGTCAGGTATGTGGCACAGGGACTTGAGCATTGAGAGAAGTTTGGGGCACGGATCATGCATATGGATAAATGCAGGGGACGTGTTTTGTTTTGGTTTGGTTTTGGTAACAGGAATTGAACACAGGGGTGCTTAGCCACTGAGCCACATCCCCACCCTATTTTGTATTTTAATTAGAGACAGAGTCTCACTGAGTTGCTCAGGCCTTGCCAAGTTGCTGAAGCTGGCTTTGAACTCATGATCCTCTGGCCTCAGCCTACCAGGCCACTGGGATTACAGGTATACACCACCATGTGTGGCAGTACAGTGGATGTGAACACACAGCTGCACACACACACACACACACTTCCTCAGGATGTGCACAAAGGCCTTTTACATTCTTCAAAGGGACTGACCATCTACTCCATTAGCCACGGGGTTTGGCCACAGGAAATCTTGGCATTTGCTTCTCCAGGTCTACAGATGTTGGCCGGACACCTGCCCCATGCCGTGCAGAGTGCTTGGGGGTAGAGGAGCAACCCAAAGCAGACAAGCTCGCTGCCTTTATGGAGGAGACAGACATCAAGGAACCACCCAGAAAAACATGTAATTACACTGTGACATTGTTGAGATGGGGAGGTTCATGGCGCCATGAGGAAGAACAAAAGACTGGGACTAGGTGGGACCTGGGGACACAGGGGCTAAGGTGTTAGAATAAGCAGGTGCTGGTCAGATAACAGGCGGGGAAGAGCACTCCAGGCAGAGGGACAGCCCGCACAGGGTCCTCAGGTGTGTGAGAGGGCAGCCCGGGCAGCCATGGGTGCCATGCGCCTGAGAGAAGCTGGAATACGTGGGCCGAGCAGGCAGGGCCAAGGGAGTGTCATGGTGACTGTGCCAGGTGGGTTGTAACAGGGCACTGAGGAGCTGTGACAAATAGACATTTCAAAAGGGAATCTCTGGTTTCTGTGTAGGAAAGATGGAGGAGGACTGGGAGGAGGGGGCGAGTCCTGCAGGGAGGCAAAGGTATTTTCCAGAACCATCAGCACTGAGTAGACGATGGCAGAGGCCAGGTCCTCTGAGAGTGGTCACCAGGCTTCCCTTCCCATCCTATATAAGTCCTCAGCTTCTTCTACAGGGTCCTGGGGTCTAGAAAGGGATGTTCAACTTATTGGTAAAATAGAACTTTGGAGGTAGGAAAAACTCCCTGCCTTGTCCCCCTGAAAACCATCTCCTTTTAGCTTTGTCATTTGGGAAATAATGAGGGATTAGGGGGAGGGGGAGGAAGGAGGCAAGTTCTCTAATTTCTGGGCCATGTTCCCATTTTTTTGTGGGAAAGTGCCCTGCAGTTATCTGTATAGATTGTCAGATTGTCTGGCAGAAACCCCAGCCAGAGCCCTTTGGGGAGAAGAAATGCATGATTCAGCCAGTGGGATGGAGCCAGCAGGGTTAGCAGTTGATGCAGAGGCCAAGGAGGCTGGAGGGGAAAGGATGGGGAGCAAGGCGACAGATCCCTCCAGGCAGGAGAGCTCTAGGGAGCATGGCAGAGGGAGGAGGCCCCAGGCATGTGGAGCAAGAGGCAGGCTCCTGAGCTCTGTGTCCTGGAGGAGAAGTTGCCAGCCAGGGAACCAAGAAATAATAAGATAGGACCAACCTTGCGACTGATTCAGCAATGGGGTTGCTCTTGATCCAGGCCCAGCCAGGAAATTACAGGCCTGGGTTGCAGCTTCCGGAACAGCTACTGGAATCAGGGGCCTGCTGGTGACTGTGGTCAACAGCCACATGGCCCTGCCTCGCCTTCCTGGGCCACAGTCATCTCTGATTGGGGGAAGGGCTCACACTCAGGGCTGGGATGGGCAAGCCGCTCCGTGGAGGCCCCAGCAGAACAGATGCTAGAATATTCCATCCACTCCCCTCTGCAAAAATCCGCCAGGCCTCATCTGGCCTACAAAACAAGGAGGGTGAGTTCAGAGCTTCTATTGCCAGCACTGTGAAAACACAAGTTTGTGTGGGTGCTATCAGGGTGCAGAGGAGAGCCCAGGGCCTTGCGTTTGCAAGCGCTCTACCTCTGAGTCCCAGCCCCAGCCCCAGGCCCAGCCCCAGCCCCAGCCTCAGCCTCAGGAAGTGGCTTTCTCATCCCAGTTCTGCCAATGCTGTGTGGCTTTGGAAAATTGGTTTCCCCTTTCTTAGCGTCATTTTCCCATCCTGGAAATGGAGGCATTAATATCTGCTCTGGCTACAGGATTTGTAATGGCCAAAGTTCAACAGGGAACAAGAACAAGGACCAAATGACTAACTTCCACAGGCACGTGCCCACATCGCACTTCTACCTTATAAGGAAGGGACCTTCCGCCTATGTTAGAGACCAGAAAGCTGAGGCTCCCCAAGGTTAAGTCTCTAGACTAAGATCTGGCGGCGACTAGCTGAGCCAGGGGTCTGTCCCCATCGCCTGACCCCAGGGCCAAAGTTTCCCCCATAGCCCCTCAGCTGCCTGTGGGTTAGTCTGGAGTCAAATTACATTTAAAGAGGTTTTTAAAAAATATTAGTCCTGAAATTCAGAATCAGAGACAACAGTGGCCTTGTTAATTTTTAGACCTTAAAGTAAACAAGACTGAGGGTCAGGTCGCAGCAACCTCTCCGTGAACCCCAATCAAAGAAGATACCTGGAGTTTTGCCCACCAGCATCTTTGAAATAGGAGTGGACAGTTTAGAGCTGGTTGGGTTTCATTGTTCACAGCTCACAGAGAAGCAGGAACTTTAGAGATCAGGTACTCTTCCCTCCCATTTTACAGATAAGAAAACTGGGGTTCCTAGAAGGGAGTAAGCAGCAGAGTGTCACACGTCCAGTTAGAGGGCAGCGTGGGAGGAGACCTAGGGTCTTCCTTATTCTCTGCATGCTGCTCTTTCCAAAATGGCAGTGGCCTCACATACCCACTGCATATGGCTGGGTGATCTCAGGAGGCAAGAGCGGGACACCTTTCAGAAGTCCTTGAGCAGGCAGCAGGCATTCTCTTAGATTGCCCCTTTAGGTGGATGATTCAACCCCACCCTCTTCCCTTTCTGGTTCCCCATCCCTCAGTCTCCCCAGCTCGAATTTTGTGCTTCATCCCAGAGAGCTCCTCACCAGTCAGCCACCACCTCCACCCTTCTCCCTGTCCCTTGCCTCCGTCTCCTCACTGCTACCATCTTTCTATAGAACCTGTTTTCACACTGCTTTTAAGGGCATCTTTCTCCTGCCTCCTGTTTCTCCAGCCCTCTCTTCCTTCTCTGAAGCAGAGTGCCATTATTTCTAATCCCCATTTGCAGTTGACGAAGATACAAACCTCTAAAGAAGTGAGGTAACTTGCCCAAGGTCACATAGCCTGTCAGTGCTGAGCTGGGACTCAAGCCCCAGACTGACTGTGTGAGACAGAGCCTGAATCTAAGCATCAGGCACCTGGTGCCTGCAGTCCGTCCAGTCACTGTGGCCCATCCTGGCCTGGCCTGGCCTGTCTCATTAGTGCCATTTCTCCTGGTTAGTCTCTTCAGAGAAGAAGTGCTGTGACTTCTCAAGGTAAGAACAGGTAAACACCTCCTCCCTTCCACTCTCCTGGACAATTGGGCATAGCTGGTTCTCAAAAAGGTCATTCTTACCTCATTTTTCAGAGAGGGGCTGTGGGCCACTGAGAAACATTAACAGACTTAGTGTCCCTAGCATAAACTGCATGGCTTTCAGCTAGACCCCTCCACTAGACAGTTTCCAGCATTCCCCCAAAATAAGGGTCTCAGCTGGGTGCATGGCGACTGCTTGTAATCCCAGTGGCTTAAAAGGCTGAGGCAGGAAGATCTCAAGTTCAAGGCCAGCCTCAGCAATTCACCGAGGCCCTAAGCTACTTAGAGACAACCTGTCTCAAATTAAAAAATAAAAATAGGGCTGTGGGTATAGCTTAGTGTTTAAGTGCCCCTGGGTTCAATCCCTGGCCCGGGGGCAGGGGGGAGGAGGGGGAAGGAACAGAAAGAAAGAAAACAAGGTCTCTTCATAGTAGCAGCAGAAGAAGTCTCCTTTCACCTGGCGCTGTACAAGCAAGTTTCTGTGGTCAGCTGCAGCGGCCTGCTTACTCTGATCATCTCTGAGTATTTCCACCTCTGAGTATTTCATTCCTGCCATCTTCTTTGCAGATTGACAGCTCCTCACTCTTTGGCTCAGAACTTCATTCCTGACTGCCACATCCAGACAGACTCAGGCCCCGCGACGTAAAGGAATCAGCATCTCCCAGCTCCCTGGACATTTTTATTTCTAGGCCAGAACATTTGCCCCTGATGGGGTGTGACCTCATCTCACCATGAAGCTCTTCTAATGACACCCTGAGCTGCACTGTGATGGTCACATAAGTTGTCGGCACTGGCAGCTTCAGGGATGTGGTCCCCTGAGAACTTAGAGAAGGACAGTAATAAGCAGAGTTGCTTCCAGAGACAGACTGGCCCTTGTGGCAGCAAGATTGAATCATATCCTGATGGAAAGATCCAAATAGAGAAAGTGTAGGTTAGACGGGGAGAGCTGGCCAATGGCAGAAGAGCGGAGAAGGGCCATGTGCCCAGAACAACACTGTCAGTGCCCTGAGCCCAGGGGAGAGGCCGCCCTTGCCCGTGGATGGGCATTTTACTTTTCAGAACAAATTCATCTCATTCAAACGCTTGTCGTTCATTTATTCCTGGAACACACCTGTGCCAGCCACCACATGCATAATTATTTTTCGCTCTGTGGGTTACAGGTTGTATCTGGCCTCCTTCTTGTAAAGCAGACTTTCACCCCCGTATTGCTCAATGCTGTATCCTAGCATGGGGCCTTGCTCGCGGTTACACTGGACAGGTGAACACTACTTCATATATCTGAGAGAGAGATTCAGGAAATTTCATCACTAGACAGACAATGAAGACACCAGCCCCCTGCAAGTCCACCCACATATGAGAAGGGAGGTCCCCTGTTCTTACTCTGAGCTCACTGGGCCACTTCCTGCTGGTGATAAAGGTTCCCATTCAGTCCCCCTTCAGGAAGAGAATGTGGACACCCCAACATGGCTACTATTTTCCTTGCAAGATAATAATATAGTAAACCCCCTCAATATCCAAAGGGGATTTGTTCCAGGGACCCCCTCTGGATGCTGAAATCCACAGATGCTCAATCCCTCATATAAAAAGGTGTGGTATTTACATTTAAGCAATGCACATCCTGTTGTATACTTTAAATCCTCCCCAAATCACTTATTATTTTTTACCTTTATTGTATTTATTTAGTTTTATGTGGTGCTGAGGATCAAACCCAGGGCCTCACATGTACTATGCAGGCACTCTACCGCTGAGCCACAGCTCCAGGCCCCCCAAATTACTTACGTTACTTAATACAATCTAAGTGCAGTGGAAATACTTGTGATACTGTATTGCTTGGGGAATGATGACTACTAACACAATTTGGCTTTTAAATATTTTGCATCCAATATTTTGCATTTTGTTGGTTGAATCCATGGATGTGTAACCTGCAGATATGGAGGGCCAACTGTATCAAGGTATATCCATCAGATACATAGGCTAGATTCATAAGAATGGAAACACACACACATACACACACACACACACTCAGTGGAGTCTCTGGGTAAGCTGGTGATAGGGCTGGCAGTGGCAGGTGTCTGAGTGTGCCTGGGTGAGAGTCAATGTGATGAGCCTTCTGGGAGTCAGCTACCAGCCAGGAAGCCCCAGAGGCCACCTTTGGGGTCAGCTGGGCAAGACTCCTTTACTGGAGTGTTGGCACTAAGGACAGGCACATCATGGCTCAATCCTGGAGCCCCGTTGCCTCTATATTCCAGAAGTGCTTCTCGTCCTTGACTAATTCCACAGAGTTGGAGACCATCCAGGCAAAGACGACTCTGGGGGATCATTGCACCATATCCCTACTTCATAATTATCATTTTTTCCCCTCCCCTCCCCTCACTGTCCAATCTAAAGTTCCTCCATTCTTCCCTACACCCCCCATTATGGATCAGCATCTGCTTATCAGAAAAAACATTTGGCCTTTGGTTTTCTGGGTTTGGCTTATTTTACTTAGCATGATATTCTCCAGTTCCACCCATTTACCTATATATATATCACATTTTCTTTATCCATTCATCTGTTGAAGGGCATTTAGGTTGGTTCCATAGTTTAACTATTGTGAATTCAGCTATCTTGGGCAGAGAAAGGGTTCCACAGCTCCATGTCCTCACCAGCAGTCGGTATAGCTACACTTTTAAACTTTTTTTTAGGATGTAATTGTGTCTCATTGTAATTTTAATTTGTATTTCCTGGATTACTAATGAAGAGTCTCTTTCCTGCACTTTAAATCCTTAACATTTCTTCTTCTATAGAATCCCCCTTTTACCTCTTCTATGAAATCCCTGTTTACATCTTTTGCCTGTTTTTCAATTGTCATTTTCTTATCATTCATATTATGTATTCTGGCTGCTACTCAACCCTTTGTTAGGTTTATGGGTGTGATTATCATCTTCCAGTTTGTGACTTTTCTTTTTGTTCTCTTTATGGTCTTTTAAATAAAAATTCTTAATGTCAGCGTACTGAAATTTACCAGTCTTTAAGATTTGTACTTTTTGTGCTTTATATAAGAAATCTTTCTCTATGCCAGGGTCATAAATCAATTCTCTTATATTCCAATAGTTTTATAGTTTTTCCTTTAATATTTAAGCCTTTATCCCATCTGTAGTTGGTTTTTGTGCATCATGTAAGGTCGGGATTTAATTTCGCTTTTTTCCATGTGGATAACGGATTGGGCCAGCATTACTCATCTGCAATATCTGGTCTGTCCTAAATCAAGTTTCCACATATATGTGGTTTTATTTCTGGGCTCTCCCTTTTGTTTCATCCCTATGCTAATAGCCCACTGCCATAATTACCATATTGTTATGATAAATCCTGACATCTGGCATGGTAAGTTCACCACCTGGTTTGTTGATGGTTTTAAATTTTTTTTAAAAATCAGCGTCTTGGCTATTCTTGATCATTTTGCTATTTTATACCAATTTAAGAATTAGTTTGTTACATGAAAAAAATTACTGTTGGAACCTTAATTGGAATTGTGTTAAATTTACATACCAACTTAGGGAGTACTGATATCATGATGACATTTAGTCTATTCAAGAACATAGTCTGTCTCTCCATTTATTTAGGTCTTCTTTAATATCTTGTATGTATTTTGATAAGGTTTCATAATTTTATCCATAAAGGGCTAGTATATCTCTGCTAAATTTACTCATAGATTATATATATATAACTTTATATTTGGCATTTTTTATTGATGTACATTAGAAAAGTACATATATCCTAAGTTAAACACCCACTGAGTTATCACAAACTGGGCACACAATTATATGACACCCAGATCAAGAAGTGAAACATGAATCACATCCCCAAAGCCCTCATGCACCCTGCCTGTCACTACCCTCCTGGGCCAAGAACCCAACTTCTTCTTGTGCAAGTACAATTTAATTCCACCTGCTTTTGAACTTCATTTAAATGAAATCATGTTACGTAAGCTCTTCACTCAGCGTTGCTGATGGAATTTATCCATACTGCCTCGTGTGACTGTAGGTCACTCATTCTCCTTGCAACATAATGTTTTTTGTGTGAAGATACCACTTTGATTTCCAATCTCCTGTCCATGAGCATTTGGTAGTCTCTAGTTTGGGGTTATATTGGGTAATGTAGTTAAAAACGTTCTAATAGATGTCTTTGGGGATGTAGCGTGGAGTGGAATTGCTATGTCATAGGGTGTCAACATGTGCAGCTTTAGAAGATACTGTTCAACAAGTTCCCAAAGCCTATGTATCAATTTGTATTCCTATCAGCAATATGAGAAAGTTCTAGATGCTCCCTATCTTTGCCATCAAGAGGTACTTTCGGAGTTTTTTTTTTATAATAATATTCTAGCAGGAATCAAGCTATATTTCATTGTGTTTTAAAGAGCTTTATTGAGATATGATCTGCTTTCAATAAAGTTCACTCTTTTAAACTATATGATTCAATGGATTTTAGTATATTTGTAGTTTTGCAACCATCCCCATAATCTAATTTCAAAACATTTAATCATCACCAAAAGAAACCTGAACCTTTTAGCAATCTCTCCCCATTTTTACCTTACTTGGAGTAGAACTGCCAGATGATGTGGTAATTCCAAGAGGAATTGCCCAAGTCTTTCACACAGAGCCTGGACCATTTCATTTTATGTTCCCGCTGGTGATGTATAAAAATCCCAATTTCTCCAAATTCTTGTCAATATTTATTATTATTATCTTTCTTATTATTCTGGTGAGCATGAAAAAGCATTCAATTGTGACTTGGATTTGCATTTTCCTAATGACTAGCAGTGTTGAGCAGCTTTTCTTGTGCTTGTTATTTGTAAATCTTCTTTGGAGGGATGCTATTCAAATCCTTTGCCCATTTTTTTAGATTGGGCCATTTGTCTCATTATTGTTGTTAAGATAATTTTTATAAATTCTGGAACAGGCCCTGTATAAATTTATAATCAGCAAAATTTTATCCCATTCTGAGAATTGTCTTTTGCTCTGTTGATGGTCCCTTTGAAGTTTAAACCTTTAAATCTTTATGAAGTCAAACTTATCAGTATTGTGTTTCATCCTCTGTGCTCTCAATATCATTTCTAAGAAGTACTTGCCTGACCCAAGGTCCTAAAGATTCATGCCCATGTTTTCTTCCGAGAAAGAGCTTTAACTAGTTTTAGTTCTGGCATTTAGGGTATGTTAAGTTTTGAGTTAATTTATGTGTGAGATAGGGATCCAAATTTATTCTCTTTGTGATTTCAGTTTATATTTCAGTGATGACTAATGAAGTAGAACCCCTTTTATTAATTGTGATTGGTGATTTGGATATATATTTTTTTGTACTGGGAATTGAACCTGGAATGTTTAACCACTGAACCACATCCCCCATCTCACTAAATGCTTATTCCTCTCTAAAATGCTAAGGCTGATCTCAAATTTATAATCCTCCTGCTCAACCTCCTGAGTTGCTGGATTACAGGCATATGCCACGACACCTGGTTTGGACATCCTTTTTTTTTTTTTTAAGTATCTGTTCATCAAGTATTTTACCAATTTAGTAATTAAGATTTTGGGGTTTTCCTAGTGATTTTTAGGCATTTTTATAAGGATATGAGTTCTTCATGGCAAAATAATTTTGTGCATTTCATTTTTACTCTCCTAATAGTACATTTGGATGAACATAAGTTCTAATTTTAACATGGTTTGACTTACCATTTTTTCTCTGTTGTGAGTGCCCTGTTTGAGAAGTCATGACCTACTCCAAGCTCATGAAAGCATTCTCTAATATTTTACTCTAATTAAAAAATTGTTTTGGTCTGGGGATGTGGCTCAAGCGGTAGCGCACTCGCCTGGCATGCATGCGGCCCGGGCTCAATCCTCAGCACCACATACCAACAAAGATGTTGTGTCCGCCGAAAACTAAAAAATAAATATTAAAATTCTCTCTCTCTCTCTCTCTCTCTCTCCTCTCTCTAAAAAAAATTGTTTTGCCATCCACCTTTAGATGAGCAATCCCTCTGGATTTGTTTATTGCATGCATTTGAAGTAGTGAAACAAATGCATTTTTTAAACATGTGGGCAGTCAACCTAGTACCAATTATTGAAGTGACAATCCATTCTTAGACTATGCTATAGTCTCACCTTATCATAAATCAGGTGACAGAATATGTATGAATCTCTTAAGGGACTCTCATCTATTCCATTAGTCTGTGTATCTACCACACTCTTAACTACTATTGCTTTACCATACTTCTTGTCACTTGGTAGTTGAAAGTCCTCCAGCTTAGTTGTTCTTAAAAATTGTTCTAAATATTTTAGATATTTTGCACTTTTATATGAATTTCAGAAGCAACTTATCTATGTTCACACCACACACACACACCAATTTTGATTATGATTACATTAAATTTATAAGTCAATTTTGGGGAATTGACATTTTTATTGTAATGAATCTTTCAATCCTTGAACATGGTATATATTTCATCCTTTATTTAAGACTTAAAGTTTTATAAATATATCCATCACAGTCACAGTCGTCAGTTGTTTGGAGTGTGTTGGCGGGAGGTGTTAAGGACACTTAAGATCAGCTCTTGGCAAATATCAAGTACAAATTCTCCTCAACTTACAATGGGATTACATTCTATTAAACCCATCACAAGCTGCAGATGCCCTAACCTACCAAGCCTTCTAGCTTAGCAACACAGTACTGTGGAGTATTAACTGGGGACCCTCACGAACACCTGGGTGACTCAAGCTGTGCTGTGTGTCTGCTGCCAGAATCAGGAGATAGATATCACTAGCCCAGGAAAAGGCCACTTGCATCCTCTGTGATATCTTTTATAATAAATGGGTAATTGCAAATAGGAACTCAAATGGGGAAACCAAGTGAATAATGTAAAATTAAAATTTGAGAATCATTTAGTTTTAAATAAAAGATCAAGACATTTTTCAATTAAAATTTTAAAATGGGTAATTGTTAGTAGTGTTTTCCTGGGTTCCATGAGCCACTTTAGCAAATTAATCAGAGCTAAGGAAGGGGATTGTGGTAACCCCTGATTTACAGTTCGTCAGTCAGAAGTATAAAGGACAACCTACGATTGCAACTGCATCTGAAGTACAGGGCTGTCTCCTAGGATTGAGCTCTCAATCTGTAGAACTGTTGCTCTCTCCAGGTAGATAGTGTCAGAACTGAGTTAAGTTGTAGGATGCCTTCCAATATCCTCTGGAGAATTTCTTGGTGTGTGGGGAATCCACAGATATTCTCATAACCAGAAGTGAAGAAGCATGAGAAGAGTGTCACTTGTGCCTTGGAGGAAAAAACATTTTCATCAGAAATTTTATTTTCTATTTTATTACTTCTTGCTTTCTACCTTTATGCCTTCTTTCTATTTTTCTGGGGTTGTTTGGTTAGGTTTTTAAAATATCTATATTAGACACTTAGTCTGTTAAATTTGAGTCCTTCTTCTTTTCCAGGGGTATAATTTAAAGCTGTCAATTTTAAATACTTTAACTTCTTAGGAAAATTTTTCTAAAAGTTTTTATACATAACAGTTTCATCATCATTCTAAGTTCTTTAGTTTCCATTTTGATTTCCTTTTTGACCAATAAATTGTTTATTGGCATCAGATTCCCCCAGTTTTATTAAGATATAATTAAGAAATACAAATTATAAGTACTTATAGCATGACATGATATTTTGATACATGTATACATTTTAAGATTAAATCAAGACAATTAACAAGAAATCTTGGATATTTAAAAATGTTTTTGACATGTCTGTCTTTTTATGGTCTTTTTGCTATTCATTTATGACATTGCATTGTGTATAGAGAACATAATCGGTACGATACCAATTCTTTGAAACAAGGGGGTGAGTTTTGTGAGCTGGCTGACAGTCAGAATTCATAAATGTTCGCCACATAAGCTTGAAAGTTTATTTTCTAATATTGATGCACTCTTGTATATATGTCCATCAGATCATAACTTGTATATTTGTGTTTTACTATTTTTTTAAAAAAACAAAGCTTTCTTGCTCTACGGATGCTAAAAGAGATATGGTTTTAAAACTTCACAGTGAGGTTGATTTGTTTATTCCATTCTCACCATGCCCATCTTCACTTTCTGGTTCACAAGAGGATGTCATGTGACCCAATGGGAGGACAAGGTCGGTTGTGTTCCGAGGGTATCACGCGCTTCTTTCCAGTTCCCATCCACAGCAGAAAATGCTCTTGGCCCTCTACACACCATCTGTTAGCACTTCTGGGTTTTGACTGGCATGTCTCAGCCCCTGACCTCAGACTCAGCAGCAGCCACCATTTGTCTGACCCTTACCCCTTAATGGCCAGTCAGTGGACTGGGCGTGTGGAGAGAAATACCAGACTTGGGGAAGGAGGAGCAACCCTTGGGTCCTGAATGTTATCTGCATTTATTTTCTGATCTCTGCTTCAGGGAGAGCAGATCGAACTCTCTCATTACGTCCATCATTTTGAGAGCTCATCACTTACTTTAGGCCTGGTGACAGGCAGCAACTCCTCTACTTCTCATGCCACCCTTGAAGGTAAGAGAGGTGACTCACTTACTCCAGGTCCCACTCTTGGTAAGTGGTGCTGGGATTTGAACGAGGTCTACCTCCCTCCAGACACCACGATCCTGGCCCACTCACAGTACTCCATTAGCCAAAGCCACCTTTTAGATAATCTGAGACAAAACAACTGGCTCGAGTTGTTGGTGGCAGTGCCAGGCTTGCATGATTTTCCTCCTGATGCCCTGAAGCAATGGGTAAGTGAGGAAGCTGTCCCCACACCTTCCAAGGGCCTGGCCCTTGATGTCCTGGAGAGTTAGTTTTCCCCTCTCTAGAATTCAGTGCAGTCACTGATGAAAAGAGCCTGAATTTTCCCGAAGAGAAAAAAGAGCTGAGGCCAGAGGAAAACCCCACATCATATCCCCGTGACACTCTGACCTCAGCTAGACTCCAGACACAGAGGAGCAAGGGAGGCCAGGGTCAAGTTCTCCTTAGCTCTTTCCACACACCCAGTTGGAAGAGGAAGCAAATTCCCTGTGTCCTTCTCTGTGCCGCACCCCCCCCCCCCCAGCTGCCAGCCCCGCTGTCTGCCTGCTGCCTGCCCACGGGGCGTGCTGGGGCCATGGGAAGCGCTGTGTGCTGCTGGATTTCCATCGACTCCTGCTTGGGAGACGCCCTCCCAGATCCTTGGGCAACATGTGGGACTTGGAGAAAACTGCAAAGTTGACTCTTTCTGAAACGCCATGGCGCTGCCAGCCTGGCATTGAGAAAACTGGAGCTCCAGGCCATGGCACGGTCTCATTGAAAGGTGAATCCCATTCAGGAAGAAGTCAGGCTGTCCTGATGTGCCAACGTTTGGGCACATGGGGACAGGCACTGGCCTTTTCTTTCTACTGGGTTTTGTGTTTTTGTGGCTGTTGTCTCAGTTCACTTTCCTCCTGGAAGCAATCTGAGAAAGCTGGTCCCTGCCCAGGGGAGTGTGTCCTGTAGGACAGGAGGAGGTGTAGGACAGTTGATGGGGAGGGAGGGGGAGACTGGGGGCCCCTTCAAGGAACAGCAGGGGCTCCATGGAGTAAGGACCTCACAGACACAGCATTTAAGAGTGCATCCTCAGGTAGACCCGGCAAGAGCCTCTCAGACCCAAGCCCCTCCTTCAACCTACAAGGGAAGAAGCTGAGACCCCATGAGGGGAAGGGGCCCGCTTGGAGCCACCAGCCAGTGGCAGCTGCAGTTCAAGACCCAGAGTCTCCTCGTGCTCAGAGAAAGTCTCGGTTTATTCAAAGTCTGCCAATTGTCAGGAATCTCAATGAGGAATTCCCTTTTAGTGACAAAGGGGTCATTAGACCAAACTGTCCTGGGGGAGGGAATTGAAGAGTCTCTGATGGGCTTCTTTGCAGCACATCCTCAGGGTCTCCACAGTCTGTTTCTCACCTCCAGGGGCTCCTCCTTTGGCCCGTCTTCACGCTGGACTCTTAAGGTACAGCACCCACCACACTGCCCTGCTCTTATATCCTGTCTCCGCCAGACTCCACCAGACTGCAAACTTGAAAAAGCCATCTTTACACTGCCATCAAAGCACACAGTAGGCACTCAATAAATGCTGAACAAATAAGGAAATAGACGCATTCGTGTTTAGAGGGATATACAGATAAACAAACCAGTACTTTCTCAATGAGAAAGATTTCAATCTGATGTAGTAAAAAGTTCCCAGCATCTGGAAACAAAAGATGAATATCTAAATCTGAGTGCAATATAACCTTTATGTGAGTCACTGAGCCCATGTTGGCACTTGGCCACAAGTACACTCCCCATGTGCCAGTCCCTGTAATAGATGCTTCACCCACGGTGCGTCATTTAAAACTCACAGCCAATAGATGAGGCAACATTGTTCCCATTTTGCAGATGAAGAAACAAAGGTGAAACAAAGTTACAAAACAAAGTTAAGAAACAGTGGTGTAGACCTGAAATCAAAGTTCAGTATTTTGTGCAGCCTTGACATTCAGTGAAATTAGGAAGGCACCTAATGGTCTGACTCTAAGTTCTCCTCCCCACTCCACCTCATGGAGTGTTTCCCAGTTAAGTAGTACTCCTTATCAGGAAGGCCAGGTGAAGTTTCTGCTTATCCTTTCTGCCAGCCCCTGTGGAATTATTCAAACAAGCCAATCACACTCTTCTTGGGAGCCAGGGGACCCCTCATTCCTGATACTGCAAAGCCCCCTCCCATGGCCTGGCTTGTTCACATTTCTGAGTGCAGCCCGCGCAGCCAGGGGGTGGGAATTGCCCTCCTCCAGTCTGTGAACCTGTGACTTATCAACTGCTGGGACTCTCCTCTGTCCAGCATGGTGTCCCGTGTTCAGCTATCCCTATAATCCCATTAGTGGGGCCAAGAGGAAGTGCTCAGAACAGAACTTGCCCAAGGTCACTCAGCTAGTGAGCCATGAGGCTGAGACTTGAACCCAAGCATCTGATGCCGGCGCCCACCAGCTTCTCTTGTGCCAAATTGCTCAAAGTAGTCATTCTGTGATTCTACTAGTCTCTGGCCCCATGAGGCCAGTGGCAGTATCTTGTTAACAAATCACTCCTAGAGTCGAGCACAGCATCTGGAGTGCTAAAGGGAAGATTTCCTGAATGAATAAGCAGGTGAGTGAACTTTACAATTCTGAGCTTCAGTTTCCTCATCTGAAAAATCAGGCTCATAGTCTCCATTGACCTTGCCAGAGACAGTTTATCAAAGAGGATAAAAATCATTAACTTTGGAGCCAGACAACCTGGGCTTAAATCCAGGCTCCATCCACCATATAACCTTGGACAAGCCCCTTAACACTCCATGACTCAGTTTTGTCATTATAAAACGAGGGCAGTAATAGGATCTGCTTCACTGGGCTCTCATAAGGTCTGAAGGAGTTATCCTGTATAAACACTCAATAACCCTAGCTTATTTTGGTTTATGGGGTTATTGAGAAACACATGCTAGAATGCATACATAAAAGACTAGGGGAATTGTAGAACAGGTGGCTGGTCCTTGGTGGCATCTCATCTCTGTCATCAACTCCCTGAGATGGGCACTGCTGGCTGCCTGCCTGACAATCATTGTGCTCCTTCCTTCTTCCTTCCTAACAGAATCCCAATTCTCTCCCACAGATGACTCAAAGAAATACAGCCATCCCCAGACAGGAGCAGACTGCAACCAGTCTAAGCCCATTGTGTTCCATTTACCAGTGACTGCCACAAAAGTGGGCATGGCCAGGGAGCAGTGAGGAGATTGCGCTTGGGGATTCTGGGGAGCCTTCCTCTTTTCCCTCTGGGTGTTGCTGTGGCTGGGCTGAAGGGCATAATGGATTTCAGTTGCCATCTTGAACCAGCCTGATGACAGTGAGAGGGCAGACAGAAGAGGAGCTAGAGTCGTGATGACCTGTGTTGGAGGTTCCTCCAGCTCTGGACTTCTCATTCTGTAAAGGATAATGCATTCACTCATTATTTAAGACCATTTGATTCTGTTTTCTGGTGCTTGCAGACGAAGCATCACAGTGAATGTAGTCCTTGGCACCTGCAAGTACTTCCTATTGCAATCGATTGTCCTCAGTCTCCCTCTCCATCTCTCATCACATTTGAGTGTTGCCTTTTTGTTGTTGTTGTTGGGGGCAGGGATCCCCTCTCTTTCAAGACTTGAAACATTCTGAGAGAAAGGAGGGTTCCCTGGTTCACCAAAACCAGTGCCTGGGACACAGCACACAGCCAATAAATATTTGTTGAAGAAATGAATGAATCAATATCCTAGTCCTCAAGTTATTATTCACATACAACTGCATGAAATCACTGTCCCAGCAGTAGGTGATTTTTAAGTGGAAATTCTAGAAGGCTCTTGCTCAGTTTTATAAGATATTATTAAAAGCCATAGCAAGAAAATGACATTGTCATATTTTGGATTACATTTCCAATTTTGGCAGCTCTGGTAATCTAGACAAATTCTTCCTCTAAGAAGGTTGGAAAAACTGGACAAAATATTTTCCAAAAGTCAGATTGAAAGTATGGGAAAGCTATCAAGGTAGTTAAAAAAAAATTACTGGGCTGAGATCTGAAAGAGAAAGTAAACCCAAAGAGATGAGCCTGGCATTTGAGGCTGCTTTTACTCTGAAAGCATTTGCAAATTCAGAAGATGCGGCACAGAGACCAGGAAACACTTTTTACAATATTTGTGGATAGAGCAAAAGTTGTAATTCAAGGTCTAACAAATTGGGAATCACATAATTCCCTAGCACTTCAGATCCTGAAGTGCTATGACCTAAGACTGAGCATGACCTGTCAATAAATCAGCCCTCACAAGGACGCTAGCCCACCTTCCAGACATCTGGGTACCCAAGAGAGTCTTAACTCCAGAACATTATTAAGCATTAAGGCGATTTTAATTATTAATATTATGGTTAAGGTGAGTAGCCCCAGGAATCTAGCAAAAACAAATAATCCTCTGTGGAACAAAATTCAGATTCTCTATTTGTTTTCACAATTCTCAATTACAATGACCTATGCACAAAGATAACTAGTCATAGGAGGAGACAATATATTCAAGCATCACAAGAAACAGAATACAATAAAAACAGAATGGAATGATTCTAAGTTTATTGATACAGACTTGAATATAAAGAAACTATAAAGAACCAAATATAAATTCTCAAACTAAAAAATTAAGTAGCCAAAATTAAGAACTTAAAAACTGGGATTTGGCTTAGCTGACTTAATAAACTGAAAAAAAAGCATAAAATATCCAGAATAAAACATAAGAAGGAAAATCTGAGAAATGCTAACAGAGGGTAAGAAACATGGTGGGTTCAGTTAGAAATTCTAACAAATGCTTAATTGGATTCCCACTGCTACACAGATGAGAGAGAATGGATGGAGGTAGTGTTTGAAGAGGTGGTGACTGGAGAATTTCCAAACTGACAAAAGACTTGAATCCAAAAGTGAATGAAGTCCAACAAATTACAGAAGAACAAGTAAGAAGAAATCTACAACATAGTAAAGTCAAAATCAAAAAGAAAAATCTTAAAGGCAGGTATAAAAAGAAAAGGCATTTTATGTCCAAAAGAGCAATGATTAACTGGACAACTAAATTCTCCAGACAAACAAGAATCAGAAGACAATGGAATGAATATTTCAAGGTGCTAAGAGAAAAATAATAATAATGCCAATCAGAATCTCTATACCCAGAGAAAACATCCTTGAGGAATAAAAGAGAAATAATGATATTTCATACACATAAGAATTGAGAGAATTTGACACCATAAAATGCAGTCCTAAAGGAAATAACTAAATGGCATTCTTTGGGCAGAAGGAAAATGATCCCATATAGAAAGTCAACGCTGCAGGAAAAACAATAAAAATGGCAAATTTGTGAATAAATGTAAATATTGATGGACTGCAAAAGAAAAACTTTCTTGATGTTTAAAATAGAGAATAGATAAAAACGATTGTGTATGAACTATAACACAAGTATTTTGAAGCCCCTGTATTGTCTAAGAGGAGGATAAAAACACATAATATTAGAGCTTCACAAATCAAAGACAAATGCTGGAATGTCTAGGATATTGTTCAAGAACAGCAAATGCATTCATCACTTCCAACCTAACAGAGGAGAAAAGGGATAATTACAAATAATCTATCCAAAAGAAATAAGGAAAAAGAGAAAAAAGGCACATAAATCAGGCAGGACAAATAGAAAACATTTATAAGACAGTAGAACTAAACTCAAGTACAGAGGCAATTAAATGAAATGTAAATGATCTAAGTACTCCGATGGAAAAAATTTTTCAACAGATCAGATTTTAAAATAGCTATATATACTAGCTACATGAGTAAGTCACAAGAATAGAAAAAGGTTGAATTAAAAAAAAAAAGTGAAAATGAGAGCCCAGGTAAACACTAACCAAAAGAAAGCCAAACTATGTTGATATACAATAAAGCAGATTTTAAGTCATAAAGTATTACTAAAGAAAATAAAAGGTTCTAGTCACTAAGAAGATATAACAATCCTAAATTTATATGTACCTAAAATCTTAGCCCCAAAATCTATAAAGCAAAAATATATAGAACTCTAAGGAGAGAAACAATTCTACAATCTTCATGAGAGATCATTTTTATTTCCCATAAGCAAACAGCATGTAGTAACTATGTACAGGCACTTTTCCAAAAACTTGATGTTGGCTCATTTAAACTTCACAATAGTCACATGAGGAAGATACTCTCACTTACTAGGTGAGAACTCTGAAACACCAAAAACAAGTGTCTTGGCCAAAGTCACAGAATTACTAAGTATCAAAGCTGAGATTCAAAACCAAGCATTCCTCCCAGAAATAATGCTATCTGGCCATTCCTCATTTCAGTCAAGTTGATATCTAAAATTAACCACCACAGATATATGAGGCAGAGTCTAGGAGGGGTCCAAAATGTGGAGTTAAAAAAAAAAACAAGGAAACCAACATTCTAAATCTTTCTAGATCCACAGTTGAAACATACTGGGATTTATTAACATTACTCTCTTAGCACCTAAAAAAAGCACTCAGGCAAAACTCAATAGGGGAAGGAGTTTGGGCAGAGTCATATTATTACAGTAGCTCTCCTAAACTCAAACTTTATATCACAATTGTGTCCAATAGAGGACCGTCATGAGGTTAAGAAGAGATCACACTTGTTTGTACACTGGAAACTGTTATTGGAATATCAGGTTCTATTATTCAATGCTTGTTCTTCTATTTTTATTTTTTATTTTTAGATATTGTATGAGTTTGTGGATCTGCTTTCGTTGCAATCCCTTCAGGTTGCTGTTACAAAAAAGATCAAGAACAAACAATTAGTAAGTTGTTGTATTGTAGTTTATACAGTTGAGTATTAACATGCTTGTGTAAATAGAGTCTGTGTTAAACATACTAACAGGTCACCTACTGGTGGTCCTTCGGCACTTTTTCCAGCCCCTATGGTGTGTAATTCTGGGTCTGGGATGTCAACGCAGACTTGCTGAGGGATGGAATGATCAGAGGGCCACTGTGGGACCTTATGCGAGTCACTCACCTTCTCGTGCCATTTGAAGCTGCCCCACTGCCTTCATGGGGCTTCGGGGAAAGAGGAGACATGAATTGGGAAAGCCCTTTGAATTATATACACAGCTAACAAATGTCAGGGATCGTTAAGAATCTCAAATGATGTGGGTAGCTTGACTAGACTGTTTAACGCTGTTGTGTATGTTGTTAATAATAAAAGCTAACATTTATTGAGCGCTTGCTATGTGGCAGGCACTCCGCCAAGCCCTTGACAGGCTTGCAGTTCATCTATTGCTCACAGCAACCATGAAGGCAGGGCGATGGAGGGTGCTGCAGCCAGATTCCAGGCTCCACCATGCATAGTTGAGAGTCCTTGAGCAAGTGTTGGTCCCTTTTAAACCTTGGTTTCCTCATCTGTAAAAGGAGTAGTGACAGCACGAACTTCATAGAGTTATGATCATTCAAAGAGCTAATAAATGTCAAATGCTGAGAACAGAGTCTGGGTGAGTGCTCCATAAGAGCTTGCTGCCTAATCATTCTCATTTTACAGGTGATGGCAAAATACTTGTAAGAGGCAGGTTATCCAGCTGTTGAGGGGTCAGGCTAGGAATTTAGCCCAGACATTTCTGACACCAGAGCTTAAGTTTAACCACTACACTCCCTACCCCCACAGTCCCAGAGCAACTTGAGGGACCACCAGACATTTGCAGTCTGTTTTGAGGCAAAGACAATGCTATCTCCATGTCCCTTGTAATAATCTTCCTAATGATGCTTGATTTGGGGTCATCACAAAGGAGGAAGTTCTCAAGAGGCCTTAGGCGGAACACTTAAACCCATCTTTTTCTCACTAACACTCAGCATACAAAAAATGCTCACAGAAGCATTTGTTACCCAAACATCAACTAAAACACCCCCACTTACCATGACTTCTTCCCCCACCACCACTTGGCTGCTGCTCCCAGCTGCAGATCGCTTAGGAGATGTTTATTTCGGGCCAGGCTGAGCTTCAGCAGCTGGAGCAGCCTGGGCTAACCTCCCTCCACCCCACCCCCCAGGAGAGCCAGAAACAGTCTTCTTTGCAGAAATCAGTGTGGGCAAGCCATCTCCAAGCAGGTGCCCACTGGTGGCTGCCCCAGCCTGGCAGGCATTTGTTCACAGGGACAATGCCAGGTCCTAGACCCTATGGTAGAAGGGGAGATAGACTCTTTTTCCATTCTGCCACTAGGATTGGCAAGGTTGGCCAGCGAGCCTGGCTGGAAGCAGAGATAGATAGGAGGTTTTGTTACTGGTCCTGCTGTCACGAACTTTTTTTATGGTTTGTCTTGGGCTGTACTCTCCTCACTCCTCCTCCTCCACTTCCAAGATCAGTTATGCAACTTGGGATGTTCAGAAATCTCTGCACGCCCTTCCAGGCTGAGGACAGTGACCCAGAGGGTAGGATCAGCTCTCAGCTAAGTGAAGAAACAAGGCCCATGAATTTTCATACCCCTCTCAGCTGGTTCTTTGAGGGGCTGCTTTCTCCTTCTGGGCCCTCCAACTGCATGAGGCCTGGTGCTCCTGCCCCACATTCCCTGCAAACTCATATCCTTTCTTCTTCCCTATGTAAGTTCCTACTCCATTCAGAGACCTTGGGGAAGAAAAAGATACGATCAGTAAGTTCACACTATCAGAGAATGGCCGATATCGGTTGCATTGGTAAATCTGCTTCTAAAGGGGAATTTTCTTTTTCAAAGAGTGAATCCAATGTCAAATGGTCACATTTCCAGCATCCCAAGACATTCTAGGTCTGGCCCAGAAGTGAGCAAGTGTGGAGACAGTGGCATTAGAGTAGCATGGAAGCTGTATTAGTGCTGCACCCATATCATTGGGGACAAATCCTGACTGCCACTTTCTAGCTGTGAAACTTGGAACAAGTTGCTTCATGTCTCTGAACCACTTGCCTTGGGCTGAGTTTCCCTGGAAGTAGACACAAGGATTTAAGTTTTATGGGGGGACGTGATCCTAGGAGGCACTATCAAGGGAACAAGAAATTAAGGTGAAGAAGAAGGCAGACAAGGCATAGTGCAGGACACAGCTGGGGGTTACTGGGGCATCCCAGAAGATCATGCAGAACACACTGCAGTCATTCAAACCTGGTGGGTTCTCACCTACCAGCCCCCCTCATTCATTGACCATAGTCAGTGCTGTTTCAGTGATGGGTTATTGGTCCTGCTCTTCATGTTCTGGGGAAGCCAAGTATGAGCAGGGGGTGGGGAGGGAGTATGTGGTTTAGTTCAGAGTGAGGTAGGAAATAAATTAAGGAAGGCAAGAGAAATCCCCATTGTTCAGGACCTTGAAGGACAGGCAAGGCACAGACTTGGCTAAGCCAGCAGCGGGGCTGGGAGTGCAGGGCCTCTCGGGCGCAAAGGGAACAGCACCTGCCGAGTCCAGGTGGGAGGAAGATGGCATCTTCAGAGAAGCTCAAGCAATGTCCGTAGAAGCACACAATGTCGTGGGGCAGTGAGGAGAGGGTGTCCGGAGATGACCCATGAGGTGGTGGCATGTCCTCCACAGAGCCTACCTAAATGGAAGCCACAGTTCTGTCCTCCTGACTCATCGGGGGTTGGACTGCCCCTCTCCTGCCATCTCACTCAAACCTTTAGTTTCTCCTTACCTATCAAGTGAAGGCCATCTCCTTCTATAGCATTAAAAGTCCCCTAAAATTCAACCCAGAGTTATCTCCCTTGCTTCATTACCCCTCCTCCTCCCCAAAACTTAGGGCTTGCCTCCCTGGAATTTGATCTGCCTCAAAGTAAAGAAAAGGATGAAAATGTGAAAAGCTTTATCTGGGAGTCTTTGTACAGCTAAAGGGTGTCCTTTAAGGGCTCTGTTCCTGGCATTTCAGACGCTGTCACAATGGCTTAAAACCCTGAAGCGTCGTCATCTGAAAGCGGGAGAGAGATCTGCAAGGAGCCGGCGATCCTCCAAGAAATCACAGAGGACACTATCATCAGGACGCCAAGGGTGGGCTGCACATTGGAGGCCTACCTAGGGAACTGCTTCTCTTCTCTAACACACTTTGGATTGCGCTGGATCTAAGGAGTGAATGCCTGCACAGATGAGTATGGGTGTGTCCATCACGGCTGCTGAATGGCCACAGATGCGGGGAGATCTGCACTGTCGTCTTCTACCACCGGAGAAGATAATCAGGCTCAAACTAAAGAACTAGCTCGCAAAGGGCTAACTCAGGAGTCGGCAACACTCTCCCCAATATAGCAGAGGGAGGTGCATCTTCACAGGGATAGGGCCCCGAAACTCGGGTTTGCTCTGTTCCTTTGGGTTGCTCACCTCTGAGGGCTCTCCATTTCTTGGCACACCTTGAACTTTTGCTCCTTTTCAGACTCTGGTCCATCCGCAGTTTCCTCTTCTTGGAACACCCGCTTCCCCTCTGAAAAACTACAACTTGCAAGGCCTGTCAGATGGACCTCTTTCTCTGGCTCTCCTTGGTGCTCCCCTAGGATTTTGATCCCTCTTCCATGAAGGCCCTCAGCACAGCCCCATGTACCCTCCAAAAATGTCCTCCAGTGGAGGAGCTCAGAATCTGGAGTTAGGCAACACCAAGTTCAAGTCCTGGGTCTGCCTTTATAAGTTCTGAGTCCTTATCTCTCTGAGCTTCAAGTTCTTCATTGGCAAAAGGAGGCAGAGGTCATACTGCTTTGTATGATTGCAATGAGCATGAAAGGAAATGATATCAGGAAAGCATCCAGCTCAGTAAGTGGCCAGTCTATGGGAGCTGCTGTTTTGATTCAGATTTTGATTTTACATTTCTGCATCCTCTCCTAAATGTGGAGCTTTGAGAGGAGCCAAGAGCCACATTTGGTTTGTCACTGCATCCCAGCATGGTGCTCAGTAAACACATTTATAGAGTGCTGGGCTCCTCATCCCTCGGCCCTGAACCCTATACACCATGGGAATTCCTTACTCCACCCCATGTCTTGTTAATGTCATGGCTCCGCTTCCTGAAAATCCTCAGTAAGCCTCTCTTTACCCCTGAGCACTGCAGCCAGACTCTAATTTTCATGGCTTCTCCCTGATACCTCAGCCCTGCCCTTGGCCAGGATGGAAGTCCCAAAGAGCCCCCAGGAGACCCAGGGCTGAAGGAGATGAAGCAGAGTCACACTCAGCCCATGACAAGGGCCCAGCTAAGGCAGCTCTTCACAGTGCTGTCATTGCTGTGATGTTTGCCTCTGGTCTGGTCTGACGTCAAGAGTTTAGCCCACCTAAGCCCCCCCCAGAAATGGCCTTTCTAGGGTCCTGACACCTTTAGGCTTTTCACTTTGTTCCATATCCTTTGCCATAGTTCTTCTTCAAAGAGGTCTTTGCCTCTCCATCCTGCGTGTCTGTCTGTGCTGAGGTCTTAACTTCTTTCCTTTGATATCTTTACTGCAAATGCTGGACATACTTGTGGCTTCAGAAATGGAGATCACAAAATAACTTCCTGGATTCAGTTTAGGTTATGCACAGGGTTGGTCCCAGTAGAAATACCAGTCACAGGCCCTCAGCAATGGAAATAAGATTGGGGCTCAGGCCCAGGATGAGGGGGAATGACAGCACCCACCTGCCTGCAAGAGGGAAGGGGAACCCCACTGCTGGGATAAACACATTTCTTCAGAGTTAAGCGCTTTCACTTTGTTGGTAGGGATGAGACCTGGTGTGACAAACAGAAAACAAGGGACATCCTCTCAGCCTGCTGTTGCATGGTAAAATGCAGTCACCTTCCATCACATGATTGGTCCAGAACAGCAGCACACATCATTCAAACTGCAGATAGCAAAAGCAATCTGGGTGGTTTTCTTTCCCTTTTTTTTTTTTTTTTTTGGCTTTGGAATTTGTTGTATCATTTTTTTGGCATAAGATGTGCCTTCCCAGAAACTGTAAGTTGTTTAAGTTTATCTTTAAGAAAGAGTTAGCATTTCCTAAGCACAGATCCCTGATGGTGCAGGGAGAAGGCCAGATCCATGCAGTGGGTCTGCGGTTGCAAAGGGGCCCGGAAACCAGGGACAGCTTTGAGGTGACGTGCCCCCATATTGATATGGAAAGTGGCTGCATTTGGAGGCACCCAGGGGCAGAGGAAAGGGGGTAGAAAGAAAATAACCAGACGGTAGGAGAGAGAAAGACACATGTGGAGTAAAGAAAGAGCAAGTGTTAAGAGAAAGTAAGGCAGAGGGTTCAAGATAGACAGAGAAGACCAATCCATCCCAGTTTACCGGAAAGTGGTTCCAGTTTTGACACTATTAAGTCCAGCAACCTGGGAAATCTTTCAGACCCAGGCCATCCAAGCATAGAGTTCTGAAAAATGCAGAGAAAGAGTAGAAAGCAAGAGTTATCTCTCCAAAATGAATGCAGACAAGACCACCCAAGTATTCTGCTGTTAGAAGATGCACAGGTCCTAGAAGAGCCCAGGCCTCAGTTAGCAGCTTCCCACCCACTGCTAGGTTCTTCAGAGGACATGGCATCTCTCCTACCTCCTTTCCCAGAGGAGCCAGGGTCCCATCAGAGGAGGTGCCAGATTGCAAGCTGTGAGCCACAGGAGCCACACGCAGGACCTCCCTCTGGGCTGACCATGCCCACGCAGTCCTGGTCTGGCTTACCTCTCCCTCCATCCAGCTGGGGTGTGTGTTCTGCTGTCTGAAACACATGGATTCCCATCACAGTTCTGTCATTGTAGGTTCTGTGGACTCCTGAGTAAAGCTATTGCTGTTTTGAGCTTAGATCTTTGAAGGGGACTTAGCAATTATGGGTCTGTCTCTCTAGTATACTTTGCCATCCCCCTTTTCCTGGTATCTTTAGGAACATCCTCTCCTATAATATGTGGTCTTGGTGGGGCTGTCAATCATGATGCCCTTCTCCTCCCAACCCCTCAGGGATGGGTGTGTGTCCCAGACTGGCCCAATTATAATTCCATAACCTCCAGACACTGTGATTTGTCCAGGGAGGGCATGAGCCAAAGCCCTGAACTTCTCTGCTGGATTGAGGAAGGCAGGCCACTTCTTTCCTTTTGGTATCTAGAAAGTATAAACTTGTGATTGCTGTCTGTTATTTTTCTAGACAGACAGACAAACACTGTCTGATGCAGGAAAGAATAGGGTAACACAAAACTAAGAAATTAGAGAGAGGGTAGTAACATTCATCTGAGACCTCGATCTAGCCATGCCTGCAGTTAGATCACCTTTGCACTTCCTAGTCACAGAAGCTGTTAGACTCCCTTTTCTGCTTCAGTCGATTTGTGTTGAGTTTCTGTCACTTGCAACTGAAAGAATCCTCATCTGTACAATCTCTTTACCTGTAAGAAATGAATATGATTATTTGCAGGGTTATTATGAGGATTAAAAGAAGTCATGGGTATGAAAGGGACTTGTAAAAAAGTCAAGTACTACACAGAGCAGTCAGAAATTGCTAGTAGGGATGTAAAATAGCACATCAACTGTGGAAACAGTGGGAGTTCCTCAGACGATTCAGCATAAAATTACTATGTGACTCAGCAATGCCACCACTAGATAGAGTCCTGCGTCACCTAAAGACAGGGCTACATTCTGAGAAGTGCATTGCTGGGCGATTTCCTCGTAGTGTGAACATCGTATCATAGAGT
Organism: Marmota monax; assembly: GCF_021218885.2. Taxonomy (NCBI): domain Eukaryota; kingdom Metazoa; phylum Chordata; class Mammalia; order Rodentia; family Sciuridae; genus Marmota; species Marmota monax. The sequence continues at coordinate 3,315,461 of NW_026694865.1, forward strand.
GCACTTACACAGACCTGGATGACATGGTCTACTACATACCTGGCTATACAGGTCCATCATTTTATGTGCAGTCCTGGTCACATGATACATTCTCTTGGGTGTACCCAAGGGAACATCTGGAAACAGATGTTAACCCAGAAACTTGTACATAAATGTTCCTAACAGCATTACCCATAATAATTCTGAGTGGAAACACCCAAATAAGCATTACCTGATGAACAAAATGTGATACATTCATACAGTGGAATGTTATGTGGTAAGAAAAAGAAACATAATGCTGATCCCACTGTATGAACTTGGAAACACTGTGCTAAGTGAAAGAAGCCAGACACAAAAGGCCATGTGCTGTGTCACTCCATTTACATTCCATTTAAATGTCCAGAATGGGCAGATCGATAGAGACAGAAAGCAGATTAGCGGTTGCCAGGGGCTGGGACGAAGGAACAGGGAGTGGCCAGTCATGGGTACAGGGTTTCCCTCAGGATGACAAAAATGTTGTGAGATTAGTGATAATGGTTATGCAGCCTTGTGAATATGCTAAGAACTATAGAGTTATGTGGTGAATTTTATAGCATGTGAATTGTATCTCAATCAAAATTGTCAACTCAAGGGATTCCACCTCTTGGGTCCCCTTCTTCCTCCGGGAGAAGTCTTTTCTGCTGTCCTTTAATAAACTTCTAATTTCTACTCTGACCTTGCCTCGGCAGCGTGCTTCTCTGGTGTTATTCTTCAACATTGGGGAAGCAAGGACTCGTCACCGGTCAACAGTGGTAACATATTGGAGGTTCCCAACAGAGATTCTACACCGAGGTAAGCGCCTCTCCACACACCCCACGTCAGAGATGCATCTTTCTCTCTCTTTCTTTCTGGAGGGTAAAGTGGGCACCCGACGACTATTTAAACGCAATTAGTGCAGCCGCCACTCTTCAAGACTCGGGTGAGAGGTTTCCCTGCCTAGGCAGCCCTCAATCACCTGTTCAATACAGAGCAGGCATGTTGGGTTCTGCCAAAGCCGCTTCCAACTTTTCTGTCTGGGCCCGGAGAGCAATTGGGAGTACACAGTGTCCCTAAATCCCGATCTGCCTCGGATGCGTGGAGATGGAGGAAAGAGTTTGGAACAACTGCGGAATTCCGGTCTGGGCTACACTCAGACGTATTCCTAAGGTTCCTTTCTCTTGAGCCCCCTCCCGACAGCCCTAAGGGGTATCTAGGTGATTGGTAGATGAATGGCACTGAGGGAAAGCCCCAATCATATTTGCCTCCGTATGGGCTACGCAACACTCCCAACCTCGCATCCATTCCTCCTGGATGCTCCCCTTCCTTCGCAGGTCAGAAATGTTAGCAATTCAGGTTGTAGGACTGAGAGAAAGGCATGAGATAATTAGTAAAATCTGCCCAGGTTCCCTAAGGTACATAGGTAACTTTCACTAGTCTGTTTTACCGCCCCAAAGTTTAAAATGTGCTGTGTTCTTTAAGCTGCTAGAGAGGCATTTTTAGAATCAACTCCTCCAGTAATCTCTCTGATAGAAAGCACTACCTTACAACCAACAGATTTCCCTCACCCTTAGGTGGTTCCTTTAGTCTACAGAGCAAAGGCAACAAAAGAGCACATGATTCTCTTTTGCAATGGGTTTTTAGTGGCCGGGAGGATAAGCAGTAATGCCCTTAAGTCTGAATCCTCCCAGGGTCTCTGGCACAGGGCAAACTGAGACCCTAGCACTTTGCCAAAGGGGACCAGAAACACCCTTGGCAAAGCAAGGTGAGAGACGGGTTTTCTGGGCCGTTTAGGAAGCTCAAACTTAGGGAGACATCCCTAATGGGAACAGTTTTCTCCGTCGCGGGCGCCTGAGTCCTGTTTTCTTCTCACTCAAATGGGAGCTTCTCTCTCCAATATGCCAGGTACACCACTAACCTTCATATTGAAAAATTGGGATAGATTTGACCCTCAGACGCTCAAGAAAAAGCTCCTCATTTTCTTGGCCTGGCCTCAATACAAACTCTCTGATGGAGAAACCTGGCCACCAGAGGGAAATATCAATTTTAATACAACTTAGCTATGATATCTGCCATGAAGAGAGAAAATCTTGGGGACCCACTGAGGAAAAAGAATCAGGAGGACCCACAAAATCTCCATCTGCTGGCCTCTCTGCATCTGCCCCAATAGGCAAACCAAATATATTATGCCGCAGTCCGGCTGCAGCAAAATAACCGGGGGGGTGACGAACAACTTGTGTAGATTGATACAGCAGGAGTAGTAGCCCTTTATTGCAGGACAGGAGCAGTATTTATACATTCCACACAGCTTATCTAATTAGCATAAACTAGATACATCAGTCAACCAATCAGGAATCTCTACACTTAATGGCTCGGTTTTGTTACTTCTCAAACCACTCCCTCTGGCATTTTGCCAGGCACCATCCAGACTTGTTTACGAACTCTAACATTCCCCTGGCAAAATGCCAGGTGTTATTTTGACTTGTTTACAGACTCCAACAATATTATCTCTCCAGGAGATGCCAGGAGGAAAATTTAAGACCTAAGGCAGATAAAAACTAACTACTGGAAAGTTAGGAGATATGCCAGATTGCCTGGGATTGGACCTAACCAAAGGAGCTAATCCTGTAAATAAAAGGAGAGACTGAGGGACTCCCAGCAGCTGCCAAAGCCTCTTGTGCGTTGGGGAACCTCCCTCATTTCTTCCCTACACTGTAAGGATTGCTCCATCTCTGTCTACTTAAAAAGAAGGGGATACTGAACGCAGTAAAGTCGCCACACCGAGACCCTTGATTTTACACCTATAGTTGCCCCTATGTGAAAACATCTGGTCCGCTCGTGGGGAAATCTATGGTGCCACTGATGTAGAAGTCATAATTAAATGGGAGTTAGAAACCTGGGGAGATTTTTCCTTTATCTGGTCTGTCTGTTTTAAAGGTATAAATTGTTTCTTGGGGATAATCTAGGCTAAATGTGTGTCTAAAAGACAATTTTTTATTGTAACAATCTGGTATCTAAATGAGTTTTTGAAGCATTGCATAATCTTGCAGTTAAAAGTTGGGTTTAGGTAATTGTTTAGCTTATGATTTCAGATAGTTCATGCTAGAGAACTTAAATACTTAGGATGGAAAATTAAAAAACTCTACTTCCAAATTGACAAGTAACTCCCAATCATTTAGTTTTATTTTTTTTTTTTTCATCAATTTTTAAACTGGGTAGCCTGGGAAGATTTCACTAGGTGTACCAGTGCATTAATTTGGGCAAGGATAATAAATTATGATTTGGATCTGTTCCCCTCTGTGTGTAGGATTTAGGAAAGAAAAGTGTTGGATTGGGACCTTGATCTGGCTTATTGAAATGACATTGAATAGCAACAGTCTTGGAAATTTTTAAAGCTTAATTTTGGATGTACATGGTAGTATGTGGTTCTCTTTTGAAATTTTTTTTCAGGTGATTTAATGTAACTTAATACTACTTTAGGAACTTCAGAACAAAGAAAATGGCTTAATGATCCTGAAGAAATTTCTTCTGATGGTAGCTTTTATATTATCAAGTGAGATCCTATTTTCAGTTTTGTGTGAGCAAGTTTTTCTAGTGTAGGAAGATATAGAGGTATAAAATTTTGTGAATTGTATCTTAAACTTGTATCATAATTTTCAACATCCAAACCTGAAAATTGTGACTTATGGTTAAAATGCCTTAGGCATGAGGTTTCTGCTCAGAATTCTAGTTTTCCCAGTTCCTTCCAGACCTCAGCCAGGACTTAAGTTGAAATGCAAATAGAATAAGCCTAAGAGCTCAGTAGGAGACTGATCTGAGGCCCAAAGGAAAAAAAAAAAAGAGTAAAAGTGTCTTTTTACCAGAACTCAAACTAGACCAAGACCAAACCAAAAAGTAAATTGTATGGTATTTACTAATTACTGGCCAGTCGTTTTTTCTAGGACTCTTGCTTTTTCTTAGATTCTGTATTTTTTTTTTTTTTGAGCTCATGATTTTGATCCTACAGACCTAAGTTAATGTTTTTCTGATCAGTTCTATTTTTGATCAACTGTGGAGTTTTTTGAACATTGCAATGGAGATTTCACCTGAGAAAAGCTATAAGGCCTTTACTATTGTGTTATGTGTTACACTGTGATATGTGTTGTATGTCTGTATGTGTGTATGTCCATATATCATGCAGTGATATGACAATTGGCAGATATATGAGGAGTGCTCATGAAAAATTAAAGAAAAATGAATCCAAATATCTTTGATTCACGTGATTCAAATGGTTCAATTTAAATTGGATAAACAGATAAAAATAAAGATGTCTTTAAAATTAAGCTTGTAAGTTTTTCCTAGGTGAAACTAATAAATGTTGATGTCTATGAAATAATCTGCCTAAATTCAAAAATTTACAAGGATTGTTTTAAAATATAAACAGAAAAAGAGGTTAACAGATGGAAAAGAGAAATTAAAAGGTTCTAGATATGGATTTAATAGAAGGAAAATGTGTTTCTGGATAAGAGAGTCTATGTGATTAAGTAAATAAAAAGGTTTTAGTAAGCGATAGAGAAGGTCTGTGTAAGTTGGTTATATGTGTAAGTTTTTTGAGAAAGTAATCTTAAAAAAATTAAACAGCTGGTTAAACAAGTGCTGTTGTTTTTAGAGAATTGTGCTGTTATTTCTTTAAAAGCTAAACTTGGTTAATATAAAAACATCAATGTAATTATGGTGCTATTAATGTGTTCATATCTTCCAGGTATACAAGTCTGTAAGGTAGAAGCTTTAAAAGAGCATTATATCAAGCTGGTGTTCTAAAGCTGTATGATAATTTTAGGCTTAAAAGGAAAACATGTTGGAGGTGTATTTATATCATTTGTGTTCTATAATTGGACTTGTTATCAATAAGATATGTAAAGTTCTATGTTACTTTTTACACTAAGATACAATTTAAATGTATTTTTAAGTTAATGAGAGCCTAATCTCTGTAAAGGTTTTATTGCAAAACACAAAAGTACTTTGCTACTTTTCTACAAAAGGTTAAAATCTTTCAGTCTTTCTTTAATTCATGTTTTAGATGTGATATTATATTGTGTTAGTAAATATTTTTTGTAAACTTGAGCAACAATTTATGTAGGTTTTATAAAATAATGTCAAAAAAGCAAAGATCAGCTTCAGAAGTATAGTACTTAAGATTTATGAAGAGCCCCGCCTTTCCTGAGAAAAGGTTCTGTGTCCCATCTCACTACATGTGAAAATGACTACGAAAGAAGTAGGCCAGATTTCAGTACATTTAAAGTTGTGTCCAAAAGTTGGTTTTTGTCAAGATTACTTGGATCTCAAACAGGGGATATAATGTATAACTCTGCCAAAATTCAAGGTAGCTATTACATGAACTAAATATGTTTTTACTCTTGATAATTTTATTTTGTAGTTTTCTTATAAATGGTCTAAAGATTGCCTGTTAATGTTTTGCAGAGATTTAAGAACACTGATTTAAGAACACACAACCTGGGTTGATTTAAGATAATCATTATCTTATCACCTACAGGATAGAGAGAGAGACATTAAAGCCCAGTACTCTTAATATAAGGCTGTTGAAATTTATTTGCTGGATGTTTAAGATTAAGTTTTAAAATTAAAGTTAAATTAAAAGGGCCAAGAAAACCAATATTTGGCTCTTGCCCTCTGAGTCAGTCTAAATCCAGGGAGCAGAGGACTTCTCCAAAGAGCTTTGCAACTCTGGGCAACATAACCTCCAATCAGGGAGATTAATGAGACCCCTGGAAAACAGAAAGCCAATCAGTGCATTTGCTATGAGAAAGGAGACATCCCTGATGCTTCCGAGGGAAGCCTCATGGTCAAGCAAGACCTGGACCCATCCTAGCGCAAATGGCACTAGCAGAACTGAGAAGCCGCTCTCAAATTTCCCCAGGAATGACTCCCATAAAAACTCAGCTGACTGTTAACAATAGATAGAAACAAAAGTCAGTTTGGCTACTTCATCTTAAACACTTAGCAAAGACAGTTAAAACCAAAACACAGCCATTCCTGGACATTTTAAATAACCTTAAAATATTATTATTATTATTATTATTATTATTATTATTATTATTACTTTAAGGTATACACTTTATGTTAGCCTCCCAAAATAAGTAAGACTGGAGGCTACAAAGAAGGATTCTCAGACAGAAATGCCTGATAACTATCAAAAGGAACTGCCAGAGTAGTTTTTAGTTTAAGGCCTACAGCTATTTCTAACCTACACAGGTAGGCTTGGTGTTTGCTAGTATGATTATCCAGCCCTGAGTAACAAGATTAAAGGTTTTTCTATTAGACACAGAGGTCATACTAGAAAAAAGATTTTACAAGATCAGATGACATTAAATTATTAAAATGTATCTTAAGAAAAAGGACATCTATAACCCTAAAAGTTAAGTGTTGTGTTTACATCCCTGACAATTCTGGAAATGTGACAAATATCCTTAAAGATTTACATGCTCAGATAAAAGCCATGTCCTCACCAACTTTGTCATGGGAACAATATCTTAGCTCCTGGTTCTCTGTTACTTCCTGGTGGAAAATATTGTTAATCTCTGTCATTGTCATCATACTCATTGGCATATTCCTGTGCTGTGGCATTTATTGCTGCATCAATCTGGTTCCAGTACTAATAAATTCTTGTTTCTCTTATAGACCACCCATCACTCAAATGGCCCTCCAGCCTATTACTTCTCAATCAGACTTCTATCATGGACCACTCGATAGACCGGATTTTTAAAGGGGACTCCAAACTGCTTGCCCAACATCATCCCCTTTCAGCCTGAAGAAGCCAGAATGATCTTCGCCCCCTTTCGTTACAGCAGTAAGGAGTTACCAAAATTAGAGGGGGGAATGAAGCCAGATTTAAAATTAGGCAGTCAGTGTAGTTAGGTAAATCGGGTCTAATATCTAGTGAAATCTAAAATGGAGGCCATGTTGAGAATGAATTTCCGGAAAAGTTGAGCAACTCTTGAAATATTAATGAAGTCCCAAGAAAAGCCCTAGACCCAAAGTCCATCCCAAAGAAAAGTTAATGAACAGCCCCAGCAGATTTAAAGTTAGCCCATCCCAAAGAAGTGTTAATGAAGTCCTTCCTGCCCAGATTACTTCTTTGGCCCACCTGTGTCCCAACTCTTCGGGCCTTCCCACCTACATTCCATCACCAAAAACTATAAAATGGAGAGACAACCGCACTTCCACGGATTCCACCTCTTGGGTCCCCTTCTTCCTCCGGGAGAAGTCTTTTCTGCTGTCCTTTAATAAACTTCTAATTTCTACTCTGAAAAAAAAATTGTCAACTCAAATCCCAGCTTCAAATCCCACATGGTGCTTATATTTATTTAGCTTCAATTTTCTGTCAACTCAAATCCCAGCTTCTAGAATGCCCTTCGTACATTTCTCTGAGCTTCCCCAGCCTTAGAGTCAGAATCATAGGCATTTTTCACCCACATCATGCTGTCTTGTGTGATTTAAATAATGTCTAACAATGATTAAATAAGAAATGACTTCAAGTAAATTAAGAATAAATTATAATTAAATAAATAAATACAAGCTCACTCTCACCTTCTGGGCTCCCTCAGTAGCTCCTCTTGCACAAGCTTCTCCTGCTATATCTTGCAGAGCAGTGTGGGGGGGGGGGACAGCTGGTACTCAAATATTTGCTGAAAGAACAAATGAGGGCACACCTCTCTCCCAACAGTCCTGTGTTATGCAGAAGCACACACACTGTATTCAAGACTCCCACACCATGATGAAAGTTAATGAAGGGTAGAATTGTTACCAGCAAGACTCGTGGTGCCATCCAGAGCACCCCTTCAACAGGCAGTGTGCAGATTACCCCCCATCTGAAGGGCCTGGGGTATCCTCCCCAACTCCCTGATCCTCAGATAATTTGCAGCTTTCACAAGTGCTCTGGGTAATTCCAAGGCACCATAGTTGGAGCACCACTAGGCAGAGCATGAACTTGGGCAAGGCTGGGAAGGGGTCACAGCCTATTGGATGGCAGGTACAGGTAAAAATGCTCTAGGCTCCAAGCATCCTGACTCAATCCTTAAGCCATGGTCACTGTCACATAACTAGGAAGTCTTGAGAGAAGTGGGCTCACAGGGTAGCTTGAGTAAGGGGTTCTGCAAGGTCCTCTTGCACTTGGTTTCTTCTCCATTGTGTCATCAAATGTCTGCCTCATCCCAAGGCCACAACCCCCTTCCCTACCCTGACCTCTGTTAATTTCTCAGCACTTCCTCTGTCCTTTACCCAGCCTGGAAGAGGAGGCCAGGGTAGGACAGCAGAGAAGAGAGTCAGTTCTTGTGTTCCAGGAACTCTCTTACAAGAGCAAGAAAGCTTGTTTTCCTCTGTCATATTCCCCTTTCTAAACTATGTCCTGTGGATGGTGACACACTGATTCACTTCTGCATAAACCCCATGCCTGCTTTCTTTCTTTCTCTCTCCCTACTCCCACCACCAAGTACTTGCCCGTGCCTACACACACACACACACACATCAGGGATGGAATCAGCTTCTCCCAGTCTGTGGCTAAGTAGCAGAGGTGAATATATTAAAGTAAATGCCACCATACTACCAAGAAAAGAGCGACGTTGAAGAGGCCAACACAAGCCCACCACTCCATTCATGTGAACACAGGCCTGCTCAAAACCCAGCTCATCCTCAGGAACCCTTCCATCTCTTCCAGGAAGCCCTTCCAATCTCTCCTAGCCTGAAAACCCCACCTCCTGTACTCATCCATCCAGCCACCCTCCTCCTGTGTTTCTGGTGTCTAGGGACTGAGTGCTCATAGAGATTTCAGGGAGAGAGAAGTTAATCAAATTATTCTGTTAATCAGAGTCTAGTTTCTCTTTTAAGTACAATAAAGATGAGAGAGAGAGAGAAGATGAGCATGTGTCTGAGGACCTGAATAGTGGGGACAGGGGACAAGGAAGGGCACAGGAAGACCCTCATAAGAAAGTGACAGGTCCTCTGCTCCATCTTCCCCACACATTGCCCTCTGCCTCTGCCTATCCTGCCCTCTGCCTCTGCTCCTCCCCTGCTGGGAAGGCCAGCCACTGCACTCACAGTTGTGGCCCACGGCTTGATTAAAAGCTTTTTCAACAAATAAGCATTGAAGCTGATTGTCTGTTATTACAAGGGCTGGGGAGGAAGGTGGGTTCCAAGGAAAAGCATCTTGATTTGTTAACGTGGTTCAGGTCCTCCTAGGTGCCTCGACATGGCTCAGGTGTGGAGGGTGAGGAGGAGGTCAGGAGAGTGGAGGAGGGAGGATCTGCATTTATTCCAGGGTCACAAGATCTCTGGCCTTTACATTTCATAACCCAGGATGCAGAGAGACAAAGGATGTCTTGGAATGGACGATTAAGGGACGTCCACTATGCTTGTCTAAGGGAGACCTGAGTCACAAAGGGTATCGCTGGATCACCTCCAGTATCCCTCTGGGCTTTGTGGAGCTCTTTTCTCTGGGAGATGGGACTACTGAACCACTTTCCTGAGCAGACCCTGATTTGGTGGTGGTCACAGAGAGGCAGGTGGCACACCGCCTAAGTAGCTGGCTCCTAGGAGTGGTTGTCGGGGGGAGGGGGAGAAGACCAGATGTGGAGAGGACGTCGTGGCCGCTGCACGCCTCCTGCCCAGGTGGCAGAGGGGCCGAGACCGGCCTGAAGCCAGAGCCCATGTGGTGGCCTTGCGCCCCTCCCCGCCGCTCGAGCCCTCCCACTTCCTCCGAAAGGGCCGCGGTTGTCAGGGAACCGGCGCTGAGCGCAGTGCTGGCTCCAGGCGCCGAGAAGAGGAGGCTGCTACTCTGGCTCGCCGCCCCAGCTGCCGCTCTGCGCCCGCAACCCGCCGCAGCACTGCGGGCCATGGACCTGCCCAGGGGCCTCGTGGTGGCCTGGGCGCTCAGCCTGTGGCCAGGTACGTGTCCCCCCTTGCCTTCCTTAGTCTCTGGAAGTCCCTCCCTAGCCCGCTGGGACCACGGATCCAGATGTTAGGAGAGGGAGCACCCTACGCCTCCTAGGGTCGGAACTTGGCTGCTCTTGGGGACGTGGGTCCCCTGGGACTGACTGCAATTTAAAGGTTCCAAGATCAGCAAAAGATCGAGGTGCGCGGAAGCATCTTAAGCGTCCGCAGTTTGGTGTGTTGGGAAAAGTTGAGGAGGTTTAAGTTGAAAAAGCGCTGAGGGCTGGTGGCACCGCTGGGTGCCTTGGGTCCCCGAGGGCCATGCTGCGGTTCCCACACAGAGGCTGGGGTAGTCAGGCATCCCAGGAGTGTGAAAGGCGAGTGGCCCAGACTGGGAAAGGGGGTGGACACATCGAGCGAGCGTGCCTCGGTGCCTGTGCGTGGATCTGGGGGCGCACCCCTGAGTTGGAGAGTCAGGCGTCGCAGCCCCAGAGGCTGGAGAGGGAGACGCGGGAGCGAAAAGCTGCCCAGAGTTCATCTCACTGGGTACTAAAGGAAGCCCTAGGGCGTTTGGCCCCAGGCTGTGGCAAATCCTCATCTGCCGGGTCACAGGCTGCTGCACACAGTCCCGCAATCCAGGACCTCTGGAAAAGTTACCTGATATCCGGGGTCGGAATAGGACAGCGCCCCCACAACCCGCGCTTGGAATTATGCAATTATTCAATAATCCGGGGGAAGCCGCGGTCGCCAAGACGCACGTAGCTGCCTAATGTACTCCAGGTGTGGGGGCGCAGCTGGCAACCCGAGTCCCGCAGAAGTCAGACCTGGGCTGTCTGCACCGGGAACCTAGTCCCAGTCTTGGCACATCTGTAGCCACACGGGGCGGCCGCCAGCAGCGCTGTTTTATGGCGGGAGGAAATTTTTGGGGTTCCTCTTCTGCGTGCGGAATGTCCAGCAAGGTCCAGTCCGGAGCACGGGCTGGGTGTGGGCGCCAGGATTGTCCTCCCCTTCTGCGTGGCTCCAGGCCTGAGCTGGAGCCAGCAGTTGGGATCTGATGGTGTGGCAGCGGGAGAGGGGCCTTCCGGGAGCGCAGGTGGAGACCCTCCAACCCTCTCTCCAGTCTGCAGACACCACAGGAAACATGTGAGCCCTCCTGTCGTTGTATACCAAACTTCTGGGAGGTCCTATAGTTGAAAGGGCCTCCAGCTGGGGGGTTCAGTTTAGATCCTGGAGTGACAGTTTAAAACAAACATTGGTGTGTGAAGTTTGGATTTGGAGAAAAGGAAGAGTTGCCACCAGGCCCCATAAACCTCTAGAAATTAGCTACAGGGGGCAGAGTCCACTCCAGCTTCATTTAGATGGGAGAGGGGTGGCATCAGGAACTGTCCTTAAATCACTTGAAATCCAGTCACAGTAAAAAGAATCTTCTCTTGTGTGCCAGATATGTTGCCCCATAATCTAAGGTGGAATGACTGCCTTCCAAGCTGAGGGACGGTAGCGACCTCAGCAAGCTAAGAGCAAAAAGTCTTTGGAATCAGACCTGGCTTTCAGTTCCGGCTCCAGAGCCCATGTCTGTCCAGCCCTGCACTGGTTCTGTGACCTCTCCAACAGGCACAGTAGGGCTCAGTCAGTGGTTGTTAATGGTGTTGTCATTCAAGAAAGAGAGGTGGTAAAGGACAGTGACATTAAAGGATCTCTAAAGACACAGGATTTGTGACTCAGAGCTCCCGTATATGGAGAAAACCACTTCTGCGTTATGTCTGGCCAGTTTGGGTTCTTGAAATATGGGATTTATTAAACATATCAATCAATGTTGAAAAAAGGACATCTGCTTGCAGGGAGCTGGGGGAAGGGCCTAAGCATGTGTGCAGTCTGGGCCTTGCCCATAGCTGAGGACAAAGCCAGACCAGGGAGAGCTAAACAGAGGTGCCAGGGAGTCAATGGAGCAGAGAAACTAGGGGCTGTTCAGATGAGAGAAGTTCAATGTCAGTTGAATAAGCAAGGGTGACTTCCTGAAGGAGGAGATAAATTTGAACAGGACTCTGGAAGAGTATGTAGAGTCAGTGTGACTTAAGTGAGACTCTTCAGATTTTAGGATGCTAAAGAAAAAAAAAAAAAGGTGTATACTTTAAATCCACAAAGGTGATGTTGGTCAGCCTGGACTTTACAGACTGGAAGGATCTCGGGGTCATTGGGTCCATTCCCCAAAACCTAGGGTAGAATTGATGTTGATCTGTCACCTGTGTGTCACATGGATGCAATGTAAAGAATTACCAAGAAGCTTGCCTGCTGGTGGTGGCACAGTTTGGTTCGACCAGAGATTTACTAGAGGCCAGGATGGGAGTGAGTGGTCACTAAGATACTTTGAGTTCAGAGCTTCTATGTTTTCAGAGCCCTGGCTGCAGAATGGCTAAGCTGATGGGGTAGACAAAGCTATCAGGAAAGCCTTAAAAAAAAAAGAAATAACAAATCTGAAGACATTTATGGCTGACGTTCAGACAGAGTAGGTCCATTGACCAGAACTTCCAATCACAATCCATCCATAGTAAGAGCGATGATTCTTTTAAAAATGCACCTGAGCCCCTGTTATCTGCCAAGCCCCATAAAGACACAAAGCACAACCAGACACAGAGTGGGGCAAAGGCTAAAGAGTCTCACTGCTGCAAAAGGTCTGGCTCTGCCAGTTAATGCTCTGTGCCCTCAGCAAGGCACTACATGGTTCTTCTGTGCCTTAATTTCCTGCAAAGTGGGGATAATAATAGAACTTATAAAGTTGTCATGAAGATTAAATAAGCACATTTACATACTTTTTGCTGGGAAAGTGCCAGACATATATTAAGCACTCGCTGAGGCTGTCTTTCTTCTCCATCATCGTCTTCCTGTCTGTAAGGATCTAAAGATGCACAGATATACCTAAAGATATATCTAAAGATGCACAGATATATACCTTTCAAACTCAAGTCCATAAGAGAAATCTAAGGGAAATCTGTTGGAGACTCAGAGGAGACATACAGGCCAGTGCCCTAAATAAACCAAGCCTCTCTAGCTTGGGAGATGCAGTTTGTCATTGTCACTTTGCCTCCCCTTTGTCCACTTTGCTGGGAGCTTATGGGCCAAGACTCTCAGCCACTGTGAGCTGAGAAGCCTCTGAACCCCTCCACACCACATGCAGGCTCTGGGGTCCTAAGGAGATGAGGTGGAGCCTCACCCTCTTTCTCTTTTTTTTGCCAGGAGTCTAAATAAACCAAGACTTCCCCAGCCCCTCCCTCCAAAGACCTGGCCTATGGTTGTAATCACAGTGAGAACTCACTCCACCATGGACCCCCAAAGATGGGATGCAAATCTTGTCCTTCCCATGATTCCCAGGCCACCCACACAGGTCTGTGGGCCCTGGAGGGACTCAGTGTCTCACCTCACCCTTGCTTTCTCTGCATCTCCCTCTCTCCCCTCCGGGAGTGGAAGCTTCCTCACTTTTCTCTCCACATCAGGCAACTTCCTTTCATCCCAGCCCCACACCCTGCCTCAACCCCTAAGCTTAGGAGAAAACTGTGTTCTGAGCCGATTGGCTCTTACTATGTAGAAGGGAGTTCATCTGAAGAATTTAAGAAATTCATTTTCCTCTCCACAAGGCCTGATTTGGGATACTATCATCTCACCACAGACTTCAATCTTCCTTTTGGAATTAAATCTGGTCATTGTTGTCGTGCGCCTGCCTGGCATTGTCATGATCCTCCCCAGACAGTGGCCTTTGGCCGACTCCAGGAGGGTCTGCTACAAAACAAGCTTTAAGAATGCTCCAGGGCACTTCAAAAAAATGACATCTCTGCCACTCACTGCATGCCCCGTGCCCCTCCTACCCCCAAATCTAGGGCTCTCACCAAGGATCCATAGTCATTGGAAACTATTTTCCCCAAAGCAATTGTGAGCTCAAGACACCCACACTCCTTAGCATGGAGAGCTTCCCATAGTGAGCCATGGTGCGGGTAGGACTGTCCCCCAGCTTGACTGTGTCTATCCTGTCAACCTTAATGCCACTGAAATCCTAGGAGTTTGTCCCCAGTGAGGGGAGGAGGGGATGGGGGGAGACTAGGTTAGGTCATCTTGTAAACTCAAAAGAAATGAGCTGCAAAAAACTTCAGTGGAGAGTTTTCACACTGAGTACTTAAGACCAAGATGAGTAGAATCTCACTCAGAAGGAAAAATCAGAGTGGCCCAGTCCCCTCCCCGTGCTCTCAATTCTTCCTTCACCTGAACACTGACCTGGCATCCCGCAGCCAGCAGTGGTAATAATCAGCACAAGCAGGGGTCAGGAGCTAGGTCACCTGCATTCGACTCCCTTCTAGTTGGGCGACCCTAGATAAGCCCCTTCAAGGCTTAGTATTCTCAACTGTAAAATGGGTAGAATAACTTCATAAGCTGAAGCTCGGGTTAACCATCCATATGTGATTCATTCATGTCACGTGATCAGAGCAGCATCTGGCTCCCAGCAAGCCCTCAGATCACAGAGCAGTTTTTATCCTTTCTGTCACTTAGTATTTGCTGTGCACACACTTCCGTGCATCTCCGCTAGACCTTGCAACCACATCATGAAATCACTACTGTGATCCCCAGGCTACACGAGTGAAGAGAAATGAACAGTGCAAGATCATGTCGATAAAGTAAGAGGCAGCATCAAGATTTGCCTGACCCAAAGCCACGGCTCTAAATCCATGCGTGATTTTCTTTGGAAAATGGGACTGGAAAGCATAGAAAGACAATATGGGGCCCTGGCAAAGGAGCTGACTTCAGAGAAAATGAAATTAGGGTGCAAACAATCACTCTTCCTGACCAGGAGTGGGGCACCTGCCCCTTCAGACTCAGCTAGACTCCAACTCCTCCATGCAAGATGCTGGCTTGGTGAAATGGGGTCCTCACGGGTGCCTCGCAGCCTGAGATCCTCTTTTCCTCACTATCCCAGATCAGACTCCACAAGCGCTCAACCACCTGTCCCCAAAGGGCTTGATATCCTGGGACACTGACTGCCCAAGGGTTCCCACTCAGCCCATTCTCCTCCCCAGCCTGCCCATTTCCATTCCCCTAATCAAAACCTGCTCTGAGCTTCAGGCCTAATAAGTTCATTCATGCTGATCAGCGCTAAAAAGTGAGGACAACTCAATGTGTCCCACCCAAAGGGATTTGCACTGTAATTGGGCTGTGCCTTAAACCAAAGGAATAAAGAGCAAACCAGGGCATTTTAGGCTCCAGGACTGGCCAGCAGAGGAAACAGGGGAGGCTGGGGGCCTGCTTGGCTTGGTCCAGCCAATCAGAGCCCTACCCTATCCCTGTCCCTGACAGCCAGCCTCTTCCTATAAGGTAGAAGAACCCAGCCTGTGGCTTGGATGGTGAAGCTCTAAAGCGGGCAGAGGTTTTTCTACGTGGCATGTGGGTGAGTTGGGGAAGTTACTATAGCAACATGCTCCAGGATTCCAAACAGGATGACACAGAGAAGGGGTTCATGCCTCTGAAGCTGGGGCTGACAGCTTTCTTCCCCAAGCAGCTTCACCAGCTGAGCCAGACTACCAAGAATCCTGACCCTGCAGATTTCCAGGGCCCATTTCTTCTCTATAGATCAGAGAGCTGGACTCAGGAAAACCCATGAAATGGAGTATGGACTGTAGGTGCAGCTCCCACCCACAGTCTGCAAAGAGTGTGCCTTCCTCTGTCAGGAAAGGATGTTCCCTTTAGATGGATGGGGAGGCTGAGGCTCTTAAAGGTTAAATGATTTCTGTGATTTTCCCCAAGATCACATGGGGACTCAGGGCCAGGTCTTCTGACCAAGGGTGAGGTTTAGATCCTAATTTGCTACACCCAGAGGGGAACTTAAGGAGTAAATAATACTTCAGTCAGGGAAATGATATTCTAATGGTAGACTTTTCTATACTGGTGGTAGTCAAGTCATGCAAGATCATTGGAATCATTCTGGAATATCCCTAACCTCCCATTCCCAGGCTCTCACCTCCTCTTCCTTCAAGGAAGAAGGCCACAAAGCAGTTTTCATTTCCTCTCCTTGTGCTGGGGATGCTCTTTTCCTGGAACTCATGCCCTTCAGAGTTAATGATTGGTGGTGATCATCAGTCCCTTAGCAGACGGAGTTCCTCTCCAAGTTTATTCATACGACTTGTAGGATGAGCTACATAATCTGCAGGACCCACTGCAAAATAGCCCTGCTCACATGGTCCTGCCTACAGGTCTGTCATTTGGCAAGAAAGACACACAATCCTACTTTACGGATGAGGACCTGAGTGACTTGTCCAGTTCATCAACATGTACTGAGCCCCCATGAAGCCCAGGCGACTAGAGTGTGGAGATTCCAAATTATAGACAAGGCACTGACTCTGCCTTGGGGAATGTGGGAGTGGGGAGCAGTCTGCAGACCCCTTAGGTAGAGACTCATGCAAAGTGCTGGTATGCATGGAAGGCGGGGTATCCATGGAGCAACTCTAAAGGCCCACAGGTCATTTTTAAGTCCTGAAGTCCCACAAACATTTCTGTCTCCGGTGACTTTGAGAATCTTTTGGGGAGGACCTCTGAGAATTTGACGCTGGGCTCTGGAGCAGCTACCTTGGTGTGTTGCAGAGCTAGGTCTTGCAGAACTGGCCTTCCCACAGCCCCAGGGATGTGCAGTGGCATGGGTTCAGTCTTGATCTTTAACAAACACAGCCCACCAAATCCTGACCGGCGGGCCCTCGTCTCCATCAGGACTCACCCGTCAGCAGGACCACATACCCGGAGGCCTGCTCAGCCCTACAGCACTCCATCCAACTGAGTTTCTCTGACTTGTCCAAATACAAGAGCTGCTTCCAGCCTGCACTCACACTGTCCCCTGTATCCCCCTTGATCCTGTCCCTCTTTTCTCCTGGCTACCACCCACTGATCCTTCAGTTCTCCATTTGGCCTCCTAAAAGCCTGCCTGGTCCTTTAGTCAGAGCCTGGGCCCCCTCACGTGATGTCAAGGTATCCTGTTCCTGCCCACCCAGTGGTACTTCCCCTGCCTAGACACCTTCCCCGTTGTGCTGGGAGACCACGAGAACAGATGCCAGGCCTCGGATCCACCACTGCAGACGCAGGTCTTGCATAGTGCTAGATGCAATAGGTGCTTCGTAGCGAATGAGTGGAAGAGCCATCTGTCCAGGGAAGCAGAAAGATATTTAAGGGCAGGACAGATGTCTGAAATCTCTTTGTACTCATACTTGATAAATGATGATAGTACAAGGGAAGAAGTAATACCGGTTATAAGATAGATACAGATGGAGGAATCTGAGGTTTGAGGGGTAAGAGACAGATTTTTTTATTTTTGAAAGAAGGATTTACTTGGCAGCAAAAGAGGTGAGTAGAGTATATTGATGCAAACCACCTGATGTTGGGTGAGCAGGATGCTGGAGTATGGACTGTGAGGAACTGCAAGAACCGAACAGTGGGCTAGAGCCACTGAGAAAGAAGCCAAATACCAATGAGAGCATTTGGATTGGCAGATGGGAGCCATTGAAGAGTTTTGAGGGAGGGTAGGGACATTTGCATTAGGACATTCTAATCTACATTTGCAGAAGCTTCCTGAGGAGGTAGGGAGGAGGTTACATGTGACAGGATGACAGTGGTGAGCAGGTGGAATGACAGGAAGCATCCAGCACTCCACCACTGGACTAAATCACCAGCCCAAATGACAGGCAAGCCATGCCCCTGGCTGAGGAAATGCAAGGTTCAAGGTGGGGAAATTTAGTCAGTTCTGTACATGTGCCCTGGTGGGGTTTGTGGGGCAGGCGGGGGCCATCGGTATGCTGCCTGGGAGCTCGGAAGCCAGTCTGACACTGAGCCTTTCAAATAACTGGTAGCTGTCACACAGACCAGCCTGAGTGAGAGCAAGCGTCCATAGCATGGATACTCTGTCCCTCCATCCCCTTTTTGGGCCCAGAATCAGTGATTCATGCCCCAAACTTAAGGCAAGCTCAGATTCTGGTTTTGAGAGCCATTTAGAGCAGAAGAAACCATCGAGAGAGCCAGGCCAGACCACAAGCCAAACATCAGCTGTGGAATGTGCTTGCTGCTGACGGAGAGGCCAGCCAGGGGCAGCAGCCCTGGCAGGCTGCACGAGAGGCCCCGCCGGCAGGCCTGACTGTGGTCAATTGTCCCCAAGATGGTCTCTGCTCTTTCCTCTCTTCTCAGTGTGGATCTGCCTGCATCCCATCTGGCACATCGTAAACCCACCCCCAACACACACCCCTGCCCCCAGCCTGGCCCCCCACCACCCTTGGTTTGACACAGTGGAAACCTAGGTATATAATGACCTCCTAGGCAAGAAGTGAGGGTGGAGCAGAAGTTTCAAAAGCCTCATTTCCCACACAACGTAGTGATTCAGACATCAACCATACTCTGCAGAACGTAGCCATGTTATTTAGTGCCCAAGAAGGAGCTGGGAGTGCCTGGAGAAGATGGCAGGGGCTGAGCATAGACCAGTCTCTGGGAGCTATCTGATGAGAGCCATCTATGGTGCATTAGGATATGACATGAACCCTCATTTCACAGATGGAAACACTGGGTCTGAGCCCCAAAGGGTCATATTGACACAGGCTTTCAGTATTGGCCTTGATGCTTATTAAGTGTGGGACTTTGGACAAGTGACTTCCCTCTTTGGATTGTGTCATGAAAATCCCAATGCTACCTTGTTATCCTGCCTTGTAGGTTTAGTATGAAAAACTGGAAATACTACCCAATAACAAAATGTCTGGCAGCAATGGAATGCTCAATGAATGTTAATAGCAACATTGGCTAACCCAGAAGTTCGGTCACTGAGCGAGATCTCCCAGGTGGTAGAGTCACAGCTTTGGATGCAAACCAGGCCGTCGGACTCCAGAGACTGTGATTCTGAGAGGTCAGATGACGGCTGCTAATCCAGACAGCCAGAACCCAGAACTCAGAGCTTATTATCTCAAAGGCCATCTTCTTCCATGATATTTTGTTGTTGCTTATTTGGGTTTTGTTGTTGTTGTTGTTTTGTTCTGTTTAATATTTTTTAGTTGTCAATGGACCTATATTATTTTTATTTCTTTACATGTGGTGCTGAGAATCGAACCCAGTGCCTCACACGTACTAGGCAAGTGCTCTGCGACTGAGCCACCATCCCAGCCCTTGTTTTGTTTTTTGTGGTGCTGGGAGTCAAACCCAGGGCCTCACGCTTTCTGAGCAAGCACTCTCCAGCCCAAAGCCGTCTTCTGCCTGCACACAACTCTGGCTCTACCTGTGGAGCCCGTGGTGCTTTCATTTAATGGTTTTCTTTAAGTGAACCTTAAATCAACTCAAAATCTTCACAGAACCTCATCCTAAGCAATAATTGCTGGAAAAACCTAAGATTTGATTTGCTTATAATTTTAAAACTCCTGTGTAATCAAGTTGTCATGTTCACACTTAATCAACCTAAACTCCTCTCTCCATGGGGACACGAGGTTCCTTGTGCCTCCCAGGAAGGACAAATTTCCTGCAGCTCTTAGCGCCCAGAAGGGAAGTGCTGTGTGGGTCAGATATGACTGGGGGACTCCTTAGGAGACAGACCTGGTTTGGTCAAGGTCTCCTCAAGGGCCAGCCGCTCCCTGGGAACCCACTGAGGAGCCCTCAGGGAAGCTGGCAGGTGTCCAGGCAGAGGAGGGTCCCTTTTCTCCTGCGCTGGGCCCAGGTGAGGGTAAGGCCCAGGAGCATTTCCCTGCCACCAAGCAGCCAGGTCCCTGGCTGTTTCTGGCAGCTGCCTGGGTAGACAGTGGCC
Organism: Marmota monax; assembly: GCF_021218885.2. Lineage (NCBI taxonomy): Eukaryota > Metazoa > Chordata > Mammalia > Rodentia > Sciuridae > Marmota > Marmota monax. The sequence continues at coordinate 3,335,169 of NW_026694865.1, forward strand.
CCACTAGACTGGTCTCCATTGCTGGGCATAGGCAGGGAAGGGGAGCCTTCCCAGGGTGCCCACTCATGAAGACAAAGGGGGATTTTACATGGAACCTGAGGGGCATCCAAATCTGTTGGTCTTACAAAAGACAAAGAAACCCCCAACCCCCTCCCTAACAAATATTTTGAAGTGAGTGGAAGTGGGGAGGAACTTGCTGCTTTTCTTCTCTCTGGCAACTCTAGAAAGGAAAGCCCTCCTGGACCTCTGTCAGAAGAACCGTCATACGTCTGTAGACTTCTCTATCTCTCCTCATCAGCAGCACCCCTACTCTTCACAAGGCTGCCTGCCTGGATCCCTTGGATAGGGGGAACCGTTCCCTTCCTTCTCTCTTGTTTCCTCTTCCCCTGGGAATCATTGCACCTTCTTGCCCTACACACCCCTCATAAGCACTTAGTTCATGCCAGCTAGTGACTCCTCTTCAGGCCGGACTCGGCTCAGCCTGTGGGCATGAAAACCACTGCAAACTAATTCATACAGAGGAGTTCCCCATTTGACCTCTATCCCCGCCCCACAGCCTAGTGATTATCACTAGAGGCTGCTTTCAAGCAGCCGTAACTCAGCCCAGGTGACCAATCCAGGCCAACCCTGAACATTACCAATGTAGAGACCAAAGCCTGGGGCTGGCCTCCACCTCTCAAGCCTAAGGTAATGGCAGAGCCCGGGAGTCAAGATGAGGACCCCGGGTCAAGCTTGGAGTCTGAACTAGAGTGAGCTTCATTCAGTCACTTCTAAAAGAAATGTTTGGCCTTTGTGTTTCCAAAGGCCCTTTGGGGGCTATGCGTCCATGCTTCCATGAACATTCCCTGAGCCAGAACTTTGCCTTTCGTACGTGAACAAGAAGTTAACAATGGGGACTCTATTTTAAAACAGTTTGCTCTGGTGCACGGGTGGACACAGTGCATGCTTGACCCGTGCTCGTCCACCCATCTAAGAGGAGTCTTGGGCCTCGGGGGTCCCTGAGAGGTCCAGCACCGAGCGTCTGAACATCTCAGACAGTGACCATCCATGGCTTGCAACCCTCCAATGACAGGAAACTCACCACCTCACAAGGCAGTCCATTTTCTAGCCAAGGCAGATGAACTCATGGACCTTGACACATTTAAGGACCTAACAAGGCAATAGGCAATTGAGACGGCTTTGCAACCATGAAGGACTGACCTATACTGAACACTGGAAGGACCTGTATATCCATCAGGGAACAGAACCCTGCACTCCCTAATGCCCCATCCACACCAAGCCAGGCAATGGCACCTGGTGCATCTGTGTTGAGCCCTGAGCAACCAGAAAACTCTTCCAGTGGGTGGGGTATACCACTGTAGGGCGAGCCCCACAGACTTGGAAGGGAAGGGCCCCCACGATTCCTTTTTTTAGTTTACATCCAAAGAGCAGGGTCAGACTGGCCCGGCAGTTCTCTGGGTCCTCATTACCCTACTTCCTCTCCTCCAAGGGAAAGCCCTGCCACAAATTGCATATCTTGAGCTTTGTCTTGCTTTTACTTTGCCCAAACACTTGCTAGCCTAGGGCTAATCTTGGATGCCCAGGGCTCTTGATCCATACACCCACGACAAGTGGGACACACGCTTAGGAACTGGAAAACCAAAACCAAACTTTCAGAGCTCTTTGAGCTGGTTAGTATATTCAGCTCTCTTTGAAATTTCTGTAGCCAGGATCAGAGTAGGCAGGGCTGCCTCGTACCGCTCTATAGGTTGTGCACTGCATGCCTTACATCACTACAACATAAACAGCACCCTCTGCAGTTGGTGTAATACAGAGACCCTAGCAGTGAGAGAGTAAAGTTTTAAAGATGATAAAAGTGTACATATATGGACTTCTTGGAAACCTACAACAGGACTTAGGGATAGGGCAACTAGTTTAGTGTGTGCCTTTTCAGATAAGGAAACTGAGGGCCAGGATGAGGAAGAAACTGGCTCAAAGTTGCAAAGCAAGTTAGAAGCCATGCTGGAATTAGAACTAGGGCTTCTGAAGCCAAATTCAGTCCCTCTCTGAGACTCTAAGTATCACACTCCCGTTCAACCCTTAGTTGTCAGGTTAAGAGTCTTAAAGGTCTGAACACTTGTATTCATTTTTTGCTGTCTCTTTTACAAATGTATATTGATCACTTACTATGTGTTAAGCACTGTTCCACGTGCTGAGGATAAAGTGGGAACACTTTAGAAAGAGTCCCTTCCAGGGGAGCACTGGTAAATGCTTAACAACAGATTCTGGCCCTTGGGATAGAGTGGAAAGAGTTCTTATTTATAGCATTTGACAGTTTCCCTGGTGTAAATCCTCTCCTCAGGGTCAATTTCAAGCTACCAGTGTGACCCCATCAGCTCCCGTGAGCAGGCCTCAGCACACGCTGGTCCTCTCCCTGTGTGACTTAAACCCCAGTGAGAGAGGAGACAGAGTTCAAGTGAGCAAACAGGTCTCACAACCACCTGTCACTATTTTAAATTGTAAAAATAAAAAAGAAGATGGATGCCGTGAGGAGGAATAGTGGGTTCTCCATCCTGGCTAGGACATTACCACTGGAGGGTGAGGGGAAACCAGCTGAGCCAAGATCTCGGGGAAGAGTGTCCTGGGCAAAGGGAGCAGCAGTGCGGAGGTCTGGAGGTGGGAAAAGAGCTTGGTGTGTCCGAGCTGCGGAGAGGAGGGTAGCAATGGTGACACTCATGGGGTAGAGGAGAAGGCAGGTCCTGCAGCACTGGGCGAGCCTGGGGAAGGATCCGGGATCTACTCGAGATGCCATGAGGACTCCAAAGGTGATAAGCAAGAAAATGTCACCATCTGAGGGGCCTTTTAAAAAAATCATTCTGGCTGCTGCAAAGGGCAGAGCGAAATTAGAATTGAGCACCCATACAGAAGACTTGCCAAAATCTAGGTCCAAAATGACAATGACTGGGTCTAAGGGATGACAAAGGAGATGGAGGAGAGTGGCCACACTGGAGAGGACCTGAGGGGTGAAACCTGCAGGATTGCTGGTGGGAAGTTGAGTCACAGAAGTCTTTCTGAGCCTCTGACTTGCCAAGGGGAGGTGGGAACGCCACTTCCCAGCATGGGGAGGCTGGGAGAGAGACAAGTTTGGAAAAGAAAACCCTGGGTTCCTTCCTGGACAAGTGAAAATGCCCCGCAGGCAGCTAGACAATGGCTACTGGGGCTCCCAAAGCAGCCTGAGTTAGCCTGGGGCGGAAGGGGGTTCTCAAGAATCTGGGCCACTTTGACGTTGGAGGGGGTGGAGGGGAGGTGGGAGGCACCAGCCCAAGGTCTAGCACTGTTGGCCAGAGCCTGCTGCAGGGGCATATCTGTGGTCACAACTCTTAAGACCAGTTTTCCATCCAACCTGGGATATGTGTGTGTGTGTAGGGGGGGACATAGGTGTGTTTTAGTTGATCAAGACTTGATTGTACTTTAAATGAGTACAGTGCAGAGATTTCTAATGTTTATTTGGGTACTTTTATTTCCTTCATAGTAGTTCTTGAACGCTTGAGGAAGAAGCTCCATTCCTACGGAGAGAAAAGGATAAATGATATAAGACAGAAAAGTATATTAGCTTTCATAAAACTGTGACTTTAGTCCTGAAGGAGGTGATTCATGTGTCCTCTGAAGGCATGAGATGGTTCTCCAGGACTGGGAGGAAAACTATGTTAATTATAGCCAATTTCAGTTTGCTGTTTTCAATTTTCAGGCCTGTTTTCCATGATCTTGACATCTGCTTAACCAGCACTTTGGCAAACTACCAATTTCTAAAAAAAATGAGAAGGGCCTCCATGGCTCTCACCAGCACTTGCTATTTCTCTCTGGATGCTTCCATGGGTGCCTCTATTTCAGCCTGCGTACCATGGGCCCTCAAAGGGGTTTGGTCTCCTCCACGGCCCAGTGAAGTTGTCCCCACTGTCACATAGGTTGGTTGTTTCTGACTTAGAGAATTCTTCCTTATCTAGAGCTTCAAGTGCTTTGGAGATTGGAGGAAGGCCATCGTGATAATAGTAGCAAACATAGTTTCTTTAGCACAGAGGATGACATGGAGGGAATGGTACAGGGAACGGTGAGTTTCTGTTGAGATGACTGTCTTAGAGGAGAGAGGTAGGCAGGCAAGGCAGGGTCCTCCAAGGTCACACCGAGGCCTGGCTGGAGAGGAAGGGGGCTGCACTGATGGAGGGCAGTGGGTAAAGGGCAGGCCACCCTGTGTCTCTCCACTCAAGTCCTTCCTGGATGAAGATGAAGTGAACTTGGTGAGCTCGTGCCAGGCAGCACATCCTTTACCAATTTCAAAATGCCATTAAGGCCACCAGAGTCTTCAGAACTCTTGGCTAAAGTGGACCTAGCAATCATCCAGTGAGGATGCTCAGCCCCCTCATCACCCCCAGGAGAGAGCTTTCTGATTCCTCATGGGTTCTTTCTTCACACACTTAACATTCAAGAGGCCGTGCAAATGCATCTAGATCCAGGGCCCTTCCTCCCGGGGAAGGCAGACACTGTGGCCACAGCCTCCCATGAAGCAGACCTTGCTTCTAACCGCTGGCGCACGCAGAGCCACTTGCTGCCAGAAGCAGCAGTGGGTGTGGACTGGGACCTGCTGTTTCCCCAATGAGCTAATCTCCCTGAGAATCAAGGGTGTGCGAGGTGACGCCTTTCCATGGGGCGTCCTTGCTGCCTCCCGCTTCTCCCTTCCTTCCCTGGCGAGGCCTAGCCAGTCTCCCATGGAAGCCACCCTCTGCCCCTTGATGGTGACTGTCAGGAGAAATCAGTGCTGCCACTCTCCTCCCTGCGGGTCTCCTCCACACTGCGTAATCCCTGGGCTCTGTGCCTGTGTGCACACTCAGGCCAGTGTCTCCTGGGGCAGAGTTCCGACCTGCCCTGCATGAAGGCCAGAAAGCCAGGGGTCTGAGACAAGGCTCTAGCTGCTTCTTGACCAGCTGCAACAGCGGGAAGAGGAGGAAGGACGGTGGTTGGCTGGTGACGTCAGTGGTGGGGGGAATGGGAAGCAGGATGGACTCCATGGTTTTCTTCAGAGAAGACGGCAGCAGGATAAAGCCCACGAGCAGAGGGCAGTCACTGGGTCAAGAAGTCAGATACTTCTGTGTGAGTGACAGAAGTGAGAACACAGGTGGGCTTTTACAAGAGTGAAGGGAGCGCATCCCCTTCCTTAGAAGACCCAAGAGAGGGCAAATTTGCTCTCAAGTAAAAGAGGGCATCTGGGCTAGATGTGACAAGTGGCTGGTGTCACCAGGCCGGCTCCCCTAAACACAGCCTCTGATTCTAACAGAAAGGCCGGGCCGGCTGGTGCTAAATCACTGTGGGGCTGGGGGACAGCTTACCTTCAGAAGTGGCTTGAAGCTGAGGACACTTGTGTTGGACCAACTGCTGGAGGGAGGTGGGGTATGTTCCCAGTCCTGGAGGCAATCGGATGGAGTCTCGGATGGAGTCTCGCTGGGGAAGCACCACCTGCTCACCCACGGTTTATAAGCTCCTCCCCCCAGAGGGAGATGAACTTGGAAATGAATCCAGAGGAAAAAGAGAACACAGACTTAGGACATCCGAACTGTGAACATTTTTAGACCACCAGGGAGACTGATGACCAGAAAGGGGAAGTATCTTGTTCAAGGTCACACAGCCAGTAAGTGGCAGAACCCAGGAGAAAAACCCAGTTTCCTGATGCCCAGCCTAGTTCTTACCACAGCAGTCTTAGCATCTAAGAGGTGGGTACCATATATCCATGTCCCCGTTTCTGAGTCCTAGAACCAGCTGTCTTAAAGTCAGGAGTCTACCCTTTGGCCTTTGACAGCCATATTTCCCCATCTCCCCTAAGTTCTCCCATTCCTAGAAGACCCCAGGGAGACAGATCCTTGGTCATTCCAATGCCACATAGTCCTGTCATCAAGGAGTCAGAATATACAGCCTGAGGTCCCACAAATTTTTTTAACTAAGAGGGTCTAGGAGGACCTTCTGCCCATTGCCCTAAATCTCATTGAGGTTTTAGCAGCACAGTCCAGCCCCAGGGCTGGGCAGGGCTTTCTGTGGAAAGGTGATCACATTCCTGGACACTCACCAAGATCTCTGTCTTCCTGACATCTGATGTGTCCAGAAGCCCCAGCCAGAGACAGAAGGCCCCACAGCCGAGTCCCCAGGGTGCAAATGAGGGCCTGGAGGGTGCAAAGCATTAGAAGATGATTTTCTCTAATTCTTTCCTTTGGCTCTGGAATGCAAAATATTATCATTTTTGCCTGGAGATTTCCCTTCCCAAATGTACTTGGCTCTGGCCAGCATCGAGATGAGTTTGCATTCTTCCCCGCTGCCTGGGCTCCAATTCTAAATTGTTTGCGGAGACTCAAGACAGATGCTCTTGTGCTGACAACTGGAAGTCAGCTGTGTGTTTGTCCAGAGAACCTACTGATGTGTGCCAGGGCTGCACCTTGGGTGTCAGAGGCCAAATCTCTCATTTTCCAGATGGGAATATGGGGCCCCCGAGAGGCCCAGGGACTCCCCAGGCGCACAAGTCAAGTTGATGGCACGGCCGACATTAGAACTGAGATCATCCCTGTCCCAACTTCTCTTGGCTTCGCTTCAGACTCCGCTGACTTAACCACCTGTCTGTTGGCCCCAGCACGGCTGCAGACTCTGAAGACCACAAGTCATATCGTACCCCATGGGGTGGCCCCACCACCCAGCATGCAACCTGGAGCACCCAGACCCAAAAGACGATGACGGGAGTGAAGTCATACCACAGGACTGATGGGGAAGACAGAGGGTCATGAGGAACCACTGGCGACCTTGGACAACTCCCGTCTTTCTCTGGGCCTTAGTTTTCCCCCTTAAGGGCACTGAGGTCTTCAACTCAATAGAGCGGTTCTCAAACTGTGTTCCAAGAATCCCTAAATTTCCAAGGAAAGTGTCCTAGATTTGCTCCTGGGGCTGGGAACCTGCTACTTGTTCCTGCTTCCACCCTCAGCATCAACCTTTTGTGTCCACTTGGGATTCGCTGAGAAAAACAAAGTTTAGGGGCCAATAAAGTATTTGATCTCTAAGATCTTTGATTACTCATAAAAGTAAAATCTAATAAGTTCCCTGATAATATCTGTTGTGTGCTGCCTTCAACCCAGTGGTAACGGATCTTGCCCCTGTCCCATGGTGACTAGAAAGGAAGAAAATGAGGTGGAGGAAGCCCTGGTGCTGTGCTCCAGAGCCCAGTGTCCACAGAGGGCGGTTAGGTCTGGCGGTTTGGGTCGACATCTGCATCTGCCACTCCCCAGATGGGGAAGGACAGCCCAGCTATTGGGAAGGACAGCCCAGAGCTGAGGTAGGGACAAGCTATGAGTGGTGCTGGGCCACACTGCTCCCTGACAGGTTGGGGGCAGGCCCAGTGGGGCCTAAAGTCGAGTCTCCTCAGGGAGATGCTGAGAAAGGAATGTCTGGGCTACTCCCCAGAAATTGTGAGTCCCCCAGATTCCCCAGTGTTCCTTCTCCCTGTATCTTTGTCCAGATACTGTGAAATCGCTCCTCCTCCTCCCTTCTAGTCCAGCATTGAAGAGCTAGGCTGCATCGGTTAACAATTGCTGTGATCATGCCCAGCCCTTTGGGTTTTTTTATCTTGAGTCAGCGTCTCTCTGAGTTGCAGAGGCTGGCCTTGGACTTACCATCCTCCTGCCTCAGCCTTCCAAGTGGCTGGGATTAGTAGCATGCACCACCGAGCACAGTCCTTACCCTGCCTCTTCAGTGGCAAAAACTGTAGTGACGTGGCAAAGGGTGCAGAGAGAAAAGTGAGGAATTGGAACTCATGGTGCAACCTGGGGCAGACCACGTGGCTCTGACACCTACTAGATGTGTGACTTGGGGCAAGTGATGGAATCTCTGTGCCTCACTTTGAAAATAGGTGTCATGAGAATATCTGCCTCTTAGGACTGCTGTAAAGACAAATGAGTTAATACTTCTGACTCCCTTGTAGGGGTGTGCAGAGGGTTTATTGGTGGTGGTTGTTTAGCAGAGCTGCAATTTCTACTCTAAATCAGCACATTTTACTGAGGACCTTCTGTGCCTGGGTCCTGGGGTGGAAATAAAGAGAGAAATAAAATCCAGTCACTGTCTCACTCTGCTCAGAGTCCTGGGATAGATGGATATGTTTAATGTGGTCACTGAACCAGGATCCTCTAAACACGCTCATGCGGACATAGAGGCAGAGCTGCTGCCCCTGAGAGGCCCACAGTCCACTGCCATTTCCCCATCAGCCAAGTAGCTAGCTGTGGGGAGGAACTGTACATTCCTCACCTGCCTGGGACTTCCAAGGTCAGGGTCAGATGCCCACCAGCCTGCAGGCCTCCCGGAGCCAGTGCCGGATCCCAGGGTCTCCTCGGAGGAGGAGTCCCTGCTTCTCCCCAGGGCTGGAGAGCTCCCTGAGCTACCGTACCTCCTCTCTGGGGGAGTCCTCTTCTCTCAACTGGCTAGAAGCCCCCTGCTTAGAGGACCAGGTTCCCCCATCCTTTCTGCAAAATCTCACTAGTGCTGGTTAAAGGAGCCCAGACTAGGGCCTCGGCCTCCAGCCATGCCCCCCACCCCCACCCCAATCTTGGCTTTGCTTCCTCAGGTGCCCATCTTTGAAACAGTGCCTCCTGGGTAAAGAGAAGCCTGGCTGGCAACAAGGCAAGGACCATCAGGTTTTCGTTATTTGCTTGGGCAAAAGGGCAGCAGTGCAGATGGTGCAGATCAGCCAGGCATCTAAAGCTCATCTCTTTCTTGCTTTGGAATGCGCTGTGTGTTCCCAGAGCTGCAGGAAGTCCACTGTGCCCATCTTTTTGCTTAGGGTGTGTCTGAATCCTTTCTCCCTATCCCCCTTCTGTCTGTGATTCACATTCAGATGTGGAGATTCTTGAGACCCAAGTAAAACTGGGAAGAGAGAGGCAGCACCAGAGAATTTGGGTGAAATTTCCAGCCTCCTTCATCTACCCCTGCACCCAACATACCAGGAAAATGGAAGCTCAGGGCGACCCAGACAGCACAGGGGAGGGCCCAGAGATCCAGGTGAGGTCCTGGCTGTGGAGACTGAGATGCCCACAGCTAGGGGTCACCCAGTGACTTCCTCTTGCTGTCAACTCAAAGCCTGTGCTTCATCCTGACATCCGGGGCCCAGGGGACTCTGGCTCCATCCTGCTTCACCTAGTCTCCCTGTTCTACCTCTTGTAATCAGAGATCCGTCTGATTCTACCAAGCAGGGGCTGAGGAACCCAAGTAAATTGGGAAGAGGGAGATAGTACCAGAGACCTAGGGTGGGTGGGTTTTCAATGATGCTCAGATTGAGGTCCTCACCTCAGTGAGGCCACTGAGGTGAAGATTCAGGAACTGGGGTGGGGTGAGTGGCTCCCTGGGGAAGGGAGGCTCATCAATGGGGTACTTCATGGCTCAGGACAGATGAGGACTTGGGGTGCACACTGACACTTCCTAGCTTTGTGACCTTGGCTGCATGCCTACCTTTGCACCTCAATTTCCTCACCTTAAAATGAGAATAATAATATTCTACTTCCAGAGACTATTGTAAGGAGAAAATAAACTTGGAACGGAGCCTGGTACATAATAAATGCTCTGCACATGTGTTACTTTTATGATTGTTATCAAGGTGTAGGGGACAGTTAGCACCTAAGGCAGAGGACCAGGGTGTGAACTAAGGCAGGAAGAAGCCACCAGGTACTGGTTCTGAGAACAGGTTCTCAGAAGGTGTGAAATTCAGCAAGCAAGTCTACCTGTATCTTCTGGACACAGGACAAAGATAAAAGGCCACTCAAGGATGTGCCCTGAACACGCCCAGTAAGAGAAGGTGGGAGGTGGGGAAGCCACTATAATCCAGGGCAGAGCCACAGAGGCTCCGCAGAGTTCACAGGGAGGGCCACGCAGCCCTGGGAGGGGGTCCCACCGTGGCAGAGGTGTCATCAGCCTTGAAGTGTGAGGAGGAAAGGAATACCTGCGGGCATGGTGAACAGCTGGGCAAAGACACTGAGGTGGCCGAGGACAGGGCTCTGAGCTGCCTCAGCTCAGTCCTAATGGGGAGGCAGGTGTGATCACATCAGCACACAGGCTGCGGACCATTACCAGCTGTGATAGAGAGAGGACACCAGTTACCTGCTGGTGATGAGACCGTCATACAAGATCCCATGCCACCAAGGTGTCAGGAAGGCCTCCCAGAGCAGGCGGGAGGATGCGACATTTGTGCTTAGGTTTGGTGATAAAAGTTCTTCAGAGGTTCACACAGGAGGGCATGTGCAAAGGCCCCAAGGCAGAAGAGAGGGTGCATCTGGGACACAGACCTGTGACCTCGTGACTGGGCTGCAGAAGTCAGAAGGAAATGCAAGGCCTCGGGACCTTGTGGAAGATTCTGGACTTTCTCCCAAGATCCTTAGAGAGTTATTTAGGAGGAAGAGGAGGGGAGGAGTGTGGATGGACTGTCCCAGGGCAGGCATTTGGCAGACACTTCTACAGCTAGCCTGGAGCCACCAGGTGACGGTGCTGTGGTCCCATGCTGGCGCTCCCTCACTCTTGGGCCCATGACCGCCCAGATGCTGGGAGCTGGTGACCCCACCTTCACCTGCGGCCAGTGCTTTTGAGAATTCTGAGCCCCCAGTGATGTTCAAGCCCAAGGCTATGGCTCCAGCCCCTCTTGGGATGAACCGATGCTTTATTTAAAAACCCAGATAAGATTCTAAGAAAGGGAGCAGCAGCTGATGTAACTTTGGCCACCGTCCACCAGAGAGCAGCCCAGGAATTGTGGTTTTTCCCCCTCTGTCATCAATCTCGAGGGCAGAGAAGTGGCAAGCAGCCCAGCCAGGCTCCTAGCGCCTCTGCAATTGGCCTGTTGATTCCCATCAAAAACAACTTTGTTTTGTTTTGTTGGCATTCGGGGGGCCATAAATCTCTGAGAAAAGTACATTCCCCAAGTATGAAAACCATGGCCATCAGAGAAGGCCAGAGATCTTGTTGGGAGCCAGGGTCAGAGACGGACTTGACGTCATTTTGAGGAAATCCATCCTCTGGTTGGTTTGGTTTGGTGAGAAGCACATGCCCAGTGGAGTCTGGGGAGGAAGCCAGCACTTTGTAACTTAATGCTCTTCCTGTGGCCAGATTTCACTAATCCTGTCCCCAGGGAGGTAGGGGTAGGGACACTGGGGTGTGACGGGACCAGTCCTAGACAGAGCCCCTAGTGAAGGTACCCAGCTCCCACCAAGGGATGTATCACAAGGAGCCCTGCTGGGTGCTGAGGCAGGAAGGCGGGGGCCTCATCACTGAAAAGAATCTTCTCTCCTCTGCCCCCCGGGGTCGTTCCTACAAATAGCTGAGCTCCCAAGAGGGTGGCCCAGCACCCTGACACCCCATGGTATTTAATGGTGTTCCCAGCTGACCTATTCCCTACTGAGTGATTGATGAAATTTAATTGATTGGTGTAAAATTAGAGGTTAGACACCTAGAAGAAGTTGTGGGTGACATCAGTGCTCATATACATTCTTTTCCTGTCCCTTTTCCTTGATGGCCGGAGACAGTGTTCCAGCAAATGAAGAAGCTGGTCTCTAATTATTAACTGAACCCATGAACGGGAGCTGAGATACCTCAGTGAGAATGCAGCAGTCTGGTGGCCCTTAGAGGACAGAAAATGTTATAAAATATCAGCCATGTGGCTGGGCACGGTGTCACACACCTGTAATCCCAGCAGCTCAGGAGGCTGAGGCAGGAGGATCACAAGTTCAAAGCCAGCCTCAGCAATTGTGAGGTGCTAAGCAACTCAGTGAGACCCTAAATAAAATACAAAATAGGGCTGGGGATGTGGCTCAGTGGTCAAGTGCCCCAAGTTCAATCCCTGTACTCCCCCCCCCCAAAAAAAAATCAGCCATGTGACAATAAACAAGTAAATGATTTGTTTGTTGTGTAGATTTGTTAAAAAATAAATATGCAGCATGTCTGTAATAAGTGCTCTGAGGACAAGTACAGCAGAGCCAGGGGACAGCGGGTAGGGTGGCCTGGTGACGGATAGGCTGGCATGGAAACAGAGACCCTAATAACTGGATGGAAGGGCGTGTGGTTCATGGGAGGAAGAGTGATGCAGACAGGGGAACAGGACAAAGGCTGGACAGAGAATGGGTGTGACACAGTCAAGGGACAGCAAGAGCGGCTGTGTGGCTGGAGCTAAGGGATAGAGGGGACAGGGTAGGAAAAGAGTGGAAGGGGAGTGAGGAGGGCCTTGAGAAAGAAGTTTGGCTTTAGCTGTGAGGGAGGTGGGAAATGGATGGATGAAGGGGGTGGAGCTGGGGAGTGACAGTTTCTGACAGGTCGTGGAAGGGTCCCTCTGGCCTTGGTTGCACAAGAAGCACTAATAGAGGACACAGGATGGAGAAGTCCCCAAAGATACAATGCATGACTTCACCTTCACCGGCCCCCACTCTGCAGTCCTAAAGGGATGGGTGGTCTGGCTTTCCTGATGGCCACATCTGCCTCCCTCTTTTTCTGCTCCACCTCTGCCTACTGTGCTCAGAAGCAGGAAGGGAAAGGCCTAGTCTCCAGAGGGCTCCAGAGAGCCAGATGAAGTGTTGCCCCACAACCAGGCCTGTTACATGTGGGCATGGGTTGTGTGTGTGTGTGTGTGTGGTGTCATGCATGTGTGTATCTGTTCATCCCTGGAACAAAATTTGAGAGAGGGTGAGTTTTTCTCTGGAACTTCTTTGACCCCTACATGCCCACCAGTCTCCCAGGTCTGCATAGGTGACCCTGGTGTCTCTCTCCTCTGTGCCATGCTCTCACAGGTTAGAGACCTGTGCTCTTTCACCTCTGACCCCTACCCTCACTCCATGCTCACCTGCCCCCAATCCCCTTTCCCAAGACTGCCTCCTGCTGGCCAGACCAAGAAGTCCATGCATGGCACGGGTTTTGTAAAGAAGGCCCCAATGGACCAGCAAAGTCCTCTTCCCTCCCACTTTGAGGTGAGGATCCTCTCCCACTCCAGGACCATAACACTAAATCCATGCGTTGTGTCAGATTAGGAATGGTGAAGTCAAGTTTGACAGATACATGATGGCACTGTCATCTCCTGTATCCGCAGCAGGTACTACTTATGAATCACACCACTCTTGCCCCTGAGCCCAGACTTAACCTCAGAATCTTTCCTTTTTTTTTTATGTTTTTATTGGTGCACTACAGTTGTGCATAGCAGCAGGATTCATTCACTTATGCACCTGATACAACAGTATAATTTGGTCAATTTCATTCCCTAATATTTCCCTTTACCCTCCACTGCTCCCTTCCCCTGGCCTCTTTCCTCGACTTTACTGATCTCCCTTCAATTCTCATGAGAGCCCCACCTAACTTTTTTCCTTTTTCCTCTCTAAAGAAAACATATGACCCTTAACTTTCTGAGTCTGGCTTATTTTACTTAACATAGCACTCTCAAGTGCCATCCATTTTCCTCCAAATGACAAAATTTCTTTCTTCTTTATGTCTGAATCAAACTCCAGTGTGTATGTACACCACATTTTCTTTATCTGCTCATCCACTGATAGAAACCTGAGCTGGTTCCATAGTTTGGCTATTGTGAATTGTGCTGCTCCAAACATGGGTGTGCAGATATGGCTAGAGTATGCTGACTTGAATTCCTTAGAATGGTCATATGGTGGTTCAGTGCCTAGGCTTTTGAGGAACCTCCATAGTGATTGTACTAATTTACAATCCCACCAACACTGTAAAAGTGCTCCTATTCCCATGCCCTCCTCTCCCTCATCGATTATTACTTGTACTCTTGATGTCTGCCATTCTAATTGGAGATGAAATCTCAGTGTTGTTTTGACTTGCATTTTTCTAATTGCTAAATACGTTGAACATTTTTTCACATATTGGTTGGCCATCTGTATTTCTTCTGGAAAGTGTCTGTTTAGTTCATTTGCCCATTTATTAATTGGGTTACTTGTTTTCTGGTGCTAAGCTTTTTGAATTCTGTATATATTATGGACATTAATCCTCTGTCAGAGAATAGCTAGCAAAGATTTTCTCCCCTTCTGTAGGCTCTCTCTTCACATTCTTAGTCATTTCCTTTGCTGTGTGGAAGCTTTGTGATTGGATGCCATTCCATTTATTAATTCTTGGTATTATTTCTTGAGCTTTAGGAGTCCTAATGAAGAAGTCGCCTGAGCCTATATCCTGGGGCGCTGACCCCATGTTTTCTTCAGCAGTTGTGTAGTTTCTGGTCTAATTCCTAGAACTTTGATCCATTATGAGTTGACTTTTTGCAGGGTGAGAGATAGGGATCGAGTCTCATTCTTCTTCATACGGATAACAAGTTTTCCCAGCACCATTTGTTTAAGTCTGTCAAGGATCAGATGACTGCAGATGTGTGGGTTTTCTGGAATCTTTCTTAACTCCCTGCTCCCAACAGTTCTAACAATTGGCCTGGGTAAGTGGGATAACACGTATCTGACATCCCTACTCCAAGGTCTTCCCGTGTTCCCCGCTGGGGGACTTTAATTCTATGACTTCAGTGATAGAACTTGGGGGGCCTCTATCAGCTTGCTGGGAAGTAAAAGGAAGAGTGGGAGACACCACTTGTTTCCACAGAACAGGCCCTGTTCAAGTGGGCGTCCTAGGCCTTGACCCCCAAGCACCCAGACCAGGGGCCAGTGCCCAGGGAAGAATGCAGGGAGGTGCTCAGCAGGGACGAGCCTCAGCTTCAGAGTCCCCCCGCCCCCGACCTGGCGGGCTGTGGGACCTAGGGCAGGTCAGCTAACCTCCCTCACCCTGGTCTTTCCCTGTGCCGCCCACCCCACTGGGAGATGAAAGCGTAACACCTGTGAGTGTTCTTTGAAATTTATAGTGTTCTACATGTGAAAGGGGTGGAAATGAGAAAAGTCTTATTCTCCAGATTCACTTCACTAATCTCAAAGTCTTGGCTGATGGCAAGTTCCCACCCCTTAAGTCCCATGGATCCCCAGTTTGGTGATCCTGTGAATACTGACAGCCAGGCAGAGGTGTGGCCTGGATGAGTGGCAGGCCAGCCACATCCTGAAAATGCCTTGTGCAGAAAGGAGTTCCTGAGCAGGCATCCAAGGTCCTAGTTCTAATGTGTCCCCGGATCCACTGTGCCCCTGGACAAACCTCTTGGCCTCTCTGGTGCTGTGCCATGTGCTTCTGCCTGGATAGATCCTGTTCATTCTCCCAAGGTCCTATGAGGGTAAAGGAAGACAGATAGGAGGACACTCAGAAAACCAAAGTGCCATCCTAGTTGGTTTTCTGTTTCAAATGACAAAGTACCTTAGACTAGGTGACTTATAAAGAAAAGAGGTTTATTAGCTCAGAGTTCTAGAGGTCTGAGAGCTGGTGCCAACATCAGCTTGGCTTCTGCTTAGGGCTCAAGGTGGATGGCAACACAGGGAGCAACACAGGGTGGAAGCTTTGCTAGCCTGGCCAGTGGGCATGTGCAGAAGAGGCAAAACATCAGGCGTAAAGTTGCTTCAGGACGACTCGCTCTAGAGACAACTAATCCAGTCCTGTGAGACCCAACCCAGTCTTGTGAGACCTATTCCAGTGTCTCAAGAAAGTCATGAAGCAATTCTGTCTTTGATGACCTAACTCTCTCCTAAAGGTCCCATCACCTCTCAACACTGTTACATTGAGAAGCAGTTTTCAGCTTGACTTTGGTGCAGACAGATGACCTCCCAACCACAGCATAGTCATATTCAGGCTCCACACAGTCTTCCCCCAAGAAAGAATCAATTAAGTCAGCATTGACTTAACCAATCAAGGAGGACCCTGGAGGCCAAGGCAAAAGGATTGTGGGACTTTCTGTCCACTTTCCCTCCACTTCCCCAGCCAGGCAGTGGCCCTGCTAAAGCCAGACAGAGCCTTGCACATTGATTCAGAAGGAGGTGGTCAGCCAGCAGAGCTGGACCCAGGCTGGAGCAGGTGGTGGGAAGTCCCTGACTCATTAGCAGGCAGACATGAGAGAAAGGAGAAAGAGAGAGGAGGGAAAGTAGAAGGGGAAGAAGCAAATTTGGAGGACGGAAGGGGTGACGGAGGAAGAGGGAAGCTATCCGTGCCCCCATCAGACCAGACGGTCTCTGAGAGAGAAACTTGGTCTTCCATTCAGTCTTTGTCCCCCCAGAGTAAGACTTAGGCCTCCTCTATCAGTTACAGGCTCCTCCAGTGCAGGTGCTGGGCCTCACCCATCAGACTGGGGGCTCTCTCAGGCGGGGACTTTGTCACTACCTCCTACAAGGGCTCCTCAAAGACAGGGAACCCACTGGCTTCACAGCCAAGACCCTCTAAAATAGATGACTCACCAGTGGATCTTGAAACACCCCTGGGGCCCTGTGTTCACCTGCCTGATGCCCCTGTTCTCTCCCCTTCCCCCACCCAGGGTTCACAGCCACCTTCAACATGGACACCAGGAAGCCCCGGGTCATCGCTGGCTCCAGGACTGCTTTCTTTGGCTACACGGTGCAGCAGCATGACATCAGTGGCAAGAAGTGGTGAGTGAGAGCTGCTGCCCGCGCCTAGCCCTGTACCATTGCCCGCCCAGCGCCCTCTACCCTACTCCGAATCTCAGCGGCTGCCTAGCCTGACCTCACTCTCTAGGGTCAATGACTTGACTTCTTGTCCCACCAGGTCAGAGGCTGATCAGCTCTGCCCTGACCACGAGATCTGGAGCATTCAGTTTCTCAGGTCTCTGTCTTCTTGTCTATGAAATGGGAATGAACGGCTCCTCACATTCTAGGTCATGTGACAAACGGTGGCAGGCACCTGGGGACCAAGAACTTACCCCCTCGCATCCTGCCTCAGGGACTCACTCTCATCAGTGGGGGCAGCATCTCTGCTCCTGTCTCCTTGGAGAGCCGTTGGGGGTCTCTGGAGAGATCTCTGTGTGTTCACAACCCAGACAGGGCAACAGTGAGACAGAGAGAAGTAACCTGAGACCAAGAGACAGCAGGACCAGAAAGACCCCAGGACCCCTCAGACTAGGGGCCATCAGGGGGAGGTGAGGATCCACTTCCAAATTTCAAATCACTTTATTGCAGCATATTTTACCATATAATTCACTCAATTTGAGTCTGCAAGTCAATGATTTTTTTAGTAAATTTACCAACTTGTACCATAATGACACAAATCAGATAGAATATTTTCACGACCCTAAGAAGATCCTTCATGCACATTTACTGTTAATTGCCCTTCTTGTCCCAGGTTGGTCTGTCGTTGACAGAAGGCAAAGCTTTCCTTCCTTCCTGGGATGGAAAGGGCCAGGCCTTGGTGTTACCCTTTTTGAAGCCTGTATTAGTCCATTTTCTGCTGCAATACTAAAGTACCTGAGGTTGGGGACCTTGTAAAGAAAAGTTGCCTGCTGAGCTCATGGTTTTGGAAGCTGAATCCAAGGTCAGGTTGGTCTCCTTGGTTCGGCCTCTGGTGAGGGCCTCCTGACTGATGGCGTCCCCATGGTGGGAGCATTGCAGAAGGGATCACACAGCATGACAGGAAGCCAGGCTCACTCTTATATTGAACACTCCTTATCTCCAGAAGTCACTCACTCTGCAAAGCTAGTATTAATCCTTTCCAAGGGGGATGCCCCAGTGACCTAATTACCTTGCACTAGGCTCCCTTCCTTGGAAGTTCCACGTTGCCAACACTGCCACACTGGGACCAAGCTGCCAGCATATGAACCTCTGGGGGGGTGAACTACATCCAAACCATAGCAAAGCCCCTTCAGGGGGACCACCCAAACACTCATGATGAATGTTCTAGATATGGAACATTTCCTGCACCCCACCCCTAGGCTGTGTCCCTCTGGGTAACCACTCTTCTGACTCCTCTCACCATAGATTTGCTTTGCTATCTTGACCTTCACATAGATGATATCATATCCGTTTATATTTGGCCTCTTTTACTCAATATTGCGTCTGTGAGGATTAACGTGTTGCCGAATATATGATATATACTTCACATTCTTCATTCTTATGTATTCCATTGTTACTGTACCATAATTTATTTATTTACTCTGCTACTAATGGGTATTTGGGTTGTTTCCATTTGGGGTTATTTCTGATGGAGTTGCTATAGCCTTCT
Organism: Marmota monax; assembly: GCF_021218885.2. NCBI lineage: Eukaryota > Metazoa > Chordata > Mammalia > Rodentia > Sciuridae > Marmota > Marmota monax. The sequence goes on from NW_026694865.1 coordinate 3,353,277, forward strand.
CATTGGTGGACATGTGTCCTCATTTTTATTGTATATAGACTCAGTGTTGGATTTGCGTAGATAAAGGGTAGGTATATGATCAACTTTAGGAGGATATGCCAGGCACTTTTTTTTTTTTCCAAAGTAGCTTGCCAATTTAAACTCTATCTAGGAAAACAAGAGAGTTCTAGTTGTTCTGCAGCCTCACTAACCCATGGCATTGGCAGTCATTTTAATTTTAGCTAGGCCAGTGGTGTGAAATGGTATCTCACCTGGATTTTGTTTGCATTTCTTTATTTACTGATGTTGTTGAACAACTTCTTATAGATCTATTGGCCATTTTGATATTTGCTTTTGTGAAGTGTCTGATGAGGTGTTTTGATCCTCTTTAAAGTTGTGTTATATACCTTTTTCTTTTTGATTTATAGAAGTTTATATACTCTCTGTACAAATCCTTTGTCAGAGAGAGGCATTGAAAATATCTCTTCCCGCTATGGAGCTTGCTTTTTCATTTTCTTAATGGTATCTTCAGATGAACAGAAGTTCTTAACTTCACTGAAGTTAAGTCTATCAATCTTTTTATGCTTAGGGTTTTTCATAGGTCCCATTTAAAAAAAAATTTTTTTTTTGCCTCTCCTCAAATCATAGATATACTGCTCTGTTTTCTTCTAGAAGTTTGATGTGTTTGCTTTCACACTTAGGTCAATGATTCATCTCAAATGAATTTTTTGTGGAAGGTGCAAGATAATTTAAGTCAATTGTTTTTGTTCTCCCCATATTGATGTCCAATAGGTCTGGCACCATTTGCTAAAAGATCATTTTCCCCCCTGAATTCTAGTGTTGTGTTTGTTTAAAATGGATGACCATGTATATGTGGGTCTATTTTTTTTATTCCCCTCCATTCTATTTGTCTATTTATCTAAATAGTGCACCAGTGAAAGACCGCTTTGTTACTATAGCTTTAAAATAAGTCTTAAAGCCAGGTATTATGAATTCTCTGCACTTGTTTTTCTTTGACAAGATTATTTTAGCCATGCCAGGTCCAGATTACTCCATAGAATTTTAGAATCAACATGTCATTTTTTCCCAGTAAAATTTGCTAAGATTTATAGATAAATAAAATCTTCACAGAACTGAATCTTCTGATCCACAAACCTATATCCCTTCATGTATTCATTGTTTAGAAATTTCTCTCAATAGTGCTTTGAAATTTTCAGCGTGAAAGTCTTGAATATCTTTTGCTACATTAATTCCTACACATTTTATGCTATTAAAAATGAAACATTCTTATTTTCTAGTACATAAAAATAAAACCACATTTTTATATAATGACATTTTAGCTCACAACTTTACCAAGCCATCTATTATTTCTGTTAGCTTGCTTGTGGGTTTTTTGGATTCTCTGTGTACACAATCATATCCTATGAAATAATTACAGTTTCATTTTTTTCTTTTCTATATACCTTCACTTCCTGCCTAATTGCAATGTCCAGAATCTTCAGAGCAAGGTTGAATAGAAGTGGTGACCCTGAACGTTCTTCTCCAGTATTTCATGATTAAATGAAATCTGAACTACAAAGTAATCACTTATTTATTGTAGAAACCTTCAGATTGAAGATGTTTTCTTCTACTCCTGGTTTTCTGAGGTTGGATTTTCAAACATTGTGAACAGTGTTTTTTCTATAACAATTGATATAATCTGGTTCTTTATTCTGTTAATATGGTTCATCACATTGGTTGGTTGAGTGGGGGATTTTTTTGGTTTGGGGGTAAATGTGTGCACGTGTGTGTTTTGCTTTGTTTTCGGTGTTAAATCAAATTTGCATTCCTGGGGTAAGCTTTACTTGTTCACCATGTATTTTTCTTATTATTCTTGGGGATTTGTTTCTATGAGACATTTGTTTCTATTTTGTTTCATGAGGTATATTGGCCTGTAAATCTTCTTTTCTGTAGTGTGTTTATCATGTTTTGGCATTGCAATTATTCAGACTTCATAAAATGTGTTGAAAAGTGTTCTCACTTTCACTATTCCCTGGTAGAACATAAGATTTGTATTATTGCTTCTTTAAAGATTTGGAAAAGTTCACCAGTACAGCATCTGGAGTTTTCTTTTGTGAGGAGATTCTTAATTACAAATTCAACTTCTTAAAGACAATGGACAACTTGGATTTCCTATTACATCTTATGTTAATTTGGGTAGCTTGTATTTTTTGTATTTTTTTTTAATTTGTTCTTTTTAGGTATACATGGCAGTGAAGTGTATTTTGACATATTTATACAAACATGGAGTACCTCTTATTCTAATTAGGATCTCAGTGTCGTGGTTGTACGTGATGTAGAAATTCACTGTGGTGTATTTACATATGTACGTAGGAAAGTTATGTCAGAATCATCGCACTCTTTTTTATTCCTGTGTCCTCTCTCTTCCCTTCATTCTTTTTAGATTTTTTTTAGATTCCCTTTGTCTAATTTACTGAACTTCTATTCTTCCCCACCCCGACATTGTTGTGCATTAGCATCCACATATCAGAGAGAATGTTCAACCTTTGTCTTTTGGGGATTGCCTTAGTTCTTTTAGCATAAGTCTCCAGATCCATCCATCTACTGGCAAATATCATAAAGTCATTCTTCTTTATGGCTGAGGAGTATTCCATTGTGTTTATCTACCACATTTTCTTTATCCACTCATCTGTGGAAGGGCACCTAGGTTGGTTGCACAGCTTAGCTCTTGTGAATTGAGCTGCTGTGAACATTGACATAAACATTACTGTAAACTACATTGGCTGTGTCATGGTAGTATGCTTTGGCTTTATACTGAGGAGTGGGATAACTGGGTCAAATGGTGGTTCCATTCCAAGCTTTTCAAGTAATTTGTCCATTTCACTCAAATTTTATTGTCAAAATATTATTCATGGGCTGGGGTTGTGGCTCAGTGGTAGAGCACTCGCCTAGCACGGGTGAGGCCCTGGGTTAGATCCTCAGCACCACATAAAAATAAATAAATAAAATAAAGGTATTTTTCCAACTACAACTTAAAAATAAATATTTTTTTAAAAAAAATATATTATTCATTAACTCCTATTATCTTTCAATATCTAAGATCTATAGCAACATCTACTCTACCCACATAATTTATTCTTATTGGTAATTTGTGTTGTCTCTCTCATTCTTGATCAGTCTTGCTATGGGTATATTAATTTTATTAAAGTTTTCTAAGGATCAGTTTGAGTTTTATTGATTTTTATCTATTAGATCTTTATTGTCTCACTGGTTTTTACTCTTTTTAACATTATTTCTTTCCATCCTCTAAATTTGTTTTAATTTGACTTTTTCTTCCTTCTTATTTAAATTGTTGATTTTATAACCCTTTTTTTCTAACATATGAATATAAGGCTATAAATCTCCTCTAAACATTGCTTTAGTTGCATCCCATAAATTTTGATATTTTCACTATTATTCAGGTTAATATAATTTCTAATTTTCTTCTTTGACCCATGAGTTATTTCAAAATATGTAACATAATTTCCAAATATTTGGAGACCTAGGTATTTTACTATTAGAGTTCTAATTTAATTCCAAGTGGTCAGAGAGACCCTAGATATTTTAAATCCTTTAATATTTGTTTTGTTACTAAAAAATGTCTATTTTAGTAAATTCTCAGTGCACTTGAAAAGACATCTATCCTTAGTTTCTTAAGCACATATCTATATATGTCAGTTAAATCAATATAGTTGGGTTTTGGTTTTTTTTGTTTTGTTTTGTTTTTGTTTTATCTTGTTTCGGTACTGGGGATTGAACTCAGGGGCACTTAACCACTGAGCCACATCCCCAGCCCTTTTTTGTATTTTATTTAGAGACAGGGTCTCACTGAGTTGCCTAGGGCCTCGCTAAGTTGCTGAGGCTGCCTTTGAACTTGTGATCCTTCTGCCTCAGTCTCTCAGGTCACTGGGATTACAGGTATGTACCATGCTCAATATGTTTTTTTTTATTCTCTTTTATTAATTTTTTTATTAGTTACACATGAGAGTACAATGATCTTCACAATTCATACATTTGAATCAAATGGGGTATAATTTCTCATTTTTCTGATTGTACAGGTTGCAGAATCACATTGGTCATGCAGTCACCCATATGCCTAGCATGAGTGCAGTCCTGGGTTCAATCCCTAGCACCACACCAAAAAAAAAAAATCAATATGGTTATTATTGTTCAAATCATCTGCATCCTTTCTGATTTTTTTGTATGCTTATTCTATCACTTTCTGATAGATTCATTAATATTCACATCTACTCTACCCACATCATTACCCTTTTTGGTGCTCTTAATTTTTTTCATACACTTCTGGTCCCATTTTTGGTTAAATTTTATTTAGCAAAAAAAAAATCCATTTAGTATTTCCTACTGTAGTGCATATCTGCTGAAAATGTTTCTTTCAACTTTGGAAGTTGGGGTTTTGTTTGCCTACCTTTATCCGCCTGCCTGAAAACATCTCTACCTCACTTTAACTTTCTTGCAGTACTGGGGATTGAACCCAGCCCCTCCCCACCCCACACACTAGGAAAGTGCTCTACCAGTGAGCCGTATCTCCAGCCCCTTTAAAGTTTTTGTTTAGAGACAGGGTCTCCCTAAGCTGCCCAGGCTGTCCTCCAACTTGCCATCCTCCTGCCTCAGCCTCCCAAGTAGCTGGGATTACAGGTCACCTCCACACCCAGCTTCTCTTTAATTTTTTAAGTGTCTCTTATCTAGTTATAGAATTCTAGGTTGGCAGATTTTCTTTTAACGTTTAAAAATGTCATTTCATTGTCTTCTGACTTAATGGTTTCTGTCAAGATGTCGACCTTCTGTTTTTATCATTCTTCTTTTGAATGAATATGTTCTTTTCCTGTGGTTGCTTTTCTATTTGACTTAAGTTCAGCAATGTGAATATGATAGATCCAAGTGTAGTTTTGTTCTGTTTTGAATTTGTCTGCTTAGTGTTTTCTTGAATCTGAGGTTGATACATTTCATCAGATTCGGAAAATCTTCTGTCTTCATTTCAAATATAACCTCTTTTTTCTTCTTAGAGTCTAATTGCTGTCTGATAAGCCTTCCTGCCATGGCTCCCTTTCCTTCCAGTTTATTCCCATTTCTCTCTTACTTTCTATTTATTTATTTTTTATTTCAAGACAGCGTCTTGCTAAGTTCTTAGGACCTCACTAAGTTGCTGTGGCTGGCTTTGATCTTGCCATCCTCCTGCCTCAGCCTCCCAAGCCATTGGGATTGTAAGTGTATGCCACTGCACCCAGCCTATTTGATTATTTTTAAGAGATTCTTATTTTGTTAAAATGATCTCTCTTTATTCCATTCGTCCATTTTTTTATTCTATTTGTTTTAACATATTAATCTTAACTATTTAGAAGTTTTTATTGATTAGAAATAATATCAGGTCTGCTTCCAGTGGCTATTTTATCTGATGACCATCAGGCACTTTTTACTGATTCTACACTTTCTTGGTAATTTTTTATCCTATGCTGAACATTGTGGATGACACATTATAGAGAATGTGGGTTCTGTTACCTTCCTTTAAGAATGCCATATTTTGTTCTGATAGGCAGTTAGATTACAGGTGAAGTCATAAGTCTTACCATGGCACCGTTTGGCCCTCAGTTAGGGTCGGCATCGTCTAGCTCTGCCCTTACTCCTGGGATATGGGATTCACTCTTAAAGCATGAACATCCCAGGGTCTCGGATGAAAGCCCAGGGTGTTCACCAAGATCTTTTCCTTCTGGCTGGGCCCAAACCCCAGCATCTCCCCAACACTTAGTGGGCAACCTCTAAATCTCTCTCTGTTTCTAAAATCCCTCCTCCTCCCGGCTGCTCTCTGGTTGATTTTCCACTCTCACACCCTGCAGACTCCGCTTGGGATACACCCCAGGCTCTGAGGGAGACATTTAATTGTTTGGGGGCTGTGGCTCTCTCTTTTCGGGGACCTGCCCCTCCGGATTCTAGTTGCCTTTGCAGCCCCAACTTCAGTGGGTTTCCTTTGTCCAGCAAGATGGCTGCACTCTGTACTCTGTTTTTCTGGAATCGATAAGGAATTTGCCCTTGGAGAGAGAGCCGGGGCAAATGTGGGCTCAGCCCTGTTCCTTCCTTCTCTCACATATCAAGCCCTGCTTTTTTTTTTTTTTTAAGGATTCTTTGTTATTGTTGTTGTTGTAATTAGTTATACAGGGCAGCAGAATGGGCTTTGACACATCACACATAAATAGAGTATAATTTCTTATTCTTCTGGTTGTACATGATGTAGAATCACACTGGTCATGAGGTCATATCTGTACATAGGATAATAATGCCAGATTCATTCTACTGCCTATCCCCATACCCTTCTCCTCCCTTCACTCCCCTCTGCCTAATCCAAAGTAACTCTATTCTTCCCAAGCCCCCCACCATCACTTGTTGTGAATTAGCATCCACATATCAGAGAAAACATTGGGCCTTTGATTTTAGGGGATTGGCTTATTTCACTTAGTATGATATTCTCCAGCTCCATCCATTTACAAGTAAACGCCATAATTTCATTCTTCTTTAAGGCTGAGTAATATTCCGTTTTACATATATATATATATATATATATCACATTTGCTTTATTCATTCATCTGTTGAATAACACCTAGGTTGGTTCCATAGTTAGTTTAATTAGTGTTAATTGAGCTGCTATAAACATTGATGTGGCTACATCACTATAGTATGCTGATTTTAAGTCCTTTGGGTATAAACCAAGAAGTGGAATAACTGAGTAAATGGTGGTTCCATTCCAAGTTTTCTGAGGAATCTCCATACTGCTTTCCATAGTGGCTGCATCAATTTGCAGTCCCACTAGCAGTGTATGAGTGTGCCTTTTCCCCCACATCCTTGCCAACATTTATTGTTGCTTGTATTTCTGATGATTGCCATTCTGGCTGGAATGAGATGGAATCTTAGAGCTCTGGTCTGTTTCCTATCCAGTGCCTGAAAATACCAGCTCCATGTAGTTGGTCCAGATTTTGTGGCTATTTATGACTGGAACTGAAAATCCTTCTCCATATTCTTTTATGTTAAATTGAACTAGCACTTTTCTGAGAAATCTTCATGGCCCCTCCTTTCTCATGGCTAGATTAGCTGCCCCTGCAGAATTCCATATTTCCCTTTCCACAGCGTTTTTCAAACAAACAGGATAACAATTGTGTTCAGTTGTCTTCTTCCTGAAGTCGGGGCATAATCCCCGGCCTTTAGTAGGTGCTCAAAAACATACCTGAAAAGGCTGAATTCATGGCGTAATCCTCCTCATCTAACCCAAACATAAATCCCATCCATATGTTTACGTGGTTCGATGGTTTGAACAGTAAGTTGAACTACCTTTCCTAAGATTGAATTTATTTTTATTAATATTTGTTTATTAAACATCCGCGAATAAATTTCACTAGAATCTGCAAAATATTGGTAGGAGCAAGGCATGGTTTCACTCTCAACTAACGCACAGACTGGTTGAGCAGACAATGCTAATATCCTTGAAATAATTTAAAAGCAATATGAAGCAAAAATATCACCTGGTATTAATTATATTCATCTTTGTGAGGTCACTTTCTCCATGAAGGCTTTCTGGGTCCTTCTCCTAGCCTAAAATGACCTTTCCCTCCCTAGCCTTCTCTCTAACAGCACGACTCATTTGCAGTGCTGAATTGGTGTCACTTAGGCTCACAGCCTTATTAGCCCCCAGCTTCATTTCCCCGCAGCCTGAGAGCCTCCAGCCAAACTCTAGTCAGAGTTTGACAAGAGGAATTCTTGGCCTGGAGTCTCATAGAAGAGGGGCATTTGAACAGGGTCCTTGAGGTTGGGCTTAAAGGAGCAGAAAAAATATGATAGAATCCACTCCTGGTTGCTTTCATTGATCTACATGCAACCAAGAGCACTGTGGGAAAGATACAGGGCCACACCCATCACAGAGAGGGACCTGAGCATGTGTCCTGTCACAGGTGACCGAGAGACACGGAAAGCAGCCGTGGTGCAGAACGGACAGGAGCACCCAGGCCTTTCAGGAATCGCTGTTGCATGGACCTTTTGCACGTCCAGCCTGACTGCTCCCCTCCCTGACCCCTCTATGGCCCCCACTCTCCCTGGTCTGCAGGCAGATTTCTGAAAGTTGTATCAGAGGACCCGGAGGTGTTGATCATTAGGAAGAGAGGTCGATGGCAGTGTCATTCGGGGGACAGTGGCTGACCATTATGCATGGCTCCTGCGGGGATGTTGGCTCAGCTCCTTGCTGGGGTGCCTCAAAAGATGGACAAGAGCAAGTAGGCAAAGGCCTCAGGGCAAGCTCTTGACCCTCCTGAACCTCAAGTATCACGTGGGACTGGACCCCTGTGTCTCAGGGAACGGGGCCGAGCTGTGTGCAGCTGGGAGCAGCGGAACCTGAAGCCAGCCTCTGGCCGTGGTTGAGGGCTCCCCAACCCAAGCTCTCCCTGCTCCTGGCACAGACCCGGCTGCCAGCCCCAGGGCAGAGCCTTGCTCACACCTGGGCCGCATCCCTGGAGGCTAACGGACCCCCTGGCGGGCTCCAGCAGGGAGATGGCACCTCTGAAGGCCCACCATCTCCTCCAAGGGGTCAGACAGGGACTTGCTGGTGGGGAAAAACCTAACTCCCCAGCTCCTGCCCGCACATCCAGGCCCCAGCGTTGCCCAGAGAGGAGCCCACCACCTGTCACCCACCACAGGAAATAGGCCCCGTTTTCCAGGTGTGAGCCTCATTTTGTGTCAAGAGCACAGGACGGTGAGCAAGAAGCTGGAGGATGAGGGGATGGGCCTGGGGAGGCGGCCATGTTCTGTTCTCACCCCTTCCCCTCCTACCCACGACACCCCCAACTCACAGCTCAAACTAGGCAAAGCGGGCTGGGCCCCAGGGCTCCCGACATCTTGAACAGCTTCCCATACGCTTTGGTTTTAGCAACAATGACAACGCTCACAGACATACCAAAAGGAAAGAGAAAACAAATTCCTCAGGGGCTGAGAGTTCTCTGCCCCTTTCTAAACCCTTGTGTATGTTCAGAGAAATTTGATCCACATGACTCTACTGCACTTACACTGGAGTTATTAAGTCAGCGCCTTTTAAGACCACTTGATGTCCCAGAAGCTCTGGTGCCAGGTTGGCAAAGGCTTCTCTGAGCCTTTGGTCCTCAGGAGCAGGAAGCTTCCTGGTGCTGAGAAGAAACAGAGTTGGGTCCCCAAGTCCTCAGTTGGTCCTTGAAGCTTTCACCCCTGGAGGCAGATGAGACCTCAGCTCTCTGAAAGGCAGGTCATTCTGACTCCTTCCCTCTGGGGTGTGGGAGACAGGGACCTGATGGTCCAGTGAGCTCCCAGGGAGACACCATTAATACATGATGGGCTTTAGAAACCAGAGTCCACAGCAGGCTCCCTGAGTACAGATTCAGAGACTCGGCAACTCCTAAGGAAAGTAGGGGTGTTCCCATTTTACAGATGAGGCAACTGAGACATCAAAGGAGGACATAGTGAGTGTCAGAGCCAAGTCTGAAGTCCAGCTCTTCTGAGCACAGGGACCTGGTTAGGCCCCAGGGGCACAGAGCAGAAGCAGTCCCGACCCAGGATGGTGTCCCCAGGGCCCAAAGCTAAGCAGTGTGTGGGAAGGACAGGCGCTGAGCCCGCCCAGGAAGAGAAGCGTGTGTTCAAAGAACCCTAACCCCAGCTGACAGACACCCAGAGAGGGCTACACAAAAGGATCTCGGGTTCACTGAGGGGGAGGCCATTTTCAGCATGGCAGGAGAGAGTGGCAGAGGGAGTTGAGAGAGGACTGAGAGGGTGGGCTTCCTCCTGTGCAGAGCAGAAAGGAGTGGAGCAGTGTGGGGAAGGGCGTGGGTAGGGGGTGAAGAGGAAGGAACCACCTTTAGAGAAAGGACCCCTCCCTTGAGGGTGGAGGAGAAGGTGCAGAGCACAGACCAGAGGCCCAGAGCTGGGCTGCGTGGGCAGGTGCTGGAGGGGCTGAGGGGCGGATGTACCATGAGGCAGAGGAGAGGGAGACTCAGAAACCTGAAAGACTCAGAGCAAGTCATCCACCAAGGCCAAGGGCAGGCACCGCCACCACCTCTTCCAAAGGCCTCTCAACCCTGGTCCACCTACCCTCCTGCGTCCCGGGTCTCAAAATTCACTAGCTGGTGTCCACCTAGACCAAACTCTAATTTGGCTAACGCGTTGATCTTTTATAATGGCTTTACGCACTGGCCTTCCTAGAAGGCAGGTTGACATTTCACTAAGGTCTTCCAGAGGGCCACCAATAGTGGACTTTCAGGTTCATCATAAAGAGAACCTGTGAGGAATCAACCCACAAAATCTGCTGTGAAGCCTAGGCCCAGGGGTGATGCCCCGTCCTCCACTCCCAGCCCCAAGGCAGGCTGACTCTCCTCTGCGGCTCTTTTCCATGGGCCTAGAGTGGGGGTCTGAGGGTAAGCACCGGCCTTCCACCTCAGCAGATAAGCGAAAGCATATCTGAGAGGCTCCTCGCTCCAGGAAATGTCTAGATTTAAAAATCACACAAATTGTGTTTCCTTCCCACTCAGCCACTTTCCAAACCACGAGAGCTTGAGCACATCACATCCAGATCCTGGATCAGGGTTTCTTCATTGGTAAAATGGGCATCATGATGCAAACCCCAAAGGGTTCTCACAAGGAGAAATAGGAGATGATGTGTAGAGCGTATTCTGGGAGGAAGCCGCAAGAGCTGTGTTCCTCCCTCCCTCCAGAAGGGAGGTGGTGTCCAGAGAGAGATTTCAAGGAAAGAGCCCCAGTTTCTGTTGTTAGAGCAGAAAGCTCCGTCATGTCCAAGCCTGTCCCCTCTCCACAGTGACGGTCAGGCCTGGGGCAGCCTTAGCCTTGACTGCTGCAGAAATCTCACCAAGATCTCCTGACTCTGGCCCCAGAGCAGGCTCCCGACACCACAGCACACAAATGTCCTCCACTATTTTCCTTTGGAACAGATAAAATGCACACCATGACTCACTCTGGTTAAAGTATAAATCACTACAGAAGCAAAGCCCAGGATAGGATGTCACCGCCCCCCACGAAAGCCAGAGAGAGAAGGCTACCTCCTGGGGAACACTGGCCCAAGGCCCCTGCCGCACCACCCAGCAGACCCTGGCAGGCACACAGGAGAGAAGAGGGAGAGCTCAGAGGGCTGGGATGGGGAGGACATCCAGACGGTTGTCCTCGCTGGGACCTCCAGGCCCTCAGAAGCACGAAGAAGCACAGAGAGGAGCCAAGGAGGGCCCTGGGTCCCAGAAGCCAGCACCAACTCTGGGGTCTGTGGTACATTCCAGATGCAGCCTGCAGATGGTGTCCAGGGCTCCTTGAATCTCTGGATTTCTTTGTTCTCCTTTTTCTTTTCATTTCTTCACTCTTTTCTTTTTCTTTCTTTCTTTTCTTTAATGCCAAACCAACACCGGCAGTCCCAGGACTTAAGGCATGTTGGTGAAGCCCAGGTTACTTCTGGCACCCACCAACTGCACGAGCAGAGGTGGGGACAAGGCCAGTCCTTGTGGCTGCCCACTCTCCTTGGAGCTCAACTCCAAGGCAGGAGCCAACCGCTGCGTGCTTTATGGGTAGGAAGATACACAATCTCAGGAGTGGAAACATTGAAAAGAAAATCTCCTGGTTACTAACCTCCAAGAAAGAAAATAAATTTAATGTGGGCAGTTCAGGGGAGCCAGAAAGACCTGCCAACTCAGCATCTTCTCCACCAGCCTCTTCCCACCCCCACCCGCAGCCTACGGGCCCTAAGGGCTCCTGTCCTTTTCTGAAAGCCATCATTCATTCTGTGACCCCAACATCCTTCCTAAGTCCAGTGCAGGAGAGAGAAGAGGAGCCCCTCACATGAGGGGGAGAATAAGCTAATGCTGAAATGCACTCCGTCGTGAGAGTGGAGGTACCTCATTTCCCAGATTTGCCTTTGGAAGCCTGACGTATCCGGCCCTCCTTGTCCTGTGAGTTCTGCACCCACGGATTCTACCAACTGCAGATTTTTTTTTTTAAAGAGAGAGAGAGAGAGAGAGAGAGAGAGAGAATTTTTTAGTGTTTATTCTTTAGTTTTCGGCGGATACAACATCTTTGTTTTGTATGTGGTGCTGAGGATCGAACCCGGGCCGCACGCATGCCAGGCGAGCGCGCTACCGCTTGAGCCACATCCCCAGCCCCCAACTGCAGATTTTTTAAATTCTGGAAAAAAAAATGTGTGTACTGAACATGCACAGACTCTCCCTTGTCATTATTCTCTAAGCAAGACATTATATCACCCATTTACATAGAGTTTACATTATATTAGAAATTATAAGTAATATAAAAATGGTTTAAAGCATATGGAATGATGTTTGTAAGTTATGTGCAAACACTGTGACATTTTACACAGGGACTTGAGCATCTGTGGCTGTTAGTCCCTGCAGGGGTCTTGGAACCCATGCCCTGCGGGTACCAATGGATGACTTCACTCATGGCTCCTTAGCCATTAATGTGCCATTATCTGCAATTATCATAAATGTCACTAGAGGGCACAAGAGGGCCCAGGAATGAGCACCAATCATGTAGGCTTCCCACAGATGTCACCCACAGGGCGGCCTGCACTTCCACTCAGTTAGGCCATACAAGGAAAAGCCACACAGGGCAATATGTGTGTTTAAGGTTACACACAATTAAAAAACAAATCTTTGGGCTATAAAGGCCTTTCTCACTAGTCTTAACTGTACTCAATCCCAGTTAACCTAGCCCTGGTTTTCCCCAGGCTTGGATAGAATGCCTCCCTTTAACTTTCCTGACTCCTTCTGAAGAATTGTGGGTGTTTGGGATCTCGAATTCTTTCAGGGAGCCTTCCTCCCCTATCTGAGCTCTCTCTTCCTGGGACACTTATAGCCAACGGCAAGATGCTTGTCACTAACTTGAGACCGTCTGGACACGGTCTCTGTGGTTTTCTGTTGAATTCCCAAACCCTCCCCACTTTCCTTCTTGGTTATTTTCTTCCTGTTTTAGCTGTGATGAGTCACCCCTGAGCCAGGGATGCAGAGACACATGGAGGGGGGATGTGAGAAAAGCCAACTAGGAGAAATGGAAAACGAGATGGGGAAAAGAAAGACAGAAAGAGAAGATGAGATGGAAAATGGGGAGCTACGAGGAGAGTACAGAGAAGGGAGGCCGCGAGCCCCCCCGGGTGGTCTTGGCCTCTATTCAGTTTTGCATCTTTGGTGTGTGGCTCAGGCCCACAGGAGAAGAGGAAGAAAGGAAGAGGATGATTCTAGAAGTCTAGATAGGACTTACGCTGGTCTCAGGGAAGCCCAAATCTGGACACCCTTACAAAAGATCTGAGGTCCATGGAGAGGCTGAGCCAAGACGAAGCCAGACAGGCAGGGAGGGAGGTGGCGAGTGGTGGCCTGTCCCCAGACAGCTCGCTCTGTGTCCACTGCACCTCCCCACTGCTGAGCCCACGGCTCTAACCCAGGAGAAGGACATTTCCCAAAATGACAGACCACACTCTCCAGTGGCTGAAGCCCTTCTGTTTCCATATGGCTTCTCAAAATAAGAGCAATCCTGGGAGAATAACCATTGTCATAATCCAGGGGGAGAAGGAGAAAGGAAATCTGAGCTTTGAACCAGATGGAGAGGGCTTTGAAGGTGTCTGCATGATCGGGATTCCCTGGTGCAGTATGGAGCTGGCTTCCGTGTTCTCTGCCCTCCTGCAGCCCGTCTGCCCCCCGGGGGTAGGAGCAGGGAGGAAGGGAAGGCCCAGAAGCTGCCCCTCGGCCAGCCAGGGAGTTAGCCTTGAAATGGGAATGCCATCTCCCTGTGGTGGGGCGCTATGAGGAATAAGTACTTCAACATCAGGGGAAGCCCCTAACACCTGGATGAAATCAACTTCCTCTAAATATTCATTTATGCATCCATTTATTTGCTTACTCATATAAAGTGTTTTGAAAATATGAATGCATGTCCCAGTGATCATTAGCTTTTCTCTTTTTTGGTGCTAGGGATCAAACCCAGGGCCTCACACATGTTAGGCTCTACCCCTGGGCTAACCCATCCCTATTTCTTGATGGAGCATCCTGTCCCCATCCCCAGACAGCCAGGTTCTCCATTATTCCAAAGTCTAGTCATCCGGGGGCTCCCAAAGCTGGCTGCCGGACAGATGACCTGTGAAAACTAGTATAGAAGAAAGGTATCTCCGTCCAGCTTAAGATTCACCACAGCAGCAAGGTGTGGTGATGCACACCTGGAACCCCTGTGACTTGGGAGTCTGAGGCAGGAAGATCAAGTTCAAGTCTAGCCTCAGCAACTGAGTGAGATCCTGTCTTGAAATAAAAATAAAAGGGGCTGGGGATGTGGCTGCAGGGTGAAGTGTCCCCAGGTTTAATCCCCAGTAATGAAGAAAAGAAAAGGAACCAAAGCAGAATATCTAGAGGTGTTCCCGGGATCTGTTTTTAAGCATCCCCAGCTAAGTCTAAGCCCAGCCCGGGCTGGAACCACTGGCCTCATCCTTTGTGAGAGGTCTGTGAGCACTCACAGATTTGCGGTTCAGTTCCTCCTGTCCTCGAAAGGGACCTTCAGTGCCTAAATCCAAAGGAGTGACCAGTGGCAGGAGGCTAGAGGCCCTAGCAAGCAGGTCGGGGTAATGCAGGGGAGCATTGTCAGCACATGTAGGTCCCTCACCGTCTGTCCACCCTCAGCTACTTCAGAGTTCTCTGGACAAGTGAGGGGCCAGGAAAGGCATGTGGGCTGAGGAGAGGGGCCGGGAGGAGTGGCACAGGATGCGCTGCCACACTCTGTGGAGGCAGGGACTTGTCCAACCCTCTGGGCCTGCCCAGGCACAGTCTTCACCTTCAAAATGACACACAGGCCCTGGCACCCTCTGGACTCAGAGCCACCTCCCTCCCTGGGCCCAGCCCTTCTTCCTCAGCATCATGCAGACCTCCCTGGTGGCTGAGCCAGGGGCTCTCCTCCTGGGCCCTTGATAGTGTCATTCTCCACACCCCGCCATCAGTGGACACAGGTCCGTCCGCGCTCCCCAGTCGGAGGGCGAGGACCGTACTTCACACCTCTGCACCGTCACAGCACCGGGCACACAGGAAGCCCTTGTGGCCATTGCTTGGCTGATTCTGTCCAAGTCCTTCATTTAGAGAAGCAGAAATTGAGGCCCAGGAGGGCAGGTGACTCAGCCCAGGTCATTCACCTCATCTGGAATAGATCAGAGTCAACCACAAACACATCAAAAGGCCGAGAACCAAGGAGTGTCCTTTTGGTCTCCGGGCCTTCTCCTCCTTCTGCACAACCCAGGTGCATGTGGTTGGTGGGAATAGCCCTGGACACAGTGGGGACAATGAGGATCCTGGGTGTACCTCAGCTGAGGGTGCAGTCTGGGGAAATCCTGGCATTCCCGGGCCCCGCTGTCGCCCTCCGTCCAGTGGGGATGGCCCTCGCTGCCCAGCCACCCCTGGTCGTGGGATGATGGAGGGAGCCTGGGTGTGCCCCCCAGTCACACTCTCACCAGGAACCCAAGGCAACACCTGCCTGGGGCGGAGGGCAGGGGAGCTGAGGCCCTTTCCCCGCTACCACACAACAGCTAGGGAGCCATAGACCCACACACTCCAAGAAGTTAAACTGCACGTTCCACTGAGAAACATCTGTGCAAACTGCTGCGTTTCCATTCCGTTTTCAGAGGGGAGGGCTGTCATAACACTGAAAGGAAAAACCCTCTGAGCGTGACCTGGAAAGTCCAGGAGCATTTATCGGGCATGTCAAAAAGAGAAGGGGGGAGGTTACCCTGCTCGCTCAGCCCCTTTGGGGAGAACGAACCAAGGACACCTCCCTGGGAGAGTGGTCCCAGAGTACACCAAGGACAGGGGCCATCTGCGAAGGCGACCCAGAGTGCTCACCCGAGCTCTGCTCCTGGCTGCTCCCCAAGAAGCAAAGTGAAGACACGCTTGTCACTGCAGAGGGAACAGCCTGGCCATCCGTGTGCTCACTTATTCACTCAACAAACAACCATTGAGCCTTGACTGTGTCCAAAGTGCCTTGACCAACACTGAGGCAGAGTCAATGTGGGTCAAGGTCTTGCTGCTCTCTGGAGGCAAATTATCAACAGGAGAGAAAAGACACGAGAGAGAAAAGACACAAGAGGCACAAACAAAGCATCATCGGGGGAACTGAGGGAGCTTTCGGGGGAGAGATCAAGGAAAGCTTCCTGGAGGAAGAGGCTCCGAGGGGCAGGTTCCATCAGAAAGTCTGGGATGAGGGGATTCATGCACAGAGGCCAGCGGGGGCCTGTTGAGAATGGACACGAGCCTGGCATGGGGAGAGGCGCAGAGTGGGTGATCCCCTTTGACAAGATGGCACAAGGTGGCGCCTCCCGTTCCTCATAGCAGAGGGTCAGGTGCTTCTGTCAACCTGGACGAGCACAGGCTGTGCGGTGGCCCCCCTCACTCTTCCCTCTTCTGTCCTAAGTACTTCTGCAGTTTAGAGGAAATGGCTGTAAGCTGAGGTGGACCCCAAAGCTGCCAGGAGCAAACCAGAGAGCCAGGCTTGTGAAATCAATGTCAGTGACATCGACGACGCTTGTCAACAGGGGTGTACCCGAGACACAAGGCCCAGCCCTTGGAGTTCCCACTGTGCGTGGGCTCTGTACCCGCGAGTCTTGGGCTACACACAGCTAATGGTGCCGGGGAGCGTTTTCACAGATCTGCGATGATGAAAGGCTTGTGTTACAGAAGGATGTCTTGAGGTCCCTTAAACAGCTGTCAATAGGGAAAGGCCGGAACCATCGGAGTCCCCGTCAACAGGACAGTGGTTTAAAGTAGACACCAGGCACCTCTCTGAAGCAGGCGGGGCTGTGTGATGTCTCAGACCGGCCCCTCCTGATACCTGGGGCTGCAAAGGCCGTTCCAGCCCATAAGTCCCCTCTGTCCTTCCCTGCCTCTCTCTGACTAAGGGACCTTGCACTGTGGACACTCCTCGCTCTGTCCTCACCCGGCAAACAGCCACTCCTTGACTGGCACTGTCTGTGTGTGATCTGCCATTAGAAAGACCCCGTGAGGAGGCCTGAGCAGAGCTGGGAAGCAGGCCTGGGCTATTGGGGGTCCTCAACTGTTAGGACCCCTCACCCCCTCAGAAGAGATGCAGCCCCAGAAAGATTGGAGTGGGGTCCACACAGCAGGGGCCTTGTCACAGGGTGTCATTGACATAAACTGATGCAAAAAGGTGTCCTTGTGAAAAATAACAAAGTGGGCCGGGCACACTGACACACGCCTGTCATCCCAGCAGCTTGGGAGGCTGAGGCAGGAGGATCGCGTGTTCAAAGCCAGCTTCAGCAAAAGTGAGGCTCTGAGCAATTCAGTGAGACCCTGTCTCTAAATAAAGTACAAAATAGGGCTGGGGATGGGGCTCAGTGGCCAAGTGCCCCTGGGTTCAATCCCCAGTAACCCCCCAAAATAATAACCAATTGAGGAAAGTGTGTTTTGGAGCTATGGCTGTAGCATGATTCCAGATTTCCTGTCCTCCACATCGTCAGGATGATCGTCCCCACCCCGTGCTGCTCATGGCGGTTTCTGATGGGCTCGTGGGGAAAGCCAGGCAGAGACTTTCTGGTTTGACTTTGCACAGATCTGCAGCATGAATGCTGAACAGCAAACGTGATCACCTTTATAATCGGAAAATAATTGAACCCTGCTTTTAAAATGTTGGAACCAGTTAATGGATGTAGGTATTTCTTATACGTTTCCTTCTGACCAAGAGAAATATTGAAAAATGAATAAATAAAACCAACGGAGGACCACTTCAGGACAACAGAGGACAGAGCTGGAGTCAGAGCCCTGAGGGAGTTCAGAAGTGCTCCACCCCCCAACAGAGGGGCTCCTGTCCCTCCAGAGGGTCAGAACCCTCTGGAGGCAGGCAGGGGAACTCGCATTTGTCACTCTCTGGGGGATCAATTCTGATGACCAGCCAGGCTAGGAACCACTACCCTTCGGAACACCAGAGGGTAAGCAGCCCCATTTGGCAGATGAGGACACTGAGGCCCAGGGCAGTCCCCAGCTTTGTTTCAGGCCTCAGTGTGGCCTCTTTGGTTCTTCCACTAGAGCCTGCTCCACTCTTCCAGATGGGTCCCCAGGGGTTGGGACAAAAGTACCCCATGGTCCCAAACTTCAGACTGTGGGGTTACAGTCACCTCTAAGCCAGATGACTGGCTCGTCACACGACAGCTCTACTGAAGGCCCTACTGTGTGCCCAGTGCTGCTGTGGAGTGGGGTTGCCTGTAGGAGCAACCTGACGGGCAGGTCCTGGCTCCTTGCTGCCCAGATGAAGAGCATATGGAGAACCCAGCAGCTGGGCCCAGTGCTGAGGTGAGGCGGGCGGTGACGTGGGAGTGACAGGAGGTAGAAAGTCCTCTTTGGGGAGGTGTCCTTGGACCTAAGGGGTGACAGAGAAGGCCCCGTCTGGGCGCAGGGTGAAAGTGGGGCGGAGAAGCACTCAGCAGTGAGGTGCTAAGGGCCTCAGAAGCGTGGAGAGAGGTGGGAATTCAGGGCCTTGGGCCCAGCATGGGCCACCGTGGCCACGTCCCCGAGTACGCCCACCCACACTTTTCAGGCTCAAGTGTGCCTCAGCGTCTCTGGAGGGCTGCAGGAACAGAGACACTGGGCCCGCCTCCAGGTCCGGGTTCCATGGTGGTCTGGGCTGGGGCCCAAGCTGGGGCCTGTCCCACAGCCTCCCAGGGGGCTGATGCCTCTGGTCTGGGAGCCTCTGTGACCTCCACTGCTCGTTGTAATTACCCGCTGCCCGTCTGTCCCTTATCAACCCGGAGGGCCCCTGAAGCCAGGGAGGGTGTCCTGGTCACCATCCTGCCAGTGCTGGGTGCATTACTGGGGACTCATTTTATGTTCAGGAATCAACAAATGAAGGAGGGTGGGAATTGTGAGCCACACAAAATGATTCATAGAAAACCCTTGGAATGTAAGACTAC
This sequence comes from Marmota monax, assembly GCF_021218885.2. NCBI lineage: Eukaryota > Metazoa > Chordata > Mammalia > Rodentia > Sciuridae > Marmota > Marmota monax. The sequence goes on from NW_026694865.1 coordinate 3,372,265, forward strand.
AATGTGTATTTCCTAAGAGCAATCCAGAGAAACTGTGTAAGTGTATGGGAAGAGATTTACTATAAGGAATTAGTTCATGTGAATTCAGAGGATGGCAAGACCATCATCTGTGGATGGTGGAGTACTCTCCAAAGACTGGCAGCCTTGAGATCCAGGAAAGCTGTTTCGATTCAAGTGTGAAGGCAGGGAAAGTCTGACATCCCAGTTCAGTTGCAGTCAGGTGGGCAGAATCCCTTTCAGTCTAGCGCAAGTTCAACTGATTAGGCAAGGCCCACCCACCTTGGAGCAGGCGATCTGCTTGACTCAGTCTACAGATTTAAATGTTAGTACCAAAGACTTTCATGGAAATTCCCAATGATGTTTGACCCGGGTACCCTATGGCCTAGTCAAGTTGACATACAATTAACCATCACGTATGTGTGTTGAAAACACTCACACAGGATTTCCACCGCGATGAGGGTTTTACAGAAGCAGGGAGAGTCGTGCTGACAGATGGAGGGTCCCCATTTTTCTCGACACCAGCACTCCAGGCCTTGCCAGGTGTCTGAGCCAAGGCCTGCAGAAGCTCTGCTTCCAGCCCAGCAAGGCCCTCGGTCCCCGGCAGGCTCCCCCAGCACACGGGAGCCCCAGCCAGTGCCCGCAAGCCCCCGTGCGCAGGCCCCGGCTTGCTGTGCTCAGCGCTGCCTGGCCCCATCTTGAATGCATTAGCCACCGGCTCCCACTGGCTGGAGGAGATTACATTTTCCATGGAGAGAGTGGGAAAGAGCAAGGAATAGTCTCTCCTTTGTTCCCTGGAGCTCTTGCCCGAGCAAAACCCCCTCCCCAGTGCTCCTATCTGATTTCAGAAAAGGAGAAATGAAGCCAGGAGAGACTGGGGACAAAAGGCCTGGTGTGGGTTTGAGCAGCGGGGGAAGGGCTGGGCGAGGCACAGGTGACGGGAGAGGAGAAGAGCCAGGCCCAGCTGGCTTGGCAGAGGACAGTGTCCCCAGGATGTTCCCTAGGGTGAAAGAGCACTGTGCGTGGAGCCCAGCTCTGGATGGGCCCTCCGCAGGCTGGTTACAGCCCCGTCCTGAGCCTCAGGCACAATCGCCCTGCCAGCCTCACAGCTGTCCTGGTCATAAAAACCCATGGCTTCTGAGCTGCGCAGAATGTGAGTCATTAAAGTGAAATGGATCATCAGTGAGCCAGGCCTTACAGGGAGACCATGAGACTATCCAGGAAGGGGGCTAAGCCCACGTCTTTGCCCTTCCTAGGCAGCCCCCTGCCAACCTCCCAGCTCAGGACCAACTGCAGAGGCAGGTGGTCTTTCCCCAACACCCCGTGGCCTTCAGTGCTTGTGGCCTCAGGTGTCTGCGGTCTGCTGGGGAAAGACCGGGCTCACACCTGCCTCACCAGACACGACCGATGAAGGGCCTGGCAGGGCCTGGAGCTCCAGCCCCACCTCGGCTCTCCACCCTGCACGGCTGGAGGAAGCACCCCTTGAGAGTTAGGACACCAAGCAGCAGCACAGCTGTACCAGCCCCGAGGTCTGGGACCCAGCACTTCCTCGCTCTGGGCCCTGGATGCCCTCTGGGCCCTCGTTCAAGGTTGGCCCAAGGAAATTTCCCCAGCTCTCAGTCTCCCGGCCAGTTACCGGGTAACTAGAAACATCTGGAGCGCAGGGTACCCTGTCCAAGTGGCTGTTGTAAGTGGGATGCTCACAGAACAAAGGGGCTTCTGTTCCCCTGAGGCTGGGCGGTGGGCAGGGGACAGTTTTACACATTCAGTTCAACAGAGAGAAATCCCGTACTTGGTGTCGGTGATCCCGCTGGGTGAACCTAGGGTGGGGTGGGGTGGGGGATGAGCAGCCTGGTAATACCTGGGATTTCTAAAGATACTTCTAGCTACGTAGGTTTTCTTTTCCCTTGTCCACTCAAAAGTTAGGATTTTTTAGTTATAATACGTGCAAACCCAATCCAAACCCTTACGCAGTTAATGGTGATTGCTGCCCTTATATCTTTGACATTGAGCAGCAGTGTGAACTTCCAGTGTACTCTCATCCAAGGGGTTACGATCTCAGCAGGTCTCCAGTTCCTTCTCCTCCCACACTCAGTGTCAGCTCACACCCCTCATCCTCACAGGGTGGCTGCCATCAGTCCAGGCCTTGCATCTATCCACCACAGCACCCAGAGAAAAAGACCAGCGTGGCCCCTGTGTCCTAAGCACAAGTCCTGAGCTTCACTCTGACCAGGATTACTGGAGTCACATGCCCTCAATGCTAGCATCACTCTAGCTGGCAGATAAAACTGGTCCAACCTGAGCTAGGTGCACATTGACATTGTCATATACATTTACACATAGCATGGGAATGCATGTCACCTCTTTTTTATGACAGAAGATTGTAATTTTAAAAGTTGACGGTCAAACATGCCTGGAAGGATGGCGCTCAGGATAGGAAGAATTCACCTGAGCCGCACAGGCTCGTGGCTCCTTCTCTCAGCCTGTGTCCTGCTGGGAGCCACAGAGCCCAGATCCTGGCAGGGCCATGTGCAGCCTCCTCAGGTGGCCCCCTCCTCCGTGAGCCTCCTCCCTCGGTGAGGCCCTGCTGCAGAGCTGAGGCTGAAATGCCACTGCCAGTTCCCCATCAGCTGACACCACCTCCCTGCGCCTTCACAGGAAGCACACAGAGCCCGCAGCCGTGACTCACGCACAGAGCCCGTGGACAGGGCCCCATGCCCACCGCAACCTGCAGGGTTCGCTGCGTTGCCTGGTGCCCATGCCAGAAGAGATTGGGTGTCCAGCCGCCAAGAGGCACCACAGGCCCTGGGGCTGCGGTGGCTGCATGAGGCTGAGCCACAGGGGGTAGCAGGGGCTGCCAGACCCCAGGAACCATTTGGCTGGTCTTGGCGGTGACGTGGACATTTTCCCTGCGCTGCAGCAGTTATCCCCTCAAAGTGAGACTGAATCATACCCTCCAAACCTCAAGCCCCACAGACACACGTAATGCCCACACCCCTGAATGGGGAGGAGGGCTGACCCCGGCCTCCCTTCGCAACAAAGGAACATTTGGGGCAATGCAGGAAGCTGTCTCACAGGAGCTCCAGTCCCAGCCTGGCCGCAAATGATCCGAGGGACCTCTGTCAGCTCTTTCTTGGGGCTTCAGTTTCTACATCTATATTGTGGGTAGAGTAAGCCCTGCCCTGCTCCCCCAGAAAGTGCCAAGGAGCCCCAGAGAAATGAGTCTGGGAGAATGGAGATGGGACTTGGGAGCAGCCTTTGTTCTTTGAGAAGGACAAAGCCCTGTCCTGTTACAAACTTGGGGTCACAGTGACTTGGTGGATATGCTGCCAGATCGTCCCATCTTGGCCACTGCCAGGACACGTTTCCTCCAGGAAGCCACCAGTCTTATGTGTAACTTTCCCAGACGTGGCCCTGCTAGCCCCATGCCTCCTAACACCGTGGCTTTCCATAGTCTTCCTGGGAGGACGGCGGGACCGGAATCGCTCACCCAACTTCAGAGCCAGGAAAACCAAGGTTAAAAAATTCAGTGATTTCTCAAGACCACTCAGCAAACTAGGGACAGGGCTGGGAGGAAGACTCCGCTCCTGGACTCCTAGCCCAAGGACCTCACCCTCTATGGGGCCCCTCCAAGCAGGCCACAGGGGCCTCAGAGGTCTACTTTACAGAGAAGAGTTGTGGGGATCCTGCCCTCGCCAGGCTGGTCCAGAAGACAGCAGTGGCTTTTCTGATTTAGAACATGAAACGCCAAGGCTCCCAGAGACACCCTGAGGTGCTCCTTGAAGACACTCTGTTCAAAAAGCACCACCAGCCAGCAGAGTCTTCAGGAGAAGACACCCCTCAGGAGGACTCAGCCACCTGTCAGGGGGACCTTAAAGATGGAAGTAGCTGGAGAAGCTAGCGAGGAGCCCTTGCTTGACTGCTTTTTTGTAAAGTGGTACTGGGGGTTGAACCCAGGGTGCTCTAACACTGAGCCACAACACCATCCATTTTATTTTTTGAAACAGGGACTGGCTAAATTGCCCAGGCTGCCCTGGAACTTGCAATCCTCCTGCCTTAGTCTACTGGGCTTATAACGTGGGCCAACACGCTGGCTCAAGCTTCTTTACTGGCGGATCTCTCTCTCTCTCTCTCTCTCTCTCTCTCTCTCTCTCTCTCTCTCTCTCTCTCTCTCTCTTTCTCTCTCTCTCTCTCTCCCCCTCCCTCCCTCTCCATCTCTCCCTCTCCCCCTCCCTCCCCTCCTCTCCCCCCTCCTCTTTCTCTCTCTCTCCCCACCCCCACACCTCTCTGGAAAGAATGAAGCAGCCTTGACCACACAATCACTCCCAGAAATAAGAAGCCAAAAATCATGTCGTCTAGACAAACAGATTTTATAGGTCCAATTAATTCCTGCCAGTCAAAAATAGGCATGTTTAATAAGGGGCTATATTTAGACTCTGTCATTATCTGGCTGCCCAGGGGAGAAACCTCAGTTCTTATTTCACAGACACTTAATTTCAAACAGAGTTCTGTCGATCTCCCCTTGGGACCAGGCTTCCTTTCCTCACACCCTGAGCTGGGCTGGGGTGGGGGCACAAGGCGTCTGACCACGAGAAGTTACTTACGTCCTGTGCTCCTGAGCCTGTGGGCATCTCCTCTCAACCATCCTAAGCCAGAAAACAGCTGAGGGACTTTTCTTTGGGCCACGTGATGGGTAGCAGGCAACTACCAAGAGAATACTGTTTACAGGACTCCGGAATGACTCCCTGGTCCCTCTGTCCCCAACTCCACCTATCTCTTCTTCACCCCCTGGAACTAGGAGCCTCCCAGGGCCATCGTGAGTGTGGCAGCCATCCCATCACAGCACTGCTGTCTCTGGGAAAGAGTACCCTCTCCAGTTACTATTGACCATTAAGGCCTGAACAGAGAGCCCGCCGGCACCTGTGTCCTAGAGGGCTCTGGGTGTGCCAGATGACCCTCATGAGCTGGAGGCTTCGCTTCAGGTCAGACTAGGACTCCTGTGGTCTTCCTGACGGTGCTGCCTTCTGGGGCCTGGAGATGATAGTGGAGGGGGCTGTCCAAGGTGGACATCTCCCTGACCTCAAAGATGAGCCCACAGCCCAAGGTCATAGGCTTCTCCTCCCAGGCCCTGCCTATAGGGCTCAGCCAGGCCAGGAAAAAGTGACTAATCACTATTCCCTAGAAATATGTACAAAGATCATTTGTTTCCTGTGGCTGCTGCAATAAATGTGCACAAGTGAAATGGTTGAGAACAACAGAAATGTCTTCTCTCACAGACCTGGAGGTCAAAACCGAAGCAGTGGCCCCTCTGCCCGCCTCCTGAGGCCCCCAGGGAGAATCCTTCCTCAGTTCTTCAGTTTCTGGGGGCTCCAGGCACCCCTTGGCATGTGGCAGCAGTCCAGCTATGTCCCTCCATCTTCACTTGGCCTTCTCATGTACTTCTATTCTGTGTCCCTCATAAAGACACCTGTCATTGGATTTAGGGGCCACCTGGATAATCCAGGGTGACCTCAACTCTAGGTCCTTAACTTTGTTCCATCTACAAACCCCTTTCCTCCCCACAAGTTCACAAGGGGAAGGCCCAAGCAGAAGCCCCAATTAGCAGGCCACCCTGGCCACCCCTTCACCTTCCAGCTGCCTTGTCCACCTGAGCAAAGATACAGTGACCACTGAGCAATGTGCCCAATCTCTCTCAGCTCAGCTGACAGATTCCCTGGTGAGATGAACAAGGACCCTGCTGATAGTGACAGATAGTGACAGATGGGCAAGACTCTGGCTCCAAAAGCATCATTCCTCTGCAGCACGACCACCTCGATCCACCTCTCCACTTGACAAACTCCTAGTCACCTATGAACACCCGGCCCCACCAGCACCCACTCCTTAGGCAGGGACTTGCCCCTCTTGTTTGTCGCAGGGCCTGTGTGGCCTTCCTCTCTGCATCTCCAGACCTCAGCACCGGACCCCAGGGGAGCTGGATTGCGGTCCAGGCCTGAGGCCCTGGCTGCTGCTCCAGGCCTCCTCCCCGCCCTGCCCCGGCCTTTCCTCCTCGCTGCCCGCCAGGTCCCATCCTCCCCCAGGAAGAAGTGCCTCCCCAGCACCTCTGCTTTCTCCCCTTCCTCTGCAGGCTGGTGGTGGGCGCCCCTTTGGAAACCAATGGCCAGCAGAAGACAGGAGATGTGTACAAGTGTCCAGTGATCCAGGGGAACTGCACCAAGCTCAACCTGGGTAAGTGTGGCCGCTGCTGTCTTCTCAAAGAGGCCGCCTCGTCCAGTGTGAAGCAAGCTCTGAGGCATGTCCATGCTCACGGTCCCCTGGCTCCTCTCAGCTGTCCCATGAGTGGCCCTGGCTGTTCTCAGTGCCCTGATATTACAGAGGAGGAAGCCAAAGCCTGGGGAGGAAGCAATTCCCCTCAGTCACGTGGCTTATCAGGGCCAGATGGGCTTCGAAGCCAGGCCTCTGGCGTCCGCGGCTGCGGCTCTTTGAGTTTTCTCTCCCAGCAGGAGAAAACCATTTCCTGTCTTCTTTCTGATTTTGAAATACTAACAGCAGTAGCTGACACTCAAGGATCTTAGATAATGTCCACCATGTGCGGGCACTTTTAAGGTATTTTGGTTCACTTAACCCCCTCAACACCCATCTGAGATGGAACTATTGGACAGAAGACAGAGCGATAGCACTTGAAGTGAGGGCACCTGTCCCACGTTGTCCAGTGAGTGCGCAGCAGGGCCTGGACTCCAGTCCACCATCTTTGGCTGTGCTGACCATTGAACCGCACTGCCTTTCTGAACAAAGGCTTTTCCTACTAAAGTGCTCTCAGGTCTATTCTGGAGCAGGAGGACGGGAGATGCCGGGAGCAGCCACAGTCTCCAGAGCCCTCAAAATCCACTGGGGTGCACACGTGTGTATCCACTAAAGCACTTCCATTTTTCCTAAAGGTCAGACCAGGCAGGCCATGGCTCTGCCCTCAGAAGGGACCCGTCTCCTGTGGGCTGAGAAGCTGCAGCTCTCGGCCTCCCCCCGGAGGACTGGCCTTCCCCAGAGCCAGGATGCTGGACCTCCCCATCCTCCTCTTCCAGGAGGTGCCTCTGCCCTAGAGCATCCCATGGTGTCCCTGGGGGTGGAGGACAGGAGGGCAGCAGGGCCTGCAGGAGGACCTGCCGGGGACTGGAGAGTTAGCAGATGAACAAGAGGAAAAGCCCAAGAGTCAATCAGATCCCGGGCGGCCAGCTGCCTGTCATATGGTGCTGGAGGCCCCTGCTGTCCACATCTGGGTCAGCACCATGGGTGGGAAGTTCAGAACCCAGCTCTGCAGTGAGTCAGCAGAGGAGGGGAGGGAGCCTGGCTGGTGACCTCCGGTCTGGTCATCTGAAGGGACCCAGGTGGGCTTTCCCCTTCCAGCTGTCCAAGCTGTTTGCTATGAGGCCGGGGAGCTCACAGCCTCTCTCTGAGCCTCGATTTGCTCGTATGTAAAGTGGAAAGTGGGAAGGGTGAATTCAACAACCCTAGGATCTGTTCCAGGTCTACTCTGCCCCTCAACCTTTTTTTTTTTTTAGAGCTGGGGATTAAACTCAGGACTTTAATTACGCTAGTCAAGCGCTCCACCACTGAGCTCCAGCCCTGGCCCCTCTGCCCCTCTGCCCCTCTACCTTAGGTATTAATAGGTACCAAGCGCTATGCTTGTTAGTTATTGGGATGCAGCAGGGAATGAGAAGCCAAGGGCCCTACTGGGAGGGGACAATGCATGAATAGACAAATTACAAAGCAGGATAGTTTCAGATGGAATAAGTGCTGTACAATAAGCCAGGAAGTGGTCAGGCAGGGAAGGCCTTTCTCAACAGGTAATATTTGAGCAAAGGCCTGACAGTGAGAAGGAGTAAGATGGTGGTGAAGTATTCCAGACAGAGGGAGAGCAAGTACAAAGGCCCTGAGGTCGGAGTGAGTTTGCTCCATTGGAGAATGTAAGGAAAGGCCTCGTATGTAGTTGGCGCAGAGGGAACAAAGGAGGGGGCGGGAGAGGTGGACGCTATACTCAGGACTCAGGCCACTGAGAGAAGTTCCTGGGTCAGGCGGGGTATGGGCACAGAACTAATCATTTTGTTCTGCCTATTGCTCTGTCTTCCAATGTGAACCCCATTTCCCTCCAGAAGGAGAAAGAGACATAAAACCCTGGAAAACATTTGGCTGGGCCTGAGTTTCCCAGGTTAGATCTTGGAGCCTCCTCTGCGGTCCCCACTGCCACTGTGAGGCCGTTAGGTGGGGAATAAACTGAGGGCATGACACCCTGTGGCTGGGCTCAAGTCCCCACTCTATTTACCAGGGAGTGACCCTGCGGAAGCCCCCGACACTTTCCGTACTTTGACTTCCTTACCTGTAAGATGGCCAGGGTGCCACCGGGACCCCCCAGGACAAGAGGAGGTCCCAGGCAGGCAGGTGTGTGCAGAGCTCAGGGGGGACCAGGCCCCTCAGACCCCCAGGGCTGCTCCTGTCACTTCCTCTCTGGCCTGTTTGCACAGACAAAAAAGAAGACAATCCCAGTCGCTCAGCACAGCCAAGGGGGCTGGATTTGATTTCCTAAGAGCCTCGCTGAAAACCGAGGGAAACCCAAGGAAAGAAATAACAAACTTGCTGCCCCCACCCTCTGGCCACAGGGCAGTCACGTGTCTGCTCCACCCCCAGGGCCTGCCCTGCCAGTCCTTGCTGACCTGTTCCCCTGGGCGCCAGGCCACCTCTTTATACCTCCAGTCACCCACAAAGCAGAACACAAACTATTCTGAGTGGAGGGTCCCAAAGCCCCCGTGCAGGGAAGACACGAGGTCTCTCCTGGCAGCAGGTCAGGACTGACACGCTCCAGCCCCTCCCTCTCTCTTCCTGTCAGTACACACACACACACACACACACACACACCCCACTTCTGGGGGATTCAAGCTCATGTTTCTTCCCTTCAGTGGCTTGATAGAATGATCCAGAAAACCCTAACTGGTGTAATTGTTTGTGGTTCTAATCTACAACAGCCAACCCTCTGCCTACACCTGGCAGGATGATAGCCCTGCCCCTGAGTATCCCACTTGGCAGTCAAATACAGACTGCAAGACCTAGAAAGTATAATGCCAGATTTGTGGGACCCCAATAGACCTCCAGGAGCCAAATCCGATGCAATCACACAAGAGTCTTTATTGCAAGCTTGAGCCTGGACTTACAACCGTTCCCAACGCAGCGGTCCCAGGGAGTGAGTCCCAGTCCTTTGTTCAGTCAGATTTTATAGGTTTGGGGGGGATACTCTATGCGTCACAACATCACACAGCAAATCATTCCATACCGCGGGAAAATCAAACAACAACTCTTTTTTTTTCTTTTTTTTTTATTGGTTGTTCAAAACATTACAAAGCTCTTGACATATCATATTTCATACATTTGATTCAAGTGGGTTTTGAACTCCCAATTTTACCCCAAATACAGATTGCAGAATCACGTCGGTTACACATCTACATTTTTACATAATGCCCTATTAGTAACTGTTGTATTCTGCTACCTTTCCTATCCTCTACTATCTCCCCTCCCCTCCCCTCCCATCTTCTCTCTCTACCCCATCTACTGTAATTCATTTCTCTCCTTGTTTATTTTCCCATTCCCCTCACAACCTCTTATATGTAATTTTGTATAACAATGAGGATCTCCCTCCATTACCATGCAATTTCCCTTTTCTCTCCCTTTCCCTCCCACCTCATGTATCTGTTTAATGTTAATCTTTTCTTCCTGCTCTTCCTCCCTGCTTTGTTCTTAGTTGCTCTCATTATATCAAAGAAGACATTTGGTATTTGTTTTTTAGGGATTGGCTAGCTTCACTAAGCATAATCTGCTCTAGTGCCATCCATTTCCCTGCAAATTCCATGATTTTGTCATTTTTAGTGCTGTATAATACTCCATTGTGTATAAATGCCACATTTTTTTTATCCATTCATCTATTGAAGGGCATCTGGGTTGGTTCCACAGTCTAGCAATTGTCAAACAACAACTCTTAACATTGATTAGCACATTCACTGGCGGGAACAAGTTGGATAAGGGTGATTGGCTAGTATAAGAGGGGGATTCCTTTGAACTGATTGGCTTAAGCCACGAGGGGAGTACTGCTGAACTACATGGTTTCCCAACATGTTATCAACCACCATAAACTACTGGAGGGTCATCTGGCATCCCAGGTATTTCCCTGTCTCATGCTGATTGGTGGCTGCTAGGGGGTTGCTATGGGTCCCCACCTAGCCTGACTGAGTCAGGGACACCTGGAGCCGAAGATCTCTCCTGTTATTTGTAGATAAACAGCTCAGCAGGGTGGGTATGTGCCTAGGAGTGCCCTGTGGGTCTTTCCAAGGACAAGAGTCACACCGCCTTCCTTAGGACAGGCCTTGAGGTAGAAGCTGCTGTTATTTATTATCAAAAATGGAGTCACATCAGTTTCTCAAAAGCTCCAGAAGTCTCCTGTCCAGTTGTCCTTGTGAGAGAGAATCTCTCCATCACCCTCTGTCACTTTGGCAGATGAGCAGAGAAGGGAGCCTGAAAGAGCAGGACCAGGGTTGGCAAGTGTCGGTGGAAGGGACGCTGCCCAGAGGACGCGTCCTCAGTGGGCACCATGGTGTGTTTGGGGTGGGCACAGGGGGACGTTGGGGCCCAGTCAGATGACTGGTAGAGGAGAAGGCCTGGACTGGAGGAAGGCTCTGCCGTGGGTTTACTGTGTGATCTTCAACTATTGCTTGGCCTCTTTGAGACTCAGTTTGCACATCTCCCAGGGACCTGTGAGGAAGGAATGAGATTGTGTCTGGGGAGCAAGGGGACCCAGGCACCTCAGGGACCAGAAGCAGCTCTGGGCGGAGGGTGGGCAGGAGGGGGCTGCAGGCTAAGCATCTACCCCGTCCCCAGGAAGGGTCACCCTGTCCAACGTGTCTGAGCGGAAAGACAACATGCGCCTCGGCCTGAGCCTCGCCACCAACCCCAAGGACAACAGCTTCCTGGTAAGAGCCACCTGCCCCATCGTGCTGCCCAGCCAGACCTGCTGCATGGAGTGGGAGAGGTCGGGGACTGGAAGTCCTCACACCCCATTGGCACCTCAGACTCGCTCACCCCACCCAACTCCACCCTCAGTCGCACCACCCCAGGCCCAGCAGGAGGAAGCCCCTCCACAGGCTTCTGCCTTTCCGGGTGTCTGAGGGGACACCCAAACACCCAGGGAGGTGTCAGTTTGGAGGGGACAGTTCACGCAGAAAAACGGATTGAGTCCTTTGTGTGCATACCCAGGGTAGAGGAGCAGCCAGAAAAGGGACAAGGATAAATACAGCCAACGGCTGACAGGGACCATCCATTCCTTGGGAAGCCAGTTTCCTGGGGCAGAGACCAAATCCCACATGCAATGAAAGAAACAAGACATGTCACTCCACCTAAGACTGTAGGGAAACCAGAAATGAAGAGACACAGATGCACTGCCACCCAGGGAAGGGATATGGAATGGCAGGCCATCTGGACATCTGGGATTGAATGTGGCAGGCTGGGAGAGGTTCCTGTTTTGTTTTTACAAACAGGTCCTAGCAAAGAAGAAAGAAAAGAAGGTGTCTGGGCTGCAGTGGCAAAAACACTCATTTGTTTAGACAACTTTTTGAGCACCTAGTGTGTACTGAGCCCGGTGAGGCCCCTGGGGACTCCAGCAGTGCCCAGAGCTCCTGCTCCTGGCTCTGGTTGGAAGAGAAGCAAATAAGTAACACATGTGATCTGGGGACAGGAAGACATCAGTGGGCCATCTTGGGGGTCTGTCCCCTACCCCAGGAGCACACGCCAGCACTGACTACAGTCTGGGAACTCAGTGGCATAACTGATGGGTAGCACCTGCTCCCTGTCATAATGGGTGATGCTTGGTGCTCCAAACAGGATCCTTCTGGGCCTGATAGTTCCTACATGAGGAGATTTCAGGAAAAAATTACCCCAGAAAGTTCAACACAAGTTACCACCCACTTTTAAATGGGGGGGGGGGCTTGTGTCACTCTCTGTTTTTTGTCCATCAGTCCATTTCTGCCGGCAGATGAGACCTCTGGGGTGTGCAGCACCAGGCATCAGGATGCTTCAATATACGTCAATGGCAGGTCCTCCATTATCCCCAACCACAGGCAAAGCAGGGCCCCAGCCCCGTCCACACACACATCCTTTAGGGCCTTTGTCTCCACTCCCTTTTCTGCCTGAAGCTCCTTGTCACACTCTCACTAATTTGATTTCACTTACCTCACAAGGTGGGATGAGGTCTAAGAGGACTCCTCTTGGAGCTTGGAGCTCCCTGGGAGCAGCTTTTAGCCTAACATGGTAGCCCAATCCTGTAACCCCAGCTACTCAGGAGGCTGAGGCAGGAGAATTGCAAGCTCCAGGCCAACCTGGGTAATGAGACCCTGTCTGAAAATGAAAAGGACTGGGGATGTAGCTCAGTGGAAGAGCATCTTTGGGTTTAATCCCCAGAACCATAAAGAGAAATTAAAATAAATAGATTCCTGATTCTTTGTTAACTCGTTCACTCATCCATTCCTTGATTCATTCATCAGTCCAACCCCTGCCAATCATCCACCCCTCTACTCATGTATCCACCCAATGATTCATCTACACATCTGTCTACGCCTCAGTCCAGTAACTCACCCTTCCATTCAGACATCCATTCTTCCATCCATCATCCACCCATCCACCATCTGTATTATACCCATTCATTCACCATCCATTGGTCATCTACCCAGCTATTCATCCATTGTCTTTCTATCTACCCATCCATCCTCCCATTCTTTATTCCCTCCTTTATTCCAAAATAATTGACAGCAGTTTCAACAAAAGACACAGATAAATCATAACCTTTAAATGTAGGTTAAAAAGAAAACTAATTAAAGAAATGGTTTGGGAGAACAATTCCTCCCCTAAACCGAAGGAAATTACTGCACAAAACTTAGCCTGGGGTGTCCTGAGAGCAGGACAAAAATGGAGGCATGGAGATGAGTTTCCATTTTTAACAACCCTACCTCTGAGAGAGACTCATCACTTCAGTCCTCCAATGAGGGTGTGACATCAATGCTTTTGATTGCAAATTTTACAGAAATAGCAAATACCTTTTTTTTTTCTTTTTCCATCTTTCCCTAGTAAGAGCATGGCGTGTTGTTGGGACCCAGTCCTGGAAAATTGCCCAGTAAGGACCATCAGGTGGCCTCTGCAGATAAAGGATCTTGCCTAGTGACCCTTGAAGGGTCCACTCCCATGACTGTAAAGTGTCCCTAGATTTTCCCTAGATCCTATGTGGTGGGAGGGGTGGGCAAGTTGGAGGAAGAAGAGTCATACCCTAAATAACAAAATGGAGAATGAGGTCTTGAAATCACAACAAAGGAGGACTCCAAGACTGGTAGCTCCCCATTACCCCTGACACAAAGGGAGCTGGTGCACACTGCAGCAAGAGAAAGCGTGGTGAGACTTAACAAAGACCCTCTCATCCCTGGGGACAACGACACTCTGAGAAAATATGTCTGTCCAGGGTCACGGAGGTTGGGGCTAGACCATGGGTCGTTGGGCCAGGCCCTCTCTGCCTCACCCACTGACCAGGGGCCTACACTGTACTTCTCAGGCCTGCAGCCCCCTCTGGTCTCATGAGTGTGGAAGCTCCTACTACACCACAGGGATGTGCTCGCGAGTCAACTCCAATTTCCGGTTCTCCAAGACCGTGGCCCCAGCTCTTCAAAGTAAGTGGCTTCAGATCTACAGATGGGCTGAGCTGGGAACAGTCTTGGAAGGCTTGGGCCTCTGGTCACTGTTATCCTGGCTACAGAGCAGCATTTGGTTGGATTCTAGTTCCACCCTGCCCCAGCCCTTGGGATGACCTAGGATCAGGTCACTTGGTTGGGCCTCTGTGGGATCATGTTCCTGGTGCGCCCCCGCCTACAGTATGATGGTGGGAGCGAAAGAACTAAGGTTGTGAAGACAGCCCTGGCACCAAGGGTGCCTCACTGCGAAGACCCTTTGCATGAGAGGGGTTGCCAGGCCGCCACGTGCCACAGACCGTCCCCAGGTGCCACTCACTTAGACTGCAATGCATATAGCGCTCCTGGTGTTGAGTAACACCCAGCAGGAGGAGAGCCATGGGGTAGAGAAAGGTCCTTGGCATAATCATGCTGGATCTGTTCTCCCAGGCTTCTGGGAGTTCAGCACAGCCTGCCCAGGGCTTAGTGGAAAACAAACCTTCCCTCATTCCCCAGCCACCAAGAAATCTGGGGAATTGGTGCTCAGACCTCACCCCAGAAAGCCCAGACGCCTTGGCTCTGAGCCCTACTGTTTCTTCTGTGCTAAACACCCTCACCCAAGCAGCTGCTGCCCGTTTTATGGAGGGTGAGGGGATTAGCACCTTGGGCTTGCAGGCAGCCTCCCTCCAAACAATGGGGCCAGTCAGGGGTGGAAAGATGGGGCGGGGGGGGGGGGGGGAGGAGGGTCAGTCTAACAGGGGCTGGCGAGTAGTCCTCTTAGGGCAATGAGGAGGACACTAAAGGGCAGGACAGGCAGTGCCAGAGCACAGGAAGAGGCCCACATCGGGCACACGGGTTTCCACTGGGAACATCATGTCCCTAGAGCCACTGTTCTCTGCAAATGGAAATTTGACCATTCCAGCCTCCCTAAACTTCCTCTAGCAGAAGCCTCATGGCCCAGCCAGCCAGCAGTGTCCTGACAGCTGATCAAATACAGACGCCAGGCCATCCTGTGTAGACTGCAACCCAGTAGGTGTAGGATAGGCCCTGGTATGCGTGGAGAGAGGAGGGCAGGGGAACTCCCCAAGAGAGTATTCAGCCAAGTCGTTCAGGAACCGCAGACCAAAAGCCGCATTCTTCCCAAGGTGTCTTTTTTTAAAAAATTGAAATTGTAAGAAAGACATCAGTGATAAAAATTGCATTCTAATAATAAAGATAGTTTAAAAATAAAAGAAACCTAATCCCTCCCGGGAGATCATAAACTCCTCCAAATCAAGTCATTTGGTCTAGTCTCCCTCCATGGCTGCCAACGCCGGGCAGAGTTCTGGCATATCAAGTGCTCAGTCCAAAAGTGTTGAGCTAAAACAAACTGGAAAAAGACAACTCTATCTGGCTTAGTCAGGCCAGAAGTGTCAGGTCACTGCCAGCCGTACACAGCAAGCCAGTGGCAAGGTGTTTGAGCCTCCCAGTCACCCAACATTTCCCAAGTGCTCCATCAAACACAAAGCCCCAACAAGCACCTTGGCTGAAAGCCACCACCTTCCTCTCCCCGGGAACATGGAGTTCCACGGGACACTTTCACTATGCAAGGATGCGGGGAATGTCTAACACAGGACAGGCTCCCAGCATGGTTAAGGAAGACCTTCTAACAGTGTGAAAGGTCCACCGTGAAATAAGCAGATGCCCAGATACATCATGTATGCTATCTTCCAAAGTAACCCTGACCATCAGCAAACAGTGCTTAGATTTTAAGTCTTTTTTTGAATATTTGTTACAGTGCCCACATCTGATTCATTTTTTTTGTTAATTTTTATTATCCCCTTTAACTTGGTATTAATATGAAAAAATATAAAGCAAGATTTATGTTCAGAGGTAAAGGCCAAGAGCTTGACCAGATGAGGTCACTGCCACATTAACTCAGTGATTTACTTTTAAAAAATAAATAAAAATAGAATCAACTAAGATTTCTTGAGCTTTGTGCCCAACCCTTTAGAAGAATCTTGCTAGTTCCTCGTGGCAACTGCTATTTATTTTTATGCCTCTTTCAGTGCAGAGAAAACTGATGCTGAGAGGTTACATGACTATCCACAGGTCACACAGCTAGTGAGTGGTGAGGCCAGGAGTCAAAATCACCTGGTGTCAGAATCCAGATTCTTAGCTCCTCCTTAAACATGAAATCCTCTCATTCGGGCTGCCAGTGGTAAAAGCCAGAGGCCTGTTATAGTGAAGCAAATGACAAGAGGCCCTCATATGGACAGAGCCACCTGCCTTGGAAGCTTTGACCAATTGGCACTGGTCAGTTCCTAATCAAGAGCAGAGACGGTCAGGCTTCTTTTGTGTTTTGATCAAACAGCCCACAGAGTGGTAGAACAGAGCCAGGAAACCCCAGACTCGTCATTCATGTTCCCCAAACGTGCTGAGCCCAAGGCGCTCCTCAGTCCAGGGAATGACACACAGGTAGCAGTCAATTCTTCTGTCATCCTCTGAACAATCATCTGGAAAATCAGAGAGGTGCAGACACTGGTTCCTTGGCTAGCCATGACCCTGTCCTCACTTCCCAGGGTGCCAGACCTACATGGACATCGTCATTGTCCTGGATGGCTCCAACAGCATCTACCCCTGGGTGGAGGTCCAGCACTTTCTCATTAATATCCTGAAGAAGTTTTACATTGGTCCAGGGCAGATCCAGGTGAGTCTCTGGGGCTCTTTCCTCCTCTCAACAGGATCTCCCCGCTGAGCCCACTGACCCAGCTGCCCAGGGGTGTCAAAGAGCATCTTCACATGCCCTAAGGAAGTGCACAGGAAACCTTGGCCAGCCAGCACTGGGTCCCTGCAGCCTAGAATGCCAATCCCTAGTGAGCACATCAAGGGACAGTTTGGGGAGGCCACACTCATAGGCAAAATACTGACTTCTGGGTAGTCCCCACCTACAAAGACGTTCTGAGCAGGAGGGTTGGAGGGCTGAGCAGGCCCCAGAACCCTGCAGAGCAAGGGCAGGAACATTAGGATTGGTTTTGGAGAGAAGACCAGAAGAAGGTAAGAGCCATCATGTCTGGCTCAAGATAGGGTATTCATTCCTATTATTTTGACTAAATGAGGATCAATGGATAAAAGTTTCAAGATGGTAGATGGCAAGTCACTCTAAAAAATTATTTTTTACAAGTAGAGCTGTTGAAGAGGAAGTGGAATTTCTCATGGAGCCAGGGTTCCCCGCCACTGAGAAAATAGCTCTTAGGGCATCCGAGAGAACGTCCAGCATTTGAAGGGGACTTATGCCAAGTAAACTCAGTGGGCCATCCAACGGCAACGTTTATCATTTAATCCCTACTATAGGTCATTAAGGGTTTTTTTTTTTTATTATTTCTGAGCTACTAATGTTGCCTATATTTTATTATCCTTGGGGATGCAAGAGCCTCTTCCATTTTTTTTAATATTTATTTTTTAGTTATAGTTGGACACAATACCTTTATTTAATTTATTTATTTTTATGTGGTGCTGAGGATCTAACCCAGGGCCTTGCACATGCTAGGCGAGCGCTCTACCACTGAGCCACAATCCCAGCCCTTCCTTCCAGTTTTAAAGAATCTTGATTTTAGAGTTTGGAAACAACACCAAGGCCCTCCACCCACACTGCTCCTGCTAACTTAGACATCCATGCTGTGCCGACTGTTTTCTTCCGAAGAAGACGTGTGATCAGTCAGTCAGGCCTCTCCTTAGATCACAAGATGCCCTTACTCTGTTTGTGGCCCCAACTCGTCCCACTGAACCATCTGTTCATTCCTGGAATAATGCAAAAGCTGCTTCCCCTGGGCTGCGGTGACATTTTGGGAAGGGTGATCTCTCACTCCCGAATCATGACAAGGGAAGATCATTCCTGGGGACTCTTGCCACCAGAGGTCTAATTTTCAGGGGCCAAGACGTTCCTTCACGCTCTCCTCTTCCATGCAGGTTGGAGTCGTGCAGTATGGAGAAGATGTGGTCCATGAGTTTCACCTCAATGACTACAGGTCTGTGAAGGATGTAGTGGAAGCTGCCAGCCACATTGAGCAGAGAGGAGGAACAGAGACGCGGACGGCATTTGGCATTGAATTTGCTCGGTAAGAAAAATCTGGTTTTTTAGATCTCAGATACTGACCCGGGTATCTATTGCTGTGTAACAAACCACTGCAACGTTTGCTCCCTTGAAGCAATGATTATTAATTTCCCCAAAGTTCTGGGGAACTTTGACCCAGCTGGTCAGTTCTCTCTGGGTTCCCTCACATGGTTGAGTGTCGTCTAGTGTCCACTGAGACTGTTATCATCTGAGGTTTGACTGAGCTGGATGTCTAGGATGCAGTACACAGGGAGATGGCAGTTGTTGCTGGCCTCTGGCTGGGAGGTCAGTGGGAGCTGGTGATCTAAACACCCACACATGGCCACGTGGCTTGATTTTCTCATGTCATGGCATCTGGATTCTGAGAGAAGTGTCCCAAGAGCAAGCTTCCTCAGAAACCCAGACTGCTGACGACCTCTCCTTGAAGTTCCAAAAATGACTTCTGCCACATGCTGTTGGTGGAGCAAGTTCCCAAGGCCAGCCCAGATTCAAGGGGAAGAAATATGATTCTACCTCTTGATGGAGGAATGGCAAGGTCATGTTGAGGAAGGGCGTTTGGGATGGGGGTATCATTGCCACCAACTTTGCAGAGCGTGTTCTACCAAAGACACTCTGTAAAAGGATACAGGTTCCATGAAGGCAAAATCTAGTTCCTTAAAATCCCACCAGAACTCATTCATCCACATGAATGCTGCCTGTAGACATGTCCACACAGAGGACCACAGGCTTATGCCAGGAAGACATTGCTCAAAACATGCGCTTACCAAGTGAAATTAGCCAGTTTTAAAAGCAATCCCACAAGCTCTCTCGAGCCATGGCTTAGATACTTAAGATGACTACGTCTAAGCCACTTAGATTTGAAATGTCTAAATTTTACGCCTACGAATGTGAGTTCTGCTACATTTGTTAAGACCACAGTCCCGACATATAGTCCCACCTCATTTAGGCTTAGTTGATGTGTTTCATAGAATTTCACAACACAAGAACTACCTAGGCATCTCATGATTTTATGTGGTCAAAAGATTAAGATTTTTCCAACTTCATAACTTCTTACGATTCAGTCACTGCTCAACCATTGCATTTCTGTGTGCTGATAAAACTCGTTCTCAAGTGCTCACTTTGGCAGCACATATCCTAAAATCGGAACGATACAGAGAAGATTAACATGGCCCCTGTGCAAGATGACATGCTAATTCGTGAAGCATTCCATATTTCTGTTTATGCCAGAGATGAAGCCAAGTTCTACTTGGGCAAAAGATGTTCTTATGTGTACAAAGTAAAAAAACAACACAGTGACTCCTGGTGACAAACCAAACAAAACCAGGGTGATCTGGGGAAAGGTAACTCGTGCCCATGGAAACAGTGGCATGGTTCGGGCCAAATTCCCAAGCAACCTTCCTGCTAAGGCCATTGGACACAGAATCCATATGATGCTGTGCCCCTCAAGGATTTAAACTAATGGAAAATAAATAAAGATGGATTTGTGCTCTTGTAAAAAAGAAGAGGAGGAGGAGGAGGAGGAGGAGAGAAAAGAAAACTCGTTATAAAGCTCACTTTTTCTCCTCCATGGGAAGATGATGGCTCTTACCCATCTTTACGACGAATGGGCCATTTTGCTATTTTGCCGTCACTGGGGTGGGACCAGAGATGCCCAACAGGCCCTGGTGAAAGGGCTGGGCAGCAAAGGGAACCAGTGACCACCGGCTATCACTTTCCCAGTATGGCGCTGACTGACTCACACAAGAATGAAGCCACTGTTTGGTCATTCCCCTTCTGCAGCCCACCGACCTTGGGTCAATGACATGCATGTGACTCACCAGGTAGTTCGAAGCATTAGTAACTCGGGATTTGCAACTCCTGGGTTGTAATTTCACCTCCATTGAATTTTGAAATTCTGATCTTCCAGTCTGCCAAGTTCAGGTCCCAAATTATAGCTGGTGCCTTTTAAGATGAAAGGTTTTTTCCCCTCACTTGGTTATTCATAATGAGGGTTTTTTTCTTTTTTTTCCCCCATGTACCTACTAAAGGACAAAGACTCCAGCCATGAACTTGAGGGGCAGCTCCCAGCCCAACATAGGAGCTCTAACCAGTGTCAACCCTGATCCTATCTCAGAATGCAGAGAGACTGTCTCTCAGGGAGGCCCGTGAGGAAAGGTTTACTGAGAGGTGGCCTTGGGGTGCACACCTGAATCCACTGAGGGAGCTGGCCAAGAGATAGCCAGGAGGGGGCATTCCAGGATGAGGGAGCAGCCCACAGGCTCAGCATTGCACCTGGCACCCCCCAGGTCAGACAGCAGCTCAGAGAGGTCATGGTCCAGGTCACACAGGTCTGGTGGGACTTCATCAGGACCTGGTCTTTTCCTGAGAGAGACAGGAACCAGAGCAGATTCTAAGCAGACTAGAAACATGATATGAGCTAAATTCTGTGGGTCACTCTGGTTTTTAGTTGGGTGGGTCCTGTTGTGACTATAAAGTTCTTACTGCTCTCAAGGAATTTGTAATCTCATTTACAAAGGAACAGATCCAAGTCCCTTTACCCAACACAAAATCACAACTTAAAAATCTGATGATTCATGCTGATATTCATACTATTACAGATTCACAGAGATATTCACACTATTCTGCTATATGGAAATATGATCCTGAAGTTTTCCTTGGCTCTCAATGTAATAAAAACTGCTATGCTCCTGCCATAATTTTCTGCATGAAGTTTTTATTCCTTCATGGAGGTCACAGAAGCATCTAGAATTTCCTTTGAGGGAAGAGCAGAGTTCTCCCTTCACTAGGTTGGGCTTCAGCCCAAAATCTGCTCTCGTCATGTGGAGTGGGCCTCTATGGCCTTTGGGTCCACAACTCATACTAAAATTAAATGGGATTTTTTAAGGCAACATGTCCAGAATATCAGAGAGCTACAAAGAGAACAGCAGATGGTTTTCCCTCTTCACTGGCTGCTGCAGTCTGGCTGGGCACAATTCACGAGCCACTTGTCAAGCAGAAACGAACTTTATTTTTAGAACACACATGCAGCACCACACGAGCTCTTCAGGAATTCCCTCAGAGCCCAACTGCCACCACCGGCTTCCAGCGAGCCTCTCAACCCCCACTCCTCCTGCTCTTGAGACCGATTGGCTGGGTCGTGTGGGCGGAGCCAAAAGGGTCCCCCAATGAGCAGCTCCGTGGTCTGAAAGGGCAGGGAAACAGCCCAATGAGCATCACCGCAGAGGAGCCAATCAGTTGGAAGTTTGCTGGGGCCGCGGTGAGTCAATCAGCTGGAAGTTTGCTGGGGCCGCAGTGAGCAAATCAGCTGGAAGTTTGCTGGGGCCGCTTCAGCTGTGGCTCTAACATCTCCCCCTCTCTGTTTAATTAAACAACAAGCATGTGGCTTAGGGACTGTGCCTGCCTTAGGTTGTCCAATACTACATATGGTCCTTACCCGTCATCCGATGGGCTGACCTCAAGGCGTCAGCCTCCTGTCTTAGGTTGGTACCATTGCAATTGGATCTTACCCGTCATTGACTACTGGCCCAGCATACAGCCACACCTGTGGATAGGCCTTTGTACTAGTGGGGGGGTGAAGTTCTTTGCCTCACCTCTGTTGGCCCCCAAATTTTAGCTGAACGACCATCACAAGCAGAAGGGAGGAGGATACACCGGCTCCTTTTGGAAAAATTGTATCACCGATGACACCATCAGCAAAAATACCCCGGCACTACCACAAGTCACTGCACCAACAGATAGTTCACAATGCATACAAGTGATACATAGTCGAGGCAAGTTCTGCAAGCAGTTCAATGATAGCTATTGCAGAAGCTGTAGTTTGGTTTTATCTTTGTCTTCACCAGCACTGGGATGAAGATAGGAATTCTGGCAATAATGGCTAAAGAAAAAATTATGTAACATTCCAGCAGGCACTAAAAGAAAACAATTTTCTGAACAATTTACATTATCCTGAACAGAATTATTAAATATAATGAAAAGGAAAGGTGAAAGTAAACAAACAGATCTGTTAACCTCCTTTTTTGTTCACATATTAAAACAATCCTCAACAGCTGTTTACCCAATTTAAATTAAACCATTTAAATCACGTGAATAAGAAAAAAAAATATTTGGATCCATTTTTTCATGAGCGCTTGTCATATATGATATATGGACATATGCACATACAAACATACAACACAAAACACAAGTGTGCACACATAATATAATACATACAACACATAACATAATAGTAAAGGCCTTGTAACTTTTTACAGGTGAAATCTCCATTGCAATGTTTAAAAACTCCATAGTCAAAAAATAGAACTGATCAGCAAAACATTAACCTAGGTCTGTATGAGCTCAAAAAACAAAATAGAACTTCATGATGTGGGAAAGGGCAATAATAAAATAGATATCGGAAAAAAAAAAAAAAAACATCCTGGTTTCATTAGCCTCCAGGTGTGGGAGAACCACTGTCGCAGATGTAAGGATAGCCAAACTGGAGTTCTGGATATCAGCTGTTATGGATTTGAGCCAAATCATCTTCTTTTTGGTCTGTAGAAATCGCTTTAGTTAATCTCTCTGGAATCCAAATCGGCTGCTGTTCTCCCTATGGAAACACACAAACAGACCTCCGACTCCAGACAATCACTGGGTTAGGACCTTAGTTAATCTCTCTGGAATCCAAATCAGCTGCTGTTCTCCCTGTGGAAACACACAAACAGAACCCCAACTCCAGACAATCACTGGGTCAGGACCTTTCCATTGTCCTATTAGAATATCCTTTCAAAGTACCTTGGGCTTATGTACGTTTTTTGGATACATATGCCTTTCCGCAGCACTAAGCCCTGATGAATCCAAATTTTAAAAGTTTAGAGTAAAAAGGGTTATTTTAAGTTTATGTTTGGGGGATATATACCCCTTCCCAATTCCCTCTTTTTGATTTAATAAGTACATTTTAATAGTTTGATGAGCTCTTTCAACTATGCCTTGTCCCTGTGGATTGTATGGGATTCCTGTTATATGAGTAATGCCAAATGATGAGCAAAATTGTTTAAAAGAGGTAGAAGTATAGCCAGGACCATTATCTGTTTTTAACTGTTTTGGAACGCCTACAGTGGCAAAATTTTGTAAGCAATGAGCTATAATATCTTTAATTTTTTTCTCCGGTATGAAGGGAGCCCATCAAAAATCCGGAAGAAGTATCAACTGTAACATGCAAATATTTTAATTTTCCAAATTCTGGCAAGTGTGTGATGTCCATCTGCCAAATATGGTTAGGTATCAGTCCTCTAGGATTGACTCCAAGATTAACTTGTGGTAAAAAGGTCATACAATTTTGACATTGTTTTATTATTTGTCTAGCTGTTCCTTAGTTATTTTAAATCGCTTTTGTAAAGTATTAGCATTGACATGGAACTTTTTATGAAAATCTGTAGCTTCTTCTAGTGTAGAGAAAATATGTATGCTTCACTGTTTTGAAATCTAAAACATGGTGAATTCGCTGCCCTCCTGCCTGTTCAAATACAGGGCATGCTAATCTTTGAGGTCCTGTCTCAGGATCCAATCTATCAACTTTGGGGGTTGGGGGCCTCCCAGCATATGGAGGTGGAGCTGTTGGTTGGACACTTACGCCCTCTGGTGATAGAAAGGTGTTAGTAACAGCCTCCTGTTGTAACTTCTCCCCTGATGGCTTTTCCTCCTTTAAATTTTCTTCTGTCTGACTAGCTCGAGAGACCTTCTCTTTTACTTGATCTAACATGTCTTCTACCATAGTCTGAACTGAAGGCTTTGGACTAGGCAAACAAAATCGTATCATCATCCACAATGGCATTGTGCCAACTGGCAGAGTTCCTGGGTTTTTCTTTTCCCTCTCCCTTAAATCTTCACCATGATGGTCCCATTGTGATATATTCAACAACTCCTCCTTAAAAAGCCATGGGCTACATTTTTGTATTGTATCAACGTATGCCCTGACTGTTCTTGGTTTTATTGGGGTGCCTCCTTCCTCTAACAATTTACTTAACACTCTTTCGGTTTGTTTTTTACTAATTTCTGATCCCATATTTCTACTATAAAGATAACACAACCCAACAAGATAACACCAAACAAAACTGAAACAGAATGAAACAAAAATGGAACAAAAATTTATTGTATCAGCCTTTCTATCCTCCTGAAATGTCCATCCATCCTTTCTCCCTATCTGTTCCTCAGACGCAAATAGTTTTTCCTCAAATGTGAGCGGTTTTTCTTCCCATCTCACCCATCTCCAGGGACAGGCAACTTAAAACAAAAGTGAAACAAAACGAAAGAAGAATCTTAAAATGGCTACCCATCCTCTCGCCCTGCCCTCAGGGGCGAGCAGTTTACCTTATCACTTACCCTCAGTCCTTACCCGTGCGGGCCACCAAATGCCGCAGTCTGGCTGGGCACAATTCACGAGCCACTTGTCAAGCAGAAACAAACTTTATTTTTAGAACACACACGCTGCACCACACAAGCTCTTCAGGAGTTCCCTTAGAGCCCAACTGCCACCACCGGCTTTCCAAAAGCCCCTCAACCTCCCCCACTCCTTCCACTCTTGAGGCCGATTGGCTGGGTCGCATGGGCGGAGCCAAAAGAGTCCCCCAATGAGCAGCTCCGTGGTCTGAAAGGGCAGGGAAACAGCCCAATGAGCATCACCGCAGAGGAGCCAACCAGCTGGAAGTTTGCTGGGGCCGCTTCAGCTGTGGCTCTCAACATCTGGCAGCTTGAAGAAGTTCTGAGACAACTTAGTCCAAGTTTTGTAAATTCCTCAACATCAAAATCACATGCAAAAGCTCATCATGTAACAAGCTTGTCACATAACAAGTTACCTCTGATAACCCAAAGGCTACTGGTCTTCAGCCTGTCCTTACAGAGTTTAAACCTGAGGGCTGTTCTTCCTGCCTGGAAGTGGGTCAGACTCATGGGAATCACTGCCAAGTCCACAAGTGACATTAATTTTTATATCTTAAGTGGAAAATTCTGCCTGCTGGGCCAGACCCTTGGCAAGACCATAGGTGTACTCAGCACAGTATGGTCTAAAGGAGGGTTGATTACAGAGGCACCAAGAGCCAGTTTTTCATGTTTAGTAGACCAATTGCCAACTGTCAGAGCCCCTTTGCCATATTGGGCATGACTGGGCTAGCCCTGCTGTCCCCAGGCTAGAGGGCCCAACAGGTAAGCCAAGCTCATGCTCCAAGCACTGAAAATTAAAAAGTAAGAGAACTATTTTCCATTACATTTTTTAAATTTTTTGTTTTAATTAGTTATACATGACAGTAGAATGCACTTTGATACATCTATCAATGGAGTATAACTTCCCATTCTTCTGATTGTACGTGATGTAGAATCCCACCGGTCTTATATGTGTACATAGGGTAATAATGAATGTCTGATTCATTCTACTATCCTTCCTGCCCCCAGAGCCCCTCCCTTCCCTTCACTCCCCTCTACCTAATCTAAAGTAATTCTATTCTTCCCTAGCATTGTGAATTAGCATCTGTATATCAGAGAAAACATTTGGCCTTTGTTTTTTGGGGATTGGCTTATTTCACTTAGCTTGATATTCTCCAGCTCCCTCCATTATCTGGAAAATGCCATATTTCATTCTTCTTTAAGGCTGAATAATATTCCATCATACATATATATTCATTTATATATATATATATATATATATATATATATATATATATATATATATATATAAAATGCAATATTATTGGAGTGGAATATATATAAAATTCAATATTATATATATACATATATACATATATATACACATATATATATCACATTAACTTTTTATTCATGCAATATTTAATATTTCCAAAAATACAATCAAAGTAGTCCTCATGGGAGAAGTCAGAACTCTGGGGCTTCCTCACACATGGTTCTCCAGGTCAGTTGTTTAGGTGGTGAACTCCCTGGCACCTCAGCTCTTCAGTCCTTAGGAAAATGGGACACAATGCTGGGTGTTCAGTAGAACTTTTAAAAATTATTGATGGCGGGCTGGGGATGTGGCTCAAGCCGGTAGTGTGCTCGCCTGGCATGCTTGCGGCCAGGGTTCGATCCTCAGCACCACATACAAACAAAGATGTTGTATCTGCTGAAAACTAAGAAATAAATATTAAAATTCTCTCTCAAAAAAAAAATTACTGATGGCCAGGCAAGGCCCCAGGAGAGTCTGACCTTATGGGTGTAAGGGGAGCCTGGGCATCAGTATGTTTTTAAACCTCAGCCCAAGAGATTCTTGGGTTTGCTCACCATTACCTCACCTCCCCTAAGGCCACCACCTGCCAACTTCCCTTCATGTCTTCTTTGTGCCTTTTGTCTTCCCAAAACAAGATCAGGACCCCAAAGGGTCTTTTTAAAGTCGCTTTTGTAAAATGCAAAGATCCAAGACCCACCTAAGCTGTGGTAAAAGAGTCGCCTGGGTGTCACGACCCACCCTCTTCTTTGGTACAAGGTCTAATGGTGTTGACGTGTTGGGTTGCCCCGGGGGGGCCAGCTGTGGCTTCTGTGGCTGCTCTTGGAGGAGCATGGCATCTTCCCCATCCCCATGTCCCTTTGTGACCCACCCCTGTGCTCGGGTTCCAGATCAGAGGCTTTCCAGAAGGGCGGAAGGAAAGGGGCCAAGAAGGTGATGATCGTCATCACAGATGGGGAGTCCCATGACAGCCCAGACCTGGAGAAGGTCATCCAGCAAAGTGAGAGGGACAACGTGACCAGATACG
This sequence comes from Marmota monax, assembly GCF_021218885.2. Lineage (NCBI taxonomy): Eukaryota > Metazoa > Chordata > Mammalia > Rodentia > Sciuridae > Marmota > Marmota monax. The sequence goes on from NW_026694865.1 coordinate 3,398,826, forward strand.
CCGTGGCCGTAAGTCCCGTCCCTGCCCAGGGCTGCTGGCTGCCTCTCAGAGGAACTCCTAGGGGCTATTTTCTGAGAAGCACCCTGTCATGTCCAGGCTTTCAAAAGAGCAAGCCCAGAAGCTTCTTTAGCACTGCTCAGGCCTGTCCACAAAAGTCATGGGCTTGGTTTTTCCTTCCTTTGCCAGGAAACTTCAGAAACCTCAAAAACTAGGAAATAGCTCAAGCCTTTCAGCTTCCAGAATCCTAGCTGAGCACAGGTCCTTATCTTGCCTCTAAAAGAGGATCAGTCCCAAAACGCAAATGGTCCCTGGAGGAAAACTCAGGGCTACCAAAAGTCCTGGCTCAGCCCACCCTGGAGCCCTGGGGTCAGGGGCCCTGAGGCGTGTGGGAGAGTCTGTGCTATGTCCTGGTTTGTCGTCCCTGCCCCTGTTCCCTGGCAGGTCCTGGGCTACTACAACCGCAGGGGGATCAATCCAGAAACTTTTCTAAATGAAATCAAATACATCGCCAGCGACCCAGATGACAAGCACTTCTTCAACGTCACTGACGAGGCAGCCCTGAAGGACATTGTTGACGCCCTGGGGGACAGGATCTTCAGCCTGGAAGGTGAGCCCTGCCTACCCAGAGGGGCTACACACACCTGGGCTTAAATCAGACAAACTCCCCAGAGGGAAATTCAACTGCACAAAACAAATGGCGTGGCAAGTGTCCCTGCTTAGTGGAAAAAAGGACCAACCGAGTGTCATTTGTTCTGGATGCAAAGCGATGTGCTTTATGAACAACCTGAAAGGTGGCTTCTCTGGTATTCTCCATACTTGATGGCTGAAGAGACTGAAACTCAGAGCAGTTAAGTGGCATGCCAAAGTTCCCACACTGGGGACAGTGGTGATATGTAGACTAGTGTTGCCAGGTTCAGCAATATGAAATGCAAAACTTGTGACAGACTTACACTAAAATATTATGCATTGTTTATCTGAAGTTCAAATTTATCTGGGCACCTTATATTTTCTCTGGCACCCCTAGTCGGGACCCTGCTGAGCCTGACTCCTCAGCCTAGAACACTCAGTCCCTCTGTGCCACTGTGTCTTGCTTCATCAAAAGCAGTCTTTGCAGGGTTTCTTCAGATCGCCCCCTCCCAGTGACTTAAACTGCATCTTTTATTTGCACAGATCCCGTTTGCACAGTAAATGCTCTACTGGGTCCTTCCAACACTGGGCCTTGGGCATGGGGGAGGGTCATAAAAAGAAATAGAAGGCAGCGTTCCAGAGCCTGAGACATCTGCAGTGCATTGGAAATGAAGAGCTGCCCAAAGAGAACAAAATGGCCCCAGAACAAAGATGGATGGATAAAAGCACAGACATGGGCTTTTTTTTAATATTTATTTTTTAGTTGTAGTTGGACACAACACTTTTATTTTACTTATTTTATGTGGTGCTGAGGATCGAACCCAGGGCCTTGCACATGCTAGGAGAGTGCTCTACCACTGAGCCACAACCCCAACCCCCAGACATGGGCTTTCACACCCACAGCAGAATTGAAATATCCAAATCAGTGTTTTTCTCCTCAAAGCAGTCACCTTGAGTGACAAGCACGGAGTTCCAATGATGTGTTCGGGAAACCCACTGTGGAGTGGGGTCCTGAGCACCCTGGGCTTTCTTGTGTACCTCTGCAGTGGTGACATGTCTCCCTCCTGGGGGTGGAGATGAGGTGTAGGAACTATCCCAGGGCATCCAGAAACAAATCCAGTGAATAATAGGAACAAACAAAGCGAGAAATTCCATTTCTTGCCAACCATGTCCACTGTTTCCACAAACTATTTAGTTATCTCCCCCCCGTTTTCACAGTCATTTACAGTATGTGGATGCAATACTTGTCCCCAGTCCTTTGCAGAAGTAATGGCCATCTGGAAGGTGCTCAGCGCACCTCAGGGCACAGGGTATTGATGAGGGCTGGTGATGCAGACGGCTCTGTAAGTCTCAGCCTCGAGCTTTTCTCAAAAGTGAACCCCCAGTTCCTAAGGTGCCCCCTGGGAGGTAGGAACTGTGAACCGAGTGCCATCTGGGGCTAAGCAAAGAGTCATGGCACTGACAACCTTCTGTCCTCTGTTTTAGGCACCAACAAGAACGAGACCTCCTTTGGGCTGGAGATGTCACAGACGGGCTTCTCCTCGCATGTGGTGGAGGTATGGGTTACCACTGGCTCCCTCCATCTCTCCACATCCTTCCCAGCTCTCGAGGTGTGTCTTTCCACCTTTCATGAGCTGCTCAGCTTCTCTTTCCTGGGTTCTCTCTGCCTCCCAGAGTCTTCTGTGGGTGGAAGAGGGAAGTCAAGGTCTTCAACCTACCTCTACTGTCTCAAGCCCTCTTCAGAAGCAAGTGGACTACTACTAATAGTCTACTCACCCACCCAGAAGGTTCTGCAGAGGGTGCTGATGGAGACATCGCTTCCTGCAACAAATGACCCCATTCAATCCACAGAGCCCTATGCAAAATCTAGGCCAGGTGACATAGCCAACTGCATATGGGCCCCACTCCATGCAGACTCTGCATGGGATTGCAGAGCTCCCAGGTGGACCTGGCCCCCAAAGAGGGGGGCACAAGGTGCCACAAGCAGCATGTGGTGCCTGGGGCTGTCTCGGGCCCCCACTCACCCTCTGTGTGCTTCACCTGGTTCTGGTTCATAAGATGGGGCTGAAACCACCCTGAATTGCCAGAGAGACAGAGTGTTCATATCTCTGAGATGCTTCATTAACTGTAAAGTCCTGCTTAGGAGCGGCACAAGGGGAAACAGACACCCCGTGTGTTGCTCCGTGGGCATGCTTCGAACAGGTATGTCCCGGGTGGAGTTGTGCACTCGTGTGCTGTTGGACAGGCACTGCCTCCCAGTTTGCTTGAAAAGCCTGCTAGTCCCTGTAGTTGTGCACTCATCATCCATCATATTTGCTTAACTCTTCTATGGGGTAGATGGGGCAGGTTCCTAGAGCCAAGTTTACAGATAAAGACATTGAGTCTTGGAGAGGTTAAGTGACCCTCGGAAGTAAAAAAAAAAAAAAAAAAAAAATCAGTGAGATGGCACCATCTATTAGTCAGATGGCACCATCTATACCCAGCAGCTGCTCCATGAGCAAACAGGAATCTCAAGAGTCTGAGTCAGAAATCCCAGATTGGAGGGGAGGGGGCACATACAACACACAGCAGGCAGATGAGCGGAAACACAACTTGAAACTGGATTGTCCTGAGCTGCATCATTCCCACTGCCCTGAATACAGCAAGGTGCATAATAACATATGCACCTCATAATAACAGCCCTGTTACAGGTGACAGCTCTGTAAACTTTTCCAGGGAAGTCCTGCACCTCATTTCATGCTCAGAAGATCCCTACAGGGCTGCAGGCATTAACAGTTCTCCTGTTTAAAGTGGTCAGATCCACCAATCTTCTCAGTGCCTTCTTGCCCTGGGCCCTTTGCTGGATACGGCAGAGGCAGAGGTGGAGCCCTGCCCTTCAGCTTGCAATCTGAGGGTAAATTGCTGGGCACAGTGAGGCAAGAGCATCCATGGGCGCAAGGTCAGGCAGCGAGTCTCATGCTCTGGCAGCACGAGTCCTGGGCTCCTGAGTCTGGGGTCAAGGCTGATTAGAAAATACATCAAGGAAATGCAATCCAATTCAATGCAACCAGGATTTGTCAAAAACAATTAAAGAAGAAAAAAATTGGAAGTAATTCTTGCCACCAAAAGTTAACTTCAAACAGTCCAAAACAGCAGTCCTCAGTTTTGAGAACAGGATGAAAGAAACTGCAGATATCTCCTTGGTAAAAGCATATAACTCCAGGTCTTCTGGGCCTCTGTAAAGACCCCTACTCAATGAGGCAGCCAGACGTGACAGCTAATGCCAACCAGGGCAATGGTCAGGCTCTTACAGAAAGAAAGGCCTGGGCTGGGGCTGGGGCTGGCATGGCCAGGGAAGGATCAGCAAGGGGTCAGCACTTGAATGGGCCTCTGAAAGGACAAGGATCTTAGCAGCCATGGGTGGGGCAGGGGAGCAGAGGATTGTGTGCACAGGACTGGGAGGAACCTGGGCACAGGCTAGGGAATCAAAGACCCAGTGTCTCCCGTATCCCTCTATGGCCATTTCCTGAGCATCTTCCTGTGGGGTGGGGCAGGGGGCACTGGGGATAGAGACTAGGGTACCACTTCATTTGGGGACAAAGACTTAAGTTTCACTTAAGGTTCATTCTCAGGCAGGTCACTGTCCAGGTCTCAGGGGCCAGGGAGGCTCAGCTGGGCTTAGGGATTCAGGGAGTTACTCTGAGCCCTGGAAAATGGCCCCAGCAGCTCAGTGTGTCCAACGCTTGCAGAACCAGTGGGTTCCCCAACTATTTGGAGGAGGTGGGGCAGGCAGGGAGACTCAGGAGCTTAGAGCCCCAGCTTGTTACTCAGGTTGGCCCAGGTCATGACTGCCCTGACTGCCCTGTGCAGCTTCTAGATACGCTGCCCAGTTTCCCTATTCCCCCAGTCAGAGGGACTCGGTTGCCTCTCCCCACACATCCCAGTTCTTTTACCATCTCTAATACCTGGGTCATGTTCCTATGTCCCAATCATCTGGAAGGTTTTCTCTGCTAAGACTTTTAAAGAGAATGTTTATATTTGGATCTGAGAATTTTCTGATTGAAGGCGGAGTAAGAAAACCTCCAAATCCCAAGGGAATGACATGTTGGTGATGAGTCCACTGTAACTGGACATTAAGTTGTTCTGTCAGAGCACAGAGGTCTGTGAATGCCAAGCCACTGATGCTGTCATGAATGGCTGTGACCATCCTATCCCCGGGAGCCCAGCAACTCAGCTCTCAGTCAGTTAGCTGCTTTGGGAACTTGGAACAACAGGTCCAATCTTGACCCTGAGTGGGTCCATGTTCTGGACCAGCCCTAAACTCCCTCTCTCCAGAAGTGGGCCACAGGCTGCTGCCTGAAAACATACTGAGGTGCCTGAGCTTCTCTGAGCCTGTTTAGTTCAGTTAGAAGGAAAGGAAGGGCCCAGCCCTGTGGGAGGGACCCAGTATCCATCCTCAGTGGGCAGAAGAAAGGCATAGCTCTTCATTGCCTGGCTTGCTGCCTGCTGTCTTATCCAGCAAGGAAACCAGCCTGCAAAGCTAACGCAACAACAGAGAGCAGGGCCAGAGCCCAGGGTAGAGAGGAGACCTCCAGATATCGGCCAGACACTCACGAGGTCCATGGTCCCAGACCATACGACATTACATCCCAGACTGATGGCAGAAAGCCGGAGCCACAGGAACCCGGGAGCCAGAAACTCTAGTCTTGAATTATAAAAAGGGAAAGAATATTCCAAAAATCACCCTCAGGAAGTCTAGCTATGGATGAATAGATTTTTAAGCCAGTGGTTCATTCACATTGGGAAATGACTGCAAAGGCCACTAAGAGCTGGAGTGGTTCTTGCGTGCTGGCTGCCTCTGGGTGGTGACCTCCTTGGCAAAAGCTGCACCATTCTTCTAGAAATCTTGTAAAAGGGACCCCTGCCTCCATCCTGCAGCCTGTGGCCTTCCTATGGGCCTTCTGGGGCTGTGGGCTGGACAGCCAAAGTCACTGCTGTTACCAAAGGCTCTTAGTGGTTGAAGCCTTAAACAGTGTAATCTTAGATTTAGAGTTTGCATTTGAACTAGCTTTACAGTTTAATTCAATCAAAAATGAGAGAAGCTGGGGCTGGGGTTGTGGCTCAGTGGTAGAGCACTTGCCGAGCATATGTGAGGCCCTGGGTTCAATTCTCAGCACCGCATATAAGTAATGATCCATAATGGTAAACTGACATCTGGAGGTTGGAGACCCTCCATGGCCCTACAAAGTGGACTCCCCCTGCCAGTTTGGGTAGGCGATTAGGACTGTCCCCTGATCTTGGTGTCGGGGAGGAAGACCCAGTGCCCTCTGGGGGTCTCCCACCTGGCCTCCACGCAGACCTCCAGCAGCTACCTCCGCCTGGCTCCACAGCCTCCCCAAAGCCAAGAAAAGCTGGAAGGAAGAGCCACTGGCATCCGCATCTGGACGCCATCACTGCCTAGCTATGTGGGCTCAGACAGCACTTCACCTGTCTGAACTTCAGGCTTCAAGATGTCTGAGGAGTATCCCTGGAAATGAATCTTGAGGCTTCGAACAGATGTTGAGATTTACAGACAAATGGGTTGGGGTTTTCTTAAAATCCTTTCCTAACTCCTCTCTGGGCCCACCCCCTCCCTTAGTTGGTCACCCTCTCCTGGGATCCCTAAAATAGCCCATCCTTGCCTCCCTGGGGCACTGCTCACCCACCCCACAGTGGCCAACTTGACTATGAGATCAGATTCTTTTCTGGCGTCTGCCTCCCCAGGAGATGCAGTGTGCACCATTAATGAATGAGAAGAGCTTCCAGGTCCCAGTACTTATGGCTGCCAAGCACTGTGCTGAGGGAGACAGAGGCAGACTTGCCCAAGGTCACACAGCTAGAAGCTTTGCAGCTGAAGAGGGGACGCAGGAAGGTCTGACCCCAGAGTTCATGCTGTAACCACTAGGCCAGGGAGTCTCAATCTCGACCCACGAGACATTCTGTGTTGGATAATGAGCAGATACCCCGACCTCAAGCTGTGATAACCAGAAACATCTCCAGACATGGCCAAATGTCACTTGGGGAGGCAATGTCACCTGCCCTAGACCATGCTGGCTCCAGTGCTGGGGTTGTAGTCCAACCCTGGCTGGGAACCTGGACTGGGTGAAACACAGAGTTTGGGGAGACATGGTCACACACCCAGGGAGCACCCACCTTGACTGGAAGGCAAGACTGAGGCAGAGGCCAGGTAGAGGAGCTAAGAGCTGACTGGCAGGATGTGACAGGAGTGTCACAGATGCCCCAGTAGGTCCGGCTACAATGGCCTTGAGGCCTCAGGTCTTCCGACAGCCGTCCAATCTGCAACCTGCCCCACAGAGCACCAGCTATGGGAAGGGTCCATCCAGCTAAGGCCACCTAGAGACACCTGGTGTTGTCTCATGGGAGCTCAGGCCACCCCATAAATCTGGGAAGACTGGGAGGCCATAAATCAGAGAATCCATGCTAGGCCTGCAGAGGATGGGAGGTTGCCCGTCCCTAGAATGCTCTGCCATTTGGTGAGGGCACGTGACTGGCTTCCCCCACCAAGGCTCTGGCCCTTTTAATCTTCTTCTTCTTCTCCTTCTCCTTCTCCTTCTTCTTCTTTTTTTTCTTTTGCACTACCTGCCCAGTCTCAAAATGTCTGGGCTTCCCGCACTAGGAGAGGAGCTGAGCTTTGCCTTCACACGCCTACTCCACAGAGTGACCCTGTCCTCAGTGGGGCTTTCCCTGTCCCCAATAAACCCACCCTCAGAAAAGGGCTTCCCACTGAGACTTCAAGACCCAGCTACCGCCAGGGTTACAAGGACACAAGGCAAGAGGCTGAGAGTGACCCGCTGGCCCGGGCCACCAAATCCAGAAGCACTGGTGGAATTCCCAGACTCCACTCTGCATTGCATCAAAATGGCCCTGTCAGTACATCTCAGGGGCTCCTTGCCATCTGCAAAATCAAAAATTCATCTGCATTTCAGGCGCAGTGGTGCACATCTATAATCCCAGATGCTTGGGAAGCCAAGGCAGGAGGATTGTGAGTTCAAAGCCAGCCTCAGCAATTTCAGCGAGGCCCTAAGCAACTCAGTGAGACCCTGTCTCTAAATAAAATGCAAAATAGGGCTGAGATGTGGCTCAGTGGTCAAGTGCCCCCAGATTCAATCCCCAATATCAAAAAAAAAAAAATCATCTTTAAAGCCCTCTCCATACAACCAAGAAGCCTGGTCTGCAGTTAAGATCTTGAGCAGTGGCAGAGAGAGGGGGGAAGAAGGATGGAAGGCAGAGCCCCAACAGTGCTCCAGATGGGGGGGGTCGGGAGGATAACTGGAAGCAGGACTCCCCCAGGGCTTGGGGGAACACGTAGCTGTTTTTCTCCTCAGCCCAAGCCACCTGTCTGGCCCCAGCCCTGCCTTTCTGACTTGCCATATGACCTTGGGCAAGTTCCTCCCCCGCTTTGAACCTCAGCCTCTGGTTTGTCAAGTGCCGATAATGAACAGGCTGTCCCCTCCCAGAGTCTCTGTGGGCTCAAATTGGTGGTTGGATGAGAAAGCCCTCCACAAAGAAGGGAGCACACCCCAGCCTGAAGAATGTTGGCAGTGACTGTGGACAGGGAGTATCTGAGTCCCCAGCCCCGTCCTGGTCCCAGCAGACTGTCACAGCCTCCCAGGCCAAGGCTTGAGCAGAGTGGGAAGAAGAAGGCTAATTAGAAAGTCGAACACCACCAAGCGCCCGACTCACCCGAGACCAGCTTATTTATAGTTGTAAAAACATTCTGTCTGCACAGTCAGTTCCACCTCTAGGAGCTGGCATTTTTTAACACTTTGATAAGACCAATTTTTCTCTTTAAAGCTAAGGGGGAGCCTTGAGCCCAGCCAACCTGCAGGCTTCCAAGAGGGCTCAGTGGGACAGAAAGGTACATTAGTGCTGTGCTTTAAAAGCCCAAAGCTGGGATACAGGCAAGCTGCTCCCACCCCTGAGTCACCAAGGAAACCCAGGAAAGTGGCCCTCCAACTGCTTTGCCACCCTCCTGGGTCTGCTCAAGTGCCTGGTAACTTTCACCCTCTTTTCAAGTCCATGAGTCTTGTGGATTGTTTATGCTAGGGAGCAGGTAGGGTACAGGGGCAGCCCAGAGAGTGAGTGGACTCAGTACTCAAGAAATTACCCTGGAGTCAGAAACATGGAAACTTCCCCTCCAGGAGCTAAATCTTCCTGTCCTCCTGACCAGGCCTTGCAGATTTCAATTGTCCTGCACTGGGTGGGCAGACTAAGACCCTCCAAGCCCTGAGAAATAAGCTTCAGTCTTCAAATCATGGTGTGGCCCTGGCTTATCTGTCCAGCCTCATCCTCTGCCCCTTCACTCAATGCTTCTGCCCCTCACTCAAACAGCTTTCAGTTCCTTGAAAGCAAAGGTTCTGACCTCTCTCCAGCCTCAGGGCCTTTGCACAAGCTTCTCCTGGCCCTTTCCCTCAGGCTCCTGTACCCTCTTTTCTGACCCTTCTCCTCTTTTAGTGTTTGGGTATACATTCCTTCCTCTAAAAGGCTTCCCAACCCCCATCAATCTAAATTAAACTTCACTGTGATTTTCCCTGATTGTACTGGTCACAGTTTGCAACTACATGTTTGAGTATTTATTTATTATCTCTGGCCTCTGCAAGGTCAGGGATGGTGTTCCCAGCACCAACCAAGTGGTCAGCATAAAGTACATGCTCAGTGAACTTTTATTGAAGAAATGAAGAGAAAGTAGGATTTTTTAAAACAATTTTTCGCTTTTAATTGGTCATAGAGTAACTGTTCATATTCATGGGTGCAAAGTCTCATATCAGGTCGTGCATACAGTGTGGTGACTGGGCAGGAGAGTTCACAGGAAAGCACTTGCACACTGCAAAGGAACACCGAAGAAGATCATGTGGGGGAGACACGGCTCCAAGGAGGTCACAGGAAAGGGATGGTGACCAGAGATTTCCTAGAGGGGTTTTGAAGCCCGAGGAAGGATGGAAGTCTGTCCAGAAATTGGAGTTTATTTCTAGAACACTCCCTTTTCTTGACATTCCTTGGGATCAGCTTGACCCACTTTGTTCTAAGGATGGGCTAGGGCAGGACAGTCTCCATGGCTTTTTCAAAAGCTGAGAGTCCAGCTCAATGTTAGATTGCTACATATGAACCCTCAACAAGGTGCCCTAGGAGGCTGCAGGAGGCTGCGCTGGTCACAGGACCTGGGGGCTTTCAGCAAGAGATCCCCAGGGAACAGGATCTGACGTATGTACCCTCCCCGATGCCAGGACGGGATTCTGCTGGGAGCCGTTGGCGCCTATGACTGGAACGGGGCCGTGCTGAAGGAGACGAGCAGCGGCAAGGTCATTCCACTCCGCGAGTCCTACCTGAAGGAGTTCCCCGACGAGCTCAAGAACCACGGCGCATACCTGGGTAAGCGCCCTGCAGGGGACGCGGGAGGGCACGCGGTTGCACGGTCCCCCGCACGCCCAGGCCAGGGGCCTCCCGGTGCTGGGTCACGCAGCCACACTGAGCTGCAGTTCCAGGCCCGAACACCCGGCCCAGGGACCGGCTCTTCTCCATCCGCCAAGCCCAGCACAGTGCTGCACCTAAACCGCTGTCCACGGGGAGGTGGAACAAATGACAAGCAGCTTCCGCACCTTGAGTGTGTATCAGTTGGTGCTTTTGGACTCTAGGTCAGAGGGCGGTGGCATTAAAGCTTCCTGGTGCAGCGCGCTGGGTCGGCCTCCCCAGACCAGATGCAAGACCAGCTGAAACTAGCACCTCTTCCATTGTTTGATGTGCCCGAGAGCCGCAGGGGGCTCTGTCCCTCCTGGGGCACTGCTAAACAGGGTCCTAGCAAGGCCTGCCAAAGACAAGGCGCACAGACCAGCCTGTTTCCTCCTGTGGCAGGGTACACAGTGACGTCGGTCGTGTCCTCCAGGCAGGGGCGAGTGTATGTGGCCGGAGCTCCGCGGTTCAACCACACGGGCAAAGTCATCCTGTTCACCATGCACAACAACAGGAGCCTCACCATCCACCAGGCCCTCCGGGGCGAGCAGGTAATAGAGGGGGAGGCTGCAGCAGGGGCTGTCTGCCGGAAGACAGGGCAAGCACATCAGATCGGGGGTGGGGGGGCTTCTGGGGCTCACCTCATCCCTGGCAACAAGAAGGCCCCCAGACCCACAGGCATCTTCTTGGAATGGGCACATACTTCATCCATCAGGGTTAAAGTGTCAACCTAAGCCGTCACTTACTGCCCTAAAACGTCCTTGGAGCAGACCAACCTCTCACCAAGCCAGGCCTAGGCCCTGCTACTAGCTTGGAAAATCCAAGAGAATTCTCCCTGCCGTGTCACTGACCTCTTGCCTGGTGCATCTGGGTGATGGCTTCCCAGCCGGAGTTGTCAAGGCCCCCAGGAAGAGACAGTCACACTCCTCAAGCCACCTTCATGTTGCCAAAAGTTGTAAGTCCACCCCCAGCAAAGCCCTAGGGGCCCCCAAGATGCAAGCTTCCCCCCTTTTCCTGGAATAGTGACAATGCAGAGTGGAAGGTCAATGCCACTGCCCCAGACTGTGTTGCAAAGTCTCATGTTGGAGGCTCCTGAGGGCAAACAGGAAGGCTATGGTAAGAGTGGCTGGGAGTGCATAGAACCAGAGTCACTTCAACAGCCGAGGAAATCTGTCCTAGGAGGCAACACGGCTTTGTCAAGATCATATGGCAGATTCCCAGAGGGGTCAAGTTAAGAATCCAGGCTTCTGGAGGGGACCTCTGGCACCTCCTGACCCCCAAAAGCAGGCCTCACTGCTCCCGTCTGGCAGTGTCCAGGCACCCTGGCTCAAGCTGAGCTCTGTCCAGGCTCTTATCTATTGTTCTGGGCAATCCCTCAGCACTCCTGAGCCTGGGAACAGCCCTGTCCTGCCTCTTCTGCTGCCCCGTCCCATCACCATGAGGACACGCTCCTCACTGGGTGGAACCCAAATCCTTCTGGCCGTAGAGCGCTGCCCACCATTCTGCCACTCCTTCAGGTCACCACCTCTGCCCCCGCTGCCCACCTCGTTCGGCCCAGGGCAGGCTCTTTTGGAAGTCAAGAGCTAGACCTTGAGAGCTGGAGGGAGTTCTCTGCTGAATTATGACATACTCCTACCCAGTTCCTCCTCCAACATCCGAATAAGAAACCGCAGTGCCGAAAGCAGCTGAATTAAGTGGATTCCAGATCATTGTGCCCCACATAGCTAAGGCCACAGATTTAGACACACTCCTCCTCCCTCCTCCCTTGCTCTGTCTGCCTCTTAATTGCTTTAAGTAGACACATCTCTCCTGCTCCCCAACTCAGGCTTATTATTTCCTTTTTCTCTTGCCTGTATTTTTATCTTTCTCCTCAGTTAAAAGCTTTTAATGCTTGAGAATAGATTTCTTCTGAAAACACCCTGCACCAGGATATGGCAGGGGAAGGAGCCAGGGGCTCATGTGTCACACAGCCCCAGCTTAGCAGGGACCAGCCTTCTGACCTTGGGCAAGCAACTGGAACACTCTGAGTTTAGATTCCTTCCCTGTAAGATGAGACGACTTTTAGCTGGGGATGTGGTTGGGTGGTAGAGCACTTGCCTAACATTTGTGAGGCCCTGAGTTTGATCCCCAGCACTGCCCAAAACTATAAATAAATAAAATGAGCCGGGCAGGGTGACACATGCCTGTAATCCCAGTGGCTCTGGAGGCTGAGGCAGGAGAATCACAAGTTCAAAGCCAGCCTCAGCAACAGCGAGGCGCTAAGCAACTCAGTGAGACCCAGTCTCTAAATAAAATACAAAATAGGGCTGGGGATGTGGCTCAGTGGTTGAATGCCCTGAGTTCAATCCCTAGTACCTCCCCCCAAAAAATAAAATGAAATGAAATAAGATGACTATGTCTCCCAAGCAGCTCACACAAGCTAACCCAAGGCTATAAATCGATCACACAGGACCTACCTGTGGGCAGGGTGCCTTCCCTTCCCTAAGGAAACCCAATAAGCTGTTATTAGGTCCCTCTTGTGTTCCAGGCATGGACTAGGCCCAGAGGGGCACATCCTTGGAGGGAGCAGGCTGGTATGAGGAGTGTGGAGTCTGGGGCACATGGAAAAGAGGCTCCCACTGCAAGGAGGGAGGGCCAGGGACAGCTTCTAAAAGGAATAGCTTTTAGATCCCAGGGGTGGCAGGTGTTATCTGGGGAAGTCAGGGGACAGAGGGGTTTAGGTAAGGGAAGAGGGAAGCCCAGAACTCACCAGGGCCTGGGTCGTTAAGAGAAGCAATAACTGGGTATAGAAGGAGCCCAAGGCTCAGCATTGAGAGCAGAGGGTCGCGGGACAGAGGCTGGGCAGGAGGCAGGTCCAGCCAGACACATGAAGGAGGTTAGGCTTTACCCCAAATGCAAGCATGTAGCTTGGTTAACTGCTAAAGGCCATTCTGGGTGGCATGGGGGTGGAACGGAGGGCCAGCACGAAGACTGGAAGGTCCATTGGAAGGAAACACACCCAGGGGAAGAGCAGTGGGAAGCAGGTGGAACTTCCTGGTAGAGCTGAAGATGGGAGAGGTGGAGCGTGGAGGCAGGGACCCCCAGGCTTCTGATGAGGGAGTAGGTGGCACTTCCCCAACCCAGTTGGAGAGCACTGCAGCCAGGGCAGGAGAGGAGCACGGTGGGGACTCAGATGCCGAGGAGAATTCAGCACTCCCCATCCAAGATGCGAGCTCCAGAGTGACCCAGGACATTGAAACTCGAAAACAAGCTAACTGTCCAGCAACAGGGCCTTGATTAAATACATCAGGGTGCTACAGAATCACCAGTGATCATGTCATAGAAAAAAATATGTTGCTTTCCCCTCAGTCTCTAGCTATAGCTGGCAGCCAGGTACATGCTCAGCATTTTCAGTACCCAAGGGCCGCTGTCCATTGTCACTTCAGCTCCTCTAGGTTCCTCTGCACCTTCACCCGCCACACACTCACCTGTCATAACCCCCCATTGTGGGGAAGCTCACAAAGGCCCGTAAAAATCAAGGCAACCCCAAGAAAGTGGCTCCTCCCCCATAAGGAGGTAGAAGAAGGTAGTGAAGATGAGGAAAAGTCAGAAGATGAAGACGGTGACAGCAGTGGAGAAGAGGGTGTCACCCCTCAGGAAAAAAGGCAAGGAGGCCACCACAACCCCAGCAAAGGAGACGGTGCTTCCCCCAACAGGAAGGATTACGATTGCCACACCTGCCAAGATAGCAGCTGTCACCCCAGGCAAGAAGGCAGCAGCCACAGCAGCCAAGGAGACAGTTACACCAGCCAGCAGCTGCACACCTGGCAAGAGGGAGCCACTCCGGGCAAAGCACTGGTACAGCAGACCCTGGTAAGAAGGGAGCTGTTGCCAGGCAGGATGGCACACGCCTGTAATCCCAGCAGCTCGGGAGGCTGAGGCCGGAGGATGGAGAGTTCACAGCCAGCCTCAGCAAAAGTGAGGCTCTAAGCAACTCAGTGAGACCCTGTCTCTAAATAAAACACAAAATAGGGCTGGGGATGTGGCTCAGGAGTTGAGAGTTCAACCCCTGAGTTCAGTCCCTGGTACCCAAAAAAAAAAAAAGTGGAGCTATTACCCCAGCCAAGGGGCAAGAAATGGGAAGAAGGCCAAGAAGGAAGACGAGGAAGAGGAGGAGGAGGAGGAGGAGGAATTTGAACCAGCAGTGATGAAAGAAGCAGCTGCTACTCCTGCCTCAGAGGCTGAGGACAATGAGGAGGAGGAGGAGGAAGATGAGGAGGAAGAAGCCATGCAAGTCACACCAGCCAAGGGAAAGAAAGCTGCTGCAAAAGCCCTACCAGTGAAAGCCAAGAGCCTGGCTGAGGGGGAGTACGAGCAGGAGGAGACCATGGAAATGAAGAGGAGGAGGGGGAGCAGGAGGAAGAGCCTGTCAAAGAAGCACCTAGAAAATGAAAGAAGGAAACGGCCAAACAGAAGGCTGCTCCTGAAGCCAAGAGACAGAAAGTGGGAGGCTCAGAACCAGCTACGTCTTTTAATGTCTTGGGTGGAAATCTGAATTCTATCAAATCTGCTCCTGAACTAAAAACTGATATCAGTGAACTTTTTCGAAAAAAAATGATCTGGCTGCTGTGTTCAGAATCGGAACGACTAGGAAGTTTGGCTGTGTGGATTTTGAATCTGCTAAAGATCTGGAAAAAGCCTTGGAACTCACTGGTTTAAAACTTTTTGACAACGAAATTAAACTAGAGAAACCAAAAGGAAAGGACAGTAAGAAAGATGGAGGTGCAAGAACACTGTGGGCCCAAAATCTCCTTTGCAAAGTCACTCAGGATGAATTAAAAGAAGTGTGTGAAGATGCCGTGGAGATCAGATTAGTCAGCAAGGATGGGAAGAGTAAGGGGTTGCTCATATTGAATTTCAGACAGAAGCTGGTGCAGAGAGAATCTTTGAAGAAAAGCAAGGAACAGGGATGGATGGGGGAGGTGGTTCCCTCTACTACACTGGAAAGAAAGGTCAGAATCAAGACTAGAGAGGTAGAAAGAATAGCACCTGGAGTGGTGAGTCAAAACCTCTGGTTTTAAGCAACCTCTCTTACAATGCAAATGAAGAAACTCTTGAGGAAGTATTTGAGAAGACAACTTTTATCAAAGAACCACAGAACCAAAATGGACACCCAAAGGGCATGCATTGTTAGAGTTTGCTTCATTTGAAAATGTAAAAGAAGCTTTAAATTCCTGCAATAAAAGGGAAATTGGGGGCAGAGCAATCATTCTGGAGTAGCAAGGACCCAGGGATCGCCTAACGCAAGTAGCCAGCCACCAAAAACTCTGCTTGTCAAAAGTCTGTCTGAGGATACCACTGAAGAAACCTTAAAAGCATCATCTGACGGCTCTGTTCGTGCAAGGAAAGTCACTGACCAGGAAACCGGATCCTCCAAAGGTTTGGTTTTGTGGACTTCAACAGTAAGGAGGACACCAAAGCTGCCAAAGAGGCCAAGAAGATGGTGAAATCAGTGGAAACGAAGTTACCTTGGACTGGGCCACACCTAAAGGGGAAGGGGGCTTTGGGGGTCATGGTGGAGGCAGAGGAGGCTTTGGAGGCTGAGGTGGTGGCAGAGGAGGCCAAGGTGAATTCGGCAGCAGAGGCCAGGGAGGGTTTAGAGGGGGAGGATTTTCCAAGGAGGCAGAGGGGGAGAAGGGGCCCACCAGCCATAAGGAAGGAAGACAGAATTTGAATAGTTTCTTCTGTCCCTGTCTTTCCTTCTTCCATTTGAAAGAAAGGACTCCGGGGTTTTTAACTGTTAGCTGTTCAATGACAGAGCCCTCTGAGGACTTTCCAAGAGAGTGTACAGTCCTGTGGTCTACTTGGAAATCTGTGTAGATGACCTTTCAAAGGAGACACCCTGTTGGTTTTGACTGGATATTCACATAAACTGTTTAAAGGGATGAGGGATAGAGCTAACCCTTATCTGTAAGTTTTGAATTTATATTGTTTCATCTCATGTACAAAACTGGAAAAAGGAAAAAAAAAATATGTCACAGGCTTGGGGTATCGCTCAGTGGCAGAGCACTTGCCTGGCATGTGTGAAGTCCCAGGTTCTACTTCCAGCATAGAAAAAAAATTATTTTTAAACAAATGTGCCATGAGGAAAAGGCTTGTGATCCATTTTTATGTTTAAAAATTAGTATGTAGCCGGGTGCAGGGGCACACACCTGTAATCCCAGCAACTTGGGAGACTGAGGCAGGAGGATGGCAAGTTCAAAGCCAGCCTCAGCAACTTCTCAAGGTTGTAAACAACTTGGTAAGAACCTGTCTCAAAATAAAAAATAAAAAAGTTATATTTGCACATTGGGATCATGGGTAACTTCTGTTTGCTTCTATGTGCCGCAGATAGGCTCTTACTTCGGGAGTGAGATCACCTCAGTGGACATCGATGACGATGGAGTGACCGATGTGCTACTGGTGGGGGCACCCATGTACTTCAGCGAGGGCCGCGAGCGGGGCAAAGTGTACGTCTACATCCTGAGACAGGTACTGCGGGTGGGGCGGCAGCTTCTCAAGGGCGCCTGCTTGGACTTGGGTCACCACCAGGGAACCGGGGTTCCAGGGAGGCCAGCTCCCGCCTGCAGGACCCAGGATGGGGGAAGCAGGAGCCTCCTCTGTCGTGGGGCTCATGTCACCAGAGAGAGGATTCTGGGAGGACGGAGTGGAGAGAGGACGCTGTGGCAGCAGACAGAGGGAATCACGACCCCAAGGTCCCTTACCAAGACCCCTGAGCCCGTTCCTGGCCTTGGCTTTGTAGAACCGGTTTATTTATAATGGAACACTGAAGGATTCCCACAGTTACCAGAACGCCCGGTTTGGGTCCTCCATTGCCTCTGTTCGCGACCTCAATCAAGATTCCTACAATGACGTGGTGGTGGGAGCCCCTCTAGAAGACAACCATGGAGGCGCCATCTACATCTTCCATGGCTTCCAAGGCGGCATCCTGAAGAAGCCCAAGCAGGTGAGCGTCCCCTGAGAGTGGGTGGAGCAGGAGGACCCAGGAGTGTAGCTGCTTCTGTGTGGTCACGTGGTTCTGCGTTTTCCTCTGGCTCTTCTGCAGGAGGGGACCCTGTCTGTCCTGACTCCCTTGCCTCTAGTTTTGACACAAGTGCACTGTGTCTTCAGTACCATCCCGACACCACTTCTGGCACCCTCTCCTGGCCTGCTTTATCCTCCCAAGGTCAACCACGACAAACCCAGGCACCTACCTCACCCCCACAGGCATCTGTGCCATTGACCTCAGGTGGAGGACTCCCCCTGGCTCCACGGCTGGGTGCCCTTCACACACCTCAGAACTAATCTGTCTCGGCCCCTCGTCCTCATTTGGCCCACATATTTTGTTAATAAGATCATCTAATAAATACACCAAGATCTGAAATGCTGAGGGGTGACCTGCCAAGCAGCATCTATTTACACCGAATGGGAACGCTTTCAAGACATAATATTTTAATCCAAAAGCGTGGCATGCCGTGACAGACTGAGAAGGAGACAACTTTGGTCTGGGGAAGCCTCCCGATGGCGTCCAACATCTGTCCCCAGGACCCCCCGTTGTGCCTGCAGGCCCTGCCTGAGCTCACAGTGCTCCCGCCCAGCCCACGCTTTCCTCTCCCTGCAGAGAGTGACGGCGTCGGAGCTGGCTCCCGGCCTCCGGTACTTTGGCTGCAGCATCCACGGGCAGTTGGACCTCAACGACGACGGGCTGGTGGACCTGGCCGTGGGCGCGCTGGGCAATGCTGTGATTCTGTGGTTGGTTCCCCCACTTTTCCTGCCTCTTGGGCTCTCCTGGGGGTCATGATAGATAGAGGGTTTAAAGGACAGGCTGCAGGGTCTTTGTCCCTTTAATCACTGTCAGTCAAACAAACCTGGATGACACCTTTCCCTTTTGTGGAATCAGAAACGTTATCTTCAAGTTCAAATCCCTCTTCTTAATAGATTTGTGGGACTTTAGACCAAAGTAGTGTGTGAAACCCCTCTTAGAATTCGTCCTGAGCTGCGTGTAATCCCAGCAGCTCCGGTGGCTGAGGCGAGTTCAAAGCCAGCCTCAGCAATTTAGCAAGGTGCTAAGCAACTCAGGGAGACCCTACCTCTAAATAAAATACAAAATAGGGCTGGGGATGCGGCTCAGTGGTGGAGGGCCCCTGAGTTCAATCCCCAGTCCAAAAAAAAAAAAACAAAAACAGAATTTGTCCTGAAAGCTCTGCTTCCCAGAATTCCTTCCACTTCAGCTTTTCAAGCTACTTTGAGAAGCACGTTGAGCACATTCAGCTCAGCTGGGAGGATCTCTCCTCCTCCTCTAGAGTGGGAGAGGTGATACACGGGCTTCTTCCCCCCCCAAACCCCTGTGGCTTCTCTTATCCTTTGTTCAGGGCTCCATTTCAATGCTCTCTTGAAGCTCCTATATTTTACCATAGGTTGGCTTCTCTTAGATGCCCCCCCAAAAAAATTAACTTAGGCTTTTTTCATGTACCTTGATGAGTTACAGTTTATCATTTATTCATAATACTTAAAGAGAAATTGTAAAATAAAAGAAAAGATTGCTCTGTGTTTCCTCCAGCTTCACACTACCACCTTGAGTGTTTTGGCATCTTTCCTCCCAATCTTTTTCTGCCTGCATACAATTTTATATAAATTCAAAATTTTCACACAATTTTTAGAATGCATTAAACAGATATCCTATGACTTTACAGGGAGAATAAAGACAGAGAGGATGTGTCCCATCCTCAAGAATATTGCCACCCAGAGAGGAAATGTCTCCACCCAGGTTTTGTAGAAAATAGCTCAAGACATAAGCTTCTGAGCAGACGCTTTGGGAGCAGGTTCCTCCTCAGAAAAAAATGGCAGGAAAGGAGAGCAGATCTGAGTGTTTGGCTTTGCCATGAGTGCAGCTCCTGCTCAGCACCTGTTTCTTGACACAGCACGTTGTAGGGGACACAGGAGCAGCACACCTGCTGGGCCCCCATATCTGTCATCCATAACCAAAGTATCCACACCCTTTCAGTGGTGTCCTGTGGCCCTCTGGGCAGTGCTAGGAAAGCCACAGTCTCCAAGAGCCCAGCCCAGTCAGAGTTCTTCCCCACACGTGGGGCTTGTAGGTTGGGGCAGTGGTGGCACGGTAATAGCAGCCTGGACTTGGAAGGCTGATGAAGGTATTCACCAGCCAGGAAGCAAGGCAGGTGTCCAGGCACAGGGTAGGGGATAGAATGGCCAGCAGGTCCTTAAGGTGGCACATCAACTGTATAGGAAACAAGATACACACCTGCACACACCCCAGGGACTCAAGTCTTACCCAAGGGGTTTGATCCAGCTCCGACTTTTGGGGTCTGGACTGCATGCTGCCTGTAGTGATGGAATTGCAGGCCAGAGCCCTCTGGGAAGACTTTATGGTCAAACCCCACGGCTCCCAAATGTGACTGTCCATTAGGGTCACCCAGGAAGCTTTTAAAACTCATTATCCTAGCTGAACTCTGACCAATTGAAGCAGAATTTCACCAGAGGGACCCAGAGGACAGTGGTTTTTTTTTAAACTCCCCAGAAGATTCCAGAAGGCTGTCAAGTGGGTGTCCTCGCTCACCCCCAGGACTCTTGCAGGCCTCATCAGTGATATCATGGGACCTGTCCCAGATCCAGCAAGAAACCAGCCTTACCTCTGAAACCGCTGAGCCAAGCCACACCTATGTCCTTTATAAAGTCGTGGTTTGCAGAGGCAGTAGGCTTCTTTTCCTAATTATGTTTGACGTAGATCAGTCCAAGAGTACTTTTGTATCCTTGGCTACCTGACTAGGCCAGGTAGTTCTCTTCATTAGCCACGCCCAGAATCACCCAAAGATCTTTACACCTCTGGCTCTTCAAAGTGGGGTCCCTGAGCCACCCACAGCACCTCCAGCTTGTTGGAAGCACAGAGTCGATGCCAAACTATTGCATCAGAATCTGCATTTTAACAAGATGCTCTGGGGATGTGCAACCAGGTTAAAAATTGAGATGCATCACTTTAAAACATGTTAATGGCTGATTCTAATTCAATTTGGCCCAGGTTTTTTAAAGCTTTCCAGATGATTCTAATGTACATATGGGGTTGGGAACCCCAGATAATGAGGGGGCAAAAGGAAGTCAGTGTGTACAGCAAGCACAACGCCTGGGAGAAGGGCACAGGGCTGCTGTAGGCCCCGTGAGGCTGCGGAGCCCCCGTCCATCTGCACGCTTCTGCCCAGTCCTGTGGCATCCGAAGCCCCGCTCTGCCTCACCCCACAGCGCCCTCCAACGGTGGTTTGCAGGTTCTGCTCCCATCTGAATCTCCACTTTTCCCATTTGTCACAGCTGAGAGCCTGCCCCACCCTGGCTCACTGGCCCTTCTCCTCCAGGTCCCGGCCCGTGGTTCAGATCAACGCCAGCCTCCACTTTGAGCCATCCAAGATCAACATCTTCCACAAGGACTGCAAGCGCAACGGCAGGGATGCCACCTGCCTGGCCGCCTTCCTCTGCTTCACGCCCGTCTTCCTGGCGCCCTATTTCCAAACAGCAACTGTTGGTAATCCAGCCCGTCTGGCCCCACCCCACCCCAGTCTCCCTCTGAACTTTGCGATTGCTCTGTCCACCGCCTGGGCTTTTCCTGAAATTGTTTCTAAGCTCCAGGTCACACCTAGAGCCACCTCTGCTGGACGCCCCTCTAGTGCTCTCATTCCTAGGGACAAAGGGACTCATGGCAGGGCTAGGGTGACAGTGGGCAAAACTGACCAGTGAAGAAGACAGGCGAAGAAGGAAATAGTCTGGCTCCAGTTTGAACATGGCACTGGAGGTAGGGGAGCAGACAGGGTGGACACCCAGAAGTCAGCCTGGGTGCAGAGGGAAAGGCAGAGCCAGGAGCCAGCCGGCGGGAAGCTGGACCCTGGGGCCAGGCACGTGACCACAGTAGTCATGGGTGCCATTGGGCAGTGGGTGTGGGTCTGGGCAGGACAGTTCCTTCTACAGCCCATCCTTCCACAGAAGGTCCAAGTCAGGCCCCTGTTCACAGCAGCTCAGGAGTGGTGGCTTCAGGTTCTAGGACCAGGCAGGGCCTGCACCTGAAATGCACCATGCGGCCTGCGCATTGGTTTCATTAATGAGGTTCTTGGCATAAAAGTTAGCTAGCAGAGATCGAAATAAAACACACAGACTCAGTTACCTTTTTCTATGACCAGGTCCGAGACGGCTCCCCTCTCTGGCTCCAACCTCGAACCACCCGAAGGGCAGCAAGGATTACTCAGGGCTAGCAGGAGAGAGAGAGAGCGAGCACGCCAGGGAGTAGCCTTTTATTGGGGAACAAGAAAATCAGGGGAGAATTCCATCCAATGAAGGTTGAGGTGGGGGGCGCGCTCCAAGGTCGGGGTCAGTGATTGGGCCCCCGGGGTCAGTGGTCAGTCACACCCCCACACGGACGGGTTCTCTCATCAGGAAAGGGCCGGGAAAGTTCCGACACAGCCAGAAGCCTCAGACCCTTAACGGGAGCCGCCCAGTCACGTGTCAGAATGGCTCCCCACAGGGACAACTGTACCATCTCAGTCAAGGAGCAGGACCAGACAGGGAGGAGCAGGGTGTCCAAGACCTGAGAACAAAGGCAGGCCTGGGCGGCTATGCCTCCTCCAAGTTCCATCTATGACAGGAGAAAATACAAGGGCCCAGGACACCCAGAGCCTGGCTGGGGGATGGGAGAAGGGACTGAGACCTTCCTGGAACTGGCAAAAGGTTTTCCGAGGTGAAGGGGAGGAGGCTGCCAGCCTTAAATCCCAGAAGGGAGACTTGAGGACGAGTGGGGAGGCCGGGCACCCTCCTAGGGTGTCCAGGGCCAGCGGCAGAGGCTCTGACCTGCACGTCTAGGGACCCAGAGCAGTGGGAGATGGAAGGTGAAGGACGTGGAGAGTGTGTGACTCCAGCAGGGGCTCAAGGGGACACTGGGCCTCGTCCTGCCTCCTCTCCTCCTCCCTCCTTTCTCCTCCCCTTTCCTTCTGGCGTGGCCCCATTCATTTCTCCTCCTCTCCTCCCTCTTCTCCTCCATTCCCCCCCTTTCCTCATCTCCTGCGTCACTTGCTCCCTGCATGAAGCTTCCTGCCCCGGGGACCTGTCAGGCAAGAGGAAAGGCTCTTCCGTGGCCAGCCTGGGGGGCTTCCTGGAGGATGCCAACTTCCCAGAGACCATTCTTAGAGAGAGGCAAACAGCCTTCCATGGGAATCCGGCTCCACCTTCAGGTCTCCCTGTCCCCTCCTCCAGGCATCAGGTACAACGCCACCATGGATGAGAGGCGGTATATGCCACGGGCCCACCTGGATGAGGGTGGGGACCAGTTCACCAACAGGGCTGTTCTGCTGTCCTCGGGCCAGGAGCACTGTCAGCGCATCAACTTCCACGTCCTGGTGAGCTGGAGGGGGAGCCAGCCATGGAGGGGTGAGAGCCTGGCGGGTGTCAGGCCCATTCTGAGCCTGCAGCGGTCCACAGGAGGCCAGCTAGGGGTCGTGCTCTGGACCTTGGCCACCCACGCCCCAACTCATGCCCCAGAGAGAAGCCCAGCCGGGTACTACCCCTTCCAAACCCCTGCTTCCAGCTCTCAGATACCCATGGCTTCCTTAGCAGGGGACGAAACTCAGGAAGGAGGGGGGCTCAGAGAGGTCGAGAGAGAGAGAGCTGAGGCCACCAGCAGCCAAAGGGAGGATAAGCAGCACCACTAGAAACAAAGACCAGGAGGTGGGGGAGACAGTGATAGCTGGAAGAAGGAGCAGGGGGGCCAGCCTGGCAGAAAAGGGAACCAGAGGGTCGTAAGCAGGGTGGTGGCCTGGGGCCCCCTTTATGGATGGGGAAGAGGGTGAGAAGTCTGCCTCCATCCAGAATCACCGAGCACCCCGGCCACAGCTCCTGCCTCAGAGACGTAAGCAAGGGCACCGGGACCCACCTGGCCTGGGTGTTCACAGCCTGTGGCCAGAAAGCAAAGGGGTGTGAGAAGTCCTCGTGCATATGTTGGAGGGTCCCTGACCTGTAGTCCTCGGGGTGTAGCCCCACCTGCCACGGCCGTGTCACGGGAGCCTGTTGGGATGTGTGATTTCAAGTCCCGTCCCAGAGGCGGCCCAGCACCGCAGGCAAATCAAAGAATCGTCCCCCCTTCATTTTCCACGCACTGGAGACCAGTCTGAACCGCCCGTATAGTTCATCTGTTGGTTCGTCCATCCTTCGAAGATCCTGTCACGGTGGTGGGCCTGCACACAGAGGCTCCCACCTATTCCTCACTGGGAGGGGAGACCAGCACATAGTCAGGGGATTTGGAGGTCATATGAGAAGAGGCAATAACAGGATTGGAGGAGGAGGAGGCTCGCTGTGGGGCTCCCTGCAGACCCAGGTATCCGGGTGACCAGTCAGGCCTGAAGGAGGAGCAGGAGCTTAGTGAACCCCAGGCAGGAGGTTGGCATGTGCTGAGCCAGGAGCCTCTCCACGGGACAGCCCTTTCCCTGGCAGACGGCACTAGGACTCCCCGCCCCCCACCCCTGGGGACCTATCTGAGGGCCCTCCTGCAGCTTCCAAGGAGGTGGAAGCTCTTTGGCAGTGGTCCTGCCCCAATGTCCACGCCCCTGCCCTCCCCTCCCTCCACCCCTCAGGACACCGCTGACTACGTGAAGCCAGTGACCTTCTCGGTGGAGTATTCCCTGGAGGACCCCGACCACGGCCCCGTGCTGGACGACGGCTGGCCCACCACACTCAGAGTCTCCGTAAGTCTCTCCCGCCACGCCTTCCCGCCTCCGTCCCAGCAGATCCACAATATGCCCCGTTATGTGGTCGCATGGAGCTCTGACAGCACAATCCCTAGAGAGTCAGGACCAGGCCTTCTCCTGCTGGAGGCTCCTCGGTATCCCCGGCACAGGGACCACTGAGTAGGTATCGGAGAAACAGAGTCCCAGGGCCAGAAAGGATCTGGGACCTCCATCACCCACCTCCCACGTTTACAGATGAGGACATGGAGGTCAGAGTGGCTCAATCACTGAGCCTGGTCTTCTGCTGGTTGAATAACTGACTGATGAATAGACCCTCTCCCAAGCCTGCCCCTAAGTATTCCAAGAAGAATTGTTCAGCCTCGACATTGGCTCCAGCCTCACCCTCAACCACATTTGCTAATCACCAGCTCTGGGGCATCCAAGTCGTATGACGTCCAATACTCAGATGCACCCTGCCTCTGCAGCCACATAGGGACCCCACTCAAAGACACTGTCAGACAGTGTCCGAACTGGGCTGGGGGAGCAGACAAGGTTTGTAAAATGCAATATCTAATGCCTGAGCCCTGAGGACTGAGAAAGCACCCTTAGAGCACACCTAAGCCATGACCTTGAGCTCCGGTCACTGAGCCTGACTCTGAACACTGCTGAGTCCAGCTGGCAACCAATTTCAGTTCTTACTTGGAATTCTCCAACACCACGAAGGGACTGTAGGGGAACAGCCAGCTTCTTACCGTCCCCTCTTCTCTTACCACGTCCATCACCCTCCCAGTCCCTCCGCAGTCCTCCCCAACAAGGTCCCACCCCTGAGCTGGCGGAGCTGCTTCCTCTCGGTGAGCCAGGAGTGATGAGTGAGGGCACGTCACTCCCCCTCCACGTGTGCCGAAGCCCCCAAGGCAGACTGGCCTGCAGGCCGAGCCCTGCTTGGGCCGTGATGAGCTAGATGCACGGTGGTGGCGAGGATCCCGGGCCAGGAGGCAGCATGAGCTCTGAGGAAGTCAATGGAGCAATCAGATGACAGCCCGGGGGACCTCCTAGTGGAGGTGGCTTTGGGCTGGACTTTAAAGAATAGATAAAATTCAGACCTGCAGTTCTGGGGAGGGTGAGCTTTTATTCCCTGGAGCACACTGTAATGGGAATGGGGAAAAGCAGAGGGAAGGAAAATGTAAAGAAAAGGTTAAAAAGAAAAAAAAAAGCCAATAGAGTCCAGGCGTGTTATGTTACGGAGGCCTCTAAAGAGCTGCTAAGCTTCTCAAAAATCTTATTAATCTAGATTTCTAGCCCCCAGCAATCAAGAAACACGCTTCCCATCACTCACACGAAGTCTCACTCGGCATCTATTAAGTGCGTGGTGCTGTGTCCACTCGGCCATCTCTGGCCTCCTGGGGAAATGGGCCGTTCCGTACCGTTGAGCGCGACAGCTGCTTATCATGTCAAGTTGTTCCTTTAATGACTGGCTAGGGCTGCTCCTGAAGGTCATCGTAGAGTTTTCCAACTTCTCCGACAGCAGGCGGGGTGGGGGGCACAGGAGTGTGATCGGAGACTGGAGCCCACCAGGATGAACGAGGCGCTAGAATACGCGAAGCCCCCGAGGGCCGGCCGAGCCTGGGAACCCATCTCAGGGTTACGTGACTTCCCTCTCCCCAGCTGTCGCTGTAGTGCGTCTGCTTCCAAGTGCAAGTTCACCATGCAGTGGCGAAGCCCCATAGACAGTGTCCACCTGGAGAGCCACAGGGCCCTCCTCTGAGAAAAGTCCCTGGCCTTAAGACTCGTGTGCCTCTGCGACCTCACGGGGTTTGGGCCGGGCTCTTGGTGGCGACAGGACTGCTCGACAGCTCCAGGCTTGAATCTCCCACTGCCCGTTGAGCCTCTCGCTGGGTACAGGCCACAGCACTCCAGCTCAGCACCCCCTGGCTGACTTCCTCTCCACCCCTACACACAGATGAAGGGCATGACCAGCCCCCCAGACACTTGGGAAAACTTGACAACAGCCAGGACCCCTCCTGCCTCAACCCGAATACCTGAAGCACTCAGTGACTCCTGTCAGTAGTTTGGCATGGCCCAAGTCCCTGTAATAACTACCCCCTGCTCATCTCTTCCTTTCCTCCATCCAAGTGTCTCTTATTATAGCAACACGAACTAACCACCTGTCATTTCCCAGGCACTCCTGCCTCAGGACCTTTGCACAGACTCATCCTCTCTCTTGACTTCTTGCTCTTCTGGTCCTTTCAGTGAACTCAGTCATCATTTAGAACTCTGACCCATTGTCACTTCTGAAGCCTTCTCTGAACACCTACAGGCCAAAGTAACTAATTCTCCCTTTTGCTGTTTCTATTCCTCATATTTTGTTGCATTTGGTTGGTTTTCTGCACATTTACTCTATAGTTGTTCATGCACCCGTCTTCCCCAGGAGCTGAGGGCGGAAGCTCTTTCTTCCTCATCCTGTGTCCTCAGTACCAAATGCCTTTCCCTACACGAACCACAGGATTGGTAACTACTGACCAGGCCAGCAGTGTGGGGCCTGGGGAAAGGGCACAGCAGACCCAGCCATGTCCAGTGCACAGACCACTGCTGTGCCATGACTTTGAGGGCTGGACGCTGGGGGTCCCTCTCCAGCCCCCACAACTGGCTTTTTCTGGCCCAGGTGCCCTTCTGGAATGGCTGCAACGAAGACGAACACTGTGTCCCTGACCTCGTGCTGGACGCTCGGAGTGACCTGCCCACAGCCATGTGAGTTGCCCCACACACACACCCTGCCCCGGCCCTGCTGCTGACCCTGGGGTCAAGGGGCCCTGGACTGTTCCCTGCATACCTTTGTCACAGGCCGTGATTGTCTTTCCAGACACTAAACTTGGGGCCTGGTTCTCACCAGGCTCTGCTTCCAACCCCTATGTGAGCTCAGTCAAGTCCCCCCTCTGTGGGCCTCAGTCACCTGTTCTGTTAAAATGAGTGCTGCTGTCTACCCTAATCTCTTTAAACTTTATAGTTTGGGCCCAAACTACAAAACAGATGGAGCATAGAATCAGGGGATTCACTTCTGGGTACTTGTTCTCCAGCCCCCAGACTGGGCAACCCCAGATCCATTTATGCCTGGACTTTCCAATCCTACTGATGGCAAGATGCTAAGGAGACTAGTAGAAACTGAGCAGGGTGCCCATAATCCCCTGGGGAAATGCAAACTAGCATACAAGGAAAAACATGAACAATTTCATGGCTACAATTTACATGTGTTTTGCAATAATATTTGTTCAACTTTTATCCAGTTATGAGATAATTCAGATAGAAAATGTATATGCTAGACATAATAAATAGAAATAGCACATCCAAACTTTACTGAAAGATGAAGAAGCAAATATTTTAACCATCTAGGCTGTAATCAAGATCATCTTTCCATCTATCTCTGAGTTTCCTGGCACCCAAGGCTAAAAGGGAAACATGACTAGTTAGAGATGCTGCATGAGAGTGAGGTCAAACGAGGCTCTGAGCTCAGAGGAGCAGGCAGCCCATCAGGGGGGATCCAGGGGTCTTTGGAGCAGGAGGTGGTCTTGAAGAGTGAGCTCTTTCCAGCCCTGCCATCCGCTTTCCTTCCTTTCCCAGTGGCTATTCCAATAGGCAGAAGCCAAGCAAGTGCCCCAGGCCCATCCCCTGCATCAACCCTGAGCTCGGCTCCGCCCTTTGGTTCCCTGCTCCACCTGCCTGACCCCTGGTGTCTTTCCCACAGGGAGTACTGCCAGAAGGTGCTGAGGAAGCCTGTGCAGGACTGCTCCAAATACACCCTGTCCTTCGACACCACGGTTTTCATCATTGAGAGCACACGCCGCCGGGTGGCAGTGGAGGCCGCGCTGGAAAACCGAGGCGAGAACGCCTACAGCACGGTGCTCAACATCTCCCAGTCCGCCAACCTGCAGTTTGCCAGCTTGATCCAGAAGGTAGGACCTCAGCCACCGCCAGCCGGGCCGAGGCAAAGACGGGAAGCAGGAAGGGAGGTCGGCGGGTCCTGGCTGCACAGGAGGCTCACCTGTGGAGCCTAAATGGCCTGCCTGGTCTTCTCTGGAGTCTCATTGATTTGGTCCTGGGTGAAGCCTGGCCTCAGGGCGCTTCTCCGGCTAATTTCAGTGCACAGCCAGGTCTGGGGGCCTCTGGCATCAGGGCGTGCAAGCCCTGGGGCACACGGGGAGGAACACCTTCAGCCGCGTCCCTGGCCCTGATCTGGAGGATGCCCACCCCCCATACAGCGCACCTACAGTTCTCCTCCAGGCTTCCCAAGGGTCCGTCTCACCACCTAACAAACCAGAGCCTTTCACTCCCCACTTTAAAGCTCCGGATCATTCCCGGCACTTTCACAGGAGCTTGAGACTCTTCAGTAGCCCGTCCCAGCCACACCTGCGCTTCTCCCCGCCAACACCCCCGACCCCCCACCCACCCCGCACACCTGGTCCCACCAGCACCGCCCCTTCCCTGCGTGGCCTGCCCGTGTACACTAAGCCTCCCGCACCAGGCCCTGCCAGGGACGCCCTCTCCCCCAGGACCAGCCCCTGCTGCTGCTTGCAACCTGCCACTTGCTGCCTGCCTGTAACATCCGGGCACTGTGCAAACACAGCACACACTGGGCACGGCACACTCAGAAGAGGGTGGAAACACAGTGGGCAGGGAGATTGTGTCCCCATTTTACAGAGGAGGAAACCAAGGCATGGAGTGGGCTTACAGGGCCTCTGTAGGACAGCAGAACTGGTGAGCAGCGGGGTGGACTCCTGCTCCTGAGCTGCACGCCATGGTGGGCCCAGCCTCCTGATGCGCTCTCCAGCCTGTGTCTCCTGGAGGGCTTCATGCTGCATAGCCCTCTGGCAAAGCCCTGCGTGTGCAGTGAGAAAGTCACCAGTCTCTCGTGCTGCCCTGTTGAAACCCCAATGCCCCCTGAGGGCAAGCACCCTGTCCTGGCCACATCTGTCCCTGGAGCAGGACCAGGACTGAGTGTGTGGAAGTCCCTCAGGACCTGTGTGTCAAGGGAACCGATGTGTTGTGCAGCTGCTGGGAACCCCAGGTTCCCTCAGACTCAGTCTGTGACCTTGCTGGTCTGAGAGCACTGGACAGGACAGGCACCAGACCTCTGTCCTCACCTCCATCTCAGAACCACTGCTCAGAGCCACCCACTCCCCCAATGTCCACATGCTGGTCAGGGGCCTGGTCTGGGGCCAACAGTACTCCCCACCCACTGCCCAGAGGGGTGACAGGGAGCCCTCTGATGGTCTCTCAGTGCCCTCCCTGCCCTAGGATTTAGTGTCTGTCTGGAATTGGGATCCAAAGGGGAATCAAGCCCCATCCCTGCACCCCCTGGCCTACCCTCCACAAGGCCAGTAACTTCCTGTCCCGACCCTGGGGAGGGAGGCATGAGTTTTGTTTCTGTGGCCCAGAAAGGCTTCTGGAAGTACATGGAGACAAAGAGAAGTGGAAGCCATGTTCTGTGAAGGGCTTGCCCACCGTGGCAGTGGGTGTGGAAGTTCAGCTCTCCTGTCCAGTCTCCCCACATCCAGCCAAGGAGCTCTGGTGGAGGAAGCAACCCTCTCAGCAGGACATAAATGAATGTGTTAGTCTGACCACATGCCCGCGAACACACACCAACCTATGTATACATTCACGTGCATATAGCCAGGCACACGCACTGACGTGTAGACCAATACAGTCTGCACAGACGTGTGCTGACGGCACGCATATGCCCTGGCCATACCCACCATGACAGCAGCGGCCAGGGAACGAGTGACTACAGCATTCTGGAACCAGACTCTGCTTTCCCATGCATTTATCACTTAATCCTGTGACAACTGCATGGGTGGGTGCCGTCATCCTCATTAGCAGATGAGCAGGAAGAGACGTGGCAAAGAGTGCGTGGCCAAGCCTGAGCACCTGTGAGCCCCTCCCTCTGCTCCCACGCACAGGGGACACAGTGCTGGCCCAGTGAGGCCCAGCTCACACCAGCCAACAGCCAGGAAGTGACCCACTATTCAGAGTCCCAGAGGAGACAGTGCTGGGGGGACTTTGTCGCAGGTGGAACCGCTGCCTCTCCCCAGTGCCTGCCCGTCTGCTGGCCCCAGGTTTGCTCCCTGGCCTATGGACCAAGTCCTGAGGTGGCACAGAGCCTCAACAAAAGCCTCACGCCCCACCCCACCCCAGGTGTCAATCCGCAGCCCGCTCACTGTCTTTCTGAGTTGTAAAGATGTGAGGCCACAAAACCTCATTTCATGTCCAAGAGACCCTTTCTGGTCCTGATGGAAAGCTCACAGTCACTCCAAGGACTGCGGAGCTGGAAGGCAGCAGGATCAGCAGAGCGCACAGAGCGGCCTCCCTTAAAGGTGGCCAAAGCAGAGTCTTCAAGTTGGCTGCAAACCCCACCCACATAGTGGTCCAGCAGGCTGGCCTAGGTGCTTCCTGTCTCTGGGCCTCCGTGTCCTGCCTGCAGTGGGACATCCAGCTGATACAGAGGGAGGGCAAAAGTGCCCCTGAGCACCTGCCCATCTCGGCACCTGGCCACCAAGCACAGCTGGCTCTTGCATCATGCCCTGGGCCATGAACCAGGCTGCACCCTGGCCTTAGAGACCTGGATGCAGTGGTCAGAAGGCCTGTGCCCCAGGCTTCGGGATGGGCGGTGGTCTCTCGGGTGGTCAGGAGGCAGCACAGGTGGCTGCACACCTTGGGCCCTGCCTAACTGCTGCCTTGATGCCTCGCCCCCCACCCAGGATGACTCCGAGAGCAGCATCGAGTGTGTGAACGAGGAGAGGAGACTGCACAAGAAAGTCTGCAACGTCAGCTACCCCTTCTTCAAGGCCAAGGCCAAGGTTGAGGCTGGGGCAGGCTGGAGGAGTCTGGGGGAGGCACAGAGAGCCAGGGAGGGGACCAGAGTGGGACTGGCAGGTGGGAGGTCTGCAGGGGCTCCCAAGTATTTTAGTGGATTAAGGTCAGATGTGGCAAGGCCACAGTCAGGACCCCACCCCCAGGGAAGGGCAAGGAGAGTTCCAGGACCCGGTCAGCAGTGTGGCCTTGGGCTGCTGGACAGGGAGCAGGTGCCCTGCCAGCCTCTGACGCCATTCTGTGTGGTCATGGCTGCTCCCCTCCCCCACCTCCAGGGTCCTCCTCCCCCTGAAAATCCTGCTGAGGGTCTGAGGCAGGACAGGCCACCTTTTAATTGGCTTTCATTAAAAACAAGGAGGAAGAGGAGGGAGGACCCTGCCCCAGCCAGCCGAAAACCCAGTTCAGGAGGATCCCAGGCCCCAGGCCCAGCAGTCCTCCTTCCCCAGCCCACTCCCAGCCAGCCTGGCCCACGGCTGGGCGAGACACAGGCAGGGGCTGTGGGGTGGGCCAGGGCTGTGGGGTGGGCCAGGCCTGGTCCCGCTATGCCCAGGCTCAGGCCCTGCTCCCGTGCAGGTGGCTTTCCGTCTGGATTTCGAATTCAGCAAGTCCATCTTCCTGCACCACCTGGAGATCCAGCTCAGCTCAGGCAGGTCAGGGCCCAGCCTGCTCCCTCATCCTCCCAGCTTGCCCCTCCCAGGCCGGCTCCCTGTTTGGCTCCTAGAACTCCCCTCTCCACACTGAATCCCACCAAGCCCTGCCCCAACATGGGGAAGCCGTGGGTGGGGCGAGGGTGGGCCAGCTGCTCCCTGTGCACAGCCGCTCTTCATTCTTGGGAGGTTTGGATGTGGGTGGGAATGCTGGTCCCTGGCCTTTAGATAGAGGTGTTTAAAGACCCTGCAGTTCTGGCCAAGAGCAGTGGCCCACACTTGGAATCCCAGCACTCAGGAAGCAAGGGAAGAGGATTACAAATTCAAGGCCAACCTCCACAACTTAGCAAGACCCCATAGGGTCTCAAAATCAAATAAAAAGGCTGGGGATGTAGATTAGTTGTAGAGTGCCCCTGGGTTCAAACCCCAGTACAAAAAAACTAAAAAAAAAAAACAACTATAGTTCTAAAGCACTGTACATTATGTCATTCCTCACAGAAGTCCCTTAATCTCAACAAAGCAGGAGCTATTCCCTACCACACCCTCCAAATTATAATTAAGAAAAGAGAGGCTCAGAGAGGTTGAGTGGATTTCCCAACAACACATAGCATGTAGCTGCCTCTTTCCCTTTGAAATTTGTTTCATTTTTAAGAGAACTCTTCTTACTCTGTATGGGTCTGTCTGCCCCCCAGGCCTCCCTGAGGTGGCCTGCTATAGGTTGACACCATGAATCACCCGGTGACAGTAGTAAACTGTGTCAGGAGGGAGGCAGGAATTCTATGCACTCTGGAGCCTCAGAAATAGCCAAGATCCTTAGCTGAGAAATAAGTACTCGAGGCCACCCAAGCCCCAGTGCTCCAGCAGGCGTGCACACACTCGCACACACACAGGCCAGGGGACTGGGCGGCCCACACCAGCCCACCAGCATGTTCTCGTCTCCTGCTGGCTTTGCCCGCCCCGTGTGGCAGTTTGCAAGACCTTGGTACTCCCAGGCCTCCTCGGCCTCTTCCCTCTCTCCTCCTGGGGGAGTGGAGGGAGGCAGGGCAGAGTGTCTGCGTATCAGAGGCTTAACTAGACCCCCAGCCCGGGGCCGAACTTGCACAGGAGAAAAGCAGCGCTCAGGACAAGCGGTGCCCACTGCATCTGCCCTGGTAGCAGATGATGCTAGGTTGTTGGGGACATGGTGGCCACCTCCCTCCACATGACTCTGAGCAGCACCTGCACCCTACACCAGGCATTTGGGGATCAGGGACCAACTCCACGTGAACCCCACTATCCTTCCTGCCCGCAGCCCTGAGCAGTAGTGGGCAGTTCCACAAAGAGGAAGCCCTGCAGGCAGGGCCCAGCCCCACACTGCCCCCACCTGTACTCCGGCCCAGGGTCCTCCCCAACCCCACACCTGTGCATCCCTTGGGAGGCGTCGGGGAAGGCTGGCCTCCACATTCTGGTTTCCCTGGCCTTTCTCCCCTGGGAAGGAGCCGGCTCCCTCCTGAGCCTGGCCCGGTGCACATCCCCTGGGTAAGCCATTCGTGTCCCCCTGGGTCTGCCTCAGGTCCCTCCTGCTGTGGGGATGCAGGGACCGGCAGAGCAGGGTGGAGGGCGGGCTCCTCCTGACCTGAGTGTCCCCACAGTGACAGTGATGAGCAGGACAGCACCAAGGAAGACAACGCGGCCCTGATGCGCCTCCACCTCAAGTACGAGGCCGACGTCCTCTTCACCAGGTGGGCCATGTCCCCACCCCAGAGGGCACCTCTGGGCCCCAGTACCAAGGGACATGGGCAACAAAGAGCCAAGTGTGTCCCTGGTGGGTCAGGAAGTACAGCCCCTCGTCCATGGTGGGAGGGGTGTCCGGTGAGAGGAAGGAGGAGTGTCAGGCCTGGCCCCCTCCCCAGAGCTCCCAGCAGGCGCAGGGTGGTGGCAGAGAGGCTCCCCAGCACAGGCCCTGTCGGGTGGGTGCCCTGTCAGGTGGGTACCCTGTCTGTAGGGAAGTTAAAAACAGAATTTTAAAGCCCAACTAAAAGTCAGTCTGCTTTTATCATTTCCAAAGTAATTTTAAGCAATGCCACTGAGGAAAGACCCCCACACACAGGCCACACTGTCCCCACCCACCGGCCCATCTGGCAGACAGAGAAGACAGGACACAGCACCCTCAGGGCGGAAGGGGGACTTCCAGCCCCAGAGAGGGCACACAGTGGGCAGGGTGGTGCTCACCAGAGGCCACGGCCCCAGGTGGAGAAGAGGGGCAGGGATGGCAGGTACCAGCTCTCTGAGTGGTGCCCACCGAGGCCACAGCTAGCTGATCGCAGCACTTACTCTTGCTGAACCTCAGGACCCTTCTCAAGGCAGCATTCCAGGGGACAGAAGCGGAAATGTGGACGGGTGCTGGTGGTGTAATTCAGCAGCTCGGGAGGCCGAGGCAGGAGGATTGCAAGTTCAAAGCCAGCCTCAGCAACTTAGCAAGGCCCTAAGCAACTCAATGAGACCCTGTCACTAAACAAAATATAAAAAAAGGCTGGGAATGTGGCTCAGAGGTTAAGCACCCCTAGGTTCAATCCCCAGTATCAATTAAAAAAAAGAGGAAATGCAGCATTTGTGGTCTGAGGGAGGCAGCACAGGCCCACACCCTCTCCATTCCTTTGTCCATCAAGCCAACACAGGCTGCTCATGGTGGTCCTTCCTGTCTCTGCAGGAGCAGCAGCTTGAGCCACTACGAGGTCAAGGCCAACAGCTCACTGGACAGCTATGATGGTACCGGGCCTCCCTTCCACTGTGTTTTCAAGGTAAGGCTGGGGGACGCCCCGTGGAGATTGAAGGGCAGGAGCTCAGGACACCCAAGCCCCCATGCATGGGAGGGGGAGGAATCTGGAATCATCACTAATGGCTGGAGCCCAGCCTGAGCCCTGCCACCTACTCATTGTACGACTTTTGGCAAGTTATTTGCCCTCTCGGGGCTTCTGAGTCTTCATCCAAAAAACATTCAGGCTGGTGGGGGCAGGGCGGGGGGCATCAGTGAAATGAACTGTGTCTGCCAGAGATTTTTAAATTTTTTTTAAAAAAGCAGTGGTTTAAGCACATCAGGACTGATGCCCTCCCATAAAAGAAGTCCAGAGTCATGACTTCACAGAGTCATCCAGGATTGGGTTTTTGTCTCGCCACCGTCAGCATGGGATACCAGCCTCAAATTCACCTTGGGGTACAAAATGGCTGCAATTGCAATCATTCCATTCTCGTTCCAGGCAGCAGGAAGAAAGAAAGGGAAAGAGCACGGCCCCTCCCTATTAAAAAACTTCCCTGGCGGTTCCCCACACTCCAGTGTGTCTCCTTGTGCAGAACATTACGATCTAGCTGAGAGGGAGCTGGCTAGAAGCAGCTTAGCGGCCTCTGCTACAGTGTCCCCAATCTTCCTTGCCCTGAAATGAGTCTGTCAACTTCTCCTTCAACAGTACAGGAGCTCGGGGCAGCTGACAGTGGGAATCGGGGCTGCAGACACCCTGAACTCTGCCTGGCTTGCCCAGGAGAGGATCAGTGACTTGCCCAGGGCCACACAGCTCCTCCTTGGGGTGGCACTCCCCGTCTCTCTGATTCCAAAGCCCTGCCTGTAACCACCGTTGCTCGGGCCCTGGATGTGTTGGGGCCAGGATGCCAACTATCACATGTTTATATCCTGCCTTGATCAGGAGTTATCTCTCGTTATACAGTAATGGCTGTCACCGTCTCCATTCCTGCCTTAACAAAATCCCCTGAGCCACGAGGGGTTGAGACTGGAAGGGGTCCCTGCTCTCAGCCCCGGGGGCCCGGCCCCGTCAGCCCTCCTGCACTGTGGTCCTCGCAGCCCGGCCACCCTCTGGCCGAGCTCTGTAGCTTCCACAGTGAAAACCTCCAGGCAGTGGTCCCGCCCCAGATGGGCTGGGGGCAGCCGGGGCTGCTGGCCCTGTGGGCCTCTTCCTCCCCTCCCTCAACTGCTGCTGCTTCTGCCACAGATTCAGAACCTGGGCTTTTTCCCCATCCATGGGGTGATGATGAAGATCACTGTTCCCGTCGCCACCAGAGGTGGCAACCGCCTGCTGATGCTGAGGGACTTTCTCACTGACCAGGTACCACACGCTCTGGGAGCTGGCTCGGGGGAGGGGGTCAGAAGGAGGTGGACATAGTCCCTAGGCATGTCCCCATGTCCCCAGACCTCAGCTCCTTCTCCCAGGACCAGGGCAGCTGGGCCTTCCCTGGGCAGAAGAGAAATGAAGCATCCTGGGAGACTGGGTCTGCCAGAGTGGCCGCAAGGCTCGGGGGAGTGCGTGTGTGCATGTGTACCCGTGTCCTCCGCGCAGGTGAACACGTCCTGCAACGTCTGGGGGAACAGCACCGAGTATCGGCCAGTCCCAATGGAGGAAGACTTGAGTCGTACCCCACAACTGGTGAGTGGCCCCAAACCAAGAGCCAGGGGGCTGGGCTAGAGGAGTGCCACCCTGCTCCAGGGGCGTTTTGTTCCTGAGCACCTGACTCACATGTTAAAGACCCTAGGTTCAATTGTCAGCACTAAAAAAAAAAAAAAAAAAATTTTGATAGAGACCAGAGGGGTTGGGAGAACAAGGAGCAAGTATGGAGCATGTCGTCTGGCAGTTGGAGAAACTGTCTGAACACCAGCCACAGCCTGTGGAGCCTTTTAGGGCTGCTTTTCACTCTCTTCCATGCATTCCTGATAGAAAGAGACTCTGCAGGATGCACACCAAATCCATGGCAGTAATCGTTCTTTGCAGATGGGGAGGGCTGAACTTGAGGGTAGTCTTCAACAGAGAAACCTGTCTCATGTGTAAAGTATTCAGCATACAAATGTAAATAAAATGCAGTACATTTAAAAAGAGTTCATTGAAGGCTGGGGCTATAGCTCAGTTGGTAGAATGCTTGCCTCACATGCACAAGGCCCTGGGTTCAATCCCCAGCATCACACACACACACACACACACACACATGATCCAGGAAGTTCCCCTGGAGTTTTTATCATGAACAGAACTTGGATTTCCTAAAATACTATTTTTGTACCTGTTGCATTGATCAGATTGTTTTTCGTTGAATCTGTTTATATGGCAAAGGTATTTACAGATTCCTTAATGTTCAAGTTCTGTTCCTGGAACACACCCAGTCTGGTCACGGTGCATGACTTCAGAGGAGCATCAGATATGCCAACCCCAGTGTGTCTTCCGGGGAGCCTGGACCCCAGCCTATGTGCCCCACACCCACCCCTCTGCCATGCCCTCACCCAGAAGCAAAGCCCCTGTTGGTGGAACCCCATGGTGGCCCAAGCCCCTGGTGGCACGCCAGGTCACAGCCAGCCAGCTGCCTCCCCTGCTCCCTGTAGCCTTGCTGCTCCCACCAGACCCATCTTCTCTTTCAGAATCACAGCAACTCGGACGTGGTCTCCATTAACTGCAACGTGAGGCTGGCCCCCAATCAGGAAATTAACTTCCATCTGCTGGGGAACCTCTGGTTGAGGTCCCTCAAAGCAGTGAGTGGGCCTCTGGGCGAGGCTGCAGGGAAGGGAGGGAAGGGGTGGAGGCTGGCAGGTCTCCCCCCAGGGCTGCCCAGGAGGGGCAGGACAGAAGCTTCTGAACCAGCCCTGACTAGGCCTCTGCCTATGACTACAGCTCAAGTACAGGTCGGTGAAGATCATAATCAACGCAGCCTTGCAAAGGCAGTTCCACAGTCCCTTCATCTTCCGTGAGGAGGACCCCAGCCGCCAGGTGAGCCCCTGGGAACCCAGCAGACCTGGGCTTGGGCCCCCCAGGCTTGGAAAGGGCTACCGTGCCCCAGGTTCTCCTAAGAGAAAGATGGGCAGGCTAAGCAGAGAAAAAAAGCAATAGGAATAATCCTTCAGGCAGGGTGGGGAGGGACAGAAGTGGGCAGGTGCCCAGTGCCTCTCCTCTCCAGCTGCCGGCACCTCAGTTCTAATGATCTGCGAGCAGCCTGGGTGTCTGGGTGTCAGGAGCCTGGTGTGAACTGCAGTTGTAAAGACTAAGAGATGCAAGACGTCTCAGTACTTGGGCTCTTAAAAAAAAAAAAAAAAGATAAAATCAGATTGTTACAGATCACACTGGCTTCAGTCATGGTCCAGGAAAGGGGCAAGGTCAATGAGATAGATCCTCTCTGGGACTGGGAAAGTTGGGACTGCCCAGTTCTGCAGAAACAGATGGGGCAGCCGGGCGTGGGACTCTGCTGCCCTCCACTGGCCACATCCCAGAATCACCAGCCTGGGCTCTGGGCAAGAGTCCCCAGACACAGGAGGAGTAAACTCCACCCTGCCCCAGGAGCCAGGGACCTGCAGGACAGGCAAGGTCTGGAGGAGGCCAACGGACATCAGCCCCAATCAGAGTGGGGCACAGCAGGCCGAGGGGCAGCAGGGCCAAGCCCAGAAGCCGTGAGGAGTGGGGACCCACCCAAAGGCACAGTGGGGAGCTGTGGAAGGCCAGGCCCCCAGGGCAGGGACACAGCAGCACCTCAGCTCTGGCCTCAGGCCTGCGGTCACTGCCAGGCTTTCCTCCCCAGGGAGCCAGCACCCACCCAGCCTCCCCCTGTTCTTCCTCCATCTGGCCTGTGTTGGGTGCCCCTTCTACAGCTCCCGCAAGGCAGAGGATAGAGGTGAATTAGGCGGACATAGTGACCACCAAGTGTGGGACAATGTGGGGAAGCTCGGGCGTTGGAGGAAGTGTCAGGGCCAGGAATGTCCTGGGGATGGTCCCTTTGAACTGATTCCTGAAAGATGTTAGAATTTTTCGTGAGAGAGGAGATGTGGCAAGCCCCCTTCCCACACAGACACACCACCCCTCTCACATCATGGTTCTGTTAGGGGACCTCTTCCATCTCCCAGCCTTCCAAAAAAAATCCCTCTTAGACTCTCTAGACACCTCACTTCTCTTGTAGAAATCCAGCAACCTCCAAATAGAGCACCAACACTAGACCCAAGGCAGGTGGGGAGGTAGAACAAGGTCCCAGCCTGCAGGGACAGAAAAAGATCTTACAAGGGACCGACCATATGCAGAGCCCGAGATGGGCCCAGCATCATGGCAGACAGCACAGAGTCTGACTCACTCCTCACCACCCCATGAGGCCCGCCTCGCACCCCAACTTTTCAGACACAGAAACTGAAGCTGCGAGTTCAGGAAGGGGAGCAGGGCTGCCTCAGGCTGACTAGGGAGTTGGTGGCCACGGAGGGCTCTCCCAGGCTGTTGCAGGTGGACCCCCCACGGGTTTCCTGAGCTCCTACCATGTTCTAGCCACTGTCCCGAGCATTGAGTGGGGACGCCTTGCAGGCAGAGGGCACAGCAGTGGTGTGGCCCCACAGGGGCACATGGGCAGTCAGAAGCCAAGTGGCGGGTGAGGGGCTGGCGTGGTGCTGCAGACAAGGCCTGCGAGATGGCAGGGCCAGGGAGTGGGAGCCTAAGGGCCAGCACAAGGCCTTCCTCCCTCCATCTGAGTGACAGGGGACTCTGAGCAGAAGCTAAGTCTCCTTTCTGATTGAAAGCATCCCCCTGGCCATTGTGCTCAGCATGGGCAGAGCAGGGGGGCAGTTAGGTCACCATCGCAGACTCCAGGGAGAGACTGGCTCAGACCCAGGGGCAGCCCGGGAGGTGGGGAGGGGCGGCCACATTCAGAGTGTTTCTAAGGAAATCCTGCTGAGGGAGTCATGTGGGTGTGAAAGTGAGCTCCACCAGGAGGAGAGGTCTCTGGCCTGAGGGTAGCAAGAGGCGGACAATGCTGCCATTGGCTTTGGTGAGACAGATGCCAAAGGAGCAGGTCTGGGGTGAACAGCAGGGTCAGGAGCTGGGTCAGGAGCTGGGTCAGGGGCCTGTGGAAGCTGCCAGGTGTGCCAAGGAGACTGATGGACACGTCAGGGACTCAGTGGAGGGGCCAGGCAGAAGATGGAAACGTGAACGTGGTCACCAGTTACAGTGAAAGCCAGTGAGTCCCAGGGTTGCTCTGTGATTTCCACGGCCCTGGCCACTTTTGCCTTGGGGGCCCTTCCTCCACTAAAACATTAATAAACAAATAAATTCTTACTTTTCAACTTGTTGGTATGAAAAGAATGAATATAATCCAGGTTAAATTGTCTTAATGTTTTTAATTCTAATTTTTAAGGCAAGTAAAAATTTCCCGGGCCCCTAAAAGTGTTGTGGGCCCCAACCCTGCCTATGATGCCCCAGAAGGCAGCCCTGGGTCCCCTGGGGAGTGACCACAGGAAAGGAGGAGATATGGCATGGGGTAACCCTGGGATGTTTGGCAGTGAGGAAGTGGCAGAGAGGATGGAAAAGGAGCAGCCCATGTGGCAGAATCCAGGGAGAGTGGGTGGCCAGAGCGGGAGAAGCAGAAAGCGACTCCCGGAGGCAGCCTGCCATGGGCCACCTAACGCTGGTGCCCACTGTAGGGGCTGGTGGCTGCAGGCACTGCCAGCCACGCCTGCCATCCCTCCAGCGCCTCCCTGAGGAAGGGATACAGTCCCCTCCAGGTGTCTGCTGACGCCTGCCCTGCACAGGGCTGCCACCCAGTCCCAGAGCGGTGACACTATGGACCTGGCTCCCCCTCCCTCGCAGGTCACGTTTGAGATCTCCAAGCAAGAGGACTCCCAGGTCCCCATCTGGATCATCGTGGGCAGCACGCTGGGGGGCCTCCTGCTGTTGGCCCTGCTCGTCCTGGCACTCTGGAAGGTGAGACCTTCAGGGCAGGGAAACAGGAGCATCCTGGCCTATCCTGGCTCTCGGTCTGGGCCCTGTGGTCACTGCCATAGGCTCCTCTCCATGAGAGCTGACAGCCACGGGCCTCCTCCTACAGCTTGCCTGTGGCCAGGCCTCCTCCTACAGCTTGCCTGTGGCCGTAGCGCCCAGACCCTCCCCACAGCAGCCACACTGCTTAAGGCCAGCAGAGGGCACCCAGACTGTGGCTGTAACCCTTGATTGTATAGGACCCTTTGAGAAGCTGATGAAAACTGGGGTTCCTCTTATCAGGAAAAAAAATTAAAGAGCAAGTTCACAACTGCACAGGATTCCAACAGTGTAGGCTGTTAACAAACTCACCAAACCCTTCTCCACTTCTGAACTTCTGGTTAAGAACCCCAGTCTCGACCTCCTCTTGTTACTACTGATAAAGTGAGGAGGCCCAGAGAGGGATAGTAACCAGGGCAGAGTCACCCAGGAAGATGGTGGGAGCCAGCATGACTTCTTGCATCCTGCTCATCCACGTTGCTCTAGTCCACAGAGCCATTCTGGTGGTGAGGGTGCTGAGTGAGCTGGGGTATTCAGGGAAGCCCTGAGAGGAGACCCCACAAGGGTTGGGGGAGGGGCGGCAGGAGAGACAGGCCTTGTCCACCCTGAGACTTCTCCCTTTGCCTCACCACAGCTTGGCTTCTTTAAAAATGCCAAGCGCAAGAGGGAGCCTGGCCTGGACCCCAGCCCCAAAGTGATGGAGTGAGGCTCCAGAGGAGGCTTCAAATTGCCGGGGGCCAGATTCCAGTGCAGGGCTGTGCAAGCCCAGGCCTGTGGCCCACCGAGCGGAGCGGAGAGGACGCCAGCTGGCTTTGTACTTGACCTCGTCTCCCAAGCGAAGGCGCCCACTCCTGGGATGGAACTCAAGTGGTGCTAAGAGGCATCGCCCGGTGGGAGGCCGAGACACCTCCAGTTCAGATCCCTGGGATTTGAAGGGAGCCTCCGAGGCCCACCCGAGGCCTCCCCCAGGCTACATGGAGGATTTGCCGCCCCAGCCATCATGGTGCTAGGAACTTGCAATCATGCCCACTGAGAGACCCACGGAAGAAGTCCCCGACCCAGGCCTCTACTTCCCAAAGGACCCCATAGCACGGCAGACCCGTACACCAGGAGGCCCTGCCACCCCTCACCCAAGCCCTGGCTCCGAAGTCACACCACCGTCTGCCCCACAGACAGGCCCCCAAACTCTCCATGAATGAACCTGAACCCATGAAGATGACAGCGGCAGGCCAGGGATAAAGAAAGATGCTCGGGTGAGGAAACTGAACCAGATGAGCAGGAGGGACTCAGTATGCTGGGCAACATCAGCCACCTGTGTGCATCGCTGTGCCACCCAGCTGCCAGTCGGTGGCTCTCGGCCTCCTGCCCTCCTGGCTGCCTCTGCCCAGCTGCTTTTGTTCCTAGGTACCTCACAGGAAGTGTGCGGATGGCGCAATCCCTTGGGCTCCTCGTTCCCACTTGTCTTCCAGCTGCAGCTGCAGCCTAGTAGAGGGGGAAGGGTAGGGCACCCCTCCCTGCATCACCCCTACACACACACACACACACACACACACACACACACACACGCTCGCTCACAACTTCCCACCCCTCCCGTCTCCCACCACTGCCCCGGAGAAGGGTTCAGCCGGGCTGTGGAGGGGTCCTCTCTGGAATGCACTGAATAAAGCTCCTGCAAGGACCCTCAGGGCCTGTGCAGCTTTGGTGGCAAACATCTTGCCCACCGACCCCCTGAACCAGTGTCAGACCAATGATGGCACCCCAAGGACAAGGGGCATGCCGGGTGCCCAGCAAAGTAATTTATGCCTTAACCTTTTTCAAGGTAGAAATAAAACGGGGATACATCAAAGGCACCTGCTCCCTTGTGCATAAGTGCGACCTTGACTGTCAATATTTTTAAGAAATTAAAAGTGTTTAGAAACAAGTGAGGCACTGACATTGCGTTCTGCGGCAGTGTGTCCAGGTGAGCCACAGCTGCTTTAACAAGGAGGGAGATGGCTCACATGGTGCTAAGTGTGGGGATGGTCTTGCCCACTGCAGGCTCCCTGCAGCATGCCTTCCATGGGGCCACCTGGCCCTTGTCTGCATGACAGCTCCACAGTGGGGCACTGCCAGGGATCCTTCCTCCCTCC
The DNA here is from genome assembly GCF_021218885.2 of Marmota monax. NCBI lineage: Eukaryota > Metazoa > Chordata > Mammalia > Rodentia > Sciuridae > Marmota > Marmota monax. The sequence goes on from NW_026694865.1 coordinate 3,441,053, forward strand.
TAAGATCACCCATTCCGTCTTTGGCCAGGGTGGATGATTAGAACCCACAAGTTTCACTGTACTGCCAACCCCTTAGTCCCAGCTCTTCTCCTGGGGCTCCCAGGACTCCCGGCCCTCTCCAGCCTGGGGTTCCAGCAGTGATCCTCCCACAGCCCAACCCTGTTTTCTCACACACAGGCTGCTCTTAAACCAAGGTGTCTCCATTCTATTCTTGCATCATTCATTCCTTGGAATCCCAACAAACAGAACCTTACTTCCTCATTACTGAGGACACTCAGAACCAGAGAAGAGACACCCTAGATTCCAGAGCAGAAGCAAGATGGAATCTGGGAGGACTACCTGCCTGGCCACTCACCTTAGCCCAGCCACTCGCCCTAGTCCAGCCTCAGAGGGCCAGATGAGCAACAAGTGGTGAAAATAAAACCTGAATAGCAAACCCCATTTTTCCTTCCAGAATAAAAGAAACATTAAATCATACTCCCTGTCACTCATCACTCTTATGGGGTAACCTGACAAAAAGGAACTGATGAACCCACACTCAAAAGAGCCCCATTTGATTTAGCAGCGGGTCTTCTTTCAAACATCACGTGCGACCACACTGCAGGCCAAACAAAACTACTCTGCAAGTCAGCTGTAGCCCAAAGGCCATCAGAGAGGGAGGCCGGGTCTCTCCCTCCATACTTCCCAGGCCTCACGACAGCCAGATGGCCAAAGGCTGCAGGGCCTGGGAGGCTTGCACCTTGAAGGCCTTTAGCCCCTGCACTGTGGCTCCTTTTTCTCCTTTCTCTTATCAGTTCTCCCTCTCTACACCTATTCGCTCTGACGTAGAAATGTCCAAGGCTGTCCCTGGGAGTGCATGGCAGGGCAGGCAAAAATGTGTAAGAAGGGGCAAGGCCTTGTGCTCTTCCATGGCTGGACACTGCAATTCCCTGGGGTGGGGGGGGGGGCTCTCCAGCCCCTCAGGATTCAGATTTAACTGGCTGGGAGGGGGCCGAAGCATCACGCCTATTTGTTTCAAACTTCAAGTAACTTTGTGCAGAAAGTTGGGCCCAACAGGCAAGTGAACATACAGGCTAGCAAATGAAGAAGTGTGCCGCAGTCTGGCTGGGCACAAATGCCGCAGTCTGGCTGGGCACACAATCACGAGCCACCACACAGCTTGTAGATTCAAACAGCAACTCTTTATTCCCGAACTCACACCAGCCGTCTACAATCACGTTCTGGGGAAATCCACATTCTCTGCCCAAATTCACGTTCTCTGGGCTTCTAACTCCAAAATATACTGTCTGAATCCCATGAGAACTCAAGGGGAACTCAGGCAGCAGGATACGCCCTATTCCCAGCAGGAATAATCTTAAACCTTAAACCTGGAACCTAAACCGGGAACGCCCTAAACACGATTATCTTAAAACCGGGAACACCCTAATCTGCCTTGGTCCTTGAGCAAGGTCACTTACATTCTAATGTCACTGCAACATGGGGTACGCTGGCAAGGAAATTGTCATACCTACTTGGCTAATGGCTCCCAGCAGAAGTGAGAGGTGGAAGCCAGGCGCAGTGGCGCACATCTGTAATTCCGGCAGTTTAGGAGGCTGGGACAGGAGTTCAAAGCCAGCCTCAGCAACGATGAGGTGCTAAGCAACTCTGTGAGAACCTGTCTCTAAATAAAGAATAGGGCTGGGAATATGACTCAGTAATTGAGTGCCCCCGAGTTCAATCTCTCACCACCACTCCTCAAAAAACTGAGAGATTGATGTGCACAAGTGAATTTCTATGTGCAACAAATACTGGGAACCACACTGTCATTGTCAAGGTCCTTCAGGTTAACCTGGCTCTAGTCTGGAATCAGAAAGACCCTCCAGTTACATCAAGTCTCCAGGGTGGGATTTGTTGCAGATTTTACCATTTCCCAATGTCCTTGTAGCCCCAGTGGCTCTGGCAGGATTTGGACACATTTGCTATTGACAAAAGGAGTTGAACAGAAGTCCCTGAAGACAATTTTGGCATTTAGAGGCGAGAAGCCCCAAGTACAACCTCAGAGTACCACTAAAATTCATATTTCAGCTCACAGATGGGTGTTTTCTACCATGTTTTATGTGCTAGTTAATAATTATTTAGAAGGAGCTGCGGGTTAACCCTTGTGCTACCATGAAATATAGCCAAAAGTAGTTCAGTCATGGAAGGGCATTATTGGCCCAACCTGGACACCACTTTGAACAAGCTACTTTGCGCTCCTGTGGCTATAGGACAAGCTAGTTGTAGCAAACTGAAGTGCAAAGAACAAAAAAAAAAAAAAAAAAAAAAATTGGTTTACTCCAGGATTCAGAACTTGTCCCAAGACTTGTAAACCAAATTACCGAGGGGTGGTTTTGGAATTTGGCCCATAGATCATCAGGATTTCCAAGTTCTAGTCTGGTTGTCTGGTAGAAACAGACCTCCAAGTTGGGAAATGAGGTGGGAAAGATGTCCCTGATGATGTCAAGGTAAGACTCTGACCTGGAGCACCTGTAGGACCCTGCCCAGAGACAGCCACATAGACAGGGCCAGTTCTCTGAGAAGACATAGAAACTGAAGGGCAGGCCTTGGTAGATCCAAGAGGCCTCTCCACAGGCTCCAAGGGAAGTGCGTGTCTATTAGGAAATCCCTCAGTTCTGGCCCACTGAGCTGGCGAGGAGAAATGCAGCCAAGTGTTTCTTCTCTGTGGCATTAGGTGGGATGGGCATGCAGGCTGAGGGCTGTCTCAGAAAGCAGATTAGTCAGAGCTGAGCTTCTCCAAGGGTGGCCCCAGAGCCACCTCAATCAGGACCACAGACTAGCATTTCCCCCCAGACCTCACAATTCCCATTTCTGAGGCAAATCTAAGCATGTTAAACTTAAGAGCCAATGATGTAGAGCCATAATATTGTTATCCCTTGTTCTTCAATGTCATTTCTTACATAGCCTATCTCAGCTGATGTTCAGCTGTGCTTGGACCTATCTTGGTGGCATCATAACAGCAAAAATCCAACCAGTGCAAACAGTAGTTTCTTGTGTTTTACTGCTGTTAAAGAAGGTGGCATTTCCTCACAAGGCTGGTACAAGGTAGAAGGGGCAAAATGCTAATAGCATAAAGGTGCAAGGTATCTCACCCTGGGACATGAGAGCTGCTGGGAGATAGTGTGGATCTCTCCTTCCCTAGACCTTTATGGGATAAATGGCTTCCTCCTTTGACATTCAAGAGCAATTAGCCGCCACACTCTCCCAGAATAAAACACAAGACTAGGGTCAAGCCCCTGGCTTCATGCCCCAGGATGCCAAACAATCTGCAACAGAAACAGGGGGCTTAATCACACTCCTTTCTGGCATGATGACTCACTGCACCCAGATTGGAGGTACTCAGGTCTCCCTGCAGGCAGATATGCCTGGGGTGAATTATTACAGCCATTAGCAGTGAAGGATCCTGTTTCATTCCACACACACTTGCCTTGGTCTTTGCTTCAGTTAATGTGGTGCCAGTTCTTTATTTTGCACTGCTTCTTACCATTAAAAAACATCCCCAGGGGCTGGGGCTGTAGCTCAGTGGTGTAACACTTGCCTCACATGTACCAGGCACTGGGTTCGATCCTCAGCACCACATAAAAATAAATAAATAAAGGTATTGTGTACATTTATATCTAAAAATATATTTTAAAAAAAATTCCCAAATTACATCAGCATCTTGTCACGGGGTGGTCAACTCTAGCCAACCACAATATAATCTGCACAGTGCTTCTGTGTCAGGTTATTCTATTAGGTTTGACATCATGCTAAAGTAGGACAGCATGTTCCAAAACAGAAACTGAAACAGGAGCGGAGGAGCTTTGCTGGTATAGTGAAGGTCAGGAGCCATGCACCTGGGCGCTGAAACTTCTCAGTAAGATATGGGATAAACTGTACCTAGCAAACTCATGAGGATCAAAGTAGGGTAGGAGCAGAAAATTATTAGAAAAGGAGGGCACCATTCCTTGACAGACTCATCCATCCTAATCAGTCTCATGTGTTCCTTGCTTTTATCACCCTGGAACGACATCAAAGAACATGTGGCAACTCAATGTGTTCTAAAGGTGGCCCACGCCAGAATAAAATACACTGTAAATTTTTATTTATAAAAATTGAGGAAAAATTGAAAATCAAATTTCAAAAAGGGTCACCTAGCTGACAACAAACCTACATTACATGTATTTAAGTGTAAATAAAGCCACGTTAAAGTGGCTTTGTAAAAACATTAAAATTTCTAAGTATATGTAACAATATAAAAAAACAAACCCAATGGTAATAAATGGAAGGCATTTGTAAGACTTTCATTAAAAATAAAACTTTAAAATTTCTGGACAGAGTGACACATTAAAAAATACTTGACCAAATGGACATATCTTTATTTTTAATGAAAAGACTCAGAACTAGGGCTGGGGATGTGGCTCAAGTGGTAGCACACTTGCCTAGCATGCGTGAGGCACTGGGTTCGATTCTCAGTACCACATAAAAATAAAGATATTGTGTCCACCTAAAACTAAAAAAAAATATTTTAAAAAAAGAAAAAACTCAGAACTATGGAGATGTCCAGTCTCCCTAATCTACTGAGTCCAATCTATTGATTCAATGCTAAACAAAATCATCTCATAATATGATCATATGACACCAATGTTTATCTGGAGAAATAAACATACCCTAGTGGAAAAAAAATTATCCCCACTCAAAAAAAAAAAAAGACAAATGAATACTAGTCCATCTAAGAATACTTAACATTTACTAGACACCTGAATATGGCAAGCACCATATTAAATATTTTAATTACATCCATTTGCTCATCAAAGTCCAAGCTAGATGATATTATCCCAATTGACAAGCAGGATACAAAACTCAGAATCCATAAAACAAATGATAAATTTGACTACATAAAAATATAAATTTCTAATACAAAAACTATCATGTTAAAAAGCAAAACTAAAAACTGTTCAATGACAAAAAATTTTCCTTAAACCTCCAGAGAATTTCTAAAAAAATAGTAAGAAAAAGATCACAATCCAAATATAAGCAAAGGAAATGTAAATGGTCAGTAATTTAAAAAGTGTCCAGCCTCATTAATAATAAAAGAACACAAATCAAAATCACAAAATACTATTTTTGGTAAGTTTCCCTGGCAAAAATAGATAAGCTAATATCTTATGTCAATAAAGGACACGAAGATGGAAGGCAATTTGATAATCTCTTGTCAAGACTTTAAACACTCAGTCATTAAACCAGAAGTTCCAGGGCTAGGAATGAATTTGTTGAATTAATATTACATACAAGGATGTCCACTACAGCATTATTTAAAATACCCAAAACTGAAAACCTAAAAAGTCCATCAGTAAAGATCTGGTTAAATAAATGTTAAGTCCATCCACAGAATTAAATGCAATGAACTTGTTTTTACAAAAAAAAAAAAAAAACATTTATGTTTAGAAATGGAAAAATGCTGGATACATGAAACCAAAAAGAATTTCATCTGCATTTTCAAATGTAAAGAAGTATTACATATATGCACAGAGAAATTCTGGGAAGCTACTCAAAAAATATGATTGCCTCGGTAGAGTCCAAACGGGAACAGGGAAGAGTTGAGAAGGGAACTTTAATATCTGAATTTTTTCCATACACACGTATACCTTCAACAACTTTTTTTTTAATGAACTGCACGAAAAGATCACCTCACATTGAACAATAAAGACACAAACTTCAAGGTAGTTTTTTCAAACATTTACTGAACACAAATACCATTTTTCCTTTTACACAACAAGATTGTTAGTTTCAAATTAGCTGAGCTATTAGGACTGCCAATTGCCATGAAATTAAAAATGATTCTACATGTCACAAACTCAAATAGAAAATGTCATGCAATATATAAATTACTAATAGACTTCTGGTGCAGTCAGCAAGTTTACTATGTTTATTAAAGTCACGTAAGTGTTTTGACAAAAGTGCACAATAGAATGACATCACTGGGTTGTTATAAATCACAGTGAATTACTAGAGTACAACAATGTAGTTCCTCTAGATGGAGGATTGCAGGAAGGGGTGAATATTATGAAGGACAGGGTCTTTTCAATAGGTTCAGCCAGTCAAATTTTTACTCCAAACTATGCACCTCTGAAAAGACTGGATAGGAAAGCTGAGTTGTTTTTCCCCCCTCATCTTTTCTCCTCTACTAAGCAACAACAAAAAAAGCCATGCACAAATTTTACAACACCTGATTAAAAAATAGATACAAAACCTGTGCACTTCATCACTTGACAAAGCTTGCATCTTCGTTCCTTCGTTGTTTTGATTAGGCCATCCATCACATGACTCACCCCTAAATGAAAAGCTGTTAATAATTTAGCAATATTCACCCCTGCACACACATCAAGACACACTCCCCATAACCATCAAATCACTGTCCCTTCCCTGCACATGGACACACAGGTACACACCACAAATCTAGGACTAGAGACCACATTTACTTTACAGCTTTAAAAATGAATATATCACCATTATCAGTGTGGTATTTGTTTCAGAACCCATATCTGGGGAGGGGATACTGTACAAATCAGCCCATCTGAAGGAAGGTTTGGGCAAATCTGCCAGAAATGTCTAAGAAAGCCCTGAAATGTGATACACATATCAAAGAGCTTTCTATTTTCAAAAGATGATACCCAGAACAATGCTGCACATTTTCAGAGTAGGAATGAACACAGCTTAAAACCTTGTGGACTAAAATCTTTTCGTAGAGCAAAAAGGCAGAGTTTTGTTTTCTTTACCCACCTCTCAATGTTACAGGTCAGTGAGAAAATCAAAACACTCATTTGTACATTGATACATATGGTTAGCCTGAAAACGAACATTTCAGGTTTTTCTAGAAATCTACCATAAAAACAAGGACTCTATACTTTCATCCAACTACTCACTAGTTCAACCACTGGCTGCTTCTAAACCAGCAAATCATAATCCCAGATCCAGCAACTCACTCCTCACAATGTCCCATTCCAGAACAAGGAAATTATTCTGCTTGAATCATCCCAAGTAGTCTTATTCAGAGAGTAGCTGCCTCAACTATGGTGAAAACTATTAACAGGGTATCATTCCCTAAAATTTTAATTTTCAAAAACACTTGTCAAATATAGTTGGCATTTAGGGAGCTGCTGACCCCAAATCATATTTTTACTTCAAACAATGTTATCATAACTAAGTCTTCACAATTATCAATTATTAACCAACTATTAAAATAATGAAATAAAACCCTTCTCAGAAACAAACAAGACCAAAGCTTACAGATGGCCCATTTTTTTGATTTGTTTGTTTGTTTGCTTACAGTTCCCACAGCAAAGAACCTTAAAGTAGCTAGGCTGTGGCCTCCCAGAGCAATCCAGGGTGTCAACTGAAAAAAGCCATATTGTCAGATTCAGTTCTTAACGCAAAAATGTGACCCCTTCTTTATCAACTGAGGGGATACATCTGCTGCACATTCCTTGAGTTAAATAGTTAATTTAAATTCAAGAGTTCAATTTCACCAACACAGTTAAAAGCAGAAGACCCACCAAAATTTCACATGATTTGCAAACAAAAGCATCCTCCTGGGCTTCTAGTTCACCCAGATTTATATGAAAATTCACAAGCAGGACAGAGAAATTTTGAGAAAGTCTGTAAAGCTATCAAACAAGAGTTACAATTCAAAGCATAATTCTACCAATAACAAACATCAAATGACAAAGATGGCTGCAAAATGAAGACAGCCTAGAGTTCTCAGTGAGCTGATACAGAACTATTACCTTTCTTACCTATTTATTTTCTTTAAAAAAAAATTAAGTTCACAAAGGATTTGGCTAAACATATATTAAAATAATCCTACCAAAAGCAAATGTAAGAAACAGGCATGTAGTTCACTTGTTTCAAGAAAAGTTTTATACAGGTGGTTCACAATTCATATTGAATTGGTATTACAAGACAGAATTAGATCCTCAGCAAGATAACGCACAATGTACTACTATACTATAGTTTTTAAAAAAGTCTAGTTACCACTAGTACAGTTCATAGTTTATTCCGCTATCTTCAAATTCTTTCTCCAAGTTTGTCAGCATTTCAATGAGCATGATTTACATTATCCAGCATTCAGTCTCCCTTCTTAAAAACTCATTAAATTTTGATGTCTGTCTGAATATGTACATATAATCATTATTCTCATTTTATAAATAAGTAATGTCTAAAATAGTGCTGGTCCTGGGTAGCCAATGGGATGAAATGTTTTTAAAACATGCAATATTATTTGATATTTTAAGTTTTGGTATTAATAATCATATACATTTAAAATGGAACCAAATAAATACTAAGTATCACAGCCATTCCTCAGACTGTCCAATATGCAGGCCTTGTAGACTGAAAAACAAAAGGTCTGATCTGAGCAATGTAAAAGGCATGATTCACTCACCTTGAGGAAGTACATTTTCTCTTTCCGGCCACTGAGAATTGCCAAAAGCAAGGTACAGTATTCCCTCGATTCACACCAGAAGATCAAGGACAGTAATTTCCAAATTAGGGCTTATTTCAATTCCTCCCTTTAAGCCATCCTATAAACCTTCCTTGCAAAATGTCAGGTTAGGAAAATAGAAATCTATTACCATGACAGGATTTACCATCAAAAGATTCCTAACTGAAGCAAGAAGACACACAAAGTAGAAATATAGCAACAGTATCTTACAACTTTGGGGGGGAAAAGCTTTTAAAGTCTCCCCTCCCACCATTCAAAGTATTTCATTTTGTGGGGTATCTCTATTTAAGGCCCTAGGTGCTGATTTTGGCTTGGCCACTGTTTCATACTGATCCAACCGCAATCTCTTTAATAGTTTATAAAACAATATCCACACATAAAATGTTAACTTAAATCTCATAGTTTTTTAAGTTTATATCTGATATTGTGACATCATTATAATGCTTTTCATTAAGGAAAAAAAAAAAAAAGCTGTAGGTCTTCATTTACAGTACCATGCACTATGAGTAGCTAAGGCATTCATTTGGCACTAGAGAGAAAATTACAGATACAGCTAATTTTAATCTCATATCATTTTTAGCATCAATAGAAATAGGTATGTACCTTTTGTTTAATTTCTGTGATGCATAAAAGATAATCACAGAATACTCTTTAGTTTGATAGTTAAAATGCTGCTGATAAATGAAATAAAAAACAAAAGACCTCTGTACAGCCTGTTGGAATAAGTGACATTTTGTGGTGGAAAATTTTGTAGCTCTGACAGAAATACCTTTAAAGTGGTATTGAGAATGATTTCAGCATCAAAAACACTCAATTTCCTACACCACATTAGTGACTTTTCTATTTCTTTAAACAGACTAAGAAAGTGAGATAAATCAAAAATATCCTGGTTCCTTTTCATTTGTCATAAACACCTTACCAGGGAAGCACAAATATATGTCCTCAGGAAAAGTAGCTTCCAAATTTTAAGATACAAGAGGAAAGAAAGAGGGGACAAAAATAGAATGTATAACTACATTGTGACAATTTGTTTCATAAGAAAACAGCATTCATAATTTTTACATGTCTGAGAACTGAATCAAATGCAGATGGCTGCAATTTAGATAAATTACATTAAAACAAAGACTTCAAATAATTCAAGCCTAAAGGCAAAGAGTCCATCAGTATTCTCTGAAAAGTTGGTTTAAGATTATCACTTTGAATATATACTACCCAGCATAATTCAACAATTTCAATGTATTTAATTTTATAAATCTGTAGCTATTATTAGCACTTTTGTTTTCAGATTAATCTGAAGCTATACTTTTTTTAAGTCCTTCTGATGTTAAAATGTGTTGTATCACTTCACATACATTATGGAAGAGTGAAAACTATCTACAGCAGTTTGGCATATGCAGAACACCTGGATCTCCCATTACTTTTAATGTTCCTTTGTAGTTGTTTTTCCTCCATGAAATCCTCGAAACCGCTGCATGGATAACACACTGACATAGGCTAAACAGAAATACTTTTTGTAGGCAGCTGTTTAAAACATTATCAACTTGAAATAATAAATGTCCCTCATTTGTTACACAAACAGAATATTTTATATTCATTCCTTAAAAAAAAAAAAAAAAGACAAATAGTTAAGTGACCAATATCCAAACACCTTAATTATAGTTACACCTAAACAATGTGGCTTTGCTTAAAGTGTTTGAAATCAATTACCATATGAGGCTAGAAGACCAAAGACAGAACTAAGGAAGGGTGGGTTGAAAGGAAAAGTGGTGGAAAGAAAAGTAAAATTTATGAACACATAATTCTATTGTCTGTGATTAAAGTCCTTTACTTTAGCACCACATTAAACGATTTTACATATCCAGTCACTTAATGAAATCCAACAAATTCTTCAAGAGTTCTGGGGATCTGGTCTTGATAGTTAATGTCATTAGCCCGAACTGCTCGGGCAGCCAGGCACTTGAGACTCATCTTCATTTGAGTTTTGAGTAGTATTTCAGATACCCCAGTTGTACTTTTGTCTAGTGGAGTCTTATTCTGCTTATTTGTCATGTCGGTGTGAGCGCCAGCTTCAACCAGGCTAATGATGATAGAGTGTAAGGTCAAAAAATCACTGATGGGCCTGTTGTACTGAACGATAATATGAAGGGCACTGTTTCCCTCATTGTCCACAGCATTCACCTCAGCACCACAGTCCAGCAGGAGCTTTGTGACAAGTGCGTTTGGAAAACTGCAGACATCATTGGTGTGGAAATCATCGACTGGGGTATTCGAGTTGACAGCTAGATGCAGCAGGGTGAAACCTTCACGAGTTCTGGGGTCAAGGTGAATCAGGTTGTAGATCTGCTTGTTAATTTTGCGCTGATCTTCTTCACTGCAATGTGTTTTGGTGGAGATGCACACTAAATACAGAAAGGTATAGAGATTACATTCGTAATTGTCCATAGCATTGTGGACATCAGCATCTGGGATATTTTTTACTCTGTTCATACTTTGTTCTATTTCCAAAACACTACATCTCAAAACACATTCTATGTCTGGGGCCTTCACGGTTTCATTCAAATGTATCATCTGTGAGAAAACTTGGGCAAATCGAAGAAGATCTTTGTGGGTATTCCTGTTTCCTTTCTGTCTGAGGTGGAGCGCATGAAGCCACAGCTTGATACACTGTTCAAATTCCATATTATCTGCATAAACAGCCCCCCTGTAAATGATGGGGTGGGAAACATCAATGTTGTCAGCACCTAAAATCCGTTCCCGAACTATAAGGCCTTCCATGTGAAGAGCATCTCTGTCTTGTCGAATGGATTCCAGTTCCTGAGGGTTTCTACATTCAGTTCTATTCCCATAAGCATGGATTGGTGGCAGAACCTCTTTTTCAAGAATGTTATCACCATCTTGAAACCTCTCCAACATAGCTAAATATAAATAGTGGTATGTCTTCATGATGTCATAGTTCTCACGGTCATTGGCAAAGGAGGCACCCAAGAGTTCCAAAGCTTCGATCCGACTTCTTCGGTCACAATCAGCATGAGACAGCAATAGTTCAACAACATCAGCTTTACAGCTTTCAGCAGCTACTTTCAATGGTGTCATCCCATGGCCATTCACGACTATAGCAGCTCGCCATTTTATCAGCTCTTTCACAATATCTATGTGCCCAGCTTCAGCTGCAAAGTGCAATGCTGTGGCTCCACAATGTGCTTTAGCGTTGGGGTCAGCGCGTTGCTCTAACAGATATCTGACCACATCAGTGTGTCCCTTATATGCTGCGATCATTAGGCAGGTGTTGTCATACTTGTTGGCAATGCTGATGTTGGCATTATTTTCAACCAAATATTTCACAATGTCCAGTCTGCCATCAAAGCATGCTGCCCGCAGCGGGGTTGAGTTGGTTACTGTGGTATGGTTCACGTTGGCTCCATGGCTGACTAGAAGTTTAACGACTTCAAAATGTCCTGCTCCTGCAGCACACCAAAGAGCAGTGGCACCATCAATGACATACCTGAATATAAAAAGAATAAACAATTAGGTAATAGAAATCAGATGCCCTAACATAAGTTTAAAAGATGTATTCATCTGCACTGATAAGGCATCCCTCTCCAGAACAATAATAAAATATTATTTCTGGTGAACACAAAAACAGGCAATTTTGGGCTGGGGTTGTGATTCAGCAGTAGAGTGCTTGCCCAGTATATGCAGGGACCTGGGTTCAATCCTTAGCACCACATAAAAATGAATGAATGGAAAAAAGGTATTGTGTTCAACTTCAACTGAACATATTTAAAAAAAAAAAAAAAAGGAAATTTCAATAAATGTATTACTATCACTGTTATTTTTAAAGCTCCTGTGTGTGTGTGTGTGTATGTGTGTGTGTGTGTGTGTTGCTGAGAACTGAACCCAGGTCCTAATGCATGCAAAGCAAGCACTCTACCACTGACTTACATCCCCAGCCACCTAAAGCATATTTTTTAAAAAATATTTATTTAGAAGTAGTTGGACAATACCTTTATTTTGTTTATTTATTTTTATGTGGTGCTGAGGACTGAACCCAGGGCCTCGCCCATGCTAGATGAGAGCTCTACCACTGAGCCACAATCCCAGCCTGGCTAAAGCATATTTTTAAAATAAACTGAAGAATTGCCCACTTGCTATTAGCAATAAGCAAAATAAATTTCAGAAAAAAACTAAAATTGTAGGAAGGTTTGTAAGATCTTTTCCACCAAGTTGATATTGTAGCTCTTAAAAACACAGCAGTCTCCCTTCATTAGGAAAACCCTACTCCCTACAATAACAATGTATTAGATACTGCTTTCAGGTGTGTGGGGGAAAAGCAGATAATATGTTCACTTTGTGAAATTATTATGTACTTATAATTAACGGGGGTTTTTTTTGTGAATAGTATGCCCCAATTTGAAACATTTTAAATGTCTGTGTGTATAAATGTATATATTATGTTTCTACTTGTGTTCCTCAAACAAACTATTATTGGGGATTTGAAAGGGAGAATACTAACAGCAAAAAACAACTAGTACTTCCAGAGAACCAAACAGGTTACCCTATATGATGGGACTTTGTGACTCCGTATTCACCACCTACTCAACTTACTGAACCTCATACGTGCTAAGGTTGCTACCTAACATATAAAATTAGACTCTTGCCAGAAGTACAATCTTTCCCACTTTTCCACTTTAAATTTTTTCCCAATTTTTGTTTTGTTTTGTTGTTATTGTTTGTTTGGGGGATTAAACCTAATAGCACTTGACCACTGAGCTACATCCCAGTTCCTTTTCATTTATTTTGAGACTGGCCTGGAACTTAAGATTCTCCTGCCTGAACCTCCCAAATCACTGGGATTACAGATGTTTACCATTACACCCAGCTCATTTTCTCAATTTTTAATCCTACTACTGATCATAAGTCCTAAAAAGTAGATATTTTCCAGAGCAATTCAGATCTACTATGCTATAAAACTAATAAGTACACATGCAAGTGTTAAGGAAAAAAGTCAAAGAATTATTCACAAAGGAATTAAGTCTACATAACAAAAATCTCACTAATGAGCTTCCCACTGCACAATCTTATGTTTTAAGGTTTTACGTCAAATTTATTTGCCATGAAGTGAAGAAAGAATAAGCTCCCCTTGGTGCTATGCTTTGAATGTGTCAGTTCGAAAATCCAGGTGTTGCCAATGTGAGGTAGAGCTTTTAAGAGATAAGTAGGTGATTGAGGGCTCCTCCCTTCCCAAATGAATTAAGACAAGTAGAAAAGAGCTTCATGCAGTGGTTGGTTGGTTGGTTGGTGACTGGCCTTCTGCCTTCTACCTTGTAAAGACAATATTTCATTCCTCCTCTCTGAAGAATTCCAGCCCTCACTCACAACCAAACCTACCAGTACCTCAATCTTGACTTTCCAGCTTCCGGAGAAATGAATTTCCATTCTTAATAAATTACCCGACTTGGGTTCTTGTTATAGCAGCATAAAATTGACTAAGATGTATAAAATAGTTTAACCTTGGTTAACACCACCACAAAAAACATCACCCAATATCACTTTTGCTAGAAACAAAACACCCATTCATAATTCAAGCAATTATTTTTTTCAGTTTCAAATTATTACACAAAATGGAGCGGGCATGGTGGTGCACACCTATGATCCCATTGGCTTAGGAGGCTGAGTCAGGAGGATTGCAAGTTCACAGCCAGCCTCAACACTGGTAAGACCCTAAGCAACTCAGTGAGACACTGTCTCTAAATAAAATTTAAAACAGGGCTAAGGATGTGTCTCAGTGGTTGAGTGCCTGCCCCTGAGTTCAATCCCTAGTACCCTCCTCTCAAAAAAAAAAAAAAAAAAAAAAATTATTACACAAAATGTCTATAAGTACAAGTCTTCTCAGCTGGCAATGTTTATCTATAAGGAGGAGAGTAGCACTAACTAGAAAGTCTTGAAGGTGTAAAAAATGTCCTCGTATGTTGATCTGGGTGGTAGCTACCTGGATGAATATTTACAGAAAAATATTCAGCAAACTGGACACTTAAGATATGTGCATTTTACTATATGATAATACTCAAAAATTAGAAGAATTCTGAAATTTCTTTTTAAATTTTTATTTTTAAAAATGTTATTTGGGGACTGGGGATGTGGCTCAGCAGTAGAGTGTTCGCCTCGCACGCGCAAGACCCTGGTTCGATCTTCAGCACCACATAAAAATAAATAAGAGAAATAAAGGTATTGTGCCCAACTACAACTAAAAGATAAATCTTTTTTAAAAAATGTTATTTGGTCTGCACTTGCCTAGCACTTGCAAAGCCCTGGGTTTAAACCCAATCTCTTTTGAAACAAAGAGAGAAAGTCCATCTAATTATTAACTGATTTTTAAGAAATAAAGAATCAGTAAATTAAGATATACCAGTGGTGTGTTTTATTAATAGTTGCCAACTGTACCTACGGCCAAGAGTTCAGTTCAATAAAAACTCATTTACTATAATTATAAATACAAATTTCAATAAAACATTTTCACCGTCAACAAAAAATGCCATTTGCAACATCAAAAATATCAATACCTAGTCATAAACCAAATGAAAAACGTGCAAAACATCTACACTTGAAACTATAAAACACTCCAGAGGCTAACAGAAGAAAACCCAAAATAAATAGAGAAATGATTCATGTTCATGGTACTGAAGACACCATAGTGTTCAGATGTGAATTTTCCACCAAAAAAATCTACACATCTGATAAGATCAAAATCTTAGCAGATGGGCTGGGGATGTGGCTCAAGTCGCACTCACCTGGCATGCGCGGAGCGCTGGGTTTGATCCTCAGCACCACATAAAAATAAAGACGTGTCCACAGAAAAACTGAAAAATAAATATTTAAAAATTCTCTCTCCTCTCTCTCTCTTTAAAAAAAAAAAATCTCAGCAGATTGTGTGTGTGTGTGTGTGTGCATGCATGGGCACATTCACATGTATAGAGAAATAAACAGGCCAATTCTAAAAAGTATACAGAAATGCAACCAAGGCAATCATGAAGAAAAATAAGGTTGGAGGACTAACTACAGTAATTAAGAAAAGCATGTCACTGGCACAAAGACAGAGAAAACATATCAATAGAACAAAAAATTCTAGAAATGGACTCACACGTGTAAGAATCACTTGGTTTATGACAAAGGCTCCAGGGAAATTCAGATAGAAAGTATGACCTTTTTAATAAATAGTTCTGGTGCAACTAAATAACCTCTGTGGCAAAAAAAAAAAAAAAAAAATTAGCCTTGACTTCTATCTCACGCTATATACAAAATAACAGTAATATAAACCTTTAGACAAAATACAGTACCCCTTCATGTTCAAAACACTAGAAAAAACCAGGGACAGTAGGAACATACCTCAACATCACAAAAGCTATATATGCTAAACCCAAAGCAAACATCATTCTAAAATGGAGAAAAATTGAAAGCATTCCCTCTAAAAACTAGAACAAGACAAGGATGCCCTCTTTCACCACTTCTATTCAACATCATCCTTGAAACTCTAGCCACAGCAATTAGACAGGAAAAACAAATTAAAGGAAAATGAATAGAAAAAGAAAAACTCAAAGTATCTCTATCTGCCAATGACATAATTCTACATTTAGAAGAGCCAAAAAATTCCACCAGAAAACTTCTAAAACTCATAAATTAATACAGCAAAGTACAGGATATAAAGTCAACACCCATAAATCAAACATGTTCCTATACATGTTACAAATCTACTTAGAAAAATTAGGAAAACTACCCACTCACAATAGCTTCAAAAAAATAAAATACTTGGGAATCGATGTAACAAAAGGGGTAAAAGACCTCTACAATGAAAACTACGGAACACTAAAGAAAGAAATTAAAGAAGATCTTAAAAGATGGAAAGACCCCCCCCGTCCCCATGCTCCTGGATAAGCAAAAATTAATATTGTCAAAATGGCCATATTACCAAAAGTATTATACAGATTTAATGCAATTCCTATTAAAATCCCAATGATATTCTTCATAGAACTAGAAAAAGCAATTCTGAAATTCATTTGAAAAAAATAAAAAACCCAGAATAGCCAAAGCAATCCTCAGCAAGAAGTGTAAAGCAGGAAGTATCACACTACCAGACCTTAAACTATATACTACAGAACCATACCAAAAACAGCATATTGACACCAAACAGACATATAGACCAATGATATAAAATAGAAGACACATAGACAAACCCACACACACACAAAAAAATACAGCTATCTCATACTAGACAAAGGCACCAAAAACATTCACTGGAGAAAAGACAACCTATTCAATAAATGGTGCTGAGAAAACTAGAAATCCACATGTAACAAAATGAAATTAAACCCCTTTTCTTACCCTGCACAAAACTCAAAGTAGATCCAAGACTTAAGCACTAGATCAGAGACCCTGCCTCTAAGAAAAGAAAAAGTAGGCCCAAATCTTCATCATGTCAGCTTAGGACCTGACTTACTGACTTCCTTACCAAGACTCCTAAAGTATAAGAAGTAAAATCAAGAATCAATAAATTGAACAGATTCAAACTAAAAAGCTTCTTCTCAGCAAACAAATCAATAAGAAGAGAGAGCCTACAGAATGGGAGAAAAATCTTTGTCACATGCACCTGAGACAGAGCATTAATCTCCAGGATATTTAAAGAACTCAAAAAATTTAAAATAACCTAATCAATAAATGGACTAAGGAACTGAACAGACACTTCACAGAAGAAACAATCGATCAACAAATATATGAAAAATTGTTAACATCTTTAGCAATTAGAGAAATACAAATCAAACTACTCTAAGATTTCATCTCACCTCAATCAGAATGGCAATTATAAAGAATACAAACAATAAATGTGGGCAAATATGTTGGGGAAAAGGTACACTCATACGCTGCTGGTGGGAATACAAATTGGTGCAACCATTAGGGAAGGTGGTTTGGAGATTCCTCAGAAAACATGAAACAGAACCACCATTTGACCTAGCTATTCCATTTCTCAGTTTATACCCAAAGGACTTAAAATCTGCACATTACAGTGATGCATCTCAATTCACAATAGCTAAACTATGGAACCAACCTAGGTGCCCTTCAACAGATGAATGGATTAAAAAAATGATACACACACACAATGGATTATTACTCAGCTGTAAAGAAGAATGAAATTATAGCATTTGCAGGTAAATGGATGGATGGAAGGAGCTGGAGAATATGATGATAAGCAAAATAAGCCAATCCCAAAAAAACAAAAGCCAAATGTTTTCTGATTAGTGGATGCTAATTCACAATGGGGTTGCAAGGAAGGGTGCTAGGGAAGAATAAAATTATTTTAGGTAGAGGGGAGTAAAGGGAAGGCAGGGGGTATGAAGTAGCAAAGATAATAGAATAAATCAGACATGATTACCTTATGTACATATGTAACTATACAACTGGTGGAATTCTACATCATGAATAACCAGAAGAATGAAAAATTATCCAATACATATAATGCATCAAAGTGCATTCTACTGTCATGTATAACTAATTAAAACAAATTGTAAAAAAAATTAAAAATATTAAAAAAATATAAACCTTTAATGTGAAAAGCAAACAGTAAGGGCTTTTTTAAAAGAATAGACACTTTGATAGGGACAGCATCACACGCCTATAATTCCAGCTACTTGGGGGGTTGAGGCAGGACAATAGTAAATTTGTGGCTAACCTCAGCAACTTAGCAAGAACGTGTCTCAAAATAAAAAATAAAAAGAAGTGCAGATGTAGGGTAGAGTACCACTAAATTCAATCTCTAGTATCCCCAACCGCATCCCTCTTCACACAA
Organism: Marmota monax; assembly: GCF_021218885.2. Lineage (NCBI taxonomy): Eukaryota > Metazoa > Chordata > Mammalia > Rodentia > Sciuridae > Marmota > Marmota monax. The sequence continues at coordinate 3,459,406 of NW_026694865.1, forward strand.
AGAATAGACTTAGTGACCTTGGGAATTGATCATTAATTTCTTAAACAATTCACAAAATTATTATTAATCATAAATGACAAAGTGATTTACTGCACTTCAGTGGGAAAAAAAAGGAATTTCTTTCTTTTTAAATATTTGTTTTTTAGTTGTAGTTGGACACAATACCTTTATTTTTATTTATTTATTTTTATTTGGTGCTGAGGATAGAACCCAGGGCCTCGCACGTCCTAGGCAAGCGCTCTACCGCTGAGCCACAATCCCAGCCCAAAAAAAAGGAATTTCCATTGATCAAAAGACTTTAAAAAGTGAATAAGCAATCCATCCATTGTGAGACGATATCTGCAATAGACATATTTGCCAAATCAATAAGAAAAAGGCAAACAACCTATTTTTTAAAAAAAATGAGATATAGGACTTAACAAGTAGGCTTCACAGAAGATTTCCAAATGACCACTACGAAAAGATACTCAAGATAATTCCTCACCAGAGAAATGCAAACTAAAACTAGTACTGTCCAACACATACCCACCAGAAATGCTAGAATTAACAAGACTGATAGGACAATACTAAGTGTAGACCAGGATGCGGAGCAACTGAAACTCTTGATACTGGCAGAAACTGCTGGTACAAATGTAATTTGGTTCAATCTCTCTGGAAAAACTGGCACTATCCATTAGTTAAACATCTACCTATTTTATGCCCAGCATTTCTTCTTACTTCTCCTTAATATGTACCAAAGAAAAATGAATGCAAATGTCTACCAAAAGACAAATATAAAAATATTCGTAAACGCTTTATTCATAAAAGTGAAATATTGAAAATAACCAAAATATCCATTAAGTAGAAAATGGATAAACTGAAGTATTTTCATGTAGCATTAAAGAAATTAAGTCACATGCTACTGTTACATGGACGCATCTCATAGATACTGTATTAGCACAAAAAGCTAAAAACATAAGAGCATACTGAATGATTTCATTTACAGAAGCTCAAGTACAAACAAAACTAACCTACAATAATAGAAGTCAGAATAATCATTACTTCTGGGAGGGGAAAAGGGAGAAATTGAGAAGGGGCATAAAGGAAATCGTTAGGGTGATTAAAATATTAATTAACATTAATATTAGCTTTAATCAAGAAAGTGATTAAATGCATTTAAGGTTCATGTACTTCGCTAGATGTTATACTTTAATTCGTGTGTGTATGTGTATGTGTATGTGTGTGTGTGTGTGTGTGTGTAAACAGGAGGCACAAATGGCTTTAAATAGTTTCAATGACTACAAATGTTTTATATCAAAGATTTTCAATATACCAAGCACTGTATTAACCACTTAATAATGCAATAGATCTCATTTAATCTTTACAGTTACAATGACCCAATGAGGTAGATACTATCATTATGTCCATTTTACAAATATAACTGACAGGTTTACTTGAGATTGAATATACAAAAGTACTTTGAGTATCATAAAATGCACCCAATGGAAGGAAACATAGTACATGTTACTGTTCAAACACTTGTTTCAATTTAAAAAGCAAATTTTCCAAACTGATTATTAATATAATCTACCAAAAACCAAATACATAGTTATGTATGGTTATATTTAGATGGTTAGTTACAATATTTCCTTGCTCTGGTTTTTAAAATATAAAGTTACTCACATTATATAATATGAATCTAAACTACTTAAAACTCAAAAAAATGTTACATTAAAATAGGCACTCAGGGGCTGGGGTTGTGGCTCAGAGGTAGAATGCTTGCCTAGCATGCATGAGGCACTGAGTTCGATTCTCAGCACCACATAAATATAAAATAAAGATATTGTATCCACCTATAACTAAAAACAAATACTAAAAAAAAAAAAAAGGCACTCACACTGTCTTTAACTCTAGTAAATAAAGTATTACCCTTTTAAAGAGAAAGAGAAAAAGTGATTAGAATATTTTTTACCTCAAACTTCCCAGAATCTATGATAAAGTAAAATACTAAACTACAAGTATGTACTTCCCTTGGTTTTCATAATGGAAACTATTTGGTCAGTTTAATCTTTTTGTTGGAATAGTCTAATCAGTTCCATTTTTTCCTTTTAATTCTATACAGTAATGTCACAGAAACCTCAAAAAAGTTCCAATTAACTTTTTAGCAACATTCACTAAGTTACTATGAAAGAAACCATAGAAAACAATCTTTCCAGTCACAGTCCAAAACTATAGTGCAAATTCTCTATTATGCTTCATCTTATAATAAAAAAACTATAATCTTATATTCACCTTTTCAAACAAAAAGTAAATAAAGTATTTCTTACTTCTTAAGACCACAGAAAGTTTTCACAGTAAGAGATAACTTTTTTTTAATATTTTTAGTTGTCAATGGACCTTTTATTTATTTATATGCAGTGCTGAGAATCGAACTCAGTGCCTCACACATGCTAGGTAAGTGCTCTATCCCAGCCTAAGAGATAACATTTCTAATCACAAGGCTAAGCACACCAATCTCCAGATTCAATGTGAACTACAAATGCCTAGTTCAAGCATTTGAAATGCAAATAAAAATTCATTAAATGTATATGGTCAGCACTTTATTTTAGCTAAAGTCCTTAATATCACTTATTACATCAAACGTAGTTCCTTCAAACATATATTGGCAAGGACTTTCTAAATGTAGTCAGATGATGGTGTGCCACAAGCCTATCCTACACCTGGACATTTATGAATAGTATTAGTACTAACACTGACTTTAAATGTAAGGGCACTCAATAAAAAGCTTCAGCATTCTCACAGGTCCTGTTCTCCCCATCCATGTCAGCAATCCTCCTCAATGACAGGTGGTCCCCACAAATACTGGCAGAGAGCAGTCAGACCTCAGTCCAGCACAATATTCCATGGTCACATGACACTATTCCTTTAATCTGTTCCACACCTACAACATTCTTAGCAGCTTCCCATTCTCCAACTACAGGTTCTTCTTTCATTCTCACTCATGACTTTTCTTCTTGCCCAGTCACTTATGTCAACTTTGGTACTCATGTGTTAAGTCATAAGTAAAATAATATCAAATATTGTTCCTAAGAAAAAGCAAACAAGAACTGAAATTATCAATATGGGGCTTAATACAGGTGGTGTTCCCCTCCCCCCCTTAAGTCTCAATTGAATCCAGTTTGGTTTCCTAAGGTATTACAAAATAAGGTATTATAAAAAAAAGTTTTAGGCAGAATACATACTTTAAAAAAATATATATATATATATGTATATATATATATATATATATATATATATATATATATATACTTTTATACAATAGTTATTTAATTTTGTCCCTCCCTTTCACACACATACATACAAAACACAGCAAACAAACTCATAACTAAAGATACTGTTGCAGGAGCTGGGGTTGTGGCTCAGGGGTAGAGCACTCATCTAGCACATGCAAGGCCCTGTGTTTGATCCTCAGCACCACATAAAAAATAAAGGTATTATGTCCAACTACAACTAAAATAAAATAAAAGGTACTACTGCATGGGCTGAAGCTAAGAAATGAGTCATTCTAAAGACAAATACCAAGTGAATAACAGAAATCATAAAAAAAAAAATATTAAGAGCAGGAGAGATGGTGAATAATTTGGCCAAAACTCGTGCAGATGGTATGCAAATAACTAAAAATTAGAAAGTTATCTATTTCACACATAAAGAGAATATGTTTGTTAGTGTCCATTGTCTATGGGTCTCAACTGCCAAGAGAAGATAAAGTAGAGGAATTGGCAAAGTACTTTCAATAAGCCAGCACTAGGACAGGGGGTTCAGCTCAGAAGTAAAGCCCTTGCCTGGCTTGCACAAGGCCCTGAGTTCCATCCGCAACACACCTCAAAACACAAAACAAAAGCCAGACCCAAAGGACTGAGTGAGCTTCATACTGTTAACACCACTCAGGCTAACATTTTCACAGTATCTGAGAAAGTGCAAAGACAAATTATCACATTTACAAATAATCTTTTCTGGTTCTGAAATGCAAAAATCATTTTGGGATAAACTCCAAAATAATCCCACTAACTGGCATGAGGGCTTGAAAGGTGGCCATAAACTTCGATTCTTCTCTTTTATCAATTAATTGATAAGTTCCTCAAAAGTAGAAACCTTATAATTTCCTCTTTATACTCAAAAGAAAGTGATTCAGGGTTAGGCCTACCACGGCATTTAGTAAATAAAATAAATACTAGACTACTTCAACATAGCAGCTAATAAATTCACAGTTGTAATAATCTATAAGCTAGATTATAGTTTACAGAGTCAAGAAACCTCCGAGAAAATGGCAAATGGTGGAAATGTTTGAAACTGCAGTTTTGCCAGTTTTATTCTTTATATTTTACACAAGGATCATTAAAATCTGGTCCCCACCTCTTTCCAGTCTCCCACAATCTCTTTTGTAATTGCCCCATCTTAAATTTTTTCTTGCAATAGCAATGAAACATTTGTCACTGCCAGTGCACCAAGCAGCTGTCCCTCTTCTACATGTCTACTCTCTTTAAAGCCCAGCTCATAATCACCTCTTCAGTGAAGCCTTCCATGATCCCCACCCCCACTGCAAAGCTGCGCACTCTCCCTGTTTTCCCTCAGTAATCCAAAGATTTCTAAGTCTAAATGGCAAAGCATCTGATATTACTCATTCATATATCTATTTCTCCCCCTATACATACTGTCATCCTCCACAGTGGGAACACTATGTCATTTGTCTCTATATACCAATACCTAGCTACTACAGAGTCTGGCACACAGTAGGTGTCCAATATATGTTTGCTTGCTACACCCCTTAATTTCACTGGCCAGTGCAGAATACTGGACAAGGTAAGCCACTAAACACACTCAATGCTATATTTCTAGTCATTTCAGGTTATTTTAATTGCCTCCTCAAAATAGCTTTGATGATCCAAGAAGATACCAATAAGCAAAGCCTTTCTAACTTCTTTAGAAAACTATTTTCTCTCCTGACTGTTCTCTCTTATCCACATTAGCAAGCTCATTAGCAGTAGTGTTCCCTGTAGCTGTTATTGCAGAGAATCATATCTTAATGGATACATGTGCCTATATAGCTGGAATGATGCTGGAAGTTCATTCTGCTTTACTCCTGCTCTAGGAGTAGGTAAAGCTATGAGAACGCAAGAAGTTACAAAAAAAAAAAAAAAAAAAAAAAAAAACAGAGAAGCTAGTAAGGGGAAGCACGCATGAAACAGGCTGCCATCTTTAGTCAACACCATCTTCTTAATGGTCCCAGAGATAAGCCACCACCCATGGGCTATCATGGGTTAAGATGTTAACACTCTAAAACATTTCCTCTTATCTAAAACAGAATAAAAAGCTTTTATTAATTAAACCTAAAACAGAATCAACCAAGGGCTGGGGTCATAGTTCAGTGATGGTAGGCTTGCCTGGAACATGTGAGGCACTGGGTTGGATCCTCAGCACCACATAAAGATAAATAAATAAAATGAAAGTATTGTGTCCATCTACAATTAAAAAATATTTTTTTAAAAAAGTCAACCAAAATTAACATGTCCTGGTCATCTTGAAAAAGCAATGTTTTTTCAATGGGGTTTTAAGCAGGTAATTTTTTATCACCAAAACTAAGCATGCATCATTTTTTATGCTTAGACGTCATCTACTTCAAAAGAAGAAAATGCTAAAAAAGCCTACCCACTGGTATGAGTCAATAAAAACCAATGCAATCAATGATGCAAAACCTTTATGCAGTTGTAATCTATAAAAAAAATTTTAAATCCTCCAGCACAGAAAAGAGGATAACATAAAACCTGACAATTCTGTTATTATCATATCCCAAAGTATGTTCAATTAAACTCAAAGAACAAATTTTTAACAGTGACAATATAAATTTCTGAACTCCCCACCTCAAATTTCAACAGTAACTAATCAAGCTTCCCCACATCATCACATGTACTTTAACAATGGCACCATCTTCTACATCAGGTCCAGTGCCACTTTTTAGCCAACATATCAATCCCAGCAATGTGGAAGACTCGAAAGTCATGTCTTGAGATGTCTGGCTGCGTGACAATCCCTCAAGAGACTGCAGCTGCTTCTGGTTCTAGAGACTCATTTTGACATAAAAGCCTCAGCAATCTGCTGGGGGCTTTATCGGCCCACTCACATGAAGGGGAGAAACTGGGTGGCCAAATAATCCATTAGAGGTCTTCAGTTTTAATTGCTGACCTCGTTAATTTCTGATCTCCATTACAACGCCAGTACTGATAAAGGTAAAACCTGGAATCGCAGCTACCCCTCCACACCGCTTGTTCACGGACTACCTAGTAGAGAAGACCATTAGATCAAGACTGAGGGTGTGGCTCTCCATCTACAGAGGGAATAGGGTAGAGACAGATGAAGATAGGCAGCAAAATATGGGATGCAGTGTTAACCCTAGGAGATGAATTGGGCACTTAGTAGGACTGGAGGAGGTACAAGAAAGGAGAAGTGAGTACCCACATGAAGGAGGGTGAGGGAGGGCAGGGTCCATGAACTGGGTCCGCGGGCATCAGAGGGGAGGCTGTAGTTTGGTATACCTACCCGTCGAAGCGGACGGTGCCAGTCTGCTGGGTCTGCACACGGTAATGTTCTAACAGCAAGCGCACCACCTTGGCGTGCCCATTGCGGGCTGCGATGATGAGGGGCGTGGATCGCTGCCCTCCCTGCTGGCTGACATAGCCGAGCAGATAGCGGATATCGCTTTCAGACCGGTTGAGAAGCAAGGCGGCCAGAGTCAACACCTTGCCCTCGCTGGCCGCCTTGTATACATAGCCAGCCAGGCCCTCCATGGCCGCCGCCAACTCCAACACCCGTTTGGTCGCCACCGCTGCTGCTGCCTTGCGCCCCCGGAGGCCGCGTTCGCCAGCACTTCAGACCCGGGCCCTCACAGCCCATTCAACAGGGCGCCGTCGCCGCCGCCGCGCCCAGGCAGCAGCGCGGCCCGGGGAGGGCGGAGACGCAGGGGTGGCCGAGTGCCGCAGGGGCACGTCTGCGACCCGGCCCCGGCAGGGAGGAGGGCGGTCAGGGCCGCCCCCAAGGCCCCAGGCGCCGGCCCTGGGCCGAGGAGATCTCCATGGCGGCCGCCGCCCCGGGCCTCAGGCCGGACCCCTCCTTCCTGCGGGATGCGACAGGCGCGTGCCCGAGCTACGGGTCGCCAGCGGAGCCCCGAGAGGGCCGCGCGCGCCCTGGATGGCGAAGGATGGGCGCGCCTCACCCGACCCGGCCCACCCAGCCTAAGGCCGAAAACTGCCTCCGCCTCTGCTCTCCGCCGTCCCTGGCTGGAAGAAACCCGCAAGCGCTCGCCCACCGGAGCTCAGAAGTGCTGGGCACAGTGCAGGGTTTGCTGACCCACGCGTGGGTGGCCCCGGAGAGACGCTGAACGCTTCCGAAGGATCAGCGCCGGAACTTGGGGCGGGAGGCGGGCGAGCCTCCGCAGACAGGGCCGGGAGGGGGGGGGGAGGGAGGAACGGTTAAGTGGGGTGTCTCTTCCAAAGCCGACCGGCCAGCAAACGAGGCCTTGATGAAGAAAGGTTCTGCTACGCGGAGTTGGCGCATCCCGGATTCCGGCGTGTGTGTCCTCATTGCCCTTGAAGCGTGGGGTTTCCTCCTCGCCCCCTCACGAGACTGGGACTTCCTGGCTAGGGAGGGGGTCGGAGTGAAGGCGCTGAACTAGTGGGTTAGGGATTCTACTCCCACTTTATTATAGACATTGCTGGACCCCTCTCTGTCCCTGATCCAGGAGTCTGGGGAGGAGGTAGCAAGCTCCCCGAGGATCCATTTTAGGAAAAGGGCAGCTATCCGAACCCCCAACATGTAGGAGGGCCTGAGAACCGCAACTGCACCAGACTCTGAGAAGGGACAGGAAGTCCAGCATGCCCTCCAAGGAGAGGCAGATTAAGTGGGTGAGGAAGGTGGGGAGAGAAGGGAAACTGCTCCCTGATGAAGAGGGGCAGGTATCCTAAGACGGAAGGCGAGTTCAATGGTCAGATAGAGCAGGTCTCTAATTCTGAGCCTTTAGAAACTCTGCTTTCTCACAGTCTTCACAAGATTGTTGTTAGGAGGTTTATCGAACACTAGAAATCTATATGTGCTAAACTTTGCTTAACATTAAGTATTCAGTGGTAGGCCAGCCCTCTCTCTCTCTCCAGGGTGTTGTTGAGGGTGGGGGACAGACAAGTAACCAAATGATAACAAGACTACTTGAATTAGTGTCAATACCATTTGCTACGAAGCAAATAAGAGGAGTGTGGAGGTTGAGCAGATGACTAGTTTGGGTGGTCAGACAAGACCTTAGTGACAGGTGACAGCTAGGCAGAGGAGTAACTAATACAAAAGCCCTGAGTAGGGAACTGACTTAGTGAAGTCAGGAAGAAAGGTTAGTGTGGCTACAGTAGAGTGGACCAAAGAAAGAATCTTAAGACAGCAAGATGCAAGTCACATTAGGGCCCAGCAACCCATGGCAGAGGGTTTAAGTTCTACTCTGTAATGGGGCATTTGAAGAGTTTTGAACAGGGAAATGACAAGATACTGTTGCTTTTTAAAAAAAAGAAAGAAAGAAAATCCCCCTGGCTTCTGTACTGAAAGTAAACTCAGAAGACAAGAGTAGAAGCAGCAAATCCAGTTAAGAGGAAAAACTCGGATTAGGATGGTAGGAGTGGACGTCATGAAGCACTTGGGGCAGTCATGGAAAGTATTGGCTCAATATGGAGGTGACTTCTTCCCAGGCTCCCTCAAAAGACAGTATCTCCCTATTGAAAGAACACCCACATTTATTTTGCTCCAAGGGACAGGGACAGGCTCAAAAAGTTCATATAAGTTGTTTTATTTCAACCCCACCATTAAAATCCTAGGAGAGGGCTGGGGATGTGGCTCAAGCGGTAGAGTGCTCGCCTGGCATGCGTGCGGCCCGGGTTCGATCCTCAGCTCCACATACAAACAGAGATGTTGTGTCTGCCAAAAACTGAAAAATAAATATTGAAATTCTCTCTAAAAAAAAAAAAAAAAAAAAAAATCCTAGGAGATAAAGACCTCATCTCAGTTGCAGAGCTACTGATGAAGTGTTAGGCCACTTCTCAAATTCTCTCCCGTTTTGTAGCACAACTTTACCTGTTTGCAGATCCCTATGCAAACACTGGGGGTTTCCCCCGCTTACCATATTAAACAAAAACAGTGTTGCAAATAAAGATTAAAGATGAGATTTAGTGATAACTTCTGAAATAACTGGTGGAAAACAGGAGAAGCTGGCTGGTTTCATCCTGGGGCTTCAGCATTGTAAGAAAATCCAGGTTTGGACAGGCTAACACAGCTTTTTGACCTCTGGGGACTTATCAGTGACACCTTCAACTGTGTGAGCCAAGGCTGTCTTCCAACTTCCTTCTGTGGCTCTATAAAGCAGCCAGGCTTCTGGTCTTCCACCTCTCTCTCCTTTCTGCATCTCTGCCTCTCTCCATCCCACCCTCCCACCCCAAAACACACACACACGTTTTGATTACGTAGGCACAAGCTTCCATTCATGGAAGAGTGCTTCCTCTCTATAACCTAGAAAAGAACTCCTCACAGCCTTTTGCTGTGTTTTATCCCCAGATCATTCTTTTCCCACCTGACTTTTTTTGAAGAAGTGGACTTAAAAGCCCAGACACAGGCCCCTTGTTCCAGCTTTGTCTTCCAAAGATGGCATAACTCATCCAGACATTCACTCCTCTTGCCCTCCTTGCCCCATTTGTAGTATAACTGCAGGTTAACCAAGACAAGAGTCTGGACCAAGGGTCATATTTGAGAGGGGCTCAGAACTTGCATTGCATGGCTTTCTTCCCCAGGCAAAAATATGTCTCTGCTCCAGCAGCCCAAGGGTACTGACCTTGGGCTGCTGTTTTCTTCTATATTTATCACAGTTGCTTAGTATAGGGGTCTGGATGCTCTTGATTGCTCAATAACTATTGGCTGACTAGAGCCTATTAGGTTGGCTCTATTTACCTGAGCTTGGTGGGTGACATTTCTGTGGTCAGACTGTGCAAATCTGAGGGAGGATGTGTAAACAGGACAAGACTGCTTTTCCAAAGGCCAGAGTCCAGAAATAGTTCCTTGGACTTCTGACCTATTACCTGGACAGAAAGCTCCTGAGCAAATGACAAATTGTGAAATATAATGACAAGTAGTTCTATCCCGATAAGTTTGCTGATGACAATAAACTGCCGACTTCCACCTGGAAAAAATACAGGAGGGGGCTGGGGTTGTGGCTCAGAGGTAGAGCGCTCACCTATCATGCATGAGGCACTGGGTTTGATCCTCAGCACCATATAAGTAAAATAAACATTGTGTCCACCTATAACTAAAAAATAAATATTAAAAAAAAAAACAGAATGGCCAGCCTTTTCTAACACTTTGCTTCCTGGAGATTATAGTGGCTCTTCAACAGAATTGACTGTACCTTCCAAGGATCATTTCTTCTTCCAGTTTGAGCCAGGCTTACAGTTCTGAGGCGATGGAGATTCTCAGATTTTACAGAAAAGATATGCAAGGGCTGGGGTTGTAGCTCAGTGGTAGAGCACTTGCCTCACATGCATGAGTCCCAGGGTTTAATCCTCAGCACCACATACAAATAAATAAATAAAAATAAAGATATTGTATCCATCTACAACTCAAAAGAGAGAGAAGACATGCAAAATGTCATTTTTCAAGCACCAATAAAGACACCTTGTTTTAGTCCTAGAGTGCTCCCACATACTAAAAAAGTAAGAGAGAGACTAGCATTGAATAGATCCGGGTTAGATCCCCATATCTATAGGCTAGCTGTGCGGCTTTGGGCAAGTTCCTTCACTTGTGTTATGGAGTTAACTATTTTGCGTACAGGGCTGTATGATGGTGATTTAGAAGCTGCTTGGCCAAACCTGGGTCCTATGAAAGAGTCTCCATCAGTGCATACTAGTTTCCCTCTCCCTCACTCCACCAGACAGTTCCCCATCTGTTGTGCCATTAATCTGCGCAACAGAGAACTTCCCACCCCCTCTGCTTTTTCCCTGCAGAAATGTGCCTGCCTCTGAGAATGGAGAGTAATTTCACAATACACAAGAGCTGGGGAGGCTAACGAAGAAGAGTTCAGAAATTTCAGCAAAGCTACAGGGAAGGAAAAGGTCAAAAATCAGGGTGATAACCAAGTAACCACTGATGACTTGTTTTAGAGAATGGGTAGCCTGTTGGCTTCATTCTCTGCCTCCCACTCTCCCACCATTCCCTGAAAAGCAGATCTAGTGACTGGTGAAAACAAAATCAAGAAGGGTGGCAAGGGACAACTGGTTAGGCCCTGCCAGGGTTAGCTTGGTCAGGAAAGCAGATTGAAGCAGCACATCTACTGTGTTCTAACTCATTCTTCCTTGTGATACCACCGGAACAGTGAAGAGTTCGGCTTCCCTGCAGGTTGAAGTTTGAACATGAGAGAAGCACGCCAAGGCAAGCATATGAAGCAGGGTTTATTTAAAAAGAGGAAACATAGACTTCTCCCACGAGGGAGAAGGGGACCACAGCTGGTATCATGGTATCCCAAGAAGCGAGGTGTTCTGCCCTTTTTATATGGCTTAGGCTTCCTTTGTTCTCCTGCTTTACCCCCTTATCTTTCTTCTTCCTGCCTACCTGACTAGGCCCAGGAATGCTCAGTGGGAAGGCCAAAGGTGGGAAACAGGTGGGCTAAAGGGGGAAGGGCTGGATGGAGTAGACAGGACACATTAACAACCTTATTGCTCCCTGTGAGGAGGGAAAATTCCTGGGACAGGTTATCTGGGCCACAGCTTGAAGCAGGGGCAGGTTCTTGATAAGATCCCTCAGGGGACAGTCTGCAACTTCCCGGACTCACTCAAATTGGCCTCCAAGATCCGACCTGACTCGATTTACCTATCTACACTGCCTGTCTAATTCTGGCTTCAATTGGACAGAAGTACCAATAGGGAATCCTGGCATGGGGGGGGGATTTTTTTTTCAGTACTGGGGAGTGCACTTAGGTGTGCTCTACCACTAAACCACATCCCCAACCCTTTTTATTTTTTATTTTAAGGCAGGGTCTCACTAAATTGCCAGGCCTTGAACTTGCCATCCTCCTGCTTCAGCCTCCAGAATCCTTAGGATTACGGGACTATACCACTGCATCTGGCTATCCCAAGATTATAATGAGGGAAATAACAATAGCTAGCTCTTATCGAGTGTTTGACTGTGTCAGGCATTAAAATAGACACTTTAGACTGATTAGCATGTTGAATTTACACCAGCCATTATCATTGCCATCTTTCAGAAGAGGCACAAAGAGTGGCTGAACAGCCTGTCCATGGCCTTATTACCAGAGTGAAAATAATAAGCCAGGCATGGCACACACCTCTAATCCCAAAAGCTCAGGAGGCTAAGGCAGGAGGAGTGCAAGTTCCCAGACCAACTTCAGCAACTTAGTGAGCCCCTGTCTCAGAAAATTTTAAAAGAGCTGAGAAGGCTGGGGATATAGTTTAGTGACATAGTGCTTAGCTAGCATGCATGAGGCCCTGGGCTCATCCTCAGCACTGCAAAAAAGAAAAAGAGCTGAGGATGTGGCTCAGTGGTAGAATACTCCTGGGTTCAGTCCCCAGTGCTGCAATAAACAAGGATAAGCATAATTTATAATAAATATAAATAATAATGATAAATACATTTATAATAATAATAAGAGTGATGGAAATTCAGGATTTGAACTCAAGCTGTCTGACCCCTCCCTGGCTCTGGCTATGTCCTCTTTTTATCATCTCAGTTGCCTGCCCAGCCTGCTCTCTGCAGTTAGGATGCCAGCCTCATGCATCCAAGTCTTCCTGTGATCCTGATCACTTCACCTGGGCCAAGATACCCATTAACTAATTAGCCATCCTGTGCTACCAGGGAAGGGCTGAGGAAATCTCCACCTCCACCCTACCTTCCAACACACACACACTGCACATTCTTCATCCCCACCCCAGGAACACAGGTCCAAATCCAAACAAATGCCATCTCCTCCTGAAGATCTTCCTTGCTTTTTCCCTGAGTTCTATACCACTTTATGCCTTTCTTGGGGTCCGTACCTCTTCCTAATAAAAACTCATGTCTGTATAATACCTTATAGTCTTCAAAACACTTGCCAGGCACAGTGGTGCAGGCCTGTAATCCCAGCAGCTCAGGAGGCTGAGGCAGGAAGATCACAAGTTCAAAGCCAGCTTCAGCAACTTAGCGATGCCCTAAGCAACTCAGCAAGACCCTCTCTCTAAATAAAATATTTTTTAGAAGGGCTGGGGATGTGGCTCAGTGGTTAAGCACCCCTGGGTTCAATCCCTGATACAAAACACACACACACACACACACACACACACACACACTTGCCCATCCACCTAATGGAACCCTTTTTGCCAAGCCTCTTAACCACTTTCCGTGGCTGGGTGGCACAGGGCATGATGGTTCAGCAAAAAGAACTGAGCTCCAGAATCCACTCGGTCATCACCCTAGCTCCACCACTTGGCTCACTGTTTTATCACTGAGAAAGTTACTTATTGGCCGCCTCAGTTTTCCTGTCTGCCCCATGTTGCTGGAGGGTTGAGTGAGGTAAAGAGAAAGTGCTTGCGCTCCCAAACTCAATTAGTGATGGCTAATGTTATCATCATCACACTGAATCTTCCCTCCAGACCCCGTAGGAATAAACAACGTCAGTCAGTTCTTGACATCAGGAAGGATGAGTTTAGACCACACGACCTCTAAGCTCTCTTCCAGCTCCATCAAGCTGTGATTCTATCATGAGTCACTGTTGTTTACGCACACGTCTTAGCTCTTCCTGCTATAGCCCTTAACATAGGGCCTTGTAAACTACTGGCTGTGCTTCCAGATCAATGTTAGCACATAACAATAGCCCCTGCCTCATCCAGGCACTTGGATAAGCAAATTTCTGTATAGCATTTAGCACAGTTCCTGGCATTTTTGTAAGAACCTAATAAATCATGATTACTATTATTATCCCATCTAACAATAAGACTCCCAAATATGATCATTAAAAGGATTGACAAGCCAAGCAACTTGGCCCACACCTGTAATCCCAGCAACTCAGGAGGCTGAGGCAGGAGGATGGAAGGTTTGAAGCCAATCTGGGCAATTTTAGCAAGACCCTGGCTCAAAATAAAAAAATAAAAAGTGCTAGGGATGTAGCTCCGTGGTAGAGTGGCCTTTGGTTAATCCCCAGTATGGGGGGTGGAGTGGTAAGAGTGGAAGGTGTTCTACTGGTAGCACCCTACCTGAGTTCATTCTGGTAGCCACCCTGTGACACCTGGAGCAAATTGATTAACCATCCTATGCCTCTGTCTTCTCATCTGTAAAGTGGACATGATGATCACAGTAACCACCAAATAAGGTTGCTGTGTAGATCAAGTGAATTAATATTTTTAAAAAGGCACGTATAGCTGTGCCTGGCACAAGCTTGATGTATGTGCGGGCTTTGCAGAGGAGGAGACACATCAAGTAAGTGTCCAAGCTGTAGTGGAGTTGGGATCCAAACCTAGGACTGACTGATTCTGGAGTCTCATATTAGGACATGTTTCTGCTCCAAACGATCCATGTCCATTTTCTCAGGAGTTTTCTGCGTCCACTCCTTTCCTCCCTTTTCCCTCACAAAGAAGTCTCTCTAATAGTGGTGATTTGGGAAGGGGAGGAAAGAAATCAACGCAGAGGCTTCTGGTGAGGGCGACACAGGATGCCCTCGGGTCACAGTGAAGGAGAAGGGGTCTTTTGCTCACACTGTCTGGCCACATCTCTTAAGCACTCCAGCAGGGGCGTGGTCCAGAAGCCCAGAAACATGGCAACACCCACGCCTTCCTGCTAGCCTGGAACCTGTAGTGAAACGCTCCTCAGCACATTACTGTCGCCCTAGAAGCTGGGCCCCAGCTCTTCAACAGAGACAGTCCCTGACCTGGGGGCTTGTTCCATTTCTGAAGCATGATTCACCCAGCAGACAAGACCAGACAGACTGGTACCAGAGGAAGGAGGGCTGGGCGCTCCAGGGAAAGAAGAAAACAAATGCGGGTTAGAGGTGGGCGGGACCGCAGCTGCGGGGCTGCAGGGGCGGGGAGCAGCCAGCTGCGGGTGCCCGCAGATCGCGCGCCCCCGACGGAGCCGTCTCCGCAGCCGCTTGTGGATTCAAGGTGAAGCCCACCGCGCTTCCAACGCCCCGGGAAAATGCTGACGGCATTGCACGCTGGTGTCGCCCATTATGATTTTCAAAGCCCTTTCACACAAATAATTTTAATTGGGAGGGTTTTTTAAGATAATTTGCTTCTCTTATTACAAAGCAACACATGCTCATTGAGGACCACTGGGAAATGTTTTCAAATGTAAATTTCGAAATTTCAAGTGTGTATTTAGAATTATACCATGAGCAATAAGGTTTTCAGTCAATTCCCAACTAGTCTTTTTCTAAGCCTCTATACATTAAACAAAATGGGAGCCATCCATCATAAAGGTCTTTCTTTTTCTTCTTCTTCTTTTTTTTTTTTTTTTTTTGGTGGGGGAGGTACCAGAGATTGAACTCAGGGGCACTCGATCACTGAGCCACATCCCCAGCCCATCCCCAGCCGTATTTTGTATTTAGACACAGGGTCTCACTGAGTTGCTTAGCGCCTTGCTTTTGCTAAGGCTGGCTTTGAACTCGTGATCCTCCTGCCTCAGCCTCCACAGCCATTGGGATTACAGAAGTGTGCCACCGCACCCGTCTGGTTTGTTGTTGTTGTTTTGTTTTGTTTTTACTTAACATAAAGTCTTAAGCATTTTCCAATGTTACCAAACATTTTGCTATAACAATTTGTAATGGCTGCATTTATCACCATAGATTTTCTGTAGCCAGGCCTGATTGTTAAATTTTTAATGTTTACAAAAACTTTACTATTATAAATAATACTGCCATGAACATCTTTGTACTTACCTTTTTTTGTCTGTAGACCTTTTTATATCCCAACAATAAATTTCTAGTATAGCAATCCCTAGCGTGAAGGATTTGAACTTTTTTAAGAGACAGGGTCTTAACCATGTTACCCAGTTTGTCCCCAAACTCCTGGATTCAAGAGCTCCGCCTGCCTCAGCCTCCTGAGTAGTTGGGATTGCAGGTGCCTGATACCATGCCAGCTCCAATATTTTTTAATATAGCCCCCCCCTTGCTTATCTGTGGTTTTGCTTTCCGTGATATCAGTTACCCATGGTCAATGGTGGTCTGAGAATATTAATTTGTCTTGACTCTTTTAAGAGAGACTACATTCACATAACTTTTATCATGGTATATCATTATAATTATTCTATTTTTATTAATAGTTACTTTTTGTCTCCTCTTGTCCCTGATTTACAAATTAAACTTTATGGTAGGTATGTAAGTATATGAAAACCTGATTATTTAGGATTCAGTACTCTCTGCAGTTTGGGGCA
Source organism: Marmota monax (assembly GCF_021218885.2). NCBI lineage: Eukaryota > Metazoa > Chordata > Mammalia > Rodentia > Sciuridae > Marmota > Marmota monax. The sequence continues at coordinate 3,475,870 of NW_026694865.1, forward strand.
CGCACTGACTAGGGTCTTGAAACACATCCTCTCTGGGAAGGGAGGATTTCTACATTTATAGCTGAATTATCACCCAGACAATATGTTCAGTTTACACACCTGCCAGTACTGTGTGAGAATGTGCCCCTCACTCTCTGTTGTGAGCCCAGGAGCACTGGTTTGTGGCAAGTGTCTCATGCTATATGAGAACTGGGCACAGTGCTAGGCAATCAGCTCAGGCTCACACACACAAGTGAGACCAAACTCTGGCCTCCTGCAGTTGGTGTCAGGACCTTTCCCATTCTGCTTTCCAGACAGAACTCTGAAGAAGTTTTCCTGAGTAACATGATTTTATTAACTTTCTTTTTATGCCAGGCACAGTGGCACACACCTGTAATCCCAGTGGCTTGAAAGGCTGAGGCAGGAGGATTGCGAATTCAAAGCCAGCCTCAGCAATTTAACGAGGCGCTTGGCAATTCAGCAAGACTCTGTCTCTGAATAAAATATAAAAAAGGGCTGGAGATGTGGCTCAGTGGTTAAGCACCCCTGGATTCAATCCCCAGTAACACCCCCCCCCCAAAAATTTATCTTTATGTCAATATCTGTAGGTGAAAAAATACTCTTAATCTTCCATTTCTTGACCTTGTTTTTGCCAGGGACACCTGTGGCAGTCTGAGTAAGCCAATCGACCTCTTCTCAGAATAATGTACTTGTGATTGCATTAATATTTGAGATCAGCCTGGGCAACTCATTTCACCCTATGGTTAGCCAGTGGTATTTTGAGATAGTCATGTGTCATGGATTTGTTCTGAGAAGTGCATAAATAGGCAATTTTGTCACTGTGCAAACATAGAGTACACTTACCTGCACACAAGCTGTCTGAGGCTTCAGCCTCAGGAACATGATATATTACAGCAAACTTTTTGTTTAAGTAGAAGGAGTACACTCTAACAATAAAAAAGATAGCATAATAAATAGATGAACTAGTAACAAGTCATTTGTTGTCGTTATCAAGTGTTAGGTGCTGTACATAATTGTGTGCGCTATTTTTTAATACGAAGGCAGCACAATGTTTGTTTACACTGTCATCACCATAAACATGTGAGCAATGCACTGATGTCACTAGATGAGGTGAAATTTTCAGCTCCCTTTTAATCTTGTGGGACCACTGTCATCCGTACATCCTGTTGTTGCCCTCATATGCAATGACTGTGATTTTTACAGGTGACAGTCATTGTGGTTTGTTGCTTACATTCACAATGAAGTGAAATGGTGAATTTAATTTATGAAATAGTGACTTTTTTTTCTCAATGGGGTCTGTAGAATTTGTAAGAACTCTGTATGGCCATTTCTCCAAAGAACACCAGAAAAACCTGTTGATCAACCTGTTATTTTAGTGCTTACTTTTTTCCCCCATTTTTTTTTTATTGGTGCAATTAGTGCTAGGTGCTTACTATTAAAGTAAGTGGGTGAGGTATAAATCTAGACTAGCCAAGTGAGGTGGTGCATACCTATATAAAACCTGTGTAACTCAGGAAGCTGAAACAGAAGGATCACAACTTCAAGACCAGCCTGGGCAACTTGGCAAGACCCTGTAGGGTCTCAAAATAAAATAAAAAGGGCTGGAAATATAGCTCAGTGGTAGAGTGCCTCTGGGTTCTATTGCCAGTACTGAAATAAATCAATTTACTAGACTAGCTGCAGTGAGAGAGAGATCACCACCTGGGGGGAAAATTGGTAGGGAGAACTTTTATTTCTATGTACTTGCAACAAAATACACAGACAATTGGCTAGGGATGTAGTTTATTGGTAGAGTACGTGCCTAGCACATGTGAAGCCCTGGGTTCAATCCTCAGAATCATACATTCATATATATATAATGATATATGGTTATATATGGTTTTTTATGCTGCTAATATTCTCTCTATATATGTGTGTGTGTATATATAGAGAGAGAATATTAGCAGCATAAAAAAACAAGATTTCTTTTTTTAATTGAACAATACCTTTTTAAATTTTTTTATAAATAACAAGATTTTTACACAGAAAAGTAAATGAGCATTTTGACATTAAATTTATAAGACCTAAGTAAATGCAGGGATACACCACTAGTGTAAAGATGTCACTTCTCCCCTAGTAGTCTTTAAGTTCAATGTAATCCTACTCAGTGTTCCAGTTTTCCTTTTTTGTAGAAATGGAAAGGCTCAGTGGAAATTATGTGAAAATATGGAGGATTTAGGGTAGCAAATATAATCTTGAGGAGGAAGAATAGAGTTAGAGGACATATACTATTGTGTATCAAAATGTATTACAAAGCTACAATAATTAAAGCAGTGTGTATTTGTGCATGGACAGAAATGTAAGCTGATGGAAAAGACTAGAAAGTCCAGAAACAGACCACATATATGGTCCACCGACTGATGACAAAAGGCCCATTGAAATGCAGTGGAGAAAGGATGGTCTTTCAATGGACAGTGCTGAATCGATTGAATAAAATGAACATTGATCCTCTACCTCACATGATACAGAAAAATAAGTTTCACACAGAGCACAGATCAAAAGATGAAATGTAAAAGCATAAAGCTTCCATAACAGAAAATACCTTTATTACCCTGGGGCGGGCAAAGATTTTTTGAAAAGGACACATTTTTTTTAACATACTAGATCTCATTTTAAATTTAAAATGTCTATTCATTAAAAAAAAAAAAAACACTCCTTTAAAACAGCCAAGAGATTAATGTTTCTCAGCCTACCCTAAATTGTGGAACCAACTTAGATGCCCTTCAGTAGATGAATGGATAAAGAAATGGTAGTATATACAGAATGGAATATCATTCAGCATTAAAATATAATAAAATCATGGCATTTGCAGGTAAATGGATGGAGTTGGAGAATATAATGCTAAGTGAAGTTTGCCAATCCCAAACAAAACAAATGCCAAATGTTTTCTCTGATATAAGGAGGCTGATTCACAATGGGGATGAGGGGAGGAGCAAGGGAGGAATGGAAGAACTTTAGATAGGACAAAGGGGAGGGGGGGAGGGAGGGAGCATGGGGGTAGGAAAGACGATAGAATGAGATGACATCATTACCCTAGGTACATGTATGAAATGGAAAGGCTCACGAATGGTGTGACTCTACTTTGTGTACAACCAGAGACATGAAAAATTGTGCTCTATATGTGTACTATGAATTGAATCGCATTCTGCTGTCATATATAACAAATTAGAATAAATAAATTTTTTAAAGAAATAGTTGCACCTTGCTTTGTGGTCTGATATGTGGTCAGTAAGCTCATGGGTTAATACCTACTTTATAGTCATAGATGTCCATTGACTTAAGCATGTCAACTGTGCCCTTCAAATCTATATCCTGATTATTTTTTTGCTAAGCTAAAATGATCAGTTACTGAATGAGATATGTTCACATCTACCACTGCGATGTTTGGTAGATTTATTTATTTTATTGTTTGCATTTCTAATAATTTGAATTCTAATTTTAAGATATATTTACACAAACACAATAGATGGATACATGTTTAAAATTGATCTAGCTTCCAAGTGAGCTGAGTCTTTTATCATTATGTATAAAATGATATTATACTGTTAATGCTATTTGCCTTAAATCTTTTTTATCTAATATTAATGTAGCTACAACAAATTGTTTTAGGGCTTGTGTAGAAAATCTACCCAATAGAAACACCTGTCAACCTCTTTAAAAAAAATAGCCAAGAGAAAGCCCACATAAGGGAAAAAATATTTATATTACATATATCCAATAAAGGATTTAGATCTAAAATCTTCAAAGAACCAGTAAGAAAATGACTCCGGAGGAAGAAATGAAACAAAAACTTGTGAAAGACTTTTCAAAAGGTATTTTCACTTAGGTGCGCTAGTAAATGCATATAATTCCAGTGACTTGGGAGGTTAAGGCAGGCAGATCACAAATTCAAGTCCAGCCTGAGCAACTTAGTGAGACCCTGTCTCAAAATAAGATAAAAAGAACTGGGGATGTGGCTCAGTGGTAGAACATCTCTGGTTCAATCCCCAGCATTGGCAGGGGGAGCAATATTCAATTGATACTATATTCAATGAACATATATTTTTTAAAAGTTCAGTATCATCAGGCATCGGGGAAATACACATTAAAATGATTGTGAAGCTGGGCATGGTGGTGCACGCCTTAATCCCAACTGCTTGGGAGGCTGAGACAGAAGGATGGTAAGTTCAAAGCCAGCCTCAACATCAGTGAGGTGCTAAGCAACTCAGTGAGACCCTCTCTCTAAATAAAATACAAAATAGGGCTGGGGATGTGGATCAGTGGTCCAGTGCCCCTGAGTTCAATCTCCAGTATCCACCCCACCCCTAAAAAAAAGGGTTGAGGATATGGCTCAGTGGTAAAGCATTTCTGAGTTCAATTCCCAGGAGTGAGCCACCATGTTCGGCTAATAGGTGATGCCTGTACTCATTGTTTCCAAATACTCTCCTCTTATTCACTTCTTTTTTTTAAATGAAATTTTTTAATTTCAAAAATTTCACTGGGTGTGGTGGAGCGTGCCTATAACCCCAGCAATTTGGGAGGCTGATACAGGAAGATCACAGGCTGAAGCAGGAGGATCGCAAGTTCAAGGCTAGCCTCAGTAATTTAGCAAAAATATTTTTTATTTGTCTCAAAATAAAAAAAAAAAAGTATTGGGAATGTAGCTCAATGGTAAAGCAGCTCTAGGTTCAATACCAGTACAAAAAAAATCAAACATATACAAAAATAAATCAAATTATATAATATATATTACCCAAATTCAAAAATCATAAACTCGTGGTCAATTGTGATTGATCCATACCCCATCCCACACTCTTTTTTTTTTTTTTGGTTGTTCAAAACATTACAAAGCTCATGATATATCATCTTTCATACATTTGACTCAATTGGGTTATGAACTCCCATTTTTACCCCAAATACAAATTGCAGAATCACATCATTTACACACTCACATTTTTACATAATGGCATATTAGTGACTGTTGTATTCTGCTACCTTTCCTATCCCCTACTATCCCCCCTCCCCTCCCCTCCCATCTTCCCTCTCTACCTCATCTGCTGTTGTTCAATTCTCTCCCTTGTTTCCCCCCCCCATCCCACACTCTTATTACATTGTTTTGAAGCAAATACCAAACATTGCATCATTTCATCAATAATTATTTCAGTTTATAGCTTTCAAAGATATATAAGCAAGGGGTTGGGGATATAGCTCAGTTGGTAGATTGCTTGCCTCCTATGCACAAAGCCCTGGGATCAATCCCCAGCATCACACACACAAAAAAAAAAAAAAAAACCCAAAAGATATATAAGCAAAACACCATCATTGTATCTAAGCAAAATGTCTTTTTTAAGGACTGTGGAATGAGACAGACATTATTACCCTATGTACATGTATGAATACACTACTGGAGTGACTCTGCACCATGTACAGCCAAAGGAATGAGAAGATGTGCTCCATTTGTGTACAATTGCATTCCACTGTAAAATAAATACATTTAATTTTTTTTTAATTTAAAAATGCCTTCCTAATGGCCTAGCCAAAATAACATCATTATATCTTTAAAATTAACAATAACTTATTAATATCATTAAATATCCAATCAGGGCTGGGAATGGTGGCTCATGCCTGTAATCCCAGCAGTTCGGGAGGCTGAGGGAGGGGGATCCCTAGTTCAAAGACAGCCTTAGTAGTGAGGTCCTAAGCAACTCATTGAGACCCTGATGAGTTTTATATTTTATTTATAAAATATTTTTAAAAGTTCTGGGGATATGGCTTGGTAGTTAATCACCCCTGGATTCAATCCCCAGTACCCATCCTCCAAAATCCAAATCCAATCAGGGTTTAAATTTCCCACTTCTCACACATTATAGTTCATGTATTTTATTTGAATCCCAATCTAATTATCATCTATGTATTGCATTTGACTGCTGTGGACCCTAAATTTGTTTTAATTTAGAGATTCCCTCTTCCTTTTCTTCTTCATTTTTTTTTCTTTTAACTTGTTTATTAAAGAAACTAGGTCACTTTTCCAGTAGTTTCCTACAGTCTGGATTTGCTGACGGTGTCCCTGTGGTATGTCGTTTAACCTGTTGTTGGCATCCCTGTGTTTTCTGTATGCTGGTAATTGGTGGCTGGTGATGTGATCAGGTTCGAGTGTTTAGGCAGCTAGAGCAAAAGGTGGCACTGTGTTCTGTTAGCAAGCATAGAGTTGTGGCTTTCTCTTTCTTCCCACCTCTCTTGTAACCATTGATGACTGTGGTCTACACACGCGTGATAACATAAATACTTATTTAAAAGAATGTTGTATTGGTGGTGATATGGAGCCATCTGTATACTGGCAAAGAGCAAAAGAATAAAAACACAAAACAAGAGGTATATTATGCTTCAATGTTTTACAATTATGTAAAAATGTTATTACACATATAAATATATGTCCTAGTAGAGGCATAGAATTTGTTGATACACTTATAGAAGAAATGAGTAACAATGATGCCTTCTGGGGAAATAAATGGGGTGTTGGGAGGCAGGGATGTAAAGAAGACTTAGTTTTCACTCTGTATTCTTGTGTGCCCTTGGGGACTTTTTAAATGATGAAAATATATAATATGAAATTTGCCATTGTAATCATTTTAGATCATATAATTCAGAGGCATTAAGTTCATTCATAATGTGCAACTATCACTACTCTATAGTTCCAAAACTTTTCATCAACCCAAACAGAAACCCTATACCCATAAAGCAGCCACTCCCCTATTCTCACCTGTTGCCAGTCACTGATCTGTTTTATTCTCTAAGGATTTGTCTCTTCTGGATATTGCACATAAAAGGAATCATACTATATGTGGTCCTTTATGTCTAGCTTCTTAGCTTGACAAATAGAAAGAACGGTCAGAGCCTGGAACGTCTGAAATGTAGAAGCTTGAAGTAGGTCTGGCTGTGTAATTCATGAGCCCAGTTAAAATGAAGATGCAGGGCCCCTTGCCCAAAAGGCAAGAAAAAGCATTTTCCTTCCTCCAGCCATTTCTCTCTTGATTTGATGTTGTGCATTTTGTTACTTAATGCCTAAGAAAAAAAATTAAAATTTTAGATTACTAGAATGAATTCACCATTCATCACATCGCACCATGCCAGTTTTATATGCAAACATAGTATTTAATTCACTTGTGGAATCGCCAAAATGACAGTCTGTTGCGGCTTGTCCCCAGAGGGTGTCTTAAACTGACCAGAAAGAAACAAATGGGAGAAAGACTAAGGAAAGTTGGAAGGAGGAAGGCAGGATCCCCAGCCTTGGCGCCCAAGCCTGGGGCCAGCGGCAGGCGCGCTCGCCAGCAGTTCCAGAGGCTGAGTTAGGGGGATCCCTAGTTCAAAGATAGCCTTAGTAGTGAGGTCCTAAGCAACTCATCGAGACCCTGATGAGTTATATATTTTATTTATAAAATAGACCCTCCACAAACCCCCGCCCCAGCCCTCAACGCAGGGTGCGTGCATTCGTGTTCTCGAGCGCACCCTGGCGGCGCAGGGTCTGAAGAAGTCAAGCCAAGTGTCGGCCCACGGGTCTGCAGCCCAAACCCACTACGACAGACAACCCCCAGCGGTACTGCGACCTCCGTGCCCGTGGTGCTCCGTGCCTGGATGGGGTGGGCGAAAGACCCCGCTGCCAGCAGAGGAAAGGGATGGCCACCACCACACCCCAGGCTCTTCTCGTGGCCGCACCCGGGACTCTACTGGAGGCGGAAAATAGCAGTAGTTACCTGGCAGCAGTTGCAAGGTCAGGGACACAAAAGTGCAGGGAAGCCATCCTCTGGAGGCAGCCTGAGGAGGCCGATAGTGCAAGAGCCTGGACTGCAAGCCCTGGCGCATGCTCCATTGTCCTTTGAGAATTCACTATAAAACTCAAATTCAAAGATAAAGAATTTCAAGACAATGACAGCAGAATTAAACCAAGTACTAGAACCCTCTGGACACTGGACCCTGTGTAACCTTGTGCTATGGTGACAGCCTATGAAGCTGACATCACAAGAAAAAATAATGTCTGTCTGCAAAAATGAAAAGTGAGTCAGATATGCGAGCTGCCTATGTGATTTTAAATTGTCTAGTACCCACATTTTTTAAAAAAATGTCTTTATGGATACAATACCTTTATTTTATTTATTTTTATGTGATGCTGAGGATCGAATCCAATGCCTCACACATGCTAAGCAAGTGCTCTACCACTGAGCTGCAACCGCAGGCCCTGGCACACACATTTTTTAAAAGGGGTGTAGGGGGCTGGGGTTGTTGCGCAGTGGTAGAGCACTTGCCTAGAATGCTTAAGGCCCTGGGTTCCATCGACAGCGCCAAAAATAAATTTTAAAAACTAAAAAAGAATATTCAAATAAACAGGTGATATTAATTTTCATAAAATATTTTTAACCCAATGTATAAAAATGTCATTCCAACATGTGATCAATATTAAAAATTATTAAGAGACATTTGACTTTTTTCTTCCACACCAAGTCTTCAAAATCTAGTGTGTATTTTACACTCATTTCAAGTGCTCAGTGGCCACAAGGTGGTTAGAGCTCTGGTGGTGGACAGGTCAGACTTGTAGAATAAAAAATGAAAATGGTTAGCCCTGGTACTCTTTGTATAAATTCTACTTGGTGATCTAATACTGACTGATAAAACAGAAATATTTACCAATATTTGTCAATATCATTTCTATCACATCAATCACATCATGTGAACAAGCTATATGGCACTCCGGAATTTCTGTGAGCAATTTTGATGACTATTGCAATAACTTTCTCTCCCTTTCTTTCCCCCTCAGAACTGGAGATTGAACCCAGGGGGCTGTCTACCACTGAGCTTCATCTCCAGCCATATTTATTTATTTAATTTTTCTTTTTTTTTTTTTTTTTTAATTTTTCTGGTTCCAGGGAATGAACCCAGAGGTACTTAACCACCGAGCCACATCCCATGCCTTTTTTGTATTTTATTTAGAGACAGGGTCTTAGGATCTCGTTAAGGCTAAGGCTGGCTTTAAACTCACAATCCTAGTGCCTCAGCCTCTCTAGCCACTGGGATTAAGGTGTTCACCACCAGGCCTGACTATTTATTTTTAATTTTGAGACAGGATCTTGCTAAGCTGCCAAGGCTGTCCTCAAAATTGTGATCCTCCTGCTTCAGCCTCCTAAGTAGCTGGGATCACAGCCATGTATCACTGCACCTGGCTGCATTTATATATTAATATCATTATTAAATTTAAAATATTTCTTCAAATACTATAATAGTGTCATATAGACAGTCATGAAACAGTGATTCTAATGCTAGTGCTGAAAAACATAACCCCAATTCTATAAACATAAAAAGGGGAAGTTAGATGTTTCAGTTACCATGAGGGAAGCCAAGTAACCACCCTCATGCTCCATGTCATTAATTTAATAGTGAACAGCCTGAGAAACATTGGAAAGTTCTGAGAAATAAAAGTCAACATTTAAGCAGATAGATAACACTTCTAAGTTTAAAAAAAAAAATTGCATAACCAACAAAAAGAAGGAAGAAAAAAAACAAACCCAGCCACATAATCAGATACAAAACTCAAATTGCAGTTATGTACACCTGAGCTGCCTTGGTTGTGAATTTTAGTACTCTAAGAATATAAACATATATGGATATTCATATATATTCATATAAACATATATATGGAAATAGGAAAAACTATTAGACTACTGCTCTCAGGTTCGTTTTCCCCAGCCTTCTCAGGACTTATTTTACTGATGTACTGGCCTGCCACATAGTGGTAAGAAAAAGAAACTACAAGCCCCTTAAAAAAATGTTCAATACATAGTATTTGATATATCCAAAGGAAAAAAATGCAACATAAAATGAACACTTGGAAACCCATCATCCAACTTAAGGACTAGAACATTACCTAATGGTGCATCCACCTGTTTGTCCTTTTCCTGTCTCACCCTATCACCAAAAGTACAATGCCGGATCCAGCAAGTAAAGCCCCTATTGCCCCCTACTGAAAAGACATAAATCATACTCATTGTAAATTTGCCCATTATCACAGTACAGGTGTTGAAAAGTGAATTGCAGCTAAGAGGCACGAATTTGGTTACTGGCACATCAAGTACCTAAGTATTGGATACAGGAAAGTCAAGGTTTATGTAACCCATTGGAGGGAACAGAGGTAGCGCTTCAACTGAATCTTCAGTCTGTAGCAACCATGTGGGTGGATCCCAAGTGCTTCTCCTGTGGCCATACTAATCTCAAGAGCTCCTGGGAAGCTCCCACGCAGAAGCTCAGGCTGCAGGTGATTGATTATTTAGAAGCACACCGGGAAGCTGCAGAGAATGTTCATCTGCCTCCATGTCTGCCTGCTATACTTCTGGAAAAGCATGCCTTATACCTGCACTCCAGACCGCTCACAAGGGCCTCTTGCTTGCAGTCTCTGCAGGTGTTCCACATAGTAGAGGATTCTGAGAGATAGAGTTCCTGGCTTCTCTGCTACAGATGGGACTTCTGAAGGGGTCAGCAATAACAGGACACAATGCTGAGAGAGAGACAGACAGACTAATGTAGAGTCTTGGTCACTGTGGTCACTTGTGGTCACTGGCACTGAGGGAAGCTTCCCATCAGCAGCTGACAGGGGCATTTGACTTCAGGACAGGTCAGACTTTCCTTTGCTCCCAATTTCAGTCTCAGCTTCATGATCTCTTTCTTTTTTCCTTTATGTTTGTGTGATTTTAGCGGTGGGAAGTCTAGGTGATTTCCCTTACTTCCTGCATACCCAACAATGCATTAAAAATATTCTCCCCCCAAATACAGTTGTTTTATAAAGAAGATCTAGGGCTGGGGACATAGCTCAGTCGGTAGAGTGCTTGCCTTGCATGCACAAGGCCCTTGATTCAATCCCCAGCACCACAAAAAAAAAAAAAAAAAAAAAAAAAAGATCTAGGCTTTTCTCCTCCTCCTCCTCCTCCTGCTGCTACTGATGCAGCAGCACAAGCTCTGAAAGTACTCTACCACCAAGCCGCACTCCCAATCCCTAGGATAGTTTTTAAAAGAATGATTCAAACTTGAACACTCCTCTAATCCAGAGGAATAACTTTGATCCCATAGCTTGTAACAAAAAAAAAAAAAAAAAAAACCTGAAGAAATAAATGATTCAAGCTTATGTAGCCTTATCAAGAGGTCCTTCAGGATCTGATGAAAGCTAGGGATTTCAGAAAAAAATGATACAAGGTGAGCGTCCCTAATCCAAAAATCCCAAACCCCAAATGCTCTAAAATCTGACATGATAGCACTAATGGGAAATTCTACATTTGACTTCCATAATGGATTGCAGTCAAAACATAGGTGCAATGAAAAATTTTTGTAAAATAATCTTCAGGCTATAAAGGCATATGAAACAAATAAATTTTGTGTTCAGTCTTGGATCCCATCCTCAAAATATCTCATTATATATTTGTAAACGTTCCAAAATCCCCCCACCTCAAAAAAAAACAAAAACAAAAAAAAACCCTGAAATCCAAAACATTTCTGGTCCCAGGCATTTTAGACAAGGGATATTTGATCTGTATGTCCTGAAAACATGCATGCAATTTTGGGTGGCTCAAAAGTCCCTGATGTCCACCCTAGACCCAACCTATGAAAAATAAAAACCTGATCAAAAAGAAATAAGGAGTCACATGCTAAATCCCAGTCCAACCTTTTTTGTTGTTGTTGTTCTAATTAGTTATACCTGACAGTAGAATGCATTTGGACATATCATATATAAATGGAGTCCAGTCTAGCTTTTATAAACAGGCCAAAATCATCAGAATTTTTCTCCCCATGCTTTTCTAAACATACTTAAAAGCATTGCTGGTTAAATGTTCACTATTCACCACTGTTAGCATGTTAGTTTTAAATTATATTATAGATATAGCAAATTTTCTTGTGTTGCACAAAAACTTTACAGTAGAATGGACCCCTTGTGTAATTAACATCTATAGAGCCTTCATGTCTGTCTCATAAAGACTGATCATAGTTGTACTAACATATTATTACAAGGGTTTCTACTTACAATAACTTTGCTTCTGGGATATTTCATCACTTATATCAAGACTTTAATGAGGAACAAATTCCCAACTTTCACAATGTTCTTATGAAGAAAGCAGTTTTATGCAATGGTCAGTTTTTTCAACTGTTTTCCAGGAATCCTCTGGGCAAAAAATTAGATTGCCCTTTTACTTATGTGTTTTCTGTTCTTCTAGGAAGGAACAACTTTGCAAAAGATGAGGAACCTGGGAGCCTTCTGCTAGGCAGTCTTGGACAGGCTAGTTCACATTTCCAAATTCCCATTTAATCATCTGTTAAGGAATCATGACAATATCCCTGAGCCTCAGGGGAGCACAGTGAGACATATTAGTTCAGTGTGTGCCTAATCTGGTACAGATCAACAAATGCCTGTTGACTGACAGGTAACTGAGAACTGCCTCTGGTTAATTGTCTAGCTGGTGAAAGAGATCCAGCTTTGTCTGCTGGGTCCATTAAGAATTATGACTTGCTCATTGTTCATAGGGGGATCCTGTAGCCAAACAAATGAATAGTTAATTTAAAGATAGACAACTAGGTTTTTTTTTTGCTTTGGTTGGAAATTTAATTCCCAGACAATTCATACATTATGTATAGATTGCCTTGACCTGATTCTGCTTTTGGCACTCAAGATAGGGCCCAGCTCAGAAAGACCAGGAAGGACAAAAAAAAGCATGAGAGATAGAAAGCAGGAGTGAATGGCCCAGTTTAGAACTTCCCTCTGGAATTGCAAGGATGAGGAACCTCTAGGTTAAAGAAGTTGAACTCTCATCTTGATTCACCATCAGGACAGTATTACTATGGTTATCTACTTCTGTAAGCCCAGAACATAACTTTTTTTGATTCCCACTATGAGGCAAAGCATATGAAGTTTTTAAGATGACAGACCACTATCAGGCCTGAAGGCACACAGCTATAATCCCAACTAATCCAGAGACTGAAGTAGGAGAATCACAAGTTCAAGGCCAGACTAGGCAATTTAGCAATATCTTACCTCTAAAAGGGGGAGAGGGTGGCTGGGATGTAACTAAATGGTAGAGCACTTGCCTAGCTTGTGTGAGGCCATTGGTTCAATCCCTAGTACTGAGAAAAAAAATCAGTTAAAATGATACAACCATTTATTTATTTAGTACTGGAGATTGAACCCAGGGGCATTTACCACTGAACCATATCCGCAGCTAAATTGCTGAGACTGGCTTTGAATTTGCAATTCTCCTGCCTCAGCCTCCTGAGTTGCTGAGATTACAGGCAAGCGCCATCACACCTGGCTTAGTACAGCTGTTTTGGAAAACAGTTTGCAGTTTCTTATAAAGTTAAACATACACTTACCATATAACCCCAGCAACCCCATTTCTAGGTGTTTACCCAAGAGACATGAAACATCTGTCCACACAAAGACTTGAGTGTGGTATGTTCCTAGAAACTTTATCATAACAGCCTTGAACTGGAAGCAACCCAAATGTGCTTCCCTGGAGCATGGATTAACAAACTGAGATATCCAAACCACAGACTTCTACAGTAATATAAATAACCAAGCTCTTGGTATAAAACTATATGAGTGAATCTCAAAACCATAATGCCAAGGGGGGAAAAAGCGGTGTGATTCCATGTATATGAAATTCATGAAAAGAGAAAACTGTAAAGACAGAAAGATTGATTGGTGGTGGTGAGAAGCTGGGGGTGGTTGAAGGGAGTGATTGCAGAGAGGCATGAGGGGATATGTTGAGGTGATGGAATTATTCTGCATCATGACTGCAATGGTGATTTTGTGAGATTGTTTTTGTCAAAACTCAAATGGAAGCCAGGCACATTGGTACATGCCTGTAATCCCAGCAGCTCAGGAGGCTGAGGAAGGAGGATCGAGAGTTCAAAGCCAACTCAGCAACTTAGCAAAGCCCTAAGCAACTCAGCAAGACCCTGTCTCTAAATAAACCCCTGGGTTCAACCCCCAATAACCCTCCCCGCAAAAAGAAGTCAAATTGGGGCACACCAATGCACACCTGTAAATCCAGTGACTCAGGAGGTTGAGGTAGGAGGATCACATTTGAGGCCAGTCTCAGCAACTTAGCAAGACCTTGGAAAGAAAGAAAGAAGGAAGGAAGGAAGGAAGGAAGGAAAGAGAGAGAGAGAGGGCGGGCAGGCTGGGATATAGCTCAGGGGCATAGCGTCCCTGGGCTCAGACCTTAGTACCCCAAAAGCAAACAAAATAAAAAACTCTTATTGAGATGGATTTAAAATTAAAGAATTTTTGAAGCCAAACATGGTGGCACACACCTATAATCCCAGCTTCTCAGTAGGCTGAGGCTGGGGGATCCCAAGTTCAAGGCCAGCCTCAGCAATTTAGCAAGAACTTGTCTCAAAATAAAAAGGGCTGGTAGAACTTCCATTGGTTCAATCCCCAATACCATAAAAATCAAATTAAATTCAAGAAGTTTATTCTATGCAAATTATACCTCAATAAAGCATTTTGTTTTGTTTTAATGATGCAACTTGAAGCTCTCCTGTTTATCTCTCAGTAAATCTGAGATCAGCTAAATTCTTGATCTGAGATTCCTGTTCAGGCTGGTCGGTGGTCCTCAAAAGAATTCCCAAGGACCCGCTACTGAGCCTGTGGTAGACAGGGCTGATGTGAGGCTTCTGAGGCCAGAAATTTATGTGCTTTTTGGTTCAGGGGCCCACAGACTCAAAGCCCAGAGGGTTATGCAGGGCCGCTCCTGTGATGTGGAGAGGAATGCTGAGCACATCAGCATGGGGGACAGAGGGGACCCAGGGAGTCTCCTACAGATGCCCCACATTGGTGCTGACTTGGAAGCTTAATGTGGCTTCCAGGATAAGCAGTGATTCCCTAGGGCCTCCCACATTTCTTGCCACCAGAATGAGTCAACAGGTTTCCACCACCCTCTTGGAGCTGTCTGATTATTTTGAAGAGAGCTGTTCTGATCATCCCCATTTTCTAGGCAAAGAAACTAAGACTCAGAGAGTTTGAGTGGCTTTTCCAGGATCACACAGCCTTTAGTTGACTTCCATGGGACCAGAGTCTAAGACTTCTGTCTTCAAAGCCTGGGCTTTCTCCACTTGGCTGGGCCAATCACTAAGTTGGGACTCCAGGCAGTGTGGCTGTGTACCAAAGAATGGCTCTCCAATTTTTAAAGGCCTGGGGCTATGAAGAGGCCTCCTGGAAAAGCCAAGGTTGTCTATAGACCAACAGCTCTGGGGCGTCTGTAATACTGCAACGGATGATTAAATCCCCCAATCTGATCACACAGTGAAACAGTTTTCAAAGTGGATAGTCCTCATTGCTTCCCATGGCCATGGCAGACTGTCCCTGTAACCTTCATACCCTGGCTTTTCAGGCAAGTGGTGGGGTGGTTTTTGGAGAATGCAGAACCCAGAGGCAGGTGGCCCAGATTCACCTAAGCTGTACCAAGACAGTTTCTCTTTGCCTGAGTTTCCTCATCTGTAAGCAAGGACCAAAGTTATTCCTATGAAGATTGAGATAACACACAAAAGCACTGAGACCGGGGCTGAGTACACAGGAAATATGCCATAAATGTTAGTTGCTAAGAAAAGAAAAATAAAAAGGAAAACATTAGCACAGTGTAGACCCTGGGACTCTCTCAACATCTCCCAGCAGCAAATGGGAGTGGGAGGGGCTACTTGAGAGAACTCAGCTCAGGGCTGTCATGGGAAGGCAGGCTTCTGGAAAGGGCCTGAATTTATACCCACATGTAAAAGGCAACGATGTCTTCCATTACAGGGCTGGGAAAGACAACAGAATCTCTTACCTTAGGGCTTGTTCAACTATGCAAGCCCCGGGTGGTGAGCTCTCCTCTTCTCCCCTTGGCTGTCTGGCTAGAAAGGGAGCAGCCATGTTTGTACACCACCTAGTGCAGGGTGAACACAGAATTCAAGCCAGGCCAGTCAGGATCCCATCATGGGATTCAGAATGGTGGTGCAGACCTGAAGGCCCAGCTATCTAGGAGGCTGGGGCAGGAGGATCACTTGATCTCCTGAGTTCAAGGTAAGCCTGGTCGACAGAGTGAAACCCCATCTCAAAAAAAAAAAAAAAAAAAATGGAAAGAGAAGAGAAGGAGTAAGAGGAGGAAGTGAAAAATAATCCTTTCTTAGGAATTTAGAATTGATCCCAGAAGAGTCTGGGCTTATTCTGCTGATCTCTCAGCTCTACGGTTTAGATATGGTTTGCGTGTGTCCCCCGAAAGGGAAGCTTGGTCCTTGATGTGGTGATGTTGGGAGATGGTGGAACCTAGTGGGAGGTCCTTAGCTCATGGGGGAGCTGCCCTCAGAAGAGATTAAGGTAGCTCTTGGGAGACCCCTGTTCTCTCACAAGAGCCTCTTGTTACAAGAATGAGCCTGGCGTTGAATTGCTCTCTGGCTTCCTGTTTGCTCTCCTAGGCACTCCATCTTTAGGTCCTCCCCAGATGCAAAAACCAACCAGGGCCACCTGATATTGAACGTGCAGCTTCTGAAACTGTGAGATAAACAAACACAATCATCCTGTCTTGAGAATCTGATGTGACTCCATTTTTGAGAAACCAGCTTCTACCTCAAGGCCTGTCCTAAGGAAGCGTGCGTGCGTGACCCTTGTCCTGGGAAAAACCCACACCGAGCACTCCTAAGCACATACCCACCCTGCTGAGTTGTTTGTCTGTAAATAACAGGAGAGATCTGCGGTGTCAGGTGTCCCTGACTCAGTCAGGCTAGGTGAAGACCCACAGCAACCCCCTAGCAACCACCAATCAGCACGAGACAGGGAAAATACCTGGGATGCCAGATGGCCCCCAAGTAGTTTATGGTGGTTGATAACATGTTGGGAAAGCATGTAGTTTAGCACATACACCCCTCATGGCCTAAACCAATCAGTTCAAATGAATCCCCCTCTTATACTAACCAATCACCCCTATCCAACTTGTTCCCACCAGTGAATGTGCTAATCAACGTTAAGAGTTGTTTGATTTTCCCGCAGTATGGAATGATTTGCTGTGTGATGTTGTGACGCATAGAGTATCCCCCCAAAACCTATAAAATCTCACTGAACAAAGGACAGGGACTCACTCCCTGGGACCGCTGCATCGGGAACAGTTGTGAGTCCAGGCTCGAGCTTGCAATAAAGACTCTTGTATGATTGCATTGGATTCGGCTCCTGGAGGTCTACTGGGGGTCCCACGGATCTGGCATTACAGTCTCAGGTATTTTATTACAGTCACAAAAAAACAAAACCAATATACTCAGAGATGGGAGAGAAATTAACCTGGGAGTTGCAGGCTGATGCCAATTGTTGCCACATTTCTTAGGAAGCAAGGAAAGTCAGTCTTTAGGGAGATAGGACAAAACAGAAACTAAGTTGGGCAAAGTGCCTTTCTGGGACCCCTGAAGGCTGGGCCCTCGTTATCTATGCCCAGCTGCACCCTCATGCTCAGATCCCTTAAGACTCTTCCATCTCCTTATTCTATAGAATCCCCTTTTGTCATCAACCTATCCTCAGTTTCTGGCAGTCACAACCACAAGAATCTCAAAGGCGAACACCTCCTTCTCCTTTTTTTTTCCTTTTAGTTGTAGATGGACACAATACCTTTATTTTACTTATTTATGTGGTGCTGAGGATCAAACTCAGTGATCCATGCATGCGAGGCAAACACTCTACCACTGAGCCACAACCCCAGTCCTCCTTCTCTTTTTACACAGTATACCTTCTGTTCACCCACACAGCTTTCTTGAGGGGGACTTCAGCCTGAAGAAGGGTATCCTACAGGCAGTTGATACTAGTTGACAGAGTCTCCATCTCCTTCTATGGTTCCTCATTCCTCTTCCAGTGCCCCAACCCCTGGGGTCTGCATAATCCCACCTCCCACATGCAGAGGTTCCCTAAGTCAGGCCCCTCCTGGCTGCCTTCTGCCTGGCATAACTGACCCTCCTCTGACCCATTTCCTTGGTCAGCCTTGTAAGTCCCAGTTTCTGGGATCTGTATGTTGCATCTCTCAGGTGGCAGCTGTAGTCTAACAGGAGTCTTCAAAACCTTCTGTGGCAGGCCATTGTGGGAAGATGTTTGGGAGAAAAAAATTTTCAAAAGATCATAGATAACTGGCCAGAAAGAGCACTGGCAGAGGGACAGAGACTGGATTCTGGCCCTAGCTTTGCTTTTAACTTCCTGTGTGACTTCGGGCTTTTGTTTCTTCAGCTGTAGAATGATAGAACAAGACAAGGTCAAAGACTTTCCAGGGAGCTCTGAGGAGATGCTTGGGACATAGTTTTGGAAACTGCAAAGCAAGAAGAGATGGCACATAGGGATGTTTCTCTTTACTTAAGGTAGCCCCCCTGGGTATGCACTGTCCACTGAGTGCCGCAGTCTGGCTAGGCACAATTCAGGAGCCACTTGTCAAAAGAAACTAACTTTATTTTTAGAACCACACACGCCAAACAAAACAGCCTCTCAGGAAAAACCTTCAGAGCCCAATTGCCACCACCGGCTTCCCACAAGCCTCTCCACCTCCCCCACTCCTCCTGCTCTTGAGGCCGATTGGCTGGGTCTTGTGGGCGGAGCCAAAAAAGTCCCCCAATGAGCAGCTCCGTAGTATGAAAGGGAGGGGAAACAGCCCAATGAGCATCACGCAGAGGAGCCAATCAGCTAGAAGTTGCTGGGGCCGCTGTGAGCCAATCATCAGCTGGAAGTCTGAACGTTTGCTGGGGCCCCTTCGGCTGTGGCTCTCAACAACTGAGCATCTTCAAAACAGCCTCATCTCAGCCTCAGCTCCCTAAGAAGCAGATCTTGAGGCTGCAGCACAGGTTTAATGCTTTAGGAGGGCTGCAGTGGCTGCAAAGCTGAGGGGGCGGGGTGAGATAAAGTATAAAGAGCACAGCCAAGTGTGCACTGCTGATGGCTTCCATCTACTGATGCTAGATCTCGTGGGATCTTATTTAAAGAGGCTGTGTGAAAACTTTGTAAGCACAGGCCAGTCTGTCCAGAAAGTAGAAGGGAGGAGAATTCACCCTCCAGCCCCCACCTCTTAATGATCAAAGGCTTACCCCATGGGCTGTCAAACACTCCTGCACTTCTGCAACTAAAGGTGTGGAGTCACAGGGGGAGGTGATAGAGGGAGCTGCTGACTCCTCCTTGTGAAGTCAGCTGTAGTAGGAGCTGGAAGCAAACAAGGACCAGGGGGCTGGCAATATGGCTCAGTTGGAAGAGTGCTTGCCTCGGATGCACAAGGCCCTGCGTTCAATCCCCAGCACCACAAAACAAAACAAAAAACAAATGGCAAGGATCTAGACAAAAGGCATAGCTGGGAGTATCTTTGATGGTGTATTAAAAAGTACCAGATATATATCTAGAATTGAAAAGAAGTGAGCTGGGTATGGTGTGGTGCACACCTATAATCCCAGTAGTTTGGAAGGCTGAGTTTGAGACCAGTCTTAGCATGTTAGCAAGATACTTAGTGACACTCCGTGATACCCAGTCTCAAAATAAAATAAAAAAAGAGCCAGGGGCAGTAACGCATGCCTGTAATCCCAGTGGCGAGGGAGTCTGAGACAGAGAATTGCAAGTTCAAAGCCAGCCTCAGCAACAGCAAGGTGCTAAGCAACTCAGTGAGACCTTGTCTAAATAAAGTACAAAATAGGACTGGGGATGTGGCTCAGTAGTTGAGTATCCCTGAGTTCAATCCCCTGTACTCTGCCCTCCACCAAAAAAAAGGGCTAGGGAGGGAGCTAAGTGGTAAAGTGTCTCAGTTCAATCCCCAGTAGAAAGAAAGAGAAGAAAAGAAGGAAAGGGAAAGGAAAGAAGAAGAAAGAAGGAAGAGGAGTAAAGGGCTGGGGTGTAGCACCCCAGGTGAGCACCCCTGGGCTCAATCTGCAGTACAATAAATAAATAAGAAAAAGAACTTCTGCTAAACCAAAAGTCAAAACCACTGGGCTGGATAATCCCAAAGGACTTCTCAGGAAAAGGATTACTTATTCATATTACTGAAATTGCCTTTTTTTTTTTTTAGAGAGAGAGAGGGAGAACTTTTAATATTTATTTTTTTAGTTTTCGGCGGACACAACATCTTTGTTTGTATGTGGTGCTGAGGATCGAACCCGGGCCGCACGCATGCCAGGCGAGCGCGCTACCACTTGAGCCACATCCCCAGCCCTGAAATTGCCTTTTTGATGTACAGGAACCATGTCTCCACAGAGTCACAAGCAAGATCCTGAAAATGTGTACACCCCAGTGCCCAAGAATTAGTACCAACTTTACCCTAGGCACTCAAATTTCCATGAAATTTAAGAGATAATAGAGATGGTGCTTTTAAACGAGTCCTGGCTGCTAACCCTATCAGGATGGAGTTCTTTTGTTCTGGAAGGCCTGGGGCCCCTTCTTTTTAGCTTGGACTCCCTTCTACTCAGAGCAGCTGCCAGCACCAGGCAGAGTCAGATTTGTCAGTATTTAAGGGATTGGAGGAGTAAATGGGTCAGAGAGGCTCCCTCCACACAGCCTGGTCCTCCGATGGCTGGAAGCCCACCCCTAAGGATTATTAAATCCATGATCAAATCATGGGTACTTCAAGCCCCTCCTTCTGCAGCCAGCAAAACCCACAGAGAATGAGAGATTGGGGTCAGAACAGGAAGCCTCAATCCTCTGATTTATGCTGCAATCAATCTGTATATTAGACTCACCAGAATTAAACCTGGGACCCAGTTTGAGAGTTGTCATTGGCTGACTTCAGCTCAGAACACTGGCTTTCTCTGCTGCAAAACTGGTTCATCACTTGCTTTTCTTACAACATAGTAAAAACCAAATAAGAGAAAGTAAGCTATGGAGCAAATGTGTCACCCAGTGGCACATGAGTGGGGACTGAAGTATGACCTCTGGGCTCCTGGAGTCCAGAATAGAAAATGACCTTGAGGCAGACAGTTCCAGCCTCCCATGGCCAAGTAGGACATGCAGACCAGACCAAAGTGGAAAGGAAGAAGCTCAATAAAAATATCCCAAGGAAAAAGACAGAAAAGAGAAAAGAATGGAAATAGGCAGAGCTGAAACCCCTTACTGCATGGCGGGAAATGACAGGTGCAGAGAGACTACTATAAATGCCCAGTTCACCAGTGCCAGGCTGCCTGCCAGGTGCCTCACAAGCACTGCAGCATTTAATCATCACAATGCCAATGTGGCAGACAGAGGAGTAAACCGAGGCTGAGAGAAGACAGTTTATTTGTGACACAACTAGTTTACAGTGGCACCAGGACTGAAGTCCAGGCAGCCTGCCCTCAGGTCTGGCTCTGTTCTCTTTTCTCATCGTGACAGGTAGCAGATAGACAGGAGCATAGGAACATGAAGTTCAGGGGCTAACGCCACAGACTGGGCCTACATACTAGCATAGCACTCCACATGTTTGCTCTTAAAAAGCAATTTACCCAAAAAGCAATTTACCTAAGGCCATTCTGGCCCTGTTCTGGCTTAAGTCAATAAGATACATTACATTACTCAGCAAACAGGCCTGTCATCTGTAAAGCTATTCAAAGCTCAATGATCATAAAATCTGAAAAACAAATTTGAATTAGAACCGGTATAATAGTAAAATCCACTCCTCATGGTTTTTGTCTGGGTACCCATGGGTAAGGACTTAAAAACTGGAGGCTATTCTGTTCTGTCAGTCAAGGTAAGAGGTGGTACCTGGGCAGGACTCTAAAAACTTCCCTACAACTCCCAACAAAACTAGGGAATAAAGGGTGCCACTTGGCTCTCCTCTGAGGAGAACTTTCTCTTCTTCTCTAATAAACTTTGCTATATTTCTATGACATTTTCTCCTGTGAGGACACAAAAGCTGAGAGAAACAATGGGACCCTCTGGACCACCTGGTTACAACAGGGATGCTGTCTCCTAGGTTTGGGGTGTCATCTATATTACTATGACTCACCAGTCTGTCTGCCAGGCTCCCAGATATTGCCTGAGGTTCAGATCCACAAGTCCAGCAGCCTCCTGACCCACCTTAAGCTTAGTGTGTCCAAAGATGAATCACATTTATTGCTCCAACCCACTTCTGGGAGGTGACTCCACCACCCATACAGATGTGGAACCTGTCCACCACTAAGCTCCTCCCCTCAGCCCCAGCCATGCACCAGGTCATAGCCATGGTACCACCCACACAACCCTACTTCACCACCTCTCTTCCCACTGTCACTGTTTGCAGTCCAGGACTCTCACTAGTGAACAGGGCCCCTCTTCATGCTTTAATATAACCTTGCTACCACTAGCAGCTTATTTTAAAACTGACATTTGTTCCCCTTCGTCTTTCCCTCCCTAACCATGAGGGAAGCAAGATTATTAATCTTCTTCCTGTTCTAGGCAAAATTATTTGTTCTTCAGCTCACTGACTATGGGAATGGAGGAATCCAGACTTTGGGGCTGGCACCTGTGGATCTAAGAAACCAATGTCTCTCAACTCTACCAATCAATTATGACTGCTGATAGGGCACACCTGGAGTTCAGCTTTTGCATCCCCTTTTTAAATGCCCATGATTCCCCCTGGCAGTCAAAACCGCAGCCTCTGAGACAGAGGCTCTTGTGGGTTCTCCTTTGCTAGCAAAATTTTTTTCTTTTTTCCTCAATACATTGTCCTTGTTCTTGGATGGTGTCAAGGACAAAGACCAAAGTTTCAGCATCATTAGAACATGGTATAGCTTATCCCTGTACTTCCCTGTCTCCAGTTCTGCTTATCATTCACCTGGACACTAGGAAAGCAATGTGCCTAAAACGCAAATACATGTCACTCCCCTGCCCAGTGTCCTTGAGCTGCTTCCCATTGTTCTGAGGATAGACTTCTGGTCCACTCCTGTAGCTCTTCCACCTTGCACCCTGCAGCTCTCACTGAACTTTCCATTCTTCCAAACCCCAGCCACTCTCTGAACACTGGACCCCTGCCTGACTAGTCCCTCTACCTGAAACGCTCTCCCCAACTCCGTGGTTTTGGCCAGTCCTGTTCACATTTCACTATCACCTTGGAAGTCCAAAGCCACAGCTAATATGCCTTCCTCCAAAGCCTCCTCCCACCTCCTCTGTTATTTCTGACCTCAGTACTTTCTTCCTCACGTCATTTACCAATAACCCCAAAAGCAAGCTCCACTAGAGCAGGGTTTATCTGTCCTTCCCTGCACAATGCACAATCACAGTAAGACTTTAACACCTGTCTGAATGAGGTGGAGGGAAAGGGACTGAATTTTCCAAAGCCACAAAGCCCAAGAGTGACAAAGCCATGAATGGACTCTGGAACACTCCCACCCCACCCCAATTTGGAAAGAGTTCCCTGCTCCTAATCCACCGATTATTTAGTTCCTGTCTTCAGGGGCTACAGTGTTTATATTTTAATAAGAAACACCTTTCATTCAAGGAATGAAGGCGTCCAGTATAACTTGGAAGGACACGAAACCCCCAGGCCGTTCCGTCCCCCGAACAAGGGAAATCAGGCCTTGCCTCCTCCCCAGGGGCGCACGTGAGTCGGCCTGGTCTTTTCCCGAGGTCCTCACTCCGTTCCAGCCCAACACTCGGGCCTCAGTCAGCCTCCCGGGAAAACGGAGGATACCCCAGCAAATCCCAGCCCTCACGTGGTCCCCCGCCCTGCGCGCGCGCGACACCACCCCAGCACCGCCACAGCCGCGTGCCCTCCTCCGCGGGCGGAAGCTCGCCCCGCCCCCGCTCCCCCTCCAGCCTCCCTGGCCGCGCTCAACCTCCCGACCCCGCGCTCGCTGCAGTCCTTGCACCGGTTTCGGAGCCGGTTTCTAGCTCCGCAGGCTGGGCCGAGGGGCGCATGGTTATGGAGGCAGCGGCGCGGAAGCGGCAGCACCCGGGAGCGGCGGGCGGCCCGGGCTCGCAGCCCGGCGCCTCCTTCCTGCAGGCCAGGTGGGCGCGCGCTGGCGGTGGAGCGGGCGGGCGGTCTCAGCCCCGGGCCGACCCCGCAACCCGGCCCGAGACCGGGAGCGCGGCGGGCAGGCCTTTCTGTGGGGCGGGCCAGGGCGGAGCGGAGCCCGGCGTGGGCGGAGGCTGCCCTGCCACAGCCCCTTCGCCCCCTGACCCGCGGGACCCGCCGCCGAGGCTGGGCGGCCTCACCCCGCGGTGGCTCGAGTAGGGGCAGCCCCCTCCGAAAGTTTGGGATCCTCCTCCTCTTCACCCTTTCCCCCGTGACTGGGCCGGCATTAGGACAACAGACGGGATGGGATGGCGAGACTCTTAAAGGGCCAAGAAAACTCCGGCGAGAGCGGGGGACCCACAGGACGCCGCCGCACGCACACAGGCGCTCCCAGCTCTTTTGCAAGTTCCGGGTGCTGCCTCCGAGTTCTCAGCGTCTCTCCGCCCTGAATAAGACTTGGATTCTGCTGTTAATCGGGAGACTCACTTTTTGCCCTGGGGAGCCCAAGAAAGTGGGAAGGGACAGCTGAGAAGCGAGGGAGCTCCCAGCGAGAGTATGCAGAGCCCTTCTCCAACCGAAGGGGAGACCCGTTTGGGTGTATCTAATTGGGCGGGGCAGAAGTATGGCACCACCTTTTAATCTTTCCCTCCGTTCTGCCTTCATCCTGTGTTACTGTCAGATACATGCTTTGTGTTCAGCAAGTATACATTAAGCACCTCTGTTATGCCCAGCGCTGCTAGGCACCTAGGGGGTGGACAGGATGAAGCTGGGAGGGTTTTACCGTCCTGTAGGAGCCCGGAAGGTCAGAGTCCAAGTAACCGTGGTAGGTAATGTTGGAAGCTCATGGAGTCCCAGAGGACTCCTCAGGGCACCCAAGGAAGAAGGGCTGTTCCAGCCAGGGAATGAGTATGGAGAAAGGGATGCAGTGGGGCTGGAACTTTCCCTATGTAAAAGGAAGCGAAAGGAGGACTGATATTTGAAGTGCCTTTAATATCAAGGCTGGGACTGGAGTGCAGAATTTGAGGCCCTTCCTGCTCTGGGGCAGGGTACAACCCTGAACCTAGCTAGACTCACAGGTTAAGAATGCAGCCCTATTCCCCAAGCTCTGAGGAGCCATGGAAGGTTTTTGAGCATCATTGTATTTAGTCACTTTGGGGAAGCTTGTGATTTGGGTTGATGGGAGATGTTTGGCATACTGGGCGAGGCCAGGTCTTTCTTTTGCAACTGAGGAATATGTGGACTGAGGAACTGTAGACTGCTTTTTTCGCTTGGAAATAATTTCCTGAAGATATGTTGTCATGTGGCACATACATTTTGGTCAACAACTACATCTATGTTGGCCACCCCGTAAGAGAATATCACTTAGCTGGGCTGGTAGCACATGTCTGTAATCCCAGCAACTCAGGAGACTGAGGCAGGAGGATTAGAGTTCAAAGCCAGCCTCAGCAACATAGCAAGGCTCTAGGCAACTCAGCAAGACCCTGTCTCAAAGTAAAATATAAAAATGGGCTGGGGATGTGGCTCCGTAGTTAAATGCCCCTGGGTTCAATCCCCAGAACAACAACAACAAAAAAGATCATATCATTTAGTGGTATTGTAGCCATCATTGTGTAAATAACACTCACTCTGTGATGTTTACATAAGGGCAAAATCACTGAGGATACATTTCTCAAAACTTAGTCCCATCTTTAAGTGACACTGCCTCCACTTTATGACCCATTTGGCCATCTAAGTCTCACCTCAGCCTATGAACTGCTCATTTTATTGATGAGAAAATAGGCTCCGATGACCAGACCGAGGCTCATACCATTTCAGTGACCAGAAACATTGATTGGGTTCTGCCGACATTCATTAAGCATCTCTGGTGTGCCCAGCATTTGCCAGGCACCAGGGGGTCATAATTATCTTTTACATTTTGTCTGTGGATTGATTGTAAACACTGAAAATCAATATACAGTGTTGACATTATTTAAGCTGTTTAAGCTATTGTTCCCATTGGACCCAAGTAATGGTTAACAATTACATTTGTTTTCTTATATTTTTCCTGAAATTTCTAATTGCTTCCCCCCATTTTTTTGCGTTTGTTTCTTCAATTATTTTTGCACAAACTGTTCATATCTGCTGTCTTACCATTTTTTATATAGAATCAAAATCAGCCTTTCTGTGTCTCCATTCATAGGACCCTACTTGTCCAGGACAAGCCCCTTTCTTTTCTGCCATCCAGCCTTGCAGGTGCTGCTGATGGCCTTGAGTATTCCCACTGTACCGTTCGCGCTCCCCAGCTGTCATGGTGTCAGTTTCTCCATAAAGTAGATCTGGAGAGCTGTGGAGGAAAGCAGAGGCCAAGTTTGTCTCAGGTTATCTGCCACTGTGCTCCCACCATTGTTCTAAGCAGTAGGTACTGGTGATTGAGACCTAGGGCTAGCATGGGCCTGGGCTTGGCATGTGGGGTCTGTGGAGTCAGGAGCTTGGGGCAGCCTTGAGGTTGCCCATCCTCAGGATAGGGCCAGCAGAGGGGATGCCATTGGCCTCCATGAATCTGCCTTCTGTGGTCAGATGTTTAGAGTCCCAACAGAAGAAACCAGTAAGAGGCTTATCAATCTTTATATATATATATATATATATATAGAGAGAGAGAGAGAGAGAGAGCACGCTCATGGACCTTTATTTTATTTACTAATTTATATGCAGTGCTGAGATTCAAACCCAGTGCCTTGCACATGCTAGACAAGTGCTCTACCACTGAGCCACAACTCCAGCCCAGGCCGGTCAATCTTGATGTCCGGGCTGAGAGTCCCTGTGACTACTTTCTCTTTCTTCCCTTCCTGCTAAGCTGGGTTGAACAAATGACAGAAGTTCTGACTCCCCGAGGTGCTTCCCAAGAGAGAGGAGGAAATAGTTCCTGAGCTCCTAGTACGTACAAGGTGGGGATGGGTGCCTTGGTCCAGACAGAAGGCACCCACAACCTCCACAGGCTTTCAAAATTTCTGTCCCCAGTGTCCCACTTTTTGCCCAGTTTGGAGGTTTCAAAGCAAAACACTGAGGGTTCTTACTCTCCTTCATCCTGGCCCTTTGAGCTTGGAGGCCATTACTGGCTACATTTTGAGGTCCTGCCCTGATGGGCACTAAGAAGAAGGAGCAAGGTGGTACCTCTATGCTGGCACTGTCTCAGAGCCCTGAACTGTCCTCCCGATTATTCTCTACCCACTCTGAAGGTTCACTGCCCCTTCTTTCTCTTCCTCTGTCCCCAGTGAGTATCTCAGCTACCTTCAGGGCCATTTCCAGGCCTTTCCTCTTGCTCCCTGCTTTTCTGTCTGGATCAAGGCACCCATCCCCACCTCAAGGCTCCCTTCCTTCCCAAAGGCTTTGCATACCACCCCAGGCCACACTGATCCCTTTCTAATTTGATCTCCTAATATGCCACCTGACTTTTATACTAACCAAAGAGAGAATAGTAACCTGTTAAGAGTACAGGTCTTGAATTCATGGAAACCCAGGTGTGAATTCTGTGTTATTCAGGACTCCTGAGTTGCAAGTAACAGAAAGCCAGGGTGAACTGCAGCGAGAGGGAATGCATTCTCTCAGATAGCCAACCCACTGGCCCGGGGATGCCAAGCCACTGCACATTCTTTGCTCCCCTCCCCATCTTTTCTGTGGGGCTGCTTCATTCACACCTGGCAGCACCTGGAGGGTGGAACCTTGGTTACAAGCAACCTTGAGCTTGCTCATCCTCAGGATAGGGCCAGCAGAGGGGATGCCATGGGCCTCTTGCATCCTTAGGGCCCCAGAACCAGAAAGGGGCATTAAGGGGTCTCTTTTCTGCCCTTCAGTTAGAAATATCCCACTGGGCCAGCCTGGTCGATGGTCATCCCTGTAGCCAAGGAAACACCATTCATCCCAGAGAAAGAAAAGGATGGGAAAAGATGGCAGAAGGAATGGTTGCAGCAGCTCCTTACTTCGTGGGTGACAATGGTTAAGCACATAACCCTTCTAAGCCCCAGCATCTGCACCTGTGAAACAGCAGGGCAACAGCTCCTACCTCCAACTGCTGCTCTGAGGATTAGATTAGGTGGCACAGCTAAAGCTCCTAGCAGAGCACACAGGTGGTGTTCATCAGTAGGGGTGGGCACTGACTAGGAGAGACTGGAAGACTTAGTTGACCTAGGCAGGGTCCACTGCACCTGTCTTGCCTGCTACCAGAGGACAGTGAGATCCCCAAGGGCTTGCCTCCCTGGTCTCTGGTTGCTCCACCAGCCCAGTGTGGATTGTCCTTGGAACTGGCTGAAAAGGATCCTGGAAAATTATGGAAGAAATAGCATTGACAGAGGAAAGTCTTCAAGATGCTTCTAAGCCAACATTTGCAATTAGGGAATGAGTAACTGGTAATTGTGATTGTTTTAAATCAGCCATTGGTTACTGGGCCTGACCCAGGTACTGAGCTGAGAACTCTGGAGAACATGGATCCATGTCACACAGAACCCATTCTGGACACAAATAGGACAGTGATACTTGGATCAGTCATCTTAGGAGGTAGTGGGCTGCTTGTCTCTAGGGGCATGCAAGTAATGGTGGAGATGCCTGAAGGAGGATTTGGACTGATGGGGAGGTGGATGAGTTGAGAACCTCAGAGTTCAGCTCTGTGCTCGAAGGCCCAGGTGGGGAGCACAATTCCAGCCCCATGATGTCAGAGCTGTTCTGAATGAGCAAAAGGTGCTTCCTGTAGAGGCTGGTGGGGTTTTGGGAAAAGCTTCATCAGAGAAACCTCCCCAGAGGCCTTGGAGCTGGCCCTTGAACCTCAGTGCATCTGTGAACCATCTTCTTTGCTAGAGGGATAGGCATCCAAAGATGTGTTGTCAGGTGGTATTCCACTTCTTGCTACATCTCTCACATCAGCTTGACCCTGCCAGTTTCCTTCTAGGTTTCACTGTGGATTGGTGAGAAGAGGAATTCCAGCAGCCCCAGGCTTACCTCCTCCTAGTCCCACAGTCAAGGGGGAGGAGGCCCTTTCCCTCCTGGCACCTGTAAGGCAAATCTCATTGGAGAGCTCTGTTTGGCCCAGCTCAGGTCCTATGTCCATTCCATGAACCAATCACTATGGATACAACTTTGGGCTGGAGACTGAAAGGGTAAACCCTGCAGCGTAATCATTTAGTTTTTAGGGCGCAGTTGTGTGATGATGGTCAAGTTACTTCAACTCTTGGGCCTGTTTTTCACTTGTAAGATGGGGTAACATGCTAACCTCGAAGGGTTTCTATGAGGATTAAAGGAATGAAATGAGGGGCTGGGTTTGTAGCTCAGTGGTAGAGAGCATGCTTAATGTGTGTGACCCCCTGGGTTCAATCCCCAGCACCAAAAAAAAATTTAAAAAAAAGAGATGAGATCACACATGTAAACAGCTCATGATAACAATGCCTGGGGTGAAGTAACTGCCCAATACAGGTTCCTGCTGGTGTTCATCATGGTGTTCCGTGTTCTACAGCCATGTTTGCTTCCTCTACCTCATTTTATTTCCCCACCATTTTACAGGGCAGAGTCAACAGTGGTTACACCGGTTTGACAGCTCCCTTCCTGAATCCCAGGGAGTCTATATTCAGGGCAACTGAAATCTACCTTCCCCTTGAGTATACAACTGGACCCCAATATTTCCATCAAAAGCCTTCCCCTAGACCTCGGTCATGTGTATCTTCCCACCTTTAAATCCCCACACCTCTTTGTGGCTCATCTTGGGGGAATATTCTCACAGGAGGACAAGAGCTGACCTGTCTCGTCTTGTTCCTACCCAGGCACAGCTCCATCAAGGCTGAGGAGGCTGACCACACGGCTCCCTTCCACCTCGACCTCTGGTTCTACTTTACACTGCAAAACTGGATTCTAGATTTTGGCCGCCCCATTGCCATGGTGAGTGTGAAGCTGGGGATGGAGCCCTGCCTAGCATTGAGGAGACTTGAATTTGTGGAATGGCCTGAGATGAGTCGCCTCCCCTACCAGGAAACAGAGGAGCACTTTAGCTCTATGCCTATGGACCACCAGGCAGCTGCAGCAAGTGAGGGGCTCTGAGGAGTCCTTACATGTATTTTCAATTTATTGATCCTATGCATATAGTCCGGACGTTGTGAAATGTTTTGACCATGCATATGGGTTTTCCTCCTGACCCCAACAAGGCCAGGACTTGGGATAGACAAGAGGAGGACAGGGCATTCCAGATGGAGTAGCTGCCCCCTGCCCACCTTCCTCCTTCAGGAATGAAGAAGTGTAGTTCCTTTGTAGAGCACATCTATTTTCTACTTTGTTGCCTGATGTCTACTGTGGTTTGATTTGGAAGCTGTCCGCCGCTAAGTGGATAGAGCAGTTTTCACATGTGGGCCAGCGAGGTCTCTGTCGTCATCACAAGACCTGGACTGCCAGAGCTCTGTGTGTCAAAGTAGACTACTTGGGCCATCTCTCCTGTGTTACAGATGGGAAAGCTGAGGTGCAGAAAGGGGAAGAACTTGCCAGGGTCATTCAGCAAAATGGTGGCATGGCCAAGTCCCAAAGGAGACTCCTGGAATTCAGGGACATTTATTTTGTACTCACTGGGAGAAAGGTCAGATTCAGGCCCTGGGTTTATATCTACTATATGACTAGGAACATGGCCATTTACCTTCTGTGGGACTCAGTTTCCCTGTGTAGAAGTCCTTCCATCCTGAGGTTGCTAAGAGGGCAGTTTGCACAGCAAAGAGACAGCAGAGAATTAAGGGGGGCAGGGAGGCCTTGCAGGCCAGCCTTGTGGGTACATTCCTCCCCTCGTTCCCCAGCTGGTGTTCCCTCTCCAGTGGTTTCCTCTCAACAAGCCCAGCGTGGGGGACTACTTCCACATGGCCTACAATGTGATCACACCCTTCCTCTTGCTCAAGGTAAGTCCTTTGTTCTGCCCTCCCCTCATGCCCAGCAGGGAGCTGGTGCCCGGCCCTGGGTGCTGAATCCAGTTTCCCCAGCCTGCATCAAGGGATGAAGACTGTGACAAAGGAAGAGTCCAGGGCCTGGGCCATCAGAAGTGGGGCTGCTGTTGGCTGCAGGGATGGAGATAGGCCCCTCCCTGGGCTTAGTGTTCCAGCAGATGAAGAGGGAGAAGTGATTGGGCAAAAGGACCTGCAGATAGGCTGGGAGACGAGGCAGAAGAGGTGATTGGGTGTGTTGGGAAAGACTGGGGTCTGTTGCAGAGGCAGGTGTGAACCACGTGGCAGAAGAGGCAGCAACAGAAGCTGAACCCTGCCCCTGCTCTGGAGAGCCCTGGCTTTGAGATGGCAGTGGGAGCACTCGGTAGAGGCTGTGATTTTGCCCTCTGGGAGACAAGGGCTCTTGAACTACTTGTCCCTTAGCCTCCACAGGGAATTGGTTTCAGGAATCCTCTGGATAATAAAATCTGCAGAGGGCTTAAATTCCTTACATAAAATGACATAGTGTTTACTTTTTTTTTTTTCAGTACTAAGGATTGAATCTAGAGTAAGGCACCACTGAGCTATGCCCCCAGCTATTTATTTATTTATTTATGTATTTTAAAAATATTTTTTTAGTTGTAGATGGACACAAAACCTTTATTCTATTTATTTATTTTTATGTGGTGCCAGGGATCCAACCCAGTGCCTCACGCATGCCAGGCAAACATTCTACTGAGCCACAACTCTGGCCTTTATTTTTTATTTTGAAACATGGAATTACTGAGTTGCCCAGGCTGGGCTCAAACTTGTCCTGCCTCAGACTCCCAAATTGTTAGGATTATAGGTGTGTACCACTGTGCCCAGCCTCCAATACACTTTAAATCACCTTTAGATTGCTTATTATGAATAAATAGGGTTGGGAATATAGCTCAGTGGTGGAGTGCTAAAAAAAAAAAAAAAAAAAAAAAGAAAGGCTGTGTCAGTTATCAGTTACACTGTATTATTTAGGCAATAGTGACAAGAAAAAGTGCATGTTCAATACAGACACAGTTTTTTTTTCAAATGTTTTGGTCCTGGGTTTGGTTGGATCTATGGACTCTGGCGCCCCTGGGGGTGGTGGATGTGGAGGGCCAGCCATAGTACCATCACCTACTATGCTTGTCATTTTGTTTAAAAAGTTTTTTTTTCAAATCTCCAAAAGAAGAGGGGCATGATCTGAAAGTGTAGTTTTTTAGTTTCGGAAGACCCAGCCCTGTACCCAACTCCTAATGTTTTCTTCCTGTTTGCTGTGAACCAACCACTTAGAAATCAGGTCCCTTCAGCAGACCAGCCAGCCACCCAGGCACAGCTGGGGCCTTGGAGGGCTGGGCATCAAAGGCCTAGTGTCATCTGTGGCATGCGGCTTGTGTGTGACCATGAGCAGTGAGCTTGTCCCCAAGTGATTCTTCCCTGAAGAAGACGGTGATATTCCACAGCCCCTGCTGGGTTCCTGGGGTCATGTGACAGCCTGGAGCCAGACTGGCCCCCTGAGGGACTCACCCCACCCCTGTTTGAGGGAGAGAGGCAGAGGGTGTCACATGTTGTGACAGAAACGGGGACATGCCGTGGACCTCACTTTGACCCTTAGCTCATCGAGCGGTCTCCTCGCACCCTGCCCCGCTCCATGGTCTACATCAGCATCATCACCTTCATCATGGGTGCCAGCATCCACCTGGTGGGCGACTCTGTCAATCACCGCCTGCTTTTCAGTGGCTACCAGCACCACCTGTCGGTCCGGGAGAACCCCATCATCAAGAATCTCAAGCCTGAGACGCTGGTGAGGCCGCCTGACTCCGTGTGGAAGCCCCCGGGGCAGGCCCTCCTGGGAGGCTCCAGGCCTCAGCCTGGCCTGACCTGTGCTAAATGCATTCAGCACCGTGAGGGCACTGTGACTCTTGCCAAGCCAGGATGAAGTGTCCCATCAATTGGCTCCCAACTGGGCCACCTCTGATAGAGGCCACCTTTGATAGAGGGCTGGACCCTGTGCAGGGAATGGGGGCAGGAAGGGGAGATCCTTGGTGGGAAGCAGGGCCTGGAGGTGCTGCCCACCCTCTGAAGCACTCCCCCCTCTAACTCTGCCATGCCTGCGCCTCCTCAGATCGACTCCTTTGAGCTGCTCTACTACTATGACGAGTACCTGGGCCATTGCATGTGGTAAGTGAAGGGCCAGTCTGTCCATTCCAGGGCCCAGGACGCAGGACTTGGGCCCTGGATCTCCATGTGTTGGGTGGAGCGGCTGGATGATATTCTCTTCCCCTGTGAGGGTGCTGTGAGTGGGACACTGAGTGAGCCTACCAGAGACCCCACCTGCTGCCCTGTGGCCATGGTCCTGCTTCCTTCTTCCTGCCTGCAGTGCCCATGGAGGCCACGAGAGGGCAGCGAGAGGATGTTGTCCAGCTTTGACCCAGCCTGGCTCCCGCGGGTGGGGAGGAAGGAGGTGGCAGCCTTGATAAACAACACCCGCATCCTCAACCATAATGGGGTGGGCTGGAGAAGGGACCCCTACCTGGATCAGGCAGTGCACTTTGAGAATGGGAAGCTGAGAAGCAGCAGGACTAGGTTGTGGGGACGGAGTGGAGGTGGGGGGTACCATTTGTGCCCCAACTCCCAGGGGAACTCCTTTTCCCCATCCCCCCTCACTGCAGTCAGGGGGAAACCTCAAAAATGTGGCTCAGCCTCAGGAGATTCAGGGCTCAAGCTGGGCAGTGCCATCTGCCACCCTGTGCCCTGCAAAAGATAAAAAGGCCAGAGAGAGGAGACCAGCCCTGGGCCTGGGGACTCACACTTGAGCCTCGTGGGCTCACCCAGGCCACGTGTGTTATGGGTCTGTTTTCGGGGCATGAAGTGAACCCTTCTGGCTCAGGGGGCCTTGGGGGTCCCTGGACAGGCCTCTTTCCTGCTTTCCCTGGCCTTGCCTGAAGATCCTTCTCATGGAAGGTTTGGAAAGGGTGGAGGGGCAAAGAAAGAGGCCTAGGGAACCAGCTAGAAATGGGCCATGTCGGGAAGGGGAGAGAAGAAATGGAACAGAAAAAATATGGTGTGTGTGTGTGTGTGTGTGTGTGTGTGTACAGGTGAAGAGTATGAGAGATGAGATTGCGAGCTGGGCGTGAGTGGGTGAAGAGCTTCATAGAGGACCTTGGAGGCCCCAGCAGTGTGTTCTTCATCCTCAGCCTTCCTGAGTACCAGCATTTCCAGGCCAGTGTAGAACTGGGGCTGCTGGTGTCTGGGCATGTGCATAAGACAGACCCACAGGCCCATCCCCTCTCTGCCACAGAGTAGATGAGGTGGCCAGGGCAGCGTGGAGCCTGTGGGCCTCTGACTGGCATGAGCCTCGCCATCTTGTTTCTGTTCCTGCCCCACCCGTGACCCTTGACTCCCAGTGCTGGGAAGGCCGGGTGCAGAGGCGCATCCCTCACCCAAGCCAGGTGTTTTGGAAACCTGGGACAATGCAAGGAACCAGTGAAAGGATGGTGGGGAAGGAGACCTGGATGGAAGCTGGTGGCCAGGGCCACTGGGCAGGCCTCTAAGACACAGCCTCTCTGTCACAGGTACATCCCCTTCTTCCTCATCCTCTTCATGTACTTCAGTGGCTGTTTCACTGCCTCCAAAGCTGGGAACTCCATGCCAGGGCCTGCCCTGCTCCTGGTGGCACCCAGTGGCCTATACTACTGGTGAGTGCTCATTACGATCTGGGGGCAGAGACAGGGCAGGGCCAAGTGAGCCACCACAGTAAAAATCCACACCTGACCACAGACCTGTGGTGGCTCCAGCTGAGAATGGCCCTTTCTGGGTCCCTGCTCCCTTCTAGGTCTAGTAGGGGCTATGGAAGTGCCTTGGTGGCGCCCGCTCCCAGGAAGCCCAGGCCTGAGTATGACAGGTCGGGAGAATGAGTTGCACAATCTCTCTATCCTCTGCCCCTCTCCTCCCCACCTCCCAGAACCTCATGCCAACTTTGAGGCCAGTAGAGCCACCTCAAACCCCAGGCCCTGCAGAGCCCACTGGGCCCCAGTGTCCACCTCTGTGAAATGGAGGTGATACCTGCCTGTCTCCCTCAGAAGATCGTGAGGATGTGGGGAGGGGAGGGAAAGGGGCTTTGCAAACTATGAAGCGCCACAGACATGACAAGGATAGACTAGGAGAAAGACCAGGACCTCAGGATACTTTGCCTGGTTTCCTGTTTCCCTTAAAGAGGACCCAGATCTCAACCAGGCTCTTTTTTTTTTTTAATATTCGTTTATTTTTTAGTTGTTGTTGGACACAATATCTTTACTTATTTGTATGTGGTGCTGAGGATCGAACCCAGGGCCTCACTTGTGCTAGGCAAACACTCTACCGCTGAGCCACAACTCCAGCCCTCAACCAGGCTCTTACCCTCTTGCCCTGGAGACTGGTACCTCTTGCTGCCTGGGCTGTGGTATTGCAAAGGACCCAGGGGCCCCCTCTGATTGAAGCCCATCTAAACATGAAGAGGGTCCCTACCTCTCTGGGCCAGCTCCAGCCACTTCCAGGGCCTACTCAGGTCCCACCAGGGCTGATCTGTATGCTCCCTGAGGCCAGGATTGAAAGAAACAGTGGCATTTACAGCAAGAGGGAAGGAGGCAAGACCCCTGCCTGCTCCTTACCTCTGGTGAGTTGGTGCAGCGGTGGCTGTGGAGGGAGCAGCAGCTGTTTGTTGAACAGTGTGCTCTTCTTGTAAGAGATGCCTGTAGCACTTGAAAACAGAGATGCCAAGGTGTCACATAAATTCCCCGAAGTCAGCAGTGTGACTCTCTCTAGAGAGAATAAGCGGGTAATCTTGCAGAAGCCCTCAACAAGTGCCACTGAGCTGGCCATGGGCTCCATACTGCCATGGGGTGCCGCAGCATCTCTGGGAGATCTGAGACCATGCCCCAGCCTTCAGGGAGACAGTAATGACAGCTGCCACAAATTGCAACTGCATTCCCAAACCCAAGTCCCCAAGAAACTACGCAGGTGATGGACAGGCAGCCAACAGGCCGCAGGTGGGGCTGTAGAGACTGGCAGGGACTGTGACAGAGCGTACAGTCCTCTCTAAAAGGGACAGCTGATTTCTGCTCTAGTCAGTTATTGTCACGTGGAAATATTCTGATGTGACCAGAGAAGCCATTTGTAGATGTTCTCTCATTTAAACATAAGCAATGAACTCAAAGCTTTTATAAGTGGTGAGTACAGGCCAAACCAGCACACCACGGCGGGCTGCAGCCTCTCACCTCATGAGCTGTTCCGACTTCCTGGGAGGGCAGCCTGGCACCAGGGAGGGAGGCCGGGCAGGGTGGGGTTGCCGCAGCACCCGTTCTAACTTAACCCCTGGTCTGTCTCTCCAGGTACCTAGTCACTGAAGGCCAGATCTTCATCCTCTTCATCTTCACCTTCTTTGCCATGCTGGCCCTCGTCCTGCACCAGAAGCGCAGGTGCCTCTTCCTGGACAGCAACGGCCTCTTCCTCTTCTACTCATTCACCCTCACCCTCTCACTGGTGGCGCTCTGGGTCGCTTGGCTGTGGAATGACCCCGTACTCAGGAAGAAGTACCCAGGCGTCATCTATGTCCCTGAGCCCTGGGCCTTCTACACCCTCCACGTCAGCAGTCAGCACTGAATCTGGGGCAAAAGCCATGGCTGTGTCACTGGGAGACATGGGCCGTGGAGGGTAATGCAGCAAGGACGCACCGCTTGCCACCTGCTCGTCCTCAGGCCTGCGCTGACCCTGGACACTAGGTCATGCCAACTTTCTCTATATTGTTGAGCAAAGCACCTCTCATTTGTGCTAGACAGGCCCATGGTCCCAAAGTGACTCAGTGCTCTGGATTTGCTGACCTCTTTATAGTAGCCTTGTCATGGGTGGGTGCTTCCATCCTATCGTCACCCTCTTCCAGCCTGGGAGGGGTGTGTGTACCCCAAATCCTTATCTGACCTCAGTCCCCACATGGTACAGAGCCACCCTCACCCCAGGGAGCCAGAGGCCCAGCCTGAAATTTGGGCCTGGCAATGCAGGCCCACCTGCAGGTCCAGCCTCCCACCCCAGGACAGTCACGGCACCTGCGGGGTACAGCTGGCTATGGGGTTTTGAGCTGCCGTGGAAGGAGATCTGAAACCCTGGCTCTGTTCCCTGAGTCGCATTGTAGGGTCAGGGCTCCTCATGGCTTTCCACACTCAGCCCTGTTTCCGCCCGAGTCACTGGCCTTCTGCCAGTGGCCCTGCTCCCAGAAAAAGGAGGCCTCCTTCCCAGCATGGTGAGCCCTGCCTCAGCCCCCTTCCCCCAGGGCTCCAGGTACCCTCGCAGCACAGAGCACCGAAGCCTCATTTCCCAGCTCCACTGGCCCATGCGGACTGTGGTCTCAGGGGTCTGCCCTGCCTCACCCCAGGCCTGAGATTCTTTTCTCACATTGGGGCCCACACCCCCGACCAAGGGTCCCTCAGACCCTGGGCCAATCCCTACCTGCTGGCAGCCCTGAGAAGAGGATGAATAGAGGCTGGTGTGGTATCCAGCCTGGCTGGTGGCTATTTCTGAGGTGTGAAGTGGGGGAGAGGGGGTTCTAGAGTGTTCTAGAGGTTGGCTGGCCTGGGGCCCAGGCTAGAGCTCACAGTTCCCTCTAGCAGCTGTCCTGGGCTACTCGACCTGGTTTGGTCACTGCCCACCGTTTCTGTACACCACTTGGTAGGCTCCTGGGGTGAGGGGCAAGAAGAGCCTCTTCATCCTGACCAGTCCAGCTCTTTTAGGAGGAATGGGATGGGGCATTTCCTGACCTGCCCCTCTGGGATGGCCCATTGGGCCTCCCAGCTGTGCTGCCTTTTGGGAGATGATGGGAGGCTGGCTTGCTGGAGGTGTCCCTTAGCCTTGGGTAAGTCATTTGACCTCTACAGGCCTCAGCCCTTAATATTCAAAGGTCTCAGCCTCCCATACAGCCACCGTGGGCTGATGTCAGACAGCACTGAAAAGGCCACCAGGCAGGAGATGGCTCCATCCATGTGTCCTGTGTCCCCACCTGTCCAGCACACTCCTTTGCTTCCTTCCCTACCTCGAGGACACTGGACTTCATGGACCTCTCATAAGCAGAGGCGGGCCTCGTGGTGGGGGCCCGTGTAATCTTATTCAAATTGGGAAGCCACTGCTAAGGAAAAAGAAAAGCATGAAAGTGGATGTTCAGAAAGGGAAAGCAATAAATCACTGGAGCCTTGAAGATTTCTGTCCCTCTTGAGATCTCTTGGGCACTTTGCTGGGGATGTTTTCCTGGAAAGATGACTTGATTCGTTGCCTAGAAAAGCCACAGGCCAGTGATTCTCAGAGTACATTAGGACGCACAGGAGAATGCACAGCTTTGCCCACACTGCTGAATCAGAACCGGGAGACAAGGCTGCAAGGTGATTCTGATGTGGGCTTCCGTTGGGGAACTGCCAATCCAGGTCCTGGCTACTCTCAAAGTGTGGTCCCCAGACCTGCAGCCTCCACTTCACCAGAGAACTGGGGAGGAGCAAGGCAGCCTACCCCATGGAGACTTTCTGAGTCTGTCTTGTGGCATCTAAGTGATCCAACCACAGGGTGGAGGGGGCAGGGGCCAGCGTGCCCAGGTGCAAACATGTGGCCTTTGTGAACTTTTTTGTGTGTGGTGGTGGTGCTGGGAATTGAAACCAGGACCTTGTGCATGTAAGGCAAGCACTCTACCAACTGAGCTACGTACAGCCCAGCCCACAAGCTTAATAGCCTCAAAACAGTTTATCCTCAGTTCTGGAGGCTAGAGGTCCAGAATCCAGGTGTTGGCAAGGCTGTCTTCAGCAGGAGGATCCTTCACCTCTTCTGGCTTCTGGTGGGACACAGACAATCCTTGTGTTCCTTGGCTTGTGAAACCACCCAGCTCTGCTTCTGTGGTTCTGCAGCCCTTCCCTGCATGTCTCTGAGATCCCTCCCCTTGGGTTATGATCCACCTTAATCCAGGATGACCTCATCTAAATTCTATTGGCAAAGACTTCCAAATAAGTTCTGTCACAGGTTCCAGGTGGATATGAATTCTGGGACACTGTTCAATCAAGTAGAGGCCTGAAGTTTAGACTTCATGAGCCCTCCACTCTGGGGCACACAGGACAGGGGAAAGCAAAAGCCAGTGGGTCTTTGAGGGCCATCTCTGTCCTTTTCCCAGCAGGTGTGCACAAAGCCTGCCAACACTTGTGTGCCCCGGGTCCCTGGGGCTAGCTACTCTGTTGGCCCCTGGGTGTGGAGTGGGAAGCCCTCATGGGGAGAGCTTGGCTCAGGAACAGTGCAAGATGGAGAGGAGACTCCTGCATTCCTGGGAAGGATAGGAGTGGGGGCTGTGGGCAGGAGCCTAGAGCTTTTTCCAGCGACACCTGTGTTAGACGTTGGGACCCAGGGGTCCTGCTTGGGAACCTCTTGGACAAAGTATCCTGGGCCAGGGGGTGTAGGGAAGAGGAGCTTCCCCTGGCCTGGAACCCTTCCTGTGAGGGTCCAGAGAATGAAGGGCAGGGAGAAGGGACCCAGAGGAAGCCATGGTATGCAGGGGAGGTGCCAGGCTCCCAAGAGGGGCCAAGGTTCAACAATAAAGTGAACAAACTCAGGCCTCAGGTGGTACCGGAGGTGTGTGCTGTTGATTCGACTTGCTGCGTCTTGCACCCGCTGCTCTGGGCAGCTTGAGTTTGTGTGTGGTGAACCCTCTTGAGACCACGGCCCCAAAGCAGGTTCTTCATCATCTGTGAGACCCCTTGGAGACCTACAGGGGTAAGGGGAGTTGGTAAGAATGGCAGGGAGCTCTGGGGCACATAGCTCACCAGAACACACGCCAACCTAAACCCCAGGGAATGGCCCCCTGCTCCCAGCCCCTCCCAAAGGCAGGTGATCTGGGGAGAACATCTCAGCCTGGTTGTCCCAGGCCCCACAGCCCAGGTCTAGCCTGCCTTTCCAAGCCCTGCTGACTTCCCCTCTCGTCCTCCTCCGGAAGCTCCTCTGAGCAGGCCTCTCACCTTCTGTACTCCACCCACCATGGGCCCATCCTAGGCTACAGGGAGGAACCAGAACCTTCTAGCCAAATTCTCTGGGTCCCACAGAGGTTTGAAGAGGTGACTCAGGAGGCAATTTGGGAGAAAGGAGAACTCTTCACATGGAGGTGGTCAGAACAGGAAGGAGGGAGAAGAATGGACCAAAGCCAGGCTCTTGTACAAATTAACAAGAGGTCCCTCTTCTTTGGCACCGGCAGTCCCTCACCCCCCACTGTGTAGGGTACAACCTGATGGCCCTGACAGCATGGGCAAAGCTTGGATTTAGAACCCGCAGCCAACCCAGGGAAAGGGGACAAGACAAGGCTGAGAACCCAGTTCTGCCCAGCACCCAGTGGCTCTAGGGCACCCACCTGCCCCTGTCCTTTGTGGGTGATGGGAGCACTTGGGAGTCAGCAGGCTATGGCAGGTGGCTAGGAAGAGAAGGGGAAGGAAGAGTGGAGGAGCCTTCCCAGCCAGGGGAGGGTCACCTGAGAGGACGCACTGAGTAGGTAGATGCAGGGCTGGACAGCAGCCTGGCCACCCACAGACACTCCCAGGGACCTGAAAGGCGGGAGAGCTGGCAAAGGATGGGAGTCAGCTGGGCGCTGGCTACTTGATTCTCCCAGCAACCCGTAATGCGGCCTGGCAAGGGGGGGACTGAGGCACAGAGAGGCAGTGACTGGGAACTGCAGGCCGGAGGATTGGACCCCAGCCCCAGTGTACTGAGGCCTGTGTTCCTGCAATCCATCCCCCAAGGCTGAGATCCAGACTCTGAGCTGGCCCATCCGGGACAGGCTCCATTCCTCTGCAGGGTTGTGGGTGACAAGTCTTCAGGGAGAGTGTGTGCAGTGCCCGATTCCAAGAGGGAGCTTGTCAGAGGGAGCAAGTTCCCTGAGGCAGGCCCAGACTCAGCCCTACCCCAGGGCCGCCTTTCTGTTCTCTAATGTCCCCTCTCAGAGTCTGGGGATGGTTCACTTGCTGCAGAGCATCAACCTCCAGAGACAGGGGCCCTGAGTCTCACAAGAGCCCTTCTGCGGCCGTTTCCTCAAAATCAACCTGCCTGGGTTGGCCAGACATCTGCCATGCACGGGAAGCTGGAATCTGACCCTGGTGGCGTAGGGCCCGGTCTCCATGGCAGCAGAGGATTTATTACTGTGGCCTCCACCCAGCTTGGCGGACTTTCAACTCAAAGCCAGAGGAAAAGGAAATGAGAAGCTGGTTCTGAGAACAGCGGGAGCCCCACGATGGTAAAGTGGGGACCCATGGCCAGCCGGGTGGGGAGGGCCTCTCACAGAACCCTGCCCTGACTGTCTCCCTCTCTCTGCTGCAGGCCAAGTTTCTTTCCCAGGACCAAATTAATGGTAGGTTGGTTTGCTCTTTAGTTAGCAGCTCCCAGCACAATCTAGACCTCTTTATTTTCTCTACTCCTTTTCTGCTCAAGGGAAGGAGGGCCCCAGCCACACCCACGGCAGGGGTCCAGCCGCTGCAGGGATACCCTTGGTGGTGGTGGGGGGGACCTCAAGTGGTGGTGGTGGGACTGCTGGCTTTATGTTTGTCTGGGTGGTTTACAAGCCAGGTCCTGGAGTTCCCGCCAGAGCCAGATGGTCAGATTTGGGGAGGAAAAGGTCAGGGAGGAAGAGAGAGACCATTAACAGACTGAAAGGCAGGAAAAGAAAGGGGCTTTGTGATTGGCAGAGAGAGAGAGCCCAGGTCTGCGCCCTTGGGTAGGATGGTCTCCTGGGCCTCAGTTTCCCCATCGTAAAACAGGGTCAGCCGGGGCCCTTCTGCCTAGTCTGAGCATGAACACTCTCCTCTCTGGGTCCTTCAGTTTCATGTGGCTGGGTTGTTTCCACAAGGCCAAGAGGAGAGGGTTGAGTTACACAGAACTGGGGCCAGACTTGGGCTGCGGGGGCTGATCCGGAGCACTGGGCAGAAGAGGTCTCCCCACGGCGAATGTAGCAGCTGCTCCTGAGGCCGTGCCCCTGAATCTGCCCCAACAGTGACAGCCCTGGGACTGGTAGTCGGCCCCTGTGCATCCCACCCCCAAATCTCTCTGCCGAACTGTCCCATTGTCAGCTAGACCTTCCTGACCGCTAGAGATAAAACGGCAGGCACCCTGGGCCCATGATGCCCTTGCTTCTGTAGAATCTGGACATGGCTCCATGTTAACTGTGATTCTAGAGTTCTGGGTCCCCGAGCTTGGTCTAGAAGGGACGGGTGGGGTTGTGGGCTCCAGGTGGGTACCTAACCACAGACCCCTGTCTTGACTCCTTACCCCTAAACTAGGCCAAGACCAGAAAGAGCACGCCAGGGGGCTTTTAAAGTGCCAGGCCCAGGGCAGGGCCCCTCCTCCCCAGCTCTATAGGTGACACTGAATGGCAGGTCAGGGCTGGAGTCCAGCTCTCAGCCTGTGTCCTCCACCCACGCGTGGACATGAGGCTCGCTGGCTCCCCCTCCTGGGGCCTCTGGAACTCACCAAGGGAAAGAAGATAATTTCTGTTGGTATCCGAGTCTCTGGCACCAAGAAAGCGACCACTAATGTTTAATGAATGAAAGACTAAACAGGGATAGTGGGAAGAACAGGAGCTTTGGAGGCAGCGGGCCTAGAATCCAACCACCTGAGCTTCAGTTTTCTCACCTGTGAGGTAGGAAGAGGGATGCCGCCTCATCTGGCCTCTGTGTGCTAGGGACAAAGAAGCTTGCCAGCATATGAGAGCTACATATTTAGGAATTTCACAAGCCAGTTGTCAGAGCCAGAGACTGTTAAATAACATAGGCTCAAACAATGTGCCAAGCCCTACAGAGAGCTAAGAAGACAGCCCTGCTGCCCCCGGATTTGAAAGAAGTTTCAGCTTAATGAATATAATTTGTACTAGGGCGAGAATTAGTTTAACAGTAGATCGCTTATCAGATTGAATGACAACACAATTTCAATTCATTGGAAAAAGAATTGCCTTCTTTTGTCATGATTTGACAAGTGAAGCTGGCAGGTAACCTCCCTTGTCAAATCATGGTTGAACCCAAACTGTAGGTTAGCAGTGAACCTGAGTATTGGTGAAACTCACTTGTGATAATCAATCAACTAGACTGACTTTTTTAGAGTTGACTCTTTTGCTGTGTGTAAGTCGTGTGTTTCCCATCCTCTGTCGAGTGCGTAGGAAACACGTACATATATGTCAGAGCTGTTGCTAAACGTTCTCCAGCACGTCACTAGCGTTCTCCTAGGCCTTTTCTGGGACTTTTGCATTTTCCAAGAGAAAACCTAAAGGGGACTTTTAATCCAATTCATCTAACCCTGTTCATTCTTTCATTCAACAAATTTTTGAGTCCTTTCCTGGTGCCAGCCCAGCTCCCTGCATTAGAGATAGAGCAATGAACAATAGAAGACCTCTCCCCTCTCAGGGGCCCCAGGGGAGGACAGAAGGAGAGTGAAGGATGGAGTGTGGGGATGGCTGGACAGTGAGGGGGAACCCCAGGGAGAGGGGAGAGGTGCGGAGGGAGTGCTGGGGCCAGCCCTGCCAGGGCTGCTCTCCAGGTGGCCCTGTTCTCTTGTTCCAGTGTAGGAACTCCAAGTTCAGATCTGGCCTTGCAGGTTTTAAAAGGTATATTTGTTTCAGTAGGAAGACAGAATGCACTCGAGCTATCTGTTTGTTAGGAGGTGGGTCTCCATTTGAGCCCTGCTTGCTGATCACATAGGGGATTCAGTGTGCCCATCTGAAGAGCCAGACGATTGTCCCTGCCTTCCAGCTCTGACCAGTTAGAGACAACAGCCAGGAGAGCCAGGGCACATGAGAAACCCAGACAGAAAAGGAATGCAGGGTACGGTGGTGCATGCTGGTTGAAAGGAAAGTGACCACAACACTCAGAGCAACCAAAAGATCTTTATTGCAGCAGTGCAACAAAGAGAAAGGAAAGAAGGAAAGAGAGAGAAAAGAGAAGAGATGAACAGGGAGAGAGCAAGAGCAAGAGAGAGACAGAGAGCGCGCGTAAGAAAGATAAAGAGCAAGAG
This sequence comes from Marmota monax, assembly GCF_021218885.2. Classification (NCBI taxonomy): domain Eukaryota; kingdom Metazoa; phylum Chordata; class Mammalia; order Rodentia; family Sciuridae; genus Marmota; species Marmota monax. The sequence goes on from NW_026694865.1 coordinate 3,519,812, forward strand.
GGAGAGAGAGAGCAAGAGAGAAAGAGCAAGAGAGAGGGGGCCTGGCAGGAGGGAGTTTTTATAGCCCAAATCTAATGGGGCCTCTGGGTCTGCAAGCTGCCTTGTTGGCCCAAGGGGGGGTTAAGTGTTCAGCCTTGAGCAGGACTTGACACAAACAGGTGATAAAGGACTAGATAGAGGGGGATTTGAGTGTGTGGGCTATCTTGCAGCCAACATCTGTTCAGCCTGCCCTGCAGACAACACAGTTCAGCCTGCTCTGCACCCAACACTGGTAATTCCTGCAACTTGGGAGGCTGAGGCAGGAGGATAACAAATTCAAGCCTCAGCAACTTAGCTAGACCCTGTCTCAAAATAAAAAATAAAAGGGAGTGTGGGTGGCTCACTAGTAGCACACCCCTGGGTTCAATCCTCAGTACCACACACACACACACACACACACACAAAAGCAGGGTAGCCGTGAGGACACCAGGAACCACACCAGGAAGAGGACTGAGGGTCTTTATTAAGGAACACAAAGCCACCCTAGGCCTGGGCGACGGGGTTGAGGGATGTACTCTGCCTAGTCTCCACCCCACCCTGCTGTCCCGGGTCGGAGGCAGTGTTGCCTGTTGGACAGAGCTCCACTTCAGGGGTCACGCTGCTTAGGTGAGGTTTGAGGCCACTCTAGGATGGCCTCACACCTGCCCAGCAGGAATAGACAGTGCCCGTCAGAGGGTGAGGATTAAACAAGGGCTGGGGTGATGTGCTCAGCAATGGGAACTGCCCTTGTTATTTCTGTTACTAGTTAGCAAGTCCCTAGTCCAGGCCTCTGAGGATCCACCCAGGTGTGAAGGCAGTAGAGGAACAGATCGTGGAGCCCAGGCTGGAAGGCCAGGGCCAGGGTCCCAGAGCACCTCCAGAGGGCAGCCCACCCTCACCAGAGTCAGGATCCCAGTCTGCCAGCCTGGGACCTTTCCCAAGCTCCTGACTGGCTTTCTTCAGCTTCCAGGGCTTGGGAACCACAGGATAGTCTTGTTGGATTGTGGAATACTGTAACTAGCGCAGCCTGAGCTCTGGCAGCTACTTCATCTTGCTAAGTATCAAGAAAGAAAGGGCCGCGGGGCAGAGTCACCAGCCACCTAGGTTCAGAGCCTGGGGCGCCTCCGGGCAGTTCCCCTTGAAGGCTTTGAAACCAGGCCCAGGCTGTGTCAGAGGGCAAACAGCTTCAGGGGCCAGCAGCCTGGAGGCCCAGGGCTGGGCCAGGCACTCAGAAATGCCCTCAGCTGCCGTGGTAGTAGCAGTAGTAATAATAATAATGATAGTAAATCGTTAAACATGAGAGCCACTTGTTGCCAGGCTCCCTGGAGGGATTTCCTCTGAGTCTGGCTGCCCGGCTGTGGGCGCTAGCCCTCCCTGGGAAGCCCGGGAGGTATTTCAGTTAGCTGTGGGAAGGGAGAGAAAGGGACTGAGGAAGGAAAAGGAGGAGTGAGGCAGGGTTGCCACATAAAATGCTGGACACCCTCTTAAATTTGAACTTCAAATAAACACAAATATTTTCTTAGTGTGAGTATATTCCATGCAAAACTTGGGACATACTTACACTAAAAATTCACCATTTCTCTGAATTCAAATTGAACTTGGAAGTTTTGTGTTTTCCTTTGCTGTATCTGGAAACATTAGTTGGGGATAAGTGTGAGGAGGGGGCCAAAGGAAGGGGAAAAGAAGTGTGAAGGAGGGCTGGGGTGCAGCTAGGACCTGGGTTCCATCCCCAGTACTGCAAAAAAAGGGGGCCCTGGGTCCCAGGGAAGAGGGCAGAGGAGGGGTGGGTGGAGAGTGAGTGAACACAGCTGGTCCTCCCTCCTGCTGTGCAGAATACAAGGAATGCTTCTCCCTGTACGACAAGCAGCAGAGGGGCAAGATAAAAGCCACTGATCTCCTGGTGGCCATGAGGTGCCTGGGAGCCAGCCCGACGCCTGGGGAGGTGCAGCGGCACCTGCAGACCCACGGGATAGGTGAGTGGGCTGAGTGGGCTCCAGGAGGGGCGAGCGGGTGGCGCAGAGGGTGGGGTGTGTAGGGCTCACAGGTTAGAGAGGCAGGGGGCAGTGAACCTCCCAGGAGGCAGCTGGCCAAGTGCACTCTGCCTCATCCTCAAGGCAACGGTGACACCCCACCTTGCAGGGGCCCTGGGTCTGGCCATTCCACCAGGTTTATCACAGACCTAGAGAGCAACAGTGCTGCCGGTGATCCCAATGTTGTTTTTATAGAAAAATGTCCCTTTGGTGAACATCTACCAAACGCTTAGCTCAAATCACCCCAAGAGGGTAGCTGTCCTGATTCTACTCTGCAGGCAAAGATCAAGACTCACAGCCATAGGTAACTTGCCCAAGTACTTAAGCCAATGGTAGAATCAGGATTGGAACTCAGTTCTTTTGATTTCAAAGACTTTCCTGAAAACCATGCATGACTGCTAGGAAACTGGAAGAAAACCCTTTTGAAAAGTGGTTCTCTCTGGTGATAGGATTAAGGCTGGTTTTCATTCCTTTTATTGTTCCCTGTATTTTCAACAATGGGAACAGATAGGTCTCTTATCAGAAACAAGTTTTGTGGTTTCTTTTTTTTTTTTTTTAAGTTTTAGTTATCAATGAACCTTTATTTTATTTATTTCTATGCAGTGCTGAGAATCTAACCCAGTGACTCACATGTGCTAGGCAAGTGCTCTACCACTGAGCTACAACCCCAGCCCCTTTGTGATTTCTTTGGGAGATTTGTTTTTAACTTTATTTTTAAAGTCTGGGGTGTCTATTTACATTGGGAGCTGGATGCCCAGGAAGGAGGGACTGGCCTAGAGGAAGAAGTGGCCAGCTTCCAGCATTTAACTGGAGCCCCCAGGTCACCTCTCAGTCTCTGGTTCTCAGCATCTGTTGGGGCACTAGAGGTCACATTAGCACACCTGCAGCAACGAGCCCTGGGAGCCATCCTGGGGCAGGTTTTGGAGGGCCAGAGCCTGGTGATAGGGCACTCAGTGGTCTCATTTTCAGCTCTGAAGGAGTGGTGGTTTTTGTCTCCTCTAAACAGGAAGTTGTGGTCAGGGGAAGTTCTGACTTCCTGCTGTTGTGGCCAAGCCAGTGTGTGGGCGGAGGCTTCCGGACATGCCTGGAGGGGGCTGCAGGGAGGGAAAGGCACGAGAGCAGGTGGGGAAGGACCTGAGGCTTGAGCTGGGGGTGGGGTACTTATCCCTCCTCAGGGACCTGCTCTGGTGGCAGAAGTGTGTGTGTGGGGGACACATGGACCCAGTTCCTTCCAGTTCAGGGGAGGAGGGAAGCACCAGAGGGAAGGGGAGCAGTTGGTGATGACTGTGACTACACACTACAAACTTCTGTCCCCTGAGGGGGCAAAACGAGGGGATGATAACCATGGTCACCAAGGGTCACTGGGTGGATGAAATGAAGACTATCCAGTCCAGGAGCTGGTCCATGGTGGGAACTCAGTAGTGGCGGCTGTGTCTTCTTCACCATGACCACTGTCACCATTGTGAACCAGGTGGAGCTGGCGGTGACAAGGGTGCAAGGAGGTAGGTTGACTTCCCCAAGAGCCTTTCCCTCCCTGCTCACTCTGCTATTTGGGGGTTTCTTAGACAGAAATGGAGAGCTGGATTTCTCCACTTTCCTGACTATTATGCACACGCAAATAAAACAAGAGGATCCAAAGAAAGAAATTCTTCTGGCCATGTTGATGGCAGACAAGGAGAAAAAAGGGTACATCATGGCATCCGAGCTGCGAGCGAAACTCACGAGACTCGGAGAGAAGCTCACCCAGAAGGAAGGTAATTAATTGCCTGACCAGGCTCCCAACGTCAGCAGAGGGTTAGGGAGTTGGGGGAGTTCACCAAAGTACCATCAATGCCACCATGGTTGTACAGGCTTCTGTAGTTGATATACAGCTGCAAAGCCCAAGAGCAGTCACACTAGCCGGGGACTGGTCTGGGCCCAGTGGTCAGGGTGGAGGGTTAGCCTGGGGAAAGCCCAGCTTGGATCCACTTGGGCAGCAGGATAGTGGGACATCTGCCCCGCCTCATGCTGTGCCTAAGCTCACTGGATCTTCATTTAGTGCACAGGACACCTGGGGAACATGAGTGTCCCTTTACCTGATCAAGAAACTGATGAGGCTGGGCGTGACCACATACGCCTCTAATCCCAGCAGTTCAGGAGGCTGAGGCAGGAGGATCGAGAGTTCAAAGCCAGCCTGAGCAAAAGCAAGTTGCCAAGCAACTCAGTGAGACTCAGTGGCTCAGTAGTCGAATGCCCCTGAGTTCAGTCCCCAGTACACCACTCCACCCCCCCAAAAAAGGAGCTGACAGGGGCTGGGATTGTGGCTCAGCGGTCGAGGGCTTGCCTAGCACGTGGGAGGCCCTGGGTTCGATCCTCAGCACCACATAAAAATAAATAAATAAAACAAAGATATTGTGTCCAGTTACAACAACAAAAAATAAATAAATATTAAAAAAAAAGAAGCTGATAAGTGAGTGGTTGTGGGTCAGCGGAGCTGGGAGCTGGATGGAGGTTGAGTGCTGTCCCCATATCACAGCCAGCTGAACAGGGCTGCAGCGTGCTTTCCAAATGGAAATGCTACTTTGCTACTGACTGGAAGATTTAGAGTTCAAGAAGGGGCCTTTGCAGGGTCAGGTGGAGAATAGACCTTGCCTCACACCTCCCAGCGGCCCGTGTGCCTTCCTGCCTTGGAGCAGGACCAGAGGCCTGGGCCTTGGGCCTTCTGGGAAAGCCCTTTGTACATGGTAATGAAAAACCCCATACTGATCCATCTGTGGGTATTCTTCCTGCCTCTCAGCACTAGTTGGTAGTCCCTGGGTCCTGCCTCAGCTGGCATCCCTGGGAGGCCAGGGTTTCTACTTAGGCAGCTCAATTGTCAGCGACCATCTGGATAGGAAGGCTAGGCTTGGCCACAGTGGGTGTAGGAAAAGGGCTTCAGTAACAACCGACCATCAGCCTTTGGCCAAATCCCAACAAACACTGCAGGGGGTTCGGTTCCCCCTCCTCTCTGGGGACCTCCCATAGGTTCCTTACTCCCTGGAAATGAGGTAGTAACCATCCCTCAGGGCCCTCCAAGAGCTCACATTCTATAAACCCTTCTGCTCAGATTTCATCTGCCTTCACAAAGGCACAGAGCAAAGCATTTAAAAATAGCGCTCGGGCAGGCAGATTCCTCTTCCCCCGCATTCTCAGGCTGGCAGCTATCACAGTCTCATCTTTCATTGTGGCTGTTTTCAAGTGAACAGGGGGAATCGTGGGCTGTCCTCAACCTCCCAGGCTCTGAGGACACTGCTGGCCCTCCATGTGCCAGGTGGAGTGTCAGCAGAGAGAGCAGGGGGTCCTGATTCTGTGGTTAATGATCTCTGGTCAAAGCAACACCATGGCCCCCAAACACACATCTCTTATTTGTTTAACCTGCAAAGAACATTTCAAAGAAAGTGGTGGAGACCAATTTCCTTCCCACTTGCTGTGGGAGAAAGGATGATAACAGAAGTAGGAATCCTTTTTTTTTTTAGTTGTAGTTGGATACAATACCTTTATTTTATTTATTTATTTTTATGTGGTGCTGAGGATTAAACCCAGCGCCTCGCACGTGCTTAGGCGAGCGTTCTACCGCTGAGTCACAACCCAGCCCCAAAGAAGTAGGAATCTCTTATCCTTGGTGATTGAAAAAAAATATTCAGTTTTATTGAAGAGAGGCCACAGTGGAAAAGGATAAACTGAATGGCTCTTCTTGCCAGTGCCTGGGACAAGCTACTATTTTATCTCAGAAGTCTAAAGCCAGAGGGGAGAGATGCAAATGAAGTTTTTAATTTTATTTTTTAAGCAAGGCAGAATTAACAGCAGTTTTGCAAGATTTGAGCCTTACACACTGTTAGATTTATTTTCCCAGGCCCAAAATACATATCTTTTCTTTATTGGTGTAAGGCACGTGCTCTACCCATGAGCTGCACCCCTGCCCTACGCTTTTCTTTAGAGGTGGTGGTAGCAGAAGCGCTTATCACTAGGCCCTCCTGGCATGGAGGTATCTTGGGGAGGAACATTGACATGGAGGAGTGGGGAGGTGAGGGGCAGCTGAAGCCTGGGTGGCTCTGTCCAGAAAGGAGCTGCAGAAAATACCTATGGTGGCGGGCAGAGGGGTGGGTGATAGCAGACAAAATGTCTGGGCCAACTCTCTCTCTAAACCAAGGCTCAGAGGTCTGAGATCTTCTTCACAAGAAAACAAGAGGTGGGGGCTGGGGCTGGGACTCAGGAGCAGAGCACTTGCCTGGCATGTGTGAGGCACTGGGTTCGATTCTTAGCACCACATATAAATAAATGAATAAAAATAAAGGTCCATCAACAACTAACGAAAGAATATAAACACGAGGTGGCTTCAGTGACTGGATTTTCGCCAGGATTCCTGCCCAGCCCCTGGCAAAGCCTGAAAACCAAACCAGTGGATTCCCAGATGGGAGTGGGCAGGTTGTCTTATGTTCTGGTTTACTCCCTGATGTACAAGAAGTTCCCTGGACGCTCAGGGAAGACCTTTGGGGAGCCCCAACCTCCAAAGAAGTGTCTTATAACCCCAAATCCAAACAAAAATTTCATGTGATTTATTGCAGTGGAGGATCTTTTCAAGGAAGCAAATATTGAACCAAATGGCAAAGTGAAGTATGACGAGTTTATCCAGAAGATCACCCTTCCTGTGCAGGACTACTGAATGAGCAGAGTACAAGAGAGGATCCCTGGGTCTGAAAACCTGGACTGGTTGATTTTTTAAAAGGAAAATGTTCCTTTAATTCTAGGGTGATGGCAAACACCGTGCAAAGACAACATTAGCAGGGCATAAGCAGCAATAAGTAATTCCAGCCATGGTATCAGCATGTCTTTAATAAAAAAGATTTGTATTACCAGGTTCGGTGGCACACGCCTGTAATCCCAGTGGCTCAGGAGGCTGAGGCAGGAGGATCGAAAGTTCAAAGCCAGCCTCAGCAAAAGCGGGGAGCTAAGCAACTCAGTGAGACCCTGTGTCTAAATAAAATGTGAAATAGGGCTGGAATGGGGCTCAGTGGTCCTGAGTTCAATCCCTAGTGCCTCCTTTCCCACGAAGATTTGTGTTGATTTCAGTAGCTCTCATGAGTCCAGCCCTTCCTGTTGGTTTAGTCAGGCCTACATTCCAGTCCTGGGTCTGCCACTTACCAGCTCTATGATTTCATCCCTGAGGGCCTTAGGGTTCAGACAAAGCCTGGATCTCTAGTCTTACCTCACTGAGCCCATTGAGGAAGGATGGAGATAGATAGGGCCTTGAAAATGCACACAGCCTGAAGGGCATGTGGAATCCGAGTTCCCATTACAGCGTTTCTCCTGAAGAGGGCAGGCTACCCAGAAGCGCGCTCTGTATTTGGGTGCTGGAACCACTTTCCACATTTTCAAGATAGAGCCAGTGCTAGCTGAGAAATGGCAACAAGCAGAGTGAAAACACACACACACACACACACACACACTCTTCTTGAAGCACCATAGACCCACTCAAATTCTCCTCTCCTTTTCGACAGAGTGACATGGTTCAGGACACTCATTTATCAACAGAGAACAGGGTAGCAACACTCTCAGAATGTTGAGCTGTGCACTGGGCTCTGTTTGCAGGCACAGAAGTTCCAGAAAGTAGGATGATGTGCTCAAGTGACCTAAACTGATCATAATCTTAAGCTGGGACTAACATGGAGGATGTCACTAAGAGGTGTCTTCCGGGTCATGGCCATGGTTGGAAAGATGGCTGGAAACAGTTGTGGGGCAACAGTCCTTCTGGGAGCACTTCCAGCTCAAGTAACTTTGAGTTACACAGTCATGAGTGGCAGGCGGGGCTGCCTGGGACTCAGAGATGTCCATGCATTTGTCAAATTGAGGGCCTAGGGATACTGTTGGCACAGTCCTAAAAAGGGCAGGAGTAACACAGCAGCATGGGTGGGGGACAGACCCCCTAGCAGGAATATTTTTATCTATTTGTTAAAATTAGGCTGTGGCTGAAACATCAGAAAACCAGATTATGAAGGGGGAATGTCTTTTGGAAGGTTATATATGACACTGATCTTTTACTAAAGGTGAGGCACAGGTTAAGTGCAACCATCTCATCCATGTTGCATGGCATCAGACCCAACTGAGGTTCTGAGAAAAGAGGCTATCATTTCCCCAATAGTATAATTGCCAAGGGGAGTTGAGCAGAAATGTCCTAGCTGTAAATAAGTGTTTTTAGGGTACCGGGGAGGCAAGAAATGGCCCAAATACCAACTAAATGAATTTGTGATCATCCAGCTGGGGAGTTGGGACCACCCATTCAGGAGCAGATGTAGGTTTTAAGGGATTTGAGGTTTTTATGACTTGGTGGTTGTCTTTAATAAAACAGAAATAGTCAGGTGCAGTGGCACACTCCTATAATCCCAGCAACTTGGGAGGCTGAGACAGGAGGACCAAAAGTTTGAGGCCAGCCTCAGCAAGAACTTCATCAATTTAGCAAGACCCTATCTCAAAATAAAGAGGGCTGGAGAGAGGGAGAGGGGGCCAGAGAAAAAAAGAGAGGGAGGGAGGGAGAAAGAATACAATACACAATTTCTGGAGCAGCACTCAGGACCCTGGAAGAGGTAAGAGCAAGTCAGGGTACTGAACACTTAAAACTTCATTATCTAAACAGTAAATCCACTTGAAGGCACACTGAAACTTGGCCTCCAAGAAAGATCTGCTATATTTCACTGTTAGGCAAGGGTCCCAAACAAACGCTTCTTTTAAACTCTAGTCACCAACATTAGGAAGCAAAACCAATCTGGAATACCAAATCTAGCCAGGTGATAAATACTGATGGAACAGGAAAAGGAAATTCTGAACTATAATAATAAAGCTCTGTTCTATTTATCACTGGCCAGAATATGGTTTTAAAGCAAGTTCTAGGAATCTCCTTTGCCTAACAGAAACATGAAGTATAGCTTGCCAAAAGCACGCGGTGGGCAGGGTGATCATCAGAACCCCTGCCTCATGGTCCTTATCAAGGGTCGGGGTGGCTGGCAGTCAAGTTCCTATGAAATTACCTCAGCCCCAGGAGAGGCTTTTAGCTCCCTCAGTCCTGGGTTTCATGCTCATTCCTGAAATTCCGATTGGCTTACCTGGCACCTGGTGCTTTTAGAAAAACAGTCACAGTGTTCTCAGCAAACTGCAGGTATTAAACAGATTTAAAACTAAAGAAATGCTGTGGTTCATTACAAAGCTTGCCATATTTCAATAAGAAAGGGAAACGGTGGCCATGTATTAATTACTTACCTCAAAGCAGCTGCAAGCCTATTAGGTGCTCATCATGCTTTGAAATCTCGGGATGAAAGGGGCTTTGGAATCACAAAGCACTGTCACTTTTCTCATTGGGACTGTCCCCTGGTCCACCCAGTAATATTATTTTACAGAAGACAAATTAACTGAAGGCTTTTCTTTTATTACGTCTAAAGAGCTCTACATAAACAGGTAACATTCAATAGGTAAACAATTTTTTTCCAATGCATGTAATAAATATTTTCACTTGGTACTTTTATACAAACTGACATTGGTCTACTATACATTTTTAAAAGCCATTTTACTGGTTTGGCATGCGGTATGGAAATCCTAAGAGAGAAAGTCTTAAGGCAATGAATCACAGATTTAAGTTCATGGAATTTATGGTAACTTTTATATCTGTTTATATACATTTTCCCCTTTGTTAATTAAACAACAGCAGCACACTTTGGGACCACCAGCTAGTCTCCCTCCCTCTTTCTGAAATCTAAGTTTTGTGTTTAATTAAAAAACAGAATTCAACATGTACTTACAAAAAGAAATTCTTACTAAAATAAATGCAAACGTGCTTTAAAAAGTCCTGAAGATCCTGAAAGTTTTATGTACTTGAAATTGTTTTAGAAACAATGCCTTTTCCATATTTATTAATTTACAGCTGGGATATATTTTCAATTTCACACACTTGTTTCAAAGGAAAATCTACCCAAGAAATCACATCTTTCAGAAGCATAAATGAATCTTAAGTCAGTAATGATATAGAATTGTGATACTCTAAATCAATAATAGAAAAAATTTAATGCTCAAAACAGTCAACCAAGTGTGGCATGGTTAAGTATCAGACTTTTTTAAAAAAGAGATGTGTCCAACAATGCCCACATAGCAATTAAAAGCCACTTCAACCCTGCCAAACAGCTATTTTCTGTGTGTATAGAGCTCTCTCCAGATGTGTACACACATGCAGCATTGCACAGAAGCAAGGATATGTGCACCTATCATGAAAGACCAAGGCAAAGGGGCTGTAACAACTGGCTTCAAGATTTGAGAAACTCTATTTGTCCACAGACAGCATAGCAATGTTGGCATGGGTTGGGGAGTGAGTGTGGGCTGAGGCAAAGAGAAAAGTGGCTTAACTTCTTTTAAAAAATTAGGAAAAGGGTGTAGTGCATGACTCAATAATTTTTACAAATCATGAAAGTCTGATTGACTTATAACGAACATGAAACCAACAAGTGATAACTATTACTTAATGGAACATCTTAAAAAGTTAACAACTGAAGGAAACGAACTCTTCAGAGTGGAATGAACTATAAAGACAACTGAATTGTTGGTTCTCCTGTGGGGACATGACCAAAGCCACTGGACAGACATCTATTTCTCCCTATTACCTATTCTTCCCCTAGATTGGTATAATAAAGGGCATGGAGGGAAATTAACCCCTTCCAAAATTGGGCCAAGGAAAGCAGAGGTACGGGTTTTCAACTAGATCATTCAAAGAGTTTATAATTCAGCATCGTACACAAAGTTATTGATCGGAATTTTGAGACCACTAACAACAACAAAAAAAGGAGAGAAAACAGAAACAAAACCCCAAAACAGGAATAAAGAAAACGGAATAAAGAAAACTATTCACTTAACCTATGGTAGTTGAATAGAAATGTTTTCTATTCACAACGTAAAATCAGAAACAGTGCTCTACAATTTTAGTAATTTCTACCCTAATCCAAATTTAGACACAAATTATGATACTATCCAAAATTAGTCTAAATTAATATGGTAATGAAAGTTCTTAAAGTGTTCACTCACCACAACTCCAGATTCATTTAAAAACTTAACTATTTCTTGTTTTAACTGACAATAAATTTTTTTTTATTGCAAATTGTTTTGTGACTATAACTCAGCCATTTATGTGTGGAATACACATGCGTAGGGGAAGACTATGTAACTCACTTGTTACTCACACATACTTGTTTATAAATACATATATACACACACACACACATATACATATCAACACCAACTTTTTTTCAAAATTCAAGTCAACAATTTAGTAAGAGAGATGCTGTAAAAACATATCATTTTTAGATGCCACACAGTCATGTGAACCATTAATTTTATCATACAGCCAAAAGACATAGCCATCTTGAATTCTACCTGGATTGAAGTAGGTCAGAGTTACCAATGCAAGGTTGAAATTGACAAGTTTATACACAAAAGTGGTCCTTCATCAACTCTGAGAATATTAACAGCTGTGATATAAAAACCCAGTCTGGAAAACTGGCAATCATTATCTTTTCTGTTAAACCTGTACTCTCAATCAACTGAAATACATTTTCCATATCTGAGAACATAATACCTTCTCTGATGAGGATTTTGGAACACAAGTAAAACCACTTTTCCTTCCCTTCAACATTTACTTATCTCCTGAAAAACAGTTTTCAATATATTTACATGTTCCACTATTTAGAGCAGATCAGATCCATTCATGAATTAAAAAAAAAAAATGACTTTCCTATGTCATGCTTGTCATTAAAAGATGAAGACAAAATAAACTAGGTAGATAGGTTAAGAACATAAGTACACTCACAGAGAATAAAAATGACTAAGGTTCAAATGTATTTTGAACCTTGTTTATCAAGACAGTAGATTTCTATAGATCCACATGTGTGGTGCATTGCATTTTCCAAACAAAATTTACTTTTAGGGTAATTGACTCATCTATCTTCTTTTTGAGGTGATGTAACCCTTCTGTCAGCTGCACAAAATACCCAGCAGGACTTTCTAAGCTATTATCACTTCCTACTTTGGTATGAAGATCTTACATGAAAACTTGTTACCCTGTGGCCAAAAAAGCAGTTATTCACAGACTTGGCTTAAATACACAACACTGGCAGTCCAGATTTAGAATTGAGAACTAGACTAAAGTGTATTATTCACAGGTCTAGTAAGCCTACTCCTTACCCAGACAGCTTTCTCCAGTATTTCTACAGCATATTCTCAGGGGGGTATAGAGCAAGTCAGAATATATGATGGAGAACATGCAACTGGGATAGTCGATAAAGATACTCACACGTGAGTTCAAGACCTTTAAAGCACTTTAAAAGAAGCAGGCAACTAATATATTAACTGAATGCAAACTCCAGAAGAGAGGGAACAGTAATGACAGAAAAATACATACAGACACACACACACTGAACACACACGCCCATGAGCTATGACCTGAAAATACATAGGGAATGAAAGTGTGACAGATGAGATTTATAACTTAAGGCTGGATAAAATATGCGCGCACACACACACACAAACAGAACCCAAGTCTGTCATTTTTAAAAAATGGTAATCAAACTATCCCCCCAAACCCCTCCCCACAACAAAGCCCACAATTTAAAACTTCATACATGCAATTCCTTTTCTGCTTACTGCAAATAAAATAATGCCATTGAAGTAAAATAAAACCAAAACCATAGGACAGATGATGAAAAATCTTCAGAATCCAGAAAAAAAATGAACTAAAGGTGGCTTGTGGTGCTTTTTTCTTTTCTTTCCTTTTTTTTTTTTTTAAACAAGTGTTTTATCAGGCAGTCTTAGATTTATATACAAAAGTAAAACTGAAAATATAGTTTTGTTCTCTGTACATTTCTTTTAATTTTTTCCCTAAAAAAAGGAAAAAAAAAACACGCTGTACTTTTCTAAACAGAATAAGATAAGACAGAGCACAAAGTTCTCTTCTTTCTGCCAAGTTCATTTAATCTAGGATGGGTAGGAGCAGCAGGGGCAAGGGATCAGTCCAATGAGATAATGTCTGGTATGATGCCAAAGATGGACGCTGTGTCCGTGCTGCTCCTGTTTGTGACAGTGTGGCTATGGCTCTCCCTCAGGCTGTTGGAAGACACAAGGCTGCTGTTGCTGCCACTACTGCTTCCATTGGTGGTTGGCAGGGAAGTGCTGCCTCCTGCACTTAACTGATCGAGGAACATCTGTGAGGAGGTATATGGGAAAAATCTCGACGAGTGCAGGAGGTCTTGATCATCTGAGACTGCTGCTGCTGCAGCGGCAAGCAGGGAGGTGCTGTAATGCTAGGGAGGAGACCAAAGACAAAACACGCTCGTTATACTTATAAAGTAGACATCTTCTCTCAGCAAAACAACGAACCATATCCTTAGTATCTGTTTCTGAAACATAACATTTGCAAAATCAAATGGCTTTATGTAAAATAACTGGATCATTGGTCTTGAGAGACATTTTTGTATCTGAAACTGGCAAAGTTACTTGATTGCTTTTGCTTTAATCTGTACTGCAAGAGAGTCTCAAGATTCTATTCCCAATATGTTTAGAAGCAGCAGGAAAGTGGACAGTTTACCCTCTGCTCTTGAGATACAATCATGCATCGCCTAAGGACAGGAATCCATTCTAAGAACCATGACACTAGGTGATTTCATCATTGTGCGAAAAATCATTTGGAGCACACTTACACAAACCTAGTTGCCAGAGCTTAGTACTTGTAGGTAACTGGAACACAATGGTCTTTGTATACTTGTATGTATCTAAACACAGCAAAGGCACAGTAAAAACACAGAAGATGTAAAATGGTACACCTGCATAGGGTATTATGAATGGAGTGTGCAAGACTAGACATTGCTCCAGGTCAGTGAGTGAGTGGCAAGTGGATATGAAGGTCAAGGGCACTATAACTGAAGATTAGAAATATTATAGTTAGGCTACACTAAGTTTATTAAAAAAAAACTTTTTTCTTCAATAATAAATAAACCTTAATGTACTATAACTTTTTTACTTTGTAAGTTTTTACACTTTTGAAAAATATACACCCTTTTCCTTTTTTGGTACTGAAGATTGAACCCAGGGCCTCACACATGCTAGGCAAGTGCTTCAACACAGAGCTTCATTCCCAGCCATTATATTTTGAGACAGGGTCCTGCTAAGGTGCCCAGGCCTCAAACTTGCAGTCTTCCTACCTCACCCTCCCAAGTAATGGGATTACGGGTGCATGCCACTGAACCTGGCTTTTTTTTTTTTTTTTTAAACTGATTCTTTGTAACGATACTTAGCTTAAAACATAAACACACTGAATAGTTATACAAAAATATTTTCTTTCTTTATATCCTTATTCTATAAGCTTTAAAAATTTTTACCTTTTTGCATATTTAATTGTTTTGTTAAAAACCAAGACACAAAAACACACATTAGCTTGGGCTTACATAGGGTCATCATTACCACTGTCTTCTACCTCTACATTCTGTCCCCACTGAAAGGTCTTCAGGGAAAATGACAAGCATAAAGCTGTCATCTTCTGTAACAATATTGTCTTCTGTAGTTTCTTGTGAGCTCTTCCTGAGGAGGTGGCATTGTCCACAATGAATTGCTTTGTTTGTTTTCCTTTTTCATTATAGATTTGTTTATAAGCAGATAATGCACCACAGACATTCCTCTCTCTTAATAAAAACCTTCTGATGTTGGGTTTCATGTTTTCAAAAAATTTAAGGCCCTTGTTAAGGTCTGCAAAATCTTCCATACCCTTTACTTTGAATTTTCTTAGGGATTCTTCTTTTTCTTTTCCCACAATTTCCTTTTCTTTTGCTTCTTCTTCAGCTATGCATTCCTGTTCCAATTTCCACAACTTCTGAATAGTCAATTCCTCAGGAGTCACCTCTAGGAGTTCCTCAGTGTCATCCTCTTCCACACACAACCATCTCCACCACAACCTGTTGATTTTTGCAACTTCCTCATCCTTGGCAAATCCTTTGAAGTCATGGACAAACCTCCTGAGTGTCTTCTTTTAGATGTTATTCATACACTCCTTGGTGACCTCAGCCCAAACCATGTTTTTCATTCATAAATGCAATCCTTCCAGAACTACATCAGCATCTTCTGCATCCTCCTCAGCTGCAGCCCTAGTCTGAGCAGAGGACCTCCTTAGGTAATAGGCCTTGAAAGCCGCTGTAACTCCTTGATCCATTGGTTGGATCAAAGAAGTGGTGTTTGGAGGGAGAAACACCATTCTGATACTAAGATACAGATCATTAATAGAGAGGTATTATAAACAATATAATGTGGAAGTATTATAAACAACAAGCAAAACTTGAAAGGTATGTTATAGTACTTCACTGCACTGGCACAACAATTCAGGAAGGCATCTTGGGAGAGAAGTGACTTCTTATGGCTCCTGTAGAACACTGCAATGGGTGCTTTCAAGTCTTATTGTCTTCAATGAAGCAGATCCTTTAATAGCTTCCCCCTCACTTTGTTCTTGTCTTTCAAGTTCAGAGCTACGGTGGAATGGGACATGCCCGACTGGCAAGCAATAACCATCACTAATGTTCCACAATTATAGTCCTTAATCACTTTGTATGTGTGTATGTGTGGTGTTGAGTATTAATCTTGAACACACTAGACAAGTGTTTTACCACTGAACTATACTCCTAGCTCCCTAATGACTTTTAATTTTGATTCCAGGACATCACTTGATGCCCTCTGACTGGCAACACCAGCAGTGAATTTTGTATGGTTAGGGGCCAGAATGAACAAAGGAACACAAGAGAAAATGATGCAATCAAGAGATGCAGTAAATGAGGCATACGAGGCTGCTGCCATTTATCATGTGTTATCATTATCAAGTATTATGCACTTTACATAATTGTATGTGCTACACTTTTATACCACTAGCAGCAGAGATTTGTCTATACCAGAATCATCACAAACATGAATAATGTGTTGTGCTATGACATAACAATGGCTACAATGTCATGAAGCAATAGGAATTTTTCAGCTCCACTGTAATCTCATAAGATCACTGTCATACATGTAGTTTGTCCTTGATCAAAACATTGCGGTGCATGACTGTATTTGGCCAAGAAATCTATCAGCCAATATGAACTTCCCTGTTTCTTTAACCAACAAACCAACACTGTTCTTATTACCTGCTCAGACAATACTGAAACCAGGAACTTTTATTTAAATTACTAATGCCATAGCAATAATTTATTTTCCAAGATAAATTATTATTTCTCCTGGCTACATTTTATACTTCTGAATATACAATTAAAATAACAGTAATTTCGTTTTCATATAACATACCTGATTGTCTCCTGATAAGAAAGGAAAGAAATCTAATCCTGTGGGAGAAAAAATTATTTTAGTTTTGGAAAAAAAAAAAAAAAACCCAAAATAAAAAGAAAACAAAAAACAAAAACAAAAAACCCTTCCCAAATGCCCCAATACTCCAAAAACAAATAGAAATCTTAATTCTGTCACTTAGAATTTTATCTAAACATGAAGAGTTACGCTGAATGTTTTCTCTCTCCCATCTCTAAATTATGAAGGTTTAAGTCCAAGTCTTAGCAATGATTTGCTTTCCCTGTCACTCCATTTGAGGGACATGGACCATCACTAACTTATTAAATCTAACACTGATCCCTTGCTCTGATTCCCCTTAAATAACCAACCTTTCAATCTACTCTAACTTTCCACAAGTACCTCAGGAGGAATGGGATTATTTTGGCCCTGATTTTATAGATGAGAAGGTTGAAATTTGAAACAGGTCAAGCAAATTGTAACACAGATTTTCCTTCTCTTTCCCAAATTCACTCATTTACTATCACATGTACATTCCAGGACCAACTCTGCAGTGGCATGAGGGGAAAGAAAGACTTGAGAGGGAGTGTGCCTGAGGGCTGGAGTAGTGTACATTCAAGGCCCAGCCCTGATCCCTGATTGTTGGGATTCACTGCAAATTGACCCCATCCATCACATTCTTGCCTACATCGCCCAATGTGTAATGTGAAAAGCAAGTAATTAACACAAATGAAATGCTTCATTATATATAAACTAGTGGAAAAGGTCAACAAGCAGATGTAGATAAAAATATGACAGAAAGTACTCTGGGGATCACTGTCTATACTAGAACAGATTATAATATGGTGATCTACAAAATGTGTAGCACCATGGTTAGTGTCATCTATGTGGTAAAATGGTATGGAAAGATACTTAGCAAGCTGTTAAGAACAGCTATTACTTCTGGAGAGTGGGCTTGGGAGAAGGGTAGAGAGAAAATTTCACTGTATATTTCTATATTGAATTTTGTACAAAGAGCGTATATGGCTTTTTGTAATACAAGAAAAATGTTTTTAATATGTTATTAAATTACAGATACATGAAAACAAGCTGCAATTCTTTGATAATGTAAATGATTATTATGAACTCAAAATACTGTACACAAATAAGTAAACTAACATTTCAAACTGCTTTTGAAAAGAAGGATCAGGTTCAGGAGAACCAAAATTAAGACTTTCAAAATATCTCAATTCAGCACTATCTAAAAGACAATTGCATGGTTACACATAATCCCTACTCATTATGACTAGAATCAGGGAACAAAATGTAATGCCCATCGATATCAAAATACAAAGTCACAAGTTTGAAGTTGTTAAAAAACAACTTGTAAAATATTTTGAAGCTCATAAAACCTAGTCATCATTGCACTAGTTAAACACTGATAGCGAAACACTGGCTACCGATGATGGAACCATCAAGGAAATCCGTCAGTTTTTATAACCACAGTACATTATTTCTCTCAATTCCCTGAGTCCAAGACCCTATTCTCACAATCTTCCAATTCTTCCTTAGACTACATAGATCAAAGACATTCATGTGATAATACAGAAAAACCAGTGACTCACCTTGTAAGTCATAAGGCATGGGTGTCATGTGAAAAGGATGCCTGTAGTCTTGGATGAGGGAGGGGTTAATGTAGCTTGTGTCTACAGCAGGAAGGCTGGGGGTGCGGGATACTGGAGATGCTTGATGTGGAAGACTTAAAATGCTGTAAGAAGGAAATGTTTACATAATTTTCACAAGTCAGTTTAATTTTTAAGTTTTACAAAGAAATGGCTGCAAATCAGTGTGCCCTAGCTTTTATGCTGGAAATAAAACAAGCAAGCAACATATAGATGATCCAAAATTATTAAGAAATAGTTTGTATGGAATAATAGCATTTTGCAGAGGTTATAGGGAGAACCAAGTGGAGCAATGGTATCCAACATTCACAAACCAACACTGTCTTTGGAATATCATCACATTCTCAGAGGGCAGGGAAAAGCACAACTAAGCCACTGAAATAGTACACAAGTGAGAGGTATTTACAACAGAGAAAATCCTGAAACCTTTCAAAATAAGTGCTAGAGGACTGGCTAGTGAGAAGCATAGGTATATTCTAGCAAAGAAAACAAGACTAGGAGAAATCTGAGGAATCTGAACTGTTAGGAACAAACAGCTGGACCCCAAATTTTAAGCCTGATAAGAATGAAAACTGGGTAGTTTATCTTGGCATCCCTAATGCCCAGCAAGTCATCAGCACATTGTTTGCATAAAAGACCTGCTGAAGCCAATGATGGTAGCAACACCAGGCAAGGTCACGCTCTAAAATTAACAGGGCTGGGGATGTGGTTAGGTGGTAGAGTGCTTGCCTAGCATACGTTAGGCCTTTGGGTTCAATGTCCAGAACCACAAAAACGAAATAAACAAACAACCAGAAAGCAGTGGAGAGTTTTTAAAGGGAGAAGAGTAAGACTGAAGAAAGAAAAAAAGGGCTCAAGAAAAAAAAAAAAAAGTGAAATATATTTAAAGAGCTGGAAAATTAAATCATTTTCTTTCTTTACCCAAAATTAAGAAATAGAAGAAAAGAGAGAAAAGGGTGATAAAAAAGGAATATATAGCTGATTTTCAGTCCTGAAAATAAGTAAAATAAATAAATAAATAAAGGTCATATGTTAATCTGTTCTATAAGAAGCTAATAAACATATAAGATGGGAGAAAATAACGAAGAATGAAGGAATAAAACAACTATCTTTCACTTTTGATATTTCATATAAAGTACCTGGGATGAAGGGATGCAATTTTAATGGTACAGAATAATCCAAAAGACACCAAAGCTGGACTTCCCAGGAAAGAGTTCTAGTTATGAAAATATCTACCACATTTTTATGAATGGAATAGGAAGCATAAAACACTTATCTACCTCATGAAAGTGTTCCATCTAATGGAAACTTAAACCTCTTACATCTACAAAAAGTACCATGTTCCATTAGCTGTGTCCTCTGACAATGCCTACAAGAGTACAAGAGAGAAAAAAGCAGTTGAAATGCTAGTCTTTGCAAACATATTGGTATACTAAATTGTATAAGAAATTTCTTCATGAACCAAACAGTTGTTGAAGACAACAAAATATTTTACATTTTAGTGAGGTTTGCCTCTTTCTAATTCCTGAAAGAAAAAGTGCTTTTTCTTTCAATTCTGTGATAATATTTTGAAATACATTTCTACCTTTACATTGCACAGTAACAAATATGCTGTGCTTAGGTTTCTAGTTATGGGCTACCCTTTATTGGAAATGGTATAAGTATCGGCTATGGGGTTATTCTCCTAAAGATATAAATTTTAGATTCTTGTTTTTATCTGGAAATAGAGAAAGGTCTGGTGTTTGCAATACTGTATCTGGGTTCAATTAGTCTCTGGGAAACTCAGGAAGCAGTCAATGCATCTAATGTAATTTCCCAAACATAATAAACAGAGCTATTTTTTTAAAAAAACAGCAAAGTAAATATCCAAAGGAAAAACATTAGATTTCTAAACAATTATGTTTTTCTTAAAGAAACAATGTATAGTCAGAAAGTAAAGCTACTGCATAGTTTACAGGTATACAAAACTTATTAATATTCTAAAGAGTAGAAAATAATGATACAATTAAACAAAAATAATTTATATATTGGAGAGTTTTATAAAATATTTTAATGCTACAATTATGGCATTAAAACAGAAATCATATGTCAATACAGATGTCCCTCCGTATCTAGGGGACTAGTTCTAGGACCTCCTACAGCCTACAGATAAAAAATCCAAGAATGCTTAAGAACCTTATTAAAAAAAAAAAAAAAAAAAAGGTCTTTTTTTTTTTTTTTTTGCATATAACCTAAACATACCCTCCTGAAGATGTTAAATCATCTCTAGATTACTCATAATATCTAACACAATGTAAATAGCTGTTGGGAATGAAAAAGGAAGAAGTTCTGTGTGTTTGGTACAAATACAGCTTTTTCCCCAAAAATTTCAATTTGAGATTGGTGGAATTCATGGACATGGAACCTGAGGATATGGACCAACTACATATTTGGTCAGACTGTGGATTGATATTTTTAAAATATCTTGAGACTCCAATCACAGAAATGCTTGCTGTTTGGTCTGGTGGCAATTTTATAAAATTTTCTTCTTGAACTTTGAAATCTTAACAACGATAACCATTTATGGAAGTTCATTCGCTCTCTTGCATTCTCTCTTCAGGTGCTATTGTTTCTTAGAAAATTTTCTGAAGAGTTCCTATTCAATTACAAAATGCCACATATTTTTCTTGATATACTCCTCTAAAAGGAACGTATTGATTTCAAGATTCACTATTGGTGTGCTTACAATTATGTCTCGGCAACACATGAAATTTTTTTGCCAAGAATCATCTATGTGCTTACGGGACTAACAGCCGTTTAAAAGTACAGCTAGAGTTTGCTACTTGTTTTACTATCCCTTAGAAATGTTACCCTCTTTTTTTTTTTTTAAACAGTCTTCTTCTTCTTTTTAAAAAAATAATTTTAAATACCTTTATTTACTTATCTTTACGTGGTGCTGAGGATTGAACCCAGGGCCTCACACATGCTAGGCGAGTGCTCTACCACGGAGCCACAACCCCAGCCCTAAATGTTACCCTCTTTTAGGTTAGGACTGTACTTACTCATTTTATTATCATCCATGACCAGAAAGAGGGTGTTTTACATAGGTAAATAACAGTGTTTCATGAACTGAACTGAAGTATAACTAAGGTTCATTATTACTAATGTGACTAACGGGAAATATGGCAAACAAGTCTGCAAAACAGAAAATACTGTGTACTCAAACCTAAGTCATCCTTAACTTCTTTCCTTGCTAGCCTCATAAAAACATTCAATTTGGGGTTAATTTTACAGCATATATTTTCTTGTTTTTAGCAAATGTGCACTATCAGAAGAAGCTGGGAACTACAAATATATTTTCTCAGTCCCTACTCCTGACTCAGACATGGGAGCATATTTTGATAAATTCTCAATGATTCTGATGTACACCAATGTTTAGAGCATTTAAATACTAGAAAAATCATCTTTTATTATGATAAATTCTATACTCAAGTGACCCTTTTAACGTTAATCCCTTAAGAATATCACACACCTGGGGAAAATTAAAGCTAAGGGTGTTTTTGGTGTGTGCGGGGAGGGGTAATGAGGATTGAATGAAGGGTATTCTACTACTGAGTTACACCCCCATCTATCTTTTTTTTTTTTTTTTTTAATTACTTTTAACTTCTTGAGACATGGTTTTACTAAGTTGCCAAGGCTGGCCTCAGACTTGTGATCCTCCTGCCTTAGCTTTCTAAATTGCTGGGATTACAAGTATGCAACACTGTGTCTGGTTTCAGCCTCAGTTCTATAATCAAGCATTATCATTGTATTTGGTAGGTCTTTAATCCCTATTAACTTTCACAATGATTGTATTTTAAAGTCTCAGCACTTACCCTTTATTATTTAGTGGTGATGTGGGAGACAGGGAAGGACAGGTCCTCTTGGCAGATGGCTCTTCCTCCTCTTCATCAGAGGAACTGTCTATGGTTAAATCAATCACCTCTACTTTCTTGTTTTTATTGGAGGACTGGTTGTGAGAAGTTACCTGATGTTCCAATGTGGAGCTCAAGCATCCTGCATGGGAATGATGAAATACAAGGCAAAGAAGACCTATGACATCTCATTTCTTTCCTCAGTGTCCCTATGGTTTAATATATCAATATATACTGACTACATTGTTGGGGTCAGAAAGCAGAAAACCAACAGAGGCTCTTGAAGTTTAAAACTACTATTTATTATTTGGGTTTTCTAAAGGATTATTTTGAAAAACCAGTTCTAAAAGAGAAGAAACATTCGAACGATTTATATAAAATATTTTGTGGTACTAGGAACTGAATCCAGGGGCAATTTACCATTGAGCTACATCCCCAGCCCTTTATTATTATTATTTATTAAAAATTTTGAGAGAGGGTCTTGTTAAGTTGCTAAGTCTGGCCTCAAAGTTGGGATTCTCTTGCCTCAGCCTCCTGAGCTGCTGGGATTACAAGTATGTGCCATAGTGCCTAGCTTCAAACTATATGTATTACATGTTTAGCTATATAGTACCTGACATTCTTAGGAAGTATTAACATTAATAACTCATAACCTCCTTCCAGCAAAAACATTAATAGTATATTTTTGTTTCATTTGGGTGTATACATACAGATATATTTGTGTATATATATATATATATATATATATACACACACAAATGAAAAAGGAATGTTTACTACTCTATTAGAAGTCTTAAAAAATTTTAAAGGATTCTATTTCACAAGTTTGACTTTACAAATGGCTTATTAGATTAAATTACTTTAAGGGCTGGGGATATAGCTCAGTTGGTAGAGTGCTTGTCTTGCATGCATAAGGCCCTGGGTTCAATCCCCAGCACCATACATACACACACACACACACACACACAAAGATTACATTACTTTGAAATCTAATATCAGAAAAATTTTAAAGGAATTCATCCACTTCTGAACATTAAATCAATTTAGTAATTATTGAGCTATCCCTAAAATGCTCAGGGTTTTAAAAAATGTATTCATTTTAACATTGAACACCATGGTTTATAGCAGCAAGGAAACTACCCTTCCCTTGTGAATAACTACCACTCACCATCAACTCCATTGTATGAGGCAGAAACTTCCTGTACTTCCTTTTTCGATCTCATTGGTGCCCAAGAGCCATCCTCTTTAAACTGTATTTCATCACAGTCTGTACAGTACTTTAGGATTTCCATAAACAAGCTATAAAAAACAGTTTGTCCTTAGGATAACACATTCAATTGAAGATAGATTTGAAATATTACTGTTCTAATATTCAGAATGTCTATATTTATACAAGTATAAATGAGGAAAAAGAAAATAGAACAGGTAAATTATATTTGTTTTCAAAATATAATGCTGAATAAAAAAATAGCTATCTGAATTGTGGTATATTTATATAAGGATATATCATGTAACCATAAAAAATTACATTGTCAAAGATTATTAATAACATGGATTAAAAAGTGAAAAAAGGCCAAGAAAAAATTTACATTTTATAAACAAAATTCTGTAAAGTAGTATATCTTTTAACACATTCCAAATCGCCTACAATAGGCATGTATTACTTGATAAACCAAAGCAATACATATAAAAATATGTAACTGAATATTGTCCTTAATAATATATGTGGACATTTAAAATGATATTTACAGGGAATGTACAAAATTAATCATGATCAAATTCTTAGGTTACAATGCTAAATTATTAATAGCATATAATCACAATTATGTAAAAACAAACCAGAAAATTATATACCAAAAAAAAGTTTTTGATTTCTTGTGTTTTTCAATTTTTCTTTAAAAGAGAGAGAGAGAGAGAGAGAGAGTGAGTGTGTGTGTGTGTGTGTGTCTCCTTTATTACAAGAAAGGGGAACCTAAAACTATACAACATATAGAGTTGGTAAAATATTACGATTCAACTCATATTTACTAGTTATTGATCATTGCCAATTCTGACAAATTAAACATAAAACATTTATGTTACATATTTTTTCCAATGACTAACACCTTCTAAATTACAACTGCATTGATAAATATATTCCATTTCTATTATCACCTTTAGACTCCTGTGTTTTCTTAAATACTATAAATAAGCTGTTTCAAGTTTTGCTGGAGAGTACAGAAAATATTTGTTTTAAAGGAAGCTGTACAATCATACTAAGATGTCCGATACAACAGACAAAAACAGGAGTGTTAAAGAAAATTATTATTGTGATGCAATAGGTGGACAAGACAAAAAAGAAAACTGAAAGAAGGAAAAGACAAGAACAGAAATACAAATAGAAAAACAAAGGAAGTTGTTATTTGGGGTGTTGATCAGTTGTAGGAGCCTTTACAGCGGGAGAATAGGTATGATGGACCATGATTGAAGTTCGAAGTTCGACCTAATCTCCAGAAACAGGCTTTTGTACTAAAAAGCACAGTTTTCGATGAGCTTGAGTGTGCCAGAATTTCACAATTCTTTCATGCTTTCTCCAATATGGTCTGCATGTTCTGGAGATAGATGAGCTCATGTTAGGAAAAGGTATATGCATTCCCTGCTTAGAACCACAGGTGCTTTAAATGGTAAACATCAGGAGGCACTGACAAGTATGTGTTTTCAAAACAAGCAGACATCAAGTTAAAAATACTTAATTAAAATACTGATCTCTAAAATCATGGGTATTCTACAAACTTATAACTTAGAAAACACTACTTTCAGAATTTTAGATTTTTTTATCCCAAACTGACAAGTAATGAATCTAGGTAACAGATGATTATTTCAAGGTACCAAAAAACCCCTTAAAAGTGACATACCCATCAATGATGAGGTGTTCATATGGAGCCTTCTTATCACAGACAGGACAAACCCAGGTTGGTTTTTTCTCATTCATTTGAATATAAAGAGTTGCATCAAAACATTGCAGATGAGAACATGTAAGGGCTCGACATGGAATTGTTAGCCTCATTTTACCAAGCTTTAAGAGAGAAGAAAAAGTATTAGACAACTGTTGTTCAAAATTTAAGCTCTAATTAAAAAATTTTCTAAAACAAACTGTATTTGTGTTCTGACCTAAAGCATACTGTGTTTATTTTGTTTTTTGTGCCAGGAATTGAACCCAGGGGCACTTAGACACTGAGCCACATCCCCAGCCCCTTTTTATAAATTTTAATTAGTGACAGGGTCTCACTGAGTTGCTTGGGCCCGCACTAAGTTGCTGAGGCTGGCTTTGAACTTGCCACCCTGCTGCCTCAGCCTCCCAAGCCGCTGGCTTTATTTATTTTTTATCGAGGTAAAAGAACATTAATAACCACATTTTCTGTGAAACTTATCTGCAGGTCAAAAAATTACAATTTCTTTGAATACCAAATACAATGACTAAGGAAACTACAACAAATTTTGTTGCTGTTGTATTATTACTGAATTTGTTGGATCTCACTAAATTGCCCAAGCTGGACTCAAATTTGTGAACCTACTGCCTCAGGCTTCTCAGTAGCTGGGATTATGGGATTGGACACCACACACATCTCAAATTCTTAAAGCAATCCCTAATTTAAGAAAAAGTTAACCACATAACTAGGGGTTAGAAAAAGGAAAAAAGAATGTGTTATTAGATACTGCATGTCACCATATGATGTAATTAGATGCAATATTTACTATCAACCTCAACTCTGAATGAGAGTACTTCAAAGGACAAAACTCAAATCAGTATCACCCACTCTCCTCCATGGCAACTCTGAGGAGGAAGTTATGTGTGTATTCTGTATTTCTCCCTTCAGTGAGCATATTACCAGCAATTCAGATGTGTCTCCAGCACCTCCAGCAGGTTAGGAGACTTTTCTTCCTGCCCTGCAACTGTTGCCTGAGTTCATAGGCTGAATCTATGCCATGTACAAAGAAATCTACTTCATCTGTTCCTGAGCTGCTAGCTGTAGAGATGTGGTCCAGAAACCTGTACAGAGAGCTGGCATATCACAACTTTCTTCACTGGAGGCCACCTTGTAGCACTTGGGGTCCACAAAGCCCACAATGACCACACAGTATAGAAGTTATCTTCTTTCACTGATAACATTATTTGCCAAGTAACTAGAAAAGATTTTCCATATATTTGTGAGCTTGAAAATATAAAGGCTTGAGAATAAATGAGGAATATGAGTTATTCCTGGCTTAGAAAAATTTCAGGAAAATGTGCAATTTCCTAGTCTACCAAGGAAATTAACTGTCATTTGGGGCACTAACTATTGTTCTGGTACTAATGATTTACTGGGCCTCTAGGAAAGGCACTTAACCTTTCTGGGCCTCCTCCTCTATCTCTAAAGTAACACTGTTTCCTCCTTACTTCAAATGGATGTAGTGATGAAGGACTAAAAAGGGCCTTTGAACAAGCTATAAACTTATGACACAGGAGTAATACCAGTTACACAGTATTAGGAGTATACAAGTAGCTGTGCTTCCCTGAGAGAACCTCCAATCTAGCTCACAAATGCCTTGCTTCAAAGAAACATAAAATAAGCACTATGTGATAATTCTCATATTCCTGATTTTTTAAAAGTCACTAAACTTTAAATATTTATCTGATAAATAGGCACCTGTTTTCTCAAACTTGATATAAGGGGAGATGCTGAGGTTTGACTACCTTCACCTTGTGATTACAGATTTCCTTTTTCCCTTTATAGAACACCGAATATTTGCATTGTTTGCAAATAAAAAATTTTGTAAACAATTTCCATATGTTTTCTTGTGCCATTTACCTTACTCCCAATAGTGCTACACTACAACTGATGCTATTCCAAGAGAAAACACTCTAGATAAAAGTCCTAACCAGCTTTTCTCAAAAGGAGCCTAGGGCCAGGCTTGGTGGCACACACCTGTAATTCCGGCTACTCAGGTGGTTGAAGCAGGAGGATGTCAAAGCTGAGGCCAGTCTGGGCAGTTTAGTGAGATGGTATCTTTAAAAAAAAAAAAAAAAAAAAAGTGTGTGTGGGGAGAGTCGGCAATGTAGCTCAGTGGTAAAGCACTGGCTCAATCCCCAGTACCGTGCACATATACATGTGCACGTTCACACACAGTCTAGAAATATCAGTATTTTTTTCTTACAATAAGAAAGCTATTAAGGAAAACTTTCCACCTTTTTCGGAATAATAAATACTTCATAAATAAATGTTCAGAGTTTTTGTTTCTTTGTTTTCCTTCTATCAACTGTGTCATTTATATTTGAGATTACAGGTCTGGTTAAGGTCCCCCAAAATAGGTGATTTGTCCAGCTCTATTGCTAATAAATCAGAACCAAAATATTCTCAAAGAGCAAAAACATTTTTATTTATTTTCATTGCCTTTAGTACACCAAAAAGGGAAGCTCATTTATTTGGGGCTCTGCATATCACAACAAGGGCCATTCAAATGAATAGTGAGCCACAGATTTCCATACTTCAAAGGGAACAAATCACCATTTTTATTCTATAAATCTGAATTATAAATGAGTTGTCTTTGCTGTTTTATTTTTGGGTAAAAACATCTAAAACATATGGCCTTACAGTTCTTGAACAACTGTAAAGAGATTATCCCTTTAACTAAATAGAAACTCATGAAAGTATAATAATTACAGACTATATATATAGTTCTTTTTTCTATAATCTGAATTTTTAAAAAACTACTAAAGCTTTTGGAACTAAAGAGAGAAGAGTGGGGGCATATAGGAAGAAAAATTAAAAGCTGGCCCACTAAATTATCATTAACATTCTCTAATAATATGGGAAAAGAACGTGAATTATAAAATTCCCAAGTAATTCCACAAATAAAACTTCCAAGGTTTATACTGGAGTGCTTTATATGAATAAGTGATTTATGTAAGTGTTAAATGTTATAAATATCACATATATTAGCATAACTGTAAATACTTTTAAAGTGAGAATGCAGAAAAACAAGACTTTCTCCAGGGATTTAAATGGAAAATAAAAATTACCTTCTTTTTTAAATTTATCTATTCTCTAAAGCACTCCAGTATAAACCTTGGAAGTTTTATTTGTGGAATTACTTGGGAATTTTTTATAGTTCATGTTCTTTTCCCATATTACTAGAGAATGTTAATGATAATTTAGTGGGCCAGCTTTACAATGCAATGAGGTGGCAAGGAACTATGGAAGCAGGAATGGATGAATCAGGATTTGGAGAAAAGAGAAGAGAATAAATATATAGGTAAAGATGTATATAAAATCTTCAAAACTTTCATTTTCCCATCTCTACTCCTCTCGTCTGTGAATCAATTTTTTACTTTTTCTTTAAATATTTATTTTTAGTTGTAGCCGGACACAATACCTTTCTTTTTATTTACTTACTTATATGTGGTGCTGAGGATCGAACCCAGGGCCTCCCACTTGCTAGGCCAGAGCTCTACTGCTTAGCTACAACCCCAGCCCTCAATTTTCTAAATGTTAAAAAAAATACTAGTTTCCTTTACAACATAGATTGCTACAACATTTATATTGTTATTTAATTATATAATTTTAAACAATAATATTAAAAACTTGGAGGCAATATAGCTTTCCTAAGACTGGTTATTAAGAGGAATAAGAAGAAAAGTTATAGAAAGAAGAATATACTCAAGATGATTGGTGTTTTTTGTTTGTTTACTGAACCAGAGGTGCTACCACTGAGCTACATTCCCAGCCCTTTTTAATTTTGAGACAGGGTCTTGCTAAACTGCTGAGGCTGGCCTTGAACTTGTAGTCCTCCTGTCTTGGCCTCCACTGGGATTACAGGTGTGCACCAAGAATTTGACAGCTTTTACTATCTTCATTGTATTTTTCTTCCTCTGTACTATTATGTGCTAATCACATTTCTGATCTTTAAAAACGATCACAACTTTAAATACACCTATTTTCTCAAACTTGATATCAGGGGAGAGGCTGAGTTTCAAATATCTTCATCTTGTGATTACTAACTTTCCCTTTTTAGAATATGATGGATATTTGCAAATAAACTTACAAAAGTTTATAACAAGGAGGAATTCCCTTAGCAATTTACCCTCCCTCCAAAAGGTTTTTTTTTTTTTTTTAAAAAAAAGCTATGTACAGTATCATAAACTAATTCATGAGCTAATGACTTTTTTATATTGTTTAAGCTTTTATAAATCATAAAAGACTGAGACATAGGACAAATATCATTTAATTTCTCTTTAAGTTCTTTGTTCCTTTAGGAATTCAGTGGACTGGGGATATGGCTCAATTGGTGGGGTGCTTTCCTCGCATGCACAAGACCCAGGTTCAATCCCCAGCACAACAACAACAAAAAGAGTAGAAAGGAAATCAGTAACTTCATCATCTTAAGTTAGCAGGATGTCATTATCAAAAGCTTTCAATATCAGCCCTGCCTGAACAATTCAGGGAATTCAAAAAACATTCAAATGTAGATATGACTAATTTGATTAATTATAGAATAAAAGGTAATCAAAATGTCAAATTAATTTACTATTAATTTTTCAAATATTTTCATATGAAGCCATATTCAACAGTTATCATCTCTACTGTTGGTAGACCTAACAAATTAGTTCAGAAATAAACATCAACAACACATTTTCTTAAGACTTGTCCTCCATGGGTTTAATAGCTTGTTTATATCTTAGGACCATACATTTATTTCATACAAATGATTCATTCTGACCTCATATTCCTAGGTTTTTCTTTTTTTAAATATATAAATAAAACTTCAATTATTTAGGCTGAGTAGAATAGTGAGGCAAAATGGCTAAGTTGGATGCGTGGGTAACCATGGCTAGGTTTTTATTCAGAAGAGTACTATTAAAGTACAAGTTTTAATAAATACCCTAATATAATAAACTTCCTTATTTTGAGATTTTACACGTGAGCTTGAGGGACAGTCATTAATCACAAGCAATATTTAGACAAGTCTTACTAAGGGTAGAGAGAATTTTTTAGACTTGTTTAGATTCCAAATCCTATGCCTTGATAGCTTTCCAGTTTTTATAAACTATAACAAAGGTGGCCAGATTTTAAAAGTAAAAAATTTCTCAGATATAGGAAGCACCTAATTAAAAAGAAGAAATGTGCTAGGCATGGTGATGCATGCCCCAAATCCCAACAACTGGGGAGGCTGAGGCAAGAGAATTCCAAGTTAAAGGCAGACTAAGCAACTTAGAGAAACATTGGCTAAAGATAAAAAATAAAAAAGGCTAGGGATGTAGCTCAGTGGTATAGTGCCCCTGGGTTCAATCCCCAGTACCACCATTTAAAAAAAAAAAGGTACATGTATGTATGTTAAATCTTCCTGAAAACAAGTATCAGTTAACACTTACTGGACATAGAAGAGAAACCCTTAGGCTGGTAGTAGCTATTTCACTGTCTGGATCCGCAGTCAATTTCTCTTTAACTGAAATTCATTGACGAGAAAACAAAGAGAATTAAGTTTATTAAAAATATATTATTGACGTAACATTAAAAAAGAAGAAACTTGAAACAAGAAACTTTTTAAGAAAAAAATAAAAAAATAAAGTCTGCTTAATTATATCCCAGGATTTTTTTTTACATTTTTAATTGGTTCACTTATAATTAATTATATAAAAGAGTGGGATTCGTTATTACATTTGGCACATGCACATGTTACCAATATAATTTGGTCAGTATCATTCCCCAGTACTTTCTCATTCAATTGAATGGAAAAACCTAAAACATTTCTACAATAAGCAAAAAAAGGAAGCCAAAGAATTGTATATCTTTATACTGACTACATTTCCTGTATGACTCATGGAACAAAAACCTGTACTACATTATCATAAAGGAAATTTCTATAGCATGTTGACAAAAATCAACTGATGGCAGACTTATTTTTTTAAAAAAGATTTTTATACTAATTTGTTATATATGACAGCAGAATGCATTACAATTCATATTACACATATAGAGCACAATTTTTCATATCTCTGGTTGTATACAAAGTATATTCACCATTTGTATCTTCATACATGTACCTAGGGTAATGGTGCCCATCTCATTCCACCCTCTTTTCTACCCTCATGCCCCCTCCCTTCCCCTCTGCCCTATCTAGAATTCTTCTAATCCTCCCATGCTCCCACTCCCAACCCACTATGAATCAGCCTCCTTATATCAGAGAAAACATTCAGCATTTGGGTTGAGCTTGGCTAACTTCACTTAGCATTATATTCTCCAACACCATCCATTTACCTGCAAATGCAATGATTTTATTCTCTTTTATTGCTGATTAATATTCTATTGTGTATGTATGCGTGTGTATATATGTATGTGTGTGTGTGTGCGTGCATATACATACACACACACACACACCCACCCCACATTTTCTTTATCCACTCATCTACTGAAGGGCATCTAAGTTGGTTCTACAGTTTAGCTACTGTGAATTGTGCTGCAATAAACATTGATGTGGCTGTGTCCCTGTAGTATGACGTTTCTAAAACCTTTGGATATAGACCAAGGAGTGGGATAGCTGGGTCAAAAGGTGGTTCCATTCCCAGCTATCCAAGCAATCTCCATATTGCTTTCCATACTGGCTGCACCATTTTGCCTTTTTCCCCCACATCCTTGCCAACACTTATTGTTGTTTGTGTTCTTAATCGCTGCCATTCTGACTGGAGTGAGATGAAATCTTAGTTTTGATTTGCATTTCTCTAATGCTAGAGATGTTGAACATGTTTTCATATATTTGTTGAGAAATGTCTGTTCAGTTCCTTGGCCCATATATTGATTAGATTATTGTGTGTGTGTGTGTGTGTGTGTGTTTAGCTTTTTGAGTTCTTTATATACCCTAAAGATTAGTGCTCTATTTGATGTGCAAGGGATAAAAGGCAGACTCCTTTTTAATTCTAAGATATAGCACCAAGATTTTCTTAACTGTGGACCAATATTATTTGGGTTCTTCTATTTTAAAGGAAATTAAGAAACAGCAAAAGATACTTTATTGAAATATCAGATAATACAATATTATAAAACATAAATTCTAAATAATTCAGATTACATGAAAAAACTGCTTTTTAACAATATAATCGTTTGGGCTCTAAATTTATTTACCTATAAATTGGTTGTACTATTTTGGGCAAATCAAATCCTCCTCCATGAACTTAATTTTACTTAGAATACAACTGGAACCAACACTAGATGATAGTTCTAACGTTCATCTTAGTTGAGATCCCCCTAAATTGTCCTTCTTGTCTGAAAGCTTCAGGCATCTGTTATTCAACCAATGACAAATAACATAATAGGTGAGACAGAAAATGCCAAAATATCCAAATAATTTTAAAAATTGTCCCATTACCTTTAAAGTCCTTTGAGGAGGACAGAGGTAGAGTGGTTCTGTATTCAGTGAACCACAGACTTTTAGAGCTATCGTACAACTAAGTTTGACCCAATAACACAGTGAAGAAAATAAAGAGAGGGGAAAGTACTCACATAAGCAAGAATGACTGCACAGCAGATATCTGTTATGCTCATCATTTATGAGAACTAAGAATCCTATCTAATCTTGGTGATCATATAGAGTCAACTTTTTAAGATGGTCCAAAATCTGTTTCTATAAATTAGGGGCTCTCAACTAAGATGAACACAGAGCTATCTTTAGAGCCCTCTGATTTATAACTGCTCATTAAATGAGAACGGGGAAGAGGGACATGAGTGAGTAGTTTTTAAAAAGCTCCAGAGGTGATTTTGATGCTAGGCTAAAAAGTTATTTTGTAGCATGGAAATTCCAAATTTCAAAGTCTTTATGTATTTCATGGACTGATTTTTCACATCCAAAAAGGAATAACATTTCTGATTTTTAATTTGGAAAGTAAGCCACTATAACACTATGTTAATTAATGCCATATATAAATTATAAAAATATGTATTTACCATTATATACCCAATCTTAGTCAACTCTTTCTTATATTTTTAAAGAACAGCAACTTATAAAAGACAACAAATAATTGTCACACAAAATCAACATACAAATGAAACTGAATTCCAAGGTGAAACAAGGCACAGTGGAGTGTGCCTATAATTCCAGTGACTCGGGAGCCTGAGAAAGGAGACTGTTAAAATTTGAGGCTAGCCTTGGTGACCTAGTGAGATCTTGTCTCAAAATAAAAAATAAAAAGGGCTGGGAATGTAGCTTAGTGATACAACACCCCTGGGTTTAATCCTTAGTACCACTTAAAAAAAAAAAAAATTAAAAAAAATGTAATGTGAATACTAACTGTGATGGTTAATTTTAGATGTAAATTTGACCAGATTGAGAAATACCTACTGAGCTAATAAGGCATTATTTATGGGTGTATGTGTGAGGAAGTATCTGGAGAAAACTGCATGTGAGTCCACGGATCAAGCAGTGGTTAGATCTGCCCTCAATATGGGTGGAAACAATCTAATCAGCTGTGCAAAGGGAAGGGTTCAGAATAGGAGCAAAAAGACAGAGGAAAGGCAACTTTCCACCCCCAACCTTCCCTCATCAGAACTCCAGGTTCTCCAGTCTTTGAACTCCAGGGCTTATACCAGCAATGCCCAGGGTTCTCAGGCCTTCAGCCTTGGGTTCTTTGGCCTTAGATTCAGCCATGCTATTGGTTTCCCTAATTCTCCAGCTTGCAGACCCATATTGTGGGGCTTCTTAAACTGCATTATTGTCAGTGCCAATCCCCTTAATAAATCCCTTCTCACTTACCTTTCTCTATATATTGGTTCTCTCTCTAGAGAATCCTAATACACTAACCATCATGCATGCATGTCTTCACCAACTACCTCACCATTACCCTTCTTCCACACATCAGTGGAAACAGTAGCTGACTTTGAGTCTTGCATATCTAAACTTCCACTTAAATGAAATAATATCATAGATTATAACATCAGCTTTATGTGAAACAAAGTGGTCAGTAATTAGAAAAAAAAACTGAAATAGAGAGGCAATAGCCACCCTATGTTAGAATTCAGCCTTAGTTAAGCCATTCAACCTCACATTATTCATAATCTGGCAAATGGGATTAATAGTATCTCACGGCACTGTTTTTAAGATTAAATGAGTTAATACATACAAAATGTTTTTAAACACCTAATATTATACTTAATCTGTATTAACTTTTGTGACTAAAGGTGGGAGAATTTTCTGAAATTATTTTAGAATGTTTGCCAATTTATATTTTAAAACAAAACTTTGCCTTTTTCTTTCCCATTATAGATCCAACTTTAGTCAATCCTTTTTTCTAAAGATACTTTTAAAGATACTACTAGGATCCTGAATGGATTGAATCTACAGATAAATTTAGAGAACTGACATAATAATATTTAGTCTTCTCACCCATTAATATGACATCTTTCGCTATTTATTCAGGTCTTCTTTTAGTATTTCTCAGCAGTGTTCCATAGTTTTCAGCATAAAAATCTTGCACACATTTTATGCAGTGCATGCCTAAATATCTCATAATTCTGGACATTATTCTAAATTCCATTTTTTTTTGAAATCTAATTTCCAATTATTCATCACCATCAGAAACAATTCGTTTTTGTATATCAACCATGTATTCCCCAACCTTACTAAACTCATGTATTAGTTCTAGCAGCTTTTTTGGAGATACTTTTGAAATTATTTTTTTTCTATATAGACAAATAAAGGTGATAATTAGTTGAAACAGGCAATAATTAGCTCATCATTTCTAATCTGTATTTTCTTTTTCTTGCGTCATTGTGCTAGCTGGGATCTCCAAGGCAATGCTGAGAGCTGACATCCTTGCCTTGTTACTCATCTTAGGGGTGAAGCACTCATGTTTTTCACCATTACTATTATCTGTAAGCTTTTGTAAATACTCTTACACCATTCTGCTGAGTTTTACCATGAATGGATGTTGAGTTTAGCCAACTAGCTTCTCTACAGAGGTGACTACATGATTTTTCTTTTTTAATTTATTGAGAAGGTAATGTATATTGATAGACTTTCAAATGCTGATTAATATAGTACTCCTGAAATAAACTGCATCTGATCACTGTTTATGATCATTTTACATATTAAGACTTACAGTAGTCAAAACATTTATGAAAAAGATCAAGTTGGAGGACTTTACCTGATTTCAAGGCTTAACATTATGCTACAGGAACTAAGATTATGGTTTGCCATAAGGATAGACACACAGGTCAATGGAAAAGAGGAGACTGAAAATAGATTCATATATTTGTGGTCAGTTTTTGACAAATGTGTCAAAGTAATTAAATGAGGGGAACACTAATATGGCATTATGTAAAAATGTGAATGTGTAACCGATGTGATTCTGCAATTTGTATTTGGGGTAAAAATGGGAGTTCATAACCCACTTGAATCAAATGTATGAAAGATGATATGTCATGAGCTTTGTAATGTTTTTGAACAACCAATTAAAAAAAAAAAGAATAATTCCTTTGGTATGGCACATTTTGAGTGAAAACCTGTTTTAATTCATTTGAAAGAGCTTTATAAACTTTAAGCTATATTTGAGAGAAATGTGATAGAAACGAAAACAATTTAACATTGACTATAAAAAGACCAAATACTATTTTCCATATTGACATTGTCCTGCATTTCTACGCTGCATTTCAAGGGGAAGATGGACAGCCCGCCATGCTCACAACCCATGATGCCCAGGGTTGCCTCAGCTATTGATCCAAACAGATGGAGAAGAATTAATGGGATTCTCCAAGCTGGGGTCACAACTATAGGTGTCACCAGGAAATTCTGTGCTGCTGCCTAAAGACAGGGACAAAGATGATAAAATAGGAGGAGATAAACAGTCAATCCTCTAAGGTCGCCTCCAGGGACCAGAGAACCTAACGGGAATGGACACTGTAAATTACATCCCCTAGGTAGCACAGCTGAATTGGGGGTTGGGTAACAAGGATGTTAAAATGGAAGCCTTCCCCCAACCTTAAGTTTGATAACAATAAAAAATAGTGTCTGTGAAAAAAAAAATAAATAAATAAATGGGGGGGGGGCTGGGGATGTGGCTCAAGCGGTAGCGCGCTTGCCTGGCATGCGTGCGGCCCGGGTTCGATCCTCAGCACCACATACAAACAAAGATGTTGTGTCCGCCGATAAATAAAAAATAAATATTAAAAATTCTCTCTCTCTCCCTCTCTCTTTAAAAAATAAAAAAAAAATAAATGGGGGGAAAATAGTCTTTTCAATAAATATTGTTGGAACAACTGGATACATATATATTATTGGAATAACTGGATATGTATGGGGAAGGGGGAATGACCTTACCTTGCACAATATACAAAAATTAACTCAAATGAATCATGGGAAATCAAAACATGGGAAACCATTTGGGAGTTAAGGTTTTGTTATGTTATGCTTTGCAGTGATAATGGTGTTTTATTATGTGACCTATAATAAAGCTATACCTTAGCTATATTTAAAAGTAATCTTGTTTTTAATCCCTGTTGTTACGAGCTACCAGAATTATCATATGAGACTGTATTTAAATTTATACTAAATAATTTTTTGAGAGAGAGAGAGAGAATTTTTTAAAAAATATTTATTGCTTAGTTTTCGGTGAACACAACATCTCTATTTTATTTGTATGTGATGCTGAGGATTGAACCCAGCGCCGCACGCATGACATGGCAAGCGCACTATTGCTTGAGCCACATCCCCAGCCCCTAAATAATTTTAAATACAATTTAAAATTCAGTTCCTCACTTGTACCAGTCACATTTTAGGTGCTTAATAGTCACATATTACTGGTGATTACCATACAGAATGGTACAGATGTGGAACATTTCCATCACCACAGATTTTTCTATTAAATAGTACTACTGATATTAGATATCTATTAGATGGAGTCATTATAGTTTAAAAATAATTTCTATCCTTCATTAATATCTGAGTATTTTAATTCAGACTTTCAGAATTTTAAGGTTGTAATCAACCAAACATATTAAGCTCAATACTCATTTTATGGACAAGGAAAGAGATACCTGGACCTGGTTTTTACTCTAGCTCTAGTTTCACTAGTTAATGTCAACAAAAATTTGAAAATCTACTATGTGCCAGGTACTGTGCTAAGCAACAGAAATTAAAACAACAATGATAATAATATGGTGATGATGATTAAATTCCTGCCCAAATGAACTCATAGCAGAGTATGAAGGAACTGATAATTTAGATTCAAAGTGAGATCATCTTTAATATGCTCTAATGGAAGCTGTTCAGGAAGCTAACTGAAAGTTAGCTCTCTAGAGGTTTCTTCTAGGATGCCTCCTGGAAAAAGCGAAACATGAAAGATAACGGTAGCTAGACAAAGGGGGTAGTCGGGACACAAACCTTCGAATTTTTCAAAAATGTCAATTTATATTTCTATCATTACTACCTTAGTTCAAAACTAAAGCACTGGGGGGGGGGGGGAAGAATTACATATTTGGAATGTAAAGTATGAGAAGGATGCACACAGATGACAATTCGAGTGCCAGATCATGGAAAACTGAATGTTATGCTATGAAGTTGGAGTTTTTATTCTGTTGGTGTTAACAAGCCATGGAATGGAAGAGAATGGTAAGATCAGATCTATTTAAATCAAGTTAGGCTGCTACCAGGGGAGAGCTATGAAGAGTCAAGAAAAGAGAAGGACATATTATTTAAGAATAGTTTTTTAAAAAATAGAGGCAGTATTTAAGGGATTATTAAATTATGGCAATTATAAGATTACACAGATTTGAGAAATATTTCAGGTGTCAGTTTGACAGGATTAGGTGAAGGCAGTTAGCTATACAAATAAGATATTCAAAGCAAAGGTCTGAGATGAAAATTCGTTATTTGGGAGCTAGTGCCAGTTTAAGCAATGTGATTGTCTATAGAAATGTTCACAGAAAAGTGGGCCAAAGATGGATCTCAGGGAACACTAACATTTAGGACACCACTCTTAAAAGAATCAACTAAAGGCAAGTGATTAAAAAGAAATGGTCAGAGAAGGACAAGGAGAGAATCCCAAGGAGAAAATGGCTAGTACCAAATGCAACAGAAACATCCAAGATAAAAATCACACTTGGCAATCAGACTAGCACTTGTAACATCTCCAAGATCAGTTTCAGTGGAATCATGCAGGTTAGAAGACCTTAATAAGTTGCAGAAAGGAGGTACAAAGACCAAGTGCAGTCTACCTTTTGAAGAAATTAGGATGAGAACAACAGGAGGAACACAGAGCTCTAACTAGAGAGGAGCTTGTTTTCCTATATTTAAAAGATGAAAGAGACTTGACAGTGTGGAGTGTCAGGAAGAGACTACAGAGAGGGAGAACTGGAAACAGGGCAAAGGGCAGATAAGTGAGAAAGCCAGGTCTTATAATTTCTATCCTTCAATACTTCTCAAAACTGTCAACTTGTATTTCCATCATTACTACCATAATTCGAGGTATCGTCATCACTATGTATACTAATTGCTATAGGTTACTAACTGACCTCACGACATCAGCTTTGCCTCCCATTGATTCAGCTCTCAAAGTAAGGATCAAATTCTTCAAATCTGAACATGTTTCTGTTTAAAATTATTCCTCTGTTTAGAAAACTTTTCATCGTGGCTAGGCATGTAGGTCAGTAGTTAGAGCACTTGCCTGGCACACATAAGGTCCTAGGTTTGAGCCTCAGTACAACAAAAAAGAAAATCCTTCAATGGTTTTCTATTATCTATCTTTTATCATCTAAATTAATTAACACTTGTCCATTTCTCTGGCCATTCCCCTCTTTTTCTCTATTTCAGCTCCACTGGCCTTTTCTCTTGGCATCTACCTTTTTCATCTCCGTCCTAACTCTCCCTCATCCATACAGTTTTGTTTTAAGCATCACAACACCAGAGAGAAGACTACATTCCCCTGTTGTACCTTTACCTTCTTCCAAGGCACATGTCACAACTGTAATTCATTAATGACATGTGTAATCATTTAATGTCTTTCTCACTAGACTGTAAACTTCTAGAGGATACAGATGGTGTTCATCTTGTTTAATGGTATATTATACTGTGCTTGGAACATAGTGGACCATTGCGTTATTTCCTTTTCTTTCTTTCTTTATTTTTTAACATGGTGGTCTCACCATGTTGCCCAGGCTGGCCCTGAACTCACAATCATTCTGCCTCAACCTTCCAGAGAGCTGGAATTACAGGCACGTACACTGTGCCTGCTTCTTATAATTTCTGAATTGAGAAGAATAAATGAATAAAAGATTAACTTAGGCAGGAAAAGGGACATTTCCTCCTGACACTGAAGAATAAAGTGAGAATGGGTACAAATGTAGATAACTTAAAAAGTAATTATGGTGGCACTAAGATTAAGGAGAAAGGAGCAATTTAGAGAATTAGAATTCACTTCTTTCAGCCCCAATGTTC
Source organism: Marmota monax (assembly GCF_021218885.2). Taxonomy (NCBI): domain Eukaryota; kingdom Metazoa; phylum Chordata; class Mammalia; order Rodentia; family Sciuridae; genus Marmota; species Marmota monax. Next base: position 3,559,208 of record NW_026694865.1, read on the forward strand.
TTACATTGACAATGTGCTTGGAGAGGGACAATAGTGTTTGAGCAGAATATAGGTAGTGCTTGAAGTAACTGCTAAAGGTGGAGGGGAAGAGAGAGGAACTTGACCAAGAGCTAGTAAAAAGCTGGCTTTGTGATAGGTGGGAAGGAGGCTACATAAAAGTAGAAACCAGAAGACAAAAACTTATTAAACGAAATGAACCCTAAAATGGATTTCTCTGTGAAAATTCTAAATACTATCATGTTCATTTTTTTTAAATACATAATAGCTCCTGACTTAACAAATAAAACTGTTTCCAGTAGAATTTTTTTAAATATTTTAGTTGTAGATGGATACAATACTTTTATTTTTAATGTGGTACTGAGGATCAAACCCAATGCCTCACATGTACTAGGCAAGCATTCTACCACTGAGCCACAGCTCCAGGCCCCAGTAGAATTTATTTATAAGGTATAGTGAACTTATCTATAAATAATCTGATTCTTCAAAAATATCTGAGATACCTGAAAATATTTTCTTTTTTGGGTGGGATAACTGGTAATTGAACCCAGGGGTGCTTTACCACTGAGCTACATACCTGGAACTTTTCTGATTTTTAAATTTTGAGACAGGGTCTCACAAAGTTGCTGAGGCTAGCCTCAAACTTGCAATCCTCCTACCTTAGCCTCCTGAGTTGCAACCACGCCCAGCCTGATATTTTCTTTCTTTCTTCTTCTTTTTTTTTGATACCAGGGATTAAACCCAAAGGTGCTTAACCACTGAGCCACATTTCCAGCCATTTTTATGTTTTGAGACAGGGTCTTGCTGAGGCTGGCTTTGAACTCTCAAGCCTCCTATATTAGCCTCCTGAGCTGCTGGGATTACAGGGATGTTCCACTGTGCCCTGCTCCAGCCCGACATTTTTATCTGTCAAATTGCTTTAAGCAATATTTTAAGTACATAATTAATTTGTTGGGAAAGTTATTTCTTCAATTTGTTGTCAATTACAATGAATTTTTTACTGTTGGGATATAAATTAATGTTCCATGTCTTCCCCTGGCCAGTATATAAGATAATATGTAAACAGTCACAAAAAGCTCACTGAATGTGCGAATACTTTCCACATCCAGCAGCATATTCGAGTTGAAAATACAGTTTTTGAATTAAGCAGGTTTTGCTGCTTAATAGTGCTAACAGTGGTTCCTTGCAGAAAATAAAATCCCAGGCTCACCTTATCACTCTCCCTCCAGGTGGTGCTATAGCTACAAGTGGAGAAGGGTTAACAGTCTGTGCAAAGACACTTGCCTTATTTTTATTATTATTATTATTAAATACAACAGTTTTATCTGTCATCTTTCTAGGAATTCTCTTTTCCCCACAGGCTCACAGAATTCCATAATGTTTTTCACTAGTTGACAATCTAGCACTGTGAGGCAAGTATGAAGATTGTCAGTGGAATGACCAGTAATAACTTCAGTAAGATTGGGGGTTAGGGAATTCCTCTCTCGCACTTTCCTTCAGCAGAGATATCTATCCCTTTTCTACTTTCAGGATCCCTACTATCTCCTTGTCTCTGCCAAAGGACATCCCCCAGATTCCAAAACAGCACTATTATTCTAGATCTCCATCATCTGCCAATAAATATTCCCCTTTGACTCGGGATTATGTCTGACAAGGTCTCACTACAAAACTCCTAGGCTCAAGTGATCCTCTTGCCTCAGCATCCCAAGTAGCTGTGGCTACAGGTGCCAGCATACCTGGATAACTGCATTTTTAAAAGGGCCCTTTCAAAATAGAAAAATTCTTCAGCAAACTAAAGGGTATATTGTTATTCAGGGGTAGTGCAATCATTTACTCTGGTATTAAAAAAAGGTTAGAGAAAAAAATAAAAGTTATTGTACAAAAGGAGAGGAATGTGGCCTTACCACATTAAGGTAAGTTGTTCTTAAGTACCAAACTGATAGTGAGCTCCATTACTCAACTCACATCAAGAATCCTTAGATGACAGTTATCTAACCCTACCTGTAAGCACTGAGTCTTCACTCCTAAATTCATCCATGAAGAACCTACTTCACAGAGACTAAAGGAAGAACTTAGTTCACCTCATTGGAAAGGCCATCACCTCAAAAATTAAAGCCAGTAAATCCATTCACAGACCTTGCTTACATTCCAAAATTAACATGTCAAAATGATCCATCCAGTAACATACACCTATGAGCCCAGAGTTTGGAAAGGTTTTAAAATATTACAAACCTCTTGTTACACATGAGGAACAAGAAACTCAAGAACAGAGTGACTTGTCCAAAGCCACATAATTGATTACTAGCAGAACCCACTTCACTATTATTGCCATCACCTCACTGTTTCCTTTTACTTCAGTAATACAGGCATACAGTCTTCGTATAACTCTGTATATATTTCCTAAACCTAAAATAATTTTATTGAAACTTATGCAGAGATTGTCTTCCCATCTCCTAAAATTCTTTAAACATTTATTTTATGAAGTTGTAGTAAAATATAGATTATAAAATATAATTTGTGATACAAACATTAAAACTACTCTTAGGTCTGGTTTTATAAGCTCACAAAAAAGGTTCTCAAGTGTTTTTAATCCTTTTCAATAGGCTCTAGTAAAGGAATAAGTGTTAATATTTCTTAACTTGAGAAAACACTACTCTAACCTTTAACAAAATAGTTTGACTGCATAAATGAAATAAGTTTATCATACGTACTTAAAGCTCTAGAATGATCCGGATTCCTTATTCCCTTTGCTCGTAACCTCTGAAGAAGAACTGTTGAGGACAACTGTTTTACAAGATATACTGCCATGGAATAGGTCTGGAAAAAAAAAAAGATGTAGAAAACAACATATAAGTTAAATAATACATCTATTTTAATCCCACAGCAAAAGGGAAAGAAAACTAACACTTCTTAAAATACCTACTATGTGTCAAGCACTGTCTTAGGTGTTTTCAGGAGTAATGATTCATTTAATCCTGATCCAGAAAGCTCAGAGGTGGTCATAAACCTTTCCTTATGGATAAGGAAACTAAAGTATGGAGAAGTAAAGAATCTGCTCTAATTTTATAACTGTCAAGTAACAAACTATAAATTCTAAGTAACAAACCTAGAATTCAAACCCAAGATCTGTCACGCTTCTATATTACCTGAATACCTATACTCAAAGCCAATGACAGAACACTATTAAGGCTAAACACAAACTAAGGCCATTAAAATGTCCAAGATATCATAAATCCCATGTAGTAGGTAATAGGCATATCTAAAATAGTAGCTATTAAAAATTATAAATGAGATTGGCTTTCTATTCTATACTTTTTAACCTCTCTCTATGCCTTCAACTAGCTCTTGAAAAGATTCCACTTGGGCCAAAAAGCACAGAGACTAAAGAAGGTTTGCAAATAGGAGCTGCTGGTATGGTAAATTACCACCAGAGATGGTAGCTGGAGAAGGGGACAAAGAATACAGAAGAGCCAAGGCTGAATGAAGGGCACATGGTTAGATAAGAGGAAGAAAAAGAGGACAGAGACTTATGGAATGGAGGAGAGAGATCTAAATAAGAACGATCATATTCCATTTGGTGCTAGGATTAAGAGGAAGATCAAGAGACTTGAAATGAAGCAAAAGAGAATAATAACTGCTACCATCTCTATTTTATAGCTATACAGTTTTCAAAGCATCTTAACATATACCATGTACTTAATTTAAACTGTGCAGAAGGCTATGAGAAATAGGTAGGATAGGGACTATTCTGGTAAAGGGTTGATGAAACTGCTGAGGCACAAAAAGATTATATAATCTGCTTATGATCATGTAACAGCTTGGTGACAGAGCAGGTACTTGAAACAGAAGAAAAGTTAGGGACCAAACAAGAGACTTAATGATCAAGGGAAATGTCATTCTCTTAATTCTTGGTTTCATACATCCTACTTGCTTTCAACCTCCTAAACTAGTCCAATACATATGCTAGCTTTCATCTCTTAGAAACTAGAGAAAATATTCTATAGTATCCTCTGGAAGGTCAATATTTTATTTAGAATTCAGAAACCTATCTGAGTTCACATACTGCATATTTCCTGGGATGGGGGGGAAATCAAGTGTAAAAAAGCAAATTTGCTTTCATTAGTAAATTTCACAGTATTAATATTGTGAGGAACAAGTAACCTTAAAACTTCTCTAATTTCACAGCATGTAACATACCAATCTAATACAGTACAGATAAGCTTCCTTTTTAGCAAAAACCCTTTATTCAGCACTGCGATTTATTTGCTTAATGCTTCAAATACAATAGAAACTGAAAAAATGCTAATTAACACTGTGAAATTCTGTACTGACAGCTTGAATCTTCAGAACTTGGAATTACCCTAAGGCTTCATATAAATATTTAAGAAGAGATCAAATAAAAACCACAATAAGAAGTTCAGTGAAAAGGTATGTTCACTCTAGTTGAAACATGTAACCAAATGGAGAAGAATTAGAAAGAAAAGCTGAAAAAATAATGTTAGTTGTTAGGAAATGTCACTTGTACTGACAGTAGGGAATTAAATTTTATATCATATAAAGAGGTTCAGAAGCAACCCCCCCCCCCCGAACTTAACAGTAGCACAGTACCTCTTCTAAGTAGATATTGTACTGGCCTGTCAACTCCTCCAAGTACTACCTAATTCCAACTATTGATATATAACTGCATTACTCTATTGTTTATCCATTGCTTTTTCAAGTTTCTGAAATTGTACAAATTCAAAAGATATTTACTCTATAATTAAAACATAATCTATTCATTACATGCCTATCAGCATATAAGTAATTTCTCTACAAATAATGAAAATTTAATAAACGTTACAGGCAGTGGTTACTCTGAGGTAGATTAACAAGTTACAATATAGTTCACTTATTTCCTTCAGGCATCATGCTAGTTCTCCCACTTACTTTCTTTGGAAAGACCTATTTATAACATTTCTCAATGGCAACCAATCAAGACAAAATTATCTGCAAAACGGTGTCTACATGAACTGTTAAGAGTTATCTTTACAGGTTATTAAAATAGGGATCTAAAAACAATCTAGTCGGTTATCTTCTAGGTTATAGAAAAGATTTAATTTTTCTCGATATTTTATTTCAAAAGAAAGGTTTCAAACTTGTAGACCTCCCAGGCTCTGAGGTTCCAGAGCATTCCATGGCCAGGTAAAGCATCTTCCCCTCTCTAGTGCTGTACCTCAGCAACCATAGTCTCTCGTCTCCTAAAGTTTCAGACCTCTTTAGAGTTCACTACAAGCACCCCCTTTCTTCCTCTATGGGCTATATTTTTCACACAAAACAACATTTTCAACACTCTCTTCAAAAAGGGACAGGGAAGCAACTCTTTTAAGATACACTAAAAATAGAACATTTATAAGGATTTAAACACCTATTGGTGACATGTAAATTAATCAATGGAAATAATATTACCCTGATGTCAAAAAGATTTTTATAAAATTCAAGATCTATTTCTAACAAAGAAATTCAGTCAAAGAGGAATACAGAAATATATTATTGATAATAAATAAGTTCCATCAAACCCTAATAGCCATTATGATACTTAATTTTGTAATGGTAGTTAATATTCCTATTAACATAAGGAACAAGTCAAATATGTTCACTATCACCTGTGTTATTTATTTGTTTATTCATTATTTATTTGTTTGTTCAGTACTGGGGACTGAACTCAGGAACATTCAACCACTGAGCCACATCCTCAGACCTATTTTGCATTTTATTTAGAGACAGGGTCTCACTGAGTTGCACAGTGCCTCGCCATTGTTGAGGCTGACTTTGAACTTGAGATCCTCCTGCCTTATCCTCCCAAGCTGCTGGGATTACAGGTGTGTGCCACCATGCCTGGCTCACCTGTGTTATTTAATACTGTTCAAAAAGTTCTAGCCAGTAGAACAAGAAATAATGGTGTTGTATTAGGATTACCACTACTTATGTAATGGTATATCTCAAATTCAAAACTGTCTACCTGGAAATACTAAGAAAGCATCTAAAAATCTAATGGAACTAATATATGAATTTAGGTATAAGTAAATATTAAAAAATAACTAGCTTTAAAAACAAACAAACAAATAGCCAGGGACACTGGCACATCCCTGTAATCCCCGCAACTTGGAAGGTTATGATAGGAGAAAGTTTGAGGTCAGCTGAGCAACTTAGTGAGATCTGTTTGAAAACGAAAAATAACAGCAACCAGGGAGATTGCTCAGTGGTACAGTACCCCCAGGTTCAATCCCAGTATCATAAAACAAACAAACAAACAAACAAACAATGAATACTTTAGAAAATGTGATAGGAAAAAAGATCTGTTGACAATAGCAGTAGTAATAACGACTAACAAAGGAATTAACAAAAATATGCAAGACTTATTAACTGAGGAACATAAAAGAGGATTTGAGTAAATGGAAAATAACACAGTTCCTAGAGTGACTATATTACTCACTGTTGTAAATAAAAATTCTCCCTAATTTGATCCATAACTTTAAAGAAATCTCACTCAAATTCTCAGAAAGATTGAGGTTGAGGTGGAGAAGAGGAAATGTGATAAAAATAATTCACAGTTCATGAGGGGGGGAAAAATGTGGGGAAAAAAGAGAGTAACACACGGGAACTTGTCTCATTATCTCTAATAACCTTTCCCACCTTTTCACTCTCTTTAAAGCCCTTATTTTTCTTATTTCAGCTAACTCACACGCACACTTCCTGTCTTACATATATAAGGGAAGTCATCAATCAGAACTCACCTCTCCTACACTCTACCTGATCTTCCCATTGCCATTAAAGAAGCTCTTTCCAAGCTATTAAGAGCTTTTCCAGTCAAGCAATTCAGTATTGACTATCCCTGTTTCCTCTTGTACACCAAATGTCTTCTCAGAAGAAGTTCCCTACCATCATCTTCTAAACACATTAAAGACTCTCCCATTAAGACAAATAACGCAACCTTACACTTCCCTCCATCTTACCTTCATTTCTTTCCAAAAATCACACTTCTCCACTGCCTCACCTCCAGCTTATCACAATCTGATTTATAGCTCACACTAAGGTTATCTTCACATTCCTAATTCAGAGTATTTTTTTTTCACTTCAATATATTTGACCTCTTCACACTTTCTCAGAAATATCAACCATCTCCTTTGTTTCTGGAACTCTTTTGACTTCTCATACCTACCCTCTACCCTGCACCATTCTCTGTCACTGTTTCCCCACATCCTCTGTAGGCTCATTCTCTTTACTCAGTATTAAATGTTATAGTTCCTCAAGGATAGGTCTTAGGCACTCCTCTCTTCCTTCTTGATATATTCATTTAAGCAATATCAATTATCTGTGTACCTCTAATAACCACTAATATGCAGATGAGTCACATATTTTTTCCCTCTCTAGCCCAAACTTATGCCCTTAGTGTATCTGCTCAATTGCCTATTTAGGATATCTTAAAGGCAACTCAAATTCAAAAGCTTCAAAACTGAACTCATTGTTTTCTCTATCTAGTCCTCCAATGCTCCCTCTCCCAAAGCAAAACAAAACAAAATATACCTAAACTCAGTCCTTCTCCTGTGTTTCCTCTTCCTCAATGTGTTATCATTCACCTAGTTACCCAAGCCAATAACCAAGAAGTCATCTGCCCTTTCTCTTCACCCATATTTCCAATCTATCACATAGTCCTGCAGATTCTGAAGAAACTTTTCTAGACAGAAATATGGTCATATAAACATTCTGATTAAAAAGAAAATCCTTGGGTGGGGGTTGTAGCTCAGTGGCAGAGTTCTTGCCTAGCTTGAAGTGAAGATTGGCTTTGATCCTTAGCACCACATAAAAATAAACAAAATAAAGGCATGTTGTCCATCTACAGCTACAAAAGAAAACAACAAAAACAAATTATATCTTAAAAAAGAGAGAAAATCCTTAACTTTAACATTACCTATAAGGTCCTGCATAGTTTAGCCCTCTTCCGGCTCCAGAACCATCTATTATATTGCTCTTTCCTATTCTCTCTGCTTTAGTCACAGTGGATCCTCTTGAGCTTCTTAGAAAAAAATAGGTTCACCCCTGCTACTGGGCTGTTGTAAGGGTGGTTTCCTCTGAACCTTTCACCTAACCGATTGCTACCTTTTTCTTAGCTCTTAGTTTGGTCACCACTTCTTCAGAGAAGCCCTCTCTGACCTCTCTCTGGTTTTTGTTTGTTTGTTTGTTTGGTGGGGCTAGGGATTGAACCCAGGGCCTTGTGCATGCGAGGCAAGAACTCTACCATCTGAACTATATCCCCAGCCCTGACCTCTCTCTAGTTCTAAGAACCCTGAAATAAACCATAAAATAACCAGAGTTAACATTTGATAAATTTTAAATAGAACTGATTTAATGTTATGAATTTTAATACAATAATTTAAAAACTGCAATTTTCTGAATTGTCCCAGAAAATGAATGCTAGACTAAGAAATAATATACACGTTGTTCAGAAACATACCCAGGATATATAAAAAATTAAATATACAACAATGGTGACTTTAGAATCTGCATTTATTTAGTGTTAGAACTGGAAAACTAAAAAATAAAAATTTTTATCACATGGCATATGAATTTAAGATGGATTAAATATTTAAAGGCAAAACATGAAAGCTTAGGAGTCTAGAAGTTTAGCTTGTTTACATGAGCTTAGAAAAGGCACACAGACTAAGCATCATGGGGAGGGGAAAAGACCACAAAGAGAAAAACTGGTTAAGATTTAGTTTTATGATAATGTCAATCTCCTACACATTAAATAACTATATAAATTAAAACATAAGGCTAAGAAACTGGAAACAAATATTTGCAAGATGAAAAAAAAAAACAGGTTAATTTGAAATTATATTTTAAATGATATTGTAAAATTTGAAATTTTACAATATCATTTATAAGTAATCTCAGGCACACTGAATCACTGAGCCACATCCCCAGCCCTATTTTATATTTTATTTAGAAACAGGGTCTCACTGAGTTGTTCAGAGTCTTAGTCTTTGCTGAGGCTGGCTTTGAACTCGTGACCCTCCTGTCTCAGCCTCCCAAGTTGCTGGGATTACAGGTGTGTATCACAGCGCCCACCAGGCAGGTTAATTCTTAATATATGTAAAACTCACAAAACAGTAAGAAAAAGAATATTAGAGAAACAGGCATGGATACAATTTTAAATGTAAATAGTTACAAACTTAAAACGTGTTCAATCTCAATAATAAAGGAGGATTATCAGGTATACTGCACACCTAAAATCCCAGGGACATGGGAGGCTAAGGTGAGAGGATTTCAAATTTGAGGGCAGTCTCAGCCACTTGGTGGCTCCAAATGAGAAAAAAAGGACTGAAGATATAGTTTAGTGGTAAAGAGACCCTGGGTTCAATTCCTATTGCCTCCAGGAAAAAAAAGAAAAAAGGAAACTAATTAGAATGGTAATGATGGTAAAGATTTTTTAAAAGATAATAAGTGTTGACAGGTACGCAAATAAATACTAATGGAGAGTAAATTTACATATTTTTGGACAATCTGTCAATGTACACAAAATTTTCTAAAAATTCTGCATGCTGACTTACCAATTTCACTTCTGATAATTTACTATAAGAAAACTGTCACGTGTTTGCATGTGATAATTATGAAGTAGCTATTATAGATACACTAGATAATAGCTATAGATACTAGGATGGTCTTCGAAATGTTTTTTTTTTTTACTTGACAGACAATGAATAAATCAATGAATGAAGTGTTCAATAATAGAAACTATGCTAAATAATGGCATATTATACTGAAATAAGATGTAGAAATTTAAAATACAAAAGAAAATGTAATTATACAGGAAAACAATTTTGATAAATTGCTGAATGAAAGATCAGGTGATAAAACATTTGGTTCTGCAGGATCCCACTTTTCAAATGGGAATACATTGAAAATTCATTGTTAGACAAAAATCTTTTTGCAACTCATTTTACAATATCATTTATAAGTAATCTCAGGGAGCCATGGTGATCTACACTTTCTTAAAATACAAAAATCTGGTAAAAACAATTATTCACTTACTCTTCCAATTTCTGCAGTCCATGAAACAACAATGGTGTTTGGTACTGTTGTGGACAATCGGACAAGTGAGGTAATATTAATTGGTCGGCTGGGTCGCTTTGGTTCTACACCATTTTTAGTAGGTGGAAGGTAACCCTAAGAAAGAAATATAGTTTATTTATACTTATTATTCCCACAACCATTTCAACTTTCATTTCTTAAAAACAAAAAGCAAATACCACCAACCAAAAAAAAATCCTACAAATCATATACTCGAAAATATGAATGTTTTCATTACAAACAGTGAACGTTTTTATGAGTTTATTACTATTTCTCTAAACCACCTCAGTTAGCCTAAGAAAAACATTAGTGATAAAAATTCAAAATTTCTCAAATTTACGAATCAGCTTATATCAGTATATAATGAGTATTTTCAAGTGACCAAACAGTTCCCATCCTCCTCCCCTAAGTAAGGAACAGCATTGTTCAAATCTCCATTCTACCACAGATTTACAGTTTAACATAAACATTGTTGAGATTTTATTGAAACAAATTCTCCCTGTCCTCCAACATAACACCAAAGGTACCATGTCCAACTTCAAATCCTAAACTTTATCTCCATAGCTGTCATAGCTGCTAAGTGTACATAATTGGTACAAGTGTTGCAGCCAGTTGTAAAAATAAATATACAAAATAAAAATATTTTCCTAATGAAAAACTAATTAACAGCTGTCATTACTTATTTGATAGTTATATTGATAATGTATATTAAAAATAACATTAAGGTTTTAGGACTTACTGGAAGGCTGCATGGTTTTGTATTCACTTTCACACAAAGATTGGGCGGGAAGTGATCTTCTTGTGGACAACTGGTTTCAGATAAACAAAACCTAAACAATAAAGGTTAAGTTTAACTTCCTTTATTAAGGGATAACCTAACTAATATTTTTGTTCAAGTCCTAACTTAAAAGATGATCAACTTAAAAACAACAAAAAGGGGAAAACTAAAAACTGGACATTTCACACAATGAAAAAGCACATTTGAACAGCATTAGAATACAGTTGGTGCTAGAACAACAAGACTGAACTGCAGGGGTCTACTTATAAGCAGATTCTTATTTTTTTACTTTTGTTGTTGTTGGAGATTTTTGACAATTTGAACAAACTCAAAAACTAAGCAGCCTGAAAATGTAAAAATAAATAAATAAATAAATAGTTAGGCATAAGGTATACATGGATAGCTGAGTATGGTGGCACACTTCTGTAATCCCAGCTATTTGGGAGGCTGAGGCAGAAGATTGCAAGTACAAAGCCAGCCTCAGCAATTTAGAGAGGTCCTAAGCAACTCAGTGAGACCCTGTCCCCGCCCCCCCCAAAAAAGGGCTGGGGATATGGCTCAGAGGTTAAGTGCCCCTGGTTCAATCCCTGTCCCCCGCCCCCCCCCCCCCAATTAAAGGGGCCATTTAAATAATTACATGTAAATATTTCATTCTGGGAAACATAGCAAGAGCCTATCTTAAAATAAAATGAAATAATAAGGGCTGGAGATATAGCTCAATGGCAGTGTGCTTATACAGCATGTGCAAGGCCCTCCTGGTTCAATCCTCAGTACTATCCCAAAATTTAAAAGTTAAAAAAAAAAAATGTAGGTAATTATCTATTTTATCATTTACTACAATGAAATACAAAGTTAAAATTTATGCACATAAACAGACTTTATACATGGTACCACACTTAGTCAAAGGATAAACACACATGAAGATGCTTAACTACAAATTAACTCTAGTACATTCTATACTACTGTAATAATTTTGTAGGCACTTCCTGTTGCTACTGCAGTGAGCTTAAGTATCTGTTTAAAAGGCACTGTGATTAAAAAAAAAAAAAAAAAAAAAAAAAAGGCCCTGCAATGCTAATCTCTGTCCCTGGAGTAAATTATCTATGATAGTAAAAGGTGTTAATTGACTGTTTGAGGTTATCAGTAAGGCCCATCACTAATGTCAACAATTATTAAGTAGTTCAGTTTTCAGGGAGTCAAGTTATATAATTTTTTTTTTTGGTATTGGGGATGGAATCCAGAGGTGCTAAACTACTGACTGATCCACACCAAAGCCCTTTTTTATGTTTTATTTAGAGACATGGCCTCACTAAGTTGCTGAGGCTGGCTCTGAACTTACAATCTTCCTGTCTCAGCCTCCCAAGCTGCTGGGAGGCTTACATGTGTGCACCACCACGCTCAGCTATACAAAGATTCTTGATGTGGGGGCGAGGGAAGGCTGGAAGATTGGCTCCATTAGGCTCCCAACCCTAATTATTTATGAGTTAATTAAAAATAATTGTCAACTATCAGATTGAGCAATCACAACTATCACGCTGTAGCTGTCTTCATGATAACTGTTGTTTATTTAAGTATGTTCTACGAGTGCTAGCTGTTCAGGTATTAACAGATGTTAAAAAGAAAAAAGTTCTGTACTCAAATAAAACTAAGAAATTCTGATTCAAAACAATTAAAATTATGTAATATGGAACTTCTTGGTTTTAAATAGGCTCATGTACATTATGGATCTCTAAGAAGATGACAGAAAACATAGTATTTCTGAAATCTGTCCATGAAATGCTTTTTGGTTCTCAGCTGAAAACACTAAAAACGTTGTACCTAGGACCAAGGTCTTATCCTTAGCAATAAGTTCTGTCTACCAAGCCAAAGTATTCCTTTATTTTTTGAGAACTGAAGAAGTTGAATAATAACGTCATTTATGTTATAGCTACATGAATTTAGAATAATATTTCAGGAACTTACTAAAATATTTATATCTAAATTAAATGCATAAGATTTTGGGGAAACCAAGGATAGCTATATAATTTATAAATCCCCACTCTATTCATTCATAGATATAAAAATAAATTATTTCTTTGCTATTAAAGACATCTATTAATTATTAATTCCTATTCCCAACATACACCTGAGACTCATTCCACTTTTATACAATGCTCACAGCACCTTTGATATATGGTAGGGGGAATCCTATCTCTGAAGTCTGAAATATTCATCATTTGCAAACATATTCTATAAATACCTTTGGTATAAATACCTTTGGTATAAAACCTGCCAATCATGGAATCTGGGTGTGGGGATGGTTCAAAAAATTGGAGAAAGTTTTCTATGTAAAATTTTATGAGCACGTATATATGTTCATTTTTAGGGAAGACAATCCATAGCTTCTAACAGATTCTCAAAGTCATTACAGAGCATAAAAAAAGTGAAGAATTACTGATATCTACATGATTTTTTAGAAATATACTTAGCAAACAGACATCAAAGCTCACAGAACCATCTCTAACTCTAGCAGGACCTTCCATTACAGGCTAAATTTTTATACTTCAACAGTAAGAGGATGTTAGAGTTTCCAATTACTTCAAAGCATGGTCAATTTAAAACATGAACACTGGCTGTCTGAAGCTATAGGAAAAGAATAATTTATATGAGAACTTGACTCCTATTCCATGAGGTAAAAAGTGAAATCTAAACCACTTCAACAATCTGAAAGGGAAAAAGATAAAAAGGGAATAATAACAGAAAGTTTCAGCTGGGTGTGGGGTATACGCCTGTAATCCCAGTGAACTGGGAGGCTGAAGCAAGAGGATTATAAATTCAAGGGGAGGCTCTGTAACTTAATGAGAGCCTGTCTCAAAAAACAAAAAATAGCCAGGAGCAGTGGTGTATGCCTGAAATCCCAGCAGCTTGGGAAGCTGAGGCAGGAAGATTTCAAGTTCAAAGCCATCCTCAGCAACTTAGGGGGGGCCCTAAGCAACTTGGCGAGACCCTGTCTCTAAATACAAAATAGGGCGGGGAATGTGGCTCAGTGAGTGCCCCAGAGTTCAATCCCCAGTACTCAACCCCCAAAATAAATAAATAAAATTGTAAGAGGCTGGGCATGAGGCTTAGTGGTTTGGTACCCCTGGGTTCAATCCTTGGTATGCCCCACCCCAAAAAATATACAAATTAAAATAGACTAGGTGTCTAATAGAGAAAATGTTGACCTTAATTCTGATAAAATTATTTATGTTTTAGACAAACATTTATAATGAGAACAAATAACTTAAATAATACACTGGGGTTACTGGCCTAGCCATAGAGGGAGGGGATGAGATGAAGACTATTTTATTAAAACACAACGAATCAAACATACACACACACACACACACACACACACACGGCTGGGTTTGTGGCTCAGTAGTAGTGCAACTGTCTAGCATGTGTGAGGCACTGAGTTCAAGTCTTAGCACCCCATATAAGCAAATAAATAAATAAAGATCCATCAATAGCTAATAAAAATATTTTAAAAACACACACAAAATCACATAACAGATACCAAATAAAACAAAAAAAAATTTATCAAGTTCTGGAGATAAATCTGAATTATCCATTTTTAACTAACATGATTCCCTTGGAGAGGACGTGGAGAAAAGGGAACATTTCTACACCGTTGATGGGATTAATTAAGACAACCACTTTGGAAATCAGTATAGAAAAAAAAAAAAAAAGGAAATCAGTATAGAGGTTCCTCAAAAGATTAGGAATGGAACCACTATATGACCATTAAATCACTCCTCAGTATTTGTCCTAAAGAATTGAAGTCATCATGCCACAGTCATATATGCATACCCATATTTATAGCAGCACAACGCACAACAGCCAAACTATAGAACCAGCCTAGGTAACCATCAACAAATGTATGAATAAAGAAAATGTGGTGGTGGTGGTAGTGGTGATGGTGTGTGTGTGTGTGTGTGTGTGTATAGGCAATGGAGTTTTGTTCGGCCATAAAGAAAAATGAAATTATGCCATTTGCAGAAAAATGGATGAAACCTAAGAAAATTATGTTAAGCAAACTAAGTCAAGTTCAGAAGGTCAAGGGTCATGCGTTTTCTCTCATACATGGAAGTTAGAGAGGAAAAAGGAAAAGAAAGGTGAAGGTGGAGCTCATGAAAATCAAAGATGAGTAGGAAAAAGAAACCAAAGAGTGGGTGGCAGGGAGGGAGAAGGAAGTGCTGGGGGGTGATATTGGCCAAATTATACTGCTATATTATGAGTATGTAACAACAAATACCATTAAAATCAGCAACTATACAATGCACCCAAAAATGTGGAAAGAAATAAAATAATAATAGGGGAAAAAAGATTCCCTTGGACTCTGAATTTGACTGCTGATCTATTTTAGAAAGATGACAGTGTTTCAAAACATGAACATATGTTGCTGCTTTAAAGAAGGCATGCATATTAATGTAAAATAAGAACTAGGTCTTTTATTCTAGAACTATAGTTTTCAAGGTTTACTTTGGTCTTAGAAGGCTTTCTTCAGGAGAAAGGGAACCCACACTTCAATTATGCAAACATAAAAGAAAGAAAAGGTAGCACTACTTGGTTCCAAGTATGTATGTATTTGGAGTAGTAGGTAGTAAAAGGGAAGGGATAATGGCAGTCAGAGTGTGGGACCCAAAGGGTGGCTCCATGCAACAATTTGAGAACTACTTTTTTAAAGGATAATGCCACATAACATTATGTCCGAACTGCAAAGTTAATGGCTGAGACAGATAATATAGAAGATTGCAGCAATTCCTAATTTATTATGAAGACATGAGAATTTTGTACTTTATTCAGTCTTTATCATAGTCTTTCTTGAGAGAGGATACAGTATACCTTTTATATAGAATAATTTTTGAAAGTGCCTTCTAAAACTAAGATTATCCACTAGTTTACTTGGGTAAGGTTCTGTTGTATATTACTTTTATTTTCACATACCCTCTACCCCATACTGCAGATTGAATCAAGGCAAGCAGCACTCCACCAGGGAACTACACCACCAGACCTTCCTAAAAACTTTGAGACAGGATCTTGCTAAGTTGCTCAGATTGGCCTTGAATTTGTGATCCTCCTGCCTCAGCCTCCCAGCAGTTGGGATTATAGGCCTGTAACCACCACACCCAGCTGTCAAATTGTTTTATAACATAAATTTTTAAATTTTTTTTAAATTTAAAGCTAATAACCATAGTCATATCCCTTTTAGAATCTTCAACTCAAATCTCTGTTTTTCACTCACCATTTTAAAGACTAGATCAGATCAGACATAGTGGGGCGAGGGGATAGAGAAGACTGAAAGAACACTGGTTTGTGTAGAGGGGAGTGAGGGAAGGGAGGGGCTATGGGGATGGGAAGGAAGGTAGAATAAGACAGACATTATTACCCTATATACATGTATAATTACACTATAGGAGTGACTCTGCACCATGTACAACCAGAGGAATGAGAAGTTGTGCTCCATTTGTGTACAATATGTCAAAATGCATTCTACTGTTGAGAGAGAGAGAGAGAGAGAGACAGAGAGACAGACAGACAGACAGACAGACTAGATCAGAGGTTTTCACAGTGCTCCATGAGATACAGAACAGGAATTTAGATCTCTTTCCTAACTTACTACTAAATTAATAATTTGTACATTTGATTTAGCATCTGATTATTGAGACTAAGCTGTTTATTTTCCCCATGATATAGGGTAAATAACTTACTGAGGAAAATAAACTATTTCCTCTCTACCTCCTATTTCAGTAAGAACAATGTAGAATAGCTGGGTTTGTACACTGAATAATCAGAGCAGCATAAAATTGGTTTATATAAGTAAGAGAGATTATTATAAAAGTTTCTTGTTAATTCTAGAACGAAATGATTGGGCTATTAAAAAAAAGAAACTAAATAAGGAGCAACTGTGAACTCAATGGTGGAAAATTTTCTGATCGCCACTGAAAACTTTCAAGAGATTTAAATGTTTGATTTAAAATATATAGTACAAAGCAAATTAGAATACTTGGTGTTTGTAAGTCCATGGGATACTACAAACTTAAGTACTAGTTCCTTATCTACAATTTTGCCTCTTATGCAGTAAGATCCTTCCTCTTAAGACTGAATATTTCTAAGAGCTGACCACTATGATATTTTAAAATATCATTAGCTAGAACTTCTTAACCAACTGAAGGCAACCAAGGTGGAGAAATGTAGTTAAATATGCAACACACTACTTGTTAAACTAAATCTAAAATTAGATAAACATTAGGACATCTCTTAACAGGAGAATGTTTTCCTTACCCAAATACCTATGCCCAATATTTCTAATATATTTATTTAAAAAACGGGTAATTTTTAAAATAAATCTTTAGGGAATATTATCTTTTAAACTCTGAATGTGTACTATAGTCAACACTGTACCTTAATTGGACCTGCACTGTGAAGTCACATTTGGTCCCAGAAATATCCCTAAAATAGAATAAGAATTACAGTTATTTTCAAAATATGTACGTGGAAGCTGATTCAAAGATACATTCTAGAGAAGTTTTTCAAATTATCAGAGATGTAACTATTCTTAAAGTAAGTAACAGACTATAATAATATTTTCAACACTATTATTAGTATGACAACTAACATTAACTTACTCAACACATTGTTTTTAAAAAAATC
The DNA here is from genome assembly GCF_021218885.2 of Marmota monax. NCBI lineage: Eukaryota > Metazoa > Chordata > Mammalia > Rodentia > Sciuridae > Marmota > Marmota monax. The sequence goes on from NW_026694865.1 coordinate 3,576,762, forward strand.
ACTTTATCAAAGGCCAAACTGCAAATTATATCTGAGGACAACTTACATGGAACTACTGATTTGTTGCACTTGTTGTGGTGTCAATGCAAATGCAAAACAGGTTTCTCGAAAGCGCTGACTGTTGTCTGATGCTAAAGAAGACAAGAATTATAATTTTAATTGTTAGGTATCAATACAGAAGACAATAGCAAAAAGCACAGGTCTTTAATTCACTGAAGCATATTCTAGAATTTAGATACCAAGATAATTAAAGCACTGAAAAACAAGAAGTATGCTATTATAATATAATAAACACAAAGATACAAAATGACTAACATCAAAAATTAGTGCATTGATTAGAATTCAGAAAATAAGATGAATTAATAAAAAATGATCACATAATGTATGCACACATTAAGAACATGTATAAAAACATATTGATGTTTAATTTTATTTAAAATAGAAGAAACTTATTTAAAGATTCATGGTTTATGAGTTCGTAACAATATCTGCCTTGAGACCTACCATGACAAGATGGCATTCAATATTAAAGGCAAATGAAGAGTTTCATCGTCTCCTATTTAACTATTATCATACAAGTTTTATACAATAAATATCATATATAGCTTCTCTTATTCTTTGATGACTTCACTTCAATGTTTGCTTGTTATTATCTCGAAGAAGGAAAGAATTATAAGAAGGGAAGGAAAGAGAGAGAGAGGAAGTGATGGAAGGGCATAGCAAAGGGAAAGATAAAAAAACATCAAGTGAACACAGGCTGGAGCAGGGACTCTTAAGCTATGCTGGCTCTTTCTGTACTGCGGATGGAAGGAAGGGGTGATCTATCCCTGAGCTACATCCAGATTCATTTATTTATTTACTTATTTATTCATTCATTCATCCCTTTATGGGTATGAGGATGACTGAACCCAGGGATGCTTAAACTCTGAGTCATATCCCCAGCCCCCTTTTTCTTTTTAATTTTTATTTTGAGATCAGTTCTCATTAAGTTGCTGAGGGTGACTGAATTCTGGCTCATCCTGCCTCAGCCTCCCAAACTGCTGGGATGACAGGAATGTACCACCATGCAGGGCTAATCTTTTTATTTGGGAACAGGGTATTGCTTTGATCACCCCAAGCTGACCTTGAACTTTATGCTGGTTCTTTCTATGATATGAGAACATAAGGAGAAGGTGTCAGTTTGAGGCCAAGAAGAGGCCTCTCCCCAGACATCCTGATCTTGGACTTCCAGCCTCTAGATCCTGAGAAACAAATTTCTGTTTATAAGCAAAAAATAAAATAAACCATGCTGTGTGATCAACAATAGTTCTACTGGCTTTCCCTGTATATACATGTGTGCATCTATACAGGTGCACATGTATGTATATATTTATATACACACGTGTATATATATGTATAAATGTACAAACACAAATGTACAGAATATAACCTCAGTTCTTGGCACAAAGAAGCATTGGAGGACTATTATTTGAGTAAAGGAATACAAAATCTAAGAAATATCAGATTAAACTACTTAAACAGTCCTTTTCCAGGGCAATTTCCTAGAATAAAGGCACCACTGAGAATAAAGGGCCAAGGAGTTCCTGGCCTGTGAGTCCCTTAAGACATGCTAGAAAAGCAAATGAGGTTGGCTACTTCAGTCTCTTGCTTAAACTGGGTTTGATACTATTTGCAAAGCAGAACTTCCTTTACAACTGCCACCCAAATTATAGTATGTCATATCTAAAAATCTGTACAAACTGGGCATGGTGGCGCATGCTTGTAATCCTAGTGGCTCAAGAGGCTGAAGCATGAGAATGGTGAGTTCAAAGACGGCCTCAGCAACTTAATAAGACCTTGTCTCTAAATAAATATAAAAAGGCCTAGTGATGTAGCTCAGTGGTTAAGTATCCTTAGGCTCAATCCCTAGTACCAAACAAACCCTGTATAAAATATATCACTTATAAAACAAATGAAAAGGTGCCCTGATATAAAATTTCATCTCAATGTGTGTGTGTGTTTGTTTGCTTTCCCCTTGATACTGAGGTGTGAACCCAGGGGTTCTCTACCACTGAGGTACAGCTCCAGCTCTTTTAAATCTTTCTATTTTAGATAGGGTCTCATTAAATTACTGAAGCTGTCCTTGAACTTGTAGTCCTCCTGCCTCAGCCTGCTTAGTTGTTGTTAGGATTATAGGTGTGTACTTCCTGCACCCCGTTACCAGTATCTCTTAAAGGTCATATTTGTGTTTCTGCTTTATGTGCTATGAGAAGGCTTTTTCCTGAAAGAATCTATCACCAAGATCAGCTGCTAATCAGAAAAGGTTATCTTAATTGTGAAGTGTCAATCTGGCAATGGCCAATAACTAAGGGCCACAATGTAGAAAAGCAAACATTTCCCTGACAGCAATGTGACTAGCTCCTTTGCTTTTCTGAGAATATAGCCCCATAAAGATTCTAGTCCAATAAGCTTAGACTAATTTAAATCTTTGGCTCCATTATAAAACAGTGCTAAAGTAATTTCCCATGTACAAAAATTTACATTCTCTATAGAGGCAAAATTTCAGATTCATTTTAGAATATATAACTATAGTGTTTGTTACAAACTGATTTAGAAAGAGATTATGGCTAAAATAATGAGAATAGTTTTCGTGCCGCACATAGAAATCAGGTTTATTACTTAATAATGTCTTATTTCTCTTTATATAGAGATTGTAATGCTCATGGGCTTGCAATTATGTATTTGGAAAACTGCTTCTCACACTGTGGTTTTCAGGCTTAATTCTACTATGAATGACAGTGAGGACTTCATAGTTTTGGTTTAAGATAGTTATCTAGGAATCTTTCAGGGACTAGCAAAAAGCTAGTAGCTCAGTGGTACAGTGCTTACATAGCATGAATGAGACCCTGGGATCAATTCCCAAGCACTGCAAAAATAAAATTAAATGCTTTTCTAAAGTGAGTTAAGCTACCACTAACCCTTCCAGAAAAATTCACACCAAAAAAAAAAAAAAAAAAAATCACATCATCCAAAACAACCAACAATATTTGTGGCATGCGTTTCAGAAGGTACAAGAGACAATTCATAGGGATACAGGGAAAATATCTGTAAAATATTGAAACATAAATATGTAAATGTTAGATTTTTACATAGATCTAATTTATAAAAAATTTAAAATTTTATGCAAAACCTTACTTACCCTTTTTAAACTTCTATTTTTTCTGTTTTTAACATACATGATATTAGTGCAATGGTAACTCCTATGAACCTCAATTTTGTCATCTGAAAATCAGGCTAATGTCTTTTCATATATGGCATATGCCCAAGAATTTTGCTGAGGGGTACATCTGATCAGTAAGTTTGCAGATGACTGATTTGGAGTCCAACCTTCCCTTCAACATTTCTATTTATTTTTCATTAGAGATGATAGAGGAGGAGGAGCCATTACTTTGTCAGGAAGAAGATGGCTGGTGATGATTAATAGTAAGAAAGCTTACAGCCAAATAGAGAATAGCAAAATATATTAGAAAGAAGAGACTACATAAACCTGGTTTTCCACTTATTGGCCATGTAACCTTAAGTACTTACATACTGTGAATCTATTTCCTCTGATATTTTAACACCCCCATGGGGTTATTTTGAAGATAATAAGTAATATATTTAAAACAACCAACAATTTCCTGTCTGCTCATTTTTCTACTTATGTCCCTGATTAAATCAAAATATATAGTGTTGTACATTGTACAATGGGTACATTGATGCGGTACAGAACTGGCCTAAACTCACTATCCAGTAATACCCATTCTTCAAATATCTGAAGACAGCATTAATGTGCCCCTTCCTTTCTATCCCCTCTTCCTACTACATTTCAGATGATCACTAGCCTGATCTTCTCTAGAAATACCCCTGGTTGTCACATGATTTTTAAAGTGATAGCTAAAACTGAACATACTTTGTTAAAACCTGTATTATTTATTCAAAATATAGGCTGTCCTTCTATATTGGTCCACCCCCACACCTCCAGTGCAACTAACATCTTCCTTCCATTCAATGAAATATGAGTGGAAGCGTACAACTTGCAGCAGACAAAGCTTTAAGAGCCATCCTGTGTTTTGTCTTACTTTTCCTTCTTCCTTGATCCCAGAGGAAAGAACACAGCAAAGTCATAGTGCAACTGTAAGTAATATATAAGTGAGAAATGAACTTTAGTTGCAAGCCACTGAGATTTCCAGCTGCTTGAAAGTGACTGATAAATTATTCCAGGTGTGATATGCATATTAACTGTTATCATCTGGTATTGCTAATCTATCCAACAATCATAAAGAAAAGATGTAAGTCCCCTTTTGAGATGATGAGGTTCAGACTCAAGTACTAACAGGTCAGCTGGGTGTGGTGGGGTATGCCTGAAATCCCAGCAGCTCAGGAGGCTGAGGCAGGAGGATCGAGAGTTCAAAGCCACTCTCAGCAAAAGTGAGGTGCTAAGCAACTCAGTGAGAGATCCTGTCTCTAAATAAAATACAAAATAGGGCTGGAGATGTGGCTCAGTGTTCAAGTGCCCAAGTTCAATCCCTTATACCAAAAATAAAAATAAAAATAAACAAGTACTAACAGGTCAACGTTATACACTTGTAAGTATAAGAACTAAAACTAGAATTCATATCTACATGCCTCCCATTTCCAAAGCCCATGCTTTCTTTACAAAAAGTCTATTAGCACCAGGCACATTGGCACAAGCCTGTAACCCCAGAGGCTCGGGAGGCTGAAGCAGGAGGATCTTGAGTTCAAAGTCAGCCTCAGCAAAAGCAAGGCACTAAACAACTCAGTGAGAGACCCTGTCTCTAAATTAAATACAAAATAGGAATGGGCTGTGGCTCAGTAGTAAAGTGCAATCTTTATTATTATGTTTGAAATACTGTATTGTATTCTAACAGGGACACGTGAAATTTTCAATTAATTCCCTGATTAATCATTTAGGCTGATCCTAAATTTTCACCATTTGAAACAACTCTGTGAACATCTTTGGGTTCATGGGTTTGTTTTTAGAAAACTGGGGGGATAGTTCTTTTCTTTTGGTCAATTCTTAGTTACCAAGATTTTAAGATCAAAAAGTACGGTTATTTTTATGAAATCTCCTATATCACATTTCTGGTTTTTGTTTTGTATTTGCAGTACTGAAACTAAACTCAGGGCCTTCAGCATACTAGGCAAGATCTTTACCAATAAATTACATCCTCAGCCCACAAATGTGCTTTTCAAATGGTTGTTTTAGATATAAGATCATTAGCAATTTATGCATCTAATAATTGCACTAAGTCTGTCCAGTATGGGAGTGGTCACTAATTTAATGATTGATCAAGATCCTGGTAGAAGTTCAATTTGCATGTAAACATTTTCCATTTATTTTTGTTGAACGTCCTATTTAATTATCCAATCTTGTTCTGTATCTGTATATATGCTTCCATAGGGTATCATATATAAGAATATTAAAACCCTTGGAAATTTGCAACAAATACTTCTCCCAGACTACTTTTAAAATTTTTCATTTTGGCTATGTTTATGGATGACCAAAAGTTAAATTTTTATATAGTCTATGCACTCTGTTGACCATCTTCTTTTAAAATTCTTTCTACGAGGGCTGGGGATGTGGCTCAAGCGGTAGCGCACTCGCCTGGCATGCAAGCGGCCCAGGTTCGATCCTCAGCACCACATACAAAAACAAAGATGTTGTGTCCGCCGAAAACTAAAAAATAAATATTAAAAAGTTCTCTCTCTCTTAAAAAAATAAATTAAAAATAAATAAAAATAAGTAAAAAAAATAAAATAAAATTCTTTCTACTAATTCTAAGCTTATTTGATTCTTTTCTTATATTCAATCAGCACACAATTAAATAACCCTCCCTTCCCTATAGAAATGTTTACTTCTTTGATCATATATTAGATCTTTATTCCCAACGTGTTTCATTTCTGGGTTATCTTCCCATTGATCTTTTTTTTCATAGTGTTAGTATGGCTGTTATAAATCCATTAGGTTTTAATCTCTTATCATTATGTTTCACAATATTAATTTTTTTCAGAACTTTTAGATGGAGTTGAGACATATAATCATTTAGATAAATTTTCAAATATATTTTGATTTTTAAAGCCCAATGGAATTTTAAGTAGAAATACAATAAACCTATGAATTATTGTCAGAACTGATATCTTCACAACATTAATCTTTCTTGTCTTGGAATACTGTACCTGTGTCCATTTATTGATATCCTTAAGGATTTATTAACATTACATAAATTAGTTACATAGTTTCCATTAATATCATTCTTAGCAAAAAAAAAAAAAAAAGAAAACCAGGAAAAATAATTCATATAATGGAATACTCTGCAATCAAAAAAGAATCAAGATGATTTCTATGTATTATATAGGAATGACTTCTTCAAAACACACATTAAAGTGGCAAAGACAAGATTTTTTGTCTTTGTGTGAGAGAAAAGACAAAAATATATAAAGCCATTGGCATTTGAGAAAAATGAAAGGATAAATAAAAAATTAATTAAAAATGGTAACCTATGGGAGTCAGGGAATGGGACAGGGAACAGGGAGAAAAATGAGACTTTTGCATATACTCCCCCATCCACCCAGTACTGGGGATTGAACCCAGGACCTTATGATGCTGGGTTGGCACTGTACCACTGAGCTATATCCCCAGTCCTTGAACTCCAAATTTTAAAATGGTTTTATAGTTTTACTTTCAAATCAAGTTCAAAAGATAAAATTAAGGTAAAATGAGTATTTAAAATGTTTTAAACATTTATGATGTTTTTAAATAGAATTCATTTTGGTTGTTATTCAAAGTGCTTTATTATATAATACTGACTTGTTTTTCTAAGTTCTATTCTCCACTCAAATTGAACTTAAAATGACTCTTTTAAGTTTTATATAGCTAATTCCTTAGGATTTGTAGATAGGCCAGCCTTCCCTTAACTACAAGGTAGGAAAACTTCTCTAACATTTACACTTTTCTTATTCATGTCTTAATCACATAGGCTAGAACTTCAAAAAGAATGTTTATAGGTGTAGTGCTCTAGACATACTTGTTTTGCCCTAAAATTTGACATACCTTTAAATACTGTAGTTCTTAAAAAAATCACCTGATTTTTAAATTTAAAATTTACACACCTGCGAATTTATTCCCAGTAAGAATGTTTCTAAAGCACATCCACTACTAAGACCATGCCTAGGGCTGGGGATGGAGCTCAGTGGTGGAATGCATGTTTCCATTTAAACCCCCAAAAGCCAATGCATTCTCAAAGAGTGAGACTTCAGGGTTCTCACCTCAGTTCCGTAATTTAATAATTGTGTGACCTCAGGAGATATGTTAGACCTCTCCACTCCTCAGTTTATTTATCTATGTCACCCTAGAATCACCTGATTATTTCTTCGATGATAAAACAGTAACATGTAGAACAGTGCATACCCAATAATAAGCACTCAATAAATGTTAGCTCTTAATAAATCTAGTGAATTAATATATTTCCTAATATTGAACCACTTAGAAATTCTGAGAATAAACTTGTTCCTTCAATATTCTGATAAATTCTATTTGTTAATATTTTAAAGAACAGAACTGTCTTCAAAAGTGAAACTGAAAACTGAATGATAGGGAGGGACTAGGAGAGAGAGAGGGAGGGGGGGAGGGGGGGAAGAGAGGAAGAGAGCCTCATGCACATATGTATAAAATGTTGCATTTCTTTGTTTTTGTTTTTGGCTTGTTTGCTTACTTCCTTTATAATTGAGAACACTTTGTAGTTTACAGAAATTACCTGCTCCTGAAAAAATTTTTCAATAATTTACCAACAAATATATCAAACCAGAGTAGTTCTTTACTAACAGTCTCAAGCTATTTACCAGTATATTCAGTTTTTTATTATGCTTACATAATATCCCATGTAGAAAAAAAGCCTGGAATTTGGAAACTTCATGAGGATTCTGAAATATATTAGCACAAAATTGTGCTAATATTTCTTCCCTAATGTTTGTATATATATTTCCCTTTTATGTGATTTATATCCATTTTTTTGGTGGTTATCTAAGGTTGGGGATTGGAGGGGAAGACTGAGAGAGATTGATCAATGAGTACTGAGTTACTAAAGTAAGATCGGAGTAAAAAATTCTGGTGTACTACTGCAATGAATTGACTGTAGATAACAATATTGTACTGTATATTTCAAAAAGCCAGAGGATGAAGCAGGAGAATCACAAATTCAAAGCCAGAGTTAAAAACTTAGCAAGACCCTGTTTCAAGGTGGGGGGAGGGGATATGTGGCTCAGTGGTAAAGCACACCTGGGTTCAATCCAGGCACCAAAAATAGGAACGATTTGGGCGAGGGAGGGTGCAGGTAACCAGGGTTTAAACCCAGGGCCACTTTATCACTGAGCCACATCCCCAGCCCTTTTTATTTTGAGACAGGGTCTCACTAAGATGCTTAGGACCTCACTAATTTACTAATGCTAGCTTTGAATTTGTGGTCCTCCTGCTTTAGTCACTAGGATTATACAAATATGCCACCAAACCCTGCTTGAATGTTTTCATCATGAGATGAAATGAAAAAAGATATGTTAAGCCTGATTTTACCATTATACAACATATACATGTATCAAAATATCATCTGCATTCTGTAAATATGTATAATTTTATGTTTTATGTATCAATTAAAAATATTTGGGGGGGGGGAGGGTGCTGGGGATTGAATCCAGGCCTTGTGCATGGGAGGCAAGCATTCTACCAACTGAGCTATAACCCTGGCCCTAAATTTTTTTAAAAGATTAAATTTTGAGAATATCTTTTCAGGGGCTGGAGTTGTGGCTCAGTGGTAGAGCACTTGCCTGGCATGTGTGAGGCCCTGGGTTTGAACCTCAGCACCGTATAAAAATGAATTAAAAAATCCATTGACAACTAAAAAATATTTTAAAAAAGAGAGAACATTTTTTCATTTCAACACACACAAATTCTCTAATCTACCTCTATGACTACAAAGTGTCCATTATATATACACAACTTTAAATTTTTTTTACTTTTATGATTATATTCTTCCTATTTCTATTTTTATTAAATTTAAAACTAAATTCTTGGTTCTTCACCTTTTGAAATGAAAATGCATATAGTACACTTCTTCCTTTTCATGTAGTGCCTTGTTTTTATAATCCAGCTTTTTAACTTCATGTTTTAACTCTTTTAACACACTCAGCAATAACTTCAAATTTGTGCTGTTTTGAACTAGATATTATCTTTATAGTTAAGTGCATATAGTTCTATCACAATATTTCAGACAACTAGGTTTAATCATATTCTCTAAATATTTATAAGATATAAAACTCAGCAAATATATGTTATATATTCAAAGGTTTTAGTCTGTTTTCACCATTGGTTAATGTTATTTATTCTTGCGTTTAGTTTTCTGTGAGGAAAAAAAAATCTGTATTTAAGATTTTCTTATATAAATTTTTTTCTTATCTAACTATACCTATCATACATTTTCTGGGACTATTTCTAAAGTTTGTCCTCTACACCAATGATTTTCTACATTATCTATTTTCCACGTTCAAAAGAGATTTAATTTTGGCTACTATGTTCCTTTTCTTTTTTTATTAGACTCCTAAAGGGCAAGACATAAAATCAAGAATCAATAAATGGGATGGATTCGAACTAAAAAGCTTCTTTTCAGTAAAAGAAACAATCACTAAGATGAAGAGAGAGCCTAGAGTATGGGAGCAAATTTTTACCACACACATATCAGAGCATTTATCTCCAGGATATATAAAGAACTCAAAAAACTTATTACCAAAAAAAAAAAACCCCAAACAACTCAATCAATAAATGGGCTAATGAACTGAACAAACACTTCTCAGAAGACACACATGTGATCAACAAATATATAAAAAATGTTCAACATCTTTAGTAATTAGAGAAATGCAGATCAAAACTACTCTTATGATTTAATCTCACCCCAGTCAGAATGGCAGTTATCAAGAATACAAACAATAATAAATACTGGAGAGAATGTGCTGGTGGGCTTGCAAATTGGTGCAACCACTTTGGAAAGCTGTGTGGAGATTCCTCAGAAAAGTTGGAATGGAACCACCATTTGACCCAGCTATCCCACTCCTCCGTTTATACCCAAAGGACTTAAAATCAGCATAGTATAGTGACATGACCACACCAATGTTGATAGCAGCTGAATTCACAATAGCTAAACTGTGGAACCAACCTAGATGCCCATCAATAGATGAGTGGATAAAGAAACTGTGGTATATATTCACAATGGATTATTACTCCACATTAAGAGAGAATAAAATTGTGGCATTTGCAGGTAAATGGATGGAGTTGGAGAATATTATGCTAAGCAAAGTTAGCCAATCCCCAAAATCTAAGGGCAGAATGTTTTCTAACTGGCGGGTGCTGATCTATGATGGGGTGGGGGTGTCCCATGGGAAGAATGGAGGATCTTTGAATTTGGGCAAAGGGGAGGGTGGGGAGGGGTTATGAGGGTAGGAAAGACGGTGAAATGAGATGGACATCATTACTCTAGGTGTATATATGATCGCATGAATGGTGTGTCTCTACACCACATACAGAGAATTGAAATGTTGTACTCTATTTGTGTACAATGAATTGAAATGCATTCTATCATGTACAACTAAGTAGAATAAAAATATAATAAATTTTTTAAAATTTTTTTTCTTCTATTCTACTGATCTCCCTTCTACTTTCATGAGATCTACCATCCCTACACACACACCTTTTTCTTTCTTTTCTCTCTAGCTTCCACACACGAGAGATAATATATGACTTTCTGAGTTTGGCTTATTTTGCTTAACATAATGCTCTCAAGTTCCATCCATTTCCTGCATATGATAAATTCATTATTCTTTATGGCTGAATAAAACATCATTATATATATATAGCACATTTTCTTTATCCAATCATCTGTTGATGAACACCCAGGCTGGTTCCATAATTTGACTATTGTAAAATGTACTGCTATAAACATGGGTATGTATGTATGACTACAGTGTGCTTACTTTTTTTTTTCTTTTTAAATTCCAGGGATTGATCCCCAGGGTGCTTAAACACTTGAGCCACATCCCCAGACCTTTTTTTAAAAGATTTTATTTAGAGACAGGGTCTCTCTAAGTTGCTTAGGGCTTTGCTAAATTGCTGAGGCTGGCTTTGAGCTTGTGATCCTCTTGCCTCAGCCTCCTGGGCCACTAGGATTATAGGCGTGCACCACTGCACCCAGCCTGACCTTTAATTCTTTAGGATACAAACCAAAGAGTGGTATACCTAGGTGTTAAGATGGTTCCATTCCTAGTATTTTGAGGAACCTCCATAATGATTTCAATAGTACCTGTACTAATTTACAACCCCACCAAAAATGTAAATGTGTTTACTTTCCCCGACATCTGTTCCAATATTTTATTATTATTTGTATTCTTGACAGCTTTGGCTACTAAGTTCTTGTATACTGGGATACAAGAAGGATCAGATACCCCAAGAAAAATTCCTTCTCAATTCCTAATAATCTTAAATATGGAATATTTTAATGGATGAAAATATTACTTTTTAAATCTCCAACCTTTTCTCAGTTGTTCTACAAGTTTTTTCCAGGTCAGGATTCTCAAATCTAGGTACATACTAGAATAACCTGAAGAACAAAAGGAAACAAACAAAAACCAGACTATACCCTAAAATACAACCAAAACCACTAATTACAAGATTCAGGTCCTTCTTAAAAACTTTCCAAGTGATTCTAAATGTACAATGATAGTTGAAAAATCTCATCCGAAACTGATGAATTGAATTGCCTAACAAAAGATCTAAAAGGAGTGAGGTAGGGATCAGTTCTGGTTAAAATGCTGGTGTAGTAAATATATCTATTTATGCTTTCTCCTAAAATTCCAGTAAAAGATTAGTAAAGGGTTTTGTTTGCTAGTTTTGACTTTGTTTCAAAAGAAAAACCCAATCAGGATAGGGCAAACTAGACAAGAGAGCAACAAAAATTTAGAAAGTGGACAGGAGGTACGTGGATGGTAAAAAAAAGTGATCATGATCAAAGAAAAACTCACTCTGAACCATTAATGAAGCTGAGTGAAATAGGTAAACCAACCAATATACAACCCAAAATACCTCTAGAAGTCGGACTAAAAGGCAGATGGCTAAAGTAAGAATTCTTTAATCTATGAAGTAACCAGATCCCCAGGTCCCTTTCAAGCAGCTGGAAAACTGCCTCCCTTCATCCCGCAAGTCTGATAGAAATACACAAAAAAGGAAACTCAAAACTAAAACTCAAAACTAGGTCCATGGAGGGAGGGAGGAAGGAACGCCGCTCAGAGGATAAATGCTTGCCCTCAATCCATTTCCCAGCCCGACAAAAAAAAAACACATCAAAAAAAAAAAAAAAATGCCCCCTGGACTGGGTGGTGCATGCCTGAAATCCCAGCAGCTTGGGAGGCTGAGGCAGGAGGATCAAGCCAGCCTCAGCAACAGGGAGGCACTAAGCAACTCAGTGAGACCCTGTCTCTAAATAAAATACACAATAAGGCTCCGGATGTGGCTCAATGGTCAAGTACCCCTGAGTTCAATCCCTGGTAAAAGGCTGGAAAATACATTTGAGGAACTTTCTCACAAAGTAAAGCAAAAAGACACGGAGCAAGAAAATACATAAAATTAGAGGTTTATTCTGAGAACAAAAACTCCGAGGAGAAAGAAAAAGTAAAATACTTAAAAAAAAAAATTCTGAACCATAAAGAAGAACAAGTTTCCAGATTATCATTATATTCCCAGTACAATGTCTAAAATGGACCTCACCAACAAAAAACTTCAGAATATTCAGAATTTTAAAAATCCCACGTTTCTGGACAGACGTGAGAAAGAACAAAAATCAGAAATTAGTAACTCTTCAAACTTTTCAATAGCAACATTACAAATAGAAGGCAATGGGGCTGAGGGTTGAAGCTCAGCGGTAGAACACTTGCCTAGTATGTACGAAGCCCTGGATTCGCTCCTCAGCACCACATAAAAATAAATAAGCAAAATAAAGGTATTGTGTCCAACTACAACTAAAGAATAAATATTAAAAAAATAAATAAACAAGGGCTAGAGTTGAGGCTCAGTGGTAGAGCTCTAACCTAGCACATGTGAGGCACTGGGTTCAATCCTCAGCACAACATAGAAATAAATAAAATGAAGCTATTGTGTCCATCTACAACTAAAGAAAAATATCTGAATAAATAAATAAATGGCAATGGAAAAAAATCACTGCCTTCTAAGTTCTAAAGAAAAAATTATTTCATCCTGAATTCTACACCCTACCAAACTATCAAATATGAAAACAGAATAAGACTTTCTCAGACATGCAAAGTCTCAAAAAATTTATCTTCCATGCAGCCTTTCTCTGAGAGATACTAGTGGATATATTACATCAAAGGGAGGGAGAAAACAAAGAACAAGATAAAAGCATAGGGAATAGGAAATTAACCTAGATAAGTGACAAATGAATATTTAAGATGACAGTGAAAGAAGGTAGGCAGATGCATGCCCATAGTCCCAACATTCAGGAGGCTGAGGTAGGAGGATCCTTTGAATGCAGGCCTTTGAGACCAGCCTGAGCAACACGGTGAAATTCTGTCTCAACACACACACACACACACACACACACACACACACACAGCAGACAATGAAAAGAAAACCTTAGAATGCTGCTTCCTTCAACAGCACATATACTAAAATTGGAATCATACAAATATTACCATGGCTCTTATGGAAGGATGACATGGAAATCTGTAAAGTCTTTCAAGAGGGAGGCAGAATGGGCGTGGGCAGGGAGGAGAGAGAAAGCCTGAGAATTACAGCTATGAAACAGATTTAGCAAAAATATCAATTCAGAAGGGCAAGGGAGAGAATTCTTATAGAAGATGAAACTGATACATATAGAAATTAAACCCTACACAGATGAATTTAGACATCTGTCTTGTGAGCAAGTTACACAGATGACAAAGTCTGGAAATGAAAGAAAAATGAGTACATGGAAGAGGGTAAGAATATTACCAAAAAAAAAGGAAAATGAAAGGTATTCAAAAAGAAAAAAATAGCAGTAAACTACAGATAATTTACATATGTAGTCATAGAAAATAATGAAATGACAAACAAAATAACCAAGAGAAGAAGACAGAAATGGTTTATATGGCAGGGGAGAAATATGAATTAAATCCTTATATTCCATGCAGGGAAATCAATATTTAATGCCTTAAAAGCACAAGAATTTGTAATGCAAGCATATTATTTCTAGATTAAAAAAAAAAAAAAAGCCAAAAGAGGTCAAAATGGCTGCCCCTAGAAAAAGGGAAATAAGAAAACATAAGGTTTTTTTTTTTTTTTTAATACTGGGGATTGAATCCAAGGGTGTTCAACCACTGAACCACATCCCAGGCTATTTTTAATTTTTTTTTTAATTATTTTGAAATAGGGTCCTGTTAAGGCTGGCTTTGAACTTGTGATCCCCCTCTCTCAGCTTCCTAAGCCAATGGGATTACAGGTGTGTGCCACGGCACCCAGCTATTTTCTTTTTTTTTTTTTTAAATTCTATTTGAGGGGCTGAGGTTGTGGCTCAGCGGTAAAGCGCTCGCCTCACACCTGCGAGACCCTGGGCTTGATCCTCAGCACCACATTAAAAATAAATAAATTTAAAAAAAGGTATTGTGTCCAACAACTAAAAAATAAATATATATTAAAAAAATGAAGACATTGTGTCCAACTAGAACTAAAAAATACATTTAAAAAATCTATTTGACCCCTTAAGTTATATTCATTTATAACTCTGAACAGCACCACCACCCTAAGAAATAGCAAAAGTTATAACTCTGGACATGGACCAAAAAAAATCAAAAAGAGTCCGGGCATGTACACAAGACAAAGATGGGCTCCTTCTAACTTTGGGCATGCCTTTAAGGGAAATGTTTCACTTCTTTAAAAATAAATAAATAAATAAATATTATAAATATTATATTTATTTTTAATTGTAGTTGAACACAATACCTTTATTTTATTTATTTTTATGTGGTGCTGAGGATCGAACCCAGGGCCCATGTGCTAGGCAAGTGCTCTACCGCTGAGCCACAACCCCAGCCCCTTGCAATTTTTTTAATATTTATTTTTTAGTTGAGTTGGACACAATATCTTTTATTTTCATGTGGTGCTAGGGATCAAACCCAGGGCCTCGCATGTGCTAGGTGAATGCTCCACCACTGAGCCATAATCCCAACAGCTGCAATTTTATCACCAAAAATCTCCCCCATAAAACTAATAGCAATGTTTTTATAGAATTAGAATACTACATATGTGAAAATTTTACATGTTCAAAAGCATGTTAGAAATGCATTTTTCTCCCAGTACTGAATTGAACCCAGGAATGAGTTACCACTAAGCTACGTTCCCAGTTGGTACCAGGGCTTGAACCACTAAGCAACATTCCCAACCCTTTTTATTTTATTTTTGAGACAGGGTCTCATGATAGGTTGCTTAGGACCTTGCTAAATTGCAGGGGCTGGCTTTGAACTTATGATCATCCTGCCTCAGGTTCCTTATCCTATGGGATTACAGGTGTGTTCTACCATGCCCAGCTCCTTTTTATTTTGAATTCTGTGACAGGATCTTATTAAGTAGCCCAGGCTGGCCTTGAACTTGTGGTCCTTCAGCCTCAGCCTCCCAAGTCCTGGGACTACAGGTGTGCATCACTGCTCCCAGCTAGAAATGCAATTTTTAAAATATATCATTTAACTTTAAAAATATAAAAAAAAACTTTAAATACATCATTAAACTTTCAAATTATAAAAAAAGTTTTTGGAGCTGTAGCTCAGTGGGAGAGCACTTGCCTACACATGTGAGACACTGAGTTTGATCCTCAACACCACATGAAAATAAACATATTGTGTCCATCTACAACTTAAAAAAAATTTTTTAATTAAAAAAAAAAGGTTTTTGCTTTTCCATCCTCAAAGATTCTTCCCAAGAATGAAAATAAAATTATATTTTCTTAGGATACCTTTAGTTGGGTGAGAAACTAAATAAAAGAGAACCAGTAGAGATAGCATATTGCTGGGTTCTTAAAAAATAGTGACTATTACTTTTCCAAGAGTATTTTTGGTATAATAAGCACAGTACTAATTATACCACTCCTGCCTCAAAGATTTTCATTTGGTGTGGCATTCAAATTAAAACTAGTGGCATTATCATTTTAGAAAATTTTAATTATAATTTTTAATTTAATTTTTATAGAAAACCAACCAATATAATTAAAAAATTAAAAGCAGCAGGACTTATAAAATGAAAGTGAAAGGATGTTTTTTTCTTTCATTCTTAGCAGCAGTTCACTGGCCTCTAAGATTGAGTTTCCCTGCAGAGTTCAGGTAAATCACAATAATCATTTAACTTAGCACAGTTCTACTCTATATACTAGTTGCCATTTGGGACTCCCTTATCCTCATTCCTCTTTTCTGCCTCACAAGTCATTTCTGTACTGTCCACATCTTTTGGGGGTTAGTTTTTCTTGGTAGTGCATCAAAGAACTGATAGTTATTTTGCTTATGAGCGCAAGATATAAGGGTTTTGTTTTGTTTACTTGTCTGGTAAACCTATAGTGAAGTCAACAACCATACCATTTGGCCATTTTCCCCTTTGATCCTTTCCCTAAGAATCCTCTTTTCTACCAAGTTTCCTGTGTACTTGAGTTTATCTTTTGCTTGTACAGTTCTTTCAGCAGCTGTCTTCCAGAACTGTCAGTACATTAGAGCTTCTTTTCACTTACTCAGGGAGCGACAGCTATAAGGAAACACAAATCTGGAACTTAGTAAGAGGTCTGAGCAGATATAACCAATCAGGAAATCTCATGTAGACAGCAAAGTTACTGGACTAGAGAGAACACTTGACAATTTTCCATGAGTCAAAAAACAGCAGAATTTCTGGTAACATCAACATTTAAGGGTTAACTAAAATAAGAATGACCAGAAATACAAAATAAAAAACAGAAGAAGCCTGTTTTCAGGTCTAACTAAGTTGCTTAGGGGCCTTACTTGCTGAGGCTAGCCTAAACGTTTGTTCCTCCTGCCTCAGCCTCCTGAGTTGCCAGGATTACAGGTTTGTGCCACCGCAACTCAACTGTGAATTCTTAACTCCACAAAATATCTTATACCAACAAAGGCAAGATAAAAGGTGTCTGAGAAATACAAAGGTATAAGAACTCACCAGTCATCTTCACATTTAAAGAAATAGCAAAGAAAGTCATTTAAATAAAAGGAAAATGATACCAGATTGAAATCTGCATGCACACAAAGAAATGAGGAACATCAGAAACGGAAACAACACAGATAAATATGATAAACTGTTTTGTTACTTAAGTATCTGTAGAAGATAATTAATTGTTTAAAGCAAAAACAATACATACTATTAACTTTAAAACTTAAATACAAGTAAAATGTTTGACAAGAAAAGCACAAAGGCCAGGAGAGCAAAAATTGAAATTTGCTGGGGCAGGGGTTGTGGCTTAGTGGTAGAGCACTTGTCTACCACGCGCAAAGCACTGGGTTCAATCCTCAATTCCACACAAAAATAAATAAAGGTCCAACTACAACTTAAAAAAAAAAAGGAATTAAAAAATTGAAATATACTATTTTAAGTATATATGTGAAGTGGTAAAATGTCACTTGAAGGTAGACTGTGATGAATTAGAGACATATACTACAAATGTGAAGGCATCTTCTCAAATAACACAACCATTAACCAATAAAGGAAATACTAATAGAATCACAAAAAAATAATCCAAGAGGGGGCACATGAATAAAAGGGAAACAGATATGAAGAAAAGACTCAAGAGGATGAGGCAAAATGATCACAAGTTCAAGGTCAGTCTCAGCAGATTAGTGAGACCCAGTCTAAAAATTTTTATCCATGAGTGTAGATCAGTAGTAAAGTCCCCTCGCCCCCTAAAAAATAACAGAAATAAATAAATGCCAAGATGGTGGATTTAAAACCAACCACATTAATAACAACATTAAATAACATAATTAAAAGGCTAATGTCATTAGATTGAAAGATATTATAAAATCAGGTTATAACCTCTTTATAGGAAACTCACTTTAGATATAAAAACACAAGTAAGTTAAAAGTAAAGGATGGGGGGGCTAGGGTTGTGGCTCAGTAATAGAGCGCTCACCTAGCACATGAGAAGCCCTGGGTTTGATCCTCAGCACCACATAAAAATAAATAAATAAGAGGCTGAGGATATAGCTCAGTTGGTAGAGGGCTTCCCTCGCATGCACAAGGCCCTGGGTTCAATCCCCAACATCAAAGTAAGTAAGTAAGTAAGTAATAAATACAAATAAAGGTGTTGTGTCCATCTACAACTAAAAAAATATTTTTTAAAAAATTCACCCAAATTTTACATTTTATGTGCAGTGTACAGTGTATCAAGAACATTTTGCTAAAGTTATTTTAATAAAAACAGTGGTTGCCAGGCATGGTGGTGTATGACTATAATTCCAGCAACTTGGGAGGTTGAGACAGTAGAATCTCAAATTCAAGGCCAGCATCTGCAACTTAGTGAGGCCCTAAGCAACTCAGTGAGATCTTATCTCAGAAAAAAAGAAAAGGTGAAGGAAGATATAGCTCATAAAGCACCCCTGGGTTAAATCCCCAGTACCCACCCCCCCCCAAAAAAAAACAGTGGCTAAGGGCCAGGGGTATAACACTCAGTAAAGTCCTTGCTTGGCATGTACTAAGTCCCAGTACTTCAAAAAAATATACGTGTATATATATACATGTGTATATATACATGGCTAAGGCCAAGTGGCAAAAAGGAACATGTGCAAAGGAGCAGGCAACAAAATCCTGAGGAACTAGTACCAATAATTAAGCTAACTAATATCAACGAAATAATAGCCAGAAATACAAAAGGAAAAGCATGGGGAAATGGGGTCCTTGATACCAAGGGAGGAGATGATTTTAAAGCAGGTTGCAGAGGTCAGTTAGGATAAGAATTGCATTTAATAATGAATGAGTCCTAAGTTCCTTTATCTTGGCTGGAGGAAGAAATAAAACAAAAAAAAAAAAAGAACAGTTCTTGAGATAATGGGATGGTAGATTCAGAAGCCAGACTGCAACAGGTTTGGTATGAATTATTAAGCCACTGATTTTAACAAAAATATCAAATCTTTGTTTTCATAACTGAAATAGGAAATTATATTACCATCTCAGGTTTATAAATTAATAACCACAGTGTTCTGAATAAAGATTCTAAAGATCTTTAAAGTCCTATAATACTCAGTACTTTGAAATTTTTGCTAAGACAGAAGTTTCATCAGTAACTCTAATTAAGGATGAAAACAAGAGTCACTGAAATATCCTGTGTATTTTCAGGGAAAGATGAAATGATCTTTTGGTGTTCATAATTAAGGTATTTACAATGAATGCAGGGATATTCTTTGTGAATATTAAGGGTCTATTACAGTTTTGGGGAGCAAGTGTTAAATCTCCCCCCAGTATAAATCACCCAAGTTTCACCTTTAAGAAAGAAAAACACTGCCCAAAATATCCAAAAAATAAAATTCAAATACATAAAATATACAAATAAAAAGTTAAGATTTTAGAAATTTCATCTTATTTCTTCTTCACCCTATTGTTCCAGAGGTGAATTAGACCAAAAAGAAAAAGGAGGAATCATGTTGCAATTTATACAAATTCAAAACATTGGAAGGTAAAACCTAAGTACATAAAATAAACAAGGTTACTGAGAGTCTGATGATAGAAACATTGAGCTAATCTAAGTAGCTGTACTTTCAACTGCTCTAAAAATATTCGCTATTCCACCTCACCAGCAGAAAGAAAAGCTAAAAATAGTCATCTTTCTGTTATAAAATATTTCTTGCTGTCTTAGGGCATGTGAAACTACAAATGCCAGCCTTAAAACTCTCTGGTTTACTCAAACAAAAACCTGACAACTATGTAATTTTAAAAAATGTAGCTAGACGATCTATAGTCGGTGGGGTCGGGCTCCAAATTCCTCAATAGGACACCCATAGCACAAAAGTTAATAACTAGAATCAACAAATGGGACTTACTCAAACTAAAAAGTTTTTTCTCAGCAAAAGAAACAATAAGAGAGGTAAATAGGGAGCCTACACCCTGGGAACAAATCTTTACTCCTCACACTTCAGATAGAGCCCTAATATCCAGAGTATACAAAGAACTCAAAAAATTAGACAATAAGAGAATAAACAACCCAATCAACAAATGGGCCAAGGACCTGAACAGACACTTCTCAGAGGAGGACATACAGTCAATCAACAAGTACATGAAAAAATGCTCAACATCTCTAGCTGTCAGAGAAATGCAAATCAAAACCACCCTAAGATACCATCTCACTCCAGTAAGATTGGCAGCCATTAGGAAGTCAAACAACAACAAGTGCTGGCGAGGATGTGGGGAAAAGGGTACACTTGTACATTGCTGGTGGGACTGCAGATTGGTGCAGCCAATTTGGAAAGCAGTATGGAGATTTCTTGGAAAGCTGGGAATGGAGCCACCATTTGACCCAGCTATTCCCCTTCTTGGTCTATTCCCTAAAGACCTAAAAAGAGCATGCTACAGGGACACTGCTACATCGATGTTCATAGCAGCACAGTTCACAATAGCAAGACTGTGGAACCAACCTAGATGCCCTTCAATAGACGAATGGATAAAAAAAATGTGGCATTTATACACAATGGAGTATTACTCTGCATTAAAAAATGACAAAATCATAGAATTTACAGGGAAATGGATGGCATTAGAGCAGATTATGCTAAGTGAAGCTAGCCAATCCCTAAAAAACAAATGCCAAATGTCTTCTTTGATATAAGGAGAGTAACTAAGAACAGAGTAGGGACGAAGAGCAGGAGAAGAAGATTAACATTTAACAGGGATGAGAGGTGGGAGGGAAAGGGAGAGAGAAGGGAAATTGCATGGTAATGGAAGGAGACCCTCAGGGTTATACAGTGGAGGAGGTAGAGAGAGAGGAGGGGAGGGGAGGGGAGAGGTGGGGAGGGGGGAGGGGGAGGATGGGAAAGGCAGCGGAGCACAACAGACACTAGTATGGCAATTTGTAAATCAATGGATGTGTAACTGATGTGATTCTGCAATCTGTGTATGGGGTGAAGGTGGGAGTTCATAACCACTTGAATCAAAGTGTGGAATATGATATGTCAAGAAATTTGTAATGTTTTGAACAACCCACAATAAAAAATTAAAAAAAAAAATGTAGCTAGCTGGAATAATACAGTTTTATCATTAAGTTCCCAAATACATTTAAAACATGAGTACAGAAAATTTGTTTCCTTCAATTAAATACATTAAATCATTAATAAATTCACTCTGCCTTGACCAAGTACTTTCTTAAAAATAGGAATTTTTCTAGGAAGAATATTTAATGACAAGAACACAGTTAAAATATTCAATGAGCTGGGCGAGGTGGCACACGCCTGTAATCCCAGTGGCTCTGGAGGCTGAGGGAGGAGGATTGAGAGTTTAAAGCCAGCCTCAACAATATCGAGGCACTAAGCAACTCAGTGAGATCCTGTCTCTAAATAAAAATACAAAATAGGGCTGGCATGTGGCTCAGTGGTTGAGTGCCCCTGAGTTCAATCCTCAGTACCAAAAAAAAAAAAAAAAAATCAGTGAAAAAAGGAAAGATAAAAACTTGAAATGTAAATCGTAAGCCAATTTACATATTATGCATTGAAAAATCAAAGAATTAAAAATCAATTTCTTTGTAATTTCTATTTCTAAAATTCTTCACAATGAGTATTGTTTTTATAATAATTTTAATCACTTCTTGTACAAAACCAATGTAATACTATATATGTATATGTGATTGTTATCTACCTACCTATCTAGACATATAAAAACACATAACCCTGAAATCTAATTACTAAATTTTTGAATTTTCATGATGGTAAATATTTTATAATAAAACCTGGTTAATTCTTTGGGGTACAACCAAAATTACACATAAAATTTTCCACTCATACAAAACAGGTATCACTAAGAAACAGGACACAACTGCAATATGAAATACTATTTGACTTTAGTAAGCAAGAGAGAGGACTCTAATGCACAAGGATAGGACCTGGCCTTCAGAGTTCACCCACAGTCCCATAAGAAAACATATATAGCATTATGAGCAGAGGTGAAAATAACATATATATGTGATGGGAGCCTTTAGAAGTTATTTTCTAATTCACTCCATTTTCTTAGTGAGGAAGAAATAAAAAAAAGAAATAACAGTTCTTGGGAGGCTGTGGTTAGAGAATAGAATAATATATAAAATGTCACCTGGGAAAACAGGAAAATATAAAAACTAAAGTAATATCATATGGTGGCTGGGTGGGATTAAGCACATCGATCCATACAGGTTATTTCCAATAACTTTTCATATGTTTATAATATGTAATATGGTTATACATTGCAAAAAAGTTGCCCTTAGTTTATCATTTTTTATAATAATTTTTTAGTTCCCTGAATTAAAATATTAATGATTTATCTGTGATTTTACCTAGGGAAAATTCTTTCCTCATTCCAATATTTTTTAATTATTATGTATGAATTTATTTAAACTCAATCTATATTTTTCCAACATTTAATTTCATTGTTTAGCTTTCAAATCTTTAAAAAACTTCAATATGGGGCTGGTGTTGTGGCTCAGTAGTAGAGTGCACACCTCACATGTGTGAGGCACTGGGTTCAATTCTCAGCACCATATATAGAAAAATGAATAGAATAAAGGGTCCATCAACAACAACAAAAATTTTAAAAACTTCAATATTTGGTTAAATTGCAAAGTAAGTATGTTAATTTTTTTTAAAGGTATGGGATTGAACCCAGGGGTACTCCATCACTGAGCTATATTTCCAGCCCTTTTTATATTGAGACAGGTTCTCACTAAGTTGCCCAGGCTGGCCTCAAACCTGCAAACTTGGAATTCTCCTGCCTCAGCCACCAGGTAGCTAAGATTACAGGTACTGCCACTTCTGGCTAGGAATTTTGAATGATCAATTAGATACTCTTGAACAATTTCTAATTCATGCCACTAGTTAGAAGTTTAACTTTTTATAAAATTATATTTCTACTTTATTTACTATTTATGCAGGTACTAGTTCCACATTTTCAATTCCTATACCT